>NW_028274819.1:30766012-32043869 GCF_037043125.1 Eumetopias jubatus | reverse complement strand
CATAAATTAAGCCTACTGCATACTGGACACTTGACTCTCAACACACTCATCACTGAATGCCATGGCAGGGGAAAATTATCCTTAGAGGGTATCTCACCTGGCAATTAAGTGCTTTGCTCAACAGTCTCTCTCTCTCTCTCTCTCACACACACACACACACACACACACACACACAGACACACACCCACACCCCCCCACACACATATCCCTACCACTGGGTAGAATTAACTACATAATTTCTAAGTGCAAGGAGAGGCAGACAAGTAATCCTTCCTTGGGCCAGAAGGAGAGTAAGACTTGATACAGGTGAACATAAAGAGCTTTCCTGTAGTCATTCCTGTACTACAACCTAGGGTGATCATTTAAGTTTACAGCAATGCTAGAGTCATCTCACCAAAGTTGTCATGTTTGGTTATATTTGACTTTAGAAGAAATGAAAGAATATAAGGCATTTATTTCATTTTTTTATGGAAAGGTGCAGAAACCTCAGTTCATATAACACTGTCATCATTTGTCTGTGCAAGACCATCTAAAGTATTTTACAAAAAGTTCTACCAAAAATGATGAAAATAAATAAAAAAGGATTTAACCTTATAAACAGAAAGACAGAAGACAGAAAGGAGTTGGCAAACTTTTTCTGACAGGGCCAAATACTAAATATTTTTGGCTTTATGGGTCTCTGTCTCAACTACTCAACTCTGCTATTGTAATTTGAAAGCAGTCATAGATAGTATATAAACAAATGGGTGTGTTCCAATAATACATGATTTACGAAAATAGCTGGCAAGCTGTATTTTACCCATGGGCCATGTTTTACCATCATCTGATCATGAAAATTTACTTCTGGACATCCCGGTGGAAACTCTGGGGCTCCTCAGGGTACCCTTTGAAAATTATGAAATGTGGATCCTTTCTAAATCTACCATTCTGCTCCAGCCAGATTGGACTACTTTCTGTTCCTCAAATGCTATCTCATGCATGTGCTTCTAATTACACTCTTCCCCCCTCTTAGGAATGCCCTCTCCTTCTAAATTTAACTCCTCTGTCTTGGGACCAGATCAAGTTCTACTTTCTCTTTGAGGCTTCCCCTTAAGTGTTCAATCACCAGTGAGAACTATTTCCTCTGAAGGCCAAACTATCTGGCTCAGGGTCCCTTTGTCTTATTGTTCTTCTCTGTTGATATATCCTCATTTCCTACTGGATTTTGAGTTCCTTGAAGCCAAGAAAAATGTCCTTGATTTAATTTCGTGTTCTGACATAAAACATACCTTTCAACCTTCTTCCTAATCAACTACCAAGCTTCCTGGAGGATCTGGCCACATTGGCTCTATTTCTTCTCTTCTGCTTACTCATCTTTTTAATGTCATCTGCCTCCTACCTTCACCATTACACTCACACTGCTTTTGACAACATGGACAAGGAACTCTTTCTTGCCAATTTCTAATTGGCATTTCTTTAAATCAGAAGGTGTCCATTTTCTATGTTCTTATCCAAATCTTTCAGGAGCATGGACACTAATGACTACACCCTTCTGAAATATTCTCTTCTTTTTACTTCCTTTGTACTGGTCTCTCCTGTTGGTTCTTCTCCTCCCTGTATTCCAGCCATCTTTCTCAGTCTCCTCCTTGAGACCTTCTTCCCCTTCTTGTTCTTTAAATGTTGGTGTTCTTTAGAGGTCCTATGCCTTCTTCTTTTTTCATTCTGCACATTCTTACTGAACAATTAACTCCTTTATCTTCAATTAAATTCTGTATACTGATGACTTTCAAATCTATTTTTATTACTCAAGCCTCTCTTCTGAGCTCCATACCTATAAATTGGCTTATAAGACATCTCTATGTGGATAACTGAGAAGCCTCTCATCTTAATCTCTCTAAGGCTAAACCCTTCATCTTTCCTTTCATACTATATTTTCTCTTTAGTGAATGGTACCACCATCTGCTGGTTGCCAAATCAGAAACCTGACAAGCATCTGTGTTTCCCCTGCCCTCACTGAGATGCTTTTTTTGATTTGTATACTTCTCTCTCCTCACCTATATCTCCCCTGGCTCATCCTGTATCACAGCAAGATTCTCCTAACTGGTGTCTCCATTTTTTGTCTAGTCATTTTAATCCATTCTATATATCACAACCAGAACTATCTTCTAAAATACAAATCTAATTCTCAAACACATTTTTGACATATATGCACTAGGTCCTGCACAATCTGGCCTGACAACCTCTCAGCCTTCTCTCTTGCCACCTCACTTTTGGACACTGACTAGCCAGTTTTCTCAACACTATGCATGGAATCACTCCATCCCATCTTGTACCTGTTTTTTTTTTTTTTTTTTTTTTTAACTAAGAGCTTTCAGCTAGAATGTCACTTCCTAAAGGAAATTCCTCCAACCCTACAATGCTAGGCTGTGACCACCATTAAGGCAATTTGCAAATGCTCTCATTTTTCTCCTTTTGGGTACGTGGTTGAGTTGCACATTCCCACCATCTTGAAATATGTTGTGATCATGGGTCTTGCTCTGGCCAATGAAATGTAATCAGAAGTAGTGTGTGTCACAACCTGGCAGGAACCTTTAGGAGCCAGTGTGTGATTAGCCATACCCCTTTTATTTCTCAAGGCAACTGTCAAACTCCAGTGGTTGGAAGTTCTGTCCATTTGGATCCCTGATTGAGAAAACTTGCCATCTAGCAGAAATATGAAGTTCCAATTTGGTGTTTTAAACCACTATGATTTGGGAGTTGTTTGGTCCTTTGACTTAATCTAGTCTCTGTTTATTAATATAGTTCTCCTTTCTGTATAGTGTGTTAGTACTCCATACTTCTCCCTTTGTCTCACCTACATATCTCCCAGTAGTCTATATGCTTTATGAGGAGAGGGATCATGACTATATTATTCATCTTTCTATCTCCAGCACCTAGGAAGTGTCTGGCACTGAATAACAAAGATAATAATAGCAAACAATTTTATAGTGCACTTGATACATATTCATCCCCTTATTTCACACAATAATCCCAGAAGGAAGATTCTTATAATTATCCATATTTTACAGATGAGGAAGTGGAGTCATAGGGAGGTTAAGCAACTTGCTCAGGATCACACAGCTGGGAAGTAGCAGAGCTGAGATTTGAAACCAGACAAGTCCAGATCCAGAGTCTATATTCTTAACCACTATGCATACTTCCTTTCTCAGTCAATGTTTATGGGATGAATGAATGCTAAATGAGTGGATATTGGTGTTTGAGCAACTACCTGCATTTCTGTAAATGGAAAAGTTTTCTCTCTCCTTCCCATTTCCTCTGTCTCATCCAGTACTACACACCCTATAGAACTCAGCTCAGTCGTCATCTCTTCAGGAAATCTTCCTTGATCCTCTCCCATGGGAGTTAGATACCCTACTACCTCCAGTAGTGCATACTTGCCCCACTATACTGTAATTATTGGTCAGTTTGTCTATCTTTCCCTTCGGACTGTGAGCTACTCAAAATCAATTACTGGATCATATCTGTCCATGCCTAAGTAGCTACTTAGTGCTTAAAACATTACAAATGGTTCATAAGTGTTTGTTGAATAAATAAAAGAACTGAATGAATGAACGACTTTCTTTAGACTAAGGTTTCTCAGTAGTGGTCCCATTAACATTTTGGGCTGGATAATTCTTTGTTGTGGGGCCTGTCTTGTGCATTGTAAGATGTTTAGCGGCAACCCATGCCTCTACCCATCACAAGCCGGTAGCACCCACACCTCACACTTGTGACACCCACACATGCATACACACACACGCACACACACATGCAATGTCTCGAGACATTAGTTCCCTAAGAGAGCAAAATTAGCCCCACTTGGGAACCAGTTTTCAAACATTTTTACTCATTATTATAACTACATGAAAGGTGTATGTTAATTCCATCTCTCCCTTCTTTCCTGTATTAATTAGAGCTCTGTGTAAGGGACAGAAAATCAACTTTAGCTAGATTAGATGAAAAGGTAGTATCTTAAGGAACCCAAGAATATGAATTTGTTTGGGCCTTGGGAACAGCTAGGTCCACAACATTGGCTCTCTTTGGGTCAAGTATCTGCACCTGGATCAGTCAACCGTGGCCAGTGTCAGAGGGCAGGTTGAGGTATGTAAGTTCCTGCAGAAACCAGATGTAGAGTGGGAAAATCAGAAGACTGTTTCCAAAAAAAGGCATCTGACAGAAATACAATAGGTTTCCACTAAAACCTCTTTCTAAGATAAACCCACAGGGGCACCTGGGTGGCTCAGTCATTAAGCGTCTGCCTTCAGCTCAGGTCATGATCCCAGGGTCCTGGGATTGAGCCCTGCATTAGTCTCCCTGCTTGGCAGGAAGCCTGCTTCTCCCTCTCCCGCTCCCCCTGCTTGTGTTCCCTCTCTCACTGTGTCTCTCTCTGTCAAATAAATAAATAAAATCTTTTAAAAAAAAGATAAACCCATAGAAAAAAGAAATTCAGTTTATTAAAGAGTCTGGAAATAGGATTGGTCCCTCAAATGGAGAAAACAGTCCTCTTTACTTGAATATTGGCCTAACCCATCAGGCATTGTTAATAAGACAAGCACAGAGACCTTGGCTACACTGCAGCTCAGCCCAGTTCCTCAAGATGTGTGGTATGTATTAGTGCAGCTCCCAGAATAGGCGAAAAAGCCTTGGAGGTTGATTGTCTCCAGTAACTAGGTAATTTTGTGTTCCAAAGCCAGTCTCAACCCCAACCTCACTCTTTCCATCTGGCTAAGGTTCTGTGGCTCTCTCCATACATTCATATGGCGCCCAGTTGTCTATATATTTGCACCAACTCCAGAGCCTCAATCACCCTCAGCTATTTGCAAATTGTTACCTCTCTATTCAGCCACAGGTTTAGTTTATCCTTTTAGTAGCTGGCTTGGGGAAGAAATGCAGCTGGAGGTGGGTAAAACAGAAGTATCTGGGCTCAGTGGTTCAGATGCTGATGAAGCTGAGGCTTATGTCTAGGCAAGATGCATGGAATTTAGTCTGCTGGGGAGGAGGGGGTGCAGAAACTACCACAGCTGATGTACTTTCTGCCCTGGGGATGCTTTTAAAACCTTAAATTCTTTTTTGGGGAAAGTGTATATGAATTTTTTTTCCCTAGTGGCCTGGCCTGAAATTTCCCTTTCTCAGACTCTGGCATGCTGCCTTTAAGGATATTCCTAGATAACTTTTCTAAATGATCACCAGTACCAGTTGTTTTTTTTTTAGTTACTGCAGAGGGCAGCTGATAGAGGAGGCACTATGGGGAAGTCAAAATATGGCTGGATTCATGTTGAACCTCCAGACTTCTTCCTCTGGTCACGGTGGGCTCATGAGTTAATGGCAGGGAGTAGGAAGGTAAGAATGAGGAGCCTGGCTAGGGGCAACATAAAGATTTGAGAAAAAAAAGGATTTTGGTGTTTCAGGAACATGCTATGCAAAGATCAAGCTGCATTAACACCGCTGTAGGCAACTGCTACTCAAATGCCTCAGGAAGAGCTCAGCTCACTGGCCTCCTAAATGCTCCCCACCCCACCACCACTTCACTCTGCATGTGTCTAATCCTCCTTGAGAGCCTTCCATCATCTAACCTCTTCTCAACTGCTCACATTCCATTAGGTCTTTGCCTCTTTGTCTGAAAGTCCTCAGTGCTCATCTTACATCACTGACAGAAATCACAGAGGATCTGTAGCTATCTTGTCCCCCCTCTCTCATTTACTCTCTGGATTTGGCTTCACCCACTCAGGTACTGAGTATGATCTCTGAACCGGATGATAATTAGGCGCCAGGTACACAATGGTAAAAAGATAGACCAGAAGAATTGCATGCTTCGGTGCAGGGGGTGGTGGCCGGGGGAGGCAAAAATAAGCAAGGAAATAAGTCAATGTTCTGGGTGCAAGATGGTATAGAGCCATAGGGAGTATCTTAGTAGCACGGCCAAGAAGGGTCTTTGAAGGGGTGACATTTTAGCTGTGACTTAAGAGGAACCAGTGATGTGAATTTCCCTTCCAAAATATATATACTTATTTGTTGCACTTCACCATCCTGAATAAATGGAAATGGTTATTTTACTATAGGACTGCCTGGCTTGCGGACTGTACATGAACCTCCCCCTTAAATGCTTGAACTTGAAAATCTCAGCATAAAACTTAAATGACATCCCAGCCATTTCAACCTCATGCTGCTAATATCCTTGTGCATCTAACCCTGATACAACCCAAATGACTTGCTTTCCAGTCCTATCCCCGACTCTAATAGGCTATGGAAATTTTGGACAAGCCCTTGGCTTCATCTTAATTTCATACTATATAAAATATGGAGATTAAACAACATATTTTATTAAGATTTTTTTCCCCATTACAAATTCTGTAATTGAAATATTCCCTCATGGGTTGAGGGTAACTCCTGGGAAAGAACACCAGGGAATCAAGATAAAAACACAATGAGAGGAGAAATGAAGAGGCAGGATCAAAACTATTGCCATGCATCCATGAAAAAACAATCTTGTTTCCCGGAACAGCTATAAACATGCCAAATTTGGGACAGTGAAGCATGTCAGGCCACCTAGTTTAGCTGGTTTATCAAATAAATGTTGATATAACATTGTCTTAGCCTAGTGTGTGTCATCTTAAGAGACCAAGAGATTGTTCATAAACCTGTGAAGAAATTCTATTTATATGCAAAATATTATTTAATAATATATGCGGGAATAATTGACAAAACACTCAAATTTCTCTGAATGCCCCTAGTGTAGGTTTTCTGGAGGGTGAGAGAGGATTATTGTGGACCTTTGCAAATAACTCCTTGAATTCCAGTGAGCAAAGGGAGCTTCGTGATAAGGGTGTTCCTATTGGCCACAGTCTTATCACACAATTTGCATATCATTCCATAACATTCCAGAGATCCACCTCATGTACCCTCTTGGTACCTTAATGTCTTTTGATCAATTAGTGTTTCCTGCTTGAATGAAAGATTGAATCCCAATTGGCACTCACAGTTGAAGTTCTATTTTTTTAAAGAGTTCATTAATTTATTTGTTTTTAGAGAGAGAGTGAGAGAGAACAGGGGAGGAGCAGAGGGAGAGAGACAGACAGACTCCTCTCTGAGCTGGGAGCCCCATGTGGGGCTCCATCTCACAACCCTGAGATCATGACCTGAGTTGAAACCAAGAGTCCAACGCCTAACCAACTGAGCCACCCAGGAGCCCCAAGACTCTATTTTATGTGTCAGAGGCAAGGACAGTTTTGGGGAATAAATAGAAAATCAGATTAAGAATTGATTTTAGGGGCGTGTGGGTGGCTCAGTCATTAAGTGTCTGCCTTTGGCTCAGGTCATGATCCCAGGGTCCTGGGATCAAGCCCAGCATCGGGTTCCCTGCTCAGCACGAAGCCTGCTTCTCCCTCTCCCACTCCCTCTGCTTGTGTTCCCTCTCTTGCTGTCTCTCTCTCTCTGTGTGTGTGTGTCAAATAAATAAATAAAATCTTTTAAAAAACAGAGTTGATTTTGATTTCTGCCCCTGTACAGACATAATGCAACCTGTTTGAAACCTCCAGGATCTGTTTAAAGATTTTTAAAGAATAATATAGTAAACATTATTTTCCAAATTTATCCAGCTTATGGGTTTAGTGATTTATTTAGGAATGAATGGGTGTGTGTGTGAGTGATCTTGCATTTCTAGTGGTATGTGGCATATCTTTTTGGCAATAATATTTTAAACATTATTTAGTTGGGCCAGTTTTTGGTACCTGGCTTCTACCTTGGAGTCTCTAGTTTTTAATGTAATATTTATACCCAATTTGTCTCACTACCAGTTGAGTTGACCTGGACTTACCAAATTCCTGAATTCAAAATTATTAGATCCCTTCCTTGGGTGGAAGCAAATGGGTTTTTTGGTTTTTGAATCTTTAAAATATTTTCCATATTTAAAACTGTTACATCTATGCAAAGAGAAAATGTGTTAAAACTTTGCTTGTTTCAGGATTCTCTAAAGTTTTTTGACCAAGAAGCATCCCCTTCTGTTTTTAAATTTTTTTTCATCTTCCTGAAAGATACTTTGGGAAACTTTGCTCTATACAGTTATACCTTGAAAAATTTTGCTTTGAATTAAGCACATTCCCAAGGGAGACCTTTATTCTGTGCATTAATTTTTTTCTTTGTTCTTGACATTCCACTACTAAATTTGGGGGCAGAGTTTATTATATACTGCTAGGAGAGTGTCTAACATATTATGTACACTTAATAAGTATTTGCTAAATCTTACTGGTATTACAATAAAAGTAACAGCATAGTTATCAGTTAGTTACGTGTTCTTAACTTGTTACTGTGTAAAATACTCTTCTAGTCTGTAGGAAAGTGCTTCTGATGTGGTTGAGAATAATTTACTGCCTACGACTGGTCACAACTTCCAGGACAGAGAGTCAAAGAGTCTGTTGTTTAGACATGATATTTTCCAATCAGCGTGGGTTGTTTTGTTTTGCCTTTTTTTTTTTTTTTGGACAATTGGGGGGAATATTTTTCCTGTAATACATTTGTTTTGAAATAAGTTTTTCAGCAACACCTGTGCCTTGAAGCTGTGACATATGCTGAATTTTCTCTTAAAAAAATAAAAATCTTCATTTAACCTATTAGTACGTTGTCAGATAGCAACTTTTTGCAAACATTTAAAAAATAGAGAAATATGTAATTGTGTTGTAAATATACAAAGGAATATTGCATAGCAGTTAAAATGAATATACCAGGTCTATATATGTTAATAAGAATAGAAATCAAAAATGTCTCATGAAGATGTCATGTTGTAAAGGGCTATAGATGGTAACATTTATTGGAGTTGAAAAAAAAGGCTTGCACAAAACAATACCACTTATTGTTCTTGAGGCACTGTGGCAATTTTGTTTTAGTGATTCTAAAAGCATGTACTCCATCCAGAGTCAGCATGCATGGAGTTGAAGACCGGCTCCACCACTATTGGTATATGGTCTTGGGAAAATTATTTAATCTCTCTATGATTTAAATTCTCTATCTCTAAAATGAAGATCATAATCATACTTACCTTTTGGTTATTATGATGATTAAATGAGTTCATATTATAGAACTCTTACAAGAATGTCTACACAGAGTAAGCACTATGTTTGCTATCACCATTATTATTATTAGAGAAAGTATTATAATGTGTATTGATGCACACAAAATTTATGAAGTGGGATGCATCTAGGGAGGAAGGGAGAGGGATGGGACAGGGGAATATCACAGACGATTTCAATTTTGTTTGTAATATTTTATTTTCTAAAAAAATAGAAAAGGTCTGTAGCGTCTATTAACACACAATGACATTTGCTAATTTTGAGTGCCAGGCTCATGAACATATTCTAACTTACCTGGTATACTTTATTTTTCTTTATTCTTTGTCTCCTTGGAAGTGAGTAGGTAACCTTTAATTTTTGTCTAAAAAACATTGTTTAGCTGTTGCTTTCATAGAAATTCAAAATTGAAAGACTCTAATTTTCAGCCATCTTTATGTTTTAGTGGTGATATGCAACTGCAAAGAGAAGCTTTTCATGAAAAAAAACATCAACAATAGATGATCTTATTCTAAAGAGGGGATAGCCTGCCAAGCAAAGTGGTGTACTTTCTTTAATTAAAAAATTTCATTCACAAACTTCAAAAAATAACAAAAGCAACAAAAGAAAACAAATTAAAAAATACCCCAAATCACATGTAGGCTTTCTTATTAGAGAAATGGAGGACAATTAATACTAGTAATGTCCCTGCTAATAGTTTTCAAGGAAAAAACAATCCCATATTGCTAAAAAAATATCTTAGAATCATAAAAATTCCATCCAAGTGCATGCAATGAATGATCTTGTTTTCCTACTCAGTGCTCATTCTCTTTTCTCCTGGTAACTGTGTATGTTAGAGACTGCTAGTTGTCTCTTGTAACAAGAATTTTAGTTAAGCACAAGGCCATCAATAAGGACTACATTTCCTGACTCTTGTAGCTGGGCATGGCCAAGTGACTCAGTTCTGGTGAATTGGATGTGAACAGAAGTTTAGTGTGTGACCATTGTATACTTCCCTTCCCTTTCTCCCTTTTTCTGCTTGGGGGAATGTGACCATGGTGGACAAAGCTGCAGTAGCCATTTTAAGTTAAGAGATGGAACGTATGTATTAATAATGGCAAAGCACTAGGATAAAAGAATCCTGGGCCCTGATGTCTTCAAGGAAGCGAGGTGCTTCGTTGCTTGAACTTATATGTGAAAAAGAAATGAACTGATTTTCAAAGCTGTTTTAAATTTTGGATTTCTGCTACTAAACCTGAAGTGATAGCCTAGTTAACACGAGTACTCTCATTTGTTCAGGGACTCACTCTTTTACTCTTGGTCTCCGTTTATGAAAAATGTCTTGATTTCATCTCCGGCTGGAGGAATGGGCTTGGGGCCCAAACTAGGCCAATCTACAGCAATACTGTATATCTATTGGAATGGTTGAGAAAGAAAAGCTCTTTCCACTGGAGCTTCCAAAGGCTAAGCTTCAAACATAGTGCCATTGGTGCCTAAGGCAAAAGCCTGCTTGGGAGTGGAGCCAACTGAAGAGCAGAAGTGAAGGGATGAGCTCAGTTTCCTACTACATCATTTGAAGACTTAGATCTAGTTATGGCCAGAATTATCTACAACTAAGATTTTCAGTTACCTGAACCAATAAATCCCCTTTTTGTTGTTTATTTCAGTGTGTGTTTCTAACATTTCCAAGGAAAATTCTTGTATAATAAGGACTGATTTTATATAATCTTTGGAGTTAGTACCCCTAACTTTTTTGAATGTTTTTCCTATTATTTACTATAGCATAACCACTTTTCCCTACACCTGCCCTAATCCTAGTGGCTTCAAATGGCAATTTATTATCGTTGCTCATGTTTTTGTCCATTGAATGAGCTCAGCTGTGTAGTTCTAGCTTGGTTCCTCTCATGTATTGCTGTCAGATGTCACCAGGGTTAGAGGCATCAGAAGATGCATCAGAGATGGACATCCCAGATGGCTTTTTCACTCACAAGTCAGACTTCTTACATGAAGCTTGCTTCTCCAGAGTAAGCATAGCAGAGACCAAGGCAGAAACTGCAAGGCTTATTCTGACCCAGCCTCAGAAGACATGTAGCATTCTTACTTGTTTGTTTCAGGAAAATTGAATTCCCAACCCAGATTCAAGGGGAGGGAATCTCACAGGGCATGAATCCTGAAAGATGTGGGACATCTTTAAAGACTAGCTGTTAAAAAAAAATCATTTTTATGCTTAGGAAAACTTCCCCTTTGTGGTCTCAGTAGAAAAATTAATCATGACTCCGAGTTGTAATGCAAGGTTTGAGCACAAGTGGTTGAAAGAACTTCTGTGCTTTGCATGCTTCCAACTATAGCCCTCTCTTCACCTAGGGTAATGGCTTTCCAGCTCCCTCATCATGAAGGGTTGCTTTTCAGCTAAAGCTTTTGTTATCTCTGGAGCAGAACACATTCAAGGTCTGGATACAATATAAGTTTCTCGGAGGCAGTGCTAGATATTTCTTTATAACCCCCCACCTCTATAGACTTTAACATTGTTGTTTTCAGAGAAAATGTTTCCACCTGGTAGATTAAAAACCTCCCAGTACAGGTGGGAAAAATTGTCCTTGATCATAGGAAAAGAACTGGCTAGATTCTATGCTAATCCGAACAGATCTCATTCTGTGTGGGGGCGGAGGGGGGGAACCTCTCAATGAAACACTTTGAGGCAAAAGCTATTTGAATGATTTTTCTGAATGACGTAAGTTTGAGCTCAGGAGAGGCAGATCAAATCCAGAAAAAGAGACTAATGTTGAAAGAGACTGAATGTCCAGCTGGGACTCCTGCTGGTCATAGGCTTGCAATAGAAACTTTGAGAAAATATGGCCTTTTTGAAGTACAATTTCTCCCGGGAAAGTAAAGCAATTTAACTTGAGACAATGAATCACAGAAATGGTCCCCATAATTAACACATAGAGATGTTGGCTAGAACTTGATAATAGATTTGTTATAAGCCTTGGCTCCCTTATTAAGAAGCTTGGGAACCATGGCATGCCTGGGAGCTCACCATTGATAGATACCAGTCTGGGGGCTTAACTGCTTTTGAGCACTTAATAAAGTAGTTATCAATCAGCTAATAAAGCTGTAATTTACCCAATTTCGGAATCTCAGTTTTACAGGGGCTCATGCGGGCCACACTGGTGTTAGATTTCCAGAGGCATACTGGTTGAGGTATTCTCCCTGAGGTATCATGAGGCTAAGGAAATTAGTTAGGGTCCGTCTAAAGCAGATTCCATGAGGAAATTCTAAAGTCAGAATCCCAAAGGTATCAGAGAGAAACATCTAGTCCAACAGGGCTAAGAACAAGAAGAAAGCATCTGTGGACTGAACTGAGAGAGAAGCAGGACCGGAAGGAGCGAGAAGTCTTAGGACAAGTACCTCAAATGCAAGAAGTGCCTGTTTCTCACTTTACATGCTAGGGAGTGCATGAGGAATAATGACAACAGCAACAGCAAAACAATATTTAATGAGCACTTAATTTTCACAAAACAACTCTATGATGAAAGTGCTAGTACTATTCTTATGTTTTAGGTGAGGAAACAGAAGCCAAGAGAGCTTAAGCAGATTGCCCAGAGTCCTACATCTTGTATGTGGAGAACAGAGTTGAAATTTGAACTTACATCTGCCTAATCTCAGGGCCCAGGCTCTTAATTGTCTGATCTGTACACTGAGCCTCGGGTGATTAGATCTACTTACAGTATGCACACGGGCTTTGGGTGATGAAACAGATCTTACCTTTCCTATGACTGTCTCCCTTTGAATAATCTCTACAGTTGCCTCCATAGGTATTCTTATACTTGCTGGAAAATGAGTCCTTCCTTTGATTTGTGTGATAGTGTCACCTTTTTCTAGGAATCCTATTCTGTGCGTAACAACTCAAACCACCAAATTATTAAAGAAGACATATATGACAAGTATGTTGCTGTTCATTTACTTAGGGGGGCAGGAGGCATGCATCTACTATGCCATCGTGTACACTTTTCTGATGAATCTTTTATTTGTGGAGTCTGAATCAACTAGTCATCGTGTTAGGTGAGTAGTATTTAGATCTGGCTTATTGTCCTTATGACCTGGAAGCCTGTAAAAATATATATGTTTGCTCTTTCACTCCAGACCTCCTGAATCTTAATCTACAGGATAGAGTACTGCAATCTGGATTTTTTTTTTTTTTTAACAGTTTTTCCTCCCCGGGTAATTGCAGTCTTCTTGACTTTCTTTTTTTTCCCCCTCAAGAAGCAGTCTCACTCTGAATCCGTAAATGCAGGAATGAGTGTTACATGTAAGAATAAGTTATAACTATGCCAAGGCCTCAAGGCAATATGGGAATTGTCACACAACTAGCCTGCATGGAAAAGTAGTTTGAGAAAGAAGATGTCTTTGGCTATTTGTACAGTTCTTTTTTTTTTTTATGTTATGTTAGTCACCATACAGTACATCATTAGTTTTTGATGAAGTGTTCCATGATTCATTGTTTGTGTATAACAACCAGTGCTCCATTCAATACGTGCTCTCCTTAATACCCATCACCAGGCTAACCCATCCCCCCATCCCCCTCCCCTCTAAAACCCTCAGTTTGTTCCTTGGGGTCCATAGTCTCTCATGGTTCGTCTCCCCCCTCTGATATTCCTCCCTTCATTCTTCCCTTCCTTCTCCTAATGTCCTCCCTGCTATTCCTTATGTTCCACAAATAAGTGAAACCATATGATAATTGACTTTCTCTGCTTGACTTATTTCACTTGGCATAATCTCCTCCAGTCCCATCCATGTTGATGCAAAAGTTGGGTATTCATCCTTCCTGATGGCTGAGTAATATTCCATTGTGTATATTGACTATGTCTTCTTTATCCATTTGTCTGTTGAAGGGCATCTTGGCTCTTTCCACAGTTCTAACGGCAGGGTTACTTACTTCTGCTTCTTCCCCAGGCTGATGTTCCACCATTTCATAACCCATCTTTTCTTGCATGATCTGCTTCTTTTTTTGACTTTTCCTCCAGACTTAAACTTCTCTAGCCCTCTCTCAGTTTCAAAATTCTGAGTTAGATCTGATTGGTATGATTTATCGCCCTCATCCTCATGGGCAGAACTCTAGAATAAGCCCACCTCATAACCTTCCAGTTGGCCTACTTATTGACTAAACTTGGAAAAGCTGTCCTCCCCCACTTCAGTCACCTGTGACCAAGGTAGAAGGGTGAAATAATAATGCATTGCCACCTACTTATAAATAATAATAAAATTAATTAATTAAAATGATGATCTCAACAGGAGGAATAGTGGGTGGGAAGCCTAGAAGGAAGCTGAAGCCTTTGCTGGTATGCTGAGGCTTGATTTATCTGGTGTACACTATTCTTGCTCAGGAAATAAATTCCATGCTGATATAATCTCAAACAGGCAGCCTCCTACCTGATGGTGGTAGCAGGAATTTGGCCTGGGGAAATAAAAGGTGTGTCTGGGACACCTGCCATTATTAAAAATGTATGGGTCAGAGCCTAATCACTGGGTCATTGGATTCTGAGCCCATCACTCAATGTTGACAGTGGAAATTAAATCCTTGGACCACCTGGACAGCATTATGCCTTTTTTACCTTGTTAGAGTTAATATTTCTTTCTTTTTTTCTTTTTTTCTTTTTAATCTCTCTTTTCAATCTCCTAAAAGACTGTAGCATTAAGAACAGACTGTGACACAGGAGTCTCAGTTTGTTCCCAAGAAGGAAAAAGTCATACATGGGGTCATTCTGAATGCCTTCTTGACTAGAACTTAGTTAACTCTAAGCTAATAATTGATTGACTGTCTAATAGAGGTGAATGAATCCCCAGTTTCTAGCACTGATCTTTTGTTTTATGTAGTTCATCTCTTCATGGTAGGCAAACAAAGATGGGCTGTTTTAGAATCATTCCAATTCTTATTGGTCTGATACTTGTGTTATTTTAGTTCCTCTGAGAAACAGACATAAATGCAGAATTAAATGAGCAAGAATTTGACTAAGAGAAACAACTGAGAGAAAATGGGAAGAGAGCCAGGGAAGGTTGGTTAAATTGGCAAAACATTATACAGGTCTGACCCTGGGTGAAGGAGAGAGGCAAGGTAGGAAAGGGGGGGAAGCATCTTAGACTGCAGTGTAGTCCGAATGAAAGGTAGGCAATGTAATCAGGGAGTCCTCAAGCCAAAGTTGCCCATTAGAGGAGTCCTTTATCTGCTAGGAATGTGCCTGCCTTAATGTCCCTGTTTTGCTCAGTCCTCAGTCATTGGTTGGGGGTAGAACATGGCAAGTATGGCCTCAATGCCAATAGAGTGATGGAATGGGGTGCATATTTGGACCAGCAGTCCATCATACTTCCTATAGTCAGAGATCTGAGAGGCACATGGCCACCAAAAAACCCATTCTTACAGGGCAAACCAAAGACTTATGTTTTTTTAGAGGAAGCCCAAGGGCTGTGGCAACCTCTGGATCATTCCCAATTGAAAAGGTCTAAGGAAATCACCTCAGTTCAAGAATCTTTTTTTTGTAGATTTTATTATAATGCAATTATGGCAAGGCCAAAAACAGGAGACCAATTCCCCTGAAAAGATAACTTGTTATACTCACAGATCCAAGAGGAGAGTGCATGCCAAGCGATGAAGTTCCTATGGGAAAACACTAGGGCAGGGCAGGAGGCAGAGGGAGTGGGGGAAAATATGAGCCTTTATTGTGGTTTCTGTGGGAAGGAATGGTCAAGGCAGGGTAAACAAGTTTAGGATTGGCTAGTTTGAATAATTTTCATGGGCCCTGGATTATAAGAGCTGGGCCTAGTTGACTGTGAACTGGCTTTGAGGAGAGCAGAGCAAGAGGATATGAGCTTGATAAAGGAGGTGGTGGGGTTGTGGGTACTGGACTGGTTGGTTTATATATGAAAGACATGCTTGAAGTCAAGTCTTCTACTGTCTCTAGGAACTGGCTAACCCTGGGAGGGGCAATCCCTCCACAGCCAGCAAAGCCTTAAGATGTTAAAGAATCAATTATAGAAACTAGAAAATATGGTTATTATAGCATTGCGTCCTTCTCTTTAGAGATATTTGTTTAACCTCTAACATCTCCAGTAAAGCCTGGGATTAGAATGTTGCAGGCTGATCCAAGTATTAAAAGCATCCCCCATCCAGTCCATTGACCTCCCAGATCTTTCTTAGGTTAAGTTTTTGACATCTGTCTATATCAGGCCTATTATGATAATTTAAAAAGTAACCTAGAAAAAGGCCCTTAGAGGACTGGCTGGAGAGAAAATCTCAAGGAGAGATTGGAGATAATTCCAAGGGCTAAAAAAGCAAAGAAAGTATTACAGAAATACTAAAAAGGAGAGAAAACTTTGCAAGTACCAGCAAAATGAAATAGGTTCTCCTTGTGGTTGAAAGATAAGGAATGAACAAGAAATGGCCTTAGAAAAGTCTGGAGATTGAGCATTCAGCGGGAAATGTAATTTCTTACTTAAATGTTTATTTTTCCCTTTAGACTTTGAGCTCTAAGAGGGCCAGCTCTAGATCTGTTTACCTGGTTGTCACGAGCCTGGCACATTATAAGTTTTCAGTAAATGTGGGGAAATAAATGAATGAAGGAGGCAGACAAACTAGCAAAGATGCTCTGAGGTTTAAATTAGGAAGGAGCCCATAGACTGAAATTCCTCCAGGAAAAGCATGTAGTGCTAGTGGATGAGGGTGATGTGATTGGCATTCAATGAGATGAGATAAGATGGCCCTGAGATGGCTCTGCAATATCCTGCCTACATGTTACTATAGACTAGTTTTCAATGCATGGATCACCTAGGAATTTCCTTCCATTTAACATGTTAATAGACTTTTCTGGAGAGAATATTGGTCTTGAATTTTAATTATTCCTGGAAGTGCCTAGAAAATGGTAATGTGCCACCAAGAACAGTCATGAAACTAATTCCCTGAGGAAATGCAGTTTGAAATTGCAGTGTCATTAAGTGCTACATATTAAATCAATCCTGGCTAATTAGGGCTTCCTGTTTCTAGGGTAAGCAAATCTTATGATGGTGTCTTCCTGTCCATCAGTCAAGGAATATTTATTACATCTTTAACCTGTCTCATTTGTAATGACCAATAGTTGGCAGACGTGCTGCCCTGCTCTGCTCTTGCATTCATGGTAGACTTGGAGATGTTCATGTTATGAGTAATCACAGTTCTTTTCCTCTTGGAGATCAGAGAAGGTCCAGGATCCGTCTCACCATGGAATTTGGAGCAGCAACAATGGACCGTTCAGAGTTAGGACTCAGGATGTTACTCAAGAATGGAATACAAGGTTCTTCACAAAAGACAAAGATTGGCATTAATGATTCTCTACAGTTTCACCTTTGCCTTGTGAAGCTTATCTTGTCCTTTGACCTGACCTTCCCACTCATCTATTGCTGATAAACCACCTAGAGACTATAACCTGGCAGGGTATTTGCCTTCCATCTTCATCTGCTTCATGAAAACTAATGTCTTGTTCAAGACTCCCCTGCACCACTTTCTCTGGAGTTTTAATACCGCACCCTTTTCTCTTCCGCTTTCCCACACCCCAAGGCAAAATTGACATCTCTTCAGTGCCTCCACTCTATTTCTGTGGAAGACTCTTGGAGCCTTATAGTATGTTGCTTGTTCCCCTATCTGTCCTCTCCAGTGGCAGTGATTGCCAGGGTAGATACTGTTACACACCAATAGAGATGGACACATGTACATATGTAGGTATATATGTATGTATGCACTTTGTTTCTATTGAATGAATAAACTAACATAACTTTTGTATGCTTTTCTAATTATTAGGGATTGATTGGTAAATATTTATTTCCATTTTTCTCATCCTATGTTATTCCTCTTGTGATAAATACTAATTTGTTTCCTCAGCCATTGGAAATTCCATAGTCATTCCATTATTCTTTCTGTAATCCAAGAAATAATAAAAGAATAAATTTGATTACATTTCACAGTCTGCAATGCATATTTATGTTCTTGTTAGGTAGCAGGACAAGTCTGACTTAACTATTTTTTGTTAATTTTAATGAATGAATTTATGTTACTTTAAAAAAAGTTTATGAATTTTTTCCCTAAAATTACATGTTAGAAGCACTTCTAGGGACAATAATAAGAGAACTAGATGTTGCAAAGGCCTCTATAAAACAAACCACTAAGACCATAATTGAAAAATATGAGCAAGCCCCCTTCAAAATATTGTAGAAATGGATATTCATAAATCTGGGTATATGCATGTATGTGAAAATTATGATAGCTGGAGGTGACTGAAGTGGCAAAATTCAGATTTTCTGGGAGAAAATTCACAAACAGCCTGACAGGCTTAAGGTAGATGGCAGGTTACTAAGAGATCAAACTATGACAAGATTTATGGTCTAGTCTGTAGGCATTCAAAGATGATGTAGTCTGATAAGCCCTGTACCAAGAGAAGAGCAGATGATGTAAAAGTTCAGGCAAGTACCTCATTTTTTATGAGGAAAGTTCGTATTTTACTTGAAAATCCTATTGATCCAGAAATATTTGGTATGTGGGGTTTGGCTAGGCAATGAAGGATGAGCTCTACATGAACACATCAAATGAGGGAGGATGGTTTGTTGTGTCAATACAATGTCAAACTTCTACACACACTATTGGTAGTATTTGATCATTGATCCTCCTGGGTCTCAGATGGAGTGCTTCATATTTAACACATGGAGGTCATAAAGGCAACATATTTAACTGGTAATACACATTACTAAGGGACAGATGCCCTCCATGCCCTCTCTCTGTCTTATTTAACCAGATTGTGTTGATAGCCAGAGGTGATTGTTTGAACTGGAGCTGGTTTAACAAGAAGTCTATAGGTATGTTAGCAGTTATACTTACCTGGATTAGACTTTATTTGAACAGGGGCCTTGGAAGGTGTAGAGGGAGACCAAACCTGCTAGAAAGAAACTGTGGAAGGCTGGAGTCCCCATCAGGGACTATAGTAATGGTCTCAAAGTAGGTGGAAGGCTTGAGGCTGCCTTGAATGAAACTGAATTGTCAAATGAAACTTGCATGATCCTCTTCATCAACTTCTCCAAGAATTTTACTTATTTAGTCCAAGGATTCCAGTCCTAATTCTAAGAGAAGGAAGAGAAGAGAAGAGAAAACTGGAAAAAGATCAGTCTGGTAGCAGGACCTAGGTTTTACATAGGTTTCATCTTTCATACCTAATGGTGTTACTGTTGAAAATGATCTTCATGGTTTGATGCCTTCTTGTACCCTGCTGCTGTAATGCCATTGCTGGTCCCAATCCTTCTGCAGGAGAAGTTATTCTTCAAGAGTTAATTTCTTCACTCCCTCTAGGGTTATGCTCTGCAAAGAGTGCTCTTTTGGGGAGGCTCCCAAGGTTGTGGTTCTCTAAATGATATTTTCTCTTACTTAAAGAGAGACCCAGGAGCCAGGAAGATTGGCTGGACAGGAGAGAATTCCAATCTTGGTAATGTGCTTTTCCAGAACCAACTCTTCAAAGATACTCTTAGATTTCTCTCTTTTTATAGCTAATAAAACTGAACTCCACAGAATCGAAGTGATTTGCCCGTTCGTTAAATGCTGAGCCATGACAAATTTGTGGGTCTGCCTCTCAGTCTTCCCTTCTTGCTACCATCCAGGCTGCTTGCAGTCTACTGTGCATGCACACTCATTAGAAAGCAGTGATCTTCAGCTGGGCATAGTGTAAGAGGCTTGTCCTGATACGTTCCTCTGTGCTTTGTTTGCCTCTGCAAAACCAGGCTTGCTGGGGGTAGTACACAAAGAACAGAAAATGAATAATTTATATTTCACTCTTTCACAGAGGCTCCCCACTGGGTTGCTTTCTAGGAAAAATATCCCTGGCTTGCTGTCTCAGTGTGAGAGCATGTGCCAGGCCCAGCCCATTGTCCCCCTCTTCACACTGTCTGAGATATTACCCAGACAGAAATATCAGGCTCCTGGGCTTGATTATTGTCTTTTTATTTTGGTCCCTGGACAAAGGGAATGCTTTCTATCATTCATGGGCGAAACCTCATTTTCTTAGTGTTTAGTTGCTGTCAAAATGACCCAGATAGCTGGTAAGGCTATGGTGGTGCTTCTAAGAAGACCACCAGAATTCTTATTTAATATCTTCCTTGCATAGCTACTCCCAGCTGTCAGAATTATAGACTGAGATTTGACATAAATCTTAGGGACTTTTTTTCCATTTTCTTCCTACCCATTGTTCTAAATGAGTTAACCAGTATGTCCACCATTCTTTCCTAAGAGAAAATAATTGTCTACAGAGTATGTTGAGTGGCCAGCTCTGGGCTGCTGTGTTCTTTACCATATGACTTCATTTTGCTCTGAACAAAGTTGCTGGGATCAGATGTAAGGATCTGACCCAAATGTAGACAAACCTTAAGCTAACTGGTGGTCTATGATATAGCTTAGTGTTAAAAGCTCAACTAAACAATACTTTTTATGAGATAATCAATTTCTGTTGTGCACTTTTCTCTGCTATGGAACAAATCACATTATAAGCAGTGGGAACATAAAGAAGGCCCATAATAGACATGAGTGAGCAGTTATGAGTAAGTTAAAGTCATGAAGAAGCAGAAACTATGAGTAAGCAGAGAATGGGATTGAAATGGGAATCAGGTAGAAGTAAGAAGAGAAGCAGACACAGAAAGAGAAACAGGCAGAAATGGTAGCTGAGAGCTTAGCCACATTACTGACAGCCTACCTGAGAATAAAATCCCCAGACTTGTGCTGCTGAGGTCCCTAGAGCTTCAACAAGTACAAGAATTAACTTTTGTTATGGTTTCCTTAGGTATGGCCATATTGCAATTTCTATTCATGAATATCTGGCAAATGTTTCTTTACCTTATTGCCACAAATATCCTTATAACGTGAATTAGCCTGAATGGAACTCTGTGTTTTGCCACTAAAATAATAGAACATCTTTCATTTCCTACCTCATTTAATATAAGAATATCATCTATAACATCCCCTGCAAATATCTGTATATTTTCCACTTAAAGGACCTATAAGAGTGAGGTGTTCTACATCACTAGAAGACCCACCCCATTTTTAATCACTTTGGAGAATCAGTCTTGAGACTGTTTTCTACAAATGCAGTCCCTCCATAGTTTTCCATGCTCATCTTGATCCACCCATTATCCTTGAACTCAGTTACAAAGTGTTTTTTGGTTTGTTTGTTTTCTTTTCTTTTGTTTTTGTTTTTAATTTTCAACTTTCCTTTATGAAATTTGTTGAAGCTTAACCTTAAGCTGTTGTCATCCTTCAATTTTATTTTCCATTTTAGAATGCATCCCCCCAGTAATTGACTCCATGAAGACTCGGTTCTTATATGTTGGTGGTCTCTAATGTATGCATACCACCTCCTGATCCTAAATTCTCTTTTGTTGTAAAAACCCATTTATTGCCATGACCGAACTATCTATATCCCAGCTTTAAACTTACAATTTTAGTACTTTAAGCCTTGATCTCTGATCTTAAAATTTTACTTAGATGAAGAATAAAACTTTTGGAAGAAAGCAAAACCTCTGTAGAGCCTAAGGAGATATCCTATGAAAAAATTACCTTTCTCTTGCCTTGGTAAAAATATTGACCACATACATTTCAATTCCATTTATATCATAAAGTTATAAATCTAAAGACTACTCACAGAGATGGTTATGGGGGAGTCTGTGTCTACCATGACTTCATACCTTTAAATTAAACAACCTATCACCACATCATTCAAACAGAGCTAATAAAACATGAATATTAGGTGGGCCAATGGGTTCAAACATGGTAATTATCTTGCCTCTCTGGCTTTGCTTCTGTCTCTATTGTTTGTGTTCATTACTGTTCAGTTTCTCCCTAGCTCTAGAGCCTCTTATATTTGTCTCCAATGTTTTCATGTCCCAAACTTGCCAACATATTTGGTTTCCGTTTTTGATGCTTAGGATGCCTGGGGAAATCTTTTGCACTCTGGTTTGTTCTGCTCCTGGATACTCACAGTAACTCCCTGGCATTCATTCACTTCCCCTTTCCCTAGGAACATAAAAACCATGAAGAGTTAAGTGAAAGTGGTAACTTGAAGAAAGTTCACTATGCTATTGTTGCTACCTTACAAATGAGCTGCAGATTCCTGGGAGGGCCTGAGAGGCCATGGATGGCTTAGAGTAAAAATAGAACTTGGGTTTTGATTTACCTTTGACTTCTAAAGGTTTAAATCAGATTAGCTCCTAGGAGTCAGAAAACAATATGGCTCTGCCAAGGGACGCCACATGGATAAGGTTCAGACAAGGTATGAAAACAGAACAGTGGCCTTGTGCTTGGTTCTTATTTCTTCCCATAAGAATGTAAACTTGTATTGTGTAAGCTCTACCTTTTTGAATTTTGCTTATTTCTCTTTGTGTGTACATGTGTGTGAGTGTGTGTGTTTGCTTTCATAATGTCTTTACAAAATTCCAGCCATGATCAGTTTGTGTGTACATGTGTGTGAGTGTGTGTGTTTGCTTTCATAATGTCTTTACAAAATTCCAGCCATGATCAGTTGAAATAAGAATAAAAGAAAGGGTCATGATTCCATTTTGTTTTTAAATATTTGTTATTTAAATAAATATTGTTAATGCCTACTACATGTCATGACTGTGCCCGGTGCTAGGGTTAACAGGATGAAAAAGACAGATACAATTCCTGCCCTCACAGGATATAAAGTCCATAAATGTTCTGTAGGACAAGGAAAGGAGGGAAAGCCAGAAAACCCAAAGGGACAGAGCATGTTAAAGTGACAGAATCCAAAGAGAGAAGAGATATCTTAGAGACTAAAAGCTGAAAAATCTTTGTATAGTTCCCATTGGCTTCCTTTTCTATAACAGTTGGCTTTCTCAAGAGCACTCTTAGCTGGGCTTTGAGAAGATTTTATTCAAAGTGATTCTCTTATAGTCTTGAACCCTGCCTTCTTTGCATACAGAAGGTTTCTTAGTAGTTCTAATACAGGTTCTATCCAGTTGGCCTCTAGTTTCTGCCCATATGTAGGTCCATCTTCGTGTCTCTTTTAACAATGAATGATATGGCTGGCCTTAGCATGTTCTCTTTCATCTTTGTAACTTGTCTTAGTCGGCAAGTGACTCTAAAAAAATGTAACCAGTGATGTGGTAGTAAATGTTTAGTTCCCAGCTCTATGAAGAAGAGTATGTGTAGGTATAGATATGTACATATATACATGTTTATAAGTTTATTAAAAATTTTACTAACATCAAGTACGTGAATTACAAATAATAGAATATATGACACTTTTGTCATAAATTCTATATCCAGAACTGATTCTCACAGAGTGTTTTTTTGTTTGTTTGTTTTTGCTAAACCCTTTCATCCTTACCTGCACTGTGGTTTCAGTTGATGAATGTCTATAGTTCCAACATGAATGCTCCCTGGTATTTTCATTTCCATTAACTAATAATACGGAAGTGAAGAAAAATGAAGAAGTATGTTGGAATTTTATTCATTTGTCAGTGATGAGTACAGCTTATTTGCTGAATTTGATAAAAGTTTTAGAGTACAGGAAGATTATTTTCTCAAACAGTTATAGACATAACATGCTGTTAAAGTGTAATCTGTATTATTAACTTTTTCTCCAGCACATTCTTAAGTCTCAATAGTCAGCAAAACAATAAATCAAGCCCTGACTTGTATTTCGATGCTGTGGAAATGCCCACCATGGCTGCTTTTAAGCTACCAACATGATATCACTGAATGCAGATTTGGGAAGGAATGTGTGGCAGTATACCGTTACAGAGTATTTCTACTTTACAGCTATCATAAATGTAAATAATCTCAAAAGCACATATTATATCAAACATAGTAAAGTCATTAGGGGTGGTGGGTTTTGAGGACTTATTGACTTAATAAGTCATATTAAATTAATATTATTTAATTATAAATTTATATAATAAAACTTTTAATAATAGCTATGTATAACAATCAGCTTGCCAAATTCCTGGAAATTTAACAACAAGCTGGCTCCAGCACACCACTCAATCTAGTAGCCCTTTGGCTTTAGCAGAGTGATCCTCAGTCTTAATTCCCAGAGCAGATTGAGCAAGAGTAATACAATCAGTGGTATGGCTTTGCAATTATATATTATCGTTTCATATCTTCATCCCTATTTTGAGACTTTTAAGATTTTAGAACTCCAATTTGCAAGCTGTGTGCAATTCTAATTTGGAGCCTATGCAAGGACTTTTGTTGTGCTTTCTTCGAGGTAAGCTTTTCACCTTGCAACAGTTTCAGAAAGAAAGAAGAGACACTGGGTCCAATTTGCACAGTAACTCCCTGCTGCATAGATCTTGGTCCCTAAAGAGGTCCTTGAAGCTTTGTCCCTTTAATGGGAGCAGAGGCTCCAATCAGGAGTTGTGGCAAATGGGGTCAGGGCTTACCTGGTTGAAGAGGCAAGGTTTAGGCAGGAAGAAGAATGAGGAGGACTAAGTCTTTTTTGCTAGTGTTAGAATGTTTTTGAAATTCCAGTCTTCTTGAAAATGAGTGATCAAGGAATGCACTAATGAATAGATAGTTCTGGGGGGAAAGAATGTCGCATTATTGATAAAATGGTAATTCAGATGTCAGCTAAGTTTATGTGCCCCTTGAAACTTTAGAAGTATCAACTGAGGCTCTATAACTCATATCCATGTGGAAAATGGCTCTAAAAGAAATGCAGTCCTGCTGACACCTGGATTTTGGAAGCCCATTTTGGACTTCTGACCTCCAGAACTATGACGATAAAAGTACGTTGTTTTAAGCCACCGGATTTGTGGTAATTTGTGGTAGCCCAAGAGGAAACTCATACACCCTCTTTTCTATCTGCAGGGATTTCACATAGAGATTTTCCCATGAACATAAAAGGCAGCACAGAATTGCTGATGGGTCTACTTTTCAGTTGCTCCAATTTTGGGGAACGCACTCAATATCCCCACAAAGTGACCCAGTCTCTATCTGTGGCTTTGGTCATGTAGTTGGATTTTGTTCTCTGATTTCCCATGCATCAAATGAGAGGAGTCACTTTTCCTGGCACCTCACCATAATATCCCCTCAAGTTACTAAAGTAGCCTGGAGAATCACCTTCATCCTAAACAGCACAAGCAAAAGCCTGGCAGTGGAAGAGCTTCTTCGAAGCCACAGCTCAGGCTGCTCGGCAGCATCTATGTGACAGCTCCATTAGAGGGGTGTGTCACACAGCCATTATCCAGTCACATCTTAAGTGCAGCCCGCTGGGCTCAAATACCACTTTAGGAAGCAACAAATAATTTTCTGTTATTGGCGAGGGTCGCCGCGAGTCTCCTCTGCTCTTTGGCACTTGTTTCCACAGCCCATTGCTGTTACAAAATGAAAACCCAGCATTAAACGTTTAATTCTGAAATATATTTTCTCAAGAGGTGTTTGTTTGAGCTCCCTGGATTTTGAAAGTTTTTTTTCCCCCACCCTTGGCTGCAAGCTCTCTCAGCCTTAGGCACCCCTGCTGCTGGTCATTGAACGATGAAGGATGAAATGATTGCTTTCAAGAGTGGGTAATCACTGGTCTCAACACTCCATCAAATAGCATCAACAGCAGAGGGCAAGTGGGGAAGCTGTCTTTACTTGCCTGAATGCTGGAGGCTGTAGCTGCTACCTATAGTCAGGAGCTCCAACCTTATCCTGCACACTGGGTAGGAGTTACCATGTAAGCAATTTCAGGTTGAGCTAGGAGACTAATTATACCTATTTGCGGGATTTATAATCAGTGCTTTGATGACATTCAAATCTGGGTTGGAATTGCAAGTTTTGTACTTCCTAGCTGTGGATATTAGACAAGGTACCTCTCTGGAACTTCAGGATCCTTGCCTGTTGAATGATAATAATACCTCCTGTTTGACAGGTTCTTATGAAGATCAGAGATAATATGTGGTGTAAAATGCCTAGTACAGTGCTTGGCATAGAACTGAGGAATTACTTAGGAAATCCTAATTCTCATTATTAGTAAATATTGAAACAACTTCTGCATTAGTCTCCTCTTGCATTGATTGTTAGCTTATTGGCTTCATTTTGTCAGATGAGGAAGGTAGAGCCCAGGAAGTTTTAGCAACTTGCTCAAGTTTTAGATAGCATGCCACTGGCCAGAGCCAGTTCTTTTGCTCAATGCTTTGCAAAGTGTGGCTCAGCATCACTTGGGAGCTTGATAAAGAAAGAAAGAAAGAAAGAAAGAAAGAAAGAAAGAAAGAAAGAAAGAAAGAAAGAAAGAAAGAAAGAAAGAAAGAAAGAAAGAAAGAAAGAAAGGAAGGAAGGAAGGAAGGAAGGAAGGAAGGAAGGAAGGAAGGAAGGAAGGAAGGAAGGAAGGAAGGAAGGAAGGAAGGAAGAGAGAGAGAGAGAGAGAGAGAGAGAGAGAGAGAGAAAGAAAGAAAGAAAGAAAGAAAGAAATGCTAAATCTATCTATGGATAGGCCCTATCCATAAAGTCAGCATCTCTGGGGACAGAACCCAAGAACTGATGTTTTAACATGCTCTCCTGGTGTGCCTAGGTGGCTCAGTTGGTTGAGCATCTGACACTTGGTTTTGCCTCAGGTCATGATCTCATGGGTCATGAGATCTAGCCCCATATTGGCTCTGTGCTCAGTGGGGAGTCTGCTTGAGGATTCTCTCCTTCTGCCTCCCCCCGGCATCTAGTGTGTATGTATGCATGTGCACGTTCACTCTCTCTGTAAGATAAATAAATCTTAAAAAAATAAATGCTCTCCTGATAACTCTTAGGTTCAAGAGGCACTGTTTGAACTCATGACCCAGATCTCATTCCAGTATAGCTTGCTGACTTTCTAGCTTCAGCTCCAAACTGTTGCTGTCATCCTGGACAATTTAATCTAAAACTAAACAGATATGACAGACCATGTTGGGACCCAAATGGAATCAGCCTCTCTCTTTTTCCCTCTCTCCTTCTGGTCCACACATAGACATACTCATGTGAAAGTAAAAATGCTGCTGACCAAAAACTGTATTAGCTGTAGTGGAAGGACAACTAATAGGAATCTCTTTGATGTGACACCAAAAAGAACCATGCTGCTGGAGCAATACAGTGGGCATAAGTGGAAATATGTGCTTTGAGCTCACCCCATGTTGCCTGGCATTTGGCAAGATGACTGAAGACAGCCAGGCAATGCAGTGGGTGGCAATGGCGGGAAATGCTGTTGACTCATGGGCCTGATGTCGGATATTTAGATGACTGATTGATGTTCAGAGCTCCATCTGCTTATTTCATCAAGCCTCAGAGACTTCCTCTTGGCCTTTCCATTAAAACCAGTAACTTTGGAGACTGTGGGTAATAGTGATTGAGAGCCTGAGCTTGAAGTCAGGCAGACTTGGGTTTGAATCTTTTCTCTGAAGCTTGCTACATGATCCTGCACTCTACATTTATTCTGAGTCTCAATGTCTTCATCGCTTTGGAGGAGGGATCAGCAAACTTTTTCTGAAAACTTCTGTCTCAAATAATCAACCCTGCCACTGCAGCATGAACATAACCATAGCTAATATGTAAATGACTGGTGTGGCTGTGTAATGAAACTATTTTTACAATAGACAGTGGGCTGGATTTGGACAGCAATTCATAGTTTCCTGACCCCTACTCTAGAGGAAATAACTGTTTCTTTTTACATTTATTTTGAAGACTAACTGTGATTATCTATCTATCTATCTATCTATCTATAACCTGGTATAAAGTACATATACAACAATTAGTATTTATTATATTTGTAGGCTATATCAAAATGGCACATTGGTACGTATTTGAAAAGTGAGAGCTAGATGACAGAAATGATGTTCTAAGTAAGGACGAGATTATAAACCTTGTTTTTAATTAGCTATTCCTCCCTGTTAGGATCTAGGGATATATAGGCTGATGATGATAATGTTAATGATGATTATAAGAAGGAGGAGAACAGGAAGAAGACACATATTAAGTACTTGCTCTAATCTGGAATTATTCTCAGTACTTTACCAGTACTTTATTTAATTCTCACAAATAACCCTATTAGTTATATACTATCTTTAGCCCCCTTTTATATACAAGGAAATCAAAGCACAAATTGAGTAATTTGCTCAAGATAACACAGCCAGTAAGTGGCAGGTCTGAGATATGAACTTAGTCTGGTCTCAGAGCTAATTCTCCTACCCATTAGGCAATACTGCCTCCCTAATGCAACTTGAAGGCACACTGCCCTGATGATACACACTGAGTACTAAAGAGAAGAAGTGCCCCAGTGGATGCCTAGCCTGCATGGCTTTCAACCCTGAACTATTTGAGGTATGCTCTTGTGTGGGGTTTCCAGCTCCTTTGCTGTCTACCCCCCTCCATTCTCTCTTTAGTCTCTACATAGGCCAACCAGTCTGATGTTCCTTTTGGGGACTTGCTTTTGGCTCTGCACCCTGGCTCTATCTCCCTTGCTTCAAAACATCACAGACACTCTCATAATGATGCTGACAGTGTCTCTGCTGACTCCCATCAACACACTTACTTCTTTTTCACCAGAACCCCTGCTCTTTTATTGGGTACTCAGTAGTTCTGAGTGGAGATATAGAGACACAGAAGATGAGATTCAACCTCAAGACATCAACTAGGGTTTCCCCAAGATACATGGCAAGGAGTTTCTAAAGAGTCTGGTGTCCTGTCTCAGCATTTACTGAGCACATCTACAGCTGTTTGTCCTGTGTCCCATGTCAGTGCTCCACCTGTTCATGAGGCTTAGGTATCTCTGATGGCTTATCTTTCTCTTCCAGGCAAATGGAGGGCAACGCTGAGGACTGGAGAGGGACTATTCTTGGATTCTTCTCAGATTCTCCTTTGCTCTGGTTCTGGGTCCTGGTATCAAGATTTCCTGGTCTGTGATATCTTATAATCCAAAAGGGAATTTTTTCTCCTACCGCATACACACACCAAAGGGCCACAGCTAGCATGGGCATTCTTGTTTCAGCTGTTCATTTGGAGGAAAGTATGACTAACTCTGCCTACTCTTATTGAAAGGTAGCAAAGCAAAGAAAAATAGTTTAATTATAATGTCACGATGCTGGATAATAATAATGACAATAACTACACTTACAGGGTTCTCTATGTGCCAGGCACTGTTCTAAGGTACTAGACGTCTTTTCTTACCAATGACAAATTCATTAGTCAAGATCAAGTGCGATTCAGCATTAAGAACATAAAAACCAAATGGCCAAAAAGAGGGAACATTCAGAAATTCAGACTAGTTATTAATATGAGAGTAGAACCATTAAGGTCAGAGGAGGAGTAAGAAGTGCTAGGGACAGAATAAATTATAATGTTGGAAACTCTGGTCCATGCTGGGCAGATATCTTGGTGACAGGGTTATGAGGAGGATAGAGGGTAGAAAATAAGAAATGTAAACTTTATAGAATAATTAATATGTGATATGTATTTTGTACACAAAATGTGATTTAGCTCTCCCCTATCAACACAGTCTTGGTCAGCTTGGGCTGACACAAGAAAATACCATAGACTGGGTGGCTTAAACAACAGACATGTATCTCATAGCTCTGGATTGTGGAAGTCCAAGACCAGGGTGCCAGGATTGTTGGGTTCTGGTGAGGGCGCTCTTCCTGGCTTATAGATGGCCATGTTCTCACTGTGTCCTCACATGCCCTTTCCTTGGTGCATGTGCATGGTTAAAGAGAGAGACAGACAGAACTCTCACTCTTCCTCTTCTGATAAGGTTACCAATCCTATCAGCTTAGGATCTCACCCTTATGATTCATTTAACCTTACCTACCTCTAAAAAGTCCTATCTCCAAAACCAGTTACATTGGGGTTACAGCTTCAACATAATGAATTTAGGAGGGACACAACTCAGTCCACAGCAAACACTATGAGAAAAGTATTCTTAATTTTAGTTTATAGTTGAGAACTAATACTTAGAGGAAGGGATAACTTATCCATGTCCTTACATAAAGAATATGGTAAAGGGAGTTTCAAACCCAGGAGCTCTGACTCCTGAGTTTTCCTTCATCCTCAGCCACGTCGGGGGATAGTGTGTGCAAGGCCAAGGAGAGCCCTCTGTGGTCCTGGGGGCTGAGCTAGGCCTCAGTGGACTTGCTCCTATGTTAATTTTTCCCAGCGAGGTGTGACTTCTCAGATGAGGAGATTGGAAATGTGTTTTTCCTCTTTTCTTTTCTCTGCTTTTCTTAGATTATTGGTTCAAGCAGATGTTCTGCCACTTTGTAGAGAAATTAGCAGGCCCTGGAGATACTGAGTGGACTTCTGTGATTTTCTCCTGCCTGTGCCAGTGAGAATGAGCCTTTTGCTCTTTCTCTTTCACTCAGTGCCGCCAGGATTGTTAATGAAGCCTGCACCTCTCTGGTGGCAGTGGTGGCCATCTGCCCTCTAGGCCATCTATCTGGTTGGCCGTAAGTAAACTTTCATTGTCTGTGGCAATAAATCCAAGCTGGGAGCCTCCCTGACAGAAAGAACTTTTACAATCTCAGCTGTCTTCTCCATAATGTATCTTCAGAGCGTCTTTTCGCCATGCCAGGAATTTGTAGGTGATAACTTATCTCTCTTTATCCATTCAGCTTGGAAGTGTGCACATGGGCATTGTTCACCTTGTCAGGAAGAATCAGCTTTTCCATGAGAAAAAGAGGGTGAGAAAGCTCAAAGCTAGGTCAGCCATGGCCACATTCTTCAGTGCTAGCTCTAGACAGGCAGGCATGGGAAACTAAGAATAGATCTGCAAATAGACCTTTAAAAAGGTACACAGAAAATGAAAATTAAGAGAAGAAATAGAGTGCCATTTCCTTTAATCAGACTGGTAAAAAAAATTTTTAAGACAGCAAAATATTCAGTTTTGGTGAGATTGCAGTGAAATGCTCAATGTATTAATTTTCACAGCTTTTTTTGGTGGACAACATGGCATCATGTCTCAGAAGTCTTCAAAAAGCACCTTCCCTTTGGGAAATACAAATTCAAAACCACAATGAGCTACCCCCTCACACCAGTCAAAATGGCTAAAATTAACAACTCAGGAAACAACAGATGTTGGTGAGGGTGTGGAGAAAGAGGAACCCTTTTACACCGCTGGTGGGAATGCAAACTGGAGCAGCCACTCTGGAAAACAATATGGAGGTTCCTCAAAAAGTTAAAAATAGAACTACCCTGTGACCCAGCAATTGCACGACTAAGCATTTATCCAAAAGATACAGAAATAGTGATTTGAAGGGGCACCTGCACCCCAGTGTTTATAGCAGCAATATCCACAATAGCCAAAAATATGGAAAGAGCCTAAATGTCCATCAACTGATGCATGGATAAAAAATGTGGTGTACACACACACACACACACACACACACACACACACAGGATACTACTCAGCTATCAAAAGAATGAAATCTTGCCATTTGCAATGATGTGGATGGAACTAGAGGGTATTATGCTAAGTAAAATAAGTCCTAGAAAGACAAATACCATAGGATTTCACTCATATATGGAATTTAAGAAACAAAACAGATGAACCTAGAGGAAGAGAAGGAAAAATTAAATAAGATAAAAACAGAGAGGGAGGCAGGCCATAAGAGACTTTTTTTTTTAAGGAATTTCTATTTTTTTTATTATGTTATGTTAATCACCATACATTACATCATTAGTTTTTGATGTAGTGTTCCATGATTCATTGTTTGCATATAACACCCAGTGCTCCATGCAGAACGTGCCCTCTTTAATACCCATCACCAGACTGACCCATCCTCCCACCTCCCTCCCCTCTAGAACCCTCAGTTTGTTTTTCAGAGTCCATCGTCTCTCATGGTTCATCTCCCCCTCCATTTCCCCCCCGCTTCATTCTTCCCCTTCTGCTATCTTCTTCTTTTTTTAACATATAGTGTATTATTTGTTTCAGAGGTACAGATCTGTGATTCAACAGTCTTGCACAATTCACAGCGCTCACCGTAGCACATACCCTCCCCAATGTCTATCACCCAGCCACCCCATCCCTCCCACCGCCCACCACTCCAGCAACCCTCAGTTTGTTTCCTGAGATTAAGAATTCCTCATATCAGTGAGGTCATATGATACCTGTCTTTCTCTGATTGACTTATTTTGCTCAGCATAACACTCTCCAGTTCCATCCACATTGTTGCAAATGGCAAGATTCCATTCCTTTTGGTGGCTGCATAATATTCCATTGTGTATATATACCATCTCTTCTTTATCCATTCATCTGTTGATGGACATTTTGGCTCTTTCCACACTTTAAGCCATAAAAGACTCTTACCTGTCGGGAACAGACTGAGGGCTGCTGGAAGGGAGGTGGGTGGGGGATGGAGTAAATGGGTGATGGGCATTAAGGAGGGCACTTGTTGGGATGAGCACCGAGTGTTATATACAATCACTAAATTCTACCCCTGGAACTAATAATACACTATATGTTAATTAACTTAAATTTGAATAAAATCTTGAAGGGAAATAAATAAATAAATAAAATGGTAAAAAACATGAAAAAGTAAAAAGCACCTACCCTTTGAAACAGATGATCCACTTTAAAAAATGTATTCTAATAAAATAGTCATGCACTTGCACAAAGATTTTGCTATGAGACATTTATTATAGCAATTATAATAGTGAAAATTGGTATAACTAAATGCTAGTGATTGCATAGTTAATTTGTGGTACATTAACTCAGTGGAGTAATATCCAGGCACTGAGAACCCGGTATATTAAATATTTGTTGACATAGAAAGATATTTACAATACATTTCAAGTTAAAAGTAGGTTAAAAGTCAGTATATACAATATGATTTATTATACATACTGTATGTATTATATACACTTAAAGATTGGAAAGTTATATGCCTAAGTTATTCAATAACCATATATGGGTACATGATGGCAGTTTTCTTTACCTTCCTATATTTTTATTAAAAATTTTAATACAATAAACAGGTCTCATTTTTCTAACAGAGAAAATGTTTATTTTAAAGTTACAGAAAGTTGGGATGCCTGGGTGGCTCAGTTGGTTAAGCGTCTGCCTTCGGCTCAGGTCATGATCCCAGGGTGCTGGGATGGAGCCCCACATCGGGCTCCTTGCTCAGCAGGGAACCTGCTTCTCCCTCTCCCTGCTGCTCCCCCTCTTGTGCTCTCTGTCTCTGAAAAATAAATAAATAAAATCTTAAAAAAAATAAAGTTACAGAAAGAAACAATTGCTTAGAAGGCACAGAGCACCACAGGCACAGGTATAGAATCTAGCCCTACCGAATGCCCCATCACCACCCACGCACTTTCCTTCCCTCTGTCTTATCTTCCCCTCTCCTTTCTCTCATAATCCAGCTCCGTTCCTTGGCTGTCTGTGACTCTGCACAGTCCTACTGCATGAAAATGTGGAAACTTTTTGATAAATTGTCTACAGTTTAGAAGGAGGACACATTTACTAGGATGATTGGAACCATAAGAAAGGAACAACTTATCTTTATTTGTATGACAAGAAAGCCAGAATTTTTAACTCCTTTGGTTACAGTGGAGAATCATAACATCTAAACTCTGGTTAGTATCCATACCGAGGACAGGGTAACAAGCAATTTCTACCTTGACTGGTAGCCCTACACTTATATGCTTATTTATATAAGAGTTTCCAACCTAGTAATGAAAATATGCTCATTTCACCAATATCTTTGAAATGAATTGTACTTCCTCTTCAAGAACAAGTCTTAAAATATTTTGAGGTAACCAATTCCAATTAAAGCAAAATTACTCTTCTTAAAAATGTTAGTTTTGAGAATAGAAGTTTCAAATGAAGCACATTTCATGAGCTAACTTGTATGTATTCGAAATATTAATTATTGTGATCTCAAGCCACGTGATAGCAAATTATTTGAATTCTGGCACTGACTCCCTATTCTTACATTTATTTAAAAACATTTATGTGTCTCTAAAGGATAACACAAGACTGAGTTTTGTAATAAGAGCATTGTGTTGTTTTCTGTCACTTCTATTTTCTCATCTGGAATTAATTTAAATGAATATCAGCCTAGCTCTCCACAGGATCTAATCTATTTACACCCACTAAAGCTAACTGGACTAATTTCATTATGTCCGCATTGACGCTACCATGCTTCTCCATGTGAGGCATTGAATTCACAGTTCTGAGGTGGGCTCTGGGATATGCAAGTCTGAGATACAGAGGTTGTGGTTGTGTTCCACCTGGCTTGGCTGGGATTTGTATTATAGTGTACCTGTGGTCCTTTTTACCACATGATTTCTGCCCATCCTGATTCCTGACACATTAAGTCAGTCATACACACCTGGATACCTCATCTGATTCTCAATAGCTCTGACCCCACAAGACCGTATTTGTGGGTGTTCCCAGGCCTACTCTCTCTCCTCCCTCTTTCTGCTATCTCTGGCTTCCCTATCCCAACTCTAGTCCACTGGATCTTAGGATTCAGCATTTGTGTTTGGCAGTGAGTCAAACGCCAAGAAGTCCCTAATTAAGAAATGTCAGTGTGAATAAGCTCAGAGGTAATAACTGTGTGGCATGGCTATGACCTTCCCTCCCCTTCCCTTACCCAGGGTAGGCATCGCTAATCAAACATGGTACTCTGTTCCTGCTGAGCCTGGATGCAGTCTCAGATCATTCCCAGTCAAGCTCCTCCAGCAATCATTACCATCTGCAGTGGGTGAGATACGTGAGACAAAACCAACTTGCCATTTCTGGACTGATCCTGCTTTGGACAGCTGATAGCATCATATCTTCCCCAAATTTAGAGCCTTTAAAACCCAGTTCCAGCACAGGCTGCTTGGTTGGTGCCTCAGCTCCTTCCTCTGAAGTGGATATCTTTGATTTATCGAACTTGTATTTTTAAAACAAGAGTTTTCAGATACCAAATCCTTTACTAGGAAGCTTCCTTGGCACTTCAGACCATAAATTGCTAAATGAAATTGTCAGCTATTTAAGCATACACTCCTTCACTCCCAAATGCATTTAGCTTTCACCTGTTATTTATTGCCCATGTCCCATACCAAATATTGTGCTGGCACATTGGAAACATAAATAAACAGGATATAGTCAGTACCTTCACGGAGTAAAGATGTATAGAGGTTCACAAATTACCATAGGAAGCAGAACAAGACATGTGCTTGAAAGGGAAACTGAGTGCTGAGGAAGCCCAGAGATGGGTATCACTTTCCACCAAAGGCTGGGGATGTTGATCGCAGAGGAAGTAGCAGTCGAGGTGCACATAGATTATGATGGTTATGAGGTGTGTGACGTTGTACAGGCTCTTACCTCTCTAAGCCTCAGGTTCCTCGAATGCCAGGTGAGGATAATATTGGTCACTCTGCGGAGGATTGCAACAAGGATTAGACGAAGATGAGAAAATGAAGAGAAACTCAAGCTAGAACACTGTAAGTGCTCAATAACTGTTAACTCTCTGAATGACCCCAGAATGAGACCAGGAGAAGAAAGAAAAGTAAACTTTTATATACTGGTCACGCTCTGTGGATGACCCAGCACCTGCCTTTTCCTCCTTCTCCTTTCAGAAACACTAGCAGCGGTGCTGGGGAGAGGGAGAGAAGGAAGTCAAAGGAAGCTTGCAATGGATAAGGATCGAAGAAGATCAGGTTTTTTTTGAAGGACTGAACTTACCTTTTCTGTGGCTGAGATATGATGGCTAAGAAAGAATTTTTTTTAAGGTTTTATTTATTTATTTGAGAGAGAAAGAGACAGAGCATGAACAGAGGGGGAAGGGCAGAGGGAGAGGGAGAAGCAGACTCCCCACTGAGCAAGGAGCCCAAGGCGGGGCTCGATCTCAGGACCCCTAGATCTTCACCTGAGGTGAAGGCACCCCAGAAAGAAGTTTCTGAAGGGGCGTTTGTAATCTGGTCCATGGGAGGAGATGTCAAGTTCTTCTCTTACATGCTCAGGTGGCATTGCAAGTGTAGTGGTTTTCGAATTGTACTCTTCCTAAACCCCAGAGGCCTCTCAGTGAACATTCATCTCCCCCCAGTGATCATGATAGCTAAATGTCCTCTGTGGCCTTAGACCCTTAGAGTCACCCCGATGTTAATCCATCCCCCCACAAATCCATCTCTCCATAATACTCCCAGACCGAATGACCTACTATTCAGCTCACGTATCTTGCAAGGATAATATAGTCCTAATGCCATGGAAACAACTTTGGTGTCTTAATTCAGTAGATCTCAATCCTGGCTGCACATTAGAATCACAGACAAGTCAGGGTTTCCTCTCCCCACACCAGGATTTTGATTTAATTTATCTAAGGTGAGGACCTGGCCTCAGTCATTTTAAAAGCTCCCCAGGTGTTTCTTAAAGTGCAGTTAAGGTCAAGTACCACTAATTTAATTGAATACATTTTGAGAGGAAAACTTCAGCCATAATTTGCCTGTTAATTCTAATATATAAAAAAAAAAAAACTGAAGAAAATTAACGGAGATAAAATAGTGTTTATTTAGAGACAAATGTTTGCCTTTTAAAATAGCTAGGCTAAAGAGGCAGCATTTATACCAAGACTATGCATAAATATATATTTTTTTGTTAAAAGGCTTGGCTTATTATTTGGGGCATTATAAAGATAGAGAAATTCCAAGGATTTGAAACTGGTCCCAGGATTAGAAATTTGGAAGGATTTGTGTTGAATTATGAAATTAAAACACGGTCTAAGTTTAGCAAAAATAATTTCCCAATGAGTTATTGCTCAATATTATCTTAACACATTAAATCTTGGCCTCCCTAAAAGGGAAATTGAACAGCTTTATGAATTTTTTTTAATACCTAGGGCTGGCCGTGGATATACACATAGGCAAAACAGTTCAACTGACTTAAAATGGGCTAAGGAGACAGATCATCTATATATTTTGACCCAGTAATTTTACAGATGAGTAAACCAAGGGTTAGGGAGTGGGAGAAGTTGTGTAAGAATGCGAAGTTGGGGCCAAAGCTTTTACCTTCTGGTCTATTTCTTCATGATGCTGAACTAAACATCAAAGTTTATCAAGTATCTATTCATGTGCCCGATTCTAGCAGGACTCCTTTTTCTGAGCTTGGGCACAAAAATTAAAGAAAAAACCCAGGTGGTAACTCAGACCCTCAGTCATTCATATATCTCACAAATCTTATTTTGGTCATGCCAGGTACTGAGTAGGACCAGTAGCAAGGTCACTGATGTTAAATCATCTGTCCTACTGACTCTTCTGATTAGAGGAATAGGATCAGAACATGGGTGGGTTTGAATCTGAAGGTTAAGGCTAAATGGCACGAGCAGACGCAAGGATGGAGGCACAGAGTCTGGCAGGTCACTCCTATGTACAGTCAGGAAGCACCTCTACCTCATCCTTAATAAATCCAGTCTATGGGTAAAACACCTCCAACATTTTCCCAAAGTAAGACAAAGCCAGGCAACTTCCTCTGGGAAGAACATTGCCAAATATAATACCGGAGACCAGCTAGATTTGAATTTAAGACACAGAACAAATATTGTTTTAAAGTATAAGTGTGTCTCATATTGTCCCCAAATGCTTATATTTAAACAAAAAAGTATTTGTTGTATGTCTGAAATTCAAATTTAACTGGAGCCTTCTATTTTTATTTTCCAAGTCTGGCAGTCTGATCTGGGAAACTCCTCTGGACCTCTTTTTTCCCCATAATCTATCTTTGTTTCTTCTGTGTTCATATAGGATTAATCACCTGGTACCACGTTATTTACTGATACTTCCCCCATTTCTCCATTTTGCTGTATAGGGCATAGGCCTCTAGTCAGCTGGTATAAGTTGGCTCTCAGAAAATTTGATTGGATGGATGATGAATGGAACAAATGTATCTGAGCCTAAGAGCATGGCTGGTTCAGAGCAAACTCCTTTCTGCTTTGGGAGAAGCAATTCCATATGCAGCTGACACTGGTGTCACATGAAAATATTTCTGAGGCTGGTCCGAGTTTTGTTATTCAGAACCACCCTCTCTATTCTGGCTTTCTAGAAACACAATGAAGCAGTTTGTGATGCCTTCCCACCCCATGGTGGGTCTGGGTTTGGGTTGTTAGGCCAGCAGAGTTGAGAGGCACATCTTGTGGCAGGAGCTTCTCTAACTGCTCTTGAAATGTCCAAAGGCTCTGTCTGCCTGCTGTACCTCAAAGCTGCAAACCATTGAATCAGATCCCGTGGGGGGTGGTGAGTGCATAGGTTTCCTTTGACTGTATATTCTTGCTGCGTGAAAATGTCAGAAATTGATAAATTTTAGAAAAAGGAACTGGAGACAAAAAAATACTTTGAATGCTGACTTATTCCCATTGTCATGAGCAATTCGTGATTCACCTGCATGTTGATACCTCCTGGAAAGCCTATGTCATGTCTCCATTTGTGATTTTTCGAAATCAATTCTGGCTTTTCACTTTATAAGTACGAGTCCAGGATTCACAGAATTGACTAGCATTATCTGGGGACAAAGATAAAAACATTAGTCCCTTATGTGAGTATAGAGTGGAATAATTTAATGTATGTAAAACACCTAACACAATCTCTGGCCTCAGTAAATGGTAGTTGAAAGTCAGTAAGGATTTTTAGTTACATTAGGTATATAGTGAGGGAGGCACCCTATTAGACTGAGTAGCTCATATATATATATATATATATATATAGTTTACATAAGGCAAAACCAGCACTAGAACTCAGTTTGGCTGGTCCTCAACCCCAATGAACAGTTCCATCTCAACAGTGATGATGGGTGTCCTGGGTGATTCTGAAGATTCTGAAGGAGATTCTCCAGAATCTCCTGGGTGATTCTGAAGTCTTTGCTGTAAATGAGAAGAATCTGGAAACCAATCTTGGGAGATTCACAAGCACAGATCTTCACATTTGGTTGTGTTAAGGACATAGGCATCTCTTCGTTTCTGTCTACTTCCCAGATCTGGCACTCATGCCCTCCCTCTCCTTTTACCATCCAGTTTGAAAGATGCTATGAAACCAGTTGATATTTGTACTGCACTGTTTTTACTGTAAGCTCTTAAGTTTGGGAGTCTTGCGGACAGAATCAAGAGTGAGCCACCCCATGCTTAGTTCATCGTGTGTCCTTTCTTCCAGCACATCGGATCTTAGCTGTTGGGCCTGAAGACTAAGAATGGAGCATCAATAATTAAAGGTACAATCACAGCTGAAGCTTCCGTTAGTTATTTTTCTTCAACCCTGACATTTTATGAGTCAACAAAGCCAAAGCCATCAATATGAAGCAGATTATTTTTAGCAGTTTTTTAACCAGTGTGCTCTAGCTTTAAATTAAACATTGACGTTGGTTATTATTAAAATTCTGAAAATTCTGAGCAGAGAGGAACCCACGTTAGTACAGTAAACACTGGGCTTTCATCACCTTGTTTTGAAAAACATCGACTCACTCACTGCTCCCACCAAATACAACTGTGTAAAACTAATGGATTGTGGATTTGCTAAGGATTAGTTGTTCAAGGTCAGTGTCTGAATGTGTGGGTGCAGTTCGCATGGTTGAATATTACTGTGGACTTCAACATTTTTAGATGTGCAATATGTTGGCATTGACATTATGTTATTATCATTTGATTCTATGAAGTTTGTCCCATTCTCTGGTCAACACCAAAAGTGTTGGGGGCTATGAGCAGCCAGTAAGGGGATCCAGAGTGGGTGATGGAATAGGGAGGAGGAAGATCTTGCAGCTGACCACAAAGAAAAGAGCACACATTCTGTGTCTCCTGGTCTTTTTGCTAGGAGACCTCAAAATATAGGAAAGGAAGACCTGGGCAGGGCCATAATTATGATAATGATGGCAATGATAATAATAATAATAATTATTATTATCACTACAGTAGCAGGATGGGCTATGTTATGCTGCAGTAACAAACACCTGAAATCTCAGTAGCTTAAAGCAAAAATGATTTATTTCTCATTCACTCTCCTTGTTTGTCAAGAGTCAGCTAGAGGCTCTCCTTCACATTGTCCTTGAGCTCATTCCAGGACTCAGGCATTAGATGGACCACTAACGGGACCATCATCAGTTGCAGTGGTGCAGTAAGTGATAAAGTACAAACTGGCCTCCCCTGCCAAGTGACACACCTTACTTCTGCTCACATTTCATTGGCCAAAACCAGTCACATGACCAAGCCCACCTTCAAAGGGCAGGAAAAGTATGATCCTTCTCCAGGGAGGAAAAATTATTATTAACGAAAAGCAATTCATTGTACCTCAACTACTATCGCCAAGTGATGACATACTGAGCATTGTGCAAAGCACAATCTAATTTTGTCCTTACTCAGAGACCCCGTAAGATAGACATCATCAACCTTTTACTGATGAGAAAATTGAGCATCTTGGGAATTAACTCATTTCATTCAGCCAGAAGATGGTAAAGATTTAAACTCAGCTAGGCCTAATTCATTATATAGCTTGTACTCGTAAGTACTATATTACACTGTCCTGATCAATTGTAGTATCTAGATTAGGGATCACAAACTCAAATGTGTTCAGGGGCCAGGCACTTAATACAAATTTTTTAAGTAGTTTGGATATAAAGCAATTTGGGGCAAACTGCAAAGTCCATGTGATGTCTAAAGCGGGCAGTCGTAATTCATCTTAAACTGTTGCTATGTAAAATTTTGCTCATTATTATCAGATCTCCAGATTTTTTAATTTTTTAAAAATATTTTATTTATTTATTTGAGAGAGCGCACATGCACGTGAGAGAGCACAAGCAGGGGAAGCAGCAGGCAGAGGGAGAAGCAGGCTTCCCACCGAGCAGGGAGGCTGATGCAGGACTCGATCCCAGCACCTTGGGATCATGACCCGAGCCAAAGGCAGATGCTTAACAGACAGCCACCCATGCATTCCAGATCTCCAGATTCTTTAAGAAGTCCTCATCAATTTGAATTTTTATGTGGAATTTCCATATTTCAAAATGTTAAGAACAATCCAAGATTTTAAAAAAAAGTTATGCACTAAATAAAATAAATCTATGGGCCAAACATGCCCCATTGAACAATAGTTTACAATCTCTTAACTAGGTCTTCTGGTGGAGTCTAACCAGTTTGCTGGCAAAACACTAAATTGAGAATAATCTGGTCATATTATTAGTTAGGTGAGGCCCAAGTCTGTGTGTGATCTCTGGTAAGCAGCAGAAAAGTGCCGTGTTGGTAAAGTCTGAATACTGAATTCAAATGATTGTCATCAAGATGTATAAATGTTTGTATATGCTGGGGACATGTTTGTGAATACACATTTGATTTTGAGCCAATTCAAATGTGTAAAGAGCCATGGAGCAATTTTATACTTGCAAGCTGCTGCTGTGTAGCACGTACTAATTCTTTGATTCCTCCGACCAGTGTGGTACCGTTGTCATTCATTGGGGAAGATTCCTAAGGACGGAGGGGGAGGTTCAGTGCCCTTCAGTTCAGTTTGTGCTGCACCACCAAACTAAGCAGTCTGACTGCATTAATTGCAGGAGAAAAAATGGAGGGTCCATTCCCAGTTTCAGTCAAAGCTAGTCACATCAGCGTCTAGTAGAGATAGTCAGGCCTGGGGTCTGGTGGAATGTTAGCTGAAATGGCTTTTCCTGGAAAGGTGACAGCTGGAGTTTTTGAAGGAATTGGGAAAGAGTCTTGGGAATTGGGACTTCTTACCTGGGGATCCAGGTATATTTCTTGTGGGGGCAGAACTATTATTTTATCAAATTCTCAAGTAGGTCTTCCCACCTCTAAAATACTCAGTATCAAAACTTTCGAGCTGGAAAATCATTAAGAAGGGTATGGAAATGCCTCATCCCAGGCCATCTTTCCTAAAAGAGCATTGAAGGCAGAAAGGTTTACTGACCTTTAAACATAAGCCATAGTTTCCTGCTGCTTTTCTTTACCTGGAATGCTCTTTCTGGCCATCTCTGTCTTGCCAATTCCTCTCTTTAAAAGCAAAAACACCCACAAAAATAAATAAATAAATAAATAAATAAATACATAAATGCAAAAGAAAAACAAAAACTAATTTATAAAGCATTTTCCAATTCCTTCACAGGATGTTTTTAACTCCTCTGAGTTCTGAGAACATTTTCTTTGTAGCTCTCTGATGACATTACTATTCTGCCTCTTATACTTGTATGTGTGGGTGTGTGTATGTGTGTGTGTGTGTGTGTGTGTGTGTGTGTGTGTGTGTTCATATTATGTTATTTCTTTACACGATAGTAAAGTCCATGAGGGTGGCAAGGGTGTCTTATTCATCTGGAAATTACAGGTGGTTGCTAGTACATGCTGCATACTCAACTTAGTGTTTGCCAACTTGAATTGAATTTTGCTGTCTGGTTGGATCCATAAGTCAGTTGGTGTGGTCAATGAAATATCGTAGGTTCTTGGCTTACAAAAAGGTGACTGAGTAATGACAGTAGATTAGGTATTTGTGTGCTCTTAGGGTTTCTTTGAAGAGTCACTGGGAAGAAGATTGTGCTGTAACTCTAACACCTAGAACAGAATCCAGTACGTAGTAACTCTACAACAAATACTGGTTCTATGATTGACTGACTACGTGAATGTACCCATAAGTTTTCCTTGTTTTAGAAGTTATTAACACTATCACTTGTAACCATGGCTTTGTTCTTTTCTAGCTACCTACCTATCCATCCACCCAAGGAACATTTATTTTTGCCCAGGTGATAGTCTGATTACAGAAATGGAATCCACTACAGAGTACCATGGCAGGGTCATACTTCCACTTGGTGTGATGTTTCCACCTCTCTATGGGGTATCCTTCTCCTTTAATTATTTCCTTTTATAATCATCAACAAATAGACTGCCTCTCAACTCTTGCAAGTCCTTCTGGGTTTAAGTCTGAATAATCATCAGATTGCTGTTGGTCTTAGGAAACGCTGGCCTGAGAATGGGGTACCAAGACTTCTTTGCTCTGTCAGTAGTTGGAATCCAGAGATTCCTCCTAGCTGAGGAGAAGTGCAATCAGAAAGGCAAGGAGCACCATTAAGGGATAAGACCAAAGCACCTGTTTTTTGGTCTGGACAACAAATGGACTGGCATTAGGTCAGGATGGACATGATACAGTGATGTTAACCTACATACACATCTTAGAAATGTCCTTTTCCATGTTACTTGTTTCCTGCTATGTACTGGCTTAATTTCCTAGGTCCTCGTTTTTTAACCAGCTAGTATTACCTTTTTGTTGATGATAACATTAAGATACTTCTCTTTTACTTATTTTGCAATTTCTACTCTTTCTTGGTATTGATAGCATCATAGAATTAAAATCAGGGCATGTCTGTTGCTTGTTAGTAACATAACTTTGCCATATGTTCTAAGGTTTGTGAAATGGAGAATAAATCCCTTGAAAGTGGAGATTTTCAGACTCTTGACTCTCAGCATAAACATAAAAGTGTTCTACTTTTACAAGAACTGCGAGTGGCCTAACTGATTTGACTATATCATCTGTGATCTCTGGGAGTCATCAAAGTACCTAATACAGTGTCAATGTGTAATTGATGTATGATGAATGAAATCTTCCCAACTTTTCAATAACTGGCCAGTCCTGGAATCAGTTTAAGACTAACCTCTCTTCCTCTTCTGCACTGAGTCAATCCTTTATAATTTTTAAAATTATATTAAGATAATAGCAAAGGTTCCAAAAGGTCTTTTGGTTGGTTCCTTTACACCCTTAAATCTCAGGAATAAAATGATAAAAGAACCCTTGGCAGGAAAGCGGGAGACCTTGTTTCTACTTCGGTGTGGGTCAGTAATTTAGTATGCTAACTTGTGTGAGTTGTCCTACCTCTCTGGGCTTGTTTTTTTATTTGTAAAATGAGGGACTCAGATTAGATTTCCTAAGAGCTCTTCCATATTTCACATTCTGTGAATCTATTGCTGAGATACCCCCAAACTTATGTCTAAGCATGCTGAGTGAGAGCATATTATGGGGAAATCATTGTATTTCAGGTGTTTTCCTCCATATTAAACTAAATTCCTCATTCCCACAACTTTATTTTAGGTTGTAAAATTTGCTGCCAGTTTTTTTTTTTTTCCTGTTCTTCTTGACCTAAAGTAGTAAAAGAGTTACTATGACAACGGAGTAATTTTCTTAGATGGCCACATTCAATTTGCTTAAGTAGATATTAGGAGTGCAACATGTTTCATTAGCTCCAGGGCCCTTGGGATGTAACACTGAAGTGCTGGGCAGACCAGAGCTTCAGGTTAAGCCCATTGAAACCTGGGTCTATTGACTGTGTAGAGATGACATTTTCTTTATAGGGCCTGTGTTTTAGTTGCTTAGACCTGGTAAGTACCAAAAGTAATTACTAAAGGAAATTGTAAGAAGATCTGCTACTTTAGCTAACAAAAAAAGAAATGGAAGAGAAACTTTAAGCACAGTGCTGGATAGCATAAATCAGAAAGTAAATATCCAAGATATTAAAAAAAATATGTTTTGTATCTGTTTGTTTATTTTCCTTTCATATGAAAGAGGAAAACAGACCTTTATCTAAATTAAAGATTAGATTCCCAAAGACAGTATATTAAGTAGATGGAAATTATATGCAACTGATATCCAACAGTAAGGAAATACAATGAACTTGGTCATTTGAGTAAAATGCTAATTCTAATTAATAATCATAAGGGTGATACAAATAAACATTAATATTTATAATAATAGTAGTAGCAGTGGACATTTTTTAATGTTTTCAATATGCCAGATATTGTGTTCATCACAATCATATGGAATTTATTATTATTATTATTATTATTTTCATCTCTGTTTTACATATAAGAGAAATGGAGATCTAGAGAGGTTAATAAACTGCCCAAAGTGATGGCTGTTAAGTAGGCAAGCTGAGTAGCAAATTTAAGGTGATCTCACTCTCACCTCTTGCACTTAGCCATATTCAGTACTTGCATAATCTGAACATACCTTGCAACTGCCCAGACCTTTGAGGATGATGGAGTTAAAAAGTGAAGAAGGTTTTAAGATACCTTCTCCAAGGACTGTGTTAAGCAGTGTATGGTTAGGTACTAACTTGGAAATGACAAGTTAGACAGGCAGGTGTCATCGCTGTGTAACAATACCAGGATGATTTTATGGGACATATTGGAAAATTTCTGGAGGGAGCCTAGCCACGTGCCATAGACTTGTGGAGTTTTTTCACAATTAAAGAGAACCATGCAGGCCATCTATTGTTAAGATTTTAAGATAACCAGGAAATAGAACATATATCCATGTGCACCCCCACATCCACACATAAACACTTTCTATTCAATGCACGATTATACTTAGACACTGAGATGATTGCAAGGACCCAGAATGTATTCTTTCCAGACTCAAACTGTCGATTCTGCACTTATAGAAAATGTTATATATATGAAAGCAAAGCAGATCCCACTGTTCAGATGGGAACTTTCCTAACATGGCAGGCCAGGCTGGGGTGATAACATCTTCTAACTTTGGCTTATCTTTGTATCAGAGTGGGAGACATCATGGTGAGGCACGAGAACATGCAATTGAATCAGGTGGAGCTGTGTCTCTACCCTGGTTGTTCTGCTTATTAGCTGTAATATCTTAAGGGGTGATTTGATTTAAACTCAATTCCCTCAGCAGTGAAATAGGGATAGTTTCTTACACACAAGGCAGCAAAGCAAGGTCTAGTGAGTTGTTGGTAGGGTATGGTAGCATGGGATCTACCTATATGAAGACGTGAAGCATGTCTTTGGAGAGACTGTAGGAGAGCGGCCAGACATGCTGACCTTGACTTAGTGTACTGGACATTGTGATTGCCCTTGAAGGTCTGCTCCACTCCTCTCCTATTACATGGTTACTCTTCAGATTGGTTGGGCCCCGATTAGCAAAAGCCAATCAGCATGCTTTCATCCCCTTTGGCATAGCAATTATGTCAGGTGTTAGCAATAACCACAGGTCTAAGCCAATGAACACATGCCATTTACCTGACCAGATTAATCAAGTCAGAATATGGAATTATTTTATCTATGATTAGCAAGAGGATAGGGTCCCTTTCTTATTTTGAAAGATACAATGTACAATTATAAGGTCTGAGGCCACTATAGCCACAAGGGAAGATGTTTGGATACAGCTGTCAAATGTGGGAAGGAAGAGACAAGTGAATTTTAAGGAAATAGAGCCAGAGCCCTGATCAAACCATTCCTAAACCCCATCCTACTTCTTTCACTTAAATGGGACAATAAATTCCTTTTGCCATTTAAATATGGTTGATTTGGATTTTGAATTTGTTATTACTTACAACTGAAAACATGCTAAAATACACACCCTTACAGTTTTAATTGACAGAGGACAGAAAAGATTATGAGTTTAGAGTGAGCCTGTGTCTTGAACTTGTTCCTGGCGAAAGTTTCAACCACTTCATTCCCCTCCCCCCCACCATCTCTCCATCCTTCCTAATCACCCCACTCCCAAACTTTGGACACATGTTTGACACATAGGCTGAGATAGCTTTGTAATTAGAAGTTAAACAAGAATTTTACTACACTCTGGGCCACATTAGGTTCAAGCTGTATTGCTTTAGGGCCCTCTAATGGACAATAACACAAAGGAAGGCACCAGGCCTTTTACTTTTTACAGCTTTGGCCATAGAAGACAGCCCTACATTTGTGTGTGGCACATGGTGGCTCTTTTCCTTAACCAGGTTATCTATGACAGCTTGCTACAAAGTTTAAAGAAATAATATGTATGTACAGAGTTAAGTGTAGCCAGTACAGTATTGAAGCAGGCTTATGGAGTAAAATATATCATGTTTTACTTCTTTTTTATATGGCCATCTGCTAAAGGATGAGATAGAGGACAGGAGAGTGGGAAGAAAAGCATGAGAATGAATAACTGATTCTCGGAACCAGCATATATCAGGAAGCTGGCTAGCAACAGAATAAAATCTTGTGGCTCTGCCTTAAGCTTATCTTGGTGGCTCTTGAATTTTACATATTTAATTCTCAATTCTTTTATTTTGTACTAGAATTATGTTAGTAAAAGCCATCCTAACTTATTTAATAAATAAGCTCTAAAATCTCAGTGTCCTAACAAAATAGAAGTTAGCTGTTATACTCATGTAATGAGTGAAGACTGGTGATCCTGGTCTGTGTTGCTGATTTTTCTCCATGTTGAATTTGAGGATTCAACCTTTTTCTCAGTTTCTGCTGTCATCTAAGGCAGGGGTTGGAAAATTATGTCCTGTGGACTTTCCACTTATTTTCTAAATAAAGTTTTATTAGAACACAGCTTCAAATATTTATGTGTTGCTCATGGCTTCTTCAGTGCTATGAAGGCAGAGTGGAGTAGTTCTAACAGAGATCATATGACAACAAAGCATAAAATATTCACTATCTCTTCCTTTTCAGAGGAGTTTGCCAATCTTTGCTCCTGGGCCCATTTGTCCTTTGCGTTGAACCAGCAGGAATAAAAGAGCATGGAGAACTTATAAACGCTTCTTTAAAGCCTTGGATCAGAGAAGACATTCATTTCTTCTACTTCCATTTTATTGGTAAGATATGGTCACATGGCCACAATAGATGTAAACAGTTCTGGGAAATATAGTCTCTGCCTAAGAAACCTCTTCCCAGCAATGACTTGACATTATGAAGGGTGAAGCACACATTTTGGTAAACAATTATCAATCTCTGCTACAAAACACATAATCATAGCCTTAAAAGGGACCATAGAAGTTATGTTTAATTAATTAATTCCTATTCATCCCCTGTATCCTATGTTTCAGGCAAAATTTTGGGTTCTTAAAAAAGAGAAATGAATAAGACTCAGTCAAATAAGTGAAACCACCTCACACAGATCTCTTTCCTTCTTGTTATAGGAAATTCAAATTTAGGACAGTCATCTGAATAATCATGGTGGGAATAATGGACTGATGGGAAAGGGGAGTATGGGTTCCATCTGGTCCTGGGTCAGTGTTTCCCTAGATGTCAGCTTCTGGCTGTTCCTGGGTGGATGAGGAGATTGGAAATGAATTTGTTCACGTTGAAAGATTCGAGCAGAGACTCAGAATTGGGGCTCAGATGGCATTGGGCATGTAGAACTAGGCTACACAGACCATGCCAAAAGCTTACCAAGGAACTGGCAACTGGGGAAGATAGAAGATGTCAACAACAATAATGTCAGCTTCAGGTGGTGAGTTGAGGAAGCAAGACAGGCTTGCCTATCATGTCCCTATAATTTAAGTTCAGTCTTTCTCCCTGTATTCCATACTATGCTCTCTTTCTTTTATTAAATTCAATTAGGTGTTTACTTTTTGCTTGGCAGTGAGGACGCTAAATAAGACATCATCTTTCATCTTTGAGAAACACATGATTTAATAGAGGAGATAAACACAAAAATAAGTAGTTTCAATAAAATATGGTAATTCTCTTGAGGATACTATGCCCAGGTGCCTAATTCCACATGAGGGAGTAGTTTGGGGTGCTAAGAATGACTTCCTAGACGTGATGACACCTGAGTTCTGTATTGAGAGGTAGGATGAGGTACAAGCAAAAGAATGAGTAAGGGGAGAGGGCCACCCAGAGAGTTAGAATATCATAGGAAAAACCATAGAGGCCTAAAGTAGCACAGTCATTTGGAGGAAATTAAAGTTTCTGAAATTGTTGTAACATAAAGCTTAAGAGGCAAAATATTAGGATTTGGATCTGGAACAGTAGCAAGGGGCAGATTGTAGTGGTCCATGTAGACCATATGGCTCTTCTGTTGGCCACAGTAGAAGTTAGCTGGATTCTATTATTTCGGTGATTGGGAGACATTGAAGCTTTTCATTCTACATTTCCATTTCTTTTTACTGATGGGACAAAACTGCTTTCAGAATAGAGGCTGCTGACTTTGTTATGAAAACTATAATGTAAGGAGAAATATGGAGGATACCGCATGTCCCACTAAAGACATAAGCCAAGATCAAAAACCCAGAATCCCTAATGAGCCCCTGATCAATAGCAGCATCCTTAGTTTGGCCATGGCTCAGCTAAGGAGTAGAGGAAACTCTTAGTTTCAAAAGAGTTTTTTTTTTTTCTTGAGATTATGAAAGGTGGGATTATATTTTCAGAATCCTTCTAGCTCCTGCTTCAATATTATATATCCTAATTTTTGCCCTCAAACATAGTTTTCCCCATTGTTTTGGGACTTGTTTTAACTCCAAAGAAGTAAAGGCAACATTTTCTTTGTGGGAAGAGGTAGGGGTACACCCTGGCATTCTGGATTAGTAATTTTTTTTATCTGTTTACCTTTAAAAATAGTTTTGCTTTTGGTCCAGTCTTGCCAGATGATGAAAGGCACTTTGAGCTTTTAGAGGACAAGGGACTCCTTTCCCTTTTTAGCAACTTCTCTTGTATCAATGCCTTATTCCTATATTTCACTCCTTCTCGCCACTCTTTCCATTCTCAGCTGTCATTGCCATTTGTTTTAGCAATAAATAAGGAATGAAAGGCAAAACAAAACAGCCTGCCACGGTTGCTGACAATGATAAGTCTGTGGGGAACTTTTTTAGAAACCTCAGAGAAGAGACTCCAGTGGTTTCTCAGCCCACAGGTTTCAGCTGCACTGGGAACAATGGCTCTTCTGCCTACCTCCAAAGGACAAGATGAGACATGGGCCTTGTTTTTTCTTTCTCTTCCAAGCTTCAAACTTGAGCAAACAATCTTTACTTAACCCATATGGAAAACTTGCAAACACAAACACATTCCTCCTCTCCTATTAGTGCTGGGATGAAAAGCAAATTTCAAATTAGTTAATGTTCATGTAGTTAAGTGGTTCCCTATTGACTGGGAATATGTAGGTGGGGGAGTGGATTTGGAGAGGGGCTTTTGCTGTCAGGCCAACAGCAGAATGAAAGCCAAAATCACTCAAATTGCAAGAGAAAGTTTAGGGGGAAAAAAGCACAAAGAAATCATGTAGGTGGTACAGAGCCTTACCTGGGTTGTATGCATGAGTTGCCACTCCACATGGCATATCTGGGTGGCATTGTGAAAAAGGGAGGCAGACTTTTGGGGAGGGAGCATCCTGTTCCTTGTCATGGTCCATGAATATTTATGGAACAGCCCTTTATAGGGGTGCTTGGCGCCACCACACAGTTTTATTGTTTGGCAGACTGAAAACTAGTTCCAAGCTCACCCTTGGTCCTCTGAAAAGAATGTCTGGGCTTCCAGCAATGAGGTGGCCACATCATTCCTGTTGGAAGACATGACCCTCTTGTTCCATGGCAAGAATGTCTATGCATACATTTTGAGAAGCAAACCAATTAGGAACTGAACAGTCCTTATAGCAAGAATCTTGGGAAGTGTCAGCTGGTTTGCTGAAGTTTAGCAATTTCATCCTCATACCTGTAGTGAAGTATTTGAGGAAAATTCAGGATGACACTATCCTGGTGAATAAGAAAAGCCAAAAAAAAAAAATCAAATATTTTGAACAAGTTGAAAATTGGTTTAGAGGTCATAAGTTGGAGGAACCTTTGATTTAGTCCAATATCCAGCAGTCAAGAGAGTTTGATTTAATCCCAGAAGGCCTCCTTCTCTAATAAATCACCACATTCACCCTGAAATATCTCTGTTATATCATAGATATCAGAGGGGTTTTAACTATGGGTCCATGGAGTCCATGGATGGACATCAGGGAGGTACATAACTTTTTTTCTTTTTTTTTAGAGAAAGAGAGAGAGAGAACCAGTAGGGTGGGGAAATGGAGGGGAGAGGCAGAGGGAGATGGAGAGAGAGAATCTTAAGCAGACTCCATGCCCATCGTGGAGCCTGTGGTGGGGCTCAATCTCATGACCCTGAGATCATGACCTGAGCTGAAATCAAGAATCAGTTGCTTAACCGACTGAGCCACCCAGGTGCCCCCATAACTGGGTATTTAAACTTGCTAAAATTCTGGGCAAATTTCATGTATGTGTCTTTGTGTGTATGTGTGTGCATGTGTGTGTATGTGTATGTTTGCACTTTTCTCAGAGATTTATTGCTTTCATCAGATTTCAAAGGGATTTCTCAGACTTAAATATTAACAACGAATGTTAGAGTGTTGAAGTAGAAAAAGACTTCAGAAATACCTGGCCCTGGGCTTTTCAATGTGCTTTGCTGTGCTCAAATTTTCATGTTCATGAGATTCACCTGAGATGCTAGTTTAAAGATTGCTGAGCCCCACCTCTAGCTAGAAAGGTTAATTTGGTAGATTGTGGGGTGGGTCTCAGAGTTAGGCTTTTTTTTTCTACTCAAAATTTATTGGAGGTTTTTTTGTTTGTTTTAAATTTATTTCTTAATTGCAGTACAGTTGACACACAATGTTACATTAGTTTCAGGTGTACAACATAGTGATTCTACAAGTTTATACATTATGCTATATTTACCACAAGTGTAGCTACCATCTGTCATCATACAACACTATTACCATACCATTGTAGAATTCTGTTTTTTTTAATATTAATTCCAGCATAGTGAACATACATTGTTATATTAGTTTCAGGTGTACAATGTAGTGATTCAACACTTCCATATATTACTCAGTGTTCATCAAGATAATTGTAGGCTTCTATTTCATCTATCCCCCCACCCGCCTCCCATCTGTAGAGTTTAATAAGAACTTCAGGGATCATCAGCTGAATACATGGGCCAAAGACTATACTCTGAATGCCAAGTGAATTTAAGAGATATAGGGAAGTATAATGGTCAGGTGCACAGGATTGGTAGAAATCACTTTCCCTTCAAGCCGAAGCAGGTCTTTTTCTGCTTTGCATATTGAGCTTCCATGTAAGATTTCATTTGAACAAAGACTAAAAAATAGCATGGAAGTCACTGACATAATGCAACACCTCATACTGCAGAAGAAGAAACAGAGAGATAAAGTGGTAATGCCAAGGTCACAATAGCTGTTAGTGGCAGAATTAAAACCAGAACCTAAACTCCCCTGATTCCTTGTCCAGGCCTTTCCATCATGGCTGATTCTCTTAAAAGACACAAATTGGAGTTAAAACACAAAAACAGTTTTTAGCATATTATCTGGAAAGGGAAAGAGGAAGTATTTAAGTTTTCTTATCCAACCAGATAAGGAAGCAAGCCTTCCTGCCTTGGAATGTTTAAATTAGGAGAGAATTGAGTGATCAGGAGGCCTGAGTGAAGGCCCTGGGAGACCCATGGTAGTTATAAAGGCACCTGGAGCACACATGACTGAAAATAGGTGCATTTTGTCTACTGCCAGACTTGCCACCCAAGACACGTTGCCTCCACAATGGTCCCAAGGAAATAATTTAGTGTTAGGCCACCCTGTGAGTTCTTTTATTCATCTATATAGATAGATGAGTCTTTTCTTTGGTTTGAACATTATCTTATAATTAATGGCTTCAAGGTGATTCTTCAAACTTGACTTTAGGATTTCCAACATGGTATAAGATTTCAATTCGGTTTATTATTGGGGAGGAGTAACAGCATTTTTCATGGAGCTTAGAATTGTATTCATTTAGGAAGGTGAACTTCAAAAGTTTTCAAAGCTCAGTCAAGGTAAATTTGGGTGGTGATATCAATTAACCAGGCTAACAACTGTTGTAAAACCAGTCTGAAAATGTTTTCCAACCTCTCTTGTGATTTCTAATGCTGCCGCCTCTGACTTATAAAAACAGTTTCTTTTCTTTGTTCTCAGTTTCCATTTTGGGTTCTGGCCAGTACTGAGAACTAGGAATTTCAAGGCTGGTTTACAAAACTATCAAAAAACTTTTTTTAAATGTCAGACGCTGTTAACATGGAACATGCAGTGAAGTGCTATTTATCCAGGATGCAAATAATCAACCTCGTAAAATAAAACCAGAATTATATTTTACATAGTTTTGTGCAATGACTATTGGCACTCAGAATCCTGACCTGAGGCCCTGCAGATTCTTGATGTGCCTAACTCATCAAAGGAAGATTTCACTGAAATCAGTCACTGTTCAGTGCCAAGTACATCTTACCATATTTTATTGTATCATGGAGGTCTCAGCATGGAGGTCTTAGCATGGACATGTCCAGGCAATTCTGACATGTCAATGCCTGTCCTAAGGCCTGGGGGCATGGACCCACTGGTGCTCTAGTTGGGAAAAGGAAGGCCCAAATGGCACTGTACCAGATGCAAAAGGATTTCACCCTGATGAGCGAGAGTTGGGGTATAGGTTTGTAAGGTAGATAAGGCTATTAAAGTAGACTGTTGGCTTTATCTTGGAGCAGCCATATGAAGTTAGTCCCTTCTGGAGGAGTGCCAGACCTTTAGGAAGATAGGGCAATGTGCTGGGTATCTGATGTTTGTGGACCCTCCAGATTGACTCTCTATCCTTTTCCATCCTTCTCTGAATCCCAGAGATGATCTTGGGCTCTCTTGTCCTCCGGCTTCTGGTTGGGTTTGGTTGGACCATTAGCAGGAGACAAAGAGTAGAGTGAGGTCATTACACAGTATTATCACTCCAGCTTCCTTAACGTGCTCAGGTTGGGTGTTTCTCTCAAGTGAAGGTCATAGCTCTGTTGGTTGTCCTCCACCCTCCTCTCTGTCTCCTCCGGTTCCCTAATTGGTTGTCCCATCTTGTGCCTTCAGGTCTGGGGGTGGTGATGGTGATCCTCTGTCAGTTACTTTGGGATAGTAGACTATCCCATGTGTTTTTTCTGTATGCTTTATACTCTCCACAACTTGGGCAAGAATCTTTTTTTTTTTTTTTAAGATTTATTTATTTATTTTAGAAAGAGAGAAAGAGCATGAACGGGAGGGGCAGAGGGAGAGGGAGAGAGAATCTCAAGCAGACTCTACGCTGAGTGCAGAGCCAGAAAGAATCCTTTTATTAAACTTGCTTTAATTTTCCAAGTTTGAGTATATCATCTATTTCCTAATGGGACCCTGACTGACATGTATATAATAATGAGTCAGTAAAATGAACTTGTATCATTAATAGTTTGATAAGATACTGAGAGCATGCAAGGCAAGGAAGCTCTGGGTCTTAATATACACAGGGATATATGGGGATGTGTAAGGTTTGGAATTAACATTAACACATAGTATCTCTGAACCCAGCCATCCCAATTACCTCTTGTAAGTGTTTGCAGTACTATCACTGTCTATCTAGCTCTGGTCTTTTTAGATAAACCAGTTTGCTAAAATAAAGTCACCCTAGAGATAAATATCAGGTCCCTCAGACAAAAGGACTCTTTTCAGAGCTCATTTATACCATCTTCCACTTGCCTACTTTACTCAGATCCCAATTTTTCAGATTCCTCAGCTTCCTCAGGTTCTTCTGATTTGCCATTACAGTGCTGTTTTTATTACTAGTTTATCTTTTGATTAAAGACTGTTTGGACTGATGTGCTGACTTTGACCTTGGTACCTTTCCAGGACACAATAACAGCTATTAATAATTCATGTTTGTTGTACTGTTGTTATGGCCAGGTATTTTGATAAATGCTTTATATGCTTGATCCCATTTAATTAACACTACAGCATTATAATGTAGGTATTATCATTATCCCCATTTTACAGATGAGGAAGCTAAAACTTGAATGGTCATATGACTCATAAGTGGCAGAGCTAGAAATTAAACTCAGGTCAGACCATGCTGGTAAACTCTATGTAGTATTTACCGTTTGACTCTCCACAGTGTTACAACAGGAGGGAAAAAGAAATGCAAGCCCTATATTTTTGGCTAAATTTTTCTCTAAGGAGACACATTCAAAGACTTTTCTACAACCACAGTATACTGAAAGTAATAAAAAAATGTGGGAAAGTAAATGAAGGTGATATTTGGGTGGGGTCACATCAGGATTTCCCTTGCTTTGAGCCGGATGAGAGGAATGGTTTGTGATGTAACCCTATATTTTAGCAGATAAGTATTGAGCCATTCATGCATTCATTCATTTCTTTAATTAACACACTTAAAAAAATCTTTTATTATGGGCTGAATACAAGGGATAAAGATGGAAATGATACAGTATTTGCCCTCAAGGGGCTTAAAACCAAGTGAAATAAATAAATATGGGAATATATAAGTGGAATCTAATTCCTACAGATTTAAAGACCTCTTTTTACTTTAGACATGAATACAACTCCATGCAAACTCTTTGAAAGTAGGTATTCAGGTAAGCTATAGGGGTGATCCTGTTACCTGGAGTGAAGTCTGGAATCAATATATGTACATAAGCAGTGTATTAGGGCTCTCCAGAAAAACACAGCATATATCTATATCTACTCTATATCTGTATATCTATTCTATATATCTATATCTAAATCTATATCTAGAGGAAGATTTCTCTTAAGTAATTAGCTCACGTGATTATGGATGCTGGTCAGTCCAAAATATGCAGGCTGTGCTGACAGGCTGAAGACCCAAAGAAGAGCCAAGGAGTTCAAGTCTGAAGGCTGTCGGCGGCAGAATTCCCTCTTGCTCAGGAGTAGTCAGTCTTTGGTTTTATTCAGGTCTTCACCTGATTGGATGAAGCCCACCCACATTATGGAGAGCGTTTTGCCCACCATAAAGTCCACCAGTTTAAATTTTAATTTCATCCAAAAACACCATCATGTTCCACATATGAGTGAAACCATATGATAATTCTCTTTCTCTGCTTGACTTATTTCACTTAGTGTAATTCCCTCCAGTTCCATCCATGTCAATGCAAATGGTGAGAAGGAAAACTGAATGGGAAGAAATCAGAGAGGGAGACAAACCATGAAACACTCTGGACTCCAGTAACCAAACTGAGGGTTACAGAGGGGAGGGGGGTGGGGGGATAGGGCAACTGGGTGATGGGTATTAAGGAGGGCATGTGTTATGATGAGCACTGGGTGTTATATGCAACTAATGAATCATTGAATGCTACATCAAAAACTAATGATGTGCTATATACTCGCTAACTGAACATAAAAAACAAACAAACAAACAAAAAACACCATCATGGAACTATCCAGAATCATGTGTGATCACATCTCTAGGCACTGTGACTCAGCCAAGTTGACACATAAAATTAACTATCACAATTAGGCAGAAGGTGCATCAGGAACCAATAAAATTAGTAAGAGCTAGGCTCTGAAGACTACATAATACTCTTTTCTCCTCACCATAGGGAGGAGAGCAGAACCAGTTGAAGTACTCTAATTAAGCGGGGTAAGCATGAGATAATGAATTCAGGGGAGAAAGCTCTAGGCTACTGCATTGAATTCTAGTTTTTGCTTGCTTGCATCCCCATCCTCACCCTCCATCATTAGGTTATTCCTCTGTTCTGCTAGGTCAGCCAGTCATTATCTCTTGCTGACCAATGCCTGGATCTGTGTCTGGCAAAGAATAATATGCTATTGTAAAGATTAACTAGGCCATATCCAAATCAAGGATCATATATTTCATTTATTCATTCATCCATTTATTAATTCTTTTATTCATCTATTTAATAAATCTTTATGTAGAAAGTACTAAATGCCAAAAATTCTTCTAGATTTTGGAAACTGAACAAACTTCGAACAAGATGGATGTAGTTCTGGTCTTCATGGAGCATACTGTCCTTGAGGTAAGATGGATAATAAACCAATAGTTGCTCAAATAATTACTTTATTATAGATGTAATAAATAGCATGAAGAGAAAGTACAGGGTACAATGACAGGATACACAAGAATGAGTAAAAGTAGCAGACACTAAACACTGAAAATAAAACCTATTTTTTTATATCCCAAATTAGTCTATGAAATCCCATTTATATAATGATCCATAATCTTTTTCCTTATGGCTTGAAACACATGAGTACCGTGACTCTTGAAGCTGTGTGTTGAAAACGGCAGAACCACACATGGAAAGCAGCTTGGGTTTCTGAAACCCCACATAGAAGGCCACCCACCAAATGCCAGAATTGGACTGCTATATATAAGAAATGAATTTATATTGGGCTTAGCCACAGTAATGTGGGTATTTGTTTATTCTGAAGCTAGAATTACGGTAACTAATATGGAAACTAATCCTGAAACTTGAAATGCAGTGCTATCTATGACAAATATTTAAAATAGGTGACGTTGACCTCTCAGTAATGTGTTAGGAAGCCAGAAAAGCCAGAGGTTGGAAAAATGGAGACCCATGCTATAAATTTGAGCAAAAATTTGGTAAAGGTATTGCTTCTGATAATTTGAAGGCAGAAGATGGACTTAATGAGCCTGTAGTTTCAGTTCTTAACCAGGGGTGATTTTGCACCCCACAGGACATCTGGCAATGTCTAGAGACATTTTTGTTTGTCACAACTGGAAATAAGGGTGGTGTTACTGGCTTTTAATGGGTAGAGGCCAGGGATGCTGCTAAATATCTAATAATGTGTAGGATAGATCGCTGCAATAAAATAATTATCTGTTGTAAAATGTCAACAATGCTGAAACTGAGAAACACTGTTCTAAGTTATGTAGTTGGAAAGATTCAGAATGATCATGTAAATTGGCTTTCACTTCCATCTTTCACCGAGATGTTACCAGAAAAATAAAGATAAATCCAGAAAAAAACTGGACAGTTTTCAGAACGTAAAGAAATATTGAAAATCTCAAATTTTGGATCCTCTAAAAAATCCTGCTTTTAGAAAAAGACCCCAAACCATAACAGATGAAACCTAAAAAGGTTTTGAATGACAGTGGCTTATTTACAGAGAGCCTTGGACTAAAGATCAGATTAAAGGTATATGACCTTCCCACCCAAGTCTTTGATTTCAGCTGGCCTCAAGATATCTGCTATTAATTTGAGACAGATTGCCCTGGGAACTTGGAAGCTAAAACCTAAATCTGCCTTGAGAATTTTACCTAGGTAAAAACTTTGGATATGGTTACTGGAACATGGAACTGATTGGAACTAGATTAGAAGCCTACCAAGTATTTGAGGAAAAGATATTGTGAAAGAAATCTTTGTAAAACAGTTAGCATTATTTTAATGAGTAGTTACTTACTAATTATAAGGGGCTCAAGAGTCTTTGTGGAAATAGCATTTAAATGGGTCCTCAAAGATAAAAGGGAACAATCAACAAGTCAAAATTGTAGAACATTGTATACTCTCTGATGCCAGGAACTGAATGAGAGCCAGAGTAATTGAAATATAATAAATTAAAGGGGGCATGATGATAGATGAGGCTGTTAGGATAAGGACATAACGGCTTAAAGGTTATGGGGAGGATTTTTGGTAGCTTGTGTCTTTCTAGGGATTTGTCCATTTTATCTAGGTTGTCTAATTTTATTGGCATACAGTTGCTCATAGCATTTCCTTATAATTCTTTTAATTTTTTTTTTAGCTGTTTGATATGTCATCCCACTGCCTACTGGCCTTCATAACTTTGATGAGGAGTCATCTGTTAATCTCATTGAGACTCCCTGACATGTGATGAGTCACTTTTGCTAATTCAAGGTTCTCTGTCTTTGACACCAATATACACAGGGCTAAAAAAACATGTGAAGACACAGGGACAAGAACGCCATCTGCAAGCCAAGCAGAAAGGTTAAGAGGACACAAATCCTACTGATGCCTTAATCTTGAACTTTTTTTGTTCAGAAATGTGAGAAAATGAATTTCCATTTAAGCCACCCAGTCTGTATTATTTGTTATGAAGCCCAAGCAAACTACCAAACTAATATAAACCCTGACACAGGCCTCATGCAATTTAATTCTCCTTTTTAGGTCGTGATTTTCTCCTCTGTTAGATGCTCTATCAGTGATGAAAACTAAATGTGTATGTTATTGTTAAAGAACACACTGGAAAAAGAAAGTAGGATGAGAAATTAATTCCCACCTAGCTCTGTTACTAAATGGCCATGTTATCTTGACTTTGCTACCTGGATTTTCTGAGTCTACTATTTTGTAATATGGCATCAATCTCATGGTTGCCTTAACTGATCATTCATTCATAATTCAAGAAATAAACAAGTAGGCATTGAGGACCTTCTGCGTGCCAGCCACTGTATTAGACGTTGGTGACTCAATGGAGAGCAAAACTAGCCACAGTCTGTTTTTGAGAAGCTTACATTTTGAGGAGCAAAAAATAAAATTTGTCAAAGTAATACACAAATATAAAGTTGCAATTTTGCTAACTCTTGTAAGCAGAGAGGCATGGTACTTTGAAAGCTTATCATGGAACTGGAGTGGGGGAGGAGAGGAGGGTATTTGATCTAATCAGAGTGTTTAAAGGTCTCCCCGGGGAATTCATAATTGGACTGACATCTGACAGAAGGAGTAGATGCTAACTAGGTCACTGGAAAGATAAAAAAAGGCAATGGATATGGATGTGGTACTATTTTCTTACAATCATTACTATTATTTAGTAAATGGATGCCTACTCAGCTTGGTTTTTACAGTGAAGTTACAGTGTGTCTTATGATAACTCCTTGTCTTCAGTAAACTTCAAGTTCCAAACTTGAAGTTGATGTACCCACAAAAATTTATACTCTCAAAGCAATTGTCACTTGCCACATTCATGAGAAAAACTAGCAAAGAAAAAAAAACTGAAATACAGCAATTCAGTGTAAATCATGGCCCTTTTACATTTTTCTTAATCTTGTTGCTATTTCCATTCTCTATACCTATATGACATAATAACTTTTATATCTACTGTATTTCTCATATTAAACCTGAATTGTGGAATTCTTTCTGTATCTTATCTCATGTATTGGAAAGAGAATTAATTCTCTTCAGCTTCATCCTACTCAGTTGAAAGCCTTTGTAATAATGTCCATTATTTTTGAAGACTTCTGACCAGTAAACTGCATACTTCAAAAATGGACCATCTAAGCTCAGTGGGCACCATTTACAACAAACCATCTGATTCCCTAATACCAGGCAATTATATAAGGTCTATCCAAACATAATAAAGTACCTTTTCCCCTCAAGGGAAGACTTAAATGGATATTCACCTACTTCTTCTCCCTTCATTTCACATTATTGCTTTCCCACCTGAATTGAGGCCAGGTCAGCAAGATGGGTTAAGCTCTTCTGAGAACAAACTGAACCCAGTTGTGAATTGGGCAGGGTGGCCAGTTTTGCTTTGAGTCTTGGCAGTACCAAAGGGCCAATTTTTTTCAAAGCTTTACAGTACCTGACAACTTTGGGTCAATGCTGTGAAAGTCAAGCTTGTGGATGTTTATTTAGCAATTCTCTGATAATTACTTTGCCATCAATATTCCAAATGGACAAAAAAACCCTTAAATTATTTTGTTTTTTCTTCCTTTTGTGAAGTATTTCTGGTATGTGTTTGTACTACCTAGATACTAAATAGCTAGATTTTTAGATCATTCTAAACTGGCTTAACTGAGAACTTTTTAAAATTGAGAAGAAATTGAGACTTTTCTTTGGTGAGCAATTCTGAAGCAGAGATAATTTAATGGATCTTTTTATTGGTCTAATTTTGAAAGGTGTGCATAAAAGTGCCCCTGTAGAGAAACAAAAATGGATGAAGCCAATGTTGGACTTGGTAACATAACTGGAATGAGGTAGAATCCTTACCTCAGATCTAGGGGTTAAATTGAGCAATTACTAGGGTCTAACTAGTGGATTCATAATGCTGGAATGTTTGGAAAAGATGGAGACATAGGTGAAAGTCTACTTGCATTGAGGAGAGAGAGAGAGACTTTAAGATCAATAAACAGCACTTAGTTGAAACCACTAATGAGCTACACAATGTCTCAGAAATCACAAGTTTGTTTTGCTTTTGTGAGAAGTTGGAATAACTTGTGGCTGAGGCTGTCAACACTCTAGACCACAGTCTTGTGGCAGCCTCTGGTTTTTCTAGTGCCTGAGAAGTGTAAAGTTCCAAGACAAGAGCAGGAGCCCTTTCATCTGAAGCATGCAGCTCATCAGCTCCACGATGGAAAACAACTTGAGAGGTACCATCTTAAAGAGCCAAGGAGGTAATATTATGAAAGCCAAGTTCTTGATATTCCTCCACACTTCCAACACTCCCACATCAAAAAAAAAAAAAAAAAAAAATATATATATATATATATATATATATATGTATATATATACCCTCTTCCGGAGCTGGCAGTTTGAAAATGGAACACAGACTTTCACCCTGAGCCCTTCTTCTTTTTTCCCCCTTTTTGTGAATTAACGAATATACTTGGGAAGATTTTGTGTTGTGTGTTTTGTGTGTGGGTGGGTGGAGGGAGGGGGTTGGGAAAAGAGGAAATAAAATGGAATTTAAAAATTTGTTTTTTTCTTCTGTTTGGCATTTAGTGAAGATTTTAGTCCTGGGGGGTTATTTCATTTCTGACTCTAAGATTTCTCTTTAAAGCCTCATAATTCTTAACTCTATACTTGGAACAATATGAGTGCCCTCTGGTGGACAAAATGTCATTTTAAAGTTTTGTGTATATGGACTGAACACGCTTAAGTATGGAGAAAATAAGTCTTATGTTTCAAATGTTCTCATTGAACTTCTGAAATCCCTGGAAAATTAGTTCCTGATGTTCTGGGGGTGGTGACAGCTATGAAAATAGTTCCATAAAATAAGGGGATAAAAGGCAAGCTGGGGTGGCACTCCAGGTCCTATTTGTCACTGAAATAGTGTCTTGGAACAAAACATAATTTGGAGCTTGAACAGGGAACTCAAATGTCGAAGAGAAGGCTAATAACCTTACTTCTTAGCCATCAATGCCAAGATCAGAAATGCTCTCATTAAGAATGAGACACTAATGAAACAACTTGGGCATAGGCAAAACCCCTAAAGACCTCTAACTGTTGGCATTTAGAGTTAAAATCCTTTCAGAAAGAAGGGAAGACCTTGAAAGGAAGAAAGAAAGGAAAGAAGGAAGAAAGGAAGGAAGGAAGGAAGGAAGGAAGGAAGGAAGGAAGGAAGGAAAGAAGGAAGGAAGGAAGGAAGGAGGGAATGAAGGAGGGAAGGAAGGAAGGAAGGAGAAAGGGAGGGAGGGATGGAGAGAAAGGAAGGAAGAGAAGGAGGGAAGGAGGGAGGCAGGGAGGAAGGAAAGAAGAAAGGAAGGAGGAAAACCACTCAGGTTATGTAACCCTTTCACATACCAAACTAATGCAAAGGACCTAAACCAATGAAGGCCTTTAAGGGCTCATAAAGCATATTTTCTCATTGTTTATTCAGATACTCTTTATCTTCTCTGTTGGATGATGACACATTAAAGGCTGAAGACAGACTATCTGGTTCTTCTTTTGAATCGCTCTTGATTCTTTTACTTACTACAAGGATAGCAATCTGATTTAAGATTAACCAAATTGAAAAAACCCTAGGATTATGGACAGTGGTATGCTGATAAATGTTTAATTGATTCTTCAGGAAAGAAAGCTCTGCTTTTAACATTTGCCCATTACCATGGTGTAAATAATCTCACCATGGTTGATTTCAAGCTACCAGCACAATATCTGTGAACATGTAATTGGGAAAAGAGGCACACAGTTGACTTTCACAAATTGGAACAATGCAACTCCAGCCTGCCACTACATAGGGGACTTTTAATTATTTTTTTCCTATAACTTTGACACTTTGGACACTAAAGATGTATTATTTTTGTAATAAGAAAAGGAACACTCAAATAAAAGTTATTTGAAAAGTTGATCCCTACTGAAGAAATTACTTGTAATAAAAAAAAATCTTCCAAATTAACATATATCCCACAATGTCTAATACTTTAAAATGTTTCCAAGCTCAATGTGTCACTGAAATCTTGTAAAAACTCCATAAAGTAAATAGAATAAATCTACATAGTACCACTTGAGAAGAGAGGAATATGAACACCAAGGGGGTTGCAGCAATACATAGGACTGGTCCTAGAATTCTAGTTTTCTATCTGTTAATTCAGTGATTTCCCTGTTTTATGCAGATATTAAAAAAGAAAATTTACAACTGGAATTGGTGAATTTAAACTGCATTCACTTTTCACTCAGTAATGATATTTACTCTGTTTACTGCTTTGGACAGAAAGGATTGTCTACAATCTCTTTAAGAGACTTCTGACTTCACAAAGCAATTTATGCCTAGATAGTGCTATGCTACCAGTGCTGGACTCCAAAATGATTACAAAACCACTATCTCTCCCTAGCTCCCATGGATCTGGTAAGTAAGAGTACAGTCTGATTATATTTCCCACCCCATCTTTCCCTTTAATTCTTTTGTTGGTTCAGTGTTGATAGAGTTCTTGGTAACTCATTTCTGCAAATGATCCTCATATCCTTGGGCTTACGAGACTTAAGTGCATAGTTTGAGTATCTCCAAGTCCACCCCAAAACACTGTGCCATGTGAAAATCAGTAGCTTAGGATAGTGGAAAGAGAACAGACCTGGGAATCAAGAATACTGCTTCAGATACTTACTGTGTGACATTCAGCAAGTCACTCAATCTCTCTGATCCTGTTTCGTCTTCCAAAAATAATAATGCCTACCTCACAGGAAAGTTGAGAAAACTAAATAAGATGATATAGATTAAAGGATTATCAAAGTACCTTTTTTAGAGGGTGGGGGGAGGCAAAGGGAGAGGAAGAGAAGGAATCTTAAGCAGTCTCCATGGCCAGCACAGAGCCCGATCTCACGACCCTGAGATCATGACCTGAGTCAAAATCAAGAGTTGGATGCTTAACCGACTGAGCCACCCAGGTCACCCAAATACCTGGCATATTGTAAACATTTACAAATGGTGAAAATAGTAGCAGTAATAACAACAATAATATTATTATTATATATGTATGTATGCATATGATTATATATTATATACATAATTGGTAGCAATAACAATAATAACAATAAATAGTAACAACAATAGTAATAACAATAATACATAATAATATTTATTACATATGTATATAATTGTAACTGAGTATCTTAACTGAATATGCTTAACTGAATATCTGACATTTTTATAATAGGTGCTCAGTTAAGATTAGTTTCTAGGCAAGTAGACAATCAAATAGCAATAGTAAAAGACAGAGAATGATGTACATCTTCTTAAACTCAAAACACAAATTTCTATCATGAGAAATTTAAATGCTTTTGAATTTTGTTTATGTGTATTAGTATTCATTCACTTGTTTCCTTGGCTATTTTTATCTCCCTTTTACTGATATGGAAAATCTCAAGTTAGGTAAATGCAACACTGCCTCCATGGAGGAGATGATGCTTTAAAAAAATTAATTCACTGTTTGTCAAGCCCATGATAAATATGTTGTTGGGCATTTACCTATCTATCATCTATCTATCTATCTATCTATCTATCTATCTATCTATCTATCTATCATCTATCATCTATCTTATATCTTCATCATTATCATCATTTATCTAACCTATCCATACATCTGGTGGCTAAAACCATCTCCATGCTGACTGTACTCTTAGGGACTTATATTGTTGAATAACTGATCAACTAAAACTAACATTAAAACCCTTGATTCTAAAGAGTTGCTTTTTGCTTCCATTAGATCAGCAACCAATTTTGATCAGGAAGTGGTGCTTTTTAAATGAATACCAAGAAAGCGAAGCAAGAATGCATTTCTGTTCCATAACTATACAGGGATTATGGTTTTCCTGGATTTTGGAAATTTTGACTTAATTCAACCATTTCTGTGTCTTTTTTAAAAGTATGTTTTTTTTTCCAACTATGGAAAGGATGCAAATTTATTAGAGTTTGAATACTTCAGAAAGGCACAAGCAAGGTAGTACAAATCACTCATAGTTCTATTACCCAGAGAAAACAACTGTCCACATTTTTTTTTTTCGATTCACCTGTATGGGTGGTCTGAGTACATGTGTATATCTGTAGGTATATATGTTTTAAAAAATAAAATTTGTATTTACTGCTTTTGTTTAAACTAATAATACATGAGGATAATTTCTTTGTGTCATCCAATATTATTCTGTGACCTCATTCTTAATGATGGTAGGCCAGTGTATTGTGGAGGGAAACCATGATTTATTTGAATAATTGACTACTATAGGATATTTAAAGTATTTTCACCTTTTTTGCTATTTAAAAATGCTAAGATGTATATCCTTGTGCTTGATTATGAGCTAGCACTTGGTTTTAAATTGATGACTTAGATGTAGATGTATTGAGGACTACCCCAGTCCTCTGATGCCTTCCCTCAGACACAAGATTTAGATCTTCCAACTATGCTACTGCTGAACTTGGTGATATTAGAAGTTGCCTGGCACCCCCTTTCCTAGAGTCAATAGCAGGAAAAAAAAAAAAAAAAAGGAAGGGAAAAAGTGTTGTTTGAGAGCTGGCTCCTTTGTTGTAGCCAGGGGATATATAAACAAGAAACACCATAGAAGAGGGTTTGTTTTATTCCTTGGTGATGGCTTTTCTCCCAGCATCCTTGGAGAAATCCATTCCTTTTCCTGCCTAAGTGGCAGGGTTTCCTGCAAGAAATAGAACTGCTCATGCAGATGAGAAGGATGTAGGCAAGGCAGCCATAGAAGGTACCACTAGCCCAAAGCTGGTAGTAAGAGCATATGTAAGCTCAGTGTTAGAAAGAGCCTCGGCAATGAGTCAGAAGACTAATAAAACCAGACTTCAAGGCACGAGAGCCAGCTGTGCAATGTGGCAGCCCTGGAGGCAGCACTAAAATCCTGAAATAGTCATTCCTGGATGATCAGATCTTCAGGGATTGGTGGTCAAAACTAAACACATATTAATATGCTTATAATTAATTGTTTGTACTTATTTGTAATCATTATTATTTATACTTAACAGAACTTCTCAGATGTATTTGTTTAAATATGTTAGAGTAAGCACTCAATTAATAATATTTTAAAAACAATTCGTTTCTCTAAAGATTATAGAATATATAACGATGTATAGAAGAAAATTACACAAGTGTGTATGTGGATGTATGTAAGTGGGTATATACACAATTTAACTCTTAGTTTTCTAAATAAACAAGTAGCCAAACAAAGAAACAAGAGGTGAATTAATCTAGGTCTAATGAAGAGAGACAGAAACCACCCAGTAATTTTAACAGGGAAAGTTTAAGATAAAGAACTATCAGCTCTATCTGGAGGTTGAAGTAACGAGACATTGGAGTAGTAAGAAATAAAAATAACTTCAAGGACCATAGGAATAACATATATAAGGAGCAGCCACTACTCCTAGGGCTGAGATAGAGTACCTAAGGAAGATACCTCCTCCTTTCCCCTCAGGAATGAGATTCAGGCCTTGTGGAGAGGGCATAGTTGCACTCTCTGGATTGTAGAGAAGTCACTGTGGTGCTGGCAGTATGCGCTTTGGAAGTTGCCAGAAATGTGTCCTCTGGAGTGCCCAGGAAACTGTACATGGGACCATGTCTCACCAGCCACAGCTTGAAAAGGATGCAGGGGGGAGCTGCTGGCCAGTGTGTCTTTCTAGTTGCCATGCACTGGAGAAACTATGTGCTGCAAGTGTTTGGTGCTGAAGAAGCTGCCTACTCTATAGGAGCTGAGCACTGAGGAAGTTAGTGTGGTCCTCAGGAGTCAGCTGAGATAACACAGGAGAACCAGAAAGCAAAACCCTTCCTCCTGCAATGTCACTCCTACACCCTCTGCTGACAAAGCTTAAAAATGTGCTAGTTGGCCAAGAAACATGTTTAAAGGGCCCAGGTACATTTTTGTATAACAAGCCATGAAGAATGAATTTAGACCTAAGAGGCAATAAATGGATACACAGAACCATCAGTTCTCATATACACATTGCCTGCATAATAAAAGCCTACCAGGTGCCAAACTCTAATACATTTTCTCAAGTGTCCTCATAAAAAAATCCTAAAAGGAGACACTCAATATATAATAATATCATATGAATGGCAATGTCCTCAATAAAACTCATGTAGAAAAGGTGATCATACTGTTATATATTTCTCTTATACCCATTTATCTACAGTGGAATTATTCAACTCAAGTTTTATTCATATAATGTTTCAACTAAAGAATCTTAATCGGTTATTGTGTGAAGTAGAAATATCTAAGTCTGGTTGAATTTTACCAATCATGGGATCAACGGCCTTATGTCTGTGTCAGCAAGGATTGTGTCTTCACAACTATCTGTGTTTCCAGTAGCAAAGGACAGAGATGGAGCACAAAACAGCAGTAGCTAGAAGGACAAGCCATTAAAGGAAATATAGCCACCACTACTGAAACATTTTTAGAAAAAGCTGATGTGTCCCTTGCTTCTGAGGAGTCAGAATCTACCAATATGAAAAAGGACATTACAGAGTGAATAGCAAGAGTCTTGCTACCGTCCTTTATTTCAAAGTCAGCAAACTTGATGTTAAATAGCCAAAATAGTGAATATGCTAGCTGTTGTAAGCCATACTGTCTCTGTGACAATGACTGAACTTTGTTGTTATAGCTCAAAAGCCAACAAGTTTACTTAGTAAACAAGTACATTAGCTTGCTATAGGTTGTTGAACCTTGCTTTTTGGGTAAACAATACTGTACAATTGTGTTAGTCTTCTGGGGTTTTCATGCTGTTTCTTGCCAACATTCTATTTCTTGCCCATTCTTTCATTGATCTTGAACAGAGGTTGGCAAACTTTTTCAGTAAAGGATTAAGTACCAAATATTTTATAATTTGTGAATCATATTTGTGAGAAAATTCCGTGTCACTTTTCTTTCCTCCCCTCTTCTTTCTATTCCATCTTTTTCTTCTTAACAATCCCTTTAAAAATATAAAAAAACTCCTCAACTTGTGGGCCTTACAAAACAGACCATAGCTTGTAGTTTTCTGACTCCTGATTGATCTAGTGGAGTGATCTCTAGTAGAGATTTTGGTGGCACATTTAAAGGGATTAAATTGCATCTTGTGTTTTGGTTGCTCCTCAGCAAGTAGTGGCTAGTTGAGTAGAATTGTTTACTGCCTTGACCTCACTCTCACATATTCATAATTCAAGGTTCTTTCATGTTCCGGTAAACACCTAATCTTTCCCAGCTTGACATTATGTAATATCTTTTTTCTTTTATTCCTTACAAATTATATGCCATTCCATAGTGTTGTGTCTGGCCCACTTAATCTAACATCTTAACATAGATGTTGCCTTGAAGATATCTACTGTATATTGAAACAAAACATTTCCTTATTTATTGGAAAATTTGCCAACATGCTTTGAAAGGTTTGCAGTATACACTTTCTCCCCCTGTTAAGGTGTGGTAGTAGTTGAGGTATGAGAAGTACTTAACCATGTTGCCTTTACCATGCTTGTGAGAAGTTGAACCAGAACAAACTGTATTTTCAGGCAATGTGTACACGGTGTAGAAAAAGAAAAATTCTAGAAGTTGTTTCTTTGTCCATCCAGTCTAATTTACTAGCTATAGTTGTACTGTCCTTATGTAACTATGCAAAGAGCTGAGGGTTAAGGGCTTTTTATAGGCTCCTGTAATCCCAGACTCAAACCATATACTCCTTAGAGCTGTAAATAGTTCTTTTTTTCCTTGTGTCAGACTGAGTATTAAGAGTCAAATGAGGGCTAGATAAAAATTCACAAAAATGAGTTCTAAAACTTCCAAAAAGTTGGTATGGTATAATCCTACATATTGATTTTTGCTTTTGTTGCCTTTGCTTTTGACATCAAATCTAAAAACTCACTGCCCACACCAATGTCAAAGAGCTAACCCCCATGTCTTCTTCTAGGAGTTTTACAATTTCAGGTCTTACGTTTAAGGCTTTAATACATTTTGAGTTGATGTTTCTGTATGGTATAAGGTAGGGGTTCCATTGTATTCTTTAGCATGTGGCTGTCTAGTTTTCCCACCACTAGTTACTGGAAAGACTGTCCTTTCTGCATTGTATTTTCTTATATCCTTTATCATAAATAACTGACCATACATGTGTGGCTTAATTTCTGTACTCTCTATTCTGTTCCAATGATCTATGTCTGCTTTTGTTTTTTGTTTTTTTTTCCAATATCATACTGTTTTGATTATTATGGCTTTGTAATATAGTTTGAAATCAGGAAGTCTGATGCCTCCAGCTTTGTTCTTCTTTCTCAGGATTGTTTTGTCTATTTGGAATCTCCTATAGTTCCATACCAATTTTAGGATTGTATTTTCTATTTCTGTAAAAAGTGCCAGTAGAACTTTGATAGATGACTATAGTCGACAACAATGTATTGTATAATTGAAGTTTGCTAACAGAGTAGAACTTAAATGTTCTTACCAAATATGTATTCATACATATATGAAGTGATAGCTGTGTAACATGGATGTGTTAATTAACTAGGTGGGAGGAATCCTTTCATGGTGCATGGTGTATATCATCACGATCTACCCTTCAAACATCTTCACTTTTGTTTGTCAATTAATACTGAGATAAAAGAGTATTCACAAGTTGGGAATTTCTGTTATAACTTGACTTCTTAACTGTCAGTGTAAACTTGGGACAATTCACTTACCACTTCTCTTCATTAGTATCTTCATATATGCAATTCTAGTTAAAATCCTTTGATGATTAAATAAGATAACATATATAACAAAGCACTGTCTGAATAAAAACTGATACCATTTATTAAATACCTTCCCCATGCCAGGCATTTTATGACACTCCTATTTCCTGTAAAAAAAAAAAAAAGAATCCTACACGTCCCTTGTCTCATTTCCCTAAGAGTCTGATGGAGACAAGAACACATCTGATAATTTACTGTGGGGAATGTGTATATACATGTGAAATTATCTTTCTCAAGTCATATATTTGTATTTGAAAGGGGACCTAGAAGTCTTTCTTAATGAACACCTATTGAACAGAATTGAGTTGACATATTCAGTGCATGGTAAGCTATCATCAATTATTGTAAAGCATTATTTATTATTATTTATTATTTTGTTTTATTTTTTGTTATTTTTATATGAGTCACTCAATATCCACCTGCTTTCCCTATTCCTCATAGATACCCATCCCAATCTAATGTGTGTATTGTATTTCCTTCCAATTGATCTTACATGTGTTTATTTGGATATATGTTTGTCCTTGAAAAACATATTTTGTTGTTTCATTAATAATATTTTTAAAAACACAAACATTGTATTGTGTTATAAATTTAATTTCCGACTATTTCTTTTAAAAATTTGAACCTAGTACTTAGATATATCTATTTTTCTTGATATAATGAAATGTATTACAGGTTTCTCCTGCAATCTGAAAGTTTACTTTATACCACTTTGCTTTTACATAAAAACCTAGATCAGTACCTCTTTTCACTAACTGAAAGAAATCTGAAGAGGATTTTGCCTTTATGAAATGATAATTGCTTCTTTGCTTTATGCTATTTTGGCTTACGAACGATTTCATAGGAACATTCTACTTTCAGATAGTGGGAGAAACCTGCATCAGTTCTGAAGACTACATGAAGCAACATGTCCCATTTGATTCATTCATTCCCCTTCTTGGTAGACACATAGACAAACTCAAACTCTTGACTATTATAAACAGTGCTGCAATGAACATCCACTATAGTAGACTATGGCTGTTCCTCAATATTAACTGACCTTCTTATGGAGGATTATTCTTCTCCACTATGTTGAGTTTGGACTTAGTTATGTATGTTACTGTGATTGATGAAATGTGAGCAGAAGTGACACACGTCACCTCCAGGTGGAGATGTGTAGCATGGGCTTTGCCTCTATCTCTGTGACTGGCAATGTTCCAGATAATTCCAGCTCTGTCAGCCTGGGTTCTAGAGTCAGAGTGATTACTATGATCAGAGTCATCATGCCATAGAGTATACAAACAGCACAAATGAAAAATAAACGTTGCTGTTATAATCCAAGACTTGGGAAATGTTTATTACTGCAACAAACCTATCCTATTCTGACTGAGATAGAGACTGATGTCATGATTAGATGAGACTATAAAATTGTCTCACTTGAGGTTATTTTATAGAATGGAGAATGAACCCAATATTTGTGACCACGGAGTTGAACTGTTATGGTCATTAGGAGTGTTCAAAATATCAGTTTTGTTAGTCTAAATATAGAGTAGGATTATATTGTTACCCAATTTGGATATGTCTGCTCATGGACTTGGTGTGGAAATTTATCTGGCCTAGCTTTTCATAGTGAATATACCCTTTATTTATTTATTTATTGGGACTTCATTTTTAAAAAATTAACATATAATGTATTATTTGTTTCAGGGGTACAGGTCTGTGATTCATCAGTGAATTGCGTGATGCACTGTGAATTGTGCATCACACAATTCACAGTGCTCACCATAGCACATACCCTCCCCAATGTCCATCACCCAGCCACCCCATCCCTCCCACCCACCTCCACTCCAGCAACCCTCAGTTTGTTTCCTGAGGTTAAGAGTCTCTTATGGTTTGTCTCCCTCTCTGGTTTCATCTTGTTTCATTTTTCCCTCCCTTCCCCTTTGATCCTCTGTCTTGTTTCATACCCTTTAGCAAAGTGAGAATGCTTCTTTTTTTTTTTAATTTTTTTTATTTTTTTATTGTTATGTTAATCACCATATATTACATCATTAGTTTTTGGTGCAGTGTTCCATGATTCATTGTTTGTTCATAACACCCAGTGCTCCATGCAGAACGTGCCCTCCTCAATACCCATCACCAGGCTAACCCATCCCCCTACCCCCCTCCCCTCTAGGACCCTCAGTTTGTTTTTCAGAGTCCATCATCTCTCATGGTTCGTCTCCCCCTCTGACATACTCCCCTTTTCTTCCTCTCCTGTTACCTTCTTCTTTTTCTTTTTTCTTAAAATATGTTGCGTTATTTGTTTCAGAAGTACAGATCTGTGAGTCAACAGTCTTGCACAATTCACAGCGCTCACCGTAGCACATACCCTCCCCAATGTCTATCACCCAGCCACCCCATCCCTCCCACCCCCAACCACTCCAGTAACACTCAGTTTGTTTCCTGAGATTAAGAATTCCTCATATCAGTGAGGTCATGTGATACATGTCTTTCTCTGATTGACTTATTAAAGTGAGAATGCTTCTTATTTGTGATGTTCTCAGAAACACTTTACATATCCATCTTTCTAACTTGTATCAGTCTTTTGGGTAAAAATTGGTATATCGTTACTGCTTTCAGGAATCTTCTGAGTGCTGATGAGATTGAATGCCTGTTCAGTTAATCTTAATCATTTTGTATCACCTTCTATGAACTCTATAGATTCAATTTTTGACCATTTAAGCATTGTTTCTTGTGGTTTTCATGCTGATTTTCTGGAGTTCTTTGTATTTTTTGGATGTTAATCTCTTGTCAGATTTTGATATTGCAAATATCTCCTCTCAGTCTGTCACCCATCTGTTAACTTTGATAATGATGTTCATTAAACAAAAATCTTTAATTTTTATGTAATTTCATCAGTTTTTCTGCTGATAGCCTGTAATTTGGAGTCTTTTTAAAGAAATCCTTCTCTAATCCTAAAGTAACAAAAATTAATCTCCTATCTCAACTTCTATCATTTTATAATTTTGTTTTTGTCATTTAGGTCCTTAATTGATTTGGAGTTTAATTTTTATGTAATGTTTGAAGTGGGAAATATGACTTATTTTTTCCTGACACCATTTTATAAATAATTCATATTTTCTCCACTGATCTTTGATGCCACCTCTATCATATAGTAGATTCTTTTAGTAAGGGATCTGTGTCTAGGACTTCTATCACATTCCATTGTTCTATTTGTTAATTCTCTACCAGGACCACACTGTCGATTCCTATGACTTACCAATTATTGGTCTATTCATTGATGTTTATTATTCATTAACAATTTTAGAATAAATTTGTTGGATTTCTCAGTGTTATTTAGATTGGAACTACGTTAAATTTATATATAATTTGGTGAAGTTAACATGTTTACAGTGCTGTTATCTCCATGAATGAAGATTATTTCAATATGTATTCAATTTTTGGGGGGATAGGCAGGAGAAGTCATTTATAAAAGTTTAAAAATTTTTTATTAGTTTAATTCCTAGACATGATTGGCTTTTTTATTGCCATATTATTTGGTGGTTATTACTAACAAAGATGGATATTACTGATTTGGGGAATTGATTTTGTCTCTGACTACTTTGGTCAAATCTTATTAGTTCTAATGGTTTGTCTTTTGATTTTCTTGCTTTTTCATGTACATATATTATTTGTTAAGTCTTTAAAAAATGGTAACAACTTTGTATCCTCCTTTCTAATTCCTGTCCCACCCCTCTCCCTGCCATTTTACTATGTTAGTCAGGACCTCTAGTACCATGTTAAACAGCTGAAATGATACTACATACTCTTTTTATCTCCCAGCCTCAAAACATATAAATTTAAAATTTTACAATATGAATGATGTTTGCTCTAATTTTTTGGCAGGCTAATATTATTATCGCTATTTTTATCAAGTTAACAGTTTTTTTTCCTATTTCTTGTTTTCTAAGAGTTTTTTAAAAATTAAAATAAAATGCATTACTTTTATCAAATGCTTTTTCTGTATCTGTTAAAGTGACCATAAGAATTATCTTCTTAAGTGCGTAGTAAATTACATTCTTGGTTGATATTTAGCCATACAGAAAATTCCATTCTTGGTTGATATTTAGCCATCCAAGAATTTCTGAAATGAATGCTGCTTTCCTTATTTTTTTTGAAATATGATATTGAATTTAGTTAGCTAATACAGAATTTTCATGCCCATATTTATAAATAAGGTTGACCCAAATTTTCTATTTATTATAATTTACTCGGTTTAAATATAGAGGTTATAGTATAGCCTTCCAATTGAGCTGGATAACTTTTATTGCTTTTACATTTTCTGGAACAACTTAAGTATATGGTAGTTTATCTGTTTCTTTAAAGTTTTCTTAACTCACCCACACAACTATCTTGGTCTAAAATGTTTTGGGGGGGACTGTGGAAGAGGAAGTTTTAAAAATTATTGTTATCATAATTTCTTTAATGAATTTGATATATTCAAGAGTTCTGTTTCATCATATTCCTATTTTGACATTTTGTATCTTTTCCAGGACATTTAGTAATTTCATTTATATTTTTAAATGTAATTCAGTATGGTCGTTCATTTGTTCATAGTGTTCTACATAACTTTAAAAATCTCTGTCATTTTTCGTAGTTATTTCTTTTTTAAAAATTGTTTATTTGCATCTTTGCTCCCACAAATTTGTCAGGTTTTTTTTTCCCTTTTTATTATTATTTTTAAAGAACCCATTCTTGGTTTAGTTAACAATATCTTTTTCCCCCTCTTGTTCTTTATTTCATTGATTTCTAACATTTTTATTACTTCCTTTTTATCTCTTTGGGTTTACTCCTTTGCAATTTTTTTTCTAGCTCTTGAGTTGAATGCTTAGATCATTTGTCTTTAATAAAAACTGGTTTACTGAACAGTGATTTTTGCAGGATATAAGCATGAAGCGGTTTTATTGTTATTCTCTCTATTGCTTCCTTCAAACATTCTCCACTATGTCCTCCTTTCCCATCCTTTAGTAACATCTCTGGCAGCTCCCATTGTTTCTCGGTCACTTTCACAGATAAAAAAGTCCAGTCTTGTCTAGAGTAGTTTAAAAGTTCAGTTTCACTTTCATCTAGTGTTCACCTTCTTGGTAGCCTTTCAGACCACAGCCTGGGTGGGGAGGGCTAACAGTTGTTTTTTTACTTCTCCCTCCTCACTACTTTAATTCTAGTTTCTCTGGTGTTGGCATTGGGAGGGAGAGATTAGAGAAAAAGTTAGAAACCAAAACAAAACCTTTTCACTTATTTTTTAAAAAGATTTTATTCATTCATTTGGGCGCCTGGGTGGCTCAGTCAGTTAAGCGTCTGCCTTCGGCTCAGGTTATGATCCCAGGGTCCTGGGATGGAACCCCATGGATCTGAGCTCCCTGCTCAGCGGGGCTCTGCTACTCCTTATACCCCTTGCCCCTGCTTGTGAGCTCTCTCTCTCTCACTCTCTGTCTCTGAGAGAGAGACAGAGAGTGAGAGAGAGAGCAAGTGGGGGGAGTGGCAGAGGGAGAGAGAGAGAGAGAGAGAGAATCTCCAACCCACTTCACACTGAGCACACAGCCCCACGTGGATCCATCCCATGACATTGAGATCATGACCTGAGCTGAAACCAGGAGTTGGTTGCTCAACAAACTGAGCCACCTAGGTGCCCCAAAAGCTTTCAGTTATATGATGTTGTTTTAACACTCTACTGGCTGGTGGTTTCTTACAGGAAGCAAGGGCCTAATACTCAATAATGTACCATTGTTGCAATAAAATCCCTAATCATAGCAATGCATAATAATAGAATAGAAGACACAGGGAAAAGTTTGTACAGATGAGGTTGGAGAAGTGGTAGAAGCCAGATCATGGTCCTACATTCAGGAAGGCAGATTTTCTTCTAAGTTCTATGGGACATCATCAGGAAGTTTCCTGCAGAAGGATATTATGATTTGATTTGCATGTTTAAATGATCATGACTGCTCTGTGGGGAATGCACAGTAGTGGGTAAAAGTGGAAGCAGGGCACCAATTAGGAGGTGATGACTGAGGTGGAGCAGGTCTTCTCAAAGCATTTGAAATCCTAGTTTTAGTATATTCATTTAGGGAGAGTAATGCATTAGCAAGTCAAGGCACAAAGTTAGAAAGGAAATATATTCTCATAATTCCTCAGAGTAGAAGTACAGAAACAGAAAACTGAATGAATAAATGAATATATAAATAATCAAAACAGTAATAGCAGAAAAATTAAGCTAAATAGTCTTTTTTTAGTCATAGAATGTAGATTGATAACCTCTCAGAAAAGCTGACGTGATCAGCCTGTTTAACCCAACCTACCCCGTCCCACTTGCCCTGCTTTATTTTTCTTTATAGCATATATCTCCACCTAAGATAATATAATCTACATTTTGCATTCATTTATTGTTAGTCCCTCAGAGCTTTTCAACATAAGAAAGCAGGGGACTCATTTTTTTTTTTTCACCATTTTATCTCCTCCATTTAAAACAGTGCTTGGGAGAGAGAAGGTTGCATTTGTTTAATGAATGGATGGATGGATGGATGGATGGATGGATGAATAATAACTGACTATTCACACTAATGCATTTTCCTGGGCAAAATATGTTGCTATGTTGAAAATCTTGAAGGCTAGGAAAGCTAAAAGTCACATGTAAGCGTTATTCTTAAAGGAACCCAGCATGGAATAATAATGGGGAAAGCATGAGCTTTGGAATCACATAGGAGTGTATTCAAAGCCTGGTTTATTCTGTTTCTAGTTCTCAAATCCTGGGCATGTGAATCATCTCCCTGAATCTTATTCCTTATCTGTAAAATGGTATAATTACTCTTACCATAATCTAATGTATGTAAAGCACAGTACCTGGCTCATACCTCCAATCCCAATTTTTAAAAATCATCTTTAACTCAATGAATGTTTAAGGTTTTCTAGAATTCTTTTCTAGAATTCACATTTCATATCCTGAAAATTTGGCTGGGACTAATTTGTTATATCTGCCTTTGTTTCCTCCATTCCTCACCCGATTAAAATAAATAATTGCATCCTTTTCCCCTTTGCTTTTCTTGAATCTTGCTTCCTACCTACTATACCACACTGAGCCAGTGAAAACTTGTTTAACTGCACAGCGTTGCCTAGCAATGTCATGCTCCTCTCATGGTCTCACTCTGGGATATGGTAACTGGACTCCTGCTACTAATTCTTCATCTTCATATCGCTGTATATCCGGTCTTTTAATAACTATTAGAAGGGACATTCTGCTTTTATTAGCTGGTCTTATAGAAGAGTCGCCATTGTTATTCATTCTGATAGAATTAAGCTGAGCGGTTTCTCTTTTCTCCAAATCACTCAGGTTCTGTGTTTAAAAGGTCAATTACATTTATTTCAAATTGGTAAGACAAACAGTTCCTGTGCATCCTGAAAATAAAATGGCCCAATGAACAGTTCCTTTAGAACATTTTATTTTTTTTAATTTTAAATACGTATCTGACACTGATAAGTTTCCTGCCCAACCTTAGGACTGTGTTGAAAATGATATTGAGCATATGCTGATGTCTGAAATGGAATCTATACCCCAAGAAGCTGACACCAGGAATGGTGTAGGTGAGGTGACCTGGCCCTGTTATTGTATCCTTCAGCACTAAATGACCATCTCGGCCACACTATGAGTTTGCAAGTATTAAACCGAAAAAGCAACAGCCCACTCACAGTGCTACATCATGGAACATTGGAGGTGGGCCAGATGTAATAAGTATAATTGGGAAGAGAAGTCATTTCAAATCACTAATCTGTAGATGACAAGGAAATCTTAAAGCACCAATCAATGGTCAGCTTGTTTTTAGAATCCTCAGGGCAAGAATATTCAAATGCAATAAAAGAATTTAGAGTTTCCTACTGTGTGGAAATGGGATGTGCTATCTTACCAGCATCTTTAGTAATGGTCTGAGAGGTCTGTTACATATAGAGTGAGGACCTAGTCCTGCCCAATGACATACATTTAGCCCCTACATTATACTGCATGGGTTATAAACTCAAATGCCTACTGGCCTAGTCAGATAGTTGGGGCAAACGGGAGAGACTGTGCCTGTTTAGAAGGTCTGCCACTACTTAGTACTCGAAGTATACAGCCTGCAGGAATGTAGGTCCAGTGATGCCAGATCACCTGATTGCTTTAAGAGAGTCTGATTATCTGAATTTTACAGTGAAATGTCTTGATTTTTTACATGTTGACAGGTTAGTAGAACAATGCAGTCAAACATGTCTTTAAGACAGATACAGCACAGGGTCTAGCAGTCTGTGACTTCTGTGTGCAGTCTCTGCTATTTGTGGACATGGGCTGGATCCAATACAGATTTTCATAGGGTCCCATAGACTCTTTAGGGAAAGCACAAGGATGTTCTGGGTGAGAAACTCCAGGTCAAAGTTCATCTAACAAAACGAACTCTCAAATGGAGAAAATACAAATACTCCCTTTATGTAGCTATTCCTATCCCACAGGAAGACAGGAAGAAGTTCTCAGAGAAGAGAATTAGGAGAGAGGAAGGAGGAAGAAGTGGCCAGGGATAGAGGAGGGACTAAGAAAGAAGATGTGGTGGCAGGAGCCTCTGGTTGGGTTCCAGTCTCTTGTTCTGCCAGGGAGGATGGCCCACTGCCTATCACAAAGCAAAGTTAAATTCTGCCATGGCCTCGATCAGCCTGGAAATCTAAAACTCCTTTAAATAAACCCTATGGCCTTGGGCTTCAAGTTTTGGTAAACTCATTACCACTATAAAGGGAAGACATAACCCAATGTCAGCAATATTCATTCTCTTTTCTCTGCCCCTGTAGGAATCTGGTCCTTGTTTGGCTACTGCGTTCCCCAATTTTCCCTAAGAGAAGGAGACGGGGGGGCTTTTGCTATAAGCAGGGAGGTCCTGGGAGATGTTGCATTTGGTAGAAGAGATACATCCCTGAAATTGAGTACATTGTTGGAATACTTTCTGTTCGATAAATGGAGTCAAAATCTGAGCCTGGCTAAGTCAGTTTTTACTGATGAAGGCAATGAAAGCTGTATCCTTAGAGCAGCCCCCGCTGAGTATCCCATTCCTTTATTCTTGAGGCTCCCTGTCAAGCCCGGGAATCCATCTTAGGTTCTATTCTTACTCCCAAATGATGTTTGATAAATGTTTACAAAATAAAAACGTATAATTCTTCCCAAGGCATTTGTAATTTCAAAGGTTTGAAGATGAGAGTAACTGGCTTCAGAACCCAAAGAATGAGGCTACAATTCCTGGGACTGGGATTTATTTAGTAGAGACAGCAGCAGATATCCCTGGAGATGATCCAGGCAGTGTGGAAAAGCCACGGTAGTAAAATGTTGAAGTCTGGGAACAATCGTTCCACATCAAGTGAGGTCAAACGCACAATCTAGATCAAGAATATCATTGTATGACCTTAGGGGCATCTGGGTGGCTCAGTTGGTTGAACGTCTGACTCTTCACTTTGGCTCAGGTCATGATCTCAGGGTCCTGTGATCCAGCCCCACCTCAAGCCCTGCATTGAGACCCATGCTCAGCGAGGAGTCTACTTGAGGATTTCTCTCTCTCCCTCTGCCTCTCCCCCCACTTGTGTGCACCTGCCCTCTTTCTCTCTCAAATAAATAAATCTTAAAAAAAAAGAATATCATATGACTTTTAAAGCTCGGTGATGTTTTAAGTGTAGGAAGGTGTGTTGTACAGGGCACAAGAACCAGCACAAGGCCGACGTGAGGCCAAACCTCTGAACTCTTTAAGTTGCCTGGACTATTGCAAACTGGAGGTATGGTAGGCAGAATCATGACTCCCTGAGACGACCATGCCCTGACCCCCCAAACCTGTGAATATATTAACTTACACAGCAAAAGGGACTCTGCAGATATGATGGAGTGAAGGATCTTGAGACAGGGAGATTATCCTAGATTATCCAGTCAGATCCAATGTAATCACATGGAGAAGAAAACAAGAGTATCAGAGTCAGAGAGAGATTAGAAGATGCTAAATTGCTGGACTTGAGGATGAAGGTAAGAGCTATTAGCCAAGGAATTTAGGCAGCCTTTAGACACAAAAAAATGGCAAGAAAACCGTCTCCTAGAGCCTCCAGAAGGTGTACAGCCCTGCTAACAATTTGACTTTCGCCCATTGGGACATATTTTGGACTGCTGACCCAGAGAACTTAAGGTAATACATTTGTGTGGTTTTAAAAACCACTGCATTTGTGATAATTTCTTACAGTAGCAATAGGAAACTAACACAGTGGGCAAACATGTTTTGTTTAAAAAAAACAAAAAAAATTTGCCCACTTAAAAATTCTATTTTATATAAAAAATCTGTATTTCTGATATCTTCAAAAACAAACTGGAAGTTTGGCAAAGCTGGTCTTGTGTTTTTTCTGGAAGAGTCTGTTGGAGCTGCACTGTGCTGTAGCCTTCTGATGAGCATAGACTCTCAGGTTTACTATAGTTTCTACCATCCCCTACTATCATAGTTATTGTAATATCTCTCTCTATTTTTTATCCATGTGTCCCTTTGGGCATTTGAGTTTAACCTCCTTGCCTGGGTCATTGTAGGTTATTTTCTCTGACAAGCATCAAGAGTGACCTTAGAGGGTGCCTGGGCGGCTCAGATGGTTTGAGCGTCTGCCTTTGTCTCGGGTCATGATCCCGGAGTCCTGAGGTCGAGTCCTGCATCGGGCTTTCTGCTCTTTGGGAGCCTGCTTCTCTCTCTCTCTCTCTCTCTCTCTGTCTCTCATGAATAAATAAATAAAAATTAAAAAAAAAAAGAATGACCTTAGAGGAGCACCTGGGTGGCTCAGTAGGTTAAGCGACTGCCTTCGGCTCAGGTCATGATCCCAGCATCCTGGACTTGAGCCCCTGCATCAGGCTCCGTACTCAGCAGGGAGACTGCTTCTCCCTCTCCCTCTTCCTGCCTGTCTACCTACTTGTGATCTCTCTCTCTGTCAAAAAAATAAAAAAATCTTAAAAAAAAAAGAGATCGACCATAGAGGTTGGAATTAGGCTGAATTTGCAAGTTGGTTTCAAGTAAGCCCAGCTATCTATGTTGAAGAAATGAAGGAGACAGGACCCTAAATGATTGGTACATTATCTGTACTGGGAAATGGGAATCTTGCTTGGCTTCTTTAAAAAACTCTGGTTGGGCAGGCACTTGATTAGTCGCCCTCCTTTTCAGGTGCACCTTGTCAGTAGCTCAACAAGCTCAGTGAGCTGATATCATAGAGCCAGACTGACCTGTGGAAGAATCCTGCACAACCCAGTCTCTGTGAAGTTTTGCTCATGACTGTCCACTGGAAGGACCCAATCCTGGATGTCAGCTGCTATGATGAAAGGTACATGGAGACTTTGGGGTGATGAGCACAGGTGCAGTGAGAAATGGCTGACAGTGGTCAGAGTCGCTCTTGTTGTGGAATGTGGAGCACATCACATTACCAGAGGGCCACGTTTACTATAGACGAGTAACTTGGTATAGAACAAACAGCCCTAAATGGCATTGTTTTCCTATTACTCAGCATGGTAATATGTTGTGAGTATTTGCTCTGCTCTGCCGAGCATAATGGTGTCATGGTGAGTTTCCCAGGATTTTATTGGCAATGATGTGAAATAGCTGTTTTTCTTTTTTTCTCTCCAACACTATAATTTTCCATGTTCTGATCCTGCAATCATAGCACCATTTGGGTTAACTCAATTGCTTTGTCGCTTTGGTAAAGACAGCCCACACATAATGGCAATTTAAAAAATCATACAATTTTAATAATTGAGTGACTAAGACCCAAAGTGTCTGATACAGGAAACTCATAATATTTTGTAATACGATTTTGAAAAGATAATGGAGGGTAGAGAAATGAGTCTGACAAGGAAATGACAACACTTTCTTAAAGTACTGCTATTAAGTGGGCATGACAAGCCCGGCTGGTTACCTACAACATTTAGCAAAGAGTGAGACCCTTCTGAGCTGCTGCCAGGGGCAGCTTGTGTGCAGTGAGGGTAGTGTGATGGTGAGTTCATTTTCTTTTCTCTTTCCTACTGTGCTGCCTTTTCTCCGAAGGATCATTTTACCACTTTCCCACCCCTCCCTGCTCCTAACAGACCTGGTGTAGCTAAGGGACAGCAGAACCTGCTTCCATTTTAAGCTTTCTCTTTAATTTTTCCTTCTTCTGGCAGAGTTTTTCAAGTTGTTTTGCTTTTCCCTAAAGCCCTAGAATTCTTTATTCAAGAGAAACATTTCATGGAGTTTGAATATGTGATACATATAAAAACAGTATACTCTTGATTGAAGAGTGGGGGAGACAGGATGAGACCTTACAATCCAGGCTTTCCCTTTTCTCCACATTCACAGGGACACAGGGAAAAATGTTTGAAATGCATTGGGTTGGAGCCTGCTCAGAACCCCTGAAGATGCTTCAAAATGGTGTTTCCAAGGTTTGCTTCAAGTCAGGGCTCTAGAATTTCTAATTCAACTGCATGGCCAAATATTCTGTGATTTGAACACTGGTCTGTAGGTAAGGCTCAGAGGGCCTTATTCAGATTAATAGAGCATTTCTTTTATTTATTTCTTTTTTTTTAAAGATTTTTATTTATTTATTGAGAGAGAGAATGGTAGAGAGAGAGCATGAGAGGGAAGAAGGTCAGACGGAGAGGCAGACTCCCTGCTGAGCAGGGAGCCCGATGCGGGACTCCAGGATCATGACCTGAGCCGAAGGCAGTCGCTTAACCAACTGAGCCACCCAGGCACCCTTATTTATTTCTCTTAAATTTTACTTATTTCTGGCAAATGCTTTGTTTGTTTGGTAAGCTTGAAGGAAGTGTTAGAATTTGAAAAGTTTCCCCCAGTGGTCTGTAACCATCCTAATTTATATAAAGCAATTCCCTCAGACTTGGAAGAAGTGATTGTGAAAATTCCAGTGTACTGGGCACTTGTTTTCTCTCTAATACTGCTTTATCATCCTTTGAGGTTTATATGAAACAGTTTCTACTCTTGTTTGATCATGCAGAGATTCTGGAAGGTTAATTTTTAGCTATCCTTCCACAAAGCAATACACACTGCAGGGTCTTCTCTCTTAAGTAACCAAAAAGGGCAAAATGGCACCTGGGTCACATAGCCTTAAGTCTCAGCTCTGCTGCTCTTAGATGAGGCCAGGGAAGCTCTGAAAGGCCAATTGAATTTCTAATGACATGTGTTATTCTTTTTTGGTTTCTCATATGTCAGATTAAAATATAACTAAGCTACTGAAGGAGATTCAAAAAGCCCTCGGCGAGAGACTTGACTTTGATAAAGGAGCTGTTAACACACAGAGACGAATTGAAGTCCATCCCAGGTCATTGGTCATCAGGTAGATAGTGCAGATTTATGTGATGTCAGAACCAAATTTCAGTTTGCCTAACATTTCTGCTATATTCACAAGATACTGTAGTATTGTATAGATAGTTTAGATGAAGTCTCCTTGGAAGTGAGAGCTCACTGTAAAATTAAAGAAAACAACCTATGTTTTATTCTTGATCCAAGGATCAAACTCAGAAAGTAAACTTAAGGTAATTTCAACCCTTCAGGGGCTCAGTTGTTCACCAAGGGAAAATCACTTCAGCTGTGTAGGTTGCTTTAGAGAAAAAAATGGTGTTAATAGAATTTCCTTTCTTACTTCAGTGCTGTGGGCAGTGAGTGGCCAGTTTACTCACATCTAAGCTTAGGTGGTTTTGGATACCCAGCCCCACTCAAAGTCGTGAGAGTAGATCAGAGAAGATCTCTTTAGATGGTGTTCCTATCTAAATTGTATAGTTACTATTGCCAGACATTTAGGCACACAGTAGGGAGGAGAAATTTCCTACTCTCCTGCAATCCTGAGTCATTCTCTCTTTTCTGTTGCCCTCTAATTCCCCTCTTAAACTGTCTGCAAGTTTTCCTAAACCATTGTCTTTTTTTTTTTAATTTTTTTATTGTTATGTTAATCACCATATATTACATCATTAGTTTTTGGTGCAGTGTTCCATGATTCATTGTTTGTTCATAACACCCAGTGCTCCATGCAGAACGTGCCCTCCTCAATACCCATCACCAGGCTAACCCATCCCCCTATCCCCCTCCCCTCTAGAACCCTCAGTTTGTTTTTCAGAGTCCATCATCTCTCATGGTTCGTCTCCCCCTCTGACATACTCCCCTTTTCTTCCTCTCCTGTTATCTTCTTCTTTTTCTTTTTTCTTAAAATATGTTGCATTATTTGTTTCAGAAGTACAGATCTGTGATTCAACAGTCTTGCACAATTCACAGCGCTCACCGTAGCACATACCCTCCCCAATATCTATCACCCAGCCACCCCATCCCTCCCACCCCCAACCACTCCAGTAACACTCAGTTTCTTTCCTAAGATTAAGAATTCCTCATATCAGTGAGGTCATGTGATACATGTCTTTCTCTGATTGACTTATTTCACTCAGCATAACACCCTCCAGTTCCATCCACGTCGTTGCAAATGGCAAGATCTCATTCCATTTGATGGCTGCATAATATTCCATTGTGTATATATACCACTTCTTCTTTATCCATTCATCTGTCGATGGGCATCTTGGCTCTTTCCACAGTTTGGCTATGGTGGACATTGCTGCTATAAACATTGGGGTACACGTACCCCTTCGGGTCCCTACATTTGTATCTTTGTGGTAAATACCCAGTAGTGCAATTGCTGGATCGAACGGTAGCTCTAATTTCAACTGTTTGAGGAACCTCCATACTGTTTTCCAGAGGGGTTGCACCAGCTTGCATTCCCACCAACAGTGTAGGAGGGTTCCCCTTTCTCCACATCCCCGCCAACATCTGTCGTTCCCTGACTTGTTAATTTTAGCCATTCTGACGGGTGTGAGGTGGTATCTCATTGAGGTTTTGATTTGGATTTCCCTGATGCCAAGCGATGTTGAGCACTTTTTCATGTGCCTGTTGGCCATTTGGATGTCTTCTTTGGAGAAATGTCTGTTCATGTCTTCTGCCCATTTCTTGATTGGATTATTTGTTCTTTGGGTGTTGAGTTTGATAAGTTCTTTATAGATTTTGGATACTAGCCCTTTATCTGATATGTCATTTGCAAATATTTTCTCCCATTCTGTCGGTTGTCTTTTGGTTTTGTGGACTGTTTCTTTTGCTGTGCAGAAGCTTTTTATCTTGATGAAATCCCAATAGTTCATTTTTGCCCTGGCTTCCCGTGCCTTTGGCGATGTTTCTAGGAAGAAGTTGCTGCGGCTAAGGTCGAAAAGGTTGCTACCTGTGTTCTCCTTTAGGATTTGGATGGACTCCTGTCTCACGTTTAGGTCTTTCAACCATTTGGAGTCTATTTTTGTGTGTGGTGTAAGGAAATGGTCCAGTTTCATTCTTCTGCATGTGGCTGTCCAATTTTCCCAACACCATTTGTTGAAGAGACTGTCTTTTTGCCACTGGACATTCTTTCCTGCTTTGTCAAAAATAAGTTGACCATAGAGTTGAGGGTCCATTTCTGGGCTCTCAATTCTGTTCCATTGATCTATGTGTCTGTTTTTATGCCAGTACCATACTGTCTTGATGATGACAGCTTTGTAATAGAGCTGGAAGTCCGGAATTGTGATGCCGCCAGCTTTGCTTTTCTTTTTCAGTATTCCTCTGGCTATTCTGGGTCTCTTCTGGTTCCATACAAATTTTAGGATTATTTGTTCCATTTCTTTGAAAAAAGTGGATGGTATTTTGATGGGGATTGCATTGAATGTGTAGATTGCTCTAGGTAGCATTGACATCTTCACAATGTTGATTCTCCCAATCCATGAGCATGGAACGTTTTTCCATTTCTTTGTGTCTTCTTCAATTTCTTTCCTGAGTATTTTATAGTTTTCTGAGTACAGATCCTTTGCCTCTTTGGTTAGATTTATTCCTAGGTATCTAATGGTTTTGGGTGCAATTCTGAATGGGATCGACTCCTTGATTTGTCTCTCTTCTGTCTTGTTGTTGGTGTATAGGAATGCCACTGATTTCTGTGCATTGATTTTATAGCCTGCTACTTGACTGAATTCCTGTATGAGTTCTAGCAGTTTTGGGGTGGAGTCTTTTGGGTTTTCCACATACAGTATCATATCATCTGCAAAGAGTGAGAGTTTGACTTCCTCTTTGCCGATTTGGATGCCTTTGATTTCTTTTTGTTGTCTGATTGCTGTGGCTAGGACTTCTAATACTATGTTGAATAGCAGTGGTGAGAGTGGACATCCCTGCCGCGTTCCTGACCTTAGGGGAAAAGCTCTCAGCCTTTCCCCATTGAGAATGATATTCGCTGTAGGTTTTTCATAGATGGCTTTTATGATATTGAGGTATGTACCCTCTATCCCTATACTCTGAAGAGTTTTGATCAAGAAAGGATGTTGTACTTTGTCAAATGCTTTTTCTGCATCTATTGAGAGGATCATATGATTCTTGTTCTTTCTTTTGTTAATGTATTGTATCACGTTGATTGATTTGCGGATGTTGAACCAGCCTTGCAGCCCAGGAATAAATCCCACTTGGTCGTGGTGAATAATCCTTTTAATGTACTGTTGGATCCTATTGGCTAGTATTTTGGTGAGAATTTTTGCATCCATGTTCATCAAGGATATTGGTCTGTAATTCTCTTTTTTGATGGGGTCTTTGTCTGGTTTTGGGATCAAGGTAATGCTGGCCTCATAAAATGAGTTTGGAAGTTTCCCTTCCATTTCTATTTTTTGGAACAGTTTCAGGAGAATAGGTATTAATTCTTCTTTAAATGTTTGGTAGAATTCCCCTGGGAAGCCATCTGGCCCTGGGCTTTTGTTTCTTGGGAGATTTTTGATGACTGTTTCAATTTCCTTAGTGGTTATAGGTCTGTTCAGGTTTTCTATTTCTTCCTGGTTCAATTTTGGTAGTTGATACATCTCTAGGAATGCACCCATTTCTTCCAGGTTATCTAATTTGCTGGCATAGAGTTGCTCATAATATGTTCTTATAATTGTTTGTATTTCTTTGGTGTTGCTTGTGATCTCTCCTCTTTCATTCATGATTTTGTTGATTTGGGTCATTTCTCTTTTCTTTTTGATCAGTCTGGCCAGGGGTTTATCAATCTTGTTAATTCTTTCAAAGAACCAGCTCCTAGTTTCGTTGATCTGTTCTACTGTTCTTTTGGTTTCTAGTTCATTGATTTCTGCTCTGATCTTTATGATTTCTCTTCTCCTGCTGGGTTTAGGCTTTCTTTGCTGTTCTTTCTCCAGCTCCTTTAGGTGTAGGGTTAGGTTGTGTATTTGAGACCTTTCTTGTTTCTTGAGAAAGGCTTGTATTGCTATATACTTTCCTCTCAGGACTGCCTTTGCTGTATCCCAAAGATTTTGAACAGTTGTGTTTTCATTTTCATTGGTGTCCATGAATTTTTTTAATTCTTCTTTAATTTCTTGGTTGACCCATTCATTCTTTAGTAGGATGCTCTTTAGCCTCCATGTATTTGAGTTCTTTCCGACTTTCCTCTTGTGGTTGAGTTCTAGTTTCAAAGCATTGTGGTCTGAAAATATGCAGGGAATGATCCCAATCTTTTGGTACCGATTGAGACCTGATTTGTGACCTAGGATGTGATCAATTCTGGAGAATGTTCCATGGGCACTAGAGAAGAATGTGTATTCCGTTGCTTTGGGATGGAATGTTCTGAATATGTCTGTGAAGTCCATTTGGTCCAGTGTGTCATTTAAAGTCTTTATTTCCTTGTTGATCTTTTGCTTAGATGATCTGTCCATTTCAGTCAGGGGGGTGTTAAAGTCCCCCACTATTATTGTATTGTTGTCAATGTGTTTCTTTGCTTTTGTTATTAATTGCCTTATATAATTGGCTGCTCCCATGTTCGGGGCATAGATATTTACAATTGTTAGATCTTCTTGTTGGATAGACCCTTTAAGTAGGATATAGTGTCCTTCCTCATCTCTTATTACAGTCTTTGTTTTAAAATCTAGTTTGTCTGATATAAGGATTGCCACCCCAGCTTTCTTTTGGTGTCCATTAGCATGGTAAATGGTTTTCCACCCCCTCACTTTCAATCTGGGGGTGTCTTTGGGTGTAAAATGAGTCTCTTGCAGACAGCATATTGATGGGTCTTGTTTTTTAATCCAATCTGATAGCCTGTGTCTTTTGATTGGGGCATTTAGCCCATTTACATTCAGGGTAACTATTGAAAGGTATGAATTTAGTGCCATTGTATTACCTGTAAGGTGACTGTTAACTGTCTGTTGTCTGTGTTCGTTTCTGCTCTTTGCTGCTTTTAGGTTCTCTCTTTGCTTAGAGGACCCCTCTCAATATTTCTTGGAGGGCTGCTTTCGTGTTTGCAAATTCCTTTAATTTTTGTTTGTTCTGGAAGCTTTTTATCTCTCCTTCTATTTTCAATGATAGCCTAGCTGGATATAGTATTCTTGGCTGCATATTTTTCTCGTTTAGTGCTCTGAAGATATCTTGCCAGTCCTTTCTGGCCTGCCAGGTCTCTGTGGATAGGTCTGTTGCCAATCTAATGTTTCTACCATTGTAGGTTACATATCTCTTCTCCCGAGCTGCTTTCAGGATTTTCTCTTTGTCTCTGAGACTCGTAAGTTTTACTATTAGATGTCGGGGTGTTGACCTATTTTTATTGATTTTGAGAGGGGTTCTCTGTGCCTCCTGGATTTTAATGCCTGTTTCCTTCCTCACATTAGGGAAGTTCTCTGCTATAATTTGCTCCAATATACCTTCTGCCCCTCTCTCTCTCTCTTCTTCTTCTGGGATCCCAATTATTCTAATGTTGTTTCGTCTTATCGTATCACTTATCTCTCGAATTCTGCCCTCGTGATCCTGTAGTTGTTTCTCTCTCTTTTTCTCAGCCTCTTTATTTTCCATTATTTGGTCTTCTATATCGCTGATTCTCTCTTCTGCCTCATTTATCCTAGCATTTAGTGCCCCCATTTTTGATTGCACCTCATCAATAGCCTTTTTGATTTCGATTTGGTTAGATTTTAGTTCTTTTATTTCTCCAGAAAGGGTTTCTCTAATAACTTCCACGCTTTTTTCAAGCCCAGCTAGTATCTTTAAAGTCATGATTCTGAACTCTAGGTCCGACATCGTACTAATGTCCGTATTGAGTAGGTCCCTGGCTGACGGTACTACCTCTTGTTCTTTTTGCTGAGGTGATTTCTTTCGTCTTGTCATTTTGTCCAGAGGAGAATAGATGAGAGAACAAAAGGCTAACAGGTTTACAATGTTCCCAGCAAATATACTGTATACAAATCAGAAAAGACCTGAAACCAGGGGAAAAGAAAGGGAAAGAAAGAAAAAAGAAAGAGAAAAAGAAAAAAAAAAAGAAAAAAAAGATAAAAACAAAAACAAAACAATTCAAAAAAGGCAGAATATGATCAAATATGATCAGGCTAGTGCATAGATCAGTGCCACACACTAGATTTTGGGCGTATTTTGGTCTGTTAGAAAAAAGTGCCTCCTAAAATTTTAAAGGAAGAAAGACATATGTACAAAATAAGGGTTGATACAATGAAGGGATGGAAGATGACTGTAAAGATGAAAATTATAAAAGATTTTATAAAAGGACTTGGTAAGATAAGTTGTTTGAAAAAAGAAAGAAGATTTAAGAAAAAAAAAAAGGAAAAAGGGAGAGAATGTGATCAGGCAGGAGACTAGAACAAAGCCATACACTAGTGGTTTAGGGTATATTTTGATCTGTTAGAAGAAACTGTACCTCAAAATTTTAAAGAGAGAACAACTTATATATATATGCCAAAAACAAGGATAACTACTATGAAGGGATAAAATATGACTCTAAAAACGAAAAAAAAATAAAAAATGTTTTTTTAAAAAAAGGGATTTATAAGATGTTGGTTGAAAAAGGGAAAAATAAAAATAAAAAAAAGTCAACAAAAATTAACTTTGATGAAATAATGAATCATGGTAAAAAAAAAAAAAAAAAAAGAAGCCATGAATCTATGTGCAGTATTCCCCTAGCGCTGGAGTTCTCCTATTCTCCTTGATCGATCAACTTGATCTTGGCTTGCTGGCTGTTTGTGTTGATCTTCTGGGGGAGGGGCCTGTTGCTGTGGTTTCCAAGTCTTTGCCGGAGGCGGAATTGCCCCGCCCTTGTCGGTCCGGGCTAAGGAAGCTGCTCCAGTTTGCTCTCAGGAGCTTTTGTTCCCTGCAAGCTCTCGGTACAGCTTTGGAGGACCAGGGCGAAAATGGCGGCCTCCCAGTCTCCGCCCGGAGGAGCCGAGAACTCGGGGCCCCACTCCTCAGTGCGCCCCCAGAGAAAAGCAGTCACTCCCGTGTCCCCGGTCTCCGGCCGCACTCCGTGCTCACCCGGCCTGTGATCGAGCGCTGCTATCTCTGGCACCCGACCCCGCTCAGAGTCTCCAAACCCAGCAGATCCCTGCAGTGCGTTCCCGCACCGCTCCTCCCCGGGAAGGAAGGGGAGTCTCCCCGGATCTGCTGCTTGTTGGGTCCTTGCTGGGGGAGCCGTGCCCCGACTGGGCCACAGATCACAGTCTACCGCAACCCCGAGCTGAGAGCCCGCGACTCGGCTCCGTCTCTGCAGCCGGCTTCCCCGCCCCGACACCTGGGAGCTCTGCCGCACTCAGGCACCCCCGGTCTCTCTGTGACCCCAAGGGTCCTGAGACCACACTGTCCCGGGAGGATTCCACCCCCCGCCTAGCCACTGCAGCGACGTCCCTCCGCCGAGCCAACTTTCAAAAGGTCCGATTTTGTGCTCCGCGGCTCCAGCACCCGCCAGAAGCAGCCGGCGGAGGCCCCTCCCCCGCCGTCTATCCTCCCGAATATCGCCTCGGATTCACTTCTCCGCACGTCCTACCCTCCAGTAAGTGGTCGCTTCTCTGTTCAGAGAGCTGTTGCCACTCTCCTGCTCGATCTCCCGTTGAGTTCGTAGGTGTTCAGAATGGTCTGATCCCTATTCAGCTGAATTCCTGAGACCAGACAAAATCCAGGTCTCCTACTCCTCCGCCATCTTGCTCCGCCCCCCTCTAAACCATTGTCTTTTTTTGAACCTCTGAAATAATGCTCCATATTAACTCTCTTTATGTACTTAAATGGTTACTTTTTATAGAGATTGGAGTCGTGTTTAGAATATTCCTCTATTTAGAATATTATTTCCCATTTCCATTGTCTAAACCTTCTATAATAGAATTCCCAAGGACTGCTGTCTCTATAGGAGAATTCTACTTCCATGCTTCATTGATAGCAGACTTGACTTGTAAATTGCCTTGTCTGATAAAATGTGAATGAAAGTTCTGAGTAGCAGCTTTAAGAACCATTACACGGTTCTGTCAATTATTCTTTTTTCTCTGTCATCAGACAGCTATGCTCAAATAGGACATGTTCTATCAAACTAGTTGCAGAATAAAAAAGATATACAGCTGAGCCACAATGGATTTGTAATACAAGAAGAAAAACAAATTGTAGTTGAGATTTTGAGATTGTTTGTTATCACAGCATATCCTAGTATAATCTGACTAATGCACTTGTTCATCTTTCAAAGCCTGATTCATTGTTATCTCTTCCATGAAACCTCTTATGATAATATGACATCCATGGATTTGAATCTTAAATTTATTATTTTATAAGTAATACAACATTGAAAAAGTTATTTAATCTTCCTGAAGTTTAGGAAGATTCCTTATATTTTACCTGTAAAATAAGGAAAATACTAATATCTCAAGGATCGTCACAAGGCTTAAGATAATTCATGTGAAGTTCTTAGCACTCAGTAATTGTTAACTATTATTTATCTTTAGTTTTCCATGTATCATTCTTACTGACTGGTGCACTGCCTTGCATTTTGGAAATGATTTGCACAATAACTGTCGAGTAAGTAAATGAATAAAGAAATGTCTATTTATATCTATACTCTTTTGCTTTTTCCTTAAGAGTTGAGAGTGGATCTACTAAAAGGTCTATCCTGGAATCTGCTTTGAACAGACCAGACAGCTGGACAGGAGAAGAGCATAGTTTTTATTTGCAGGTCACCATGAATTATTGAGGATTCAAAGAAGAAATCAGAAAAGGTTTCCTACTCTCTGTTGGCAGAATTTACTTGAGATTCCCTTCTAGGTTGGCTGAGGCATAAACCTATATACTTTTGCTTAGATGACTTCTGCCATTCTTTGACAGATAATTCTATATGAATGAGCTAAACAATAGTTATAAATTATATTCTTATTATTATCAAATAAAAAGATAGTTGTAAAATAATAAAATGTAAGGATGGATTTTATTGCTCCTTAAATTCTTTTATAAAATGTTCTCATTTTATATAAGGAACATTCATGCTGCTTTTATACTTACCCTTTAGGGTAATTTCCTTTTTATATTCAGAATTAATCCTTTTTAAAAATGGCTCCCCAAAGTCTTCTTTTCGTAATAGTTGCTCACTCATCTGTGCATTTGTATGCCTTTCTGTAATTCTGATTTCTAAGCAAAGGAAATTTTTGTCTCCAATGATACCAACTGTAGGATAGATAATATAAATCAACTTTTTAGTGATTATCTCCCAAGTACTATCACTGTAGACAACACAGTTTAGGAGATAGAAGAGAATATGAAAGAGATTTGTAATTAAGAATCTAGTCACTTGGGGCACCTGGGTGGCTCAGTGGGTTAAGCGTCTGCTTTTGGCTGGGGTCATGATCCCAGGGTCCTAGGATGGAGCCCCAGTTGGGCTCTCTGCTCAGTGGGGAGTCTGCTTCTCCCTCCCCATCTGCCCCTCCTTCCCACCACCGCCCCCCACCCCCCACTCATGTGCTCTCTGTCTCTCAAATAAATAAATAAAATCTTAAAAAAAAAAAGAAAGAGAATCTAGTCACCTAAGTCTAGACCAGTTTTGTTTTCCCTCAATTAGATACTAAGTTTGGAGCCTCAGAGAACTGAGGTAGAAAGGTAGAAATCACTCCACCCTTTATTTGTTGATTTGCTGTTTATGACTTTGTTCAAGTTATAAGTCTTGCTCCTGCAACAATACTGTTAAGTGGTATATGCAAAGCCAAGTTCTACCTTTGGGGCATAGAATATGAGTGCAGTAGAAATTAATGAAATGGTCTGAGTATCTACTATAGAGCCAGGTACTGTATGTTTAAGGATTTTGTTAGTGAAAAGAAGTCAAGTCCAATTGTTCTACAACTTGATAGGAGCAGCACAGACACAGGTCTAAGCTACAGAGGGAGCACAGAGGAGTGAGATTTGACAAGTCATAGAAGGCTCTGCATAGTAGTTCTGTTTAAGCTGGGTCTGGAAGGACTAATCATTATATGGCAAAATGACAGTGGGAAAGAGCCCTGATATCAGAAGGCATGTGGGATAAAACTGTAACATGTATTTTGAAAACTACATTAGAACTACATTTGAGTGTGAAGGATTCAGCTGGGAGAGAACTGGAAAAGGTCTCTGTATGTGGACTGGAAAGGATTTTGTAATTTTCAAGGTGGGAGTTTTGATTGGGGGATATGAATAGAGGATGAGAGCCAGTGCTCCAGGAAGAAGGTCAATGGAGAGGGTGATTGAGGTCTAGGCTGATGAGAATGAATAAGCATGGCCTTGAGTTGGGCAGATTTTGGGGTTTGACTGAGTCTTCAGAGACCAACCACAGGCTCATTTTTTTTTCTAGTCTGGCCCCAGTGGTAAATGTATGTAGTTTTAAAACCCCTTGAAGATAGGCCCAGTAACTGATCTGATTAATTTCCAAGGACCACTATATACTTGGACTTACACTTAATGAAGCTTCGGAAAGGAAAAAATTCAATAGATTTTCATTTATTTATTTATTTATTTGTTTATTTATTTATTTATTTAGGTTTATTCATTCAAAGCTACCTATCAAACAGCCTTGTCAATTTTACCCCCTCATGCTTTGTTTCACACTGATAATAACTAACATTCACAGAGTGTCAGTTATGGGCCAGGCTCTATTTTAAGTGCTGTTTATGTGTTACTCCATAATACATAAACAATGAAGAAGGTAGTGCTGACTGTATGTTATCTTAAAAACACTATAAGGAAGCTGGTGTGGCATATGGGTTTCCTCATAAAAGTCCTATAAGTGAGATCATAGAAATAAAATCTGAGGCACATCAAGCAACTTTCCCAAGTGGAGAAAGTGGGGATTTGAACCCAAACCATTTGAGTCTGAATTGTTGGTGTTTAACTGACATGCTCTACTGATTCTCAAAGACAGCAGGCAGTTTACTTTATGATAACCCTCCTAAACCTATGGTTCTTGGCAATGTGTTGCACCATTTCTGAGGAGACATGGCAGAGTGAGTGAAACGAACACTGGCTTTGGAGTCAGAATGGACTGTAGATATGCTAACTGCGTCACTTCTGGTAAGAGACTTTGCTGCAACTTTCCAATAGTTCTTCATTTGTAAAATGGAAATGGAAATTTACACATTACAGGGTTGATATGAAGATTATGACTAATACAGGTAAATTTTTCTGGAATATAGTAAATTCTTGATAAACATTAGCCATTAGAAGTAGTTGTTTTTATAAATGTGGAGAGCACCTGTTTCTCTTGCTTTCCTAGGCTTGGATACTTCTGAAAACAGATTATGTACTAAATAAAGCCTTGCTGACTGGTTGATATTTTTTGCCTTGCTTGGGGGAAGACATCCTAGAACAATATGTTACTATTAGTCATTTTTCTCTAATGTGTACACAGCCTCTTTAATGACGACTTGCACTTGCACAGCATTTTCTATTAACCAGACTCAGTTTTAGTAATATTAATGAGGTTTGCAAATACCCGTGCTATGGTAGGATTATGTTTTCCATTAAAGTTGGTTAAGTTAAAAAATGTTAATGATTTAAAGGAAAAACCAAAACTAGAATATTCATATTCCACCATGACTGTTATTTTTTTTAGCAGGTCCACTATTTGAAAGTACCAGTACTTTTTCCTTCTCATGACAATTTGCAACTGAAGTCCATTGCTGACATCAAAGGCACTGATGTTATGAATTATTTGTGCATTCAATTTGTACCAGCTTGTGATTTATCCATTGAAAATCCTCTAGATCTGATAGACAACAGAAGACATGTATTTAGGTCTTAGTACAATTTAAAATAAACTCTGTTGCAAAAAGCAAGTCACACTATTGACATGAACCAGTGGCCTAGTATATTATGACACAAAAGGAACCACTGATATTTGTTAGTAGCATAAGAGCTAGCTTTCTGGCTTGCCAGTATTTCATTTTACAACCTAAACACACATAATTTTGTTCCAAAGAGTAAAGGAATCTATTTATATAATGTGAGCAATTTTTTTTAACTCAAGCAACAGATAATGAGACAGTCACTAATCCCATGTGGCAAATCCTACTCAGAGTACTTTTTCTCCTCTTGCAGCCAATCTGTTGTCATTGTATTTGTTATTGAGTATTCTTTTAAAAAAAAATGGGTAGAGACCTCCTAGCCTTTTGGTCTGCAAGGCAGAAAAATGCTGCACTACTTGCTATTCCTCGAGATCACCATATGTAGAACAGATTATCCAAAGCTGTTTCCCCTCTCTTTTCACTATTTTTTCCTCTCACTATTTTACAAGATAGGTGGTCTCCCTGAGGCTTTCCCACTAGCTAGTTTTTGCTCATTACCTTACCTCCTTGAGCTTCAATTTTTTTTATCTGCATTATGAGAGGTTAGAGGCAATACTTTAAAAGATTTTTTCCAGCTCTAAATGACATATATTTTATCACAGTACATTAAATTATTAACAATTCAGTTTTATTCAATAAATATTTTTTAAGCTAAAGTCAATCAGGAATTGTATTGAATGTCTGTGGGCAAAGCAATGGTCTAGGTTATTGTATTAGTTTCCTATTGATGCTGTAACAAGTTACCACAAATATAGGGACTTAACACAAATTCAATATCTTTCAATTCTGCAGGTTAGAAATCCTTAATGGATCTTACTAGCATAAAATCAAGGCATTGGCAGGGATGTGTTCTTTCTGGAGGCTCTAGGGAAGAATTAATTTCCTTGCATTTTATAGTTTCTAGAGGCTGCTCCATTCCTTGAATCATGTCCCCCTTTTTCCATTTTTTTGAAGTTTTTATTTTAATTCCAGTTAGTTAACATACAGTGTTCTATTAGTTTCAGGTGTACAATATAGTGATTCAACGCTTCCATACATCACCTGGTGCTCATGATGAGCACACTCCTTAATCCCCAGCACCGATTTTCACCATTCCCTCCACCCACCTCCTGTCTGGTAACCATCAGTTTGTTCTCTATAATTAAGAGCCTGTTTCTTGGTTTGTCTCTCTCTCCTTTTTTTCCTTTGCTCATTTGTTTTGTTTCTTAAATTCCACATATGAGTGAAATCATATGACATTTATCTTTCTTTGACTTATTTTGCTTAGCATTTTACTCTCTAGACCCATCTGTGCTGTTGCAAAAGGCAAAATTTAATCATATTTATGGCTGAATAATATTCCATTGTATATACACATCACATCTTCTTTATCCAATGATCAGTCAACGGACAGTTGGGCTGCTTCCATCTCTTGGCTGTTGTAAATAATGCTGCTATAAACATAGTGGTGCGTATATCCCTTTGAATTACTTTTTTCGGATTCTTGGGTAAATACCCAGTAGTGTGATTGCTGGATTGTAGGGTTGTTCTATTTAACTTTTTGAGAAACCCCCATACTCTTTTCCACAGTGGCTGCACCAGTTTACAGTCCCACCAACATGCATGAGGGTTCCTTTTTCTCCACATCCTTGCCAATATCTTTTATTTCTTGTGTTGTTGATTTTAGCCATTCTGACAGGTGTGATGTGATATCTCATTGCGGTTTTGATTTGTGTTTCTCTGATGGTAAGTGATGACAAACATCTTTACATGTGTCTGTTGGCCTTTTGGATGTCTTCTTTGGAGAAATGTCTGTCTTCTGCCCATTTTTAAATTGTAATATTTGTTTTTTGGCTGTTGAATTATATAAATTGTTTATATATTTTGGATACTAATCCCTTATTGAATATGTCATTTGCAAATATATTCTCCCATTCTATAGGTTGCCTTTTAGTTTTGTTGATTGTTTTTTTTTGCTGTGCAGAAGCTTTTTCTTTTGATATAGTTCCATTAGTTTATCTTTGCTTTTGTTTCCCTTGCCTCAGGAGATATATCTAGAAAAAAGTTGCTATGTACGATGTTAAAGAGGTTATGCCTGTGTCCTGTTCTCTTCTAAAAATCTCATAGATTTTTATGGTTTCTAGTCTCACATTTAGGTCTTTAATTCATTTTGAATTTATTTTTGTATATGGTGTAAGAAAGTGGTCCAGTGACTTTTTTTTGCATGTTGCTATCTGGTTTCCCAACACTATTTATTGAAGAGACTGTCCTTCTCCCACTGGATATTCTTACCTGCTTTGTCGAAAATTAATTGACCATATAGTTGTGGATTTATTTCTAGGTTTCCTACTCTGTTCTATTGATCTGTGTGTCCCTTTTTGTGCCAGTACCATACATTTTGATTACTTCAGCTTTGTAATATAATTTGAAGTCCAGAGTTGTGATGCCTCCAGCTTTGCTTTTCTTTTGCAAGATTGCTTGGGTTATTCAGGGTCTTTTGTGGTTCTATGCAAATTTTAGGATTCTTTGTTCTACCTCTGTGAAAAATGCTGGTGGTATTTTGATAGGGATTGCATTAAATGTGTAGATTTCTTTGGGTAGTATAGACATTTTAACAATATTTGTTCTTCCAATCCATGAGCATGGTATGTCTTTCCATTTCTGTGTGTTGTTTTCAATTTCTTTCATCAGTGTTTTATAGTTTTCACTCCTTTGGTTACGTTTATTCCAAGGTATCTTGTTTATGGTGTAATTGCAGATGGGATTGTTTTCTTAATTTCTCTTTCTGCTGTTTCATTATTGTATAGAAATGCAACAGATTTCTGCACATTGATTTTGTATCCTATGACTTTATTGAATTTGTGTATCAGTTCTAGCAGTTTTTTGGTGGAGTCTTTTGGGTTTTCTATATATATTGTATCATGTTATCTGCAAATAGTGAATGTTTTACTTCTACCTTAAATATTTGTATGCTTTTTATTTCTTTTTGTTGTCTACTTGCTATGTCTAGGACTTTCAGTACTATTTTGAAGAGAAGTGGAGTTGGCATCCTTGTCTTGTTCCTGACATTAGGGGGAAAGCTCTAAGTTTTTCCCCATTGAGGATGATGTTAGCTGTGGGTTTTTCATGTATGGCCTTTAATATGTTGAGATATATTCCCTCTAAACCTACTTTGTTGAGAATTTTTATCATGAATGATAATGTACTTTGCCAAATACCTTTTCTGCACCTATTGAAATGATCATATGGTTCTTATCCTTTCTCTTATTGATATGATGTATGACGTTGACTGGTTTGCAAACATTGAATCACCTTTGCAACCCAGGAGTAAATCCCACTTGATTTTGGTGAATGATCTTTTTAAATGTATTGTTGAATTTGGTTTGCTAGTATTTTATTGAGGATTTTTGCATCTATGTTCATCAGGATATTGGTCTATAGTTCCTTTTTTCAGTCCAGTCTTTATCTGGTTTTGGAATCAGGATAATGCTGGTCTCATAAAATGAATTTGGAAGTTTTCTTTCCTTTTCTATTTTTTTGGACTAGTTGGAGAAGAATAGATATTAACTCTTCTTTAAATGTTTGATAGAATTTGCCTGTGAAGCTATCTGGTGCTGGACTGTTTGTTGGGAGTTTTTTGATTACTGATTCAATTTCTTTGCTGGTTATCAGTCTCTTCAAATTTTCTACTTCTTCCTGTTTCAGTTTCAATAGTTTATATGTTTCTAGGAATTTATTTCTTCTAGGTTGTCCAATGTGTTGGCATATGTTTTTTCATAATATTCTAATTGTATTTCTGTGGTGTTGGTTTTATTTCTCCTCTCTTATTTCTTCTCCCCTTTCTCTTATTTTCTAGATAAGTCTGGCTAGAAGTTTATCAATTTTACTAATCTCTTCAAATCACTGGCTCCTGGTTTCACTGATCTGTTCTATTTTTTTGTTTGTTTGTTTTGTTTCTTCTAGTATATATCATTTATTTCTTCTCTAATCTTTATTATTTCCCTCCTTTTGCTGGTTTTGGGTTTTGTTTGTTTTTGTTTTTCTAGCTCCTTTAGGTGTAAGTTTAGGTTATTTATTTGACATTTTTCTTGCTTCTTGAGGTAGGCTTCTTGAGGTAGGCCTGTATTGCTATAAACCTCCCTCTTAGAACCACTTTTGCTACATCCCAAAGGTTTTGAACTGTTGTGTTTTCATTTGCATTTGTTTCCATGCACTGTTTAATTTCTTCTTTGATTTCCTGTTTGACCCATTCATTGTTTAGTAGCATTTTATTTAACCTCCGTGTATTTGTGGTCTTTCCAGATTTTTTTTTTCTTGTGGTTGACTTCTAGTTTCATAGTGTTGTGGTCAAAAAAGATGCATGGTATGACTTCGATCTTCTTGAATTTGTTGAGGCTGGTTCTGTGGGCTAATATGTGATCTATTCTGGAGAATGTTCCATGTGCACTTGAAAAGAATGTGTATTCTGCTGTCTTAGGATGGAATGTTCTGAATATATTTGTTAAATCCATCTGTTCCATCTGTCATTCAAAGCTATTGTTTCCTTGTTGATTTTCTTTTTAGATGATCTGTCCATTGATGTTTAAGTGGGGTGTTAAAGTCTCCTACTATTATGGTATTGTTATTGATTAGTTACTTTACATTTGTTATTAACTTTTTTCCCCCTGTATTTTGGTGCTCCTATGTTGGGTGCACAAATATTTACAATTGTTATATCTTATTGGATTGTCCCCTTTATTATTAAATAGTGTCCTTTTTCGTCCCTTGTTATAGTCTTTGTTTTAAAGTCTATTTTGTTTGATGTAAATATTACTCCAGCATTCTTTTAACATCCATTAGCATGATGGATGTTTCTCCATCCCTTCCCTTTCAATCTGCAGGTGTCATTAGGTCTAAAGTGAGTCTCTTGTAGGCAGCATACAGATGGGCTTTGTTTCCTTTTTCCATTCTGTCACTCTATGCCTTTTGATTGAAACTTTCCGTCCATTTACACTCAAAGTAGTTATTGACATGTATGTATTTATTGTCATTGTATTATTTGTTCTGTGATTGTTTCTGAAGATTTTTCTCTGATACTTTCTTGGCTTTCTTTCTGTCATGTTTTGCTGATTTTATTTAGTGATATATTTGGATTTCTCTTTTTTTAAAAAATATTTTATTTATTTATTTGACAGAGAGAGAGAGAGAGCACAAGTAGGCAGAGAGGCAGGCAGAGGGAGAGGGAGAAGCAGGCTCTCCACTGAGCAGGGGCTCAATCCCAGGACTCTGGGACCATAACCCAAGCTGAAGGCAGCCGCTTAACTGACTGAGCCACCCAGGTGCCTCTGGATTTCTCTTTATTATTTGCATGCTTGTTAGTGGTTTTTGATATATGGTTACCATTAAGATTGTATATGACCTCTACTGCATACAGCAGTCTATATTAAGTTGCTGGTCTTTTAAGTTTGAACCCATTCTTTACTCCTCTCCTCCCCATGTTTTAGGTATGTTATTACATTTTATATCCTCTTTTTAGTGAGTTTCTTGACTGAACTTTTACAGAAACATTCATTTTTACTGCTTTTGTGTTTCCTTTGTACTGTCACTTTTGGTCTTTTATTTCCACTCAGAGTCTCCTTTAATATTTCTTGTAGGGCTAATTTAGTGATCATGAACTCCTTTAGTTTTTGTCTGGAAACTCTTTATCTGTCCTTCTATTCTGAATGATAGCCTTGCTGGATAGAGTATTCTTGGATGCAGATTTATCCCATTTAGCACTTTGAATATATCATGCCACTTTCTTCTGTCCTTCAAAATTTCTGTTGAACAATCTCCTGCTAGCTTTATGGGTTTTCCCTTGTAAGTCACTGCCTTCTTTTGCTGCTTAAAAAAAAAAATTATCAGTACAGTTTGCCAATTTAATTACAATATACCTTGGTGTGGGTCTGTTTTGTTGATTTTGATGGAAGTTCTTATGCCTCCTGGATCTGGATATCTGTTTCCTTCCCCAAACTAGGGAAGTTTTCAGTTCTTATTTCTTCAGATAGATTTTTTGCCCCCTTTTCTCTCTCTTCTTCTTCTGGGGCTCCTATTATATGAATGTTATTAAGTTTGATGAAGTCACTGATTTCCCAAAGTCTAGTCTCATGTTGCATAATCCTTTTTACTCTTTTATTCAGCTGATTACTTTCCATTACTCTTTTTTCTAGTTCACAAATTTGTCCCTCTGCTTCTTCCATCCTGCTGTTCATTCTGTCAAGCATGTTTCTCGTTTCATTTACTGAGCCCTTTATCTCTGCTATGTTATTCCTTATCTCTGTGTTAAGGGTCTCACTCATGTCTTCCACTATTTTCTCAAGTCCCATGAATATCCTTATGATCGTTGCTTTAAATTCTCTATCTGGCTTGTTATTTATATCTGTTTTGCTTAGATTTCTGGCCATTTGCCTTGTCCTATTCTTTCTTTTGGAATAAATTTCTGTATCCTCATTTTGTCTGCCTTTCTTTGTCTGTTTTTGTGTGTTAAGAAAGTCAGCTGTGTGTTCTGCTTTTGAAAGTAGTGAGTTTATGAAGTAGTAGTCCTGGAGTGCCCTTCAGTGCAGTGTCCCCTCTTCTCTAAAACCTGGAACTTCAGGAGAATATCCTGTGTGTGTTACTTATGCCCTGCTGTTGTATCTGAGTCACTTTTCCTTTCAGTGCAGTTGACTCTCTGCCTGTTGTGGGCTATGCTTGCTCTCTGTGGTGTTAGTGGGAGCCAGGCAGGCCACCTCTAAGGTGGTGAGCCTGGCAGGGAACTTGGGAGTGGGGTGGTGGTGTTAACAGAATTTGCACTGGGCCACTAGTTATCTGTCAGATTCTCCAAAGAACTGTGGTGGCTGGGGCTGCACATTGGAGCAGCCAGAAGCATAAGTTTAGGCACATTGTGTGGTGACAGCTGGGTGTGGTGGCTGGCCATGGTATGGTAGCTGGGCGAGCACATGCATGGTTTTAACAAAATTTGCCCTGAGCCCAGGGCCAAAACTAGCAGGCTTGGAGTGGGTGGGTGAGACCTCAGGAGAACTTGTGGGCATGGTGCACTGCTAGCTGGTTAGGTAGTAAGTGTCTGCATCACTGCTTCCTGCAGGTGGCTCTGTGTTTATGCTGAGACCGAGGGAGGAAAATGATACCTTCTAGCTCCCTTGTTTTTGGAGAAGTCCCCCACCATGCTCTGAAATTAGTATAAACAGATATGTCTCTCATTTGCCCCCAACATTGTGTGTGAACTGCCATTTTTATGTTGCCTTTCTGTGCAGGCTGTGTCTTTAAGGTGACCCAGCTATCACTCACCTCAGCTCACCTTGTGCTGAGACAGCTGACTTTTAAAGGTCCAGGCTCCAAGTCCCACTGGTTTTACAAGTGCATGGAATTCAGCCCCTTTGGTTTTTAAAGCCAAATGTTATGGGGGTTAGTCTTCCCTGTGTGAGCTCCCTGATGCAAGGGCCCATTTCTATGCCCTCTCCACATGCACAGCTCCCTCCTTCCTGTGGGCAGCCTCCCTCTCCCTCTTTGACCTTCCTAACCTTTCAGATGCAGCTTCTCTGTATGTAGTTGTGGAGTTTGTTCCGCCAGTCTTCAGATCACTTTTTGGTTTATTGACTTGGATGTGGATGATACCTAGTTTTAAATGTGGGATTGGGTGAGCTCAGAGTCCTCTTACTCCACCATTTTCCCAAGCACCCACCCCTCTTTTTTCCATTCTTGAAAGCCAACAACATTGCATCTCTGTTCATGACTCTTCACTAGTGACATCTTTCTCTGACTGATTCTTTTTCCTGCCTCCCTCTTCTACTTTCAAGGACTGTTGAAATTACATGGGACAACCCAGATGAACCATGATAATCTTTTTTTTCCTATTAGAGAGAGGGAGAGAGAGAATCTTCAGCAGGCTCCACACTCAGTGCAGAGTTGATCTCACAACACTGAGATCATGACCTGAGCCAAAATCAAGAGTCAGCTGCTTAAATGACTGAGCCACAGGGAACCCTAACCAGGATAATCTTTTCATTTTAAGGTTAGCTGATAAGCAAACTTAATTTCCCTTTGCCATATAATCTAATATTCACAGGTTTCAGGGATTAGAGTGTGATTATCTTGAGGGGAAGACATTATTCTACCATACTTATATATGCACTTAATTAAGAAATAATTTCTTAAAACAACTATTATATACCAGGCACCCTGTTAGTCACTGTATACAAGAGAACAAAAATGGACGTGGTCTCTGCCATCTTGGAATTTATTGGTGGGTGACAAGACATTAATCAGATTTCTCAGATTGAAGTATTAAATTCCAACTATAGTAAGGAAGGAGTGCTACTGTGAGATCCCATAAAAAAACTCAGTGGCCTAGTAAAAGACCTGAGGAAAGGAAGTAGTGACCATTGAGTTAAGATCTAGTTAAGATTTAGTTAAGGAGTAGTTGGAATCTACCAAGCACAGAAGGGAGGGAAGAGGGTTCCAAGGAAAGGGAGCAGAACATATGCAAAGACCCTGGAATAGGATAAAGCAAAGCCAATAAGGGACACTGAGATGAGGCCACTGTGGCTGGAGATCCAGCAGGAGGGTTCCATGATGTCTTATGAATCGAAACTAGAGAGGTAAGAGGGGCCCAGATCATGCTCTACCATCTCTATTGGTTACACCCAGAAAACTTTGTTTATGCTAATAGCATTTAAAAGCCATGCGATAATTTAGGTAGTGCAGTGACCTGACCAAATCAGATTTTCAGAAGTTGATTTTGAGGAAAGAAGACCTACACCCTGTATTCAAGAAACTTTCAGTCTGTTTAATAGAAGTTATAAAAACATACATGAAAATGTAAATAACATGAGAATTAAATAGCCAAACAAGAAAAACATGTTTTTAGATGGTACAGATAAGAATTCTGAATTTAGAGGATGAAAATCACATAGAATGATCTAAGAAGTATTTCTGGAAAAAGATGGACTGGGGAGAACCATGGATATACTTCAATATAAATACTTAAGGATACTGTTTTAGTATCCTTAATTTTCTATTAATGTGTAACAAATTACCACACATTTAGTGGCCTAAAGCAGCATACATTTATTGTCTCACTGCTCTATTAAGTCAGAAGTCCCGTCTGTCTGGTTCTCTGTTCAGAGTCTCAAAGGCTGAAATCAGTGTTAGCAAGATTGCTTTCCTTTCTAGAGCTTTGGGGCACAATCTTCTGCCAAGTTCATTCACTGTTGACATAATACAGATTTTTTGTTGTTGTTGTAGGTCTGAGGTCCCGTTTTCCCTGTCATGTAGCCCTCTTCATCTTCAAGCCAGCAATAGCAAATTCTTCTAATACTTTGAAGCTCTCTGATTGCTCTTTCTGCTTTCCTCTTCTGCTTTTGTGTGCTCATGTGATTACGTTGGGTCCACTAGATAATCCAGGATAATCTCCTTATTTTAAGGTCAACCAATTAACCTTAATCACATCAGCAAGGTCCCTTTGTCAGATATGGCAACATATTCAAAGTGCCAGAATTAGAACATAGAATATTCTTGGAGTCCATAACTCTCCCTGCCATAGACACAGAAGTAGGCAGAATGGGAAATTTCAAAGGATATACCTTTGAATTCACCTTATGAGGAGGTAAGTTTAAGTACAATAATTACTGTGGGGTGTGTGTGTGTGTGTGTGTGTGTGTGTGTGTGTGTGTGTGTGTGTGATCATTACCATAAATGCCTGCAAGACCCAGGAATATATACCTGTTTTAAACAAAACATCAAGATCCTTAGTAATTGCAGAGCACATGACCACATAAAGGCTTTGAAATTAAATTTTTTTAAAAGAAAGTCTGAGCTGGCCAAACAAAATATGTTTGTGGATAAAATCTGGCTCAATGGCTGCCAGATGTGAGCCTTGGAGTTGATTCTCTATAAACTAGTAAAAAAAAAATAATGTAGAAAAGTGACACTTAAAATTCGAGGCACTCAGACCTAGAACTATTTATTTCTTTTGTCATCACTAGGATTTGAAAAAATTAATTGCTGCCTACTTCTTGAAACATGTTTTTCAGGATAACGCTCTCTTTAGTTCTCTTCCTACTTCAGTCTCCTTTGTGCCTATTCTTCCCCAACTCCAGGTGCTGGAGTGCCTCAGGACTTGCTCCTCTGACCTCTTCTTTGTCCACATTCATTCTAGTTGATTACATAAGTCCTTGGCTATAAATGCTATCTTTAGGGTGATGACTCCCAAATTTATGTTTTCATCCCTGACTTCTCCCCTGAATTCCTGTCACTTCTATCCAGACACCTTTTCAGCATCTACACTTCCATTTCTAATAGCCATCTACATCTTAATGTTAAAGCTGAACTCTTTGTTTTTCCCTCTAAAAACTGCCCTCTCTCAATCTCCTCTTCTCAGTACATTACTATCCAATTTTTGGCTTCTCAGGCCCCAAACCATGGTACAATCTATATTGTCTTCCTTTCTTTCATACCATACATCTAATATGCGTCTAATCTATTAACCCATCTGTCTGGATCTTTGAAATGTATCTAGGATCTGGCCAACTCTCACCACTCCCAATGCTATCATTCTGGGGACAATCCAAAACCACATCTTCCCTGGATATTGTACAAGCCCTTGTTTATACCCTTTCTCTCCTATTGTCTGTTATCCATACTGCAGCCAGGGTGATTGTATTTTAAATATAAAACATAACTCAGATTATATTCCTCCTATCTTAAAATACTCCAGTGGCTTCCCATGTTACCCAGAATAACTTTCAATGTCCTTCTTGGCCCATCATCTGGCTCTGCCTGTATCCCTGACCTCATCTCCAGCCTCTTTCTCTTTTCCTTGTTACTTTAATCATGCCTACCACCTTGCTGTTCCTTGAAACAAACATGCAGACTCCATCATCTGCCTCTCCACTTGTTTTACTCTGTAGCTTCATTTGGTTGTCTACTCAAATGTCAGGTAATCAAGAGACCTCCCTTGACTACCTTAGATAAAACAGCACCCCCATCCCACCACAATTCACTGTACCCTTTACTTTATTTTTTAAACAGCATTTATACTGCACAACAGATGATGTTATGTATTTATGTTTATTCATCTAGTGACTGTTTTTCTTCACTAGATTATAAGATCTATGAGAGCAACAATTTTATCTGATTTGTTGACTGAAGTACTCAGCACTTGGAACAGGAATACATATGTATTTGTTAAAGGAATTAAAATATGAGATTTGTCTGGCAGAGAATTCTCTGAGTTAGTAAGTCCTAAGCTGGGCTTTGAATAAAAAAAATAATGGATAAATAGAGGAAAAGAGTAAGACATTTCTGAGAGGGGAGATAGTTCCAATAAGAGAACAACCTAGAAGTCAGCAAGACCCAGATCTTATAAATAACTACTCCTACTAATGTAATAATAATACTTATTTATAATATTTTCAATATTTATTGAATGCTTACTAAACATTTCACTGTTTTCTCTTTGTTCATAGATTTATACCCCAATCCATGCCTTATCTCACATATCTCTCATCATGCCTTCTTCTCCCCACACCCTGTCTCTGTTTTCCAGCTTCCTGCTTCACTATTTTAAACAATTTAATTCTTGTAGTAATACTATTAGACAGTTGATATTATAGTTTTACTACTAAATGTTGCTTTGTACAACTGAGTGTTTAACATAAAAAGACCACCTTACCCTTGACAACCAGCAGCCATACAGGTTACTAATCTTCAAGCACACATCAGAGTATGCAATCAAAAATTAACAAAGAGTAATGTATAGAATTGTTGAATCAATATATTGTACACCTGAAACTAATATAACATTGTATGTCAATTATACTTCAATAATTAAAAAAAGAAAAGAAATTGACTATGATATGGCTCCTATATAAAATCCTAAATATGACTAAAGAGTTGTGCATAAAAGTAATTATTGCAACATTGTATATGAGTGAAGAAGCAGTGGTAAGTCCTTCTTCCACATAAAAGTAGATCCAGGAAAATAGGAGAGACCCTCTCCCCACCAACACACTCTTTATTCTAAAGAAAGTTTTTGTCTGTTCAAGAATTTAGATGAGTAATTGTTTGAAATCCCAGAGGTCTGCACTTTAAAACCCATAACTCACCATATTAATTTAAAAAAATCTCAAGCCTTTAGAGTCATATAGACCTAGGCTCCAATCTTGGCACTGTCATTTAGAAATAGAGAAACTGAAGGTAATTCTATTTTGGAATTCTCAGATTCTACTCTATAAAATGGACTTAATAATCACATCGTATTACAGGGGACTTAAGAGGAGATTGTTGCTCCTTTCTTATGAGATTGGACCCATTTCACTGTTTCTTGTCTCTTAGAGATGACTGGCATCATCATGTTTCCAGTTGTGTATTCTAGAACCTCATCCTTAACAGCTCTCTCACTTTCCCCATCTTTCCTTTCCCTGGATGCTGCCAATGTCGCCATCTACCTGTCTATCGGAGCTATTTAGCTCTTCCCTTCATGTCTCTTTACACCCTCCGTTCTATAGACCTCAGCTCTTGCCCAGGTTACTATAATAGCATTGAAAGGAGAATTCACACCTATACCTTTGCCTTCTTTTTCTCTATTTCCACATTACAGTGAAAATAATGTGCTTGTAATGAAAATCTGATCAGATTCCCTTCTTCTAAACTCCCCAAACTCTAAAACTTTCACTGTTTTTTCTTTGTTAATAGATTTATACCCAAATCCAGACCTTGGCTCACCTTACCTATCTCTCGTCATGCATTCTTCTTCCTCCCTCTCTTTTTTTTCCAACTCACAGGCTTTCCTTGAATTCTTCAAACATGCCATGCTCTTTACTGCCTCAGAGCTTTTGTGTTTCTTTTGATCAGAATGTTTTTCCCTTTGCCCATTCTACTTTCATTTACTTACCTTCATGATTCAGCCTTTCTTTACCTCACAGTCTATGTCAGATTCATCTTTAATGTGTTTTCTGAGGATGTTATTGCCCCTTTATAGCTATGTTAATTTGTAATTATTTATTATTGTTCTGATAATTCGATTAACTCACTTAGTGGAATCTATGTTCTTTGTGTTTTCCAACCATTCTATCCCAGTGCTTAGCACCACATATTCTATATATTAGCTATTCCAGTAATATTTATAGAATGAATAATTAAATAAAAATTTATACAATGTCTGTAGTAGGCTCTCAATAATGGTAGTTATTACCATTTTATCTTTTAGCTGTTTTAGTTGTAAAATTACCCCAGTATATTCCCTGAAGAATATCCAAATGGATTCTACCATTTTTTAAGAACAGACTGCAAATATCCCCCAGCTAGCTGAAAAACCATCCTGTTGTATAGAGTTATTTAGCATTTAAGTCTGCATTTAAAATGAAAGAATAAATGCCAAACAGAATGATTTCTATTTTTGTATATTATATTTAAAAATAATGTCTCTAGTAATTAGCTAAAAGAATTCATTCTTTTCTTAAGGCCACTCCCAGTTTATAAAAATAATACTGTTGTCAGCATAGTGGAGGATTCTTGGTTTCCTTTGGTAAACGGGCAAACAGCCCATTCTTCTAACAGCTGAATTGTGTTCATGAGACATGAATACAAAAAGGAGGGGGTTATGACCCAACTCTCTCTTCCAATTAAGTATAATTGGAATTTCATCATGTGTATCTACTCTGATTTTCGACTCAGGGTAGGTCTGAGTCTACTCTGTCTTTCCAAATTTATCTCCTGCTACTTCCTTTTTAATACTGTGTTCCATTCAAACAGAGCTGCTTGCTATTTTTTATCTGTGCCCCAGAACTATCCCCTTTTGTCCTTTTACTAATGTCTTCTTTGCTACTATATCCTCCATCTATCTCTGCCAGTATAATCTTACCAATACCTTAGGGCCCACTCAAAGGCAATCTCCTTGCTGATTTCCCACCTGGAAATGAATCTCAACTTTTCAGGTCTTTCCTATAATTTAAAAAAATAAAATTTCTGCAGTGGTAGTTATCATTTTATCTTTTCTAACCTTACAATGTCTGCAGTTCTTATCTTTTCTGCCAGATTTTAAGGTTCTTGTGGGAAGAGTTCATATCTGATGCAATCATATGGCATCTTAATTGTACAATGATGACCTTAAATATTTACTAAACAAATAAATTAGTAAGTAAGTATTTAAATGGAGGGAGGTTATAAAGACTTCAATAAAAAACTGCTAACCTAGAAGAACCTAGAAATTATATTAATAGCATGTGTCTATATCCTTAGGTTAGACCAGTCTGTAAAATGAAAAACCTAGTAAAGGTCAATAATTCCTGAGAGAAGCTTTAACTTACCCTTAATAATTTTCTTGAGATATGAACTTTAGTTTTACTTGATCCTCATATAACATATTAGAAAGAAAAACAGAGTCATAAATTTTTCAGTAGAAACAAGTAAGGTAACATCTATAATATTGAAGAGTTAGATACAACTGATACAGTAACTCTATTCATAGAAATCAGCTAAGGAGTTAACCAGTTTATGTAAATAATGGGCACCATCACGGAAAAGGTATCTGGATCAAGGATGGCAAAAAGCAGGTATATACAATTTTCTATTCAGTGGACAGGCTAGACATCACTAATCAAACATGACATTCTTTCCTGCTAATGGGTGTGGTCTTAGAACTTTTTTGAACCCAGCACTCCAGGCAGCCACTACCAATTGATGTGAGTTGACATTTGAGAGAAAACCCACTTTATATACCTCACACTTAAATGATCCTAAATGATGAGGGAATTTTCCAAAGGTGTTCTGTTCTGGTTTTGTTTGTTTGTTTTAGTTTCAGGTGACTGATAACACATGTTAGGTTGTGTGAAACTTCTGGAACCCAGGTAAAAGATATATATGGATCATTATAGAATTATATGGGTGGGCAAAACATTTTCTCCAATGGTCACAAGATACTTGCTTTTCTATGATGCCTCCTGCAAAAGCCATATTGTATACAACAGTGCCCTTTAAACTGTGCTCATTAATGGATCTGATAGATATCAAAACCTCCCAAGCAATTGAATTTAATACTCTTTTTTTTCCCTCTGAAAATAATTAGTTGCTTGGGAAAGGTTTGAATTTCACAACTGTGCATGTGTGACCTTATTTGAATTCTATGAAAATGTTGTATCATAAACTTTTCCAGGAAACCAAAAATAGCCTAGCATTCACTTTGGAACCAGGAAATTTGGATGACTTGGCCAAGAATAGTATAGAGAGCTTTCACCGAAGACAGTTACTCATTGGTATGTGGTTCTAGAGCAGTGGTCCTCACCCAGGTGCAATTTTGTCCCCAGTCTCCTCTTAGGAGACATTTGTCAATGTTTTGGGATGTTTTGGGTTGTCAAACTGGGAAGGAAGGTGCCACTGGCACTAGTGGTAGAGGCCAGGGATAAATACACTAGAGTGCACAGCACAGTCCCTACAACAAAGAATCATCTGGCCCAAGATGTCAGTAGTGCCATTTTTTGAGAAACTCTGATTAGAGAGAGCCTCTCCAGAATGTTAGCTCACTGAGGTCAGGGATCTGCTTTTCTTAGAATCCCCAGTCCAAGGCCTGGAACATGGAAGGATCTTCTTATTTCTTAAATGACTGAATGGAAGAATGAATGAAAAATGTCTTCTATGTTTTAGGAACTCATGCTATTACTTAGGAAAATGGAATGATTCTTAACTTTATTTGTAGTTTTTATTTCCATAGCCTCTCTGACCCACAAGCATGGCCATATGTTAGGGCAGTAATGATGAAGATCTTAGTATATTTAAGAGATAAATAAATGCTCTTGTGTTGGCCCAAAATATCAATCTGTAATGTGGAACTAAACAATAAAGAACTGATGCTTGAAGCATCCATGACTCTCTACCATCAGATATAAGATTTTCCCTTTAGACCATGAATGGGTTCTCATCTTTTTCAGATTGTGAGGACAAATTAATTTTAAAAATGTGTTTTCTTTCTATTATTGCCCACTTACCTTTAATAATAATAATTATAATAATAATTACAATTATAACATAAAAAAGAGGGTTAATATTCCCATCTCATCTGGTAAAGAGTTAAATCGTTGACAAAATTATTTCCAATCATTTAATCTCCAAAATTTATCAAGCCATTTAAAAGACCTTTATACAAAATTCAAGAGGTCACCAGAAATTAGAACATATATTATGAACCTCTAAATTCCAAGGGCTTTCTGCTCTTTTGGGGGAGAATTTTGACTTGGAGCTCAGCTAAGGTAGAGTGGGGTGTGGATATGTTAGGGTTTCTCTGAAAGCCATTTCTTAGGTCTAGTCCTGGGACCTGTCAGCCACTGGATCCAAAACAAACAAACAAACAAACAAAAACAAACAAAACCCACCAAGCAATAAAGAAGGGAATTGACATATATCAAGAAACAACACAATGTCTTTAAAGTATATCATTTTCTCAGTTTATTCTTATAGTCATTCCATGACTAAGTATTATGTTTTTGCTCATTTTATAGATGAGGATACTGATGCTCAGAGAGGTTAATAACCTTTGGCAGGATCACTAAGATATGAAGGGCAGAGTTAAATAGAACCTAGGTTTGCCTTATTACAAAGCCTCAATTATTATCGGTTTCTCCATCTAATTTTTTTTTTTTAATCGGGACTCTGACTAGCTATAGGTGCATTCCCTTACCCAGGTTCTTCCTCTTCCCTATTTAAAAGAATAGATATAAAACATGTAGAAAAGATGGTAAGTGATGGAATAGATTGAAGATAAATTTCAGTTATTATTATTATTATTATTTTATGTAGGCTCCATGCCCAGTGTGAAGCCCAACGTGGGGCTTGAACTCACAACCCTGAGATAAGACCTGAGTTGAAATCAAGAGTCAGATACTCAACCAACTAAGCCACCCAGGTATCCCTCAGTTATTATTTTTTTTAACAGTGAAGTAACTAGAAAATTTTTCTCCTGAGCTAATGTATTTAAAGTAAGTTTTTAAAATGCTCTAGGCAACTACTGTAATAAAGCTGGTTTCTTATCAAGAGAAACATTTGTAAGGGGCTCCCAGGAAGTTCTATAAAGAGCCTCTCCATGCCCATTTACACACACAAAAACACACACATATGCCCATTCCTCAAAATAGGTTTGAGATATTTACTACCTATGACTTGTGAATTACCTTTCTAAACTTACAAGGAACATGGGAATAGTAATTTCTTCCTTATAGGGTTATTGAAAGGATTTAATAAGTTTATGGGGATAAGAGTCTAGAACAGTGTCAACACACTGTAAGTAGTTGGTGGTGATTTCTTTCTCAGGTCTTCAGAGAGGACAAGTATCCTGGGTTTCAAGTAGCTGTGCCTTAGTGTTGCATGTCAAGATGACTTTGTTGATACTTCATTTTCCCATCGTCCTCGTGGATTTCCAAGGAACCTCTTCAAATTAGTTTATTGTCAACAAATGAGTTGTACAAAATTCCTCTCTCATACCCACTCTAACAGCTTGGGCATCACCCTCAAGTTGACTTCAAAACAGTCTGAAGCTGCATATTAACATGACATTATTCTGAGGACCTGTCAATCACTGGGGAAAACAGAATGAAACATAAATTCTGGTGATCCTCTGTAATATACATAACTCTAAAAGAATTAAAATTTACAGTCTGGGTCTATATGTGTTTGTTTTCTGAACAAACCTAAGGACCAAAAATCATAATGCATATAATTAATAAAAGATGCCCTATGGCTCTTCAACAAACCAGATTCTCCAAATTCCTTAAATAAACTGATCATGTCCCCATGATCATAAGCAGAGTTGATCCAGTTATGCCTTTGTAAAAGTTCTTTTATAAATTAAAATTGCATTTGTTCAAAAAGATGTCTTATTTTCTACAAATAACATCTCCCAAAGGAGATATTCTATGGATCACATCTAGGGAAAATGTGTCCATATTAAACTTGGCTCTTATTTTAACAGAAGTGGGAAACATGTTGCTTTTTTTTTTTTCTTGACTCCATGGTCATTCTTTGCTTGAACAATGCAATCAATGCTGAGAACTCCACTCTCAAACTGGATATCAAAGCTCAAGATATCTAGAAAAAAATTGTTTCCTTTTTTTTAAAAGTCATTTTGATAACTGATTTAATAATTCCAGCATGATATTTTCTTTGTTGACTAAATGCTTAATTTTACATATTTTGATACTAGCATAGAAAGTAAATTGAGCTAAAATGTATTGACAACCCATTTGCTTTATATAATGAATAGTTTTACTTTCTGCCAACCAGGAAAATTATCTTCTAGGTTAAAACCTGTAATTAACCTTGACGAATTCAAACTTATATAAATCACTAGATTGTTTCTGAGAAAGGATAAAAGTGGCCATCAAACAGATTCTGGTTTATTCAGGAAAAAATAATTTTGTAGCTGTTACCTGTTTCCCCTAACCCAAAGTACGCTACTCCATTCTGCTTTTTGAGATTAGATCTTTGTTCTCAAATCATTTACAAATTGCAGCTACATATAGTACTTTTTAGATTTGCCAAGTTGTGACTCCCTGAAAGTTGACTTGGAAATATCTACGTGTCACAGATATTGACAGAATGACCACAGCACACATGTGACTTTATTTCAGGGAGAGGTGCGTAATGGGAAAACCAAGTGATGTTTTATTTCAAAGGATTTAGGGTAGTGGAAAATGTGGTGGCAGGATATATTACACTTAGACTTCCTAGTTTTTTAAATTGCTCTCACTTTGGCAAGAACAAACAAATGAAATTACAATAAATTCAACCAAGCAGTCACACAAAGAATCTAAAAAAGGAAATGTGTGTATGTATTCTAGAAACTGAAAGCTCCAGGGTTGATTAATAATGAAACGTCTATGGAATTAAAATAACGTCAGAACTTTTTTTAGAATAACTGTCAAAAGTATATTGCCCTCCTCAAGATTCTGCTTGTTAGGGAACAAAGTTTCCAACATATTCTGGAACAAGAGGAAAGTTTGCATTTGCAAAAGTACAGCTAGAAGAACGGATGGGAGTAAGAGAGAAAGCTTTGTCTTCCTTCTCTCTTCATTGTGGCCATGATAAAAAGCTCCAGGGCCTCCTGTACGTGACCTTCGTCCTTTGGAGAGGGCCAGTGGGGTGGAGGCCGGGCTCAAGCTTGACTTTAGTCAGTGATGTGTGAATAGCTCTCAGTCCCTTAATGACGTGAGTGCAGGCTCCAAAGGGAGCGGGTGACTCAGAGCGCAGGAGGCACGGAGATTGCCTGAGCAGCCATTAGAACGTCATTGGTAATCCCAGCGACACCTTTCACATCCGCGGTATTTGTCTCCATGCTCTCCGCGGAAGGCTGCGCGAATGTTTTATTTAAGGGCTCTGGGCTGCCTTCTGCCTGACGGATTGCTTGTCTGCAGGGCTTACTAACACTTGCAGATCTTCCAAGAGGAGAGGGGTGGGGGGGTGCAGAATTCCTAGTATAGTTACAGGCCATTTCTGTGAAGGCAAACATGATGTTTCTGCACTTTGGAAACTGCATGGCAAATTAAAACTGCAGCCCTAGTCCTTAGCTTCATGACAGGAAGAAGCAAAGACGCAGCTGTTATTGTGCACAGCAAATTCTGTGTAATTCCATAAATACCTGTTTAGCATCTGGGGGAGTGGTATAAAATAGTGGTTAAGAGCAGGTCTTGTGTTGTATGATAGAGCTTCATCTGAATGCCAGTTCAATTGCTTTCTATTTCTGTGACCTTACGTGAGTTACTTATAGTCTCTGAGCACGGATTTCTTTATCTGCAAAATGGAAATAACAGTGACCTTCTCATAGGATTGTTGTAAAGATTAAATGATGGAAATTATATTATATCAGCACCTGGCAAATAATAAGCATGGAATATGTAGTAGCTATTTCTGCCTCTTACTGGAAACTGGGCTAGGTGCTGGGCTATAGGGATCCATAAAATGCAGTTCATCCTTGGAGGAACTCAGTGTAGGGAGAGACACGCAAGGAAACAAACAACTGTAATGCAGTGTGATAAGTCTATGTTAGCACAGTGGTTCTAGAATTTTAATGTGCATAAAGGTCACCTGGGGCATCTTGTACAAATGAAGATTTTGATTCAGTTGGTCTGGAGTGGAACCTAAGAGTCTGAATTTCTTACAAGCAACTACGTATTTATGATGATTTTGGTACAAAGATCCTGGTTTCAGGGGCAAAAGCGATGTATGAGGTTCAATGGGAGCAAATAAAGGGGGAGCAGATTCTGACTTTAACTCTGAGTTTCTGCCTTGTGGGTGTTTGGCACGCTGCATCTTTTCCTCCAAATTTTCCATTTCCCCAGCTAGCCCCCCCAGGACCTTGCTCACCTCCGATACCAAAATGCTAAGCAAAGGAAGGAAGAGTTCGATGGGAGGCATATTTCATCAGGGACAACTTTTAGAAAAAGTAAACTTTGAGCCAGATCTTCAAAACAGTGGTAGACATGGGTGGTCACCTAGAAAGGTGGAAGACAAAGGAGCAGGGAAGTGTGTCATGTGCAAGTGCATGAAATTGTTGGTTTAATATATTTTAAGAGCCAGAGAATATGCAACAGGAGTTAAATATAGTTATTGAACATTTGCCACATTTATGAACTTCAAAAATGTTGAGAGAACATTTTTATTTTTTCCTTCTCACACGGGAGGCTTTGGAAATGTGTACAATTAGCTCGGATTATCAACCCCAGTGGGTGGGGAGTTCCATGTGCACCTCCCACGAATTCTTACGAGTGTAACTCCTGCAAGCAGCACCAAGCAAACACAGCTCTGGTTGCTTTCCTTTTGACAACTAAAGTTTCATTCCAAATCAAACCTAGAGGCAACGCTTGGGCTTAATTGTAGAGCATTTGAATAGTTAGGTTAGCATCCAACTGGTCTGCCAATCTGTTTGGAGAGCTGACACTTTCTAGCACAGCTTCTCTGTATCAATCTGTATGTCTCCTATTCCTTCACACCTTAGGACTCTGCTCACCCTGATTTTCCTGTCTAGGGCACTCTTCCAACTCCCCTCACCCAGTTGAATTTTAAAATCTAGTTTATGATTCATTGTTCTAGTCAAGGCTATCTTCATCCCACACTGAATACTTCTTTTCTTTTCAACCAGATTGTCCAACTACAAATTTTAAGACTTTAAGGTCTTTGTATGGTTCAGTCTGTGTGTATCCTTCAGAGGACTTGGTTCCTAGCCGTCTGCATTGTAGGGACCACAGACCTACACACTAACAGTGACTATAAGCCTTTGCTTTGCAATTGAATGGTCCTGGATTAGAATCCCAGTCTTGCTACCCAATAGCTGTCTAACCTTAGGCAAAGCACATTAGGTAACAACACAACCATAGTAAGAGTGTTAATAATGAACATTTTCTGAGTTCTTACTGTACACCATGCCACTGTGCAAATATTTTATATATACTCTCTTATTCAAGCATGATAACAATCTTACGAGGTTGATACTATATTGCTTGATTAAGGACTTCACATCATCTGTAAACTGTATTATTTATAATAATTACTACTTCCATAGCAGTTACCGCTTCTGAAATAAGACAGTATATGCAAAAGATTTTTCACAGTGTGACAGTAGTGAGCATCACACACACACACACACAACATACACCCCACACCTACATATACATACTAAACTTATATACTTGAACAGCCTAAGGCACCTCAAAGTCATCTTGAAATATTTGCTCTTATTTTTTTCCTTATCTATTTATATTACCACTCACCTACTCACACAAGGCAATGACCAAAGATGCATCCTAGACTCATCTTGTTCCCATAAGCACCTACTGTGTGCCACATACTGTTCTAAGCACTTTATCATACCAACTCTGTGAGGCCTATACCCTTATAATCCACACTATACATTTTAATGAAACCTTAGTAGTCGTATAATCTTGTGAGGTAAGTACTGTTACTGTCCTTATTTAAAGATAGTAAACTGAGGCACAGAGTGAGTAAATAACTAGCATATGGTCCTATGAAGAATAGGTTGTATTTAAACCCAGCTTGGACACAGAGCTGTCCTCAACCCCATACTAATTGACCACCATGTCCGTTTTCTAAATGGCTTTCAAATCTGTACCCTTTTTCAATCCCCACTGCCATCTCATGTAACTGGCCATGGTTACCTAATTACTTTCCCTGCCTTCAGTTTTTTACTCCTTGTAAATCATCCTCTACCTGCTATAACGATGTGCTTTTTATGGTACACACTAATCATCAATCCTCAGTGTTTAATCTTTCAATGACCTTAATTGTCTATAGAATTAGGTCTAAGTTCCAAGGTCCTCCATATGTGGCCTCTCATCATTTGTCTATTTTTCCCATTTGTACCATAGAAGTGAATTGAGCTACTTGCAGTTACTGGAATTTCCACTGTAGAAAGTTTGGATAGAAAAATGTGGAACCAGATAACATATTCAGCCTTTTATGTATGTTATTAACTCATTCAGTCCTCATAACAACCCTCTGAGGTCTGTACCACTAACTACAGTCACCATTTTACACACAGGCCACAGAGTGGCTTACACACTGAGGCACAGAGTGATTAAGTAACTTGCCTAATTTCATATAGCTTAGATTTAAATCCAAGTAATGTTGGTTCCAGAGTTCATGCTTTTTGCTACCAGCCTTGGAAAAAAATGAGAATGTATTTAGAAGACCAGCTCACTACCCAATCAGGTGTCTAAGGTGGCCATAATCTGGTTTACATCCTTGTAGGTCCAGAAATCTGTTCTCAGTGCTGTTCCTACCCACAGTCACAATGACCTGATGTATAAAGCCAGAATGCCAGTTTACTAAATTACAGTGAGATCTCTAACTCTCCATTGAAGTAGATAGACTATACAAACACATTACTCTTTTAAGAGCACAGGAATCATTATATGTTAATAAAAAAAAAAAAGAGCCCAGGAATCAAAGTGAAGGCAGTAAGTTATATGCTTCTTACATGCTTTGTAACTTCAAGTTTGGATAGCCTGCTGCATCCACCGTTGTCTCCACTGTCTCCACTATCGGACTGTACTGTTGAGGTGGACAGGGCACTAGTGGTAGCCCAATAATATCTTCCCCTCTCCACCCTTGTAGACAAGACTTAGATAGGCACTGACGTCTTTATTTCTTTACATACGTTAATATTCTTAGTCTTGTCCTAGATATGGCAGTCATTCTTTCTTTAAAAAGTTCATTTTGAATATCTCAACCCCAATTCATAATATGTAGATTTTATTGCTTAATGCCTAGAGAGCATTTTATTTCCTCTCCTTTCAAAAACAGTGGTCATTCTTATAAACTGCATGCTGCCAAGTTTCCTCACAACTGTATACCTTTATATACATGGGTCCCACTATGTGATGGACACTAAGTCAGTTATCAAACCTAACTCGGCCTCCTTCGATGATGCATTCTCCAATTTTGCTGAGCTGGGTTGGGTAACATGCTTCTGTGTGTGCACTCTGTTCCTATTTCCACAATGATATATCTCATAATGTGTCTACTGCTCACATTTGTAATTATATATCTAAGGTCTGTATTTTCCCGGCACATTTGGTTTAGGGTCTTTCACGAGGTTGCCGTCAAGATGTCAGGTGGGGCTGCAATCATCTAAAGTTTTCAGGGGGTCTGAAAGATCTGCTTCAAAGGTAGCTCACTCACATACCTGGCCAATTACTGCTGGTTGTTGGCAAGAGGCCAGAGTATCTTGCTGTGTGGCCCTATCCATAGGGCTGCTTGAGTATCTTTACCAAACAGCAGCTGGCTTCAGAGCAAGTGATCCAAGAAAGCAAGATAAAAATGAAAATGTCCTTTAAGATCCATTTTTGAGAGTCACAAACCATCATTTCCATGATATCCTATTGGTTTCACAGAAAAGTGTGGAAGGGTGTGAATGCCAGGAGGTAAGGATCCTTAGGACCATCTTGGAGGTTATCACAGCCTGTACTTTCATTTGTCTGTCCTGTTGATCACAAGCACAGAGCTCAGTGCTTGTCTGATAATAGAGGTGCTATAAATAGTGGTTGAAAAATGAAGGAAGATGAAGAAGAAAGGGGAAAAAAGAAGGAAGAGAGAAGGAAGGAGAGAGAAAGAAAGGACAAGGAAGAAAAGAAATTGTAATTATTTCTTTACCTGTCTCTGACTAGACTGTTAGCTGTTTCAGAATAGGAACTGGGATGTTTTTAAGAAATCATTTTACCTGAAGCAATTTACTCCCTTTTTTTAATTTTTTTAAATTTTATTATGTTATGTTAATCACCATACATTACATCATTAGTTTTTGATGTAGTGTTCCATGATTCATTGTTTGTGCATAACACCCAGTGCGCCAATATGTGCCCTCTTTAATACCCATCACCAGGCTAACCCATCCTCCCGCCCCCTTCCCCTATAGAACCCTCAATTTGTTTCTCAGAGTCCATAGTCTCTCATGGTTCGTCTCCCCCTCCGATTTCCACCCCCCTTCATTTTTCCCTTCCTGCTATCTTCTTTTTTTTTTTTTTAACATATATTGTATTACTTGTTTCAGAGGTACAGGTCTGTGAGTCAACAGTCTTACACAATTCACAGCGCTCACCATAGCACATACCCTCCCCAGTGTCTATCACCCAGCCACCCCATCCCTCCCACCCCCACCATTCCAGCAACCCTCAGTTTGTTTCCTGAGATTAAAAATTCCTCATATCAGTGAGATCATATGATACGTCTTTCTCTGAGTGACTTATTTCGCCCAGCATAATACCCTCCAGTTCCATCCACGTTGTTGCAAATGGCAAGATTTCATCCCTTTTGATGGCTGCATAATATTCCATTGTACCATTTTGTGTGTGTATATCACCTCTTCTTTATCCATTCATCTCTTGATGGACATCTTGGCTCTTTCCATAGTTTGGCTATTGTGGACATTGCTGCTATAAACATTGGGGTGCACATACCAGTTTACTCTTAGCACAGAATAGAATCTTAATTAATGTTAGTTGATTGAATGATTGAATGTATGAGTAATGAATGTTTGAATGAATGCTGAATTAAAGTGAATTCATCTTGTTTTTTCACTCTGAGCAAAAGCTCTCTAAGGAAAAGAACTAGATCATTTCCTTCTTTTCCTTATTATGCCTATTATAGAGTTGAGATCACTTTAAGCCACTAAAAAATTCTTTTTGAATTAATGTGTGAATAACTGAACAGGTCATAGAGATCATTACCTAATGAGACTTCATAAATATTTTTTTAATGTAGTTTGTTTGGTTCAGGACTATTATGTATCAGTACAGAAGCTCAGTTTCTCTCTCTACTCTTCATTTCAGTGTAAACTGCAAAATAGCAGTAGCTGATATGTCATTGAAGATGCTGTTTTGTGAAGGTAAAGGGAGAGGGAGTCTCTGCTGTTTGCAAAGTAAATGTGGTGCCCTTAAGGAATCTACAGATTGATTCTCTAATATATACAATGAAATATTATTTAACCACAAGAAAGGAGGAAATCTTGCCATTTGTGACAACAGGGATGGAACTTGAGGGTATTATGCTAAGTGAGATAAGGCAGACGGAAAAAGACAAATACTGTACGGTCTCACTTTTATGTAGAATTTCAGAAACCCATACTCAGAAACAAGAGAGTGGAATGGTGGTTACCAGGAGCTAGGATGTAAGCGTATGGAGAGATGTTTAAGAGTATAAACTTGCAACTAGGAGATAAATCGGTTTTGTAGACCTAAGGCACAGCATGGTGATTATAGTCAACAATAATGTATTATCAACTTCAAAGTTGCTGGGAGACTAGATCTTAATTGCCTTACTACAAAAAGGAAATGGTAGTTATGTGATGTGATGTAGGTGTTAGCTAACACTCCGGTGATGATCACATTGCATTATATAAATATATCAAATTTATAAGTTGCACACCTTAAATTTATACAATGTTATATGTCATTTATATCTCAATAAAAAATGTAAGCCTCTGAGCCTACTGGTATTACTATTTGAGATACTTAAATAGTACCTTGGGTCTTTAAGTATATTTCTTATTGAGAAAATAATGGTGCCTTATTTTTGTGTAGCACAGAATGGTTCACAGAATATTTTTATATTCATTTTCTCATTTAATCCTTCTAGTAAAATCATGGTAAAACAGGTAATATCCCTGTTTTCAAGATTAAGAAGCTGAATTTTTGCTAGGCCATGATTGCTCACAGTCACATTATTTTGGGTACAGCAGAGCTAGAATTAGAACTAAAGCCACTGTCTTCGAATTTTCAACATTTCCCTCATAAACAGGAAAATTACAGTGTATGTGTGTGTTTATATATCCTTTCTTTCTATATCCTGAAAACTCTCAGAAGTTTCTATTTTGTTTTGAAAATGTGATCCCACCCTCCATCATCCATAGCCTTATTAAGAGAATGACTGATATAGCAGACAACAGTAGTAAATCTAGGAGGTGGGCAGTTTCTGTAATAAAGGGTCTGGAGACAGATGCAAACCTCTCACCTGCAGGGCAGTGGCTGCCTTTGGAAGGAACCTGTTGAAGGCAGTTAGGAGGTGGCGTTAAGACAGGAAACCCTGACAGGAGACACTCTACCCCGAGACTGATTAAAAGATATGTTTCTGGGCCTGGTGTCTTGAAAAACAATAACAACAAGAGGATACATTCATATAACTTAAGAACAAGGGAGCACATTGTGTGGTCATAGGAAAATTACCCATAAATAAAATGCTGGAATTACAGCCAAGCCTCAAGGAGATCTGGAAAATCAGCCATCCACTCTCTCTGTCCTTGCTTTGTTTCTGGAGGCACACCGGCTCTCATTTCTTTCTCTAGGCAGATTTTTCATCCTTTCTCAGAGCAGATTGATCTTTTCTACTCATTTATTGCAGTTGGTTCTCACTTCCCATAATTGGCAGTTTTTGCTCTGTATGACCTCTCTGCCTGGCTTGCTACAAAGTATAGTAACTTTTTAGTGTCTAGATTCCAAATGCATAGATGAAGAAATGTAATTGGCCAGTCTTGGGCAAGTGTTTGCCACTGTTCCAATCAGCCATGATGAAGGAGTAAGTGACATGGTATGAATATCAATAGATCAAGGTTGTAGCCTGGAGAAAACTCTAAGAAAGAAGTATGAGGATCAAAAAAATTAATAAAATTACTGGTTCATCTAAGACCCTACGAAGCCAAGGTTAAGAAGAGTAAAACTAGGACACATTCAGAGGGCACTGTATGTAAGATTAAAGCATGATCATTTGAATGGATAAGATGTGGTATATATATATATATATATATATATATATATATATACACACAATGGAATAATTTGCAGCCATCAAAGAAATGAAATCTTGCCATTTGCAATGACATGGATGGAACTAGAGGGTATTATGCTAAGCGAAATAAGTCAATCAGAGAAAGACAAGTATTATATGATCTCACTGATGTGAGGAATTTGAGAAACAAGACAGAGGATCATAAGGGAAGGGAGGGAAAAATTAGACAAGACGAAACCAGAGAGGGAGACAAACCATAAGAGTCTCTTAATCTCAGGAAACAAACTGAGGGTTGCTGGAGTGGAGGGGGGTGGAAGGGACGGGGTGGCTGGGTGATGGACACTGGGGAGGGTATGTGCTATGGTGAGCACTGTGAATTGCATAAGACATGAATCACAGACCTGTACCCCTGAAACAAATAATACATTGTATGTTAATAAAAAAAAAAAGCATGATCACTAGCAGGATAACTTAAAGTTGAACTTCTAAGCTATTTATCCAGAGATTCTTAAGATGGCTCTAAGTAAGGATAGCGTTCCCCTACTAGTCTGTGGTACAAGTGAAGTGCCAGGGGAGGGGTAAGTGGTGTTAGCTGAGAAGAACCAAGTGCCACAGGGGCAGATTGTTAGGTTTTTTGGAGCCAGTGCAGCCAATTCCTTATCTGGGTTAAGTCTTCTCTAAAATTACAATTTATTCTCTCTCTGGGTAGTCCCAACAGGTTGGCCTGGCTGCCTCAACAAAAATAGCAGTGTAAGATCTCCAGGCAGCTGCTGGAGCAATACTTGTCATTGAGGAAGGCAGAAAACCAGCATCTGATGTGCCTATCTGCCAGGTACTTTCCCTATGTTATTTAATTCTCCCACAGCAATCCTCTGAAGTAGTCATCAACATCACTCCCATTTTACAAAGGAGGAAACAGGTTAAATAAGAAATAAGCAGCTCTCTGCTGCTCAAGCTACCAGCCAGTCTTTGTAGTTTCAATTCTTTTCTTCTCTTTTCTTTCCCTCTCCTCTCTCTTCCCTTCTCTTTCCATCCTCTTTTCTCTTCCCTTCCTTTCCCTTTGAAAATTTTGGATCAGGTCTTGTGGCTCAGGGCCTTTTTAGATTCCATTTCCTCAGTGGTATGATTAGTCTGATCTGTGTGTTTGATTCCCCGCCTTGACTTGTCCATTGATGCTGCTGATGCTAGACCATTAAGCCTGACCCAGAGACCCAGGATTGCATGTTTCTAGTTCCTACCTGTCCCTACATGGCTGCTCATCCTAGGGTATTTGAGAGCCCTTTTAGATTCAAGCACCATCATTATGAGTGTTGTCCATTGCTAACACCATCACAGCCATTATTTACCACCCTCATATTATGCAACCCCTTTTATTTCTTGGCAATCAATGGTTAGCATTTCTTTTTAAAACTAGAAATGCCCAAAGCATTCCTCATTATTACCAAAAAGGTCTCAATTCTCACACTTTCGCTCTAGTCAGATTTTGGTCCAAATGTGATTATAGGGAGAACAATTGTGATGATAAATCTGGCCAGCTTCTCTGTAACTCAATCAGCTGGACACTAACAAAGAGAATTGTAGGGGCTTTAGGGAAAAGCCAGGACAGCAATTAAGGGGCTGGCTTTAAAGGAGGTATTAGAAATATTTAAGCCTTTACATTTAGGCCTGGTGACAGAGCAAAAAGGTTACCATCACAATTACTATCCTGAAGAGTAGTTTCTTATATGCTACTGTAGTCTATGTGACATTGAGATTGGAGGCCATATTGGTACTTTGTGTAAGATGCTCTTTGTGAGTTTTTTTTTTTTTTCATTTTAAACCATTTTATTGAGGTATGATTGACATGCTAAATATATACATATGTAATGTATACAACTCAATGAGCTTGGAAAATGTGTACAAAACCATCACCACCATCAAGGACATAAACATATCCATCACCTCTCAAAGTTTCTTCCTAACTCCTTATTATTATTATCATGATTTTTGTGTGTGTGTGATAAGTATACTTAACATAAATCTATCCTCCTGGCAAATTTTAATATATAATTCTACTAACTGTTCCACTAACATCTCTGTAACATAAATGAAATGTAAATTGTTCCATTCCTCATTATATATAAATATGCAGCAATATTTGACACTCTTATCCACTGACTTTTTTTTTTTTTTTTTTTACTGCCTTTTTATCTTACTCTTCTTACTTTTTCCTTCTACTTCTTTGGCTATTCCTTTTTAGGATTCTTTGGGAGATTCTCATCTTATATCTGACCTTCACATAGCCAACACCCACATGGCTTTTAATATGTGCCAGGCATTCTTCTAAGCACCTTGTGCATATGATCTCAATAAATCCTTGTAACACCTGATGAGAAGTTATCATTGTTTTATAGATAAGAAAATTGGCACACAGAGAAGTTAAGTAACTCTCAGAGCTGATGATTTGAACCTAGGAAGTACAACTCCAGAATCCCTATTCTTGACAACTACTCTAGACTGCTTCTGTTTATTGGAATTCCTCAGGATCTTATTCTTAAAACTTCTTAGCTTCTCTGTGCTTCTTTTCTGGGCAGTGACAGTAGTGGTCATGGCTTAAATTACTATCAAAAGACTAATAATCCTCCACATTATATTGATAGTTCCTCTGTCCCTTCTTACCTCTAGACACTTATATTTAGTAGTTTACTAGACATTAACACTGAATATCCAAGAGACCTCAAATGAAACAGGTACATATTCTTAGACTCCTTGTACATCTTTTTCATACCACTTGTCACAATTGCAATTAAATAATTAACTTTGTAATTATTTGGTCTATCTTCTCTGTTAGAGTGAAATCTTGCTGAAGGCGGGAAATCTAACTTTCTTCATCATGGTGGCCACAGTGCTTCGCACAACGCCTAGCACATTGTAGTTACTCAAAAATACTTTTTGAATTAATGAATAATAGAAGGAATAGTAAAGGAATTTTTAAAGGGGAAAAAAGATAATTTTAAGTCCTATTACACTTTCCATTTCAATGTGCTACTCTCTGATGTCAATCACTGGAATACATTTTAAATAAATTATATTCCTAGGAAGTTAAAAACTTAGTATTCTGTTCTTTTCCCCTAACATGACATATTTAAATAGTTCCCATAGATGTTTTATCATGTTAATATTACATGTGTTAAATAACAATTGGACGATTTCCTCTCAGCATTCAGTTATTATAGGCAAATTTGTAATAAACATTTTTATGCACATAGCTATATTATTCTTGTGAAATATTTCCTTAAGATAAATTCTTAGAAGTGTTCCAAGTTTAAATGACATGAACACTATTATGGTTCTGCCATATATTATAAAATTACTATACAAAATTGTTGCACTGACACCACCAGAAGCAATAGAAAAGTGTTTCATCAGCATTGGAAATAATATCTCAGATTATGCAGGCAAACTTAGGGGAACTGCAGATGTGAAGAAAAAATGTTTTTCGTGAATGAAAGGATCTTGCTCCTGGTAGCTAATCCTGGTCCAATTGTGTTGTCTTTCTGTCCATTTCTTAAAAATATATATTATATATATACATATGTGTATATATATATACATACATACTATATATTATATATACACATATATTTATACACATATACACATATATATTATATGTATTTTATTGTAAAAAGCACAGCCTAAAATTTACCATTAAAAAATTTAAAATATATAAGCATTGGCATTAAGTAATTCACAATGTTGTATAACCAACATTACTATTTAGTTCCAGAAATTTCTCATTATCCCAAATAGAAATCCTGTACCCATTAAACAGTCACTCCTCATTCCTCCTTTCTTCTGGATCTTGGCAATCACTAATTCGCTTTATGTCTCTATAGATTTGTCTGTCCTTCATATTTCATATAAATGGAATCAGGTGTTCAAACAAAATTTGTACTTGAATATTCATAACAACTCTATTTTTACTTGAATATTCATAACAACTCTATAGTCAAAAGATGGAAACAACCCAAATTAATGTCCATCAACAGACAGGTGGATTTAAAAAATGTGATATACCTATAGAGTGGATTATTATTCAGCCATAAAAAGAAATGAAGTACTGATATATGCTACAATGTGAATGAACCTTGAAATCATCATGCTAAGTGAAAGAAACCAGATACCCATCTCTCTTTGTTCTTCACTAAACAATTTAAACAGTGTAGATCAATGCAAACAGCTTAGGAGGATGAAGTACATTTGAAAGGAGCAAAAGATGCAGCAAAAGGTCAACCTAAAACACTCATTTGCTGGGACTGACTTTATGCTAATTGAATTCAACGAGCATTAATTGAGTACCAACTGGGAATCAGGTGTTGCTCTATAAGCTAAGGCTACAAAATGAATCAAAACAGCCCCTGACTTAAAGCAGGTCATACCCTAGTAGGGATATAAACATGTAAATAAATCATTAATATAGTGTATTATGCAGAAGACTGTATTCTGTGCTATGAGAACCCAGATGAGAAAAATTAATTCTATCCAGAAGGGTCAAGAAAGAGACAAAAAGGAAATATAATTTTTGTTTAGCCCTGAACTATGAATAAGGGTTGTCAGGCAGGAGATTGGGGTGCAAGTTTATGGGGACAAGGAAGCATAGAAAGGGAAAATATCTTCAACTTTCCCCTTTCCTTTATTTGACTCAGATCTCTTCCCTAGCCCCACAGATGGTGGTTCATCTTCTAGTCATCAGTGTTGACATATAGTGAAAATAATTTTGGTTTTATTTTAATAATAAAGATCTAAAGAATAAGGTAAGATCTTGCCATCAGGCAAGATTGGAGCTTTGTGCTTGCTCAATGACATTAATAATTTTTCAATTGAATAATGTCAATATTAATTGACATTAATAATATGTGTGTTGAATGCAACTTTTTCCTGTTCATTTTCATCGGTTGTAAGAAGAAATAGGGTATGGATTTTGTGATCTTATAGGAAAAATCTTCACTAATTTTTAGAACTATAACCATTTTAATTTCAAATATGTATGTCTGGGCCTTATAATGAATGAAAGACTGAGTCTACAGTCTGTGGCTCTGAATTCACATAGTATGGAATGATCATCACAAATACGCAGCCTCTCTCCCATTCCATGACAGGCATCTCTAATTGATAATGTCATTCTTTGATGATGAGCCTGTACATGCCTCTGAATGCCTTTTCACATAGTCAGCCATGTCATGATGAATCAGAGGCAACTGGTAAAATCCCATTTGTTATGTCTTGTTGGAGAGGAGCTTATTGGATTTGGGAGTCAGAAGTTGTGGGTTTGGGGCCTAGTTATTTCTTTACCAAGTTAGGCAACTTCTCTGAACCTCAGTTTCTTCAGCAGGAAAGTCTACCAATAGCTACTTTAAGGGTTGTTATTGGAGGATTACATAAGGTCAGATGTGTGAGAGGGCATAGCTCTAGGAACTTCAGTGCTCAATAAGTAAGTTTAGTGAAACAGGATCCCTGTGACTTGCCTAAATCCTTCTGAGCCTTGCTTCCATGCATCTATTCTGTTGAAAAGAGAAGTGACAGCTGCTTCTAGCATTGGCAGTGTTGCTGCCATCTTTCCATTTACTCAAAAGAGAAAACTGAGAGCCATCTTCTACCTCCCTCTCTTTTGGCCTTCATCGCTAAATTCTGTTAATTTATTTAGGAGCAACTCTATTTTTCACCTCCCTCTGAGCTGACCTAGCACCACCCCAACACCAGTGATGGTTCATCACTTCATGCCTGTATAATTTTATTAGCTTCCTGTCTTTCCTTTATCTATTCCAGCGTTTTCAAACTCTGCACTATTAACATTTTGGACTAGGGGGCTCTTCATTGTCAGGGGCATTGTAGGATGTTTAGCAGCATCTCTGATCTTTACCTACTAGACGCCAGTAGTACTTCTCCAGCTGTGACAACCAAAAATGTCTCCAGACATTGCCAAATACTCCCTGATGGGGAGAGGGGAGACAAATTGTCCTCAGTTGAGAACCACTGCTCTAATCTCATCCTTTTAAACTATTTCACCCAAGCTAAGAGATTAATTACTTATGAATAGTGTTTTGCTGTATATCCCCAGTTCAAGTTGTCTTTCTTTGGGCCTATTCAAACTTTAGTATGGCTTTTTATTTTATCTTAATTTAATTTAATTTATTTTATTTTATTTTATTTTTAGTGTGGCTTTTTAAACTTTAATGTGCCTATGAAAATATTTTTAAAATGCAAATTGTGCTTATGAAGTCTGGGTGGGTCTGAGATTCTGCTTTTCCAACAAAGTCGCAGGTGAAGTTGATGCTACTAGTCCACCCACAAAGCACTTGAGTAGCAATGCTTTGAAAGACACCAGTTAAGTGATTCAACAACATCTGTTAAGAGTTCATTAAAGATAGCTCCTGCTTTAGAAAGAGCTCACAGACCAGCAGAAAAGAGAGAAATAAGCAAATAACTATAGGAAAAGTTGGTATTTGTTACCATAAGACTATGGATATAATGATACAATGATCTATAAGTGAGAAATTTATTCTGCCTGGGATGATAGGTAAGTGAAGGGTAAAGAAGAAATAAGTAATAATCAGAGAAACCTTTAATGAGGAAATGATCTTTTATTTGGGCCTAGAGAATATGTATGTGGTCTTCCAGGTGGAGAGGAAAGAGAAGTGCCTACGCAGGAAGTGGGAACAGCATGAGCAAAAACAGAGAGTAATACAAATGCTTAGGGTGTTGAAGAAACTGTTCAGTGTGGCCAGAATTCAGGCTGGCATTGAAGAGGGTCTCAGTATGCTGCCTTCATTTTTAGGAAGTACCTTGTCTCACATACTATATATTTGGCATTTATTATGTAAGCGAGAGGGATGGATGCATTGAAGGTTTTTAAGTAGGATAACAACATGATCAGATGTATGTGTTTGAAAGATCATGCTACAGGGAATGTGGATGGGAGGTTACAATGAGGACCATCCAGGAATCAAGCCATACGTGCGGGGATGAGGATCTTGACTAGGATGAGAATAGTGGAAGCCACGGTGAGCTGGAGCTGTCTCATACCAGTCCTGAGAGTTGATTGTAGGCAACTCTCTCCAACTCAATGTGTCATGCTGGTGGTTTGAAATTGGCCATAGTGGGAACTTTTATACCACGGAAATTGGAAAATGCCAGAAATGTTTCCCTGAGAGGTGGTTGTTAAACATTTGCCAGCACATCACTGAGTGGAAGAGACTGAGGTAGACAGGTGTCAGAGCCGCTTGGAAGTGATTTATTAAATGTGTTAGAATGAAGGACAAGAATGCATCACAGATGACATGTCCTCATTTGGGCAACTGAATAAATTTGGGTTTTTTTTTCAATGCAGCGAATATTTACTGAAGGCCCACTATGTGCCTAGCACTGTTCCAAATACCTGCCCCCATGGAGCTTACATTCTACTGCGATGGTGTCATTAACTAAGACAGGGAAGACAAGGTCAGGGCAGAGAGGCTGGCAAATACTTCTTGTAGTTGGGGAATATGGATGGTATCCAAGTGGAGTTTTTCAGTTATAATCACATAGCCATATCCTGTGCTATACTTTCTAGAGCATTTCACCTACAATTCTAATTAAATGTTTATAGTAACTTTGTAGGGCAGATGGGAGAGGTATTTATTGCCAGATGGGAAAATCTGAGGCTCAGATATTCAGAGATTTGCTCAAAGTCACTGAGCAAGTTGGTGTCAGTCAGGATTTGAGTCCTGGGCTTCTGACAAGGAGCCTAGTTCTCTCTTCCCAGTCCACCCTACAGTCTGCTGGATGATCCGTGCAGATGACATGATGAAGTAGTAATGAAAACCTTCCTTTGCATTCCGTGTCATTTTCACTCTCAAAGTGCTTCCCCAGCTGTGATCTCAGTTACTCCTCACAGCCCTAGGTGCTACTCCATGGTGTTCATTTGGGCTTGTTGCTAGGTACAGATTAGTTGAAGAGTCACAGGATCCCTGCTCCCAACTGCAAGCCCTGGTTGCTCTGATCAAGCTAATAGTGGTTTTGTCTGTTGCTGTTATCAGAGAACAAGCATCTCTTCATTCTTGTTTCTGCTTCTGTTCCTGAGTCCTCTACCCCACTCATTTCTGTCTCCAAATGACATACCAGTACATCAGGGGTTTACTAAATAATAATGGAAAAGGAAAACAAAGTAAAAAGCAAGAGTAGTAGAATAGGTATTTTTTGAATGATGAGTACAATATCCATAAAAATATCCTTAAAATAGACAATGTACCAGACTGATCTAAAAATCATATTATACTTTAAATATTAAGTTTATGGTATTATACTATAATATTTAAAAGGGGAAAGTATAAAGTGTAATGAAATAGATTCAGGAAATGAAGGCTCCAATTGCTCAAGGATCAGGGGTTAATAAAACCAAATACTTCTGTCTGGGATTAGTATATGCCTCTCTACAGGCATTTAGGTTGACACCCAGACAGAACAGGAACTATTTCCCAAATGGCATATCACACTAACTTTTCAAAGTGCAGCTTTCACATAACTAGCTTTCCCTTTTTCTTTTGTAAAAGCATTTTTGTGTGCACATGAGTATATGTCTGAATATATATTTATATATGAGACTATATATATAGATATGAGTGTATCTAAAGCAGCTACAGTAGTGTTGCTTGGCTGAGTGGGAGGTGATACAGGACTGTGCTATTAGTGAGCGGGAGGTAGGAGGTGGCTATGGCTGATGGGCAGGAGTGTGAGGTAATTGCAGGGTAATACTGTCTGCAGGTATTTTTAGATGACACCAGAATGGGAAGATGTTGGTTGGTGGTGATGGTCTTTCTTCTTCTAGAGCAGTGATGAAACATGCATAATAAAACATAAGGATTGCCAATTTGGAGCAGACCTTTTGTCCATCTACCCTAGAACTATTGATGATGGAGGCACCAACAGCTGTGTTGTGGGAGAGTAGGTTTAAAATCTTTCTTGGCATCCACCATTAATGTTAAGGACCTTGCTCTTGAAATCCTGGGTTTCCCTTAATAAGTCACTTTAGATGTGTCATCTTTTAATCTATTTCAGTCTTTTAAATAAGTTTTGGCCTGGGCTATTTCTTGGGAAAAAGTGTTTCTTGGTTTGACAAGTTTGCTATCCACTGTGTGGAGTAAAATGTCTTTATCCTCAACTTATTTGATTTTTCCAAGTTTTAAGGGGGTACATTAGTTACAGTGTTCCAGAATTCAGTACTTTTTATAGAATTTTTAGCTTATCATCATGTTTCCCCTATGAGAAATAAAATTACTATAATCAGATAAGATTATGAAGGTGAAAATGTTCTAGAAACTATGAAGTTCCTACAAGTTGTAAAGTTTTTACAACTTTTACTGTTGTTCTTAACTCATGTCCAAATTCTAGGAACCTAGTCCACCTAACATCCAAAGACTTTCCAGGTCCTGGTCATTTTGCCAACTACCTACGTGGTTATGTGTCAACCTTTTGAAGTCTAAATGCTACTTTCAACATGAGACATTCTTTGGGAGCTACATCCCCAAGATAATTAAAAATATTAATTGGTCAGAACAATCTTAACTTTTTTAGACCACATCTGCCATTCCTCTTGGAGATGGAAAAGACCAAGCTTCTTTCATCTGGAAAGCTGGTATCTAACACAGGGTTTTAAGGCCCTTTCATATTTTCTTTTAATCTGGAAATACTTCAAAGTGTTCTAGAGAAATTTTAAACAAATAATCCATATTAGAACAGCACTTTAAAAAGCAAGTTACTCATAAATATTTGTTCAAGGACCCTTAAATTGATTGGTTATGTGTTGATACTCTTAACATTCTAGTATTGCTTCTTTTTGCATACAATATTATTATAACTTTGTTTTCCCAGCAAAATTATAGTTTGTGTGTGCACACGTATGAGTGTGTGTGCATATATATATATATATATATATATATATATATATATACTTATAGTTTTCTTTTAGGACGTTTTTTGGCCCTATGTGTCTTATAGTGTTTCCCATCTCAGTAAATGGCACCTCCCTCCAGAGATTTACTCATATACAAAACCTAGGAATATTACTGCTTCACATCCTATCACTTCCTAGGTCCTATATAGTCCATCCATTTTTCTCCATCTGCGCTCCCACAACTTCAGTTGAAACTGTAACAATCTCTTGCATGAGCTCTAGCAATACTTCCAGCTGGGTCTCCTTGTATTCACTCTAAGCTTCTCTCTTTTCCCACTGTGTCAACAAACATTGCTGTCCCCTCTTCCTGGAAGGTGCATCTTCTCACCTCCCCCCATGCATACCCCAGCACACATGGGCACACACATATCCCTTCATTCTTCACCTAGCTAACTCCTACTCACTGTTTTTGCCTTTCCCTCAAAAAGGAACTTCTCAAGGAGGCCTGTCCTGTCAGTTCTCCAGATACCCAGTCTAAGTTATATCTTGTAGGTTTCATCTGCTAATAGCCCCTTTCTAATTTTTTATGAAAACACTCAGCACAATTCTAAATATATAGCTTCTCTGTGCTGCTTTTATATGTCTTTCCTACTAGACCAAAGGCTCAGTGTGGGCAAAGAACTCATCTGCCTGGCTCACTTCTGTATCCTCAACACTTAGGGTTGGTCCTCATACATTATAGTCACCCATGTAATAAATGTTGATTGCATTAATAAATGATCTGTAAATCTTACAGTGGCCTCTTCTAGTGAAATCTATTTTTAACCTTATTATCAGGTCACTCAGTAGTATCAAGTTAATCAAGTGGTTTCTCTTCCAGGTAAATACTGCGGTCATATGCCTCAGATCACATCACTAGCAAAACTGTGGGAAAATAATTATAATATCCTTGGATTATACCTTGAAAATCTCCATCATCCAAAATGACTTTGTTTAAAGATTTCTCAGAAATTCACAAGGACTTTCATATTATCAGGGAGAACTTTCATAAATATTCTCAGGCCATTTGACCTTGTCATTCCTACTATTTGCCTTGTCAAGAGAGGAAAAAAAATCAGTTGGTTTTCTACATAATGGTCTTGAAGCAACATGCATGAATCAATCCTTAATCAATCCTCTGGCACTTATAGCATTGGAGTATATAGGCTCCATGTGCCTGACATCCACACTCCCTCCTAAGAAGACTAGATCCTTTGACACTGGTAAAGTGGTTTTGTTATTTATAGCAAGGAAAGGCCTTAAAGAGCAGTTTATCAGTAGTATTGTCTCTTCAAGCATCACATATTTAGTTTTGTCTTTTGGAGGTAACCCATCCTGGTAGGCCTAGCAGCATAAATGAGTGAATATATAAAAAGAGGATTCTAAATTTAGGGCAAAAAATTCCCAGCTGTGCCCTCACCTCTGAAAGTCTACTGGTGGAATAAATATCACTGGTTTCCTGGCCAGAATTACATCAGGACCACTGAAGGGAGAGTTCCTCACATGGCAGAGCCTCCCTTTGCTCCTAAACAGTGGAAGGGAATTAGAAAATAATTTCTACCCCAAGAGGATTTACCATCAATTGTGCTAAGAGGGGAGGTTCTGAATGCAATAAAAATGTATTATAGAATTACAAAAGTGATGATGAAGTTCATAAAGGAAAAATGGATAGTTTTAATATCATTAAGAAATTTTAAGAAAATGTTTTGGTCTGTATTATATGATATAAAACACTGCCTTCTCAATGAGAAGAGGACAGTTTTCTTTCTTACAGTGGTCTACAAGGATCTGGCAGGGTCTGCTTCATATCCCAGCAAATTATATTTTCAGGTCCTTCTTCCTTCTTCCCATCTTCTTTCACCTTGTTGACTAAAGCTTGCTGAAGTAAGGCTTTTATCTGGTCCCAAACCAAGTTGGCCTGTTTCAAAGACAATTGTACTTGGATTGATATTTAACTAGAGATGATAAGAAAATACATAGTAAAAGGGATATATAATTTTAGGGACATAAAATAGAACTCAAAACCTGGGTTTGAGTTCTGACTATTCCTTACCGGACACACTATCTTGACCTATCACCTAACAATTCTGAGCCTTCCTTCTTTGTCCCTAAAGGAAGGATGATGCTGATACTTTCCTGATTACTGATTGATTATAGGGTTATAATAAAAAATAATGTGATAATGGATATAAAAAGTGCTTGATAAACTGAAAAAAAAACCCAAACCTCTACACTTGTTAGTTACCATTGTCATTAATTAGTAATATAGAACTTTTATACCATTGACAATTACTAGGATATTTGATTATGAATTTAGCATTTGCCAAATGTTCTCCTCAGGTAGCTGACATTTAAATAAACTTGTCAAGTACCTGTGGAACTAGAGGCTTTATATTCTATCCCTTTATTTAGTCAAGCGAAGTATTTGAACTATATTATTTCTGTTCTTCTGCAGAAATACCCTAGAGACTTTTAGTTTATGACACTCTCTGTTTCTATAGAGGTTTGATATAAAAATTATCCATTTGAATAGCCTTTCTCTGACTTCTTAGAACAGAGGTGAAAGATTACACCCATGCTATTATTATGCAACATTTCTCTTGCTGGCTTTACATGATAAATTCCTCCTTGATTCTAATTTCAGGAGAAGTTTTGACTCTATCTAGATTTAATTCTTACCTATGACAGGATATGGGACTACTATTGCTCAATGTTTTTGCATTTTTGTGAGATTTACCAGAATGTTTAGAGCCAAATTTCATTGAATATACCAGAATGTTTGCCCAACCTATTAAAAAAATGTACAGGAGCATCTTTGCCTCGAAATTGTACTTAATTAAGGGGAAAATCTTAAGTTATATTGTATATTCATCAGTAAGTTGCTTTAAGTCCTTTTGGAATTGATGGGGTATAAATCTTAAATATATAAATAACTGTACTCAGGGCAAGATGTTATGTGATTCAGGTTTCCTAAGTCTTAGTGAGTGATTACATGATGGGTATTCAATTCTGTATCCCTTCAGGACAACTTGACGTAGAAAAAACTGAACACATTGTCTAGTAAGTTCCTTTACAATAATAAAGCTTTACTACCTAAAAAAAAAATCCTGTATTTCAGAAGAATATCATGTTTGAGCTTTTTCATATATTTTAATTGCTCCCACACCCACCACCACTTTAAAAAAATCACTATTTTTTGCAGGTTTGCTTCCCATATCTTCTTAGTTCCAGACAGGGTCTCTGACCTACACCTTGGCACCTCTAGCACTTTTTTTGAAATCTGGACACTCTAGGAGACCTGTCATAGTGGGAAGCACAGCAGGACCAGGCTTGTCTTACTTGTCCTCTCAAGAGTCAACCTCTTGAGCTGCATTTCTGTGTCTCAATAATAACCTCCCAAGGGCAAATTCTTTTGAGCACTCCTGTTTTAAGTAAGTTAAAAAAGAATTTGATCTATCAAATATGCCTTGAGGTTTGTATCTTACCAAGGCAAATCTTGTCAACTTTTTAGATTCTCCTTTCTTGTGTCAAAGGATTCAAGGACCAATTAAGACCCATCTGAGAAATAAGATGCATCTTGCCTGACACTTAAAAATAATAATAAAAAAATTATAACCAAGTATTTTAAACCTAGGTAGAATTTTTATCTATTTTATTCACTAAACATTTCAGAGCAAGGTACTAGACACTTGGGATACAAAAGTATATCAGACATAGTCCCTTACCTTAAAGAGCTTACTATCTAATGACTGCCATAGCCCTTAGTACCTACTTCAATACCTGCCACATAATAAGTACCTAAACAGCGCTCTTTTCTTTTCATAAAAGAATTAGATGTTTTAGTTTGTACAAATTTTGGATTAACATAGCCATAGTATTTTATAGAAAAGGAATTGAAATCTACATCCCTATATCTATTATCTCAAAATATCTTATTAGGAGTTTAATAGTTCACTAGAATCTGCTTTCGACTTTATTTTTTAAATTTTATTTTTAAATCTTATTTATTTATTTAGAAAGAGAGTGAGAGAGAGCGAGAACAGGAAGAGGGGCAAAGGGAGAAGGAAAGAGAGAATCCCAAGCAGACTGCATGCCCAGTGTGGAGCCCTGTGTGGGGTGACGACCCTGAGATCATGACCTGAGCTGAAATCTAGAGTAAGTGACTGAGCCATTCAGTGCCCCTGCATTCAATTTTAGATTACTACCCCCACACACACCAAAAAAAAAAAAAAAAAAAAAAAAAAATTCTACACCATCCCATTAGTACAAAGCCAGATACCCTTTTTTGTTTTTTCCCCAGGACAGGGTTGATGGGATAGAAATCATTCTGACAGTCTCTTTTACAATATGGCAGAATTTCCTCCAAAATGCTCAGTTGTTACCACGCATACTTTCTGAATGGTTCTGTCTGTATTGGTTAGGATTGGGAAGTTGGAGACAACTCTTGAGCATGATTCATTGAGAATCTGTATTACTTCCTCATTCATCCAATCATAATGGGAGGTGGTATGACCTTCAGGGTCAGGGAGGGTATGCACAAAAGAACATTGTTAAGAATGTGCAAGGTATATTTAGGAGACCAGTTTTACCTGTGTGGAAGCCTTCTTTAGAGAAATAATAAGTTAGAATCATATAGTCATGAACTTGGAAGGTAGCTCAAATATGACATAGTTTTAGAATTTGTATATTTTGGGGTTAATGTAGGGCATGAAATCAGCCATAATACCTGGCTTGCTAAAATGTAACATGGAGGCCTCTGGGGGTGAGGGAAAGTTTGGGAGAAGGGCTTGGGGCTTTGGAATGCCAGGGCCACGTGACCACTCTGCCGTTGGAATGTCATGGAGCGTTGCCTTCCAGAAGCCTTCTTAGCCCAAACAACCCCCCCCCCCGCCCCGTGATCTGAGAAATGTATGCATTGTCCCTTAGGCTATGTTTAGAACATGCAGATTAGCATATTTTATCTTTCCCGTAAATCCTCTCAGTTTCAGTAAGACCCCTTGTCACACCTCAGTGCTTGAGAAACAGTGATAAAGATATCCTGAAGGACCAATAAAAGTGGGAGCAAAGAAGAGCAAAAGGTCTTCGTCTCTGAATGTTGACCCCCTTGCCTTCTCCTCAACTTTCACGGCAAAGTTTGGAGTAATCTTTCATCCGTCGGTACAGGGATTGCTGGCCATTCCCGGCATGTACAGACCTTTTTAGATTTCATGCTAAATTTTAGTAAATGTCACTAGTAGAAATAATCAGTAAAAATAGGGTATTTTCTTTCTTTTTTTTTTAAGATTTTATTTATTTGACAGAGAGAGAGACAGTGAGAGAGGGAACACAAGCAGGCGGGGTGAAAGAGGGAGAAGGAGGCTTCCCGCCGAGCAGGGAGCCGGATGCGGGGCTCCATCCCAGTAGGCTGGGATTATGACCTGAGCCGAAGGCAGACGCTTAACGACTGAGCCACCCAGGCACTCAGAAATAGGGTATTTTCTGTAAATGGTATAAGCATGTTCAATTAAATGAATTTAGAGAAACAAGCACTTTATTTTGGTTGCATCAGATTAGACTGCATTGTTATTATTTTGTCAGACAAAACTAAAGTTCATTGAAATAGTATCCTAAAAGCTGTAACTGATTTCTTGGTTTTGCCCCATCTGGGCACCATAATATTAACTGTAGTAGTTAGCAGTCATCCTAGTTAATTTATCCATTTCAGATATAAAGGTAACAGTAATACCTTGAGCAGTTTTGAATTCAGGACTTATGAGGACTATAAGTGAATGGATCTGTATGTTGGAATGCAATCCCTATCTTTCTGTCTGAAAACCATAAACTACTTATCTTCCTCTCTGTGTTTCATACTTATCTGTTCCTTCCCATACCAGAGCCCTAACTTTAATTTATAGAATAGTTTGATATTTCTATGTGTAATTGTTTAAAGGTTAGTTTTATTTACTACATCTTTAATTGGTTTGGTTAAGAGCATGGATTTAGGTTCATTGCCTGACTTGACCATTTACTACCCGTGTGATGTTGGACTAGTTATTTAACTTCCAAGTTTCTTCCTATATGAAAACTGGGAATCCTTGTAGCACTTTGCTCATTGTGTAGTTGTGAGGAATGATGGGGGCTCAGAACATATTCAGCATTACATTAATTATTGTTATTATTATTATTATTATCTGTAAAAAATAATGAGTTTAAGCCATGGAAATGCTTTCCCAAATGCCTACCATTTGCTACTTATGATAGTGAAAATGATCTGAGCAGCCCAGGGGTTCCCTCTTTCATGGTTTCACACAGTGGCCATTGCTGAGGGTCAATATTCTCAAGCTGCCTAGAAGCTCTATTATTTGACTGAGTCATTCTATAAGATACTGGCTTGAATCTTCCTGAGGCTATACCTTTGGCTTCATATTTAGATTGTTTTCCTGAATGTGTCCTAGATTTGATCCTTGCCTAGAAGCCATTTCTTAATTTAAGCATAGGCTGTCTGGAAAGGCTGAGAAATTTTAAACTCAGCAATTCTTGCTCTGTTTTATCAGTATTTTCTTTAGCTTTTCTCTCTCTGCTTGCATTTATCTATGAACAGCAGAAGAAGGGAGGTAACACCTTCAACACTTCATCTGGAAATCTCCTTAGCTAAATCACCCAGTCATTAGGTTCATTTCCTACTTCTCATGTTATCAAATAAGACAGTGCTACTAAACTTTCTGCAATTCCATAACAAGGATCCTCTTTCCTCCAGGTGTGGGTAGTCTCTTCAATTTCCTATAAGCCCTCACCTGCAGCCTGTACAAAGTCTTCTACTTAATTGAGTCTTCAGGCTGTCATTGATTCTTTCCTCAAAGTTCTTCCAGCTTTTGCCCACTGCTCATTTTCAAAGTCACTCTCATCTTTTAAGTTTTGTAATGGTGGCACCCCATTCTTAGTGCCAAAATCTGTCTTAGTTACCTGTTGCAGATTAACAAATTACCTTAAAACTTAGTGATTCAGATAATATCATTTATTATCTCATTGAGTTTCTATGGGTCAGGCATTCAGGAACAGGTTGGCTGTTTGATTTTGGCTCAGAATCTCTCATTAGGGTGCAGTCAAGATGCCAGCCTGGGCTACAGTAATCTGAAAGCTGGACATGGCTGAAGGATCTGCTTCCAGATTGGCTCAGTCATGTGATTTTTGAAGGAGGCCATAGTTCCTTAGGGCTCTCCAAAGGACTGCTTGAGTCTACTTATGACATAGCAGCTGACTGAGCCCAGAGGGAATGAGAGTAAGGCAGAAACCACGATACTTTTTATGATCTAGCATTGGTAGTAAAACATTATTTTTGCAATTTAATGGTAATACAAATCAGCCCTGTTAATTGTGGAAGGAACTAGATAAGGATGTGAAAACCAGGAGGCAAAGATCTTTGCAAGACACCTTACTTAACAAGAGGTAACCCAGAGATTAGTAATAATAGGTAGCCAAACTGTGGTGTACTGATAAACCATTTCTCTAAAAATTTAACCAAAACAAAAATACCTTGATTTGTATTATTTGCCATGGTGTAAAAACTCCCACTAGGTCCATCTTTAAGCTACCAATGGTTTAACAACAGAACTGAAAAAGCCTCAAATACTTAACAATTGACTCTCATGAGTTGGTAAGAGCCAACTCCAGGATACCATTGCTCCCAAGGCTGGAGGTTCCATCCATTCCATCCCAGGATGGTTCTGAAAGCAAGTAGGCATAAGACTGGCTCATTTAGGTGGACAAAAATGGAGGATCTGGGACAAATATATAGGGACAGAAAGCATATTAGTGCTTGTCTGAGAATGGGGGTAAGAACAGGACTGCAAATTGTGCGTGAGAGAGCTTTTTGGTGTAATGGAAATGATATAAAATGGGATTTTTTTTATTTTTCATATTTTTATTTTTTTTAAATTTTATTTTATTATGTTATCTAAGTCACCATACAATACATCATTAGTTTTTGATGTAGTGATCCATGACTCATTGTTTTCATATAACACCCAGTGCTCCACACAGAACGTGCCCTCTTTAATACCCGTCACCGGGCTAACCCATGCCCCCACCCCCTCCCCTCTAGAACCCTCAGTTTGTTTCTCAGAGTCCATCGTCTCTCATTGTTCGTCTCCTCCTCCGATTTCCCTCCCCTCATTTTTCCCTTCCTTCTCCTAACGTCCTCCATGCTGTTCCTTATGTTCCACAAATAAGTGAAACCACGTGATGATTGACTTTCTCTGCATGACTTAGTTCACTTAGCATAATCTCCTCCAGTCCCATCCATGTGGATGTAAAAGTTGGGTATTCATCCTTTCTGATGGCTGAGTGATATTCCATCGTATCTATGGACCACATCTTCTTTATCCGTTCGTCTGTTGAAGGGCATCTCGGCTCCTTCCACAGTTTGGCTATTGTGGACATTGCCGCTATGAACATTGGGGTGCATATGGCCCTTCTTTTCACTACATCTGTGTCGTTGGGGTAAATACCCAGGAGTGCAATTGCTGGGTATTTGCAAATTACACTACAGACAAAGGGCTGATTTCCAAGATCTATAAAGAACTTCTCAAATTCAACACCCAAAAAACAAATAATCAAGTAAAAAAATGGGCAGAAGACATGAACAGACACTTCTCAAAAGAAGACATACAAATGGCTAACGGACACGTGAAAAAATGTTCATCATCATTAGCCATCAGGGAAATTCAAATCAAAATCACATGGAGATACCACTTTACACCAGTGAGAATGGCAAAAATTGACAAGGCAAGAAACACCAAATGTTGGAGAGGTTGTGGAGAAAGGGGAACCCTCTTCCACTGTTGGTGGGAATGCACGTTGGTACAGCCACTTTGGAAACCAGTGTGGAGGTGCCTCAAAAAATTAAAAATAAAATGGGATTTTTTTAAAAAAGATTTTATTTTTTTATTTGAGAGTGAGAGAGAGAGAGAAAGAGAGAGAGCATGAGCAGTCGGGGAGAGGCAGACGTAGGCTCCCAGGGAGCCCAACGCGGGGCTCCATCCCAGGACCCTGGGATCATGACCTGAGCCAAAGGCAGATGCTTAACAGACTGAGCCACTCAGGTGCCCCATAAAATGGGATTTTGACGATGGTTACACAACTTTGTAAATTCACACATGCAAAAAAATATTGTTATTTTTTTTTTAAGTGGAAGAGCTAGGCTACCATCCAGATCTAATTCTAACATACTATGCTACTATGGGGTATCAGAAAAATAGAAGCTGCTCTCTTTGCTCTTTGATATTTTAAAATGAAGGAGGCCCAAATGATCCCCACCTCCTGAAGTTTACACCCTTGTATAATCTCCTCCCCTTGAGTGTGGACAGGACCTTGTTTTACTTCTAACCAGTACAATATGACAAAGGTGATGGGATATCACTCTCATGGTTATATTATAAGACACCCTCTTACTAGCTGACCCACTATCTTCCTCCTTGCTGGCTTTGAAGAAGAAAGCTGCTATGAATTCCACAGTCACAAGGAAATGAATTCTGTCAATAACCTGAATAAGCTTGGAAGTGGATTATTCTCCAGATAAGAATGCAGCCCAGCTGACACCTTAATTATAGTTTTGTGAGACCCTAAGCAGAGGACCCAGCTAAGCTGTGCTTCAACTCCTGACCCACAGACATATGAAAGAATAAATGTGTTTTGTTTGAGCTGCTACATTTGTGATAATTTGTGATACAACACAACAGAAAAATAACAAATCCTTCTTTAAATATAGTTACACCAAAATTTATGGTTAAATTTATGTTCCATCTTTATACCATTATAATTTTATGAACACATTTTACAGTTGAGTCTCTTCTTTCTAAATTTTTTATTTTCCAGGATAAATAATTGTCTTCGTTTTCTTTGATTTGTTTTCTGTTCCTGTCACTAACTCATTTCCTACCCTTCTGTATAAGAGAAACTCTATTATTAATATGATCAAACACAATGGGAAAACTGTCAACTTAATTATCGTTATTGAGAAGTTTGATTCCATTCTGATCCTCTCTCCTTGCCCCCACCCTGGAGAGCTTTTGGGTTATCATTATCTCCTGAATTCTAAAATTTTATGATGATGTGTAGTAGGAGTATTTCTACTTTATTCATTGTGTTGGGCATCCAGCAGATTCTTTCAGTAAGAAGAACATATACCAGTTTTTTATTTACTCTGGTTTTTTTTTTTTTTTGGAAGGAGGGTAAAATTCCTCCTCTCCATTTTCTCCTTAAATGGGAAGAACCTCAAGTCCTGTTTTGGCTCTAGAACCCACCTTTCTTGCCTTCTCACGGACTTTATTCCTAGAAATACATCCAGAGGTTAAGGAGTGCAAATTAAGTTATTTATCTGCTTTCCTTGTAAGATTTCAACATTTTACGATTTGCTAAATAAATTATCACTCATCCATCTGCCTTCCAGCTTCCAAAATGTTGCTTGTTTGTGTGTGTGTGTGGTTAGTCCTTTTTAAAAGACCAGTTTACTGTCATTTCAGTGTATTTTGGGGAAGAGCAGAACATAAACTATTCATTCTAATTTCTTTAATCAGAATCTGACCTTTCTACATTTAACTATCCTGTTGTTTTCTAATAATAGTCCTATGAGGTAAGCAGGAAAGATGCCATTGTCCCTCTTTTACTGATAAAATACTTGAGAGATTGCTTAAGTGACTTGTTTGAGATTACTAAAGATGTCCTGGAATGCTCAAGTCTGGGGAGTCATATTTTTAAAAAATATTTATTTAATTAAATTAATTTAATTTATTTTTAAAAATTGTTTGTTTGTTCGTTTTACCTATAACATACTGCTTCCTAATTCTGGCCAGTAGTCTCAAAAGTTAGTAAATTTGGAGGTGGCCTTCTATTCCGGTGTTTCCTAAAATGTATACCATACCACAGTAGTTCCAGGGGAGAATCTCTGTAAAGAGAGATTCCATAATCAACCATATTTGAGAAACGCTCTATGCTAATGGATTCTCTTAATTCTATGACACCATTAATTGTAGGAAATAGTTACTTAGTTTTAATAACAGGTGGAGCTGTAAGGAAGGGTGGGAAAGAAGCATTTTAAAAACTGTATTATAAGAAATATAGAATTTGAGAAATGTAAAATGGTTTTTTAAAAAAATAAATCTTAGAATTGAGCACATGCACTATATTTACTTTCCATAGTTGTCTATATATTAAAGACTTTGAAAATGGTAATAAAGAAATCTAGTAAGAGTATTTAGTTCAGTGTTTCTCAAATGACTTTACCATTAAAGCCCTTTTTCATTTAACACCTATTAATAATCCAAGTAACTTTGAAACCTCCCTTTTTCCTTATCTCCCCCAACCACATAGTATATAATCAACCACCCCTCACAACCCCGAGGCAGCAGCTCCTTCTGCTCACGGGTCCTGTCCCTGTGCTTGAATAAACCACCATTTTGCACCAAAAAAAATAACATTCCAAATTATTTGTTTATTAATTTAATAACTATTTGTTGAGCTTTCTGCTATTTGTAGGACATTATGCTGTACACTGAATATTGGCATGATGATAGAGCAGTCCAGCGCTTCATGGAGTTGAAGTGACGTGGGTGTGTGTCTAACAGAGGTTTTAGCCTAATCTGAAAATTAGTTGTTTGCTCTGAAGAACTGAGATTCAAATTAAAACCAGAAGGAGGAGTACGAGTTAGTTTCTTGTGGGGTGGGGGGAGTGGGGAAGGGGAAGGGGGAGGTCAAAGAGCATTCCAGGAATTGGTAGTGCTATTTCAGACTCCACATGAAGAAAGCTGAGTTAGTCCAACCTCCTGCTTTTACAGACAAGGAAAGTATAGCCTAGAGAAGTTAGAATTAAAGAAAGTCAATCTTGACTGGAATCTTAGACGTCTAGTCCAATACTATGCCTGGCACACAATGTATCTTGACCACATCTTAGATAAATAGTTGTCCTCCTTCTTTGAACCAGCAGTTCTCAGAGGTTAAAGAGATACCTGAATCAATTTTTTTGCATGTTCATAAAATATTTTTTAAAATGCCAAGATAGGGTTATTTTGCATTTATATTATTTACACTAAACATATATATGTTTGGTACACACCTAAAAACACTAAGGAAACACAACATCATATAGAGATAATGCCAAAAGTTTTGACTCCAGGCTCTTAAGAATGTCAGAGTCAGACTGAATTATACTCCTAAATCCCATCCCACCTTCCCCTATGGTATAGGTTTTATAGAAAACTCACTATCTCTATCACTATCTTATAGGTTGAACTGATAATGTAGCATTCACCTATTGGGCTACCTTTAGGAGACATATAGAACAAACAAGTCCGCTTCCTCTTCCATCAAAAATCCCTTGTGTATGCACAGACATTCACTGTGGCTTCCCATTGTTGAAATAACTCCACTGTCTTTAAGTATTTCTCAGATGCCAGTTTCTAGGACCTTCATTCTTCTATTTCATCTTCTAATACCTTGGGAGACCTAGAGGTTTGCCCTCATTGGCTCTATGACATTCCTCTGTCCATACTGTGGCTTGACTTTCTGCTTATTTAAATGGAAAGTTTCTGAACCATTTCAGACCCCTTTGACTCATTTCATATTAACAGACAGGGAATTTCCCCCACTACTACTCTATCCTGTCATCACCTTCCAGTAGTGAATTCTTTCCCTGAGTGGAATGGCTTCTTTGAGCAAAACAAAATTAGGATTGCATGTTATTCTGTAATCTGGGTATTTCGATATAACATGTGTAACCCTAAATCTGTATTTCAGCCAGTCTGACATGCTCATGGGTCGCACTTATGCCAGTCACTGAGGAGGAACTAAGAATGCATGAGAGACATGTTGGGCAATTTTCTAGGACTCCTCTCAGTCTCTCTGTCTATTTTCCCCTTGAACCCATCCCCTGTTTTAGACTTGATACTGTAGTACTTTTCGCCTGACTCTGATTCAATGTTTCTTTAAGTACTTTGATTGGATATTATTTCTTTGGCTTGTTCTCTTTCCAGTGGCCCCATATAAGATATCCTTCCCCTCCTTTCGGCCTCTTGGAACATATTCCCTCCAGTGCCCTTCTTGTAAATTATACTGGCAAAGCCCATTTTGACCATTACTGAAGATAAAAATGTACATTGTGAGGACATGGGAGAACTGGTCTCTCAATTCTAGAGAGTTCTCCATCACACCTAAATTCCTGGGACATTTCTCATCTGAGACATATAATTGTTGCACAGCATAAATAAAGATCTCCATATGTGATAACCTCAGAAGGCTTCTAGAAGAAAGTTGAGGTCCAGATCTCTATCTCTGAGCTCCTTGGGAAGTATCAGAGCCCAAGAGACAACGAGCAAATTTGGTGATAATCCTTTGGAAGATTGGATAATTGTTTTTAATTATTCATTAATTTTGCCATGGCTTCCTATGAAAGTAGGCAGAGTATCTTTCCTGGGTCCATTGGATATTGGCCTAGGTCCAGTGAACTGCTTTGGATAAGTTGGTGTTAGCAGAGGTGATGCAGTTGAGGCTTCATATGTGCTTGCCTGGAGTGCTTGACCTCTTGCACTTTGGCTAACTACCATGAGAAGAACAAGCCCCAGGCAACCATGGGTCCCAGAACAAGAGACTTGAACCTGACCTGCCACTTGGAGCAGAACTGCCTCAGCCAGCTCACAAACTGGTTAGTGAGAAATGTTTATTGTTATAAGTTACTGACATTTTGGAGTTGTTTATTATGTAGCTTTATCATAGCAGAAACTTGAATGATAACATCTTCTTTTATACCACATTTAATATGAATGCCTTCAAGATAGTTGTCTTTATTACCTCCCCTTGGAAAACTTTCTATTATTACAGGTTAAATTGTGTTCCAAAAAAGACATGTTGCAGTCTTAATCTTCAGTTCCTTGAATGTGAACTTATTTGGAAATAGGGTTACAGATGTAATCAGGTTAAAATGAGGTTATACTTGGTAGGTTAGACCCTCATCCAATATAACTGGTGTCCTTATAAGAAGGAAAAGCAGAAATGCAGATGGAGAAACATGAAGAAATCACTATATGATGACAGAGGCAGAGATTGAAGTGATGCCTCTACAAGCCAAGGGATGCTAAGGATTGGCAGCCACCATTACAAGCTAGGAAAAGGCAAAGGATTCTATTAGGGTCTCAGAGGGAGCAGAGCTCTGCTGACACCTTGATTTCAGATGTCTAGCATCCAGAACTGTAAAAATATACCCAGTTTTTGATACATTGTTATAACACAGTTTTCCTAAGGCCCCTGAACCGCAAAGTTTTTCTCTCTTTGTAAAATACCTCATTTGTACCACTGGTAGTGCCTTTATCATGTTCTACCTGTTATCAGAGTTACTTTTGTCTCTTATACTAGGCTGCACATGCCTGAGACTTTGTACATTTTCCATGATAATTAAATGAGCTAATTTATCTGAGAAGGTTCTGCGAACTGCTGAATTGCGATACAAATATTGGGTTGTTTTATGTTTATTAATTTGAACTTTGTCACATTCCATCATTTGCTCAGTACATATTTCTCAAGTGCCTACTACTGAGTGCCAAGCATGGCTCCAGGTGAAGTGGATACCATGCATGGGGTTTATAAACAAAGTAAATTCATCATGTAGGATTAAACAAAGTTCTGTGATGGAGAATAATTGGGGACATCTACTTTAGAGAGTTACGACAGTCTTCTCTGATGAGGTGATATTTAATTTGAGACCTGAATGATAAAAGCATGTCATCAGTGTGAAGAGGCAGGAAAAAATTATTCCAGGCAAAAGAAACAGCAAACTCTAAACCCCTGTTTGAAGAAAGAGTATGACCCAATCCTAGAGACAGACTGAAGGCAAAGGAAACTGGACCAAAGTGAAGTCAGTTCAGGTCACTTTGTTGATGTTTGAGAGGGAGGTAGAGGCCCGATCTTCCAGGATCCTGCAGGCTATGGTCAAGAGTATGGATTTTTATTCTAAATGCAATAAGGGAACTACTGGAGGATTTTATGTAAAGGGGTAAGATGGAACATAAAAAAAAATTCATTTGCCTTCTATTATGAAGTAGGTGGTGGTTGGTGGAAGGAAGAACAGGAAGAGAGTAATTAGGAAGGAGGCTGTGATAGTTATCTGGGTGAGAGGTGGATGATAGCATGGATTAAGGTAACATCAATGATAATTTCAGTAGCTTGGATTAGGATAGATAGGTTATGTGCTTTCTTATCTGTGTGTTGGTACCTTTTACTGAAATGCAGAAGATAGGTTTTGGGGGAAAGTTAGGAGTTCACAAAAAATTTCCCTCAATGTTTCTCTCCCAAATGTCAACTTTGGGTCCTAACATAAGGGATAGAGTTGGGACAGAAATTCTGACCCAATGGATATGGAATTAGGTGTCAACTGGACCTTATGTTTTGGAACAGGGTTTGGCAAACTTTTCCTTAAAGGAATAGATAGTAAATATTTTAGTTTTGCAAAACCAGAAGTGCAATATTGAATACAATGTAGATACTTAGAATAATTTAAAGTGTAATCATCTAAAAATATAAAATCCATTTTTAGGTTGGAGGGCCATAAATAAAACAGGAAAGTAGCTGGATTTGGTCTGTGTAAGGTAGTTTGTTGACTCCTGGTCTAGACCAGCAGTTGACACACTACTGTTCATGGACCAAAGCTAGCCAACCACTTGTTTTAGTAAATAAAATTCTTATTTACACAGCTTTATGCCTATTTGTTACATATTGTCTATCCCATGATAAAGACAGTGTTGGGTAGTTGCAACAAAGACCATATTTCCTATTTTGTTTGGGATGTCATAACAAAATACCATAGATTAGATGGCTTAAACAACAGAAATTTATTTTCTCATTGCCCTGTAGATTGGAAATCTAAGATCAAAGTGTCAGTATGGATGGGTTCTGGCAAGGACTCCCTTTCTGGCTTGTAGATAGCTTCCATCTTGCTGTATGCTCACATGGCCTTTTCTCAATGTCTGTATAGAAGGAGAAGAGAAATCGAGCTTTCAGGAGTTTCGTCTTATAAGGGTACTAATCTTGTCATGAGGGCCCTACCCTCATGACCTCATCTAAACCTAACTACCTCCCAAATTCCCCACCTCTAAATATCATCATATTGGCTATCTAACCAAGGCTTCAACATATGAATTTGTGGGTGGGGGTATAGTTCACTCAAAGCACTTTATGTCCCACAAGCCTAGAAGATTTATTATCTGACCTTTCAGAGAAAGCATTTGCCATCTCTGGTCTAGATAAGAGTGCTTGAGCTCCCTTCTTCCATCATGTAGAAAGTCTATTATCTTCTGTATGTTCTCTGCAAACCCCCAGGGGGCTTATCTTCTTATGACCCTCCCTGGATCTGAGTCCTTGTACTTACAGATGGATTATTTGACCATCCCATACATGGTCTACCTGTTCAGCACTGTTTTCACAAAGGGAAAATTCTACTCTACTCTGTGATGTCCATAACCATTAAAACAAAATGTAAGTTAATCCAGAGTATAAGTAGCTGCCTTAGGTACTATTCCTTATACAACAAAAATATTAAACATTTTTTTCCTCCTTAGTAAAAGGATAAAAATTGGAAACAAAAAACAAAATGCAAGTTAACAAGCATTGTTATAGAACTTTGTGGGACAGTTAGGCTTTGAGGACATGGAGGGGACTTACACTACAAAATAAAAAGAACTTGAAATCCTTATTGGACATTCTCACATTTCTCTTCTTTAAAATGTCCCCTTACCACATTGGCTAATGTAGATGCCAATCACTCACCAAGATAGTCTACTCTCTTCATTCTTCTCTCTTCTCCTTTTCCTTCTTTGCTTTCTCCTATGCCCCAAATTCCAGTTTCTTCCTTTTGTTGAGTGGTTGAGTTACTTTAAAAAAATTTCTTTCTGCCATTCTGTGATAGGTTTCATCTTTTACTCCCAAGAGACATATCAAGATTTCTTTTTCTTGGCTATTGTAAATAATGTTGTAATAAATGTTAGCTATTAGAATTTTTTAAAGATTTTTTTCTTAAATGAAAACTGCTTCCTTCTAAAGGAGAATTCTGTTTCTAACCCTAAGATAATAATTTCTTTTTATCTCAACACAAAAATATCATGGGGGTTGAACAGCCATCCTCTGTACAGGTACCTGCTATGCCATCTTGCCTCAGTTATGGCAGTTCTATAACGGGAGAAATTGTTGGTTCACTATTATGTGTCACACAGTATGCTAGATATGTGACTTATAGTATAATACCTCATTTAACACTTACCCAACTCTGTTAGGTAAATCCTTGTTTCCGCATTCTGCAGATGAGAAAATTGTGGTTCAGGTGTCTTTGTGTCCAAAGCCACACCTTTAATAAATGGGATTTGAACCCATCTTTCTGTGCTAATTTTCAAGCTGTTTTCACTACACCACACAGTTTTGAATCTGGCCAATCTTATGGAACACCAGATATAAACAGAGAAAATATATCATTTTCTGGGGAGTAAGAAAATGAAGAAATATTAGTTGGTATTTTTAGATACTTTCAAATGTTGGGCCAGATTGTGGAATGGGGAAATGACAAATATCATATTTCTCTTCCAAAAAGGACAATAAACCACGTAAATAGTTCTCCTTAGGTTAGTATACGAAGCAGGTGTGGGGGAAAATATGAGAAACAACCTTGTGGGCTCCAGTGAGGAAACACTTCAAAAAATATCATTTGATTAAGAGACAGCCCGCATGATTCAATGAGGGGGTGGAGGTATTGCCTTGGAAAAGCATCAGATAAAGAAATACTAAATGCCTGTAGAAGTGTCGTGGGTATGGGGGCTAAAAACAGCTTGTGGAATGGCAAACTTTCTGAAAAACATGGCAACAGCAAGTGTCCGTAAATGGCAACTTCACTCTCTGTGGATGAGTGGGAAACAGCAGAGGATAATTTTTAGATTGCTTGTTTTTTACGTTAGTGGAGTGAAGTGATGCCATTGGAAATATTAAGAAGGATGAAAATGTGTTGGTGACGAAAGAACACTTATGAAAATAGAATAGCACTAGGACGTGGTAACCTGATGTAGATCATTCGATGACTAAATAAAGAATTTTGTTGATACTTGGAAACTAGTGCTGTTAGCCAATTAACCAGAATAGAATCCCTTTCATCAGCAGCACATAGATGTAAAACAGTGTTCTCCACAAGAGGCCTTTTTGAGTTTACTTCATTATCTTCAGGTAACAGAACACCTCATTTACTTGAATGCTTGAAGAATGGGGGGATTCTGAGCAATTATATTTTCTGACGATGTGTTTATCTGGTTTCACAGATGTCCAGATATCCTTTCTGTCTCAGTCTAATGGAGGATTGAAAATCTAGCTAGGCTTCAAGATTTCTATGGATTAATAAAGACTCCTTCCATTCAGTAGATTTTTGTTGATAAATTACAACATACCAGGTTTTATGGTGGGTGTGGTTGACTTAAAGATGGGAAACCTGCCCTTGTAGCATTCAAGGAAAATAAAACTAGCCATTGAAACTGAAAGATATTGGGATGACAATAGGTTAAAATCAACATATTCTTGAAGCTAACTTAAGAACCTTAAGACAATATCTTCTGTGATCATCAGATGGAGAAGACTCCATCTTCTAAATATGAAAGCAAAATATGTCAGATGGAAGACTATAGTTAGTTAGATTCAGGCTGGTTAAGCTTTGTGTATATTAAAATATAATGAAGATAGTATTGAATTCAAGTTCAATTTTATTATTTCTTGGGTTAATTTTTAAATTATTATTATTATTTGCTTGGTTCTAATGATAAGAACATATTATCTTGGATTATTAGGATAGAATAAAATATTTCTACTATTTTAAAAAAAATATTTATTTATTTGAGAGAGAGAGAGAGAGAGAAAGCATGAGAGGGGGAAGGGTCGGTAGGAGAAGCAGACTCTGCTGAGTGGGGAGCCTGACTGGGGCTCAATTCCAGGACTCTTAGATTATGACCTGAGCCGAAGGCAGATGCTTAACCGACTAAGCCATCCAGGCACCCCTTTACCATTTTTTGATAAGAAAAAAACACAATCCTTTAGGAAAGAAAATGGGCCAGGGAAACGTTTTGAGAGCTGGGCATATTCTGGGTAAAAAAAGTTTTTAGGAATTTGAGATTACTATTTGAGAAACATTGAAAAAGTTTTATTTTCTCAGGAGAGCATGGAAACAGTAGATAATATATATTGTGTTTGCATCATACCAAGTGATTTCTTTATATTATAAGCACTGGAATCGGGACTTTTAAATTCTGTTTTATTAATGGGGCATATTAGATGAATACTGTTTAGCACACCATAGTTTCAAAGGACTCTAGTCTCCCACCCCGCCTTTAAATTCCTGAATAGAGCAAGGTTAAAAACTTAGAGAAAACTTTATTTTTTTTTCTTTCCTCCCTCTTAATACTCTCTGCATTAATTCTCTTTCCTTGTAGTCTCCTTCTCTAAGTCAAATACCTATGCTTTGGGCCTCTCTTTTCCTTTTGTTTTACAAAATCTCCATTCAGCTAATTTTTTTATTGGTATGGATTTAAAAAAATAAACCCTAGGTTATAATAAAGTAATTATAGCAGTTTGTGTGAGACATCAAAAAACCATTCACGCCTAAACAATGCACTTAGACCAAATGAATAGGGCCCTTTGTAAAATTTTACTACCAGCTTCTATTGAATAAGTGCTCATTGAATGCCAACTGCAGTGTGGAAAATGCTCTGTAAAGCACTGGATGGGACTGGGAAGCAAGATACTAAAATGGGTAAAACACAGGTCCCAGAATGGAGTTAAGATGGGGACTAAAATATATGATGCATGGCTAGAATACGATGTTGAATAAGATAAATGCTATAAGGGAAGATCTAAAAATTCAATTGGTATTCAAAAGCAGAAGAAATCATATCTAATTGAAGGGATATTGAGGCATGACCTTGTGGAGAAGATCATACAAGTTGAGTTTCATGAATGACTAATATTTTAATAGATGAAAAGTAGGTAAAGTATTCAGATGTCAAGAACATCATGAATACAAATATGGCATCAAAAACCTTCAGGGTATGTCTGGGGGAATGGTTTATGGTTCAGTTTGGCCAAAGAGGTGGGTTTTCAAACTTTGGTTAGTAGTGAAATTCCTTTTTTTTCCTTCTCCAAATGAAATGTTAAGCTGAATTCCAAAATATAACATAAAATAACCAAGCTGCTCTAGTTAAAGCATATGTGTGTGTGTGAGAGAGAGAGAGAGACAGAGAGAGACAGAGAGAGGTAGTGAGCACAACCAGAAGGAGTATATTAGTGTCCTCGGGCTGCCATAACAAATTACCACAAACTCAGTGGCTTAACACAACAGAAATGCATCCTCCCACAGTTCTGGAGGCTTAAAGTATGAAATCAAGGTGTTGGCAGGGCCATGCTCCCTTTGAAAGCTATAGGGAAGAATCCTTTCTTGTCTCTTGCTAGCTTCTGGTGGTTATTGGCAATCCTTGGTACTCCTTGGTGTGTCGCGGTATAACTCCAATCTCTGATTCTGTCTTCATGTGGCCTTCTCCTTTGTGTCTCTATCTCTGTATTTCTGCACCCAAATCTCCATTTCCTCTTCTTATTAGGATACCTGTCATATTGGATTTAGGGCTCACCCTAATTCAGTATACTCATCCTAACAAATTACATCTAGAAAGACCCTACTTACGTTCATAGGTACCTGGGGTTAGGACTTTATCTTATCTTCTTGGGAGACACAATTTAACACATAACAGGGAACTTTCTTAATATTCTGAGTTTCCCTTGCTACAATGACTTCTCTCTCCTAAAATGACCCCTGAAACATTTTAACTGAACCTGAGGATTGCTCACTGGGGACACTGAGAACCACTGGGCCCTGAGGGAACCATGTTTCCTCATCACCTGATCAGTAGAATCACCTAAAATACTTTTTACATACAAAGTCCTTGATCTCCACCTCAATCTGCTGAATCAGAATCTTAGAGTCTGTGTTTCTATGAAGCATTCCAGGGAAGCCTTGTGATTGATTAGCCAAATTCATAATAAACATTGAGTTGGAGCAGAGGGACATTTTGGAAAATAGACTGAAAAGACAGATTATGGAGAAACTTGATACCAGTCCAAGGAACAGTAATTTCAAAGAGAGTTTATGGTGACTTCTTCCCGGAGCTCATTTTTAACAATACATATGGGAATACACAGGACAATTCCCAAGAGTGAGTTCCTAGGGGTTTCTTCTTGCCAGGGAAGTAGCTCTAGTGCTTTTGAGTTCTAAAAGCCCAGTCTGGAGTTCATATGGTTCCCCATCTTCTGGGAGAGCTCCTGAGCACAGTGGTGGGAGCATCCTGTGTCTGAGGGGTGACCTGCAGGGCTCTTGGGCCAGGCAGCCCTCATTTTGCTGGCTGAGGAAGAAGTGCCTCTGCAGCAGTTGCCTTGTGTTTCCTCATTAGGGTTGCTTCCACCTTGAGCACATGTGTGGGAGAGACTAAAGGAAGTCAGCATAGGAAGAGAACTGCCGGGGCCTAATGGGCGGATGGGCCGCAGGGGAGGGAAGGCATGCTGTTGGTGACTCAGAGTCAGCAAGAGGTGGATGTCACCAGCAGGAAGTTGGAGTCAGGAGGCACTGCTGGGTACTTTTCCATCCTCCCCCCATTTGATCCCATGGTCCAGGATGCCAAACTGCACAGGCCAAACTCAGCCTGTTTCCTAGAGCTGCACAAACTGTTTGGACTGACTTGAGCTGGTCAAAATAAAACAACTGAAGAACCTGTCAGAATCTGGTGAATAATGTACAGCCCTGCTTGAGCAGATGGTTGTTTTGACTGATGATTAGACCAGGTGTTTGTGACCAACAACCTCCTATTATTTCTCACCATAAATAATACTCGACTTCAATCAGGAAGAAAAGAAATAAGAATTTTTGCTGGGTGTTCTTTAAAAAATATAAGTTGTGCCATTGAAACCTTGTAACAAATCTTGGAGGCAGTTGTCCCATTTTATAGATGAGGATGCAGAGGCTGGGGAACTTTTGCCCTCTCCCCTGCTGTCAGTGAGGTGCAGAGCTATAATTCATCTCTGACTCTATCTGGCTCCAAAGCCCATACATTCTCAACTAGTCCAGGCTCCTTTCTCTATCAAATGTTTGCCTGTGCTGGTTCTGCTGCACATTCTCCTGTGCTCATCTCGGCTCAAGTTTTTATTTCTCTCATTTACAATGGCCTCTTCTCTACCTCCCCATATTTTACCCCTTTTTTCAGAACTCTATGCTATAAGAAAGCAAACATGAAAAGTCTGGATTCAGACCAAATTCCATTGCCACCCTGGCTGTGTGAATTGAGGATGTGCTTAATTTCTGAGTCTTCCTTATTCATATGGAGGTAATGGCTGAAATTACTTATAAGTTACAGTTATGAGTACCCTGTAAAAGAATACTTGAAAAGTGCTTCACATTATAGGAATGCATATATAATTACTCAAATCAAATTCTTTCTTGAAAGTTCCTTCTCCATTAATTTCTGGCCTCTTTGACATCCAATTCCTTTTGTACTAGCTGTCTGTTTGACAGTGTATAGTAACTATACAATTGCTTGCTATTTGTTTCATGTCTGTTAGCTTTGTATTCCAGAAGAGGATTTAAAGTACTTGTGGGCATTAGTCATTGCTTATATTTGTTTTTTCCTACATCTTTTGCTGGACACTCACTTAGATGCTCAATAACTACAGACTGAGGGTCTTTTATCAAAGTCAAAACAATCAGACTGTTTTCTACATGTACACCCAAACTCTAACTAGGAGATTGCTGTTAATTTCATATCAACTCATATATTAAAAAGTTGGCTGCTTCTCCCACATCCCTTTTTTTTTCCAATCCCATTCCATCTTTCTTTTTTTTTCTCCTTTCCATCAGCATTTCTTGAATAACTTCTTAATTATTAATACTGGGAAAACTGCTGTGTTGGATACTGTCAATCATCTATAAGGGATGGATAGAAAGAGCAATGGTACCCAGAGGCTTGAACACACAACCAGCCACTTCCCACAATCACAGCTAATTTTACAAGTTCCCAGGAAAGATATGGGACAAAGAAAGGAACCAGATGAAATCACACAACTACTTTTTGTCTGTTTTTGCCTTAAATTACTTGGCTATACCCCTAGCTCACCTGTAATGTTCATAGTTGCAGGGAATTCTTTGTACTAGACCAGGTTCCCAAAGCATAGTCCTTAGATCACTTCCATAAGAATCACAACCAGGAAGATACTTCAAATTATGTTAATCACATCAGTTCCAAAGGAATGCCATGATGGAAACATCCCCAAGATGCCACAAAAAGGCCAATATGCCTAGGAGGAAAAAAAAATGCCCTGGAAAAAAATCTGTTTTTTTTTTTAATAGTTTATCTACTGTACATTCGTTTTATTTTTAATCAAAGTAATACATATTTTAATGCATATTTTAAGATCCAAAGAGCATATCTTTGAATATACATGTACATACATATATATATCTTTGAATATATATATATGAAATACATATACCTTTATATATTCATATATCTCTCTTTATATCTATTCTATATATAATGTGTGTGTATGTGTGTATATATAGAACCAGCAATGCTTTGTCCTCTACTTTTCAACTTTTTGAGGAACCTCCATACTGTTTTCCAGAGTGGCTGCACCAGCTTGCATTCCTACCAACAGTGTGGGAGGATTCCCCTTTCTCCACATCCTCGCCAACATCTTTTATTTCCTGACTTGTTAATTTTAGCCGTTCTGACTGGTGTGAGGTGGTATCTCATTGAGGTTTTGATTTGGATTTCCCTGATGCCGAGCAATGTGGAGCACTTTTTCATGTGTCTGTTGGCCATTTGCCTGTCTTCTTTGGAAAAATGTCTGTTCATGTCTTCTGCCCATTTCTTGATTGGATCATTTGTTCTTTGGGTGTTGAGTTTGATATGTTCTTTATAGATTTTGGATACTAGCCCTTTATCTGATATGTCATTTGCAAATATCTTCTCCCATTCTGTCAGTTGTCTTTTGGTTTTGTGGACTGTTTCTTTTGCTGTGAAAAAGCTTTTTATCTTGATGAAGTCCCAAGAGTTCATTTTTGCCTTTGCTTCCCTTGCCTTTGGTGATATTCCTAGGAAGAAGTTGCTGTGGCTGAGGTCGAAGAGGTTGCTGCGTGTGTTCTCCTCAAGGATTTTGATGGACTCCTGTCTCACCTTGAGGTCTTTCATCCATTTTGAGTCTATTTTTGTGTGTGGTGTAAAGAAATGGTCCAGTTTCATTCTTCTGCATGTAGCTGTCCAATTTTCCCAACACCATTTGTTGAAGAGACTGTCTTTTTTCCATTGGACATTCTTTCCTGCTTTGTTGAAGATTAGTTGACCACAGTATCGAGGGCCCATTTCTGGGCTCTCTATTCTGTTCCATTGATCTATGTGTCTTTTTTTTTGTGCCAGTACCATACTGTCTTGATGATGACAGCTTTGTAATAGAGCTTGAAGTCCGGAATTGTGATGCCACCAGCTTTGCTTTTCTTTTTCAAAATTCCTCTGGCTATTCGGGGTCTTTTCTGGTTCCATACATTTTTTTTTATTAGGTAAATAATTTAATGATGATAGAACAGAATTGCTTTAAACACATGATTTGAAGTTACTGTTTTTGTCTGGAGTACAGAGCTGAAATGGTACCAATAGTGTCCAAATACCAAACAACGAATTAAGCAAATAGAATGAAAAAAAGTTCCCCTGTTTTAGGTTTTATTCCCTACTCCTACTTTTACTTGCCTCAGACTGTGCTATTGCAGATAGTTAATTCTTTAAAGGACAATGTATGAGAAGGTCCACTGCCGATGGCCCTAACCTGGCTGGGCTCAAAGATTCTGAAGTAGTTCACTTCCTGCTGGAAGCTGGCCCCCATTTTTTTTTTCCTGGAGTAAAAATAGTATTTACATGACACGCAGTTATATGAGGATTAAAAATAAAAAAGGCACAGTGAAGAAAGGAGCTGGCAGTCAGGAGGGGCCTCAGTGCTGGCTTGTGGCGAGACCCAGGAAGTTCACCTTCAGGAATGACTCCATCTGTTTCCCGGATATGCCCTCCATGCATTCCAGGTCCTCTACCTGGCTAAAGGGGCTGTGGAGCTCCCTGCAGCTCATGATGTGCTGGGCCTTCTTTTGGCCAATACGCTTCAGACTATGCAGATCGCAGGCAGAGCCTTTGTTCAGCAGATCTAGTATTTTTTGGTGCCCGTGGGCCAGTAGCTCCATTTCTTTGAAAAAGTTGATGGTATTTTGATAGGGATTGCACTGAATGTGTAGATTGCTCTAGGTAGCATTGACATCTTCACAATATTTGTTCTTCCAGTCCATGAGCATGGAATGTTTTTCCATTTCTTTGTGTCTTCCTCAATTTCTTTCATGAGTATTTTATAGTTTTCTGAGTACAGATCCTTTGCCTCTTTGGTTAGATTTATTCCTAGGTATCTTATTGTTTTGGGTGCAATTGTAAATGGGATTGACTCCTTAACTTCTCTTTCTTCTGTCTTGTTGTTGTATAGAAATGCCACTGATTTCTGTGCATTGATTTTATATCTTACCAATTTCCTGAATTCCTGTATGAGTTCTAGCAGTTTTGGGGTGGAGTCTTTTGGGTTTTCCACATAAAGTATCATCTCATCTGCAAAGAGTGAGAGTTTGACTTCTTCTTTGCCAATTTGGATGCCTTTGATTTCTTTTTGTTGTCTGATTGCTGTGGCTAGGACTTCTAATATTATGTTGAATAGCAGTGGTGATAGTGGACATCCCTGCCGCATTCCTGAACTTAGGGGGAAAGCTCTCAGTTTCTCCCCATTGAGAATGATATTCGCTGTAGGTTTTTCATAGATGGCTTTTATGATATTGAGGTATGTACCCTCTATGCCTAAATTCTGAAGAGTTTTAATCAAGAAAGGATGCTGTACTTTGTCAAATGCTTTTTCTGCATCTATTGAGAGGATCATATGATTCTTGTTCTTTCTTTTATTAATGTATTGTATCACATTGATTGGTTGTGGATGTTGAACCAACCTTGCAGCCCAGGAATAAATCCCACTTGGTCATGGTGAATAATCCTTTTAATGTACTGTTGGATCCTACTGGCTAGTATTTTGGTGAGAATTTTTGAATCCATGTTCATCAAGGATATTGATCTGTAATTCTCCTTTTTGATGGGGTCTTTGGTTTTGGGATCAAGGTAATGCTGGCCTCATAAAATGAGCTTGGAAGTTTTGCTTCCATTTCTATTTTTTGGAACAGTTTCAGGAGAATAGGTATTAATTCTTCTTTAAATGTTTGGTAGAATTCCCCTGGGAAGCCATTTGGCCCTGGGCTTTTGTTTGTTGGGAGATTTTTGATCACTGCTTCAATTTCCTTAGTGGTTATGGGTCTGTTCAGGTTTTCTATTCCTTCCTGGTTCAGTTTTGGTAGTTGATACATCTCTAGGAATGCATCCATTTCTTCCACATTATCTAATTTGCTGGCATAGAGTTGCTCATGTTCTTATAATTGTTTGTATTTCTCTGATGTTGGTTGTGATCTCTCCTCTTTTATTCATGATTTTATTTATTTGGGTCCTTTCTCTTTTCTTTCTGATAAGTCTGGCCAGGGGTTTTGGGTTCTTTCAAAGAACCAGCTCCTAGTATTGTTGATCTGTTCTACTGTTCTTTTGGTTTCTATTTCATTGATTTCAGCTCTGATCTTTATTATTTCTCTTCTCCTGCTGGGTTTAGGCTTTATTTGCTGTTCTTTCTTCAGCTCCTTTAGATGTACGGTTAGGTTGTGTATTTGAAAACTTTCTTGTTTCTTGAGAAAGGCTTGTATTGCTATAAGCTTTCCTCTCAGGACTGCCTTTGCTGCATCCCAAAGATTTTGAGCAGTTGTGTTTTCATTTTCATTGATTTCCATGAATTTTTTAAATTCTTCTTTAATTTCCTGGTTGACCCATTCATTCTTTAGTAGGATGCTCTTTAGCCCCCATATATTTGAGTTCTTTCTAATTTTCCTCTTGTGATTGAGTTCTAGTTTCAAAGCATTGTGGTCTAAAAATATGCAGGGAGTGATCCCAATCTTTTGGTAGCGGTTGAGACCTGATTTTTGACCTAGGATGTGATCAATTCTGAAGAATGTTCCATGGGCACTAGAGAAGAATGTGTATTCCATTGCTTTCGTCTGGAATGTTCTGAATATGTCTGTGAAGTCCATTTGATCCAGTGTGTCATTTAAGGTCTTTATTTCCTTGTTGATCTTTGGCTTAGATGAACTGTCCATTTCAGTGAGGGGGCTGTTAAAATCCCTCACTATTATTGTATTGTTGTCGATGTGTTTCTTTGCTTTTGTCATTAATTGGCTTATATAATTGGCTGCTCTCATGTTACGGGCATAGATATTTACAATTGTTACATCTTCTTGTTGGATAGACCTGTTAAGTAGGGTATAGTGTCCTTCCTCATCTCTTATTATAGTCTTTGGTTTAAAATCTAATTTGTCTGATATAAGGATTGCCGCCCCAGCTTTCTTTTGGTGTCCATTAGCATGGTAAATGGTTTTCCACCCCCTCACTTTCAATCTAGGGGCATTTTTGGGTCTAAAATGAGTCTCTTGCAGACAGCATATCAATGGGTCTTGTTTTTTTATCCAATCTAATAGCCTGTGTCTTTTGATTGGGGCATTTAGCCCATTTACATTCAGGGTAACTATTGAAAGATATGAATTTAGTGCCATTGTATTTCCTGTAAGATGACTGTTACTGTATATTGTCTGTGTTCCTTTCTGGTCTATGTTACTTTTAGACTCTCTCTTTGCTTAGAGGACCCCTTTCAATATTTCTTCTAGGGCTGGTTTGGTGTTTGCAAATTCCTTTAGTTTTTGTTTGTCCTGGAAGCTTTTTATCTCTCCTTCTATTTTCAATGACAGCCTAGCTGGATATAGTATTCTTGGCTGCATATTTTTCTCATTTAGTGCTCTAAATATATCATGCCAGTCCTTTCTGGCCTGCCAGGTCTCTGTGGATAGGTCTGCTGCCAATCGAATTTTTCTACCATTGTAGTTTACAGACCTCTTGTCCCGAGCTGCTTTCGTGATTTTCTCTTTGTCTGTGAGATTGTAAGTTTTACTATTAGATGTTAGGGTGTTAACCTATTTTTATTGATTTTGAGTGGGGTTCTCTGTGCCTCCAGGATTTTGATGCCTGTTTAACTCCCCAAATTAGGGAAGTTCTCTGCTATAATTTATTCTGATATACTTTCTGCCTCTCTCTGTCTTTCGTCTTCTTCTTCTGGGATCCCAATTATTCTAATATTGTTTCGTCTTATGGTATCACTTATCTCTCAAACTCTGCCCTCAGGATCCAGTAGTTGTTTATCTCTCTTTTTCTCAGCTTCTTTATTCTCCACATTTGGTCTACTATATCACTAATTCTCCCTTCTCTCTCATTTATCCTAGCTGTTAGAGCCACCATTTTTTCTTCATTAAATGTTTTTATTGTTACCCTAATCACCATACATTACATCATTAGTTTTTGATGTAGTGTTCCATGATTCATTGTTTATGCATAACACCCAGTGCTCCACACAGAACTTGCCCTCTTTAATACCCATTATAGGCTAACACATCCCCCCACCCCCCTCCCCTCTAGAAACCTCAGTTTGTTTTTCAGAGCCCATCATCTCTCATGGTTCATCTCCCCTCCGATTTACTTCCCTTCATTCTTCCTCTCCTGCTATCTTCTTCTTCTTTTTTTTTTTCTTAACACACATTGCATTCTTTGTTTCAGAGGTACAGATCTGTGATTCAACAGTCTTGCACAATTCACAGCGTTCACCATAGCACATACCCTCCCCAGTGTCTATCACCCAGCCACCCGATCCCTCCCACCCCCCCACCATCCAGCAACTCTCAGTTTGTTTCCTGAGATTAAGAATTCCTCATATCAGTGAGGTCATATGATACCTGTCTTTCTCTGATTGACTTATTTCACTCAGCATAATACCCCCCAGTTCCATCCATGTTGTTGCAAATGGCAAGATCTCATTCCTTTTGATGGCTGCATAATATTTCATTGTGTATATATACCACATCTTCTTTATCCAATCATCTGTCGATGGACATCTTGGCTCTTTCCACAGTTTGGCTATTGTGGAAATTGCTTCTATAAACACTGGGGTGCACGTACCCTTTCGGATGCCTATATGTGTATCTTTGTGGTAAATACCCAGTACTGCAATTGCTGGATCGTATGGTAGCTCTATTTTGAACTGTTTGAGGAACCTCCATACTGTTTTCCAGAGTGGGTGCACCAGCTTGCATTCCCACCAACAGTGTAGGAGGGTTCCCCTTTCTCCGCATCCTCGCCAACATCTGTTGTTTCCTGACTTGTTAATTTTAGCCATTCTGACTGGTGTGAGGTGGTATCTCATTGAGGTTTTGATTTGGATTTCCCTGATGCTGAGCAATGTTGAGCACTTTTAAATGTGTCTGTTGGCCATTTGGATCTCTTCTTTGGAAAACTGTCTGTTCATGTCTTCTGCCCATTTCTTGATTGGATTATTTGTTCTTTGGGTGTTGAGTTTGATAAAGTTGTTTATAGATTTTGGATACTAGCCCTTTATCTGATATGTCATTTGCAAATATTTTCTCCCATTCTGTCGGTTGACTTTTGGTTTTGTGGACTGTTTCTTTTGCTGTGCAAAAGCTTTTTATCTTGATGAAATCCCAAGGGTTCATTTTTGCCCTTGCTTCCCTTGCCTTTGGCGATGTTTCTAGGAAGAAGTTGCTGCAGCTGAGTTCAAAGAGGTTGCTGCCTGTGTTCTCATTTAGGATTTTGATGGACTCCTGTCTCAAATTTAGGTCTTTCAATCATTTGGAGTCTACTTTTGTGTGTGGTGTAAGGAAATGGTCCAGTTTCATTCTTCTGCCTGTGGCTGTACAATTTTCCCAACACCATTTGTTGAAGAGACTGTCTTTTTTCCATTGGACATTCTTTCCTGCTTTGTTGAAGATGAGTTGACCATATAGTTGAAGGTCCATTTCTGGGCTCTCTATTCTGTTCCATTGATCTGTGTCTGTTTTTGTGCCAGTACCATACTGTCTTGATGATGAGAGCTTTGTAATAGAGCTGGAAGTCCGGAATTGTGATTCCACCAGCTTTGCTTTGCTTTTCGACATTCCTCTGGCTATTCGGGGTCTTTTCTGGTTCCATACAAATTTTAGCATTATTTCTTCCATTTCTTTGAAGAAAGTGGATGGTATTTTGATGGGGATTGCACTGAATGTGTAGATTCCTCTAGGAATGCATTGACATCTTCACAATGTTTGTTCTTCCTATCCATGAGCATGGAAGTTTTTCCATTTCTTTGTGTCTTCCTCAATTTCTTTCATGACTATTTTATAGTTTTCTGAGTACAGATCCTTTGCCTCCTTGGTTAGATTTATTCCTAGGTATCTTATCATTTTGGGTGCAATTGTAAATGGGATCGACTCCTTAATTTGTCTCTCTTCTGTCTTGTTGGTGTAAAGGAATGCCACTGATTTCTGTGCATTGATTTTATATTCTGCCACCTTACTGAATTCCTGTATGAGTTCTAGCAGTTTTGGGGTGGAGTCTTCTGGGTTATCCATATAAAGTATCATATCATCTGCAAAGAGTGAGAGTTTGATTTCCTCTTTGCCGATTTGGATGCCTTTGATTTCTTTTTATTGTCTGATTGCTATGGCTAGGACTTCTAATACTATGTTGTATAGCAGTGGTGATAGTGGACATCTCTGCCGCGTTCCTGACCTTAGGTGGAAAGCTCTCGGTTTTTCCCCATTGAGAATGATATTCGCTGTAGGTTTTTCATAGATGGCTTTTATGATATTGAGATATGTACTCTCTATCCCTATACTCTGAAGAGTTTTGATCAAGAAAGGATGCTCTACTTTGTCAAATGCTTTTTCTGCATCTATTGAGAGGATCATATGATTCTTGTTCTTTCGTTAATATATTGTATCACGTTGATTAATTTGCGGAATTTGAACCAACCTTGCAGCCCAGGGATAAATCCCACTTGGTCATGGTGAATAATCCTTTTAAAGTACTGTTGGATCCTATTGGCTAGTATTTTGGTGAGAATTTTTGCATCCATGTTCATCAAGGATATTGGTCTGTAATTCTCCTTTTTGATGGGGTCTCTGTCTGGTTTTGGGATCAAGGTAATGGTGGCTTCATAAAATGAGTTTGGAAGTTTTGCTTCCATTTCTATGTTTTGGAACAGTTTCAGGAGAATAGGTATTAATTCTTCTTTAAATGTTTGGTAGAATTCCCCTGGGAAGCCATCTGGCCTTGGGCTTTTGTTTTTTGGGAGATTTTTGATGACTGTTTCAATTTCTTTAGTGGTTATAGGTTTGTTCAGGTTTTCTATTTCTTCCTGGTTCAATTTTGGGTGTTGATACATCTCTAGGAATGCATCCATTTCTTCCACATTATCTAATTTGCTGGCATAGAGTTGCTCATAATATGTTCTTATAATTGTTTGTATTTCTTTGGTGTTGGTTGTGATCATTCCTCTTTCATTCATGATTTTGTTGATTTGGGTCATTTCTCTTTTCTTTTGGATAAGTCTGGCCAGGGCTTTATCAATCTTGTTAATTCTTTCAAAGAACCAGCTCCTAGTTTTCTTGATCTGTTCTACTTTTCTTTTGGTTTCTATTTCATTGATTTCTGCTCTGATCTTTATTATTTCTCTTCTCCTGCTGGGTTTAGGCTTTATTTGCTGTTTTTTTCTCTAGCTCCTTTAGGTGTAGGGTTAGGTTGTGTATTTGAGACCTTTCTTGTTTCTTGAGAAAGGCTTGTATTGCTATATACTTTCCTCTCAGGACTGCCTTTGCTGCATCCCAAAGATTTTGAACAGTTGTGTTTTCATTTTCATTGGTGTCCATGGAGTGTTTTAATTCTTCTTGAATTTCCTGGTTGACTCATTCATTCTTTAGTATGATACTCTTTAGCCTCCATGTATTTGAGTTCTTTCTGATTTTCTTCTTGTGATTGATTGAGTTCTAGTTTCAAAGCATTGTGGTCTGAAAATACACAGGGAATAATCCCAATCTTTTGGTACCAGTTGAGACCTGATTTGTGACCTAGGATGTGATCTATTCTGGAGAATTTTCCATGGGCACTAGAGAAGAATGCGTATTCTGTGGCTTTGGGATGGAATGTTCTGAATATGTCTGTGAAGTCCATTTGGTCCAGTGTGTCGTTTAAAGTCTTTATTTCCTTGTTGATCTTTTGCATAGATGATCTGTCCATTTCAGTGAGGGGGGCTCTTAATATCCCTCACTATTTTTGTATTGTTGTCAATGTGTTTCTTTGCATTTGTCATTAATTGGCTTATATAATTGGCTACTCTCATGTTAGGGACATAGATATTTACAATTGTTAGATCTTCTTTTTGGGTAGACCCTTTAAATAGGATATAGTGTCCTTTCTCATCTCTTATTACAGTCTTTGTTTTAAAATCTAATTTGTCTGATATAAGGATTGCCACCCTAGCTTTCTTTTGGTGTGCATTAGCATGGTAAATGGTTTTCTATCCCTTCATTTTCAATGTGGGTATCTTTGCGTCTAAAATGAGACTCTTGCAGACAGCATAGAGATGGGTCTTGTTTTTTAATCCAATCTGATAGCCTGTGTCTTTTGATTGGGGCATTGAGCCCATTTACATTCAGGGTAACTATTGAAAGATATGAATTTAGTGCCATTTTATTGCCTGTAAGGTGACTGTTAGTGTATATTGTCTGTGTTCTTTTCTGGTCTATGCTGCTTTTAGGCTCTCTCTTTGCTTAGAGGAGCCCTTTCAATATTTCTTGTAGGGCTGGTTTCGTGTTTGCAAATTCCTTTAGTTTTTGTTTGTCCTGGAAGCTTTTTATCTCTCCTACTATTTTCAATGACAGCCTAGCTGGATGTAGTATTCTTGGCTGCATATTTTTCTCATTTAGTGCTCTGAAGATATCATGCCAGTCTTTCTGGCCTGCCAGGTCTCTGTGGATAGGTCTGTTGCCAATCTAATATTTATACCATTATAGGTTACATACCTCTTCTCCCAAGCTGCTTTCATGTTTTTCTCTTTTTCTCTGAGACTTGTAAGTTTTACTATTATATATCGGGGTGTTGACCTATTTTTATTGATTTTGAGAGGGGTTCTCTGTGCCTTTTGGATTTTGATGCCTGTTTCCTTCCCCACATTAGGGAAGTTCTCTGCTATAATTTGCTCCAATATTCCTTCTGCCCCTCTCTCTCCTTCTTCTGGGATCCCAATTATTCTAATATTGTTTCGTCTTATCGTATCGCTTATCTCTCGAATTCTGCCCTCATGATCGTGTAGTTGTTTATCTTTTTCTCAGCCTCTTTATTTTCCATCATTTGGTCTTCTATATCGCTGATTCTCTCTCCTGCCTCATTTATCCAGGCAGTTAGTGCCCCCATTTTTGATTGCACCTCATTAATAGCCTTTTTGATTTCGACTTGATTAGATTTTAGTTCTTTTATTTCTCCAGAAAGGGTTTCTCTAATAACTTCCACGCTTTTTTCAAGCCCAGCTAGTATCTTTAAAGTCATGATTCTGAACTCTAGGTCCGACATCGTACTAATGTCCATATTGAGTAGGTCCCTGGCAGACGGTACTACCTCTTGTTCTTTTTGCTGAGGTGATTTTTTTTGTCTTGTCATTTTGTCCAGAGGAGAATAGATGAATGAGGGAACAAAATGCTAACAGGTTAACAACGTCCCCAGCAAATATACTCTATACAAATCAGAAAAGACCTGAAACCCGAGGAAAAGAAAGGGAAAGAAAGAAAAAAGAAAGAGAGAAAAAAAAAGAAAAAGATAAAAACAAACAAAAACAGAACAAAAAAAAAACAGAATATGATCAAATATGATCAAGCTAGTGCATAGATCAGTGCCACTCACTAAATTTTGGGTGTATTTTGGTCTGTTAGAAGAAAGTGCCTCCTAAAATTTTAAAGGAAGAAAGACTTATATATGTACAAATAAGGGTTGATACAAATGAAGGGATGGAAGATGACTGTAAAGATGAAAATTATAAAAGGTTTTATAAACGGAATTGGTAAGATAAGTTGTTTGAAAGAAGAAAGAAGATTTAAAAAAAGAAAAAGAAAAAAAGGGAGAGACTGTGATCAGGCAGGAGACTAGAACAAAGCCATACATTAGTGATTTAGGGTATATTTTGATCTGTTAGAAGAAACTATCTCAAAATTTTAAAGAGAGAAGAACTTATATAGACATATATGCCAAAAATAAGGGGAACTACTATGAAGGGACAAAATATGACTCTAAAAATGAAAAATAAAAAATGTTTTTTAAAAAAGGGATTGATAAGATGTTGGTTGAAAAAGGGAAAAAGAAAAATTTTTAAAAAACCCACAAAAAACAGTTAAAAAAATTAACTTTGAAAAACTAATGAATCATGGTAAAAAAGCCATGAATTCTATGTGCAGCCTTCCCCTAGCGCTGGAGTTCTCCCGTTCTCCTTGATCGGTAAACTTGGTCTTGGCTTGTTGGTGTTCGTGCTGATCTTCTGGGGGAGGGGCCTGTTGCCGTGGTTCCCAAATGTCTTTGCCGGAGGCGGAATTGCCCCGTCCTTGTCGGTCCAGCCTAAGCAAGCTGCTTGGGTTTGCTCTCAGGAGCTTTTGTTCCCTGCAAGCTCTCGGTACAGCTTTGGAGGACCAGGGCGAAAATGGTGGCCTCCTACTCTCTGTCCGGAGAATCTGAGAACTCGGGGTCCCGCTCCTCAGTGCGCCTCCAGAGAAAAGCAGTCAATCACTCCCGTCTCCCCGGTCTCCGGCCGCACTCCGTGCTCACCCAGCCTGTGACCAAGTGTTTCTCTCTCTGGCACCCGACCCCGAGTGGAGTCTGCAAACCCAGCAGATCCCTGCGGTGCACTCCCGCACCGCTCCTCCCGGGGGAGGAATTGGAGTCTCCTCGGCTCTGCCGCTTGTTGGGTCCCTGCTGGAGGCCAGTGGCCCGGCTGGGCTGCGGATCACAGTTTATGGCAACCCCGAGCTGAGAGCCCGCGCCTTGGCTCTGTCTCTGCAGCCGGCTTCTCCGCTCTGATACCTGGGAGCTCTGCTGCACTCAGGGACCCCCAGTCTTTCTGTGACCCCGAGGGTCCTGAGTCCACACTGTCCTGCGAGGTTTCCACCTCCCACTTAGCCACTGGAGTGACGTCCCTCAGCAGAACCGACTTCCAAAAGTTCCAATTTTGTGCTCCATGGCTCTAGCACTTGCCAGAAGCAGCCGACGGAGGCCCCCTCCCCCGCCGTCTATCCTCCCGAATATCGCCTTGGATTCACTTCTCCGCACGTCCTACCTTCCAGTAAGTGGTCGCTTCTCTCTTCAGAGAGTTGTTGCTACTCTCTTCTTCAATCTCCTGTTGAGTTCGTAGGTGTTCATAATGGTTTGATCCTTATTCAGCTGAATTCCTGAGACCAGACGAAATCCAGGTCTCCTACTCCTCTGCCATCTTGCTCTGTCCCCTCCTAAAAATGTTTTTTTAAAAAAGGGATTGATAAGATGTTGGTTGAAAAAGGGAAAAAGAAAAATAAAAAAAACAGTAAAAAAAAAATTAACTTTGAAAGACTAATGAATCATGGTAAAAAAGCCATGAATTCTATGTGCAGTATTCCCCTAGTGCTGGCGTTCTCCCGTTCTCCTTGATCGGTAAACTTGGTCTTGCCCGGCTGTTCATGTTGATCTTCTGGGGGAGGGGCCTGTTGCTGTGGTTCCCCAATGTCTTTGCCGGAGGCGGAATTGCCCTGCCCTTGTTGGTCCAGGCAAAGTAATCTGCTCAGGTTTGCTCTCAGGAGCTTTTGTTCCCTGCAAGCTTTCCATACAGCTTTGGAGGATGAGAGTGAAATGGTGGCCTCCCAATCTCCACCCAGGAGGAGCCAAGAACTCGGGGCCCTGCTCCTCAGTGCGCCCCCATGGAAAAGCAGTCAATCACTCCACTCCCGTCTCCCCAGTCTCCGGCCGCGCTCCGTGCTCACCCGGCCTGTGACCGAGCGTTTCTCTCTCTCGCATCCGACCCCGTGTGGAGTCTCCAAACCCAGCAGATCCCTGCGGTACACTCCTGCACTGCTCCTTCCGGGGGAGGAAGGGGAGTCTCCCCGGATCTATCGCTTGTTGGGTCCCTGCTGGAGGAGCAGTGGCCTGACTGTGCCGCAGATCACAGTTTATGGCAACTCTGAGCTGAGACCCCATGCCTTGGCTCCGTCTCTGCAGCCGGCTTCCCCACTCTGATACCGAGGAGCTCTACTGTACTCAGGCACCCCTGGTCTTTCTGTGACCCTGAGGGTCCTGAGACCACACTGTCCCATGAGGGTTCCACCCCCCACTTGGCCATTGGAGCCACGTCCCTCAGTGGAGCCGACTTCTAAAATTTCTAATTTTTTTTTTTTTAAGATTTTATTTATTTATTTGACAGAGACACAGCAAGACAGGGAACACAAGCAGGGAGAGTGGGAGAGGGAGAAGCAGGCTTCCAGCGAGCAGGCCGCCCAATGTGGGCCTCGATCCCAGGATCCCGGGATCATGACCTGAACTGAAGACAGACGCCTAATGTCTGAGCCACCCAGGCGTCCCTAAAAGTTCCAATTTTGTGCTCTGCGGCTCTATCACCTGCCAGAAGCAGCGGAAAGAGGCCCCCTCCCCCGCCGTCTATCCTCCCGAATATCGCCTCGGATTCACTTCTCCGCACGTCCTACCTTCCAGTAAGTGGTCGCTTTTCTGTTCAGGGAGTTGTTGCTATTCTTTTCTTCGCTCTCCTGTTGAGTTCGTAGGTGTTCAGAATGGTTTGATCCCTATTCAGCTGAATTACTGAGACCAGACGAAATCCAGGTCTCCTACTCCTCTGCCATCTTGCTCCGCCTCTAGAGTCTCCATTTTTTATTCCACCTTGTTAAATAGCCTTTTTGATTTCGACTTGGTTAGATTTTAGTTCTTTTATTTCTCCAGAAAGGGTTTCTCTAGTATCTTCCATGCTTTTTTTCAAGCCCAGCTAGTATCTTTATAATTGTCATTCTGAGCTCTAGTTCCAACACCTTACTAATGTCTGTATTGATTAGGTGCCTGGCAGTCGGTACTGCATTTTGGTGGGTTTTTTTTTTTTTTTTTTGAGGTGAATTTTTCCATCTTGTCATTTTGTCCAGAGGAGAACAGATGAATGAGAGAACAAAATGCTAACGGGGTAATGACCCCAGAAAAATATACACTAAACAAATCAGAATAGACCCGAAACTGGGGAAAGAAAGGGAAAGAAAGAACAAAGAAAAAAAAAAGAAAAAGAAAAAAAGGATATGATCAGATATGATCAGGCTGGTTAATAGATCAATGCTACATACTAGATTTGGGGCCTATTTTGGTCTGTTAGAAGAAACTGTCTCCCAAAATTTTAAAGAGAGAACAACTTATATATATACCAAAAATAAGGTTAACTACAATGAAGGGATGGAATATGACTCTACAAATGAAAATAAAAAAGATTTTAAAAGCAGGGATTGATAACATGTTGGGTGAAAAAGGGAAAAAGAAAAATTCAAAAAAAATAGAAAAAGAAAAAAAAATTTAAAAATTAACTTTGAAAGACGAAAGAATCAGGGGGAAAAAAGCCATGAATTCTATGTGCTGTATTCCCCTAATGCTGGAGTTCTGCAGTTCTCATTGATTGGGAAACTTGGTCTTGGCTGGCTGTTCGTGCTGATCTTCTGGGGGAGGGGCCTGTTGCAGTGATTCTCAAGTGTCTTTGCCGGAGGCGGAATTGCCCCACCCTTGCTTGGTCTGGGCTAAGTAATCTGCTCGGGTTTGCTCTCGGGAGTTTTTGTTCCCTGCAAGCTTTCCGTACAGCTTTGGAGGACGAGAGTGAAATGGCGGCCTCCCCAATCTCTGCCCCAGAGGACCCAAGAACTTGGGGCCCCACTCCTCAGTGCGCCCCCTGAGAAAAGCAGTCAATCACTCCCATCTCCCCAGTCTCCGGCCGCACTCCGTGCTCACCCGGCCTGTGACCGAGAGTTTCTATCTCTGGCACCCGACCCCGTGTGGAGTCTCCAAACCCAGCAGATCCCTGTGGTGCGCTCCCGCGCCGCTCCTCCTGGGGGAGGAATGGGAGTCTCCCCAGCTCTGCCGCTTGTTGGGTCCCTGCTGGAGGAGCAGTGGCCCAACTGTGCCACAGATCACGGTTTATGGCCACCCCGAGCTGAGAGCCCACGCCTTGGCTCCGTCTCTGCAGCCGGCTTCCCCGCTCCAATACCTGGGAGCTCTGCCGCACTCAGTCACCCCTGGTCTTTCTATGACTCTGAGGGTCCTGAGACCACACTGTCCCAGGGAGGGTTCCATCCCCCGCTTGGCCACTGGAGCAATGTCCCTCAGCGGAGCTGACTTCTAAAAGTTCCAATTTTGTGCTCCGCTGCTCTATCACTTGCCAGAAGCAGCCGACGGAGCCCCCCCCCGCCCCGCCATCTATCCTCCCGAATATCGCCTCGGATTCACTTCTCTACACGTCCTACTTTCCAGAAAGTGGTCGCTTTTCTGTTCAGAGAATTGCTGCTATTCTTTTCTCCGATCTCCTGTTGAGTTCGTAGGTGTTCAGAATGGTTTGATCCCTATCTAGCTGAATTACTGGGACCAGATGAAATTTAGGTCTCCTACTCCTCCGCCATCTTGCTCCTCCGGTTTATATTTTTAAGTAACATTATGCCTGTTTCACATAGGGATGAGTGGAAAATCAGAGAAATTAGTTATATTGGGAGTAGTCCAAATGAAATTCAATGCTCCATTCTTTACCATGTGGCCTGAATATTCCTAAGGAGTGCACTTTGTCCTTTGCAAAGAAACTTGAGGTTTTTCAATAGAAGAAAAGATTAAAAACACAAAGCAACAATAGCCAAAAGATAATAAAACAGAAAGCCCAGCAGATGAGGAGTTACCATTTACAATCCTTGGATCACTTAAAGTCCACAAGGTAATAATGGGGTTCCTTAAATTTGTTTTTTGCCATTTGATTTTGGAATAGCCTAATATGAAGCTACCTACCTCCAAGCTGCACAGGTTAAATTAAACATCAAGTATATTTCAATTTGGCTGAAATTATACAAGGTAAGATTTTTCATTCATTCATTCATTCATTCATTCATTCCACTAAAAGCTTTTATAGAGAGTACAGTCTAGTTATCATACTAGTTAGCTCATCTTTATGGTTGGAAATTCTTTATGTTTGACTAATTAAAAAAAGAAAAGTCGCTATTTGGAAAATTTGGTAATTTGTACCTAATTAGTTTATACAGACAGATGTTTCAAAATAAGGTTTTCATGAAGGAAAAACATGATTAAAAATAGTCCTTGAGAAGCAGTAGAGGATAATAGTTAAGAAGACTGAGTTCAAAGCCTGACCCTTCCACTTACTAGGTGAGTGCCCTTGGGGAAATGACTTAATATCCCTGAGTCTTAGTTCACACTTATACAGAATAGGAACAATAAAAATAGAACCTACTTCATGGGATTGTTGTGAGTACTTGAGTGAAGTTATTATTATTACTTTGAGGATAAAATACTTGGAAACTCACTACTTTAGATGATATTGCTTGAGAAGGTATCTAGTTGGGGAAACCAGGCAGGCATTTCTAACACAACAAGAAAGCAAAATAAGTCTGTATTAAAGTAATCCATACTGCCAGTGTAGGAGAACTAAAATGTGCCCAATTTGTATGTAGCTCATGAAGGGAAAAGTCCTGAAGGGCTTGAGTCTTGAATTTAGTCTTCAAACTATAAGCTTCAGAGTAGAAGTGAATGTAGAAATCATCCAGTTCAACTGCCTTCATATAGCCTTTCACATTCCTCACCTAGTGGGGAGTAAGACAAGGAGAGAAAGGAAGAGAATAGAAGGTTGATTTATAAGAAGTTTACTGCTGTGGACAATTGGTGCTCAGTGCTGCAGGGGGCCTCAGAGAGGGGTTTCCAGGCTCTTCTCTATCCATAGGAAAGTGGCTTCTTCTTCCAGCCTAGTGGGCTGAGGGGAATCTGAGGTTTAAATGTTTTCAAGCAGATCCACACAAGTACCCTCGTTCCTGTTCTCAGGCTCCCACTCCTCCCTGACCCTCACATAGGGAACTGCTGGAGCTCTGAACAGCCTCCTTTGTAACTCTGTCGTTCTTATAGTCACATCTTGAGCCTGGTCTTCAGCACCATCTGCCTTCTGGCTGCAAGAAATTAAATCTCTTTAAATCCTGCCATGGAGACATCCCTGACTTGGAATTCCTCATCATTCCCTGAGTTCATGGTTGGCTGAGGATGTGTCATTTGTTCTTTCAGGCTCTCTGAAATTTGCCTATAAAACAAGCCAACCAATTTCACCATCTTTATAATTAATATTGCCTCCATGTCTTTAAATACTAGAGTTATTGAGCAAGTATTCTACCCATATTCCATCCCAACCCTCAAGAAGTGAACATTTCAATAATTGTGATGCTATATATGCTGTGGATATCACCAAATAAATTACTTGCATTGAAATCTTTGTCTTAGTTGCACTGAAATTTTTGGTGGAAACCCAAAGTAAGACAAAGATTTCAGTGCAAGTAATGTATTTATTTGGGAAGTGATCCCAGGAAGCACAGACTTAAGCTTGTGCTAGGCAAGAGGAGAAGTGAGACAGAGAAGGGATGGGATAATATGTGTGCTTATGAGCACACTGAAGACCACAAGGCACTATGCAGAGACTATCTCAGAGACTGAGTTGGTTGGGCACCTATCAGCCAACTATCATCTGCCATTTATGCATGACTGAGCCTTGTGGCTTTAAAACTTCAGTCCACCTTGTACACGGACAGGACATGGTCCTGAGATTAGAGAAAGCACCCAGCCAGAATCACAGGTACTGGCAGTCAGTATGTATAGATATAGGAAGTACCAAGTGGATATGGTCAGGTGCCCAGAACTAAGGTACAGCATTCTACCCTCTGCCTTGTGTTCTTTGTCACTTTGCACAACTCATCATACCCTTGGTTCTCTTGAAGATTTACAGCTTCTCTCAATAAAACCCTCGTTTTCTTATCTTAACACCATTGCCCATTCCGTGTCTTTTGCCTTGGAATATCCTCTGTTCCCTAAGGCCCACCCAACTCCCCTTGTGAATTTCAACTCTTCTTTCAAATCTCAGTTCAGCTGCAACTTTGCCTTGGATGCATTCCCAGCCTCCTGCAGGCAGAGTTGCATTGGCCTCTAAGCCCACTTAATACCCTGTACATATTTCTGGTATAGAGCTTATTGTGCTACTGTTGTTTTACTTGTTTTCCTTGCCTATCTCCTCAAAGCCTCAAAGGAACTTGGAACAACTTGAGGGGAAGGATTTCTCTTATTCATATTTATTTCCTAAGAACATAGCATGGGGCCTAACATTGTTTAAAGAATCAAAGGCGATGAATGAATAAACAAATGAATAGCACATACTATAGCTCAGATCTTTTTCAAGATCTCATAGCCAGCCAGTAGCAAAGCTGGGGATAGAATTAATGGCTTTTAATACCCAGTCTTGGAGGAAATAGCTTTTTCTTTAGTAACTAGAAGGTAAACAAACACAAAACCACACAGACATGAATGTCATGGATGCCTGTGAAAAGAATTCACTACATGTTTTGGTTACTTTGGTGTAGCAGACCATGTAGTTGTTCTGCTGAACAGGAGAACTTTGGCCATGTTTGGTGTTGGAGCATCTAGGAAGCTGTGCAGTGGCTCTTCTATTTAGATGCTCAGGCAGGAAGAACCTGGTGGGATAGAGCTGCATTAGTAAGTTGTTTGCTTTTCAGAACTTTCATTTGTACTTTGCCGTTCACTAGGCTCTTTCAGTGCTTCCATGGGTATGGCTAGTTCACTGTCTGGGTTTCACATTTTCAGCATACAGATGTCTTTCCAAATAAGCTCTGCAGAGCCTCAAACTGACTAATTTAATTGCTATCATGTAAATGCCTCATTTATTACCTTTCCATCATCCTAAAATAATGATATTTATAGGTGCTCATTGGGGGCTTCCCAAAAAACATCCACGGTTGTCAAACCACCACATTTTCTTCAACATGATTCCTCATTCTTTGAGGGCATCCTCCGGGTAAGTTGAGTTTTACACTGGCTCAGAGTTTCATGGAAGCCCTCACAAGCCTGGTTCAGAGTTAAATGGTGATTTTCTATTTGGGAATCCAAAGATTTGAGTGAAGGGCAGGGTTGGAGGTTGGGGATTTATCAAGACAGGCCTGTTGGTGGGCCACCAAGGGTCTGCAAGATGAATGTTCAACTTAGCCAAGTGGCTGAGGTCCCAGGTTTGACCCTCAGCTTTATTGCCTTAGAGCCCTGGTTTATCAGCTTTAGGAGGCAGGATCCTTCTTTCAAGAGGGTCTCAAAGAAACTGAGTTCAAAGAGACTGAGAGATAACATGAAATATCCATTTATTCGTATTGACACATTTATCTCTCGTGTACATTAGAATATGCATGTCATAGTCTCTGTGTTAAATTCTAGAAAGCCAAATTCTAAGCAGAAAAGAATTTGGTGAGTATGGATCAGAGAAAGCACAGTTTGTTGCATGATTCCAATGCTATATGGCACCTTGCTGATAGTTCTGATCCACTATCCAGTGGGTACCCAGGATGATATGTTAAAAATGAAAATCTGAATCTTCGCCTAAAAACTTCAGTGGTTTTCAATTGCTCTTAGAATCAAAGGGAAAAAAGTAACTTGTTTCATAAAGTCCAACATGAATTTACCTTCTCATCACTCTAGCTTCTGGGCTGGCTTTTACTCTGTGTGAAGCCTTCTTTCCTGCTCTCCTCTTCCTCCCTGGCTTTTCTCTCCTTAGCCTGGTTAACTCCTACCACTCTAAATAAATGTGTGTAATGCATGCTCTCAGATCATTCATAGTTTTATTAATTTTTTTGGTAACTTTTTTTAGTAAGCACCTACTGTGGGTACTGGGGATACAGCAGAGCAGTGAACAAAAGGCCCAAAAATGGGGCTCACATTCTAGTCTTCTATGAAGACAGACATACAATAGGGAACAATGACCAAAAGCAAATATATAATATTTCAGGAACACAGCATTCATGTGTATACACACATACATGTACGTACACATAAATATGTATATATAATGTATATATAAACATATATAAAATACCTGAATATTTTATTAAAAATATATAAAATACCTGAAACTGATAAGTATGATGGAGAAAACATAATGGGGGAGGGGAAGTTGCGTTTTATTTACAGGGAAAGTCTCACTGATAGAAGTATGAGCAGAGACCTGAAGAAAGTGAGGAGAAGGCTTTAAGTTTGTCAGGGGGAAAATTGTTCCAGATAGGAGGAATAACAATTGTAAAGGCCCTGAGGTAGGATTGTACTCTGTCTATTGCTTTGTAACATTTGTCACAAGTATTATTTACGGGAATTATATATTTATATGCACTATTACTTTATTAATGCCTGCCTCTACTACTAGTTGTCTAAGCTTCTGGAGAATGGACTGTCAATTTTTTTTCAACATTGCGTTCCCAGACTCTATACCATAGGGCCTGATGCAGAATACATACTTCATATATATTTGTGGAAAGGAGAAAGGGAAGGAGATAGGGAGGGAAAGAGGAAGATGGGAGGAAGGGAAAAGGAAGTGAGGGGAGAGGGAAGGAGGGAGGGAGGAAGGGAGAAAGGAAGTAGAAATCTCCAAAGAGATGCACCAAGCCCCTTGTCTTGTGCACTCTCTTCTCTGGTATGGGCAAAGACGGGCACCACCAGTGTCAACCCCTCACACCTTTCCGCCTCTCTGCATCTGTTGCTGAGCAGCCCATCTGTTGCCAGACACAAAGTGCTAATAATTTCATGTGGGTTAATGTCAAGTCTTACAGGCCTGGAAGAACTCTTCTGAATCTTTAATGTGACTTCTCATATTTTCACTCTGCTTCATTTTCTGTTGATTTTATAGTTCAGCTCTCAGGAGGCCTTTACTTCTCCTGTGCCAAACTCTTAGGGGAACTTTACTTTTGCCCCCATCCCACCGTAACATGCGTCCTTCCTGATTTTCTTTTGATCTCTATTCTCCACCAATCTAGGCCAATGCCGCAGGCTAGTCCAGACCAATGCCTCCTTTCTGGTACAGTTCAAATTCCCAGGCAGTTTGGCAGGGGCTTGCTTCCTATGTTTTTGAAGTTCTTACAATTCTATGCCAAGTTTAGAAGAGACGCTATCTAATTTGAAACAAGGATTCTCAGGAGGATTGGCTTTTTTATTAAGTGGGGTAGGCCAGATCACAAAGTCTGGTTTGGATTCTGGGATGGATGAGAGCAACCACACACCTGAATCAGCACACCAGTCACGAACAGGTTGTACTGATATCAAGGATTATGTGTGTTGCAAACCTTTTGTACTTTTGTTGAGAGTTTCATGTGAGCCCTCCTGATTCAGGTCTCCCAAGATCTTCCCCATTTGCCACATGATGTGGGAGTTTCCTGGGCAACTCCATTCCTTCTCCTATCAAGATAATTTGAGAGGACTTCATGTTCCTTCAAAGCAGTGTCCTGGGAAAGACATTTTGATTTCAGAGCAGAAAGCTTTAAGAGCATCTTAGGTGCCCAAGCTCAGAGCCAGTAAGATACTCAAATATCATGTCCTCAGTCTTATAGGCCAGGGGTCAGCAAACATTTCTGTAAAGGGCTGTCTAGTAATATTTTAGGCTTTGAGGGCCATATGGTCTCTGTCTAAAGTAATTAACTCTGATATTGTAGCATAAAAGCAGCCATAGAAATGGTGTAAATGAATGGATGTGTCTGTACTCCAGTAAAACTATTTATAAGCAAGGTAGTAGCCTAGATTTGGCCCATGGGTAGTAGTTTGCTGACCTCTGTTATAGGCCATAAAAATCCTTCATTGTTGTTCTGACTGAACTCTATATTTGATGGTAAGCAGCCATTAAAAACACTGATTATACAATCATTATTGCACATGTATTTTTTTGAAAAGTTGATTATATAGTTATCGTTGTAGGACAATTTACAAGAGCTAATCTTTTCTCCTGAAGATTCTATCACTTAGTTTGTTTAATGAGAAATCTGTGATGATAAACAGGAGTGGGGCACTTGGGTGGCTCAGTAAGGGTGAGCATCTGACTCTTGATTTTGGCTCAGGTCATGATCTCAGGGTCCTGGGATTGAGCCCCACAGTGGGGTTCCTGCTCATCAGGGAGTCTACTTGAGATTCTCTCTCTCTCCCTGCTCCTCCCCCTACTCTCTCTCTCTCTCTCTCTCAAATAAATAAAGTCTTTAAAAAATAAACAAAACAAAAACAGGAGCTACTTCAACAAAGTGAAAGATGTTCTAGTACTTTGCGATTCAAAGTTTGTTCCATGGACCAGGGGCATCCATATCACCTCGGAGCTATTTAGAAATGTAAGAGTTTGCATGTTAACATGGCCCCTAGATAACTCATATATGTATTAAAGTTCAAGAAGCACTGTTCCAGGACTTAGCACCGAATGCCATGTTTCACAAATGTACTGTAAAAACTAAAAGATGAAGTGTAGATTTCTAACAACTCCCTGAAACCACTGAAGCAGTAGGTTCAAATTTTGTTAAAGAAACTCCTATGGTGAATTTTTGTTACAGGAATAACTAATGATTTACATATTTGTTTTGCAAATGATTAATTTTCACACTATTTCTTGAGAGTTTAGCACATTTCTGCTTTTAAACCTTGGCTTTCTCTGTTTTCTTGGCTTGGAATGACCTCACATTAACTTACTGACCTCTTCACTAAATAAATCCCATGCATGTACTGGGGCTCAATTCCAGTCCCTTTCTCTTTGAAGTGCTTGCTTCCTTTTCTGAACTGCTATTGTCTGGTCAACTCACCCTTTGCTAAGCACAAGCTCTCAACTACAGTGTCTCTGAGTGGAGACCTATATTTTGATTGTCCTTGAAGACCTAAGGTCTTATAACATGTTTCTTTGAATATGGTAGGAGGCTTAAATATTATACATTGATTCCTATATCACAGGAAGGTGGGTCCCAATGCATTTGCCAAGTGAACAGAGTCCAAATTCATTCTCACCAACAGACACCTCACTGTTACTTAAGAAACCTACATCTTGACCCCATTCAAACCAGATAGGGACTAATAGCAGTGGTACTTAACCCTAACCCCAGGAGTTCTGGGGATAACATTGCAGATTGTGAACAAACTGTCAACATAAGAGGATATAGTTAGCATATGGTATAGGATCCAGGGAGAAGCTCATATTTTCCAGCACCCAATCTAGTCTATCAGATGTCATTTGGTTGAGGGTAACATGAAGATATGCCACTGATACTCTTGTGTTTTCTGGTCAGGAGAAGCTGATTCCTATAGAAAACCTCTCCTGTGTCCATTTAGTAGATTCTTCTATAGTGAATCTTTCCATGAATGAATAAATCAGACTGATTTATTTATTCATCTCTTGAGTGATTCTTGATATTTTAATCACAAACTTAGCACTATGCTTAATGCTGTGAATATCTGAAGGACATAGGAAGAAGTGTACAGTATGGTCCCTGACCTTTCAGTTTAGTCAGGGAGGTAAGTCAGAACCTGCTTTAGTGGTTAAGTCGCATAACTACTCAGCCAGTGCTCTTTGTGGCAAAGTGTCCAGTTCTTAGTACCAATGCAATGGATGTATGGTCAGTCAGTTCTATGGTAGCTGATGGTAGAGTCAGGGAGATTATTGTAGGCTGGAGAATTAGCGACGGTTTAATGGAAGCAGTGGGCTTAGGATAGGCCCTCAGCAAAGGACATTCAAGGAAAGGCTTATGTTGCCCAGATAGGAGGTAAGATTAGCTCTCTAAAGAACCCATCCCTTCCACCCCTACCTGCTTCCTTGTGTGTGTGGTAACAGGAAATCTGCTGCTCTCTCTTTCCTGGAAGCTGCAATGCACCACTGGCTAGGGCTGGTCTGTTAGTCTTTCTTACTACCCGCCCCCCCCAATCACCCAACAAATTTGGGTACTTGGCAGTGTGGCTAGACTAACGATGAGATGGAAAATCCCCCCTTTTTCATCATAATGCAGTTCATTCACTCAGTGCCAAATTGTCTTCTTTCTGGGCTCCCGGAGGAGGCCAAGGAATAGGCTGCACAGCAGCCTGGGCCTACCTGAAAGTGAAAGTGAATTCTTGCTGCAGAAAAAGAGCAAGGAGCTGCATATGCTGCATCATCTGTTCCTGCTTATTTTTTCCCTCTACTGCAATGAGACTTGATCTTAGCTCTGGGGGAGGCAGCAGCTAAGGTTGACTCCCATCTTTAGGAGAAAATATTTATCAACTTTTATACAGAATTTTTTTTCAAATTACTGTACCACTTACCATGTAGTCAACAGATACTTATTAGGTACTGATTTTATGCCAAGCCCTATGTCAGATGCTGAGGATATAACACTGAATAAGACATAGTTCCTGCCTTCTTGGAATTTCCTATGTATGCAAGAAATAGAATTTTTTTGAGAGAGAGAGAGCTTGAGCTCACGTGCATGTGAGAAGGTGGAGGAGCAGAGAGAGAGAGAGAGAGAGAGAATCTTAAGCAGACTCCATGCCCAGTGCAGAGCCCGATGTGGGGCTTGATCTCATGACCCTGATATCATAACCTGAGACAAAATCAAGAGTAGGACACTTAACCGACTGTCCACCCAAGCGCCCCAAGAAACAGAAAAATTAAGCCAGGCAACTATAGTTCAGGGACAAGTGCTATAGAAAAGTATACACAAGATTATCATGTGCCACCCAGGATGGATACCTTACCCAGACTTGGGAGTAGTGCATCAGGAAAATCTTCCAAATACACTAATATCCAAGCAGAATTTTAAGAATAAGCAGGAGATGTTATGTTGTTGAAAGAGGAAGCAGTGGGGAAATAATTCCAAGACAAGGTATAGAAATCAAGATATAAATAAGATCACAGTGCTTTTGGGGTTATTTGTAGTTCAGTTGGGCTGGAGAGAAGAGTACAAGTGAGTAGAGTAGCTAGTAAAAAAAAAGTCAGAGAAGTAAGTAGAGAATTTTTGTATTATTTTATGATAATGTCAATCAAGTGTAGTAGACCTAGAGATAGGAGGCATGGCACACCATTCAGGACTATGTGGAGAAACACCAGGGTGGTTAGGAGGCAGAAGACTGGAGCCAGGCAAAGGTTTAGATCAGAGCCCTTATTGGGGTTTCCACGGGCAAGGAAGGACAGGGCAATGTCCTGGCTAGTTTGAAAAATTTCAGTGGTCTTTGGGCTACAGGGGTTCTCCCTAGTTGCCACGTACCTGACCCTGGGATGAGTAAGGCAGAGGATATTACCTCCTGTGGTATATGGGCCAGACAGAGGAGGCATGGCTCCAGATAGGTTAGCCTACATAGTAAAGGCATACTCCAGGCCGAATCCTTTCCAGGTTGCAGCAGTCTCTGTTCTCTCCTGTAATTAGCTTTGGGGATGGGGGGAAGGTAGTGGGTAATTGTGGGATGTGTTCTTTTGGCAGAATGCATTCTCTGCTGTATTTCTTTAACGGGAGAGGGCTCTTCCTTTTAGCAGGAAGAACCTCTTGATGAAATATATTACATTTAAAGAAGATGGATGTTTTCCATTGTAGAGTGCACACCATTTCCTAGGTGACACAGCTAAATAACCTAATAGGAGCAGTAGTCGTAATAATGCTACTATCATGAAGTTCCTAGGAATGTAACATCTGACACACAGTAAGTACTCATTAAATACATAAATGAACGGTTGGTATCAGGAACAACAAAAGCAACCCTCTAGTCATCAATGAATGGGAGGGAAGTGAATATCTTGCAAGGATAAGAGGAGCTCCTAAAGGAAAGGAATACTTATTCATTCATTCATTCAGCAAATATTCAGCGAGCACTTATTAGGGGCTGGCATAGGGCATGAATGAACTCTGGGCTTTCTAGGCTTTGGGCATGAATGGCCTCTGAATATACAATTGACCTGCTTCATAGATTTATCAGAGACCTCCCCAAAATAATCTGTAATTTTCCTTAATCACTTGTTAACTGAATGTTATGAAGCTCTCTGTGGGAGGGGGATGTGAGGAAGGCAAAAGCAACAAGAAAATTAGGATTATAATATTAGAGTGCCAACTATATTTTAAATCATTTCAACTAGGTCACTGTAGAAAGAGCTTTTCTGTTTCTGAAGAGCTTAATCCTCCCAGATAATTTCCTCTAATGTGCCACTCCATATCCAGTCCCCTTTTTTTCTTTTTTCCCCCAACTCCTTAAGCCTCATCAGAGGCTGCTGAGCAATCTTTTTGAACACAGGAAAGAAGATTATTATCATCATTATGCTGTTACCCTTGAAGAAAGCATGTAAAGAGACTGACAGAGGATGCATAATTTAAGAAAACATGAAAACTCAAGGTTGCAAAATAGCCTTTGCTTCTCCTGACTGCCACTAAATCTAATTGAGACTAAATATATTTATACCTGCGTGTACACACACACACACACACACACACACACACACACACACACACACACACACACACACCCCTACTATGGGGCAGTGGATTTATGTATTTTACCAGACCATAAGCTTCATAATAGTAGGGACCGCATCTATTTGTTCACCAATATATAATCCGGTATTTGCTCAGTACTTGGCACAAAGTAGGCACTTACCAGACATCAGTTGAATGGACAAATTTGAAACTGCATTTCCAACCCCTCTTCCCAGTTATTTCTTGTGCCTATCTTTTTCTACTTGCTGTAGCTTTTATATTCTCACAATTTCATTCCAGATAGTTCTCTTCTTCTTCCAACAATAGTTCTCATTAGTTTATAGAGCTTCTGTATTATTAAGGAATTACCTTTCTTTTCCTATGTCTCTATCTGGTCCATGGATTTAGATGAGGGGAGAGATCGTCAATCTCCCTACCTTCTCTTTCATTGGTTCCCCAGACTTCTTTCCTCCTCACCACTGGGTTGCCCACTCCATGATGCCTGCATCCCTGCAGGGCTTTCTTAAAGACCTAGCAGTATAACAATGGCCTCAGAACTTTTGTCTGCTGATTGGGATTTAATATCCTCCCCCCCTCCCCCAACCCTGGGGTTCAATTTCAATTCCAATTCCAATTTCAAATCAGGGAAGTTTTCAATGAAGCAGCTGTGCTGTGGGGGAAGGAACATTGGGATGGGAATCCGACCTGGGTTCATGGTGGTATTACCACTTATTAAATGTTTATTCTTGGGAATGTTATTTAACTTCTGAGCCTTGGTTTCATCATCTCTAAAATGGGATTAAAAATATTAACATATGTAAATATCTCAGCACAGTGCTTAGCTGATGGGAGAGGCTATAGATTCATTTGTTTTCCCTGGGTTCCCTGAACTCTAACTCAAGGTTTCTCATCCTCAGCATGATTGACATTTTGGGCCAGATAATTCTTTGCTGTGGGGTCTGTCCTGTGCATTGTAGGATGTTTACAGCAACCCTGGTCTCTATTTATTAGATGCCAGTAACCGTCCCTCCCAGTTTTGAGGACAGAAAGTCTTAAGACATTGCCAAACACCCCCTGGGGTGGGGTGGGGTGGGGTGGGGTGGGGGTGGGGCAAAATTTCTCTGGTTCAGAATAAATGCTTTAACTTTAGAAACTGAATTTAGTAAATTCATTCTGAAAATTTAGTTACTTCAGATGTCTGAACTAATCCTGCCCAGACGGGAGGATCTAAGATTCTTTTTTTATTTTATTTTATTTTATTTTATTTTATTTTATTTTATTTTATTATGTTATGCTAATCACCATACTTTACATCATTAGTTTTTGATATAGTGTTCCATGATTCATTGTTTGTGTATAACACCCAGTGCTACATGCAGAATGTGCCCTCCTTAATACCCATCACCAGGCTAACCCATCCCCCCACCCCCTCCCCTCTAGAACCCTCAGTTTGTTTCTCAGAGTCCATAGTCTCTCATGGTTCGTCTCCCCCTCCGATTTCCCCCCTTTCATTCTAAGATTCTTTTGGCAGTTGTTCATTATCCATCCATCCATCTTTAATTCATTCATTTATATGCTTCTTGAAGTCAGGTTTTTAAAAATTAGTTTTGTTCTTTGCTACATACCCAAAGGCCTAGAGTTGTATCTGACAACACATAGTAGATACTCAGTATATATTTGCTGAATGAATTAATGGGTTAATAAATAAATCCATCTGCTATTTATCCATCTATCCAGAATTTACTGAGCATATCTGTCATGAAGTATAAAAAGATGAATAGAACATGGACCCTGGATTCAGGGAGATTAGAATTTAAGGAGAAAGACAAATTTACATAAAACCAATGGAATACCTGTATTAGTTTCCTAGGACTGCCATATGAAAGTATCACAAACTGGATGGCTTAAAACAAGAGAAATTTATTCTTTCACAGTTCTGGAGGCTGGAAGTCCAAAATTAGGGTGTTAGCAGAATCAGTCTCCCTCTGAAGCTTCTTCTAGCTTCTGGTTTATCCAAGGCATTCTTCGGTTTGTGCAGCATAATTGCATTCTCTGCCTTTGCGTTCACACAGCCATCTTTCCATAAGGGTGTCTGTGTTTCTGTGTCTCTTCTCTTCTTATAAGGACACTGGTCATATTGGGCTAAAGGCACACCCTAGTCCAGTATAACCTCATCTTAACTAATCACATGTGCAAAGACCCTATTTTCAAATAAAGTCATTCTGAGATACTAGGGGTTAGGACTTTTAAGTATCTTTGTGGAGGACAAAACTCAAACTCATAATAATATTAAATCTGAAAATAGAGGTAGGGAGAAAGTGTTCTGGAACCAAGAGGAGGGAGAGTATAATTCTTAATAGTGAATGGATGAGAGTAAAGAGAGATTGATTGGTTTTTTTGGAGAAGCCTTGAATAATGGGTAGAGTCTGAGCTAGCAGGTTAGGATAAGAAGCAGCTATTTCAAGCTGAAGATACAGAATAAGCAACGGCAGACATGGAGTAAGTGAATAGATGGCACACGGGCTATCATCCCCTGCCTTGGCTTAGCTACTACCTGTTATTATTTTATTTTATTTTATTTTCACTACCTGTTATTTTTATCCTTGTTCATTATTCTTGTTGATCCCAAACATTGCTCTCAAAACCTTTTTCTTTTTTTTTTTTTAAAGATTTTATTTATTTATTCGACAGAGACAGAGACAGCGAGAGAGGGAACACAAGCAGGGGGAGTGGGAGAGGGAGAAGCAGGCTTCCTGCTGAGCAGGGAGCCCGATGTGGGACTTGATCCCAGGACCCTGGGATCAGGACCTGAGCCGAAGGCAGACGTTTAACGACTGAGCCACCCAGGCAAGGAATGAGATCTTGCCATTTGCAGATCTTGCCAGGCACCCCTCAAAACCTTTTTCAATACAACACTACAAATAGCTATGACCAATTAAGCAGACTGGGTGAACAAGACAAAATTTATTTACTACTATGCCATAGAAGCAGGGAAGTATGTTTAAATGACTGAGAATAGTTCATGGGGCTGGAACATGGGGGTTCACAGTAAAATTAGTAAATGATACGGTTGATTCAGTTGTAAAAGCTATTATAGGAAACCAAGCTTAGTCTTCTGTTGTTATTACTATTCTTGGATTGTATGAAATTTCTGTGTCTTTACTGTAACTGCCCCTCCCCTGCAACCATTTTCTATTCTACTCAAGCTGGTTTGATAAATTTCAACTCTTTTTTTTTTTTAAGATTTATTTATTCATTTGAGAGAGAGGGGGAGAGAGAAAGTGCACATGCACAAGGGAGCAAGGAGTGGGGCAGGGGCGGAGTTGCCCCTGATAGGTTTTAATTCTTAAAATAAATTTTAGGGGCACCTGGGTGGCTCAGTTAGTTGAGCATCCGACTCTTGGTTTTCGCTCAGGTCATGATCTCAGGGTCGTAAGATCCAGCCCCGTGTTGGGCTCCGTGGGGAGTCTGCTTGGGATTCTCTCTTGCCCCTCCCCCTCTCATGTGGGTGCTCTCTCTCTCAAAATAAATAAATAAATCTTAAAAAAATTAAGAAAAGCCTTATCTGGAGAAGTTCTTGGGGGAATTTATTATTTTATTATTGTTAATTTATTTTTTTGGTTGCATAACAAACTATCACAAACTTAGCAGTTAAAAATATTACCCATTTATAATCTTGGAATTTCTTTAAGTCAGAAGTCTGAGCATGACATGGCTGGATTTTCTGTTCAGTGTCTATCAGTCTGATATCAAGATGTTGGCTTTGGCTTCAGTTCTCATCTGGGTCTCAGAGTCCTCTTTTAATCTTACTTGTTGCTAGCAGAATTCATTTCCTTACAGCTGTAGAACTGAGGTTCCCATATTCCTGTTAGCCGATAGCTAGAGACCACCATTCCTTGTCATGTGGTGCCCTCAGTCAGCTCTTAAAGTAGATATCTGCTTTCTTCTATGGAAGCCAGAAAGTGTCTCTCTGACTTCCTGTTTTGCAACGAGGCAGAGAACAGCGTTCCAAAGGACTTATCTAATTAATTCAAGCCCACCCAAGATAATCTCCCATCACAGGAGTGGGATATATCCACAGGCTCCACCTACACTCAAAAGGTAGAGAATTAGATAATGGTGAAGATCATAGAGGGTCATCTCACAGTTCTGCCTATCATGGGCTGTATTCAAGTCTAGTGGTTGTATTCAGATCTCATGGTCAAACTGTGACTACTTGTAATCTTGGATGATGTTCTTTCATCTCTCTGGGTCCCAATTTTTCTTACCTGTAAAATGAGGGAGATATTGTTGATTAAGCTAAGGTTGCTGCTGGTTCTGTGAATCCTTAGGAAACAAATATTTGTGTACATCACTTCCTGGAAGGTCTTAAAGTTTTTACAGGTTAGATTGATAGGGTGGTGGTGGGAGTGGGCCACTCTTGCCATTTCTGTTAAACATGAGGTTCACCAAGCCCTTCCATTCCAGCTTCACTGCCTACTTCCCATTTGTTTATAAGACTCATCTGATGTCCATCGACAGATGAATGGATAAAGAAGGTGTGGTATATATATACAATGGAATATTATGCAGCCATCAAAAGGAATGAGATCTTGCCATTTGCAGTGACGTGGTTTGAACTGGAGGGTATTATGCTGAGCGAAGTAAGTCAATCAGAGAAAGACATGTACCATATGATCTCACTGATATGAGGAATTCTTGATCTCAGGAAACAAACTGAGGGTTGCTGGAGTGGTAGGGGGTGGGAGGGATGGGGTGGCTGGGTGATAGACATTGGGGAGGGTATGTGCTATGGTGAGTGCTGTGAATGTGTAAGACTGTTGAATCACAGACCTGTACCTCTGAAACAAATAATACATTATACGTTACAAAAAAGAAGAAGAGAGTAGGAGGGGTAAAATGAAGGGGGGGAAATCAGAGGGTAAGATGAACCATGAGAGACTATGGACTCTGAGGAACAAACAGAGGGTTCTAGAGGGGAGGGGGATGAGGAGATGGATTAGCCTGGTGATGGGTATTAAAGAGGGCACGTTCTGCATGGAGCATAGGGTATTATATGCAAACAATGAATCATGGAACACTACATCAAAAACTAATGATGTAATGTATGGTGATTAACATAAAAATTAAAAAAAAAACAGAAAAAAATTTAAAAAAATAAAAAAATATCAGCTACTGCAAAAAAATAAAATAAAATAAAAGACTCATCTGAGAAGCAGAACACATATAAGTACCATTCTCTCCATCCATGTTTCTAATTCTGGTTAGAAGCATCTTGGGAGCAATTTTTCTTTTTTTTACAGTGGAACTGGCTCAATCACACATGATCCTGTTCTCCTCTCCAGTATCTGCCTCTTTTCAGCTCTTACACGGCAAGGCTTAAATGAACTAAATCATAGTATTTTCAAAAATTCTGAACATTACTGCCATTGGCAAGAATCAATAATCTACTGAGCACCACATGACTCATATTCCAGACAGCTTTTTTTTTAAGATTTATTTATTTTTGGTGGGGAGGGGCAGAGGGAGAGAGAGAGAGAATCTCAAGCAGACTCTCTGCTGAGTGCAGAAGCCAACAACAAGCTCGATTTCACATCCCTGAGATCATGACCTGAGCCAAAATCAAGAGTCTAATGCTTAACCAGCTAAGCCACCTAGGTGCTGCCTAGGTGGCTTTATATTTGGATCAGCATGAACCACCCTGTCTTTTACAGGTTCTATATTTTAAAGGAGATTTTTTTTGTACCTTTAATTACAATACAGGTGTTTTCATTAATATGGAAGAATGCCAGAAATTTTTATTTGATCTGCCTATCTTCACTGTAGTTGCTCACTTAGAACTAAATTAGAGACACAAATGCCCTCCCTTTTCCTTTGCCACATTTCATGCTGATTACTACCTGTGGCAGTCCTAAAGGGCAATGTCTGTATGTAGATGGGTCATCTGATGATTTATATTGAACATTTTACAAGCAAGCAGGAATGATAAATCCTAGGAGAGTGTGTGTCCTTTCATAGGGCATTCATAAACAGTGCCAGAATGTTATATTCAGCTGTGTACCCTCTCATTTCCCATTTCATTCCCACCCTTTGAGTATTTTCCATGAAGGGGACAAATGATGGAGATGGCATATAAAGGCTGAATGGGTGAAAATGCCCATTGTACTAATGATGTCTCCTCTCTCCAGGTCCCCTTTTTAAATTAAAGTATAATTGACAAGCAGTGTTTCAGGTGTACGACATATTGATTTGACAATTCTATGTATTACTCAGTGCTCACCACAATGAAGGTAGTCACCATCTGTCACCATACGTTATTACAATATTATTGATTATATTTCCTATGCTATACTTTTCATCTCTGTCACTTATCTATATTATAACTAGAAGTTTGTACCTCTTAATTCCCTTCACCTATTTCATCCATCCCCCTACCCCCTTCCCCTTTGGCAACCGCCAGTTCTCTGTATTTAAAACCTTGTTTGTTCATTTGTTTTGTTTTTTAGATTCCACATATGAGTGAAATCATATGGTATTTTTCTTTCTCTGACTGACTCATTTCACTTAAACAATACCCTCTAGGTCTAGCCATGTTGTTGCAAATGGCAAGATCTCATTCCTTTTTATGGCTAAATAATCTACACACACACACACACACACACACACACACACACACACACACACACACACACACACACACACACACACACACACACACACACACACCCCTATACCTCCAGTCCCTTTTTAGAGAGCTTCCCATGTTCCCTTCACAAAGTATGCTTCTCTCATCCTTGCTGAGCAGGCAGGGAATTGGGTAACTCTGACCCTTGGCATACTCGATGATTACTTAATGGGACAATAAATCATCCAATCAGGTCCTTGAATTCTCTCTTCATGGAACTTAGAATTGAAACTCGGAAACTTCATATTTCAGTAGACAGGAGACTTCAAAGGGCATAAGGGCATGATGGGGTAAGGACTGTTAGTTTGGGGCTGTCTGCACAAAGAATCAGGTAAAACCAATGACAGGGAAAGAGAGAGGAAGAGAGAGCAACAGAGAATTCAAATGTGACCAGAGAAGCAGAGATGAGACTCTTTGTTGTGTTCACCTCAGAATCTAGCACAGTGCCTGGCACATAGCAGGAGTTCAATAAATGTTTGCTGAATGACTGACTGACTCATCTTTCCTGAGAAAGATGAAAAGAGTAATTGCAGTGGTTCCTCTTTTACATCTCCTTTCCTTAGGCTTCTCGAGTAGCCCTGTGTCCTTGCAGTATTTCCCTCCTGTTATTTAGCTCATTTGAGTGGGTTTCTGTTATTTGTACCTCGATAAATCACAGCTAAGATACTGGCCAGCATGAGCACTTGACCTCTAGTTCTTCTCTCCTCCTACTTCCTACCTGGAAACCAACTCAGACCTTCTGAATGGCTGGATGTTGCTTTACATCGCATGCAGAAGGCATTCCCTAGCCTTTATGGATGTGATGTGTGTCTCCCAATTTATATGACCTTTACACTTTGTAGAAGTGTTTAACACTGAACAAACAGAAATCTTGTCCTTCTTTGGAAGCAGCTTTCAGGTCTGGTCTTCTGTCCCAGGGTCAAAGTTGCTACCTGGTTAGAAGTCGCCATCAAACCACATCCAAGTGACTCCTAGCTGCTCTGATATCACCCTCCTGTCCTCTTTCATGGGACATATTTTATTCATACATATTTACTGAACACTTAAGTTGTGAGAGGCAGTGTTCTGGATGGTAGGAAAATGAAGTAAACAAAACAAATGAAATCTTTGTACCAGGTTATTTTCTATTTGTTCCTTCCCATTCTCAGATCCATCCTCTACCTTCTCTGCCCTACTGTGTGCCTGAGAAGCTGACTGCTGCAAATATGTGCAAACATGCTAACTTGATTCTAGTTGGGTTTGGCCAGTGAGAGCCAATGCAGAAGATGGGGGTGTGGAGTAGAGAGAAGTTGGGCTTCCTCCCTGTCCCAAGATCACAACTCCATCATTGGCCATCTCCCCTATGATCACAGCTGCTGCCCACCAGCCCCTCCTCTAAGCTCCAGCAATCACTGATTCCAGGAACAACATTCCTTACCTCTCCCTCTAAGCTTAGGGGTGGTAATGGCTTCTAGCTTTTGTTTATTTCTAGATGCCTCAAGTTTCCTCATTGTTTCCTCAAACCTGTCTATACCTCTGTAAAATGTCCACTTCCCTTTTTGAATCCTTTGGATTTAACCATAAGAGGGGAATTCTGTGTCCTGCTGAGCGTCTGCCTGATACAGTTCTTACCTTACATAGAACTTACATTTTAGTGGGGAAGAGACAATAACAAACAAATATTAAATTCATTGTCATGTAGTGATAGGTGTTGCAAAGGAGAATAAAGCAGGGTACACAGGCACTACTGTAGTGACTGGTCAGAGAAGGCCTCTCTAAGGAAGTCACTTCTGAGCCAACATTGATTGAGGGAGAGAGAGAGTTCTACAGACATATGGGCAAGTACAAGACCTGAGATGGGAATGTATTTGAGGAACACAAAGGTTAATGGGCTGGTAGGAAATGAGGTCATAATATGTATTATGTTGCTTGTTGTAGGGAGAGGAAATGTGGTGAAAAGAATTGGATTCTGGAGTCGCACAGTCCTGGGTTTGAATCCAAGCATTCCCAGTACTGTGTAGCCCTGTGACAGTGGCCAAATTACTTCAAATATGAATTGCAGTTTGTATGCAAAATGAGGACAATAATAAATACCTCAAAAGGCTGACACAAGGAGTTCCTGGGTGACACGGTTGGTTAAGTGTCTGACTCTTGATTTCAGCTTGGGTCATGATCTCAGAGTTGTGAGATTGAGGTCTCTGTGCTGGGAGTCTGCTGAGATTCTCTCTCTCCCCCTTCCCCCAACTCAAATAAATAAATAAATCTTAAAAAAAAAAAGGCTGGCGCAAGATTTATAAATTCGCAGCCCAGTCCCTGGCTCTTTCTCGCTCCTCGCACCCGCCACTTGGCCCTATTCATACATGCTGAATTAAACCTAAACTCTCAGGCCTGTGGCCTTTATCAGACACCCTTCTTGAATGCTTTCATAGTACCCCTTATTCATTTATTCATTCAACCAACATGGACCATCATAAATATTATCGCAGTTCATTTTAAGGATGGTCTTTTAATGTGTCTTTCTCCCTCTAGACTTTGATCTCCACAAGAGCAATTCCTCTGAGAGTTTTGTTCACTTTTGCATATCTAGACTCTAGCACAGTATCTGGCACATGATGAACATTTAATAAATATTTATTTGATGAAAGGCAGGAAAAAAAAATCTACTATACCTTCAATGGGATTTTATTTTCCTAGAGCCTTTTCCTCAGGAATTCCAATTCACTCAATAAATACTAGTTTAACTGAAATGAACTGTATGTAGAGATTTATACTTATTTCTGTGGGCTGTATAAAGAAGAAAACTCTGTGAAGGCAGGGATTGCTCTATTTTTTTATCTTTATATCACTAGTAATTAGCATAATGCCAAGCACTTCATGATAAATATACTTAATAAATATTTGTGAATAAATGTAAGCTAACAAATGATTTAAAATCTGCTATGTGTTTGACTGTGTGTGTCAGGGGCAGGGGGAGATTACAAAATAGAATCATCTGAGACATTTTTGTAAAATCACAGTGAGACTTTTCGAAAACACTTTTCTCCACCCAGCACACAAAAGAGGGCTCTGAAAAGAGGTTCTTTTGGAAACTGTCTAGACAAGGTGAGGTGTCACTTAGGAAGGGGCAACACTATGAAAACATTATTTTCCTCTTTTCTGTTTGGAAAAGGTTGATAGGAGGATATATAAAAGACAGAGATGAAGTGATTTGATTGCCCTGGGGGGGACCCTGAAGCTGGAGATGCCCTGGGGGAAGGGCTCAGTGAGGATCCTTTCCCCCACCTGGTACTGGTTGCCTGGAGAAAGCACATTCCAAGGCTAGACAGGATCTAACACCCTGCTGAGAACAAAGCCCCACAGGCTTGGGACACATGGTTTTGGTTATCTGGAAAACTGTTTTTCAAGGACAATAATACTTCCCTTTTATGTGAGCCCTATTCAGAGGCACTCCTGGCCCTTCCCGGGCATGACTCCTGTCCAGGTGGTAGATGCACCTGAAAAGCATAGGCACAAGCAGATTGGTCCAGGGGTCTAGCAGAAGCACCTCTCTGTTAGATCTAGGGCTGGCTTCCTGGAAACCATGCTTCTGCAGATCATGTGGTATTCATTGAAACCTTATTTCATCAAAGTCCCAAGGTAACAGCCCCTGCCCAAATTACTCACTCTATCTATGAAATTCTTCAAAGGGCCTATGTCTGACAAAACCCACCAGCCCAACAGAGTTGGTAGATGCAATTGTAGTCAGTCTTGCCTGGGCCTTTACGTGTTATTGTCTCTGGATGAAGCCAGGATTTGGACATTTAAAAATCCGTGAAATATCAAGTGCTTTGTGCTTACACATTTGTAAAAACCAAGTTTCCGTGAGAAGCAAGAACAAACATTGCTTTCTGCTCATTTTATCCTGTGCTTGAGGTATTTGGATTAAAAGTGTGTTCCTGAGCAGCAGATAACTGGGTGTCCTTTTATGTTGGTTATGACAAGGAATGCCATATTAATTTGACTTTAAGGAGTAGATATCCCCATCAATGGCAGCACAATATAAGAAATCTCCTTTTCATGTTTGGAGAATTCACCATTGTGTGAATCTTGGTGGGAGGCAGGGTTTGCTGCCTTATATATCAGACATTAAAAGCCAGACACTCACTCTCTCCTCCTGCTAGCCTCTGGAAGGGAGAATTGGCAGATAAATTAAAGGACACTCTGTTAAATTTAAATTTCAGATAAATAACAAAAAAATCTTTCAGTTTAAGTATGTAGCAAATATTGCATGGGATATACTTATAAAAAATGTCATTGTTTATTGAATTCCGATTCAACTGTGTATCTTACATCTTTTTTGCCTAAATCTGACAACCCTACCTGGGGCCAGGACATATGGCTTGACCAGTTAGGTGCCTCTTCCTATATTTTAAATATAAATCAAGTGAATCAGAGAGGCTGCATCAATTCAGAAATTATTCAGCCAGCAGTGGTGGTGGCAGTGATACCTAATGACGAGCCGTGATAATAGTGTCCCCACTGGGGGTATCCAATGTGCAGTGAAAGTGGTGGATTCTGGTGTCCAGTGGTGGCAGCAGCAGCCTGATCAGAGTTTTTCTGAGCCATACACTTGATTCCTGCCCATTTCCTAAGCCTTGCCTCCAGCCTTCCCGTAAATCCTATAAGCTGCTCGATACCTGCCTATAAATTCCTTTTTAACCTTGTGTTAGCTAGAGTTAATTTCTGTTTTTGTTTTGTTTTGTTTTGTTTTTTTTTAACTCTGAGCCCTGACTGTTGTGGTTGGGGTTGTCATGATAGAAATGTGTTATTCAGATCTCCCACTCCAAGGAACATAATTAACTGAGAGCTGTGCCTGCTGCCCCTCTGAATCTACCACTGTGTTGTCTCCCAGGCCCGCTCCAGGCCCAGCTGAAGCATTCTTAGAACGGTGCTGCAGTCTGAGACTCTTTCTATCCAGTCCTCCTACATTCCTTCACTCCTTGTACAGGTGTCAGACCTACATCCTGATCTGAGAGCTCTCTCCACTTTTCTCTGCTCCCCCTCCTAATAAATCCCTTTCATAACAAATACTAACTAGGATTCTGCTTCTTAGTAGACATGAACTAACACAGGGATAGGAGGAAAGGTCACTGAAGCCTCCTACATAGCTTTGTTTTACAAAATCTTCCCTGCTATTACCTGAAGGATAATATAAGAGACACAAAAGGAAATATTAAGGTAGCTCACACCCTCATCTTTGGCCCCTGTTGGCTATCCTCTTACAGTCTAGGAAGATTTCTGCAGATATTTTAGGAATGTGTGACTGATGGTATATTTAAATGCCTGAAGGAATCCATTTCCTCCTGCCACTTTGACTCCCCGGCTCAGAAAACTGCCATGATTTTGGGTGTCATGCAATACTGTAAAAGTTCCTCTTACATTTCAGTGTAGAAATTAATTTCTCATTACCGCTCTGGAGCTGAAGTTCAACTTTTGGCCATGCTGTGTCTTTCATAGAAGCGCCATCCTCCTCCCCCTTCACCTGCTGCTGGTATTTTCACCCTGATGGCCTTGGTGAGTGCCTGCTTTTTACTTTCAGTTAGCCCATGGTGGCTGGTGCTGAGAGAAAAGTGAGGCATGCTGCTGTATTTTGTAATTCAGCATGGTGGGGGTATGGCTATGACGGGATAGTCTATAGGCCAGAATTAGATTTGAGCAGAATATTTCTAGGCAGTGACCATGGCTGTGGCATGGCGAACTACCTGCTTCAGGACCCTATTGCAGTGGACCTGAAATACCAAGTTCTTCCTGTGGCTCTGAGCTGGAGACCAGTCACCTGAAGAGTAATGATGAAGTGAGCACTAGACAAGGGATCAGAAGATGTGATTAGCCCTGACTCTGTCTCTGGGCAACCACGTGACCTAGATGGAGACATTGAACTGTCTGGGGATCGATCAGATATTAAGGATAAGAGTACTAGTAGTGTCTATTTTGTAGGCTTTGTAGCTTTTGCTGTTTGCATGATACAAGTTCATCTTTCTTAGGGAATCTTACTATTTGTGGCCACTTTTGAAGCTCCCCTTCCAGCTTGTGACTTCCAGCTTGTGGCCTATAGTCCTTTGATGGATGTTTCTCTTTGCTCCACAAGGTTGTTGCCTCCAACAGTCTTATAGCTCCAGCCTAATATCCAGCTTCTGAGGGAATCTAGGGCAAGGGTGAGATCCATCTTTTACATCTCAGAAACTTGGGAATCTATGCCAGGATGGGTCACAACTCCATATCTCCATGCTCTTATCTCTACCCCCAACAACCCAGAAACAGGTTAACAAAACCATACATGAGCTGGATATCCCAACCAGAAGTGAGGTGTCAGGCTCTTCTTAGGATCCATACTCCAACTTCTATGCATGATTCTTTTAGGACCCTTCTTCTTAGATGACTAATAGGGAGGGAGCCAGTAAAACACTTCTTTCCTCTTCCATAGGAAGTACTTCCAAGTACTTCTTCTCAAACATAGTAGTTTCCAATGACAGACTTTCTGGGCTCCCTGTCTCATTTTATCTCTTTTTATGGAAAAGACCATTAAATAAGTTTGAGGTTCTTTGTATTCAGGTGGAGAGGAAGCAGGGTATATGAAAACCCAAAACTAACCTATTCTGAACTGGGAGAATGTAGTGACTTTGTTTTCAACAGAGTCCTTTAGTCATTATAGTCCCTACACTACTGGAGAACTTCTGGGGTGGGGAAGATCTAAGTCATTTCATCATACCATTGTTACTCATATATTTTCTACAATAGAAAACCAGCCATTCCCACTTCTTTTTATTCTCTCCCAGGAATTTAACTAGGTAACTGATCATGCATCCTTCTAATTTTTATCTTAAGCTTTTGGTTTCTTCTTTCCCACTTTTGCTTCTTTCTTCTATTCCTTCCTTATTTCCTTACTCTTCTCTTCTGGTACCTGGCCAGGACCTCCCAGTCATTATGTATGGAGTAGTTTAATTATGGATAAGAGCACAGATTCTAAAGTTAGACTGCCTTAGTTTCTTCTGCTATAAAATTGGCATAACAGCACTGGAATCATAGGATTGTTGTGGATTTTAAATGAGGTAGTTTGTTTCTTCAACAAACCATTATGTAGCACTTTATGCCACGTTCTGTTCTATAACCCATAAAGATACATATTTCCAGTCTCATTTCTCACTGTATATCCATAGATTTTTGAATGCTACAGTCACACTGGATTAGTAAATACTCCCCAAATGCTTCTTCTGTCCTGCCCACTGCCTTTGTTTATACTGTTTCTTCAGCCTATAATGCCTCTCCCTCATCTATCCAGGGCCTTGATAGTGCTGGGGGTCACAGCATAGGTTTATGCTTGAATTCTGTTACTCACTCTTTTCAATTTCAGGTTTCTGGTTGAAGAGCCAGATGGAACAAGGAACCAACATTAGATAGAGCTTTCTGGGAATAATTAGATTAGAATAGAGTTAAACCTAAATCTTGAGGCTACGTGACCTAGATCCCCTCCCCCATCTGTTTGCAGGGAATGAACTTGAAACAGAGAAGTAGAGATCTGCCTTTTGGTTCAGGTGCTCTTTGTCAACAGGTCAGTGGGGTAGCCTCACTCTCTGGTTATTGTGTTCATCAATTATATTGATCACTGTACCAGAAAAGGCCAGGGAGTATGCCTTTAGTGTTACTGCCTTTTGGAAAGTGGAACTGAAGTCCTCTTATGTTTTTATATAAAGACTCATGGGAAGGAGAATAAATAGTCCCTCTTAAGGATAAGAAGTTAGAACTTAATTCTGTAGAAAATGGGAGTTTTAAAGTTTTTGAATAAGGACATAATAACGATCATCACTCTGCTTTAGTACTCATAGCACTATACCATATATCAATATAGTATTTTAGTGTTTTCAAAGACTTTAAAATATATGATCTCATTTGATAGGTACTTTAGCAAGTGAATGGATTACATGCTGAACAGTGTCTTGCTGGCTATACTTCATACTAGAAATCTGAAGACCGACAGTATATCTGCAGGTGAGGCAGTGACTTCCTGTGTTGAACTATAAGAATGTTTTTCTTCCTTTCTTTCTTTCTTTCTTTCTTTCTTTCTTTCTTTCTTTCTTTCTTTCTTTCTTTCTTTCTTTCTTTCTTTCTTTCTTTCTTTCTTTCTTTCTTTCTTTCTTCCTTCCTTCCTTCCTTCCTTCCTTCCTTCCTTCCTTCCTTCCTTCCTTCCTTCCTTCTTCCTCCAGTTCCTCCTTCCTTCCTTCTTCCTCCCTCCCTCCCTTTTCTTTTCTTTTCTTTTCTTTTCTCTTTTCTTTTTTCTTTTCTTTTCTTTGTGGAGTGAACGTGTATCCTGAAAAGTTAAACTTGAAAAGGTCAACCTGACTTTTAAACACTAGGTGTCTGGGAAACCACATGGCTGTGAGCCTTTGCCATGGAGGATTATCTCTGTCTGGAATCAGGTCTGTATATATTATGTCAGCCTCCACTAGTTATCCAGTGATGAATGTGGTGACTACCTCAGTCAGCTTGGCATTCTAGGGGGCCCTCTGTCCTCTAGCTGATGGAAGAATAATTAATACACATGATAGAGGATGGTAAAGATACTTTTTCATGGAGAATTCTGGCTGGCTTTGTGCACATTATGAGTGATTGTTCTTGCATCCTTAGGGGCAAATCCTCTTGTCCAGTGTGAGTCATAAGAACTGCAGCCTCTCAGTTGGAGCCTCAGGTCACATGTGAGGGGAAACCAGCTTGAAGCTGGAATTTCTCATTCATGCCTTTTCAATAAAGGACATGAAATATAAAGTCAAGGTGACTCATGTCTTTCCCTCTTGAGAATTTAGTGGTGACGCTTTCAATTAACAACAAAATCACTGGTCTAACTACTGAATTTGGACCTTACCCTTCAGAACTTAGGAGACACATCCATGGCATTTCCAGTTGGGACACAGACATCCACTCAAGCCCTTGCCCATTCTTTGAATATGGTGCCCCATGATACTAGTGAATGCATGTAATACACATACATGTACACACACATATGCACAAATCCACAATTTAGACTCATGTGTGGAATTTATATAAGTTAAAGTCAGTGAGTAAGAATGATTTCTAAAGAATGGTCAGTAAAAGACCAGTTTGAAACAATGGCCAGTGACAAGATTGGAACAGATTTTTTTATACTATATTTTAGTATTTTTCATTACTCTAAGCTCCATGAAAACAGGAACTACCTCTGCTTAGTTTTAATAGAAAAAAATTTTTTAGTTAAGAATGTTTTCCACTGGGCGCCTGGGTGGCTCAGATGGTTAAGCATCTGCCTTCGGCTCAGGTCATGATCCCAGGGTCCTGGGATTGAGTCCCGCATCGGGCTCCCTGCTCCTTGGGAGCCTGCTTCTCCCTCTGCTTCTCTCTCTCTCTCTCTCTCCGTTTCTCATGAATAAATAAATAAAATCTTTTTTAAAAAAAAGAATGTTTTCCACTTCAAATAACAGAATGCCTACTAACAGTTTCTTAACCAAATAGCGGTATTTTTCTCCCATAACATTAAAAAAAAAATGGATATAGGCAACTACTGGCCTGATTCATTTACTCAGGGATAACAAGGACCTGGGCAATGCTTACCCTTTTGCTTTGCCTTTCTCCCATAGTATTATTGTTCATGCTCTCAAGATGTCTAAAGCGGATCCAGAACTTATGCCTGCATTCACAGTCAGAAATCTAGAGAACTGCCAACAGTGGCGAGAGCCTCTCTCCTCTCCATTATGTTTTATCAGGGGGAGAATGCCTTTTCCTGAAAGTCCCCATTGTATTTCCTTTCATGATGATTACGAGGAAGTAGTTGGCTTTTCCAACTTTATAAAAGACATAAAAAAGAAAACAAAAAAAAAGGAGAATATTGTTAGGTTCTTTGGGATGGACGACATAGGTATATGCTATAGAACTATATCTCTTAGTATCTGATATGGGGCTTGCTACTATTCGGTAAATAATTACTAAAAGTGATATAATCCCTCAATAATCATTAGCTCTGCTGACTATCTTTCTCTCTTTTTATCAACTCAACAGTTACTCTTAAGCCACAGCAGTTCAAAGGATGAGGGTTCTTTGTTTCCAGGTCCCAGACTTTCTTCTGAATGGATTTCAGCTTATTTGGATATAAAGCTAGTCTTTGACAAGAAAAGATCCAGAAATGAATACATTACATTGTTTGAATTACTTCAACTTTATGTCTTTATATTGGTTATAGTCTTTTAGCTCTCTTTTGTTAAAAAGTATTGGATTATTATTGTTTAGTTCCTATAAATTGTTTATTTTTTTAAAAAAAATACATTAAGATTATTGCTTAATTAAGAGAAGACTGAAGTTTATGGTATTGAATTTTCTTCTTTTTTAATTTTTATTTATTTTTTTAATTTTATTTTATTATGTTATGTTAGTCAACATACGCTACATCATTAGTTTTTGATGTAGTGTTCCATGATTCATTCTTTGCATATAACACCCAGTGCTCCATGCAATACATGCCGTACTTAATACCCATCACCGGGCTAACCCAACCTCCCACCCCTCTCCCCTCTAAAACTCTCAGTTTGTTTCTCAGAGTCCATAGTCTCTCATGGTTCGTCTCCCCCTCCGATTCCCCCCCTTCATTTTTCCCTTCCTACTATCTTTTTATTTTTTTTAACATATAATGTATTATTTGTTTCAGAGGTACAGGTCTGTGATTCATCAATCTTACACAATTTACAGCGCTCACCATAGCACATACCCTCCCCAATGTCCAACACCCAGGCACCCCATTGCTCCCATCCTCCACCACTCCAGCAATCCTCAGTTTGTTTCCTGAGATTAAGAATTCCTCCTATCAGTGAGATCATATGATACATGTCTTTCTCCGACTTATTTCGCTTAGCATGATACCCTCTAGTTCCATCCACATCGTTGCAAATGACAAGATTTCGTGTTTTTTGATGGCTGCATAATATTCCACTCTGTGTGTGTGTGTGTGTGTGTGTGTGTGTGTGTGTGTGTGTGTGTTGTGTGTATACCACATCTTCTTTATCCATTCATCTGTTGATGGACATCTTGGCTCATTCCATAGTTTGGCTATGGTGGACATTGCTGCTATAAACATTGGAGCGCTCGTACCCCTTTGGATCACGACATTTGTATCTTTGGGGTAAATACTGAGTAGTGCATTTGCTGGGTTGTAGGGTAGCTCTATTTGCAACTTTTTGAGGAACCTCCATACTGTTTTCCAGAGTGGCTGCACCAGCTTGCATTCCCACCAACAGTGTAGGAGGGTTCCCCTATCTCCACATCCTTGCCAACATCTGTCATTTCCTGGCTTGTTAAATTTAGCTATTCTGATTGGTGTGAGGTGGTATCTCACTGAGGTTTTGATTTGGATTTCCCTGATGCTGAGTGATGTTGAGCACTTTTTCATGTGTCTGTTGGCCATTTAGATGTCTTCATTGGAAAATTGTCTGTTCATGTCTTCTCATTTCTTCTTTTTTTTTTAATTTTTTATTGTTATGTTAATCACCATACATTACATCATTAGTTTTTGATGTACTGTTCCATGATTCATTGTTTGTGCATAACACCCAGTGCTCCAAGCAGAATGTGCCCTATTTAATACCCATCACCAGGCTAACCCATCCCCCTACCCCCTCCCCTCTAGAACCCTCAGTTTGTTTTTCAGAGTCCATTGTCTCTCATGGTTCATCTCCCCCTCTGACGTACTCCCCTTCATTCTTCCCCTCCTGCTACCTTCTTCTTAACATATATTGCATTATTTGTTTCAGGAGTACAGATCTGTGATTCAACAGTCTTGCACAATTCACAGCACTCACCATAGCACATACCCTCCCTAATGTCTATCACCCAGCCACCCCATCCCTCCCACCCCCCACCACTCCAGCAACCCTCAGTTTGTTCCCTGAGATTAAGAATTCCTCATATCAGTGAGGTCATATGATACCTGTCTTTCTCTGATTGACTTATTTCACTCAGCATAACACCCTCCAGTTCCATCCATGTCGTTGGAAATGGCAAGATCTCATTCCTTTTGATGGCTGCATAATATTCCATTGTATATATATACCACCTCTTCTTTATCCATTCATCTGTCGATGGACATCTTGGCTCTTTCCACAGTTTGGCTATTGTGGACATTGCTGCTATAAACATTGGGGTGCATGTAACCCTTCGGATCCCTACATTTGTATCTTTGGGGTAAATACCCGGTAGTGCAATTGCTGGATCGTATGGTAGCTCTATTTTCAACTGTTTGAGGAACCTCCATACTGTTTTCCAGAGTGGCTGCACCAGCTTGCATTCCCACCAACAGTGTAGGAGGGTTCCCCTTTCTCCGCATCCCTGCCAACATCTGTCATTTCCTGACTTGTTAATTTTAGCCATACTGACTGGTGTGAGGTGGTATCTCATTGAGATTTTGATTTGGATTTCCCTGATGCCGAGCGATGTGGAGCACTTTTTCATGTGTCTGTTGGCCATTTGGATGTCTTCTTTGGAAAAATGTCTGTTCATGTCTTCTGCCCATTTCGTGATTGGATCATTTGTTCTTTGGGTGTTGAGTTTGATAAGTTCTTTATAGATTTTGGATACTAGCCCTTTATCTGATATGTCATTTGCAAATATCTTCTCCCATTCTGTCGGTTGTCTTTTGGTTTTGTGGACTGTTTCTTTTGCTGTGAAAAAGCTTTTTATATTGATGAAGTCCCAAGAGTTCGTTTTTGCCTTTGCTTCCCTTGCCTTTGGTGATGTTTCTAGAAGAAGTTGCTGTGGCTGAGGTCAAAGAGGTTGCTGCCGGTGTTCTCCTCAAGGATTTTGATGGATTCCTGTCTCACGTTTAGGTCTTTCAACCATTTTGAGTCTATTTTTGTGTGTGGTGTAAGGAAATGGTCCAGTTTCATTCTTCTGCATGTGGCTGTCCAATTTTCCCAACACCATTTGTTGAAGAGACTTTTTTCCATTGGACATTCTTTCCTGCTTTGTCAAAGATAAGTTGACCATAGAGTTGAGGGTCCATTTCTGGGCTGTCTCTTCTGTTCCATTGATCTGTGTGTCTGTTTTTGTGCCAGTACCACACTGTCTTGATGATGACAGCTTTGTAATAGAGCTTGAAGTCCGGAATTGTGATGCCACTAGCTTTGCTTTTCTTTTTCAACATTCCTCTGGCTATTCGGGGTCTTTTCTGGTTCCATACAAATTTTAGGATTATTTGTTCTATTTCTTTGAAAAAAGCTGATGGTACTTTGATAGCGATTATATTAAACGTGTAGATTGCTCTAGGTAGCTTGACATTTTCACAATATTTGTTCTTCCAATCCATGAGCATAGAATGTTTTTCCATTTCTTTGTGTCTTCCTCAATTTCTTTCATGAGTATTCTATAGTTTTCTGAGTACAAATTCTTTGCCTCTTTGGTAAGATTTATTTTGGGTTCAATTGTAAATTGGATCGACTCCTTAATTTCTCTTTCTTCTGACTTGTTGTTGGTGTATAGAAATGCAATTGATTTCTGTGCATTGATTTTATATCCTGCAACCTTCCTGAATACCTGTATGAGTTCTAGCAGTTTTGGGGTGGATTCTTTTGGGTTTTCCACATACAGTATCATCTCATCTGCAAAGAGTGAGAGTTTGATTTCTTCTTTGCCAATTTGGATGCCTTTGATTTCTTTTTGTTGTCTGATTGCTGTGGCTAGGACTGCTAGTATTATGTTGAATAGCAGCGGTGAGAGTGGACATCCCTGCTGTGTTCCTGACCTTAGGTGGAAAGCTCTCAGTTTCTCCCCATTGAGAATGATATTCGCTGTGGGTTTTCCATAGATGGCTTTTATGATATTGAGGTATGTACCCTCTATGCGTACACTCTGAAGAGTTTTAATCAAGAAAGGATGCTGTACTTTGTCAAATGCTTTTTCTGCATCTATTGAGAGGATCATACAGTTCTTGTTCTTTCTTTTATTATTGTATTGTATCACATGATTGATATGCAGATGTTGAACCAAACTTGCAGCCCACGAATAAATCCCACTTTGTCATGGTGAATAATCCTTTTAATGTACTGTTGGGTCCTACTGGCTAGCATTTTAGTGAGAATTTTTGCATCCATGTTCATCACGGCTCTTGGTCTGTAATTCTCCTTTTTGATGGGGTCTTTTTCTGGTTTGGGATCAAGGTAATGCTGGCCTCATAAAACGAGTTTGGAAGTTTTCCTTCCATTTCTATTTTTTGGAACAGTTTCAGAAGAATAGGTATTAATTCTTTAAATGTTTGGTAGAATTCCCCTGGGAAGCCATTTGGCCCTGGGCTACTGTTTGTTGGGAGATTTTTGATGACTGCCTCAATTTCCTTAGTGGTTATGGGTCTGTTCAGGTTTTCTATTTCTTCCTGGTTCAGTTTTGATAGTTTACACATCTCTAGGAATGCATCCATTTCTTCCACATTATCTAATTTGCTGACATATAGTTGCTCATAATATGTTCTTATAATTGTTTGTATTTCTCTGGTGTTGGTTGTGATCTCTCCTCTTTCATCCATGATTTTATTTATTTGGGACCTTTCTCTTTTGGATTCATCTGGCCAGGGGTTTATCAATCTTGCAAAGAAACAGCTACTAGTTTTCTTGATCTGTTCTACTGTTCTTTGGTTTCTATTTCATTGATTTCTGCTCTGATCTTTATTATTTCTCTTCTCCTGCTGGGTTTAGGCTTTATTTGCCATTCTGTCTCCAGCTCCTTTAGGTGTATGGTTAAGTTTTGTATTTGAGACCTTTCTTGTTTCTTGAGAAAGGCTTGTATTGCTATATGCTTTCCTCTTAGGACTGCCTTTGCTGCATCCCATAGATTTTGAACAGTTGTGTTTTCATTTTCATTGGTTTCCATGGATTGTTTTAATTCTTCTTTAATTTCCTGGTTGACCCATTCATTCTTTAGTAGGATGCTCTTTAGCCTCCATGTATTTGAGTTCTTTCTGACTTTCCGCTTGTGATTGAGTTCTAGTTTCAAAGCATTGTGGTCTGAAAATAGGCAGGGAATGATTCCAATCTTTTGGTAGCGGTTGAGACCTGATTTGTGACCTAGGATGTGATCTATTCTGGAGAATGTTCCATGGGCACTAGAGAAGAATGTGTATTCTGTTGCTTTGGCATGGAATGTTCTGAATATATCTGTGAAGTCCATTTGTTCCAGTGTGTCATTTAAAGTCTTTATTTCCTTGTTGATCTTTGGCTTAGATGATCTGTCCATTTCAGTGAGCGGGGTGTTAAAGTCCCCAACTATTATTGTGTTGTTGTCGATGTGTTTCTTTGCTTTTGTTATATTGGCTTATTAACTGGCTGCTCCCATGTTACGGGCATAGATATTTACAATTGTTAGATCCTCTTGTTGGCTAGACCCTTTAAGTAGGATATAGTGTCCTTCCTCATCTCTTATTATAGTCTTTGGTTTAAAATCTAATTTGTCTGATATAAGGATTGCCGCCCCAGGTTTCTTTAGATGTCCATTAGCATGGTAAATGGTTTTCCACCCCCTCATTTCAATCTGGCATGTCTTTGGGTCTAAAATGAGTCTCTTGCAGACAGCATATCGATGGGTCTTTTTTTTTTTTTATCCAGTCTGATAGCCTGTGTCTTTTGATTGGAGCATTGAACCCATTTACATTCAGGGTAATTATTGAAAGATAAAAATTTAGTATCAGTGTATTGCCTGTAAGGTGACTGTTACTGTATATTTTCTCTGTTCCTTTCTGATCTACGTTAGTTTTAGGTTCTCTCTTTGCTTAGAGGACCCCTTTCAGTATTTCTTGTAGGGCTGGTTTTGTGTTTGCAAATTCCTTTAGTTTTTGTTTGTCCTGGAAGCTTTTTATTTCTCCTTCTATTTTCAATGACAGCCTAGCTGGATATAGTATTCTTGGCTGCATATTTTTCTTGTTTAATGCTTTGAATATGTCATGCCTCTCCTCTCTGGCCTGCCAGGTCTCTGTGGTTAGGTCTGCTGGCAATCTAATATTTCTACCATTGTAGGTTACAGACCTCTTGTCCCGAGCTGCTTTCAGGATTTTCTCCCTGTCTATGAGATTGAACGTTTTACTGTTAGATGTCAGGGTGTTGGCTTATTTTTATTGATTTTGAGGGGGGTTCTCTGTGTCTCCTGGATTTTGATGCCTGTTTCCTTCCCCAATTTAGGGAACTTCTCTGCTAATTTGGTCCAATATACCTCCTGCCCCCCTCTCTCTTTCTTCTTCTTCTGGGATCCCAATCATTCTAATATTGTTTCATGTTACGGTATCACTTATCTCTCAAATTCTGCCCTCATGATGCAGTAGTTGTTTATCTCTCTTTTTCTCAGCTCCTTTATTCTCCATCATTTGGTCTTCTGTATCACTAATTCTCCCTTCTGCCTCATTTGTCCTAGCAGTTAAATCCTCCATTTTCATTGCGCCTCATTAATAGCCTTTTTGAGTTCGACCTGGTTAGATTTTAGTTCTTTTATTTCTCCAGAAAGGGCTTCTCTAGTATCTTCCATGCTTTTTCAAGCCCAGCAATATCTTTATAATCATCATTCTGAACTCTAGTTCTGACATCTTACTAATGTCTCTATTGATTAGGTCCCTGGCAGTCAGTACTGCCTCTTGTTTTTTGTAGGTGAGTTTTTCAGTCTTGTCATTTTGTCTTCCAGAGAGTGGTCATTTTTCTGTTCGGAGAGTTGCTGCTATTCTTTTCTTTGATCTCCTGTTGAGTTTGTAGGTGTTCAGAATGGTTTGATACCTATATAGCTGAATTCCTGGGACCAGACAAAATTTAGGTCTCTTACTCCTCTGCCATCTTGCTCCTCCTCCTGGTATTGAATTTTCCGTTCAAGATCATGGCAAGCATTTCCATTTGTCTACTTCTTCTGAGTCCATGGTTAGCATTTAAAAATTTTATTCATGTAGATCTTACATTTCTTTCCTTAAATTTGAAATCTATCTATTTTGTTGCCTTTGCAAATAAGGTATTTTCACCCATTTTTTTCTAATTTTTTTTTTGTTGGCATATATTTAAGCCCTTGTTTTCTATATAGGAATTTTGCATATAGCTACCATATTGAAGTCTTTTTAAATTTGTAACAATTTCTTATATATGCTTAGGATTTCTCTAAAAAATAATTTTTTTTGTATTTGTACAAATAATGATTTTATATCCACCTTTTAAGTGTTTATACATCTCTCTCTCTCTCTCTCTTTTTCATTTCCTGACTATACTGGTTATTCTTCCATAACAATATTAAATACTAATGGTGATAAAGACATTCTTATCTACTTTTTACTTTATGGGAATTGTTCTATTATTTAAATGAATTAAGATGCTTCAAGTCCTATTCCTATTTTCTTAAAAGGTACTTTCAAGAGTAAATGTTAAGTTTTGTGAATTGCCTTTGTCACAGCTATGGAAATAATTATATGTTTTTACTTTTATTTTCTGTTAAATGATGGTTAATCAGATTTTCCACTGATTCATTTATTTCATTCTTATTTATTAACATAATTTTTCAGACTATGAATTTTTCTTTGAGCACTACTTTAGTTCTATTCCTTGAATTCAGTATGTGTAGTATAAATTATGGTTGCTTTCAAAATGTTTTATAGACTCAGTTTTTATTTCTTCTTTGATCCAGTAGTTTTCAAGAAAAAGTTAGACTTTCCAGGAGATAGATTTTTGTTGTTTTCTTTTTGTTGTTAATTTCCAGTTTGTTCCTTCCTTTCTCTTCCTTCCTTCCCTCCCTCTATCCTTTTCTTATCTATCTTCTATTTCTTCTCTTTTTTCCTTACCCTTCCCTTCCTTCTTTTTACCCAGTATTTTTCCCTTTTCTTTCTTCTTTAAAGATTGCTAAAGGCATCAAACCCTTATATTCTATTTTTAAACGAGGTTGTGGAGAAGTGTGATACCAGCCCATATTTTTTCCTCTTGTAAATGACTTCCTCTTTTGCCTTCAGATATTTAAAGGAATATTAATTTTGTAGTTCAGAAATTTTGCTGGACTGTATAGCTCAGTATTAATAATTTTGCATCATATTTACCTGGAACACATTAGTATATTTTAATCAGTAAAATTGTTTTTAAATATCTTTTAAAAAATTGACATTTCTTTTTAATTACAGCTCTAAACACTTTTGTTTTCTTATAATTTATGTTCTCTTCTTTGGGATCACCATTAATGCATTTATGTATCTCCATACCTTTAATATACATATTTTTCTGATACTTTTTATCTCTGTTTATTTTTATGTTGTTTTCTCATGTTTCTCACTTCTGTACACTGTCTTTAACTGTTTTCAACAGTGTTGTAATTTTTTGTTTTAGTTTCTGTTTGACTTTAATTTTTCTTCCACTCTTTTCCGAATTTTGTACACACATGTTATATCTCATGTTACCTTATTATAATATCCCTAAGTTCTTATATCTCTTCTATGTGCTCTTGTTTCATAGAAGTTGTTGCTTTATTGTTTTTTTATTTTTTTAAACAACTCATAGTGATATATTTTCAAAATATTCTTCTCCAAAATTTCTGGCGCATATTTATTGCTATTTTTCCTGTTCCTTTTCCTCCTTTTTCCCATATAATATCTTTAGGCTTTCACATAGGAGAGTTTTGCGGGTGTTTAATGTGAAAGAAAGACAAAGCTCTAGTGTAGACCAGAAGTATGAGTAAATTTACTTATCCTTAAATTTGGCTCTAGTGCTGATCATAATATAAATCTGTTATTTCTGTGCCTCACGGATAGATTGTTTTCTGTATATATTACATTTGATCTTGCTCTTCCCAGTTTTTCTAGACTTCATGCTTATATTGATTCAAGGAAGTTCCCACTACCACTTATGTGATTTTCTTTCTTTCTTGTATTCTGATGAGTTTTATTTCTCACAGTGTACCACATACTATAGAGAAGTAATGTGTCTGGGGTTTTTTGTTTGCTTGTTTATTTGTTTGTTTATTTGTTCGTTCTAAAAGAATGGATATTCTCATTTAGTATCGTTCCACACCCTTTAGTATGCTTTTAAATGTATCTGCCCTCCTTGGTTATATCCTGTGGTTTAGATGTTAGATAATTATAGTTTTATTGAGCAAGGATCTTGTGTTTTTGTTTCTTGTTACCCTTGTTGCTTTGGAGGTGACATCTAGAAGAATCAGGAAGCAGCTTCTGTATTTTTTCTATGATTTTAAAGCTTGAACACAGTTTATTTTATCTTACATTTAGCAATATTTACATTAAAATTGCAACTATATGCTCAATATTAGCATAAAGAATATATTGAGTATTGATTTCATTTTTCCATACTTTTCCAGCATACTTGTAGGATAGTATGATATTACAACCTTTACTACATATTTGCCTTTTGCAATATGATAATTAAGACAGTGACTTCTACAAAAAATATTTTGGAATGACACTAATTTTCCATAGGACTGCACTTAATCCTTTGGTACTAAACTACTACTTCGGAATGCATATCATCCATGCTGATTTTCTCTTTTGTATTAATTAACTGGTCTAATTTTATCAGATCCCCTGTGTCACTGACTTTGGGAGAATTTGAGAAGTTCTGCAATGATAATTTAGCATACTTCATGTAACTGTGAATTTCTTGAAAGATTTGTAATTTTATTTGTTGTTAATTTGCACTGTGCTTGCATTATAGTTTTTGGATATTTAATATCTTATAAATAGCAGAAAATGACTCTCATAGATAATCTAAAAAGTAGGAAAATATATTGTTAGTAAGAAAGAAGCAATGTTAAAGTAGAGAAGATTTTTACCTGTAATTATACGAGAATACTTTCATTTTGTGATAAGTTTCTTTTCCACACAGTCTGATAATTGCAGGGATTTAAATAATGGGTAATGATGTGAGGAGGACCTCCTATACTCCCTTGTTTAGGCATCATGTAAATTCATAAAAATGGAGCTTAGGCAAGGAAAATGGAAATTTACTTTAAGTTAACTAATATTGGGCTTTATTCTATTCTGATGAGACACTGAATATATACAAATTGTTCTATTTTGGATGTAGTATTTGTTTATATTTTTCATGGGTAGTTCAATGTGATTATGAAACTAAGATTTTGATTATCTGTTTCCCATTTAAATAATCCAACCTCAGATATTTTAAAAGAGTTACACTTAGCTACTTTTAGAAGTTTTAATTTTACATTTGCTTTAGTTAAGATGATTCTTCAATCCATACTAGTAATTGAATCCTTCTTCAATAGAAGGAACACTAGACTGGGAACTATGACTTAAATTGAAGTTCTTTCTTGACACTTGCAACTATAGTCATGTTATATAGCCTCTCTGAGTAAGTTTTACTTGAAAGATATTTTGAGACTTAAGTAAAATATCATTGAAAACTTCAAAAGTGTATTAAAATGTGAAAGATTCTCTATTCTCTAGAATATCTAGATAAACATCTTTGGGTGGTCTCTAGATGAAATGAGAGAATCAAGTAAGTGAGAATTTGCTTGGTCATTTCAATGACAAAGGAGTCACTTTTGAAATTATATCATTTTTGTTTTTCAACAAAGATGACTTGATTTAAATCCAACCTTATATATTGCTTCACTTCATAACCCTTTGTTGCTGTTTTCTCTTGTATTTCACATAGCTCTGTCACAGATGCTATAAAATAACATTCTTAGAACATTTAGTACATTAAATTAATCAGGAGGCACATGCAAAAATGTCTACTAGCATGTCTGCCTTTCATATAGGTTATCTCATTTTATTGAACCGTGTCAAAACACAAGACTAACTATTGTTCCCATATATTATTTCTGTAGTTATGAATGTTTAAGCATGCACATCTGGCCTAAACAGAATGTATCATGTAGATCCAAACCTGACAGTCACTTATTGAGATCCCAATAATTCAATCATACATGCATAATTTATTACAAATATTTACTAAGTATTTCAACATCTATTCTTTGTTGATATTATGCTAGGCATTGGGAATGTAGTGGCAGAAAATGCTGTCCCTATTCTCTAGGAGCTTAAAGTTGAGTGTGGTGAACATGAGTAAAGAGACAGTTATATAAAAATCAGACATATGTGCCATTTCTTATGATTTTTCTCTTTGTTTACCCTGCTGCAGCATCAAAGGTCCCATTCCTGGTCCTCAAACATGTCAGTACCTGTTTCTTCTGATTGGAATGTTCTACTCCGGATAGTCATATGGCTTATCACTTTACTTCATTTTGGCTTCTGCTTAAATCACATTTTTGGTGATGCCTTCCATGATCCTTCCAATAGCCATGTAAAGTGGTATTATTTTACCCTGCTTTATTTTTCTTTGTGGCACTTATCAGTTCCAGATACTATATTATGTTATGTTATATTTTATATTTATTATATTATATTATATTATATTATATTATATTATATTATATTATATTATACATTTGTTTTTCTTATTGTCTTTCTCCCCCAGTAGTATGTAAGAATCCCAAGGGTAGTAGCCTTGGTTTTATTACTGCTTTACCCTAGCATCTAAAGCAAACCCTAGTTCATAGGATTTTCATTCATATAGAATGAAAACATTGAGTAAATGCTTTTTTGCATGATTTACCTTGCTACAGTAGAGAGATACACAAAATATTTTAAGCCTGACATTGGACTAAGCTTTCATATTTATATATAATTTCATTTAATGCCCACAACCACCCATGAAGTAGTGACTACGATCCCCTTGTTAGCAATAAAGAATGTGAGACATGAAAGAGTGAATGTGCCCTTATCTGAGCTTATAGTGAGTTGCCTGTGTCTTCTGAGTCCACTTCTGGCAATCCCTCCACTACATGTGGACTGTCCTGTAACTGTCCTAAGAGCAGAGGAGAGGTTAAATATATAAGACCCAGGACTTGACACCTGGGAAGGAAATACTATGGCTTTTGCTGAGATTCTTCTCACAGCCCTAGAAAACACTTATCAACATGCATTTTTCTTTAATGTAAATCACCCATGAAATCTTTAGTTGGTTCCTTTACATGGAGTTTTTGTGAGCCAGCAGCTCATCCTTCTTAATTATTTCTGAATGATATGACAGAATCTAAAATGTGGAAAGAGACTCTATGAAGGTACATGATTTATCATCCTGGCCAGGTCTCTTTTGATTGCCAATGAGAGAACCCCAACTCAAATTGTAAGAGAATTTATTAACTCATATAATTGGAAAAATAAAAGATAGATATTCAGGCATGGCTACATTCAAAAGTTTATAGGATGGCACCCAGACACACTGACTCTCATTTTTCTCAGTCTCTTATTAACAAAAGACCTCATGACAGTTCCAAGTTATTTGGTCTTTAGAGTACATGAAGTCAGAGAAATAAAGAACAGCTTTTCTGATTGTGCTAGTAAAATGGTTGAGGAAAACCCTGACTGGCCTAGCTTAGATCACACATGTTTACCCACCTGGGATGTCCGAGAGTGAGTGAGCTCTTGCAGGTTTCACATCCCTGGGGCCAAAGTGGGCTTGAATATTTTGAAGAAAGAATTATTATAGCTTTGAGAAGAGAGGCTTCCCTGAAAGAAGAAATGCTATTTAGACAGAAACTATTCAACCACTCCACTTAACTCTTCCAATTCCTATGAACCATATTTTCGCAGCGAGTAAATATTTATGAAAATGTTCTCTATGTGAAGCTCTGGGATAGGTCCTGAGTATTATCTTTTTCATCAATAAACCTTGCCCTTGAAGATACATATATGAAAAAAATGACTAAAATAGAGAAAGATAAATAAAATTGCAAACCAAAGTAGTAGTTGCTTTGAAGCTTGGAGGAAGAGCTTAAAAATATAGGGACTTGTTACCTGACCGTTCCCTTCTCTCCCCCTCATTGACCACTACCAATAATTTTCAGACAGCCTCTTTGTAAACTCTAGTATTTCCTTGAACACTCCTTCTGTATTCTTTCTGTCATCAAAGATACTCACCCTCTAAGTCATCTCAAACAGCTCCAAAAGTTCCTTTCCAAAGTCATGGTTCTGTAATATTTTAGCATCTTCTTGTCCTCTCTTTATTTCATGCAACTGCTTCAGTGACATTTTGTTCTTAGACACCAGGGAGTGTTGCTGGAAGTGGAAAGGGATGGGAAGAAGTGGGGAGGGTTAAATCGTGCCAGAAAGTGAAGAAGGGGTATCTTCAAATTAGATTTATTTATTAGCATGATGACTCACAGTATAATAATGCCACTTTGCCAGTGGCCAGGATAGAAAGCAAGACTATAAAGGAATAACTGGCTGATACTTAGAGGCATCCAAGTTGTTATATCTTTAGGAAGTTAAAAAAGTACCTTAGTGTCTGCTTACTCATCCCTGGGCCGGATGTTCTTAGCTGGAAAAAAAAAAAAAGAAAAAAGAAGTTTTCCTTTTTTCTGATTCTGATCGTCAAGGACAAAAGGCTCAAGCTCTGCTACTAATTAGATTTGTGACCTTGAGAAGTCACTCAATCTAGCTTAATATCTGCTTCCTGATTTAAAAACTAGAGAGTAAATTATATCTACTTTATAGGTTGATACCATGAAATCTGTCTACCTATCTCAGGATCATATCCACTGATATATGATAGATGTAGTATGTACTTATCATATATGTGTATATACATGTGTGTGTATAAAGGTCCTCTTCAGCAATGGAACATAATATGTTTTGGATGACTCAGTTTCATTATTGTACCCTCTAACCGCACTTGGTCTCACTTTCTACCTTTATACGAGACTGGGCTGAATCAACGAATCAATACCTTTCCTCCTCTGATATTCTATTTTTCTGGACATTTTTATAACTTTCACAAGTGAGAAAATGGCACATTTTTTTCCAGAAGTTATTTTCTATAAGTAACATATCCTCTGGTCAGAAGAACTCTTCTGCTCAGTGTTCTCACACACATTTTTTTTTTCTACCATAAATATGTCTAAAGAGTCATTACCACTCAGTTTCACCATAGGGCTTTCTAAGATAAGCAGTGCAGGAGAGTCAGCCCAGCATTTTGGGAAGGCAGAGGCAGCCTTCTAGAGGGACAGAGTTCACTCTCCAGGCACAGCTTTCTCCACGAGGTTCCTTAGGAATCAATTCTGGGTTGGTTTCCAGTATACAGTCACTGAAGAATTTCTTTACTCTTCATCTTTGCCCTCACTTGGAGAGGAAATGATTCAATGAGGACGCTCGAACAGAGCAGTTCTTCTAAAGCCATCCTACCCATCATCGCATCAGCACTGAGGTCAGCTTCGTGTTTCCTGCCAAACTCGATGAGCTCAATTTCCATATCATTTTCCAGGGCCCTGGATGAAGCTGTCACAAGCCACAAACAGGCCAGTAGAATAATAGGATGACAGAGTCAGAAACAACTGGAGAGGTAATCAGCCCTATTCAATCCTTGTTTTAAGGAAGAAGAACTTGACAATTGTTAAGGTTGACTTGCTCAAAGTGTCAAAATGAGTAAATGAGAGAGGAAAGCAAACCGAAAATATCATCACCCTTCCCTGATTAACATTTATGTAATGCTTTAAATTTACAGAATGCCTCTTCCATACATACCTTATTTTATACCTATTAAATTTATTTGAATTATTTATTATTTTTATCTCCACATACAGGGAAACTAATTTGAAGTTAGGAAAGATTAAGTAACTCTTTCTGAGATCATTATCTCCAGGAAATACCAGAGGAGAGATCTGCAGTCCAGTTGTTTTATTTATTTATTTGTATTTGTTTGTTTCCCTTGTCATCCAACCATTCAAGGAACCGTTGGCCTTCCTTAATCAAATTTTAATTAAGGGAAAAGTCAAGGAAAGTTATCCATAAATTAGGCCCTGACAATTTAAATAGAAATCTATAGTGAAATTGATGGTTTTAAATTTACAATGCAGAGAATTGTTTTTGATTTCTACAGAACCATGACTTTAGAAGTAAGCATGTCCTAGTCAATAAATACTACCATATCCACTTCTGATTCAGCTCCAGTAAAAGAAAATTTAATATGCCTCTTTATATTAAGGAAACTGGTGAATTTTTATTTAAAAAATAATTATTAATTGAGGTAATATAAGGTATATTGGTAAGAAAAGGGAAGAGTGTAAAAGTCATCCACCCACAATGCTATAATCTGGAGATAACATTTGGTATATATGCTTTCAGATTTTTAAAATTTTCTTACACATATGTATAATTCTTTAAACAAAAAAATGATTATACTATATAGACTCTCTACTTTAAAAAAGAGAATATAAGCATTTTCTATATGAACATATATACAGATATATTGTTGATCACTGCTTAATATACATTTTATGGATACAAAAATATTTAACTCCTTTTTGCTACACATTTCAGCTATTTCAAGTTTGACATTATTATAAATCATGCTGTAGATGAACATCCTTGTTTATAGATATTTGCACATTTCTCTGATTATTTTCTCAGAATATATTTCCAGAATTGAATTGCCAGGTCACAGATTATGCATATTTTTACAACTTTTTATACATTGTGGCAAATTGCCTTCCAGAGTGGGGAGGGGTAGCATTCTTTTTATCACCACACTCTGTCTTAATAATGTTTGATTTCCCTGTCTAAATACTATTGTCTGAGTTTAAGGGAATGGCTTTGATCCACATTAGCAATATTTACCACCAAAGGCTTTAGGGGTAAAAAAGAAAAACTCATACATGTAAGTTACATATTATTTATATCTTGTGATTTCTAGAAAATTGTAAAAAGAGTATTAGCCTCTGGATGTGCACTGTGAATATACCTAGTATAAGCGATACTTGTATATGGTTTCTAGGAACAGATGGAGACTCTACTGGTTTGCCCTTACCAGGGGTGGGGCCATTGGCAGTACAGCACAGTAACAGTAAAGGGCACAGATTCTAGAGCTGGACTACCTGCATTCAAATGCTGACTCTGTTACCTTCTAGCTGTATGGCTGCTGGCAATTACTGAATTTCTCTGTGCTTCTTTATTTACCCTTAAATGGCGATGACAGTAGCTCCTAATTTATAGTGTTGTAAGAGGATTGAGCGAGTTATACAGGTGAAGCTCTTCAATTGTGCCTGACACATGAAAATACTAAATAACTATTAGCCATTATTATTATTGATGTTATTGTTATTAAGCTGTAGAAAACCTAATACATAGTAGATACTCAAAACTGTTTATTGAAAGAACAGTAAAGGAATGGTGAATGTATGTAGAGAGTTAGTTCCTGACTAGAGACAAAGACTTGGGAGTCACGTACAGAGCAATGATAGGTGAAGTAGGTAAGTGACTGAAGGGTACTGCAAGGTAAGTTGAGGAATGAAGACCTTGACTCAGGAAATACTGCTTATACCTACTAGGAAGAAGAAAGTGAGTTTGTAAAAGAGGTTGAGGTGGAGATGGTGGTGGTAGTGATGAAGTAGTTGGAAAACCAGAACAGCAAACAAAGGAGCCCAATCCAGTTAGAACAATGGGTTTGGATTTTAATACTGGGAGATAAAGATGAAAAAGATAGACAAGAAGGAATAAGTATCCTTTTGTCCCTGCCCAACACTTAAAAACTAGCCAAGAATTAAGGCACAACTCTTTCCAGATAATTGTGTTTTTTTTTTTTTTTCTAGGCTGCACAGTCTAACATGGTAGCTGCCGGTCACATGTAGCTATTTAAAATTAAATTTTACATGATTAAAATTAAACAAAAATTTAAATTTCGTTTCTTGGCTGCACTAGTCATATTTCAAGTGTTCGATGGCCATATATGAAGGGGTGGCTGGTGGCTACTATGTTGGTTGGATAGCACTGAATTACACATTTCCATCATTTCAGAGAGTTCTCTTGGACAGTGCTGTCTTCTATAATCGGAAGGAGTAAGAGGTGTGGGAATATCAGACACCCTGGCAACAAGGAAACTGAATTTTGGAGTATGGCTTTTACATTCTGAGCCTTATTTTATTCCTGAGACCAGTTTATCAGTCAGATTTCAGCAGGAAGCAGAAACTACACATAGGTTGGATTGGACAACTTGAGGAGAATTTAATAATAGAGTTTTCATTGGCTGGACCAAAAAAGAAGCCAAAGGATTCTTTGTAACTCACTAAAGGCAGATTTAGAAGGAAGGACCATGGATCTATAGGGTCGAGTGAAAGATCTCCAGTACAAGTTACCTGACAACTAGTAATGACCTGTGTTCTCAGGCACTGAGATCTCTGACCAATTGAAGGAGGCATGTAAATAGAATTCTTGTTCTTCTGTCTGGGTAGTCTGATATTTTCCTTCTGTCTTCTTGCAAAGAGGCTCTAGGAAGCCTTTTATTGATATTTTCCCCACATTAGAAACATACTGTTTAAGATGTACCCGGGTGGACTTCATTTTATACTTGGAGAGCCTGACTTTGACTTTTTTTTTTTTTTTAAATAGAGAACTACCCATACGTTAGGCATTACAATATACAATGCAAATCACAACCAGGCTTGGGCATAACCTCAGATTACTGAGACTCAGGGGTGAGGCAGAAGAAAGGGAGAAAGCCCTTTTGACTACACAAGTGAATTTGAGGTATGAAACCTTGTTTTTCTCAAGCATGAAGAAATGCAGAGTTAAAAGTAGGGCAACATCTGTTTCCCTTTTGATGTCTGGATACAGTTATCAGGCAGCTTTGCTTTTTGAAAGTTAGATTGGGAGAGAAATATACGTTTGGTTTTGACTTTGGTCTCCTCATAAACAGACATTTTCTCACTACTGGTATTTTGGTAAGTGATTCAAGACAATCAGGAAGAAATTCTTATTCAACATAAGACCACCTCCCAACCCCCACCCAACTAAAAATCATGTAGCTCTTTACAATGTGTGTGGCAGATATCAATATTATTATTATCATAGCATATAGATGTGGAAACTGAGACTCAGATTAAGCAACTTGGACTGGATCACACGCTAATTGGCCCTGACACTCAAAGCCTTCCAATAAAAAGCTGGTCCTCTTTCGCTAAACATTTTCTGGCATATATAAAAAAGGGATACCACTTATTTTTTTGTCTGATTAAATTTTCATTGAAGAAATTTACACACATGAAACAATGAGAACGTATACCATAAATTAGAATACACTGAAAACTCATTCTACCTTCTAAACAAATTCATTTTCTTTCCCTCCAAACTTGTTTCTCATTCTGTATTTCCTGTCTTGGTTGCCACCATAATTTTGAATCACACAAGCTAGAAACTGAGATTTTCCCTTTTCCAACTCATATTTCTGGTCCATTCTCCAAGTCATGAAGAGGTCTGTCTCCTCTTCTTGAACACTATTTCTCTGGTCTGATTCAGATCTTCCTTATTTCTCACTTGTTTCAGTAGCATCTTCACTGGTCTCTTTAGCTCCTGCCTCATCCCAGTCTGATCCACTTTCCACCATAGTCCCTTGGGGACTTTCCTTAAAGCCATACCTGAGCATGCCATCCCCTTTACCATAGTGGTAATCCTCAAACTCCAGATATTACATGATTTTAGTCATAGCTGCAGATTATTTATACCCAGGGCTGATTCAGCTGGTATATAGCAATGTGGCCACAGTGGTTGTTAAATACTGTAAAATGATCCTTTTTTTTTTATAATTTCCCTGTTCTAAGCAATAATAACAAATTACAGATTGGAATATACTGGTCACATAATGTTTTTATATGAGATTCATTAAATGCATAAGTACTAATTAAAAGAGTTATCTTTGTACCAACTAACATTTTATTGGGGTAAATATTTCACCATTAAGGAAATATAGGACTCTAGAATAAAAGCTTAGCTCCTTAATATAATACCAAGACCCACCAGAATTTGATCCCATCATCCACATCCTCTCTTACTGGGTCTTACATTTTTTTCTGTCTATAATTCTAGATAATTATAAATTCTAACAACTAGTTCAGGTCCTTGTGTAGAGTATATATTAAATAAATATGCACTGAACAACCGAATAAAAATAACCTGCCTGTCTTGTTCTACTGATGTTAAGCTCTTTTAAATCAGGATTAATATGTTAGTCATCTCTCTCTCTCTCTCTCTCTCTCTCTCTCTCTCTCTCTCTCTCTCTCACAATCTCATTCTTTTTTCCTCCAGAACATTGTAGACGTAATGTTTGTTGAAGTGAAGTGCCAGAAAGTATGCAGATGAAAACAGTACTGGAAATAAAAAAGTGAAGGAGTAATATGAACCAGTAGTTGTAACAGAGGTGGTTTGACTTGAGACAGGTTTTGAACTAAGGGTAAACAAAGAGAAGAATATAGGGAATTTCAGGTGCAGGAATGAATAAAAAGTTGAAAACAAAAACAAAAAACAAAGCAGAAAAACCCCAACAAAAATAAAAGGTTGAGGTGTGCAGGAGATCATAACCAACCTAGCTAGAGTGGATAATGTGCATTTGAGAAGATGTTTCTGTTTAGGAAAGAATTTAACCTTGCTCAGGGAGAGGTCTGGCTTTTGCCATTGGCTTCTGAGAGGTACTCTTGGAATGTCATGCCTGGAAGGAATGTCATTATCTGTGTGGGGCCTTTGGCTCACACTGGATAGTCTAACAATGAGATTTAGGGTGCAGACTTTGGGTCACATGGTGTTGATCCACCTTTGGAATGGAAAGTGAGATCAGCTACATGGGTAATCAATCATGGCTACACATGATGTAGGCACATAAAAACTGTGGACAACAAGTTCTGGGTGAGCTTCCCTGGTTGGCAATATTCCATGAGCACTGTCACTTTGACCCAGGAGAATAACACTACCCAAATTCCATGGGGAAAGGGCAATTTTGAGCTACATATTTGAAACCCTCACGGATGCTACCCAATGGGCCTATTACCTTGGGTGATTTTTAATGTGTGTCCTTTACCTGTAACAAACTGTAACTGTGAATAGAACCACTTCCATTGTGTCCTGTGAGTCCCTCCAGTGAATAATTATACCTGAGGATGGTTTTGAGAACTTGCAGTGGTATCAGAAATGAGGGAAGTCTTGTGTGCACTCTTCCTTCTAACTTTGCAATGGGCTAACTTTCCCACTTTCCAACTCAGTTTAGATCTAAAATTATTTTTTAAAGCCACGTACCTGTGAAACCCCATTATCTGAAACAGATTTAAAAGGAGGTGCTGTAGTTACAGCAGCCATAGGGTTCATATCTGGTTGGGTGTCCTTTATCTTACTTGCTGTTGTCATCCTCAGTCCCATCTGCAGAAGCTAGGGCTATGCAGAGCAGCCTTGGAAAACCCTCATCACTGGCTAGATGCTCTGATAGAGGCTGTTAGAGGAAGGATAGGGAAGTAACATTTTATGAACACCTACTGAATGTAGTGTTGCAATCTATTTCATGACATTTAGTTTAATTCTGCAGTCACCCTCGAAGGTAGGTATTTGCCCCTTTAACATGCATCGAAAGTAGGCTTAGAACAATTAGGAGCTAGCCCAAGGCCACACAGTGAGAACAGGCAGAGCTGGGATTAGAAAGTCAGCAGAAGTTCAACTTGATCCTTCAAAAACAGGGAGATAACTTGGGGGCTTGAGCAGGGCAGGGATTTTTACAAAATAAGCATTGGAGGAATATGTGGTGTCTGTGGAGCAGAGGGAAGAATGGAGGTGCTGGGAGATGGTTGAAAGATGAATAGAGTCACGGATAGCTGTGCTTCAAGCAGGCTGCTAGAGCTACAGTATAGATAAAATTTAACTTCACAGAGTCCTGACCTTTTAGATCAGCACTGAAGAAAAGAACCTCCTGGACCATTGCTCTCTGCCCCACCTCTTTAAATAGTGAAGAAAAAGAAACATCCTCTGTGTTTAAATTTTTTAAAAAGCTATTTCATTTTAAGTCACTCATGATTTCACCTGTCAAAGGACAAGCTTTCCCAGAACTAGGGGAAAAATGAATAAAACCTAGGAAAGATCACTAAAGAGCTCTAAAACATGAAAGTGTTTCAGTGGTATCTGTGAAAAAAATGAAAATCCTGGTGACCTCTGCCAAACTGGAGTCAAAAACAACTTACTTTGTGAAATGTAATTTCTTGACCTGAAGTATTCTACACAAAGAGTAGTAACTGGCAAACAATGTGGGGAATGGGGGAGCCGATGGGATAATAGCTAATGAGTGAGATTCACTAGCTCTGTTCTGTGCCCACCATGCATTCACTCATGTGATAATCACACTAACACTATGTGTGAGGCAGGTGTATTTAGACTACTCAGCTGTTATAGCACAATTGCAATTAAATCAGTCTATAATCCGTCATTTCATGTATATTTTTTTTTTCTGGAATGTAAGTTCCACAAGGGCACAGACACGATTTGTCTTATTCTTTTACTCTTTACTATTGAATTCCCTGATGCTCTTGAGCCTGATCTCTAGTTGGTACTTGATAGATATTCTGAAAATGAACATTTAGTACCTATATCCCACCCCAAATTCAAACTCAGTTCTTCTGACCCTCAGGTAAAATTTTAGAAAATGCAACAGGGATTTAGGATGATCATTTAGGCTACTACAAACTGGCCTCTTAGCTTGTTTCTCAGTTGACCTTGGTTGTGTGTTTGCCTGATCGATATGAACTTCAATTTCTCATCTATGAAATGAAGCCCTGGATTTAATGACTTCTGAGGTCTCATAAATTTTCGTGAAGCTATACATGTGTGACTTCCAGTAGTTGGTGTTTTAGGTGAACTTATCTTTGATAGAAGTGAAGCCTATCATAGGTGATATTGGCCGTGCTGCAAACTTGCTTCTAATATTATGAGGTTTTTTCCTTCTCGGCTAGGGTATCCCAACAGATCCAGTAAAATTAGGCATCTGTTCCCAATAGTGGATTTTACTACAAATAAAAAGACCTGCCTCCATGTTCTGGTTCTGGCATCACCTGATGGTATTGGGCATCTCTGGCTTTCAAGTTCTCTGTCAATGATAATAATGCATAATAATAATAATAATAATGATAATAAAGCCTAACATTCATGGATTGCCAATGCTATAGGCTGAATGCTTGTGTATCCCTCATATTCATATGTTGAAACCTCATGCCCTCTGTGGTGATATTTGGAGGTGGGGCCTTTAGGAGGTGTTTAAGTCATAGGGGCAGAGCCCTCAAGATTGGGATTAATGCCCTTATTAAAGAAGCCCCAGAGAATTCCCTTGTACCTTCCACCATGTGGAAGACTCAGTGAAAAGATCATCATCTATGACCCAGGAAGCAGGCTCTCACCAGACACTGAATATACCAATGTCTTGATCTTGGACTTCCCAGCTTCTTTAACTGTGAGAAATAAATTTATGTTGTTTATAAACCACTTAGTCTATGGTATTTTTTATTGCAGCCTGGGCAGATTAAGGCAGCCAGGTACTCTGCAATCACTTTTTATTTTTAATCTATCTGATTTGTAAGATAATGTTATCAAGCAGATATTTTTTTATTGCCATAAATGACTATGGAGACAGAGATTTAGAAGTAACTTGCCCAGGGTCTCACATCTTGAATGTTGGTTGGAAAAGGAACTGAAGTAGATATCTCTGATCTATAGATTTAAAGACTTTAGCCATTACATTTATAGCTTTTTGGGGAGCGATTCAGAATGGATTTTGTTTTTTGTAGTATATAAGTTTTTGTGAAAATCTGATGGAAGTTATAGTGTGATTTCCCTAAAAAAATAATTATGATTAAATCGCCCAATATTTTGGAGGCAGTGTCAAAGATTTCATTAACTTCCTAAAATGTAGCAATTGGAAATTCTGGAAAAAAAAATGAAAAAAGAACCCTTCCCCCCAAACCTGAACTAGATTTATTCTACAGCACCTTCTAGAATAGACTTTCAGAAGCTCATGAGGAAAATCTAAGAAAAGTCACAAAGAGTGCAATTAGCTCCTTTCACCATAAGTCTGTATACTATAGGTTTAGTTGTATTGAGGGCTAAAACAACCTCCTTACCTCCCTGTACGCTGAGAACTCAGCCTGGTTGCTGATTACTACCATTGTCACGAGTTTCCATGTTTGCTCCAAGTTCTCAGATTTCTGTTTTTCAAGTTTAATTTGCCCGGGACATTGCAGGAAGAGAAACCGTGGGGGCATGATTAAAAGCATATGGCGTATGAGGTGGGGAGGGGGAGCAGTCAGCACAGCAGAAGGGAGGAGGATTGCTAAATTGAGTGTTTCTAATAAAGGAGAGTGGGAGAATATTTGCTGCTTTTGCTTGCGATAAACTGTACTGTGTAATACTCCTCTCTCTTGCCCTCTAGGCCTAGAGTGTAAGATAGAGAAGGTTAGGGTACTGTGACTTTTAGGGTGTCCAGTTGTGGCATCTATCTGTATCTATCTATCTATCTATCTATCTATCTATCTATCTATCTATCTATCTAATCTTTCTACCTATCTATCTGTCATCTATCTATCCATCTCTCTCTCTTTCTCCTCCTCTCTCTGTCTATCTCTTCCTGGAGTGTTTTTTATATATTAGCTAATGATACAATGATGGTGTGTGTGTGTGTGTGTGTGTGTGTGTGTGTGTGTGTGTGTGTATTCTCCTGTTAAGCAAATGGAACTGTGGTGGGTCCCAAACCTGACCTGGCATCATACCCCTTGGGAGTGTTTTGAAGATATACATTCATAGGTTCACCCAAGACTCACTAAATTAGACTCTCAGGGGAGCCAACATTTGCCTTTAAGTATACATCCCCCTTATGTGGCAATTATCTCTGTCAGAATTCTTCTATAGTAAAATAAAATCTAAAAGGACTCACAGGATATTACTACTGTAAAGGAATTAACACCCATTGAAGTGGACACTTGCAGATTTTTGGCTGCTTAGAGTCCATTCTACCTTCTGATTATAACAGCCATGTTTCACTTTAGGAAATAATCTCTCCCAATCACCGAAGATTTAATTGGATTTATAATGTACTAGTCTTGGGGCACCTGGTGGCTCAGTTGGTTAAGCACCTGTCTTCAGCTCAGGTCATGATCCCAGGGTCCTGGGATATAGCTTCAATACTTTGGGCTCTCCACTCAGAGGTGAGTCTGCTTCTCCCTCTTCCTCTGTGATCTCTTTCACTTTTGCTCTCTCTCAAATAAATAAATAAAATCTTAAAAAAATACAATGTACTAGTCTTGCTCTCACCTAGCCAATAAGAAGTCAAAGAGATAAACTAGGTCAGTTGTTCTCTCTCTCAAGAGTGTATGAAGATATAGAAAGACAGATTAAAAAAAAAAAAAAAGAGGAAGAAAAAAGAAGGGTTGATGCTCATTTGCTCTGGCATGGACATCCTAGTTAGGCTGTGCAGGAATTTCTGCTTCCAAGGTTCCCAGGACCTCTCTGGTCCCTGCCCCTTCCTGGCCTGGTTCTCCAGGCCTCCTCTCAATTATGTGAGACATTTGAATAAATGCTTCCAATAAATTACTTTTAGACCTAAGTTAGCCAGAGGCTACTTAGTCACTTATCCCAACATCCACCTGTCTAATCCAAGACATTTGTTTTATATAAGAAGTAACAGAGACCCTTAGACCCTGTTACTTTCCTAAGGATACCTGGCTAATAAATGGTGGCATTGGGACTGGAATCTGGATCTCTTGGTTCTAGGGATGAGCAGTGAATATTGGTTTGCCTTTATCAAATGGTTCCTTAATTTTGTTTAACCTTGGTGTGGTCTTCTAGGTTCTTTTGGAAGTCATGTCAATAGGAATAATGTAACATTTATAAACAATTCTCTTTAGTTCTCAAAATATTTCATTGGCCATCGGGTCTTGCTCCCTGCTGCCCTGCCTCTGGCAAGTGGTGTTTCTAAAGATGAATGCTTTTCTCCTCTGGTGCACCTGGACCAATATGCCAGATCTATGGGGAGAAGACACTTTTTTCCCAAAGCCAGTGGTTGTCCTGAGGCCCCAAGTTATGGTATTGATTGAGGATGGTTGGGTTGAAGAAGTGGGTCAGCCATAATATTTTAATCTTGACTTTTCCCCCCAAAGACACTGTTGTATACATTATGTAGAAATATTCATGGTAGTTAAACCTCATCCTCAGAGATGGAGTCTGAGTTGGTTACAGTCTATTGGTTGAGGTAGAATTAAAAGACATAGGTAATAGAGGTTTTAGGAGATGCCTGAAAATAATTGTTTCTTCTTGATTGTGATGAATTCCTCCTTCTATTTCCATATCATTGAAAACACTGGCTTAATAATGGTTCTGTTTTAACCCATTTTTACCATTTCACACAGTTATTTTCATTTATATAGTACTTTATATTACATACTATTAAATTATTCCACTACCCCTATGCAGAAAGTAGGTTTCTATGAGTGAAGGGTTACCTCAAGAGGGGTTAATAATATGTCCAAGGTAATATATGCCCCATAAGTAGCAATATGGGACCAGCAACCTAGAAACCCTGAAGCCCCAAACCAGGGGCTTTGTGCCCTGGCTGCCCCTTCTTTTTCTTTGAATTGCTGTCATCATGGTGGCAGGTTCTTTGGGGGAAGAAACAAAGAGATAAGCATTGAATATACTAGAGAGGGCTTCAAGTCGGATGTGAGAGTTTTTCTGACTATAAATAAGACCTTACTCCATTGTGCCTCCACCACGCACTAGAGACTGAGTAATCTGTCAATCAATTTATTCATCAAAACATTTACTATTCTTTTGCTATGTGCCTCCAGTTTCAAGGGGAATGAATCATAAGACTTACCATGTTGGTTCATAAACTGGCCCCCACTCACGGAGGGCAAGGAGCAATGAAGAATAAGGCAGACCATTCCAGATTGGCAGGTGACGGTCTCAATAAGCAAAGGAACTTACAAACAGGGCTTAACTTGAGCAGCCTCAAGATGGGTCCATCTCCACACTCGCCCTCCAGAATCTTAAATTTATATAGAGGACTTAAATGGGTTCAGTTATATATTCAGTCTAGTTGGTCTCAATAATACCTTTCTTGCATGAGGCTACAGACATCCTCAAAACAGCTGCTAGTATTGAAATAGCAGGCAGGATGTACATTCCAAAGACATGGCAGGGGTGGGGTGGTCAGGAGCCTCCAATTGCCAGGGGTCCAGCTCACAGGTCCACCTGCAGTCACGTCCCCTTGATGACACCCTCAAAGAGCCTGCTGTCTAGTAGATTAGTTCTAAGGCTGAGTGAGATCAAGGAAAAAGAACTAACATTTTGAGGATAGCTAGCATATGCTAGTTATGTATATAATTTCAGATAATGCCTCTTACAGTTAGTTGTATAAGAGTCATTTTTCTCCCATAGATTCATAGCATTACATAGTAATGGATGTATTGATCACAGTACCTGGCACTTAGTAAATTCTCAGTAATGACATCTATTAAATAATTACTTAAACACATGTGTGATCACTTTATACCATCATTTTTTTTAAATCATCATTTCATTGTACCATGGCTTACAAGATGATTTCTGAACTTCTAAGTGTGACTTATAATAAAGGCCTTCACTATCAACCTAAACAACACCCCCACACTTGTTATTTTATATTCTACTTTGTACAACTTAATGCTTTTTAAAAATTTTTTTATTGTTATGTTAATCACCATACATTACATCATTAGTTTTTGATGTAGGGTTCCATGATTCATTGTTTGCGTATAACACCCAGTGCTCCAGGCAGAACGTGCCCTCTTTAATACCCATCACCAGGCTAACCCATCCTCCCACCCCCCTCCCCTCTAGAACCCTTAGTTTGTTTTTCAGAGTCCATCATCTCTCATGGTTCATCTCCCCCTCTGATTTCCCTATTTGCTGGAATGAGTATACTCCTATTTATCATTCACTATCTGGTTCTAAACTTATCTCCTTTGGGAGGATTTCTATATCCTTTCCTCCACTCTAGAACTTTTGCAGCACTATAATTATGTATTTTTGTAACTCTCTTTCCCACTAGTCAGTGAATACTTCAAGATCAGAGACTCTTTGTTAACATTTCCTTTCAATTTGGGTCCCAGATTTAGTACCTAGAATGAGGTAAGGTTTGAGCATATGTTTGCAAATTGAGTAGGTATCCACCTATTATGAACTGGAAAATTTTGGAGTCATACTTAAGAAAATATATATGTAGGTACAAACTGTTTTATGTTAGAAGGAACATTTTGAGAGAAGTAAAAACTGGCTTCTTTTTTCTTTTTTGCCAGAAAGGAGCTTTGAAATAATCCAAAATTATCTTTCAAAGGTGGATGGAGTATATTAGCTCCCAAGCTGAAGTGGCATTTGTTAAATATTTGCCAGATTTATCCCACAATGTTCACAATGGGTCTCCTCAATGCAATATTCATGAGTACATGTTGAACAACTGGATGATTCAACAGCATCTTAACATCAATATTAAGTAAGCACATACTATTGCCAGGGACTGTTTTAGACATGTTAGGGTAAAATCAAGATGGATAAAATAGAGTCCCTACCCTCAAGAAACTCATGATCCCATTGGGGAGACAGAGACACATATATATTGAGATGCTTTTGACTGCAACCAAAGAAAACCAATTTAATCTGGTATAAGTTAAAGAGAGGGAATTTATGAAAAGAAGAAATGCTTGTCTCACTAAGGCCACAGGCAAGAATACAACTGGGACTAGGGAAGAGACTGGACACAGGACCTAGAAAACCATCAAGACTCTCTCCTCCTTGGATTCTGCTCCTTCTTAATTGTCTGCTTCTGCTCTTCCTGGACACAGTCACCTGTGCTCCTCTGATAACCTGTGATGGAAAAGCGCCACTTTTGTGTTTGTAACACAGTCTAACCTCTTACAGGGCTTCTCAATCTCTGTTTTTTCATCTTCTAGTCCTCTGCTTCCCTATCTTTTAAATGCTTTTTCATTTTTCTCCCCTCTCTGTCTTGATCCTAATTTTAAATTCTTAGGAAAGGCTCTACTTGGCCCAACTTGTGGGGTGGCTCCTTTTGAGCCAATCAGTTGTGGACAGGGTGGGTTACATTTAAGAGGTAGGTTTGGGGACTCTCACTCTGACCTGTTACTTTCTAAGATGTTGATTTGCATAGTAAGAAGTTGGGCAGATAATCCAATAGGTGCCTTCCATACAACAACGTATAATGTATTGTGAAGTAATATGATGTAAGGGGGGGATGAGAGCTTAATTCGTATTAATTCTGCTTTTAAGGGGCATGGGGTGAAGATGTTAGGCATAAAATAAAAAAAAAGTTGTGGGGGGTTGGCATTTGGTTTTGGTCTTTAAGAAGGATGTGGCACAGCAATCCCTGAGCTGAGTCTAAAATGCTTTAAAGCTATAACAGAGTAAGTAAAAATTAATAGCATGCAGGCAAATCACCTAAGTGCTTGCAATTCTGAAAGAACTCTCTGGAGGAAGTGTATCCTATAAATCTCATAAAAATAAATGAAAAATAATGTTAGTTATCAAAAACTAAGTGGGAGAGTATATTGTGTACCCAGGAAAGAGTATCCTTTTTTCTTCCTCCTAGCTCTGTTACAAAAAGTGTTAAGACATATTACCACCCAGGCTCTTGATTTGAAAATGATCCATGAGCCATGAAATATTAGTGGGAATGAGTATATTGGTGCTATGACCATTCTGGGATATTAAAATGCCATTGACATCCATCACTACCAATGTATAAAAATAACAAATGCTAATGAAATGACCCAAGTGCTGAGAGCATGCATTTTGGCCCTTGTCAACGTTTCCTTCATGAAATATAGGCCACTCTGCTTCTCTTGCTTACATCAGACTGTCTGGGAGAATATGCACTTCATTACTCCTCTGCATCAAAACTTCTATGCCCAAAATCATTAGGGGGAAACAGTGCCTTATCTCTTTCCCTTTTTTGCAGACCAAAGAGGTTATTGAATAATGGAGTTAATATTTCGGATTAAGGAATGGATTCCCTGGGCCCAGATAGTTTGGTTATATGTTTGGATTTATCAGCAAGTAGTATTTGTTATGGACTACATGTTTGTGTCTCTCCAAAATTCATATGTTGAAGCCCTAATCCCCAGTGAGATGGTATTAGGATGTGGGGCGTTGGGAAGGTAATTAGGTTTAGATAAGGTCACAAGGGTAGAGTTCCCATAATAGTATTAGTGTCCTTATAAGAAGAGAAAGAAGCAAGATTTGCTCTCCTGGATATGTGAGGGTATAACCAGAAGGTGGCTATCTACAAGCCAGATAGGAGACTCTCACCAGAAGTCTTCTCTGCCAGTGACTTGATACCGGATTTCCCAGCCTTCATAAATATGTGAAATAAATGTTTGTTGTTTAAGTCACCAGTCTATGGTATTTTTGTTAAAGCAGTTCAAACTAAGACACTGTTCTTCCCTGATAAAGCCTCAATGATATACTCTTTTTAATAAGAAATGTTTGGCATTTATCTAATAAAAGCATGTGACTATAGTTGACAGCCATGCACTGAGGGTTATAAATTATATATATAAATTTTAAATTTTGGAAAACAATCAGAGGTGAAAAAAATGACATTCTTTGCGTGGTTTATCAAGTATCTATTGAATACCTACTATACGGAGCATTACTTCAGATACTAAGAATTGTCAGGAATAGATGTTAAGGAATTATGAGCTAATGTCCTTCTCATAGAAGAGGAGCCACGTGGAATAAATGGTATGAGAACGGTTATGGGGAAATATATCAGTGTCTGCTAAATATCATCTAAGTACAAATTGAGTAGAAAATGCCAAGAGAAACAGTGTTAAAGCAATCAAGACTTCAACAGATTCAAAAGCAAAAATAGTGAACAGATATTTCACAAAAGTGGAAATATTGCTGATTTACAAAGATGGGGGGTGTTTATTTTCATTAGTAATTGAAGAAATGCAAATCAAACAAACAAAACTGAGTACCCCAATCAAGTTGGCGACTTCTCTTTTGCTGTGTAAAGAAAATACTTCATGCAGGCAGGTTTGCACAGCCCGTTGGGGAGTTACTTGGCAAGATGTGACAAGCATCTTCAAGTATTCACACCTTTGACTCTGGTAATTCCAATTCTGGGAAACTTTATCCTAAAGAAATAGCTAATTCTAAAAAACAAAAAAGCTTTTTGAGGTGAACAGCAATGCCTTATTAATGGTGAAAAGTTGAAAACAACATAAATTCCTGAATTTGGGGAATAATTAAGTATATTATGATAAATCTACTTAAGAGCATTTACTGAGTGCTTACACTGTGACAGATTCTGCCTTTAGTTTTCATAAAAACCTTATTATTATTCCAATTTTACAGATAGGAAACTGAGCTATACAGAGGATAAATAAATTGCTCAGGGTCACCCAAGTAACATGTGACAAGGCAGGGATTCAAATTTATTTTACAGATACTTAATGTTTATACAGCACACATAATACATGAAAAATACTTATGAAAATATTAAATTAAAACAGCCCAATACAATGTGAGACCATCATATGATTCAAAGCTATGCTCCAAACCAAACATACACATATATACATATATATGCGTATGTATACGTTGATAGGTAGATAGATAGCTATAGATAGATATTCTAAATTTTGCTGGTTTTGAAGGTCTTCCTTTTGATTCTACATCATTCTCCTATTTCCCACTGCTTCTTTAAATGACTTTTCTACCATCTAGATTGTTTTTCTGCCCCTCTTCCTGCCTACATACATCATGTAATTTATAAATGACTTCTCATCTTTCCTTAGGCTATCCCCTGCTCTCACCCTTCTGTAGATATTTTTCTTTTTTTTAAAATATTTTATTTATTTATTTGAGGGAGAGAATGAGATAGAGCATGAGGGGGGGAGGGTCAGAGGGAGAAGCAGACTCCCTGCTGAGCAAGGAGCCCGATGCAGGACTCGATCCTGGGACTCCAGGATCATGACCTGAGCTGAAGGCAGTCGCTTAACCAACTGAGCCACCCAGGCACCCTGTAGATATTTTTCAAAGCCCAATGTCAGTTCTACCTCCTCCAAGATCTAAGATCACTCCAGCTCATGCTGACTACTCAGTTCTCTGATATCCCTTGCACTGATAGATGGCCTGTCACGATTTTTCCACTCTGTCCCACACTGTCTCATTTACCCATTGTTTCATGGGTATTTGTGTGTTCTCTCAACTGGCTTGCCTGCTCCTTGAGGATAGAAGTGACTTCATATGTCTCTTTATCTCTCTAGCAGCTCTTATCAGAGGATTGAGCACAAAAAAGGCAAGGCCCCAACATGTTGATTCATTGAAACAAGTTTTAAGTTCCAAAAGCCTTTCTTAAATGCTTATTGTTGTTATATTTGTTGCTTTTGCTTTAAAATAGAGAAAATTTTAACAGGGCCTTATTTCAAATACTAAGAAGAGGAAGTCTGATAGAGAAGTCAGACTTCAACACTTCAAAGAATAAGAGAATATTCAAATTGGAAAAGACCTTTAGGATCATGCAGTTCAACTCCTCATTTTGTCAATAAGGAAAAGGAGACCGAGCACTTGGCCCAAGTTCTATAGAAGTAGAATTAGAACTAGAATCCAGGGCTCACAATTCCCAGATGGGAGCCAAGATAGACCAAATGACACGGTACTGTTCCCAACCACAGTAGGTAACTCCTCCGTTCCCCTTGGGCTCCATTCCACACTTCCCTGGTTTTCCATTTTTGGTTTTTTTCTAGCCCAAAACATGAACCTCAAAGCCCAATCATTCTCAAAATACGAAGGTCCTGAAATAAGCCCCCTTCCCTGCTAAGTAAGAGAAGAGAGAGTTTACTGAACCTCTTTCTCTCTCCTGGTCCTTTTCGCCCTCCTGATTTTCTGCAAACTCTGGCACAGACTGCCCTGCGTGTTTCAGAAGTTTTAGATTTTATTAGAAAGAGCTGTAACGTTTTGACCACAGTACATCAAGCCCTCTGACGTGCAACCACATGGCCAACTGAGAGTCTCTGAACCCATAATTTGACACTTGCTTTTACTTTTAAAAAATTCATTAATCTTCATTAGGTATCCCACTCTCCATCCAGGTCAACAGTGGCATTTCCTGATCCTACCATCTTTTTTGGGAAAAAATTTTTTCTCTGATGACTTGGGTGAATGAGTATACACACTCACAAGATCATGGTTCCTAAATGATGTTTATTATGTAACATATGGTGGAAAATTAAAAAGGCATGCAGCAGTCACTAAGGTGTGCTAGCTAGCAGTCCCTCACTGATAGCGACTCCTGGTGGTCCACCATGGCCAGAGCTGTGGCCCTGGTAGCTCACGTTACCTGCAGCTCAGGACAGTACGCTCTGAGAAATGATTGAATGTGACTTTTCATGCTTCCCTGAAGCCTGCTAATGGAACCTCGCATGATGATGCAGAAGGCAGCTTGCATTGCAACACACTGTAATCTGGCTGGAATTAAATGAGCTTAAATAACAAATGCTCAGATCGTGGTTACTAATTAAGAGTGATGCCAGAATGCCTATAAGTTTTACATATGTTCCTCATTTGGCTGAAATTTTGACAATGAGTAATGCAACACAGACTCGGTCACCTGACCTCCAGGCAGCCGTGCTAGTTGGCTGGGAGCTAAAATCCCAGTGAAAACCCTGAGACTGTGAGTCAGACTGTGCCCTAAAGACCACTGCATTAACAGGGTAACCAGTCTGGGCATATTGTATGTGTCGAGGGGGCGGGAAGGGAAGGGTGGCTAGGGGGTGCTTTGCCTTGCAATGAGGTAAGAACAGATGCCAAGACCAGATACTAGGGAGGGGGGCATAAATAATTAATAAAGGCCTTCATCCCCTAGCAGCTAAATATATTTAAGTGTGTCTTACATATATTTTGTTCCCAGGAAATAAGGGGAGACTGAATACAAAGAGAAATATCATGTCCTTTGTGGCCACCCCTCTCCAGTGACCTTCTTAGAAGATGTTCCTTGCAACAACATTATAAACCATACAGCTTCAAGTGCAGGACCTGCCCCTCAGCACAGCCAAAGTTCATTACTGGTGAGATGCAGTCCCTTCACCAAATTCTCAACTTCTCCTTGGGCTCTGCTCATCATTGCTTTTGTCTGTTTTTCCTTGTTCTAAACCTTAGCCCTGCTCCCTGTTACATGCTGTTTCCAGATAGTTAACAGATTTCTTTTACTTGGTCTTGAACGTTGTTCTGGGATCCACCTCAGCACACGGTCAACACTGGGATGTGATCTAGTCTCATGAGACTCACCTGGTCTTTGCTAGTTTTGGCTTCACCACAGTACCACCCCCAACTTCCCTCCAATTGTATCCCTGATATTATGACAAACTTTCATTTGCAATTAATCATTTTTTTTTTTTTTACTTTAAAGAAAAAAAAAATAGTTCTTGTAGCTATGTGTCTATCTTACTCTCAGCCTGCTTCTCACATCTGTATAACCTGCCTGGTCACATAGGACCCTTCCCCTGGGAGGACTGTTCAGAGATTCTATCATCACAGTTTGGTGGCAAAGAGCATAGGCTTTACATCAGACAAAGCTATGTTCTAATTTTGGGCTTTTCCAACTGTGACAGATGACTTTTTCTGAGTCTCAGTTTCTCCTCTATAAAGTGTAGATAATAATACCTGCTAACACAAAGTTGTGAAGATTAAAGGAAATAATGTACCCACCACATTTAGCACAGGACTGGTACAAACAGGCAGTCAAAAATAGTAACTAATAATATTATTAACATTCCTCTCCTTCTCTGGTTACTTTCTTTGTGACCTGAATTTTTGGTGTGAGTCAACAGTATTGGGTGGTAGGGAGTAGAGATGAATGCTCCAATTTAGTAGATTGTTGAACACTCTAAAACTTCTTCAGGGCTACACAAGAACTGGGCCATTGTTATAGTCATCCAAAATTCAGAACTTTGATAAAAAAATTTTAATACATCACTAATCAGACAGACTTCCTTTCTCACCTTGGACCAGCTTACACAGAATCTCTCCTACATTTTCAGAATAAGGAGATTGTGACCAATCTGACAAAAAGTAAACACTACTTTTGGGTTGGGGACTTGGGAATTCTAAGACCAAACAGCAACTCAAGTTACTGTAGAGTATGTAAGACAGATGTGAAGGTCCAACAATCTAATTTCCCTCTGTGCTAAAGCTGGTGAACCATAGAAGACAGTTTTAACTAAAGAGAAAATCTACCGAGGTCTCCTGCCGGGCGTTGTGTTATATGAATGGAGTGAGTTTTAATTTTAGTCTGCAGATATGAGCTCTGTAACACAGCACCACTGTTACCAGCAACCCTGGCTTTGTCAGAATGGCTCTACCTTTTTGTAACCCTAGCAGCTTGGCATCAGAGTCTCGCGTTTCAGTGTATTAAATATTTACCAACAACCTACTGGCCATATGTCATGGGAGTGTGTATGGTGACAGACTCACTACTCGGCACCTTTTCAAGTGGATTCTGTAGGATCTGCAGGGTTTTGTAGGCTCATAGATCCTTTTTAATAACTTAGTCTTTTGTTCTTTTTTGTCTTCCTGTTTGCTAAGCTGGTATCAATATCATATGCAGGTTCTGAGGGAGTGAACTTGTTCAGTCATTCCTCCTTCTATATTCTTTCTTCTTGGCGTGCCATGAAGGGTATCAGTATTCCCTATTCATTGCTTATTTATCTGACCATACTTGTTTTAGCTAGTGTGCAGGTGCAGAGGCCTTCAGAAAATGAAATTATTCTGAGATTTGAATTCTTACTTTGCTTATTTGCCAATGAGTTCTGATTCATTTTATGCTGTTTAAAGGAAAACTTACCTGGACTCATGAACTTTGGATTTAAACTTGTTGGGTCTTCAAATTGAAAGCCATTCCATAGAGAAAATATAGTAGTTTATGACATTAGGCACCACTTGAGAGGTGTTTTGAAATAAATTGTATATCTGGTTGGAATTGACTAATCCTAATGAGGAATCAGATATTCTCCATCTTAATACCCCAGATCCACTCAACAGATATTTCTTGAGTGTCTACTATGTTTTTCTCTCTTTGCTAGGCATGGAGCTAAAAAGATCAATAAGACTGTTTCTGCTCAAGGGTCATGGGACTGGTTCATCGAGTTTTTTGAAAGCGGTAGTTTTTTTCCCATGCCTTTACTTATACAAAATGACTACTTTTATTTGTAGAGAAACTTACTTAAAGCAAACATACTGTTAAGAGTACATAAATTCATAGTTTTATCAGCTATTTAAGGCCAATGTTACTTTTCACTCTCCCACTGTCTTTACAATCTATAATCTTTGTAGATTTACAATAATGGATCTACATGTGAGTTTTTCAACTATTGTTGGTATATGAGATATTCCTGACTTTTGATTCTTCAAGAAACCTGAATATTGTGTCATTTTCCATCGGGTGAGGGAAAAATGAAGATCTTGATCTGAATTTAAGGCTATTAAAGGCCTTGATGTTCAGTGTTCCTCAGTTGATGCTATTTTACGTGTATTGTATGAAATGAAGACGTGTCATTATTTTAGAGTTTCAATTCATTCCGAATTTGAGCACCAAAGCAAGGAGAGCTCTTGAGAGTTAAGTTTGAATCAGAAGTCAGCCATGACCCAATATCTACTTTCCTCACAGTCCAGTACCATATATATACTCAATATTGCTAGGTAATCATGTTTCAAGAATATCAAAATCCTGATTATACAAGTGATAATACATGATAATAAATGAAGTGAGAAAAATGACTTATTGGCTATAACCAATCACAATTATTTAATATTTTAATGTATCAGTAGGTAATGTGCATAATAGGAGGCAGTGGTTTTGTCTACCAGCCTACAACAGGCAAAGGTAGAAAACAACATGTTTCAATATAATAAAACAGCATGCACTGGTTGTATTATGTGTGGCACCTTATGTTATCAGTTTCAGTTTACTGTGATCTATATGCAGGATCCTTAAGTGCTTAAGAAATGAGGTATTCTGGTTAGTGCATAAGCAATGTCAGTGGAGAGAGCTCAGACTTGAGAATTAAGTGCTAAAGTTGCTGTTCCTGGTTTTACTACTTAATTTTAAAGACTTTCACATATTCAATCTCATTATCTTGTAATGACCAAGATGAAGAAATTGTCCAGATACCAGTGATTTCAAAACAACTGGTTGATCACAAGTAATAACACTAGAAGCTCATATTTATGTTGTGTTTACTAAAGTGCCAAGCACTTTTTTTTTTTTTTGCCAAGCACTTTTTTAAGTGTTCTCCATATATGTATTTACTCACAGCACCCCTAGGTAGGCACTGTTATTTCTCCATTTTATAGTCAGGAAACCAAGCCACAGATGTAATAACTAAATTGCATACAGCTTCAGGCTTGTGTAGGGAGAAGTCAGTGATTCCAGTTCCTTACTTTGTGAACTTGACTATCTTAGGCATATATCACTGATTCATTAATTTGGCTAATTCAACAATATTTACACAGAGCTTAATCTGGGTGGGGCATAGCGCTCTCTATTGGGTGACAGCAGGCACAGGACCTCTGACTGACCTAGGAGATTGTAGTCCAGTGAAGAGAAAGATGAGCAAGCAAATGATCACACTTTAGGGATATCATGGGGTGCTAAGGAGCCATACCACAGGAGGATATAATCTTGGTACAAGCTATGCAGAATGTGGCGTGTGTGTGTGCACCCATGTGTACTTGGGAAATGAGAACATGGTAAAGGTTGGGAGGAAGAAAAGTAGAGAGCAAGAACATTCCAGGCTGAACACACAATATTGTAGTACTATCTCAGGGGCAATGAAAATTACTCATTTGGGTTAGAGCAGATTGGGTGGTCGAGGCTAATGAGAGAGAAAATGAAACTGGAAAAAGCCTGCAACAGCCAAATCACAAAGGTCTTTATTTTAAACCATGTTAAGTAGTTTGGGTTTAATCTTAAAACTTTGTCTTAAAGATAACCCTCTATCCCCTTGTACCATGTCCATGCTATTCATTATTAATCAACTGTGACAATGAGCTTCAGAACCTTTCTCAACACAGCTCTCTAGGTAGCCTGTAAAAAAAAAAAAATGAATAGGAGTTGGCAATGAAGTTGAATTTATAAAGGTTATTTTTCTCAATTCAATTCTAGAAACTATTTCATTTCATCCTTATTTACAGATGAGGAAACTGAAGTTCATTGAATGAAAAAAGTTACATTTCTTCCATTTAGACCTGAGCTAAGAAAAGTGTGCCTCTGCTTATTCTCCCAAGATGACAGCTCTATGTTCTTGACTCTATCAGTCCTAAGCAGGGGTCAAGCTCCACAGCTCCAACCATCTGGGAAATACCAAGTCAGACTCCATTCTGGTGTCTGTCCATTGCAGATTTGAACACAATTTGTGTGTGTGTGTGTGTGTGTGTGTGTGTGTGTGCGCGCATGCGCATGTGCGTGCGTGCGTGCACATGTCAGCTAATATTGGGCTATTTTCTTTTTCTGTTTCTAGATGTGAAAGTGTTTATTCCATTTTATTCCACTTTCTCCTATATCAGATAAGAGATCTTGTTGTCTTCCATTGAGCTGGGATCATTGAGGAGCTAAGTTTGTTTGTTCATAACTCTGGGTGTGGAAGGTTGAGGTGATAAGAAAGTTTGTTCATAACTATGGGTATGGAAATAACACATCTATTTTACAGCTTCTCCTCCTTTTTCTTTACACACAACAGCTGATTACACTCCTCCTCTTGGGCAATAGGGGTTGAATGCTTCTAAAGAGCTTCAAAACATGAAGTTTATGTTCAGGAGTGGGGGTAAGAGAATTTCCATGCCTCAATGTCATGTACTCTTCCATAAATGAAAAGAGAACTCACTGGAACTTTTGTTGGCAAAATTTGAAAATAAAATCAAGTGAAAGTTACACTGATGAAGAAATTAAGGCTCAGATGTTGAACAAATTCCCCAGGCACAGAGCTAGGAAATGCACGGTCAGTGTTTGCGTGCTTGTCCTAGTGATTTCACCCCCTGTAGTCCAGCCCTTGTAGCAGGTGTCTGCTAGAATACAACTATTATCTCTGAGGAGTAAGATGCCGTTTTCAGTCATGATTATTATGGCATTATGGCATTATGGGAGGCAGCATGGACTCGAGCCAGCCTCTGTGGCTGGGCTGGCTTGAATTTGAATCCCAGCCTGGCTATTTATAAGCAGTAGTGTGACCTCAGGCAAGTCGCCTAACCTCTCAAACCCAATTTCCTTATCTGTATAATGCTAATCATGCTTCTTCTCTGGCTGGCTTGTTAGGACAATTGCATTAAATCACTGTTTTTCCAATTTGAGGGTTCACAGAATCACCTGGAAGACTTGTTAAAACATAGACTGCTGACCTCATCCCAGAGTTTTTGATTTTGCAGGTCAGGAATAGGGGCTGATAATTTATATTTCTTACAAGTTCCCAGGAGGCGCTGATGCTGCTGGTCCAGGAATGGCACTTTAAGAACCCTTGTATTAGATCATATATATAATCATATGATATATATATGGTGAGTAGTTTGCTCAGTGTAAGTCATTCCTTTCCCCTCCCTAACAGAAAACAAAAGTTTTGAGTGAATGGGAAGACAAACTAGAAAATTTTGAGTAGGGAAGAAAAGAAAGAAGGGAAGGTACTCCGTTAATTAAGATGCTGTCACTTAAGGCAAACCCCCAAGGGAAACTATAGGAACAACAGATCCTGAAAGAAGGGCAGTATAGTAGGACCTAGGAAAGTAGTAGGATCACAAGAGTAGAAAGGGAAGAAGATCAAAATCAAAGCTCAGCAACTATTATCTGTGGTCAAAGGCAGGCCTGGCTGTGACCTCTTGTTTGGTTTCCTAGGCAGTTGCCCTATTAGCCTTCATGGATCACTGACAGTCTTAATGCACCTTCCAGTTTGCCTAGTGCAGCCACATAATTATCCCCCTTGTTCATCTCAATAAACCTGTATGGCAGGGACTGGTATTCCCATTTTATGGATTTGTAAACTGAGGCCCAGGATGTTAAAGGGTTTGCCCATGGTTATATAGATAGTGAAGATTTAGAACTTAGATCTTGAGCTCTCCAAATCCAAATTCCTTTTATCCCCCTCTATGCTGACTTCTTATGTTTCTCTTCTCAAAGTATTATATTTAGTCTCTGGGCCTAGAAACTAGCCCCAAGAAAAAAAGCTGATGTGTTCAGAATCTGGTTCTTAGGCCACGCATCTTTTGCACCTTGAGGTGATAAGCATGCTTGAGTTGATCCTTCTACTTCCAGGCCTGAGCACTGGGCGCCTCTTATTTGCACAACCTTCTGCCCAGGCAGAGCCCACACTGATGGCCCAGGCACCTCCCAGAGCAGCACTGGGATTTTCCGGGATCTCGTCGGCCTGCTTTCTTGCCTTTTCATAACATGCACTCTTTGAAGATGTACATGCAGCTTTCTCTTTGCATTATTTAAGAGATGGTTTCCAGTAAGGGAAACGGTTGAATTCTAAGTCTCCCTGTGATGCTGGTTTTAGGATTTTCTAACTTAAAAATAAAATTGCTTTTTCTTCCTTCACTCATTTATTTGCTGAAATGCCGGTAAATGGTACCAGTGCTCTTCCCAAACTGAAGCCACTGCTGTGAAAACACAGGGGATTCCTCTTCCATGGTGGTCAGAAATTTTTTGTAAAGCATCTCCTGTGAGAAAATACCAGCTCTAGGCTAGTCAGTGATCATTTGTATCACAAGTGAAGTTGGGCTTGTAAATGATAGACTGATTGATGAATTGATTGCTTCTTGTATCCCTTCAGCATTGACCCTAAGGATAAGTAAGAAGCCATCTCTAAGCCTGGGAAAGTATAGCCTTGACGGAGCAGATCTGGTATCCTCTATGAATCTGATGTAAAATTTGGAAGAGGAGCCCTTTACTGTCAGCTTCATAGAAGCTGCAACAATCAATACTTGTTTTATTAGGAAAATAATGTATGTCTTCCATCAGTCAAAGAGCCCTTCCTAATTTCTGGAGGCTCCCTTTATTGTCATTTTCTTTCCTCCTCAAACTCTTAGTGGCTATTTCTTTCCCTTTCTTTCTTTCTTTCTTTCTTTCTTTCTTTCTTTCTTTCTTTCTTTCTTTCTTTCTTTCTTTCTTTTTTTCCTTCAGAAACTTGTCAGCCTCTCTGATTATATATCAGAGTAGTTGCACAGTTTGTTCTAGTCTCAAGATGCCCTCTATCTTTGTTGCCTCCAAATACAGCTGGGAAACCACAGATACCCTTTCCTTATGTTTTTGTATCTGTGGATCCTGCTTCACTCGCACAATCCTCCCGCCTCTCACTGATTCCTTCCCAGGGTATAGGAGAGACTGCACCCCATGGCTGCGTTTGAATAATTCAGCCCCTTTCTCTCCTTCTTCTCCTGGTGAACCCACTTTCTTGCAGAGAGCACGTGCTTAATGAAAAAGACTGTGTTCCTACATACAGAAGGCCACAGCTTTCTGGGACTGTCTGTGACTTCATAGATGTCTGCTAATTTTGGAGTTCAGTATAAAGAAACCCGCTCACCAATAGATACAAGCTACATTCTCCAAAATCAGCTTTATTATAAACTGATTATAAGGATGATATTTTAATTATATTAATAAGGATTCAATTGTAAGGATGATATTTTAGTGCCTGCCTGCTTTATTATTCTGTCTTATTTCTCAATATGTTCAGAATTTGGGTGGGGAAGATTTAAGGTATTATTGATTTGACTCTTTCAAGGCCCAACAAATGGAAAAACCCTCGGCCTTTACATTTAAAGTGTTTGTTGCTATTTAATATGATAAAGCCACATATCCTTTCTTCAACAGATATGTTGATTGAGTTTCACATCTGTGCCCAGCATTATACCTGATCCTACCAATACAAAGATAAGATTCCTTTCCTCAAAGAGTTTATGGGTCAGTAGGAAAGACCCCATGAAAGGAGGAATTGCCTTGCACTGTGATGTTTGTTATAACAATAAAAGTTTGTACAAAGTGTGAAGGAAACTTAAAAACAAAAACAAAACAAACATGTCATGGTAGAAACAGCAAGGCCGGGAATTTTATACACACTCCAAACCCTTGTAGAAATCCTAGAATCAAGGTTTCCACGCTATAATTTTCTTTTTCCCAACTCATAATCGAATATTCTTTTGCTTTTTCCTTTTCATAACATGGCAAATAAGATGTTGGGCTCAGCATTCTCAGCTCTACAGTTAGGCATGTTTAAGTTCCAGTCTGGGCTCTTCTCTTTGTTCGTGGGCTTTGGGTGTTTTAACTTTATCTTCAACTCAGCTTTGTCCTCTGGAAAATAGGAATTAAATAGTACCCATTTCTTGGGGTGCCTGGGTAAAGTAAATCTAATAATATCAATGCTTAGCTTGATACCTGGTACAGAGTAAGTACTCATTAAATATCAGTATTAACTTTTATTATTATTATCACTGTTCATTCAACATTAATTCAAGAAATCTTTATTGAGCACATCTTAAGTGGCAGGCACAGTTTTAGGGCCTGGAAATCCTTAGGGAATACAGTAGGTTGAATGAATATAATGAATTTATTTTTCTCCCTCAGGGGTCTAAACCTTTCCATTCTCTAGTTGAACATGGTTATATAGATAGTGAAGGTGACCTTTTTTTCTTTTGAAAGATCCTCATTCTGAAGGTTTGTAGGTAAGTTTAGGCAGAACAGTAGGTGTGAACTTGGAAGTTATTGAAGTAGATTCTAATCATAAGTGGATAGTTTTCATTTGGGGGATACTTCAGCCTGGGAAACTTTCATCTTCATATACTCTTTGATACTTTGATGTATAAGTCACATAACCATATTTTCCAAATAATAAGTCAAGACCCATTGTCTGATATTGATGAAAACCAAAAACATCTGCATCCATACAACTTACTGTTCCACAATAATATGACTTTTTCTTTCCAAAGTCTTCTCCAACATGATTTTACTACTCCAGAAAACTTTTGCCCAACAAGATAAAGGTTCCAAAAAATGACTCCTCTTTCTTTTAAAAAACTTCCCTAAAACATATTTAAAACTGCTCAGTTTTTCAATAAATACCATTAAATAGTTATTTATTCTCCATGACTCTTGAAACCCTGCTTTAAAATCTTCACTTTCCTATATCCACCAATCCTATTGTGACATAATCCCTAATCAAATCCAAAGACCCACTTTAAACCAGACCTCCTAACCTCATAAATATCCTAGCTTTGTCCTTCTACCTTGAGACATTATTTTATCTTTGTTGAAGCAATGAGTTCTCACATCAGTAAGCAATAAACTCAGTTTTGCTTGATCAATAGGTTTTTTTTTTTTTTGGTGATATTTTCACAATTACACATAATATTTAAAATTTGGCTTTGTCACGACTTTATCTTTCTAACTATATTACTTTGGGCAAATCCCTGAATTTTTGTCAGCCTGGGTTTCCTAAATAGAAATAATAAGAAAAGAGTGAATTTATAGGATAATTGTGAAGGTTAAATGAAATAAACCACTCAAAGTTCATTCAGCTCTGAACTATAGCTAACAATAAATAATAGCAAGAAAATGAAACGTCATGATTTGTGAGTCCTTTGGCCTTTGCACTCCTCCTTGGGATTTGGTAGCTTGGTTATAAGAGCAGACTTTACAATGTGGCTACAAGATGCTCATGAACACATTGCACTTTGGGGTGTACTGCTTGATTCTCTAAGTGGAAACAAAACACTGGCGGAGTTAAAACATTCCTTACAGTCTTTTCCAAGCATTTCCCAGCTCAGCAAATTTGGCCAGACTGGCAAAAATCTTAAGGAAATAAATTTTCAGAAGAAATAAGCAGAGGAACCATTTTGACGTGATAAAGCTGTTCATGCTGGTAGTGGAATGGATTGCCAATTGGCTTCATTTAACTTAACTCTTGGTCCCAGACAGACAGGCTCCGGGGGCCAGGGGTGGATCACTCAGCAGCCTGGGAGCAGACTCTGTGACTTGATGAGAACATGCGTCACCAGTTCTAGGGACTTTGCTTCCAACTTTGAAGAGGAGAAATGCATAGCCAATAGCAGTTTTGACTCTTTTTGTTGTTCAGAAATTGATTGGGATTTCATAAGTCTTCAATTAAGTGGACTCTCTCATTTTATATTGGTTTATTAAATATTTAATGGATTGATTTATTATTCAACGTATATTTATTAAGCACCATCTCCATATGAAGCATGTTGTACCTCAACATTCACCTAGTTATATGGGATAAGTAAATAAAATCATCAAAGTTTGGCACGTTAAATGTTATGGAATGTCATTCACAGGTGGACCTGGAGGGAAGGAATTAGCTGGGGAAAAGCAAAGACCTTAGTGACATAGTTTTCATTTATTTGATTTTCAATTTACTCTTGACTCAACAACATAAGACCAGTAAGATAATCGTAACATTTCTGTACTGTGCCAAACAAGACGAGATGAGGATAATTATCACTGCCCTGCTGAACTGCATTTAACCGGCCCATTATTGCATGCTGTCAGGCAGGCTGCAGCCAAAACAGCGTCCTAAAGTACAATAGTAGTGTGTGACAAAGACCTGAGTATGGCAAAGTGAGGCCTACTGCATTTTCTTGTTGAAATTATAAATACCTCAATAGTCTAGGACATGTCTATTCTATGTGATATAGTTAGATTTCAGGATACTTGATTTGGTTATTGCCTGACTACCAAATTGCAGAACATTCTCCCTGGCAAAAGGTCTATGTTGAGTGAGAGTAGAAGGGAGCCAAGGAGACTTAGTGTATGCAATCTTCATGCTAATAAAATTTACATAATCCCTTTTTACATTAGACCAGTTGTTTTAAGTATGACATTGCTTATAGTCTGCTTTCAAGTACTGTCAACATGATCACGGAAAAATTAATCAAAAAAATTTTTTCTAGACCTATAAGAACTTCAGACCAGGACTTCTGAGCCGAGGAGATGGTTCCAGGAAGTAGGAATGAAGAATCCGGGAGAGCAAGACAGGGAAGGAGGGAAGGCCAAGGCCCAGATAAACAATTGAAGCAGCTGCTGGCGCAGCTGAGAGGTAGGAGAATGTCCCTCAGGATCACCCATCTGAGGGAACGAGACTGATGCATGTATTTGCTCACCAGCTCCTTCCTCCATTGATTATTACCTCCAGAGTGATTCTTTGCAGTCCAGTTGAATGGACTCCTATTCCTTCAGAGAAGACTTCTAGACAGAGCTGTAGCCAAAGGATGCTAGTAGAGGGAGGTGAGTCTCAGCTCTCTGGAAATTACACACTACAGATGCAGCTGCAGTCAAGGGCAGGCCAAGGGGATCTGAAGAGGGGCACCAAAGGCATCTCCTATAGGTAATTAAATGGGCTCTCTTAGGTACACATGGCCTTTCCTTTTTAGACATCTCATTTCTTCTCTTTCCCTCAGAGTTGAGTGCCAAATCAAACCAGATCTTTTGAAAGAAATCATCTTCATTGGCCTTGCATAAATACCCCTGTATTCTCAGAAGTGGATGTGAAGATTCAAAGAAAAGAATTTCTGTTAAAATGCATTTCTAAAAGCATGTATAATTCAAAACGTCTGCATCAAGGAGCATTTTTATCACCTCAGCTTCTCTAAAAAAGGACCAGGAAAAAGAAGTAAGAGTTTGTCCATGTTGTGGAGGTAGGAAGTATATTTTTATCACTTATGTAATGGCTACAAAAGGAGCTTTGGAGACCATCTTCATCATGATTTACCACACGGGCCAGTTTCCTTCGTTTTCTCTGTAGCAATTTTGTTGGGGGCTATAAGCAACCACTGGCCATGAATGTCTTTCTTCTCTTCCCTTCTTCCCACTAAGGACATCTGTATATACCTGGACATTTACTTCAGATCTGAAGAGATAGATAACCTCAACGTTTACTTCAATGTCAGGAAGATCCCTTGCAAAGAGGTTTTTTTTTTTTTTACAGATAGAGTTCAATGCAAGCTATCCTCTGGTGGGCGCTCTGGGACGTCAGAGGGGATGGAGGGAGCTTGGCTCACCCAAAGGCAAGGAGCAAAGGCTTTTCTTACTCTTTTATTGGGATAAAAGCTTGAGTTGTCTGAAGTTCTTTTTGCAAATAGTTTCAAAGACTGCAAAGCCTAGGAAAAAAAAAAGATTGCATAGCAAATAATGACAATTCTGACATACCAAAAGTCTTGTGAGGTCCTCTGATAGACTTATCCTGAGGCTGGTGGGAGAGGTGGTGTGACTCAGAGCTCAGGAGAGTGAAAATGGAGGATTTCCAAACATATGTCTTCTGTAGAGCTACTTTGCTGTTATGACATCGGAAACGGTCTGTAGGGAGCAGAGGAGAAACCAGGGGCAGAAAAACCAGCAGAATGATAAATGACCTCAGAGTTGATGGATTTCATCCCAGCATTCCCCTGGACCCACAACTAGCAACATTTTCATACAACCCCAAGCTGAAAGATGAAAACATTTCATCTTATCTTTTCCACGGTTGTTTTTTCCTCCCAGTGAACAAGATTGTAATCCTGAAGGCTAGCACCTTCAACGTAGGCAAAATGAAGAAGCTGCCTGGCCTGTGATAGGTGCTCAATAAATATCTGTTGGAAAGATTGAATAGTATATTATGGTGTCATATACAGACAGGTAGACTTGGAGTAGGGAAAAAAAAGTAAAAGTTCTTGCCCCAGCTCTGTGACTAGTAACTATCCTCATTCTCACTTTATTTGTAAATTGAAACATTAAGCCCCTATAGTGTACAAGCCTCAGTACTATGAAGGATATACTAAAGAAATTTACATCTAAGAAGTAGTCTTTGTTTTCAAAAAAGATGATAATTTTTTTTTTCAAAGATTTTATTTATTTGAGAGAAAGAATGAGAGAGAGAGAGCACATGAGAGTGGGGGAAGATCAGAGAGAGAAGCAGACTCCCTGCTGAGCAGGGAGCCCAATGTGGGACTCGATCCCAGGACTCCAGGATCATGACCTGAGCCGAAGGCAGTCGCTTAACCAACTGAGCCACCTAGGCTCATAAATTCATAAATTCTGAGAAGAGGAATTTGTGAATAGCATAGTGATGAAGAGCTCAGACACTGGAGTCAGTGTGACTTGGGTTCAAAACTCTGGTCCTCACTCAGCAGTAAAATGGAGATATTGATAAATTCTGCAGGTGTTGTGAAGATAAAATAATGCATATGAAGCACACAGCACTGGAACATAGCATTCAATAAAAGTAAATTATTAATAATTAGTTAATTATCAACAAGTGATTATAATAAAAGCCAGATACAGCTAACATGTTAGCATATTCTTCTGGAGTGAGTGGAGTGGATGAGAAGCTTTATAGTGACTGACAACTGTGAATGGAGAGGAGTAGGGTGTTTGCAGGAGTCTTTAAAGTCATTTTTGATTTGTCTCATAAAGCTGAGAAGAGTTTCAGTGGAACACGAGAGAGAAAAATCCTCCCTATGAGGAGAGATGCAGTAATGTGAATGTCCAGATAAGGGAAAGGCATCGCTGAGATAGCCTATCATGAAGAGAGGGTTGGTGTTATTAGAGATCCCGGGAAACTTCACAAACAACACTTACACTGTAACAATTTTCTCTTCCTTCGGGAACAAATGGGTTATTATCGTTCTTAAGTATGTCCGCTACTATTAGCTGCTTACCTAATTTCACTATTCCCCTTCTTCCTTCTGCTTTACCACTAGAACTGTTTTGGTAATACGTGTCAACCTGCGCATTTAAAAATGTTCACCTCCCCTGATCCTTTGCAGCTAGACAATGCTACAAGACGCTGTTCCAGGCCTTGGAATTCAAGCAAAATTCTAGTGGAAGTGGGGAGATTTCTGGGCAAGCAATTATATTCCTAACAAAAAGAAACCGTTTCATCTGATGAGTAACTTTTGCCTTCACTTCTCAATCCTTTCCTGCTTCTGTGCTGAATACAGAAACAATGTCTGGGGGAAGAACCATCTTGTACAATAAGGACCAAAGCCATCCACTATGGATGGTAGAGCAAGATGCTAGATGAGCTTGAACTATTGATGAGGTCCTTGGAGAGCCACATGGGCATTATGGGGCCTGCCTCCTACTTCATATTACAAAAGAGAAACACAGTCCTACTTGTTTAGAGGGCTACAATCCTGTCTTTGTTACATGCAACTGAATACCATTTTAACTTATACATTCAACTAGACAGACCATGGTTGCTGTGTCTTTTTCTGTATGCTATGCTTATAACTACACTAATGGAGAACATATACTAATATTACATTTTCCCACTTGAGGATCCTTTGTTAGGCTCTTTTTTTTTTTTAAGATTTTATTTACTTAGAGAGAGAGAGAGAGAGAGAGAGAGAGTGCACACAAGCAGAGGGAGCAGCAGAGGGAGAGGGAGAAGCAGGATCTCAGCTGAGCAGGGAGCCCGATGCGGTGATCCCAGGACCTTGGGATCATGACCCTAGCTGGAGGCAGACGCTTAACTGACTGAGCCACCCTGGTGCCCCTGTTTAGGCTCTTTTCAGTATGTATATTTCTCTAAATAGATAAGACAGTTTCCTTGAATACAAACTGTAGGAGGCAATTAAGTTAAAAAGAAATTGTAATAAAATTTCCCTATAGGAGGTGATAGTCATGAAAACCAAATTCAATTTATGGGCCACAATTCTTATCCCACAAAAAGTTCTGAAAGGGGGTATTTTGCTGGAAAGGTCTTTCTAGAGTGATTCAGCTGTAAGCTGCATACAAAACCTCTGTGTGTATTTTCTACTGTTCCCCCAACCACTACCCAGTGAGTAACACTGGCTAGTGAAGATTCTCACCTTCTCTCAGTGGGATGTATTAGAGAGAGAGGCACTTGGAATCACATTTGGTGGAAAATAAAGGACTTGTGAAACTCCTTGATCTATCGCAATCTCCTGGTTCATGTCAATGAACTCAGGTTCTTGTCAATGAAAAAAAAATAAGGACAAAAAGAGGAGGCTGCTTAAGTCCAAGCAGATCCCAGAATAATAGGCTATGTTGAAAACTGGAATTAGATCCTTGAGGAATACCAAATTAAAACATTTAAATTTCATTCTGTAGGACAGACCGTTGTTAGAGGCATTCTAGAGCTGAAGTTTATTATTATTATTGTTATTAATAAGAGTAGCTAACCTTTGAGTGGTCACTGTATTTCAGGCACTGTGCCATTGACTTTACATGGGTTATCTCCATTAATTCATAATAAACTTTATGAAAAGACACTATCATTAGCTCTCTCTTAATATGAGAGAATATTACGTCTCTGAGCTATGAATTGCTTTCCCAAATTCACACTTCATCATGAAACATTCTATCACCCTATTTGATTCTTATATAGTTTATTTTGGATAATCTTACATTTTTATTAACATACCTATTGTACATGAAAGAATTTCCAGTCGGCAGATCAAGTCCTACGGGTGAATTTTAAAGCTTTGCCAACAAATATTCAAGGTGTTTGACAGAGTTCCACTCCCTGCCCGTTTGTTCAAAGATGATGATAAAAATCTTTGCCTAGATCCCTAATTGGTAGAAGGAGATAGAAGGCACTGCTCCCCTTCCCAAATTCTTCTCTAGTCATTCATTTATTCCCTTGTTAATTATTTATTGAGCTCCTAGTATGGGCTACATTTAGTCTAGAGTGGGAAGCAGAGACGCAAACTGGCAAGTGCAGTCTGGTGTTGAAGGTGCAAAGGTAGAGGAAAGTAAGTATGACACGGAAGGGAAATGGTCAATTCAACTAGAGAGAGGGAGTCTGGGGTGACACAGAGTTTCATCTTATCAGATGGATATAGATTTGAGATCATCTCTGCAAAGGAGTTTCTATCTTAACTTCCCTGGTGATGCTCCTCATACATGGCTCAGTTTTCTATCTTGGCTTCATGTGGTCACCTCAGTTTTCTAACTACTAGAATACAAAATTTGGAATAACACAATAGAATCTTCTTTGGGAAGCTGTCCAGTACCTCAAGACAGTAATACTTGAGTATTACTGCTCAAAATACATGCGTAATTCTCATTATACTAAAAATATACAATCTTACCAATAATGAGAATCATTGGTTGCTAAAATGTTCATTGTTGTATATTTATATGAAATAATTAATAGAATACCACTTATTCATTAATTTCAACGTTAAGTGCCTACTATGTGCTACACCACATGACACAATGCTGATGATACAGATTCTTGTGAATCTCTGTCATCAAAGAGGTCACAGTTAACTGGGGAGACAACCTATACAGACAATTATAATAACCTATGGTAGGTGTTAGAGAGGTGTTTAGAATTCTGTGATTATTTCTATCTCAGAAAAATCAAGGAATTCTTCCAGAAATGGTGACATTTAGACTGTTCTTTGTAATATAAATAGGGGTTTTGGAGTTTGTTAGATAGAGCACTGTGAGTATGCTGGGGGCGGGAGCATTATACAAGGATGCAAGAGCAAAATCGGGGAGGCAGGGAGGCTTGTGATAGTCGGGGATGAAAAAGGACTGTGGTTAGAAGGTAGGGTGCATGGCAAGCGGTGGAAAACAAGGGCAGAAGGCAGAAGGGCAAGTTGAGGATTTATTTTGAACAACTTCAAATTCCCATTCACCTCTGCTCCTTTCCCACAACTCCCTAAATCTTTAATGACCAAGATGTTTCTGCTTTCATAATTTCAGGAAACCAAGTGAAGGCAATTTATCACAGCAAATCCACAACTGACAACCTCCCTAAAATTATTTGTTTTTTAATATCTCCGTCCTTTTCTTTTAGTAGCGCATTGGCCTTACTGGAAAAGCTGACACCCTAATGGTGGAACACCTTAGCAGAGCTGACTTTACAGAAGATCCCCACCATACCAAAAAGGAAGTGTTCTACCCATGTGGAGGCCTATAATTTCAAGCTTTAATAGTTTTAAAAATACTTAACCATTATTTTCCTGAATATTTGGCATGAATTTCCTTCTTCCAGGAGAGCTAAAATCCTGCCAACCTTGAACTTTCTAGCTTCAACTATTTGTTAAGTTAGAGGAGTGGAGAGAAAAAAAAAAATCATTGCAGGCTTTTTTAGAATGGGAAATTTTTGCTTTATTCATCCCAATGTAACTGAAAAAGAGCTGAATGGATTCATATAAAACTTTTTAAAGATATTCAACTTAGAGCTCAGATGAAATGTGCACACCTTTAGGTTAAGAAGAACTTATTTTTAAGGAGACCAAGGGAAAACTTGGAAAGTAAGTTTGGGGTGGATTCTCTTCTCTCTCTCTCCCTTCCACTTAGTTCCTCCTTTCTCTCCCTTCCTCTCCTTTCTCTACCTACTACACAGGCACACACATACTTGCATACACACATGTAGGTACTTAGTTCAGTTAGACATCACTTAAATAGTAACCTTGGCAATTGGCATGTTCCAAAAAAGTGAATTTTCTGGGTAACAGAAGTTCAGTTCTTCACACTCATTAACCTTTATACAAAGCCCAGCTGCTTTTATTTGTTTGTTTGTTTGTTTATTTACTTAAGATTTGTCTATATTTTTGAGAGAGAGAATGAGAGAATGAGTGGGAGGGGCAAAAGGAGAGGGTGAGAGAATCTCAGGCTGACTCCACACTGAGTACACAGCCCAAAGTGCAGCTTGATCTCATAACCCTGAGATCAGGACTTGAGCCGAAACCAAGAGTCGGATGCTCAACCGACTGCACCACCCAGGCACCCCCCAAAGCCTAAGTGCGTTTAGTGACAACGTTTCTAAAGTATTTGCCACATCTCTTAAAGTGTAATAAACATATTTAAACATTTTTGGTCATACCACTACCCGATGACCTTTGGATACAACCTTGAACTCTGAGTTTCAGTTTTCCTATTTTTTTCCATCTCCTTCTCTGCAACAAGATAATTCTAGTGCTGGGTACCCCAAATCTGTATCCTTTCAAGTGTCCATCCTAAACGCCAATCCTCAACTGCTCTTTGCTGCCCCCTGCTGGCACCTGATGACAGTACCTTTCTACTTTTGCCGTGGGTTGCCCTCCTCAACTCTTTGCTGGCTTCATGAATCCCTCATATCCAAATTTTGAGTTAGTTCTCTCTATAGAAGAGAAATACATCCTAGAAAGTATAAGTTAAGTAATGTCGCATTAATTCCCAGAAAAATTCCAAAGTGGATTATTGAATGTGTGGTTGTGAGCACTTAAAAAGAACTAATGGTCATGTGGAGTGAGTAACGGATCACTAAATACACATGAAACATTAACCCCATTAACCCCATCTTTTATTAGGTTAGAATTACTAGCCTGGATTAGTGAAATGCTGCAGCTGTTGATCACATTGATTTTGCAAGGAATTTAGACTTTGTTGATATCTTCATGACCCCTTTCCTTTCTTCATAGTATTTTCCTTACTATGGCATCAATCCCTACTCTATCCATGCTGAAACAGAGAAGTGTTAGCCAGGGGATTGCATAGTAATAACAATGCTCAGTTGAACAAATGAGCTCTTAGAGGGCAAAGATGGAATTTTATTTATTTTAAATTTGTGTGTGTGTGTGTGTGTGTGTGTGTCTATAACATATATACTAATGTGTAATATATTTGAACTAAAAGCTTACTGAATTTCAGTAACTAGCTGAATGATGTTGGACATGACACTTACTTCTCTGCTTTCATTTTTTACCACCTAAATAATGAACTGGTTGAATCATATTGCTATGGTCCTTAGATACTCTAAAATTTACTATACAAAGGTATAATCTTCTCAGATATTACTTAATGAGGTAGAACTAGTTGTACCAATGCTAACTGACCTCAGGTTTGAGTGATATTTTATAGAGTATTTTTGTTTTGGGTTTTTTTATTTTTAGTAATTTTACTCCTTCTGTCTCCTAGGCAGTTGGTAGGTCATTAGCTCTCTATTCACAGTATTCAAGTGCTGCTCACCCTTCTCCTACCTCTTATTTGCTGATACTAAACTTACATATCTGGGAAACTAATACCAAAGCACTACACAAAACGATTTAAAATCCTGAAGGCCTCCAATCTTTTATGGTGATCTGAGGTTGGCTTCAGTTCATCCTGTGGCAAAAAGCACGTGGCCTTTGTGAGAGTTATTTTTCTTTCTCTTCCATGCCTTCCTCCTTCCAAGTTTGCTTTATGGCTATGTTTCAGGTAGACGACATTGCCATAAATCTTTAAATAAGTGGGGCACATTATTGTATAATCACTGATAGGCCACCTCTGTATTTCTATTCAAAGCATAATCTGGCTCCATATGTTGACTGATTTGTGAAGAGATTAGTGCATAAATCAGTGAACAAATATTTAGTAAGGATTTCCCTTCACTATGTGCAAGCTACTCAACATGGAGATCTGAAAGAATGAAAGAGAATCCTCAATCTCAGGAAGACATAACACAAATAATAATACTGCTGTTAAATTAAAAATACAAACATTGTAAACCACAGAGCAGTGTGTGCTTGGCAGTCAAGTGCATATTTCTGAGATTTAGTGCTTTGCCTTCAGAGGCTATAGTGGATCTCTGGTCAAGAAGCTCTCTGTACAAGCTACTGGGTAGGAAGGTTCCGACGTACAGCTCTGCCAGCTTATTAACAGAGACGTGTTCACTGTTTCTGCAGAGACAGGTGTTAACTGCCATCTTGTGTCCCCTCTTCTCTGAGAATATTTGATCCAATGTGTCTTCTCTTTTGCTTCAAAAAGCCTCTGTCTTCCCACACTGTAGTTTGGTGCTTGCCTCACCTTCCCTAAATGGCAAGCCTGTTTAAAAGTTTTAAACGCATTTTCTCTATTCAGCTAAAAATGGATTGCTTCATGCACACTGCTCCTCCATGAGATATGACTTGATAGTTTTATGGCTGTTCAGGTTCTGCTTCCAAAATGGGGAAGTGGATGGCAAGAAAGGATATGGACTCAAAGTCAGGTGAACCTGGCTCTGATTCATGTTTTACCACTTCTTGGTTGTGATACTCTTGCCAATTTTCTTAAACTCTTTAAGCCTCAGATTATTCATCTATAAATACAGGATAACAAGGAGCTATGACTTTAGGGGAATAAATTTGGCAGAAGTACATATGATAAACTAGAGGGGCAAGAGGCAATCACTGGCCAACAGACTATTTCAGAAACTAGTGGGTGAGGGCACCTGGGTGGCTCAGTCGTTAAGAGTCTGCCTTCAGGTCATGATCCCAGGGTGCTGGGATCGAGCTTCGCACTGGGCTCCCTGCTTGGTGGGAAGCCTGCTTCTCCCTCTCCCACTCCCCCTGCTTGTGTTCCCTCTCTCGCTGTGTCTCTCTCTGTCAAATAAATAAATATATTAAAAAAAAAAACTAGTGGGTGATAAAGATCTAAGCTAAGACACTGATTGGATGTGCTGATGAAGTGGTAGGTTTTTTTTTTTTTGTTATGTTATGTTAGTCACCATGCATTATATCATTACTTTTTGATGTAGTGTTCCATGATTCATTGTTTGCACATAACACCCAGTGCGCCATGCAGTACGTGCCCTCCTTAATACCCATCATCACCAGGCTAACCCATCCCCCTACCCCCTCCCCTCTAGAACTCTGTTTGTTTCTCAGAGTCCATAGTCTTTCATGGTTCGTCTCCCCTTCCGATTTCCCCCCTTCATTTTTCCTTCCTGCTTTCTTCTTCTTCTTCTTCTTCTTCTTCTTCTTCTTCTTCTTCTTCTTCTTCTTCTTCTTCTTCTTCTTCTTCTTCTTCTTCTTCTTCTTCTTCTTCTTCTTCTTCTTCTTCTTCTTCTTCTTCTTCTTCTTCTTCTTCTTTCTTCTTCTTCTTCTTTTTAACATATAATGTATTATTTGTTTCAGAGGTACAGGTCTGTGATTCAACAGTCTTACACAATTCACAGCACTCACCATAGCACATACCCTCCCCAATGTCTATCACCCAGCCACCCCGGCCCTCCCACCCCCCACCACTCCAGCAACCCTCATTTTGTTTCCTGAGATTAGGAATTCCTCATATCAGTGAGGTCATATGGTAGGTTTTTTTTAATAGAAATTGGCCTGAAAAATCCAGGGCGTATGATTGCTATCAAAAAATACATGATCTAGGGTTTCTTTTTGGGAGTACTGATGAGGAAGACTAGCAAGTATATGGTTCTGAAATGCTATGAGGGCCAGGGCTTTGTCTGTCTTGTTATTCTAACACCTTCCACAATGTTCCTTACAGGTAGTCATTTGATGAATGTATTTGATGAATGAAAATTTATTACATCCTAGACCTACTACGTCCCAGCTCATTGACACATGGAAGTCATGGCATTTGACTAGTGTCCAGTGCTAATTATAGCTAGAGGTAGAATCCAATATGGCCTGGATGATTTTACTTTGCAGCATGTTTATTTTTTTTAATTTATGTACTTACGTATGCATGTATGCATGCATGCATGTATTCATTTATTTTTTACAGCATGTTTAGAAGACTATACTTTGGAATCAGATTGTCCTGGGATAGAATCCTTTATCTCTTATTTATTAGCAAAGTTGAAGAAATATGTTTTACTGCCCTCAGGCTCATTTTCATCTTCTATAAAATGGGGATAATATCATCAAACTAAAAGGTTTTGTAAAGCTTATATATAATGTATATAAAATAGCTAGCATAATACCTAGCACATGATAGGTAAACAATCTTTAGCTATTTGTTATTTTTATTATCATTGTACTATCAAACCCAACCCTCTCTTGCCACTTAACAACTGTCAGCCTTTGTTTACAAGTTGAACTACATGAAAGAATCCATCTTAGTGCAAACCACCTGGGTTTGGAAAACAGACTTATTGATAAAGCCTAAATCTGAATGAAGATTTGGCACCTCCAGGCTCTACATTTTGGTAGACTTCCCTTTTACCCTGTTTTTTGTTTTTGTTTTTTAAAGATTTATTTATCCATTTTAGAGAGAGAGCATGAGCAGGGGCAAGGGCAGAGGGAGAGCGAGAGAGAGAATCCTTCAAGCAGACTCCCTGCTGAGCAGATCCTGAGATCATGACCTGAGCTGAAACCAGGAGCTGTCCACCCAACCAACTAAGCCACCCAGGCATCCCCTGCCTTTTAGCCTTTTATCAGGACAACTAGGAAGTAGCAGGCTTGCCTTTCCTGGTAAAATGCTACTGGGACACATAGCAGCCTTTGCTACGCTTTGTCCATCTAGAGCCTCAGTCTCCCATGATGCTCTGGGAGGAGTGGCTGTCATTACTCTCAGGATATGATGTATGTGCCCGCCTTCTGCACCAGTAGTCCAATTGCATTTTTCCAAAGAAATGTTTCGAAAGAGTTTCAATTGTAAAATTTTATTTGTAGAACTGTCCTTCTCATAGATTATGAGTTAAGTAATCTATTGAGGCTAATCTGGAAATTGTCATCATAACCCTCCACCCTCAGCTCTAGTCTCATTAAATCCCCAAACAATGACCACACACATCATGATTTCTATAGGGACCATAGTTTAAGTTCCAACAGCCAACATACAAATGGTTTCGGGAGGGCAGCTGGTTGGGATGTTTTTCATTGTTAGTGAAATTGTTATAAAAGGCAGTGCAGTACATAAGAGCTAGATCTAGAGATCTTGGCTCTGTGCCGAGCTGAACCGTTCACTTGCATTCTACCTTTAGACACGTCACATCCTCCTCTGGGACTCAGTGTGCTCATCTGTAAAAGGAGGGGTTTGGACGGAAGCCCCTTTCAACTCAAAAGGCCTCTGATTCAGCAAAACCCTTATTATTACAGCTATTAGAGAAGGTTTGTTTCAGATTGATTGTGGTGGCCACTGCTTTCCTGGCCTGTCACAGTCCTCATTTCTTCCTTTCCCCCTCACGTCCCTGTGGTATTTTGGCACAGGATGAGTCACTGCCGGCTGTGGCATACATCCGGAAATGGACTGCCATCCTCTTTCCTGGCACAGGGAGGGAGGAGTGCAACTTTTTATATACCCTCCTATTGATTAATGACATCTACTACACAAGAATTATGATTACTCTGGTCTCATCAAGCCACATCTATGAATACAAATCCTTTGCGTTATTGCAACCTCAGGATGAGTCTGACCTCGGAAAAGCTTTGGGAACACTTTGGAAAACATCTCTTTCTACCACTGAAAGGTTCACAACTATTGTTTTCCTTTTCTGACTCATCTTTGAATCAGTAAATTAAATATGTATAACTTGTGAAGATTTCATTTTTATTAAAGCAAGGTGCTTTGCTGAGCAAAGTCAAGATTTAGAAATAGTTCAGCTCTTCCTTCCTCCCTTTACAATGATTTTATTTCCTTGAGTTTGCAGGAGGACTTTCACAGAGCTACTTCCTCTCTTTATTTCTCTGTGGCTCTGGCTCTTCCCTGTAACATGGAGAAGTTAAAAGTGAGTTGACTATCATCTACTCTCCTAGGGAACTGACAAGACTTGAGGATCCAGAAGCTGTTTCCCAAGTAAGTGCTAGCTGTTATGTTTTCTGGGAGATTGTATCTTCCTCTAGAATTGGGAAGAATTATATATTTATTTTTTTTATTCTGTATTTTGTGACATGTTCTGGAATTCCCTTGCTTGATAATCCTCCCATCTGCTGCTCCCCTACCCTTACCTGCCACTTTGTCATCATGTCTCCCTCCCTTTTATTACCACAAAAGGGACTAGTTTATTTTGTTTCCTAAAGCCTTTTTGCCTGGGTTATTGTTTCCTAACATGAATGTTTATACAACTTATTGTCTCTCTTATCTTTTTGATACTTTGTTTGGGTACTGTATCAGATTTTTAAATAGTTTCCTCCTAGTATGCAACTCTTGCCTTCCCAACCAGATTGGAGGTTTCTTGAGGGCAAGAGACCACATGCTTTTAAATAATTTAAAACATATTTATTGAGCTCTCTTTATATTTATGGTGCATATTATAATTTATTTCTATCTGTTGTGCTGTAGTTGGCATAAATTTTAGGTGTTACCAAAACCCTTTTGTTAACAACTGAGTACCTAACATATAGTAGCACCTGAAAAAAAAAAATTGTTATCTGTTAAACCACCAAAGTAGTGAAGATTGTAACATTTTCATATTATGATTGACACCAAATTAATTTTCTCCATGCTTTTCAGTTTTACTCAGTTCTCAAAGCATATATTAAATGTCCACTAAATGTCAGGCACTGTCCTAGGTACCCCCCGCCAAAAAAAATATCAGCCTCCCTGTTCTCAAGTAATGATTGCTCTAACTTTGAGCAAATCATTTGACATTTAGACATATTTTCTTACCAAACAATGGGGACAACCAGTGTGTCTTGAAAAATATATATATATCTTTTTGAAATTGAGACGTGCTGAGTTACTTTTTGTCTTCCTTAACTCACTGAGAGGATCTGCCTATGAGAGGTGATCTTTTCTTGAAAATTGGAGGCTTTCTTCTCTTCATTTATGTTGTTTTTATTTTCAGGAAAGCAGAAGCCTATGTGAATGGCAGATATATGTACCTACAATAGGATATATGAGTGACAATGAGTCGCAAGTGTGACAATCTTCATCCTTCTCCTTTTTCACTTATTTTCAGAGGCCACTTAGAACTTCTGTTTTTTTCTTCGCTTCTCTTTCCTTTTGTTTTTTTTTTTTTTTTCCTTTATTTCAAACCACTGTTGCCATCATGGTCAAATCCCTATAAGCTTAAAACTGTTCATTCACTGAGCAAGTATTTGTTTGGTTCTTACTAGGAGCAAGGCTCTAGATACCAGCGTACAGGAGTAAACAAAACTGACTGAATCCTGCCTTCATGAAGCTTACTTTCTAGCATAAAGTCAGAAAATAAATCACTTAAGAGAAAGAGTATATTGTCAGATTAAGAGCCATGGAGAGGGCGCCTGGGTGGCTCAGTTGGTTGAGCAACTGCCTTCGGCTCAGGTCATGATCCTGGAGTCCCTGGATAGAGTCCCGTGTCGGGCTCCCTGCTCAGCGGGGAGTCTGCTTCTCCCTCTCACCCTCCCCCCTCTCGTGTGCTCTCTCTCTCTCACTCTCTCTCTCAAATAAATAAATAAAATCTTAAAAAAAAAAAAACTTCCCTTTAAAAAAAAAAAAAGAGCCATGGAGAAAAAGAAAGCTGAGAAAGTAGATAAGGGATGCTGGGGGTATCACTAAAATATTAAGTAAATAATAAAGGAAGATAATCTTTGCATAAAGACTTACAAAGGGTGTGGGACAAGTCATGTGGATGTCTGTTGGAAGAACATTCCAGGGCGAGTGAGCAATTTATAGCAAAATCTCTGAGGTGAGAATGAGTAAGTCAGAGAAGAAGTAGGAGATGTTGGTACAGGACCAGGCTGGCAGGAGCCTAAAGACCATTGTAAGGACTTTGGCTTTTATGACCAAGGAGGTATACAGCCATTGGAGCATTTTGAGAAGAGAAAAGACTTGATATAACTTATGCTTGAACAGAATTACTCCAGCTGCTATACTGAGATAAGACTCTAAAAGGGCAATGAAAATGTAAGGAAATCAGTTAAGAGGCTATTGCAGTAACCCATGTGAATAATGATGATGGCTTGGACCAGAGTAGGAAGGGTGGAGGTTGAAAGAAATGTCAGGGTCCTGCATTTATTTTGAAGGTAGAACCAAGAGAATTTTCTGATTGGACATGGAGTGTGAGAAAAGAAGTATATTCAAGGATGACTGCAAGGTTTCGGCCTAAAGAGCTAGAAAAATGGAGTTGCCATTTTGTAAGAAGAGTATATTTGAGGCGCTTAAGTTTGAGATGCTTATTAGAAATGTTAAGCAAGCGGTTGTTTATAATATGGAGCTCAAGGGTGAGGTTCAGGTGACAGATTTAAGTTTGGCATCAAGTACTGTTTAATACCATCAGCAGATAGATGCTATTAAAAGCCTGAGACTGGATGAAATGACCAAGGGGGTTGATGTAGACAGAAAAATGATAGAGGTGCAAGGGTGGATACCCAAGGTATTCTAAGGTAAAGACTGAAAAGATGGAAGGAACAAGCAAACTAGATCAACTTGTGAAGTAGGAGGAAAACCAGAAGACCATAGTGTTCTGTGAGTCAAGTGAAGAAAGTGTGTCACGGGAGAGATAAAATGCTACCAGATAAGATGAGGATTATTGAAGTGTTCCTTGGCTAGAATTCTGTTTTTTCTACCCCAACTTGCTCTATACCATTAGATTTAGCTGCCTAAAACATGATTTTCATCATATTCTACTCAAAAAACTCCCACTGAATTTAGTTATCATGAACTAAAACCCAAATACCTCAGCTTGTTTTTTAAGGTCTCATAAAACCTCCCTTTTATATATCACTGTCCAGTAGGAAATGGCTCATCTTTTAGAGGTTCCTGCACCTCTCATGTTCTTTTTTCACCCAACATGTTTCCTTATGCTATTTTTGCCAGTGCATATTGGCCTTCTCATTTCTCTTTAACAACACCATCCCCTTCTTTCATCATCTGGCTGAAACCCCCACTCTGCCAGGCCTTGAGGTGTTCTCCCATCTTGAGTTCCCACACCTTACCACCACACCATTCACAGTGATGCTTGTAATCTCCCATGATTTTTCAACAGTCCATGAGCAGATGTGTCATCTTCTCTATAAGAATGTGAGTTCCTTTAGAGTAGGAGCCATGTTTTATTCCCATATTTTCTGTAGTTCCCTGAGATTGAACACTTAATAAGCCTGCAAAGAATACTTCAAACCACTGGAAATTCAAATAGAAATGGAAAGCTATCATTAGCTATTTGGCTGGTCCAGAGATTTTTCTTTATTTCACATCAGTGTTATATTCCTTGACAAGAATATCTTGTAGGAAATCTCAATTTATAAAAAGGATAAACATAGAGCTGCTGTGGTAGAAGGTAGAGGTGTAGGGGTCCTGAAATTTGCCATGTATCCAGCCTTCTCTTTCACTCACTCCACCTATACCTCTAGGGTAGCCTCAGAGGCACTTCCATGGAACCCAGTGTTACAAATGAAGAATTTGAAATTCAGAGGCAGTTTGTACAAGTGGTTAATAACAAAACTAGTATTTGTGTCTCCAAATATTATACTTTATTTACACTATATAAGGTGAATGAATGAATGAGCTAATGACTGAATGAAAAAAGAGAGAGGAAGTAGAAGGTAAAACTGATTGACTGGCTTGGTGTTCTCAAGACTTCTCTTGATCTTTTTTCAACAAGGTAGAATGATCACAATACCCATTGTGTAGATAAGGTTGGGGTGGAGAGTTTGACAGATTGCCTCAAGGTTAAGAGTGGAAGGTAGGATTCAAATCCACCTCCAAACCTCTAGTGCTGAAGCTTGCATTTTTTTTCTGCCATGTCAGACACCTTATGAAGTAGAAATAAAAGACTAAATAGAAGTAAGGAAATGCATTCAAAGGTTATTTTGAATGTATGCACCAAAACTCTCACAGCTTTTATCTCCTGTATTTCTCTCCTCTCTCCAGACCTCCGGATTTCTCTTTCTGTGTTTTACTAGTTACATGTCAGTACAAGACAACTCTAAAGATATTTATTAGCAAAGGGCTAAAGAGTCAAAGGCCAGAAACTAATTTTGCTTTGCAGGATTGATTTCTGTTGAAAGTATATTTCCTAAACTTAAAAAAAAAAATCATACTGGGTGGGGACACAAGACAACATCACTATTTCTCTTTTTTTATTTATCCTGCAAACACAATCTCTCAGCTAGATTTTTACGTGTCCTGTGTCAGATGGGGGATATTTCCAACTAGTGTCACTCAGTAGTATTAAGTGAGATCAGGGTAAAAACATTACTTTGGGAGGATCTTTGAGGTATTTAATACACATTGCAGAACATTTTATGACATGTTACTATTTTTTTGTGCCCAGTTTGGCTATCTAGAAATGCTATAAACAATTAAAAATTAAGTGAAATGCCTTCTTGAATGTAATATAAAATATATCCATTCTGGGAGTTTCATAAGTACTAATTCCAGGAAGTTCTAAAATCTAAATTCTCTACCTTACAGAAACTGTGAATATTCAGGTACATGGAAAGAGTAATTATATCATATCTGAGTAATCCTTTTCAGTTTCATAACTTGCTTTTATATATCCTATTTCTCATAACAACCCTGTATTGTGGATGATAGTATCCCTACTTCAGAGATGAGGGATTTGGAGATCATAAGACTTATCTAAGGTCATAGAATCTCAAGGAAGGTCATAGAACCTCAAGCTGATATGTCATAAGTTCTACATATGGTGGGAAAGTGTGTTTATCATATTATTGTGTATTTATTATATTATTATGATAAAGAAGCATATTTTTTTCCCTTCCCAGGTAAAACTCCCCAGGCCTTACAACTTTAATATTCTTTTATTAGCATCTAGTACTGAACTAATGGACTCTATAATCGGTTTTACCAGGTACTGATAGAGAACTGAAAACCAACATAAAATAATATGTATAGCAATCTGTGTTTGACAGGGGACATTTATCTAAAATATAATATTTAGTTTTCCCAACAATCATAAGAAGCAGGGTGGTCAGGTATCTTGTCCAGATTTTATAGATGAGTTGGTTAAATGACCCACTAAAATCACATAATCAGATTGTAAAAGAAGAGACATAAACCCGGTTTTGGATGTCAAGTCCAGGGATTCTCCATGTGGAGTACTGAACACATTTTTTGGCATATGTAAGTGTTTAATACATGGTAGTTGTATTTTATTATTTTATTGTTATTCTCTACATCAAATTGATTTGTAAGTGTACCTCTCCTTGGCCAAGTTGGCTGATGTCTACAAACCTAGCTAGTGGGCCCATTCTTTAATCCTTCTGATAAACCACTCAGCTGCAAACAATCAAACAAGTGTCTGCATGCTGGAAGATAAATTTGAGTAAGACAATTATTGAGTGGTCAGTTGGGAAACTTTGCAAGCAGAAGTGGACTTTATTTTACAGTGTGGTGAGCTGTGCGAATATTTTATGCCTCTTAGACAAGATGGTCTTTAGGTTTTATTAATTTTTCTCAAGGTTTCAGGGGTGGGGCAAAAATGCCACAGTGACCACTAAACATTATTGAATCTTTGGGTTGCCATAAAATAAAAGTTGCAGTCATAGGAAGGCAATCGCAGACAATCATTGAATTGAGCAATCAGGAGATTATTCACAATTGTTTTTGCAGGACAAAAACGCTGTGTCTTTGTTTAATCCAGAACTCTCAGAACTTCACTAGAAGCTATCAAAACTATCATTTATTGTGTGTTTACAATGGCCAATTACTATTCTACGTAGTATTATACTATACTATTATACATGGGGAGACCATCCTTATATCCAGGTGTGCCTGGAAGAGTCCCTATATTACCTGTCTGTCCTAGCATAAATATCAATACCATCTTCTTTCACTCTTAAAAGTGAAAGATAGAAGGATAGATGGATGTACATGTGATTAAGATATTTAGAAAAAAACGTTAATTATAGAATCTAAGAAGTAGATATATATGATGGTGGATAAAAGTTCTTTCAACTTTTCAAAATAAAAGTTGGGTGACAAATTATATAGTTACCCAATATGTAGATAATCTCATTTAATACTTAAAATCACCCTATAAGTTATATACAATTATATCGACATTTTAGAGGTAACAAAATAGAGTCACCAAGAGCTTAAGAAAGTGGCCTACAATGCACACTTAGTAAATGGGATGGATCCTCCAGCAGTGCAGCTCCAAAGCCCATGCAGCTGTAAACAATGCTATACTTCTCCCAAATATATAATCACAGTAAACACCTTTTTTTTTTTGTAACAGCACTTAAAATTCCGAAGAATTAGCGTTTTCCAAAATGCATTTTAGGAAACACCACCAGAGAGTAGAACAGAGGGCGGAGAAGGACCTCACATTCTTTATCCTTTTACCACCTTTTATTGATCAACTTTCTGTCTAGGACTTTATATACATAATTTCATTTTACTCCTCACAGGGGCATTATTAATAGACATTAGTATCTTTATTTTATAATGAAGAAATGGACACCTGGAGTTATTAATAACTTATCCAGGGCCACACATCTACCAAGGTTCCAAGCTGGAATTCAGTCCAGGAATATCTGTCTTCATACCCCTCAACTGTTTTCTTTAAACTTGTCCACTCTGCCTTTGTCATGACCTTAGCCTAAAAAATGAATGCATACCCATGAAGAAAGGCCCTGAATATTATGGGTGAATATTAATTTGAATGTGAATAGATAGTACCATTAGAATAACTCATAAAATCTCTTCATAATACACCATTTTTAGAGAACCATGAAGGTCAAAACTGATCATTTTTTAAGTTGCATCAGTAAATTCTTTGGTACTACCTTTATCCAAATCTTTTAGCCATCATAAATTGAGCATTTACTAAGTGAAGGAATTGAAAACTAATTACTCCTATTCTCTCTTCTTAGGAAAGACAGAGAAATTATATGTACTAATTTTCTACTTCATATCAAGTACCATGCCCTTCTCTTAGTTCCCTATCTGCACAATGGATACAATAATAATAGGACCAGTCTTATATGATGACAGTGTGGAAATCACATAATAGCTGCAAAGCACTTAGAACAGTGCTCACCCCATATTAAGATACCATTCATCCATATATTCATTTATTCAGCCAGTTGTTACTGTGCATGCACTATGTACCACATATTATTCTGTGTGCCAGGGATATAGCTGTGAACAAAATAGATGAAAATCTTGCCCTCATGAAGCTTGTATTTTGGTGAGGGAATTAGATAATATCTGAATGAAAAAGTAAATATGTATCAGTGATACATGAAGGATCATCTAGGTTGTGCTGCAGAAAAAAAAAATAACCCCAAATTTCAGTGGCTTAACCCAATAAAAGTTTATTTTTCACTCACACTACATATTTAAAGCACATTGGCAAGGGGCTCTATAATTCATAGTTACATAGGGATTCAGGATAGAGGCTTCTTCATGAAATGCACCATGATCCTCAAAAGAAACATGATGAATTGTGCCTTGACTCTTAAATTCTACCCAGAAGAGACACATGCCACATTTCACTGGCATAGCCTGGTCACATGTCTGTGCCTAATGTCAAAGTGGGTAGGGAGTACAATGTTGCCACCTGCTTGGGAGGAGTATAGAACTTCCCTGAAGGTGACTACATAGAGGGAGAGGGGGCCTGGAAGAGAAAAAGCAGGGTAAAGAGACTAGGGAACACTGGGTGGGGAGAATGCTGTTTTATATAAGGCAGTCATGGAGGGCCTCAACGATAAGGTGGCATTTAAGTGGAGAAATGAAGAAGGTAAGGGGGGTATTATTATCTGGAGGAAGGGTTTTGTTGTCCAAGGAGACAGCAGGATGAAGGCCCTGAGGCAAGAGTATTCTTGACATGTTTGAAAAACAGCAAGAAGTTCCGGATGATTGAAATGGAAAGAGCAGGGACAGAATGAGGGAAAGAAGGTCAAAAAGAGAGCAGGAGGCCAATGGGTCATTGTGAAGACTTTGGCTTTAGTGATGAGTAGCATTGGAATTCTGAGGAGATGTTATCTGATGTACATGTTAATGGGATCACTCTAGCTGCTGTGTGGAGGAGTCTACTGAATTATTCAGGTGAGAAATGATGCTGGCTTGGACGAGAGTGATAGCAATGGAGAAGTGAGAAAGAGTGAGATTATAGATATATTTTGAAAATGGAGTCAAGAGGAATTGCTCACTGACCAGATGTGGGGTGTGAGAGGAAGAGAGAAAGGAGTCAAGGGCAAATTCAAAATCTTTAATGTGTAAAACTGTAAGGATGAAGGTGTAATTTACAAAGAGGTGGAAACTTTGAGAGAAAAATCTCATAAAATATCATCATAAATATCACAAATTTTTAGTCTTTATAGTAGCTCTACTAGAAACATTTTACTCACCTCATTTTAAAAAATAAAGAGTTGATGGGCGCCTGGGTGGCTCAGTCAGTTAAGCGTCTGCCTTCATCTCAGTTCATGATCCCAGGATCCTGGGATGACATCCTACGTCAGGTTTCCTGCTCAGCAGGGGGGTCTGCTTCTCCCTCTGACCTTCCACCCTGCTCATGCTCACGCGCACTCTCTCTTTCACACACGCACTCAAATAAATAAATAAAATTTAAAAAAATAAAAAATAAAGAGTTGATACCCAGTAATGTTAAGCAGCTTATCCAGAGATATAGCTCTAGATCATTTGGTTCCTATCTCCAAGAGAGGTACAATACGCTGATGATTACAAAGTATATTTCTTCTATTCTGGTTTGGTGATTAACTAGATTCTGATATATTTTTACGTGTTACATCATGAAGGCTAAATTAATTTAGTAATAAGTAAAAATCCCAATGTAGAATTTTTAAAGGGTTTGATGCAAAACCACTAAGAACTGGAAGCTCCTACCAAGTGTATACTATCAATATGGAATGACCTATCACTAGCACCACTGTCCTTCATAAAATGTAAAGATTACAAGTAAACCTGAGTAATGTATATCTGTATGCCTGGTCAGGGCATGCAGTTGGATCAGTGGATTGAATTGGGCTTTCACTTTAATATTGTAAATCAATACTAAGGTTTCTATCTATATCTGGAGCTATATTCTCATAATAGTATTTAGTGTATATACATATATACATGTACATGTGTGTATATATTTAATTATATGTGTGTGTATATATACATGCATATATATATAATTATATGTGTATATATATAATTATATGAAACCGATTGTTTAAAACCTGTTGAAAAATTTGCTTAGTAGGTGTAAGATCCTAAACACATTTGAATTTTATTAAATTATGCTGGAACTTATAGTTTCCTAGTATGGCCCTATTTCAACTTTTAAAATTTTATGAACTGAACCACTCTTTCCTCTATAACTTTGTCGAACACCACTCCTTCTCCAGTCTTACCAATTCTTTGCTTCTCAGAATTTTCTATTTGGTTTATAAGTTTATAGACTTACAAATGCTCTTCTCTTTCTTTATTTCTTTTTTAAAGATTTTATTTATTTATTTGACAGAGAGAGACACAGCGAGAGAGGGAACACAAGCAGGGGGGAGTGGGAGAGGGAGAAGCAGGCTTCCCAGCAAGCAGGGAGCCCGATGCAGGGCTCGATCCCAGGACCCTGGGATCATAACCTGAGCTGAAGGCAGACGCTTAACGACTGAGCCACCCAGGTGCCCCACTCTCTTCTTTCTTTAAGATACATTTCCCCCATAAACTCCATTAATTTCGGTGAAGTCCTGCTCATCCTTCAAAACTCAAACAAGGGCCATCTTTTTAAAAAAGTCTTCCAAAACTATTTTTCCAAAGAGGGCCTGTTACCTCTTCTCTGTGTCCTCACAGCACCTTTAGTATACTTCACTCAGCACTTAGCATCCTGTACTGTAATTAGTAATTTATTTTCTATCTCTCCCACTAGTCTGTATGCTTTTTCAGGTCAATTCATTCTGCCTTCATATTCCAGGCACCTAAGCCAAGTGTTCACCACATATAAGGAACTCAATAAATATGTATTAAATGAATGAGTCAGTGAAGTTTTTGGAGTAAAAGTCCTCACTGGCAATATCTATACATGTTGAAACAGAAAGTTTAGAATAGGAATAGAAAATGCATTTCATCCTTTTTGCCAAATCTGGTCAGTTGGTAGTTTCAGCCTCAAGTGTCAAATAAAAAAGGTATTCTGAAACTCTTTTATTTGCACTTGGTTGGAAGAGAAAAGCATGGTTAATATGATGCCTGAGATGGATATGGGAGAAGAAAGTAAACGCATTAATTTTAAGTTATTTGACTTCCCTGGGCTCGAATTGGCTAAATTCATGTAACTCCAAGGACTTGTATGAATAGTTTATTTTCTCATTAAATGCCTACTATCAACTTATTTACATACAGGATTGCTACTGTATTCAGCTGAGGACCTATTGCTAATTTAATTGCTGAGCAAGTTTTTCTGCTTGACTTGTACACTCTTGAAATGGAGTATTTCTAAAGAAAATAAACATTGGGGAGGGTATGTGCTATGGTGAGCACTGTGAATTGTGTAAGACTGTTGAATCACAGACCTGTACCTCTGGAACAAATAATATATGTTAAAAAAAAAAAAAAGAAGATAGCAGGAGGGGAAGAATGAAGGGGGGAAGTCGGAGGGGGAGATGAACCATGAGAGATGATGGACTCTGAAAAACAAGCTGAGGGTTCTAGAGGGGAGGGGGTGGGGGGTGGGTTAGCCTGGTGATGGGTATTAAGGAGGGCATGTTCTGCATGGAGCACTGGGTGTTATACGCAAACAATGAATCATGGAACACTCCATCAAAAACTAATGATGTAATGTATGGTGATTAACATAACATAATAAAAAAAAACCTAAAAAAAAAACAAAACAGCTCCTGCTTTGATATAAGTTCAAGGTCCCTTAAACAGTGGCAGACACATCTGGAAATAGCATTTAATATTATTTTAGCTGCTTGACTCTGTACTTTTGAAGGCCTATGTAGAAGATTTAATGGAAAACATGGAGATTTATCTTCAGTGATTTTTTTCTGAAGTGGAATAATATAAAATGAGGCAACAATTCAGGAAGGCAGAAATATTTTTTAATTACATCCACTTTTTCCTGTTGGTATTATGCCTGCTCTTCCTTCCCCCACTAAAAAGCTAACTGTGCACAACTTAATTGTAATAGATATCATCTTATTAAACACTATCTTAGTTCCAGGCACTGTGCTATGTATGCGTACAATTAAATAGAAAGAGTACACAACTTTACGTATACATTCTATCTACCTACCTACCTCCTATCTAATCAATATAAGGTTATTAGCTAGCTTATCTTAGGGAAGACTGTCCTTTGTTCTGAAATTGTATCCTTCACAGTTTTCTTGACTAAATGGTGGATATAGAAGATAGTAGGAGTTTTATTTAATGCCATTACTTGGAAAAATGAAAGGTAGGAAATCTGTATTTTCCTTCTCCTCCTCATTGCCTTTTTCCTTTTATCATTATTTCATTCCTTATCATCATCATCATTTTTAGTCTTACTTGACCATTGAAAACTGAACTGAAAAGGGACATTTTCAATTAGTGTAAAAGGAAATTTTCAGTCAGTGTGAGACTGGGTACTCTTGTGCTCTTTCCTCACTTTTTTCTATAACCAGCCTAAGTTAACATGTTGGATTCAGATTCTCAGGGATTCCTTCTTGGCATTTGTGGAACACATAAGAATCCGTTTTAAAAGCCAGTAGACAACATATCAGGAATGCTAATCTGAGGAAGAAACTTTGCTTATAGCTATCCTGAACTTTGTCTGGCACCTAAATGGAATATTATGATTCTTTATTGTGGTGAGAATTTCATGTGGAAAAAAAAATAAGTAAAGTCAACAAAGGATATTTAATGACAGGATTTCTAAAACCTCTATTGCCAGGTTGATAAACATGTTGCCTCCGTTTTGAAACCACCTGAAAATCAAACGTAGCCCCTCCACCTCTCATTCTAGACATCTGTGCAAACTTTAGGTACATTTGTATGTTTGGTCATAGATTAACACACAGAAACAGAACTAATATCAACACTGTTGCAAAGGAAAGTCTTTTATGTAGATACTCATAAAATAAATGCTTTTTAAAAGAAGCATTGTGTCTATTTAATTGGAAGTCTTAATATGAGCTGTTCCCAGACATTTAACAAATACAAATTATTTATCAAACCATAGTTTCATTGGTTGCCTTTCAACCTGTTGTGAAAACTTCACAAAACTTTTGTACCTGAAATAATTCCCAAACTATGTAATGCCCCAAGTTCCTAAATGCCTCATTTTTCCATGCTAAGCCAGGTAAAAGATTATTTTGTTCTTTAGATGAAGAACCTAATTGAGCATGGAGAGATCTTTATTGCTTCAGTATATAAGAGCAGTAATCCTCAGACTTTGTTCTCAGGACCCCCCTTTACACTCTTAAATATTATTGAGGAGCCCAAAGAGCTTTTGTTATGTGGGACATATGTATTTTTTATATTAGAAATTAAAATATACATATTTATTACTTTTAAAACAATAATTAACACATTATATTTCAACATAAATAAAATTTAAAACAAAATATAAATATATTTTCCAGGGCAAAAACAAAACAATTAGTAATTAGCGTAGCGTTATTTAAAATTCTTCCAATTTTCTAGTATCTGGTGTAATAGAGGACAGTTGAATTCTCATATTTGGTTCTGCACTCAGACTATGGCAAAAATCGTTTTGGTTGCAATATAGGAAGAAGATTCAGCATCACAGACATAAGTAGTTAGAAAAGGGAAGAATACTTTACCAGCCTTTTCAGATCATTGGGGATATTCTTGCCTAATGTCAATATTACTTTTAGGCTCTGCTCCTGCTATATTGTTCTTCTATTACACTAGGGGCTATAACTGACTTTAAGTATTTCACATATGTAATTGAGGACATCCTTCTTTGATACTATACCAAAAGCTGACAAGTGGTAATTTATATATTAAAATCCACTGGTCTGTCCTTGAATGAATTTTTCTCTTTAGCATGCATAACTTTGTAACATCATTCAAAAGTCATTTGGAAATATTAGTTCATTGAGTTATGCAGTTCTTCTAAATGTTGACTCATTCTATTACACAGCATGAAAAATTGCACCTGTGAATATTAACACCTATTTCAACACAAAACTCTTAAGTTTGGGGAAGCTGTCAAGCTCACTGTGGTGGATGCAACTTTTCTAAACTTCTCATATTTGCTTGCAAGCTGAAATGTTTCCATTGACAAAAAATACGCTGGTTGTATTCCTTGAAGTGACAGGCTTGCTTCATTCATTTTTGAGAAAATGTTTGCCAGATACCCCAGTTGGAATAACCATAGTTTGTCATTCTTTTAGCTAAAAATGATGATCTATGGAAAAAACAACAGCTAATTCAGTTTGCAACTCAATCACATAAATGCTTTGTCTCAAGGTATCGTCAGTATCTAGCAGACATGTTTTATGCAGGCTTCCCATTTTGTCACACAGAATATTAAAAAATATATATCGAAGGGCTGAGATTTAATAAGATCAATAATTTTTACTGCTTCATCAAGGACATTATTAAGTGAAACTGGCTTTCTTTTTGTGAGTTCATTTGGTGAAGAATCTAATGATTATTGGTTTAGCGTTAGTTTAGTGTCACATTAAAGTGAAAGCAGTGTTATTCACCATTATTTTGTACCATCAGCTCAAATGTCAACACACTGAAATGCAAATAGCATCATTGTGTTGTTATGAAAATCATTTTGCCTTTGTACCTAAAAAGTTCTTGGGTACCCCTGTGGTTCTACAGGCCACACTTTGAGAAGCCCTGTATCTGAGGCATGACTAGATCCAGGCTAAATTTTAAAGTAGGTAAGAATTGCCTTTGGTGTACAACATCTATCACTGTGTGTGCCCCTCCCCTGCGCTGACTTCTCACCCTTCCATATCCCCTTTGCCTCACAGCGCTCTCACTAGGCTAAGAGGTACAGTGTCTCAAGTGGGATCCCTGGGTTGAATTCTGCCTTTGATGACATCAGTTATCAGCTCCCTCTCTGTATTTCTCCATTTCAAAATCTTTCATTCTGAGGGATACAATTTCCCAGGAAGTATCTGGTGTCCTGACATAAGATGCCATGTAGCATCTTTTCTTTTCTTTTTTTTTCTTCTCTTCTCTTCTCTTCTCTTCTCTTCTCTTCTCTTCTCTTCTCTTCTCTTCTCTTCTCTTTTCTCTTCTCTTCTCTTCTCTTCCTCTCCTCTGCTCTCCCCTCCTCTGCTCTGCTCTCCTCTCCTCTCCTTTCCTTTTCAGGAGATGGGGAGAGAGAGAGGGGCAGAGGGAGAGGTAGAGAGAGAATTTTAAGCAGGCTCCATTCCCAGTTCAAGCCCGACTCAGGGCTCCGTCTCAAGACCCTGAGATCATGACTTGAACTGAAATCAGGAATCTCACGCTTAATCAACTGAGCTACCCAGGCACCCCACAACTGGTATATTCATCACTTGAAAAAACTTTATATGTTATGCTTACAAAGTTAAACATCTGTTAATATATTTCAAATCTCTAATGAAAAAATGTCTAATATCAGAGTTAAAGTATGATTTGCAATAAGTTAAAAACATGGCTCTCATACAAATATGTAGTAAGTATGTGTCAAAGATTTATTAACCTCATTGATAAGAGAACCAGCAGGATGGTAAGCCTAGTTCAAAGGAGAAAATGAGAAAAAAAATTATTTATATGGTTAGTAGAAAAAAAGAATGCTAAAATAAGGCTGCAAAATTAAGATTCCAAACTGATTAATGTCCTGCAGTATAATAAAATCTTAACCTTTTGAGTTATATTTCCTACTGGACAGAAATTATTTGCATCTTTACTGGACAAAAATAATTTGCAGCTTATCCATCTTGTGTAAGTTAAGCTCTAACTTTACTAGGTCCAGGCCCTAATCAAGACAATTACAAATCAAACACAGTTGCCTTTCCTTAGAGCAAAAATGGACCCTCACACGGGCTTGTTCAACAACACTTCTGTATGGCTCTGAAAGGCAGTGTAGTCATCTTTTTGCCTTATTTCCAAGTTTTGGGTCATTTTTCTTAAATTAGCAACAAAATTGTGGAGGGGGATGCTTGGGGAAAGATCTTCCCAGGCTCTTAAAGTGCTGTAATATAGTCAAATGTGGAATATTTATTAAATATTTATTGAACATCTACTTTTTGACAAGCATTATATAAGGAGATTTTATGTATAGTTTTATTCTACCTTCACAGCAACTTCCTCCTGTGCAGAGGAAAAAACAGGGAAGAGAAGTTAGTGAGTTGCATCAGGTAGCACAATTAGCGAGTGGAAGAGCAAACTTCACTCTTGTGTTTCTGGCAAGCAAATTTAATTCATTCATTTTATAAGATAATTTTTTTCTGATTTAAAAAATATTATAGGATCATTATAGAAGATATGACAAATAGAAAAACCAAACTCCCTCAAAATTCCGCAACTCAGACACAAATCCAATTAACATTTTGGTGTGTTTCCTTGTAATTTTTATTAAACATTTAAGTTCATGAATATGTGGTTGCAAATTGTACTTTGATCTCTAAGGTGAAAGCACCAATGAGATTATAAGGTAGCACTGCATGGATAAACCACAGTATGTCTGACGGACCCCTTATCTTTGGACATTTAGAGTTTTCGGTATTTAATACTATAAATAATATGATGGACATCTTCAAATAAAAGTATCATTTTATCCTCCTGTCAACTCAGTGAATAGGTACTATGATTATCTATAGCTCTTAGTTGAGGAAGAACACAGCTGGTAAAGAGCCCTTAGAAAACTAAACCTATATTTTCAACCACTGGTGGAGCAAGCACTTGGGTTTAGATTTTTTTTCTACAGACTCAGAACAATCTGATATTCATTGTAATGTCTGCATTCACATTTGAATGTATTTGTTGCCATGATTTGTGAGATTCTGCTTTCATGGGACAAAATCCCCTCTCTGCTTCTATACACAGCATTAGTCAGCATCTACTTTGCTTTCGTAAGCCAATAAAACATGCCCTGGGAGGTGGTGCTTCATGCATATGCGTGCCATATAATGCTACTAAACCACAGGTGTGTTTTATCAGATTATTAATATTTTTCAACACACATAAAGCTTCAGTCTGCCCAGTTCTGTGAAGTCTGTCCTTTGAGAAGACGGGTTTGTTTGTTTATTCAATCAAAAGAAAAATTATCTTCAGTTTTGACATATACAACATATGGAATTGCACGGCATTACTAGGCAAAACAAGATCTCAACCACAGCTGTTAACACACCAAATTCCACCAAATGTTCTGGGTTTGGGGAGTGTTCAAAACTTCTTCGGTGCAAATAACATGTTAAAATGCATTGAACTCATTGGAGGGCTTCTACATTTCATATAATATTTTGTCCTCAGACGATGGAGAGCAGAGATTATCTATATCTTGAACCTAACACACCCTTTAATTATATAAATACATTTGTTTTCTTGTGCAAAGAGAATTTTCTCTTTACTGTTTATAGCCTTGGAGGATGTAGTTTCAAACCTCTGTTCTGCCTTCTGAAATTGTATTTCATGGGCTTTTATCAATTTGACTTATTCTTGTTCGTCTATTGTTTCAAAAACATGTTTCCATAGCATTACTAGTGTAGAGTGGATTACTGAAAAAAGTAAACAAGGATATTTTTGAAAGGGGCTGATGTCCCTGCTTTGAAAGATATACTGAGATCAAAAAGGGTCTTTTTTAGCAGTCTGGATATACAGAAACTTCTGCTTATTGAAAGCACAAAACAAAAAACCAATCACCATCAACAACAACAAGCTATTTTTCCAGCTAACCCTCAATTTAATGTTCATTATTTTGAAAATGCTCTCCTTGCAGGAGCAGCAGAAAATTTGTTACAATTAGTAACAAACTCTGGCATCCATCCTGAAGGGACTCAAGTAATTCCCCAAAGTATTTTCAGCTATTTATGTCATTTTATATTTGGCCAAGTGTGAAAGAAAATCTTATATTTTGCCCCCAGCTTTGGGGAGATAGTTAAGACAGAAAAAAAAAAAGTTACATGTCTATTTCTCAATGTACTTCTGAAGCTGCCTTCAGAATCAGTGCAGAGAAGAGATATTTTATAGCTCTTATGATTGAAAATATCAAACTCCAATGATACTGATGCATTCATACACTCCCCAGAACCTCCCTGAACTAGGGCAGGAAAATGCTTCCTGGAGGTGAATGTCAGGAGGTGAGTGTCAGGACCATCTCTGAGCTCCAATGGGTCCTGAGTGAGTCCACTAACTTGTGTAGGATGGGTCCCTGGCAAGTTAGGAAGCCAGAGCTGGGAGCATCAAGTAAGGATTCCTCTGATTTGAATCCCCAGGACTTGTGCTTGTGAAGAAACGCCTAACAAAACAAAAAACAAACAAAAACGAAAACGAAGCAAAGGATTCTCCTGGCTATTTTCCTTAGAGTTTCCCTAGGGCTACCCTGGCTCTGGGCCTCACCACACCAGAAGGGATAGCACAATTTGATAACATCTCTGCACCCAAGGAACTCAAAGGGTTAAACGGGGGACTAATTAACTCCTACAGTGATATTTGTTTTTTAAATGCTAAACACAGGCCTGTCCTTGATTTACCGTATCCAATATCTCACCAGCAGTTTGTGGTCGAGGCCCCCATCTTTCCTATTAATAAACACGGATTCTCTCAAGAATCAAAGCCCTCTTGATGCCCCCAGTTCAGAGATTGGGATCACATGGCCCTGGACAATATGGTTGGGGATGCTCTCTTATCTGGCATAGAAAGAGAAGAGAAAGTGATGGGACTTTACACTTCCCTGAAGCCTCCATATGTTTCATGGGGCAATACCTTTTTCTTTCTATGGACTGTGATGCAGGTTCTCTCTTGAAAGAAGCAATATGCTTCACCTGGACAGTGAGCATGTCAGGAGAGGCCTATCCCAACTTTGGCCCTTAGTTTGTCCTCTTGTAGAATGAGGGGCTCAGAAGAGAGGCTCCTCGTAAGTGTATTCTGGATCTAGCCTCCTACAAGTGGTGTGGCCACTTCCCGAGTCTCTCCCTCTCTTCCCATGTTCTGCTAAGTCACGGAGGTCACATAGAGGGGACCCCTGGGGTGGAATGCTGACTCTGCAGGCTGCCAGTTGTTGTACCTTTAAGTCACCTGTGCTCTCTCTAGACATCAGTTTCCTTATGAGATGGAACTAGTTCTCCTACCTCGTAGTAGGGGTATGTGATGACGTGAGATCATACACAGGAAGTCCTTAGAAGAGTGCCCAAAACATTTTAAGTGTTAATAAATGTTAGCTATTGTTTTGCTTTGTTTTTTTAGATGCAATAGTATATGTTATGCACATGGCACAATTCCTGGTACACAGAAAGAAGCTAATAAACATTAGCCCTTTTATTATTGTCATCCAAAGAAAGGTAAGGTTTTGTTTTTAAACTTTTCACCAGTATTTTTGATTTGAAGAAACATTTTACTTCATCCCTCCAGAGGTATCTAAAGATGAACGGGCTTCTCCTACCTCCCTCTTGACTTAGTCGAGAGAATGTGCTGACTTCAGAAAGACTTCTTCTGACAATTCTTTGGTGTCCATACTTTGAGACACAGTGTTCTCCCTCTTCTATTTTTACCCCCTTTAAGCACCAGTGGGCAGTAAATAAACTGAGGCTCAGATGACTTCAGTTTGAAGACAACCTCCTGCAGCTGCTGATAGCTGCATCAGCCAGTCTGTGCGAGGAAGGGGTTGCTGCTCATGTGCAGGCAAGAGCAGGAAATTCATCAAATCTACTCAAAGGCAGACCAGTTCACTGAAGTAGCTAATAGAAGTTAAACAAAGGCGTAGGAAAATAGACAAATTATATGTAAAGATAGTTACATGCATAGTGTTTTAGTCAGCTTCGGCTGCCATAACAAAATACCACAAACTGGGTGGTTCTGGAGGCTGGAAGTCCAAGATCAAGATGCTGCCAGGGCTGGTTTCTGGTTAGGCCTCTGTGCACACATGGAGAGAGTGAGCCCTGGCATCTTCCTTTTCTCATAAGGACACCAGTCCTATAGAATTAAGATCCCACCCTTATGACTTCATTACCTTAATTACCTCTTGAAAAGCTTGATCTCCAAATACAATGACCTGCGAGGTTAGGGCCTCAGTATATGTATGAGGGGGCACAATTCAGTCCTTTTCATATATAGATATAATAATAATTTAAGTATATTGATATTATATATACTCATAAAATTCATATATATGGATATGTATATTAACAAGTAAAGAAGTAGCCACTTGGAGCAGATTTGGTCCCTGTATTCTGTGTTTTGTGATTTCATAAATCAGTGGAAATCAAGAAAATTCACTTTTACGTTTTTTTTTAGAGAGGTCTGCAGTGAATACTGACTCGTCACTTCCACCTACCATGTGCAATCATTGTCCTAAGTACCTATATCCCTTATAGATTTTTTTTACTGACATTATTTGTTAGTATTCAAATATCATCTGTCTCTATCTTCCAGACTCTATCTAGTCTAATTCCCGGGTTCCATGATTACCAAAGTTTTATGTCTTGCCCCTGATTGCTAAGTGCCCAACATTGTACATGGTGCACAGGACACTGAGCATATTCCTGTCTGCACTTCTGCACTTAAAATCCCTCTGCTCTGAATACCGTTTCTCTTAATATTTATAGGGCCAGCATACTTCTGACAAATCTCTACTCAACTGCTCCCTCCTCTGAGGCCTTTCCTGCTTGTACTGCCAAAAACTGTCCTATGTCCTCTTCCACTGTACTTTTCCTTGTAAAACTTTTCAATAGCTAACCTTGTGCTGTATGTCTAATTAGTTGCATTATTGTCTGACTCCTGCTTTAGAAATTAGGCTTCAAGACAGCAGGACATTCATTAATTTGTTCACTACTGTTTTGCTCTGTTCACAGAGTGCAGAGACTGGAATGTAGGACATTCTTGATAAAATATTTTAAGCACATGAACAGACAATTATCTGATAAGATGAACAAGTGAAATTTTCTGAGTTTAGTTCCTCCATAAAGGGACGTATCAGGTAGTGAAAAAAAGGAAATAAATTCACTCTTCTCCCAAGCGTACTCATCTTCTACTTCCTTGACTCCTCCTCTGCATTCTTTAGGTGTCTGAGACACTTTAGCGGATCCACGAAGTTGGGAACTGGTGTCCCTTCCACGCACTTTTCCTAGACCGTGACCTTCACACTGGTACACGTGCCACACTCCTCTGAATTCTCTTGATTACCTACTAGAATATATGTTCCATGAGGGCAGGAACCAGGATTGCTGGCACAGAGTAGAGCTCAATAAATATTCACTAAATGAATGTTAAGACTTTTGAAATGAGGGAATGGACTTCTAAGCCAAAATCAGCTCAAACGATGTCTTTTCCTAGCCTAAATTCAAGGTTCTACGGGGCCATTCTCTGCCACCTTTAGAATCATATTTGAAGGTGAGTCCTCCCCCAACATTCTTGCATTACTAGGCTCCATGTAAAAGTATAATACTAGAGAAACCAGAAAACTTTACTTATTAGGGAAAATTGTGGGGGCTTCCAATGGGAAAGGAATATGTTAACTAATTGGAGTAAAAACAGACTTGAAATAAAAAAATTATCTTTTTCATTAAAAAAGATACTAAAATTATTCCTAACTGGGTTCTTGTTCCAGGTACCATATTAAAATCTTTATGCCCAATTTCTCATTTAACACTTAGACCATAAAATAAATATTATTAGCCCCACATGAGGAAATTGATCTCTTCAGAGAGATTTAGTGACTCACCCAAGATCATAGACTAAATGAATGCTAAAATCTGTACTCTAATCTAGATCTACTTGACCCCACAACTTGTCCTTCTCATCAACGCTACTTAAACTCTTGGGTTGTTCATATGCCCCATATCATATAACACCCAACAGAAGTTATTTATTCAACAGGTCTATGAAGTATGTCTGTAACACCTTGGGAAACAGCACACTTAGACTTTAAGAAGATATAAGAAGCTAAAATTAGATCTAGAGTTCTTAATAACCTTTGTACCTTATGCTTGGCTTCCTCAATGGAGGCAAAACCCAAGAGCATTAGAGCTGAAAAATGTGTTTAAATGTCTTGTTCAGTGCCTCCATTTTAGAGATAACAAAACTAAGATTTGAGCAATGATACAAGTTTACAAAGGTCATCCAAGTAAGTTGTGGTAGAACTAGTACACTACTTTGGAAAGACAGTAAAAATAATCAGCTAGTAGCATGAAAGGAACATAATTAAAAAAAATTATCAAGCTGGGTTTAAAAGTAGCCAAACATAGGGTGCTTTGGTGGCTAAGTTGGTTAAGCATTTCACTCTTGATTTTGGCTCAGGTCATGATCTCAGGGTTGTGAGATCGAGCCCCGCTTTGGGCCAAGTGCTGGGCATGGAGTCTGCTTAAGATTCTCTCTGAATTCTCTCTCTCCCTCTCTCTCTAATAAAAAAAATATCCAAACATACCTGATTGTATCTACTCTTGGGAGTTAGATCCTTGTAGTGTAATTTAGTATGAATGGATATATATGTATGCACACATTTTTTAACTTCAGTCCATGTGTTTGATAGTTTTTTGAAACCATTACAAAAGGATTTGACCATGGCACATATTAAGGTAATTTATGAGCTTGTGATAAGAGTGATAGGGTTGTATTAAAGAGTGATGTGTAGATATGCTTGGGTAGGTTTGTTGAATCAATAGTAGATACTTGGATCTTGTCATTGTATAATTTGTTATTTGACATCTTCATTGGGGAAATTTACTATCTGTCTAATCAGTGAACTCACAGCTAATACTAGATTTGAAATGATGAGAAAGTTAGTGTTTTACATATGCTACTTCATTAAATTGCATATGATTATTACTAAACCAAACGTGGAGCCATCTCACAGTGGATGCCTGAAGAATGGAATTTGTTTATCCCTTTTTAGGCTCCCATTTCTGTACGGAAACAAATCAGATACAGATTCTCTTTTCCACATTAGTTGGGGTGAGAACTAAACCGGACAGGAAATCTGAAAAAAAGCACACCAAAATTAAAAATGATACAAAATCTAAATAGCACCATAATAATGTTAAACAATCAACCTAAATGACATTGAGAAGGATATCCCATAGCTAATTGTAAAGTTTATTTAAAAAGACTCAACGTTGCTCTTCCTCAAGTCTTTAAATTCACAGCAAATTGAACTTATAGTGAATTTTCCCTTTCAACATGTACCTTGTTGAAATTAATCCATTAAATGAGTAGTGGGCTTTTCACTTATTAAACTAAATGTCTTAATGTGGTATATACATTTCAAGCCTTTTATTTACTGTCCTAGAATCCAGTGGGTTTTGCTACTGCATTTGGAAAATGCAGTCCAAATGATTTCTATGTATGTAGACTACTATAATTGCATCCCTCCATTGGGAAAGGGGTGGCTTAGCCAGGGTTCCAAGGATGTTTGTTCTTGTCTTCCTCAACTCTCTAGCAATTGGTGAGTCCCTTAGCTTCTTTGCCCTTAATTTCCTTAAGTACAAAATGCAGATAATGAACTCAGAAGGCTGCAGGGAAAAAAATGAAAATAAAAAATAATAGATATAGCTTACTGAGTATCTACCATAGGCTGGTGCCTGAGTTAAAGACTTTAAGTGTTTTATTCCATACAATAATCACTAAAACTCTAGGCAGTAGCACTATTGTTTCCATTTCATAAACAAAGAAAATCAAGATTAGTCTCAAAAAGATTCAGTGCTTACCTAGGGTCATATGGCAGAATCAAGGTTTGAATAGAGGTTTCTCTGATTCCAAACTACATACTCCTAGCTACTACCCTAGAGTATACTGCATATACAGAAAACATTGTAAAAAGCAAATGATGGCAAGGGAAATTATGGAATGCTTTCAATATGCTCAGTATCATAGAAGGTGTTTTTATTGGTTATCCTATTTAATTTTCATGACTCTGGTGATAGTTATCTTCACATTTACTAGTCACTTAAATTTTCTCTAATTTCAAGGTATTCCTTTACTTTGCCAAGGTAGAAACCAGAACACTTATAAAATCACGCTATTTCTATAATATGAAATGGCAATATTAGAAAATATTAGCAATTGGAAATGCCTCACTGAACATGAAATAATGAGTTATGAAAGGGAACAATGGATCTTTGTGTCATCCATGTAAAAAATTTGTTGGAGGGCCTGAGGATTTTTTTGGGGGATATACTGGAAAAGAGCAGTCTAGAAGAAAATCATCAAGGGTCAACATGACTTTTCATAATGATAAAAGTTATGATTGCAGACATTTGTCTAACATATTCTTTCTTTTTAAATAAGCCTGAAGTGAGAGTTATAAGGAAGACTGGATATGCTGCTCTTTTAATTCCTCAAGCATATATATATATATATACATACACACAGCTGAGTCTTGAAGAAGTGGAGGTTAGGGGCATCAATCCCCCATGTAGTTGCAAATCCCTGTAAAACTTTTTACTCTACCAAAACTTAACTACTAATAGCCTGCTGTTGACCAAAACTTGATAACATAAACATTTGATTGATACATATTTTGCATGTTAAATGTATTGTATACTGAATTCTTAGCATAAAGTAAACTAAAGAAAAGAAAATGTTATTAAGAAAATCATAAAGAAGAGAAAATACATTTACAGTACTGTACTGTAAAAAAAAAAAATCCATGTGTAAGTAGACCTGTGAACTTCAAACCCATGTTGTTCCAGGTTGTATACACTCACACATATATACATATATTGTCTTTTAGGGAGGACATCTTATTTATATAGTAGACTTTATAATCACTTCTTTTGATAAAGACAAGTGGATTAAATGAAAGAATACAAAATTGCAATCAACAGGACATTGCTACCAGTCTCCTGAAAGAGTGCCAGAAAATTTCATATCATGTGGTGGAAAGTATAGGATGGTTTTCAAAAGATGTAAAAAGTGAATCAGAGTACAGACTATTTCTTTGCCTAAAATATTCATAAAAACAAATATCAATTGGTTTTCTAGTTTTAATTTTCATAAATATTTGTATATGTCTAGTATATGTGTGTACATGAGCAGAGAAGGGGTTCAATATATTAAGTCTTGTTCTGCCTAGATTCTTCTACATTTTCTTTTGTCAAATTAGCTTTTCCTTGAGAGAAATTAATTCTAACTGATTTGGGACAAACTGGCAAAGCTTTTTGAAACATTTTCAATCAGTGCCAACTCTTAAAGCATTTTCTTATATTTATAGGACATTAAAACAGTATCCAAGCAATATTTCCAAAATCACCTTTCTGAATGCTTCTCTACTACACACTGGATCTTTGGTCCTTTGATGCCCATACTGTCAAAAGCACCTGTCTTACTCATTTCTAGTCACTGTACGGCTTGTCATAAGCCCTCTCCCATCCTCCCCAGGCCTATTCAGAACCTTTTTTTTCTAGTCTGAATGTCAGGCTCACTTGTCTTTCTGGTTTGCCTATCATGTAGTTGGTTGATTCCTGGTGCCACCAAACCCTTTTTGTATCTCTTGTTAGGGACTGCTGCCTGAGTTTTCTGCCAGCGTTTTTTACCAAGGAAGCCATTGTATACTGAGAAAGCTGAGACCCATCCTATGAAACCTGTAGAGATTTTCTCTTAAGACGTTCAACATACCTTCAGGGTCAGAGTGAAATGTGCCTGACTCTGGCTGATACACTCCAGCCGTGCTGGAGACTCAAAAGAGCTGGAAGGTGGAAGAAGCACCACCTTCTGTAAAAGGATCTTCAGTGCCAGTGGTGGAGTCAAGCTCTGTAATCTGGGAATGAATACTTCTTTAAGTGCTAATATAAGATCTGAGAAATACCCAACTCTGAATCAGCTTGACCAACAGCATGGCCACTAGAAAAGAATGAAAGGCCCCAACTACTTGGCTGGAGTATATAAGATTTCTGTATGGAATATTTGGTTTCCATCTAACCTTCCCTACCATCAGATGAAAAAATAAGTGGCTCAAAATGTTTTCAGAATTTATTGCTCGAACATTATATAGTGAACAAGAATGGGTTTTATTGAACACATTTGGAGACTTTGTATTGTGGGTCAGCTGTAGCTATGACTTGGTGTACCCTGAGTTAGAAGTGTTTGTTCTCTAAAACACATGGTTCCCAGACTTACAGTGTACTATGATTTGATTTTAAATGCCAAAAACATAAAATCTGCAGAATGCACTAACTTAGTAACATTTATGTAGGGGAATTTTCAGGTAAAGAACTAATTCCAATGGAGACAAAGTTATGGGGAGGGGGAAGTTGGTATATTAATTAGTCTGTGGTTTCACATTGATATAGAGATATAATTTTGGAACTTTATATTTTACTTAAGCTTATAAAACTTAGCCTTGGACAAGGCATGAATAACCTTATAGTATAGAGTCCCCAGCATGGATTCTTGGTTCCCTAACATGTAACATGGGACCTCAGGGCCTATCTCATGCACACTCATCCTTTATACCCTAATTCTCCATCAAAGCACTGACTGGCTCCAGAGTGTGTGAAAGACTAATTGTGTGAGAAAATGGATAGCTAAGCATTGAACAGTGAGTAGAAAGGATTTCCTAAGAAATTTCCTAAGAAAAGAAGAGATTGTAGAGAAAGAGAAAGAGGTATTAGAGGAAAGCTCATTCTAGAGAAGGTGCTTTAAAATGCATACTATTATAGACCTCACTTAAGATTAACCAACAAAAACATCTCAATATTAGGACAATGTACTAGAATATTGAGATGAGTGAGAGATGCTGACAGCTGCATGCACAGAAGGTGATGAGTGAAGGTGGGCGTAGAGGCCTGAGTGTCTGTGGGCCTGGTTACACTCACAAGGGGATTTGGCAGACTGTGGTAGAAAACCAATGTTTAATGCAGTGAACACTAACACACTGAGTTCTGAGTTTTAATTACTGATATACTATGTTCGTGGGATTCCTTGCCAGAATACAAATCTGGTATCAGATATTGGATAGAAAAGAACTAATTTTTATTAAAAAAATAACATTAAACAGAGGGCTGTGAAATCCAATTTTGATCTAAATCTCAGTGCTCTGACTAGCTCCTCACATGTGAGACTCATCTCATAGGGTTTTTATGAGGGCTGCATAAGAGTTTGACGTTTAGGCCTAGTATGTGCACAATGCATATTAAAGGTATAGCCCCTTTTTATAATTCTCACTGTAACATAGTTTTTGTTGGTTTTATGAAAAATCCCTTTAACTTAATTTTGGCCACCATTCTAGTATAAGGGGTGAAAAGTTACCACAAAGAGTAGTCATATTACCCATGCGTTTTGATTTTCAGAAAGGCTTACATACAAAAGGGGATTTTACTTGCTGTTTCCTTGATTTTCTGTCTTTGCTCCTTAAGGCACCCATCATTGGCCTTTGTCCTAGACAACTGGACCAGGCTCTTGCAAAGGTTGCCCTCTTTGATAGAGGGTTCATAGGGTTTGCATGTTGACTCACCAAATCACTTGGATTAAAATCATTGAAATCCATATTGACCAACAACCTCCAAAAGCTTCATTAGGGTTTTATCTAACCTCTACTGATCCTATTTCTCCAAAGTTTATGTTAGATTCTCCGATTCCCATTGTTTTTCATTTAGTCTGACCTGTTAGTCTGCCTTTCTTCCCCTCTACAGTTGCACTTTTTGGAATTTCTCTGATTGGGCTGCTGGTTCTTAAACTTTTCCATTAGGTAAAATCTTAGCAGCAAGATTGGTCTAATAAAGTGAGTTATGCCTCAAATAAATACCTATGGTATGAAACTGAATGTCTCCTACCAATTGTTGAGGGTACATTTCATTACTCTTTTCACTTATCATTTGTTAGCCTCTGGGCATATTTAAAAGAAGATCCCCATCAATCCTGATGGATGCTGGTATTTGGCCAGATCTACAACTTCAGAACAAAGTGGAGGAATGACTCAATTATCCTTCTCATGCCTGAATTATCTGTGTAATTGGGGCAGGAAAGTGCAGGCAATGAATGTTGTCTACTGCTATTTTTAAGCTCTGCTCCTGCTGCGTTGTTCTTCTTATGTTTCACTAGTGCTGCCACTGAATTTAAATATTTTACATATCGTAATTAATGATTTGGTTGCACCCTGAAGCTTTCTTAGCAAAAGGCACAATTTTGCAAATTGAATAGCAAATAATTACATAGGTGATATCATTTATGAGTAGGAAATGAACAGATACATCGGTGTGTCTTCAGGTTTGTGTATTTAAACAGCATGTTCTCAATTTATTAGTGATAGTTATGAGAGGGCTATTATTGTCAAAGGCTCAGGTATGTGTGGGAAGGAAATTAACTTAATAGGATGATAACTGATCTTTAATGATATAAAGAGAGAATGGTCTACTTGACCTCCAGAGTGCTTAAGTTTAAAGGGGAAACACATTCAACCTGATTTTCTCACACAAGCAGAGATCTTTCTGGTCTCTAGGTTTTTTTCTATTTCAAAATAGAAAGTGGAAGCCTAGTCCTAAACAACAAAACAGAATAAAACTCAATCAAATACTGAACTTCAGACAAGCTGTAGTACTATGCTTGCATGCCAGGCATTATATAAATCAATTAGTAGGTATTTCCAATTTCAGTGAACTCTTCTACTTACCAAGGAATGGATTACTTTCATTTAAAGTTAGATGTCTCCCTTCAAAGGGAAAACCTGCTTTAATACTCAACCTAAAAAGGCACTACCATAACCAAAGACAACTTGGCTATAAATAGACAATCGACGTTATTGCAGCTGAGGAGATTTCATCCCATTAGAAACTTCACTCAGAAATGTAGAGGAGTGCTTAATAATGAATGAATGTGATTTAAGGCCGCTTTATACTGATGACATTTTTCCTATAAATATTACAGAGACGTTTAAATTTTTATCTCCCGTAATTCTAATGAATGAATTTCCCTGACCCTTACTGAAAATTATACCTGTAAAGTCGGCAATTTACTGATGATTGCTTAGGCTATTAAAGAGACTTGGGTTTCAAAACATTTTCATTTCATTCATAGATTCCTGTAATGCCTTTGGAACCAAAGTTTAAAGAAGCTGGGTTGGATGTGCTTCCAACATCGGGAGAATGTTGTAGTTTCTTCAACAATTAACTTCATTAACACATTAAAAGCCCAACTAAAGTGGAAATGTGGGGGGCCTGCCTGAAGCTATTTTCCATGGATGGTGTGCTAGGAAGAAAGGATTAAGGGAGAATGGTGCGGTTGCTGCTCTTTTTTGAGAGTGTGTCCAACCCACTTCCATTTGTAATACAAGTTTGTACACTCCTGCATTCCAGCTTGATGAAGTATAAAAACTAAAGGACTGAGAAACAGAAGTCTTGCTGTAATTATTTCCAGTGTGAAGTACAAACAGTAATCAGTTTTTATCAAGTACAAGAGAGAAGGATGCAACATTTAGCTAAACTTATCAAATTTTCCAGATAACTGTAGCTTAACTCTTCCAGTTATACAGAGTTTACATTTTATTTATTTATTTTAGTGGAAAACTGTCTAAATTGCCAAACTTATATGACCTGGGTAGGAAGTATATCAAACACATAAATTCATTCCACCAACATTTTTTGAGTATCTACGTGCTGAATCACTGTGCTGAGGGTAAGGGTCTGCTGTTTCAAAAAATGTATACACAAAGTTCACAAGAATATGGGCACAAAATGTACTACAGGAACAGACTGGGGAGAGATGAACTGAGAAGCTTGCGAGACATGATGTTGGACTGAATTTTAAAAGATGAGTTCTTTCTTTCTTTTTTTTTTTTTTTTAAAGATTTTATTTATTTATTTGAGAGAGAGAATGAGATAGAGAGAGAGAGCATGAGAGGGGGGAGGGTCCAAGGGAGAACACCCTGCTGAGCAGGGAGCCCGATGCGGGACTCGATCCCGGGACTCCAGGATCATGACCTGAGCCGAAGGCAGTCGCTTAACCAACTGAGCCACCCAGGCGCCCAAAGATGAGTTTCTTGTTAATGGAAGAAAACACATTTCAGGCAGAGAGCAAGTATTCAAAGCATCCATAAATTGGGAACAAATCAAACTTCTCTGATAACATATGTGTTCTAGGTTTATCTATTTTTTTCATTCTCCCACCACTCCAGTTGAAAAATTTTTTCACATGTGTAGTTAGTCACTGTAAATTTGACCTCCCCAATATCTCCTGAGGCTCTGCCTCCCTGCCTTATCTGTTCAGCAGCCACTGCTTTGCTTAGGTCCTCATTCTTTCTTCTGTGGACTATCCTCTTGGAGAACTTCCTGATTCCTCCTGCTTCAGTTAGATGCCTTGTTTTCCCATAATACATATTCCTCTCTTCTAGCATGTGTCACACAGTGATAGCCAATCACTGTGTGTGTTCCTTACTAGAGTATGTACATCCTGAGGGCAGGAACTATGCTTTGTCTTTTTCATATATGGCTTCTAACACAATATTCTACATGATAGAAATTATCAATGAATAAATTAATGAATGAGCTACTTCTTCCCAGGAATATGATGTATTTATTATTATTATGATAAATACTGATATCAACATCTTATAGGAAATTCAGTTATTTTGATGTTGTCTTGTTAATTTTGGCACATGCATTGTCTAGGACAGTTCTTATCTCATAGATTTAATCCATAAATAATTCTTGCCTAAATGAATAAAGAAACTAGTGTTATGGATTGAACGGTGTCTCCCTGCCACCAAACGATATTGACATCCTAACCCCTAATACCTGTGAATATGACATTATTTGGAGATGGCTAAATTAAGATGAGGTTATTAGGGCAGGCCCTAATCCAATATGGCAGTGTCCTTATACAAAAGGAAAATCTGGACACAGAGAGGGATGCTTAGGGAGTATGCTATGTGAAGACTGGAGTTATGCTTCCACAAGCCAGGGGACACCAAAGATTATCAGCAAACCCACAGAAGCCAGGAGAGAGTCATGGGACACAGTCTCCCTTGTAGCCCTCAGAAGGATCCAATTTTACAAATACCTTGATGTCAGGTTTCTAGGCTTCCAGAACTATGACACAATAAATTTCTGTTGTTGCAAGTCACTCAGCTTGTGGTATTTTGTTATAGCAATCCTAGGAAACTAATACACCTAGGGACAAAGATTTAGATATTTTAATGTATCTAGAGGCTGGTATGGATCTGTAGGAGAACTACAGTGGCACTAATGAAAATTATGGACATTATGAAGGCAGAAGGTGAGGAAATGTTTTCAATCACGACTAGTGAGAAAATTACTGTAGGTGTTATAAAAAAAAGATGCAGGTTCTTGTGGTAGGAGTATTGGGGGAAGTCTACACTTCGCAATTGAGAATTAGATTTTCAGATCAGTGACCAGGCATGTATATTCTTACTAAAAGCTCCTCAGATTTTTTGGGTGAACACCCAAGTTAGTAACTCTAAAGTAATGGCCTTCCCTTTTGCAACTCTAGGCAGGCTCCTATGGGGTTGTGCTTCTTCCCTGCAGGCTGTCTTCTCTTCTCAGTGTGCATTCTGCTAATGGTCAGATTGCAGTGGGAGTGAGCCAGACCTCCTGGTTCATTTTCTAATGGGGTTCTGCCCATTGAGGATAAACCTATGTTTACCTTCACAGTTGCAACCTTTTCTCAGTATTTTTTTCCTTTTGTTAACACATCTTTCTGTTTTCTCAAACTCACCTGCGGTACTCAGTCTTGAGACAAATTCTAAAGTTTACCACACTTTTCTGTTATTTTTATCTAAAGAAACAAACCTTTTTCTTTTCTTCCCTGGGTCTTGCATTCTTTTTCTCAAATGTTGCTCCTTATGGCAGAGCAGCTGAACTCAAACACTGCCAAGGAGACTAGTTAAACATAAGTCTTTCCAGGTTAACTACTGATTTATTATCTGATGGAGTCTTTTGCCCTTTTGAATTTAAAGTAAATCAGGATCCCCAGAGAACCCAAGGGAAAGAATATAGTGTTAAATGACTGTTTTACAAGGATTCAAAATGGAAAGATACTTTCAGAAACAGGCTAATGTGCACAGCTTATAAAGAAATACAGACTCAAGTGTTTTGTTTTTTTCCATTTAAAAATATCAAAACAAAATGGGATCAAGGGATTTGAATTTAGTGTACATAAAATAAAAGTGCTTGTGGAACTTCCCTTGCATTTACAGCAATCAGCTAGAGCACAACCTAAGTGGAAATGGATATGTTTGAAAAAATCTATATGCTCGTTGCAGAATGGTATGTTTGAGAGACTTGCTAAGTGCTTACATTAATACATCCTGAAGTACTTTCTAATCAAACATATTATTGCATTACTTTCAACACTGTTGTAAGTTGGAAAGTTTCCTCATATTTTGGCGGTTTTTAAAATCACATATTAAGTCCTCATTGCAGATCCATTTCATCATCTCCCATTATTCTAAAACGTTGTGTTAGTTTTCACTAAGCTTTGTGGCTGGCCATTGTTATGCCTCGACATACCGGGCTGTCAGTTTGGAGATGGTACATCTGTTGTCTGAGCTTTGCAAATCAGGAAGTGCTATTTCCACAATTAGACCAGTGGCTATTGGTGTATGTGTTGGAGGGGAGAATACTTGCAGTGATGACAAATGGAAATATTTTATCTGTGGGAGCTCAAATCATTATGGTGAAGTTCAAGTCCTGTTCAACATATGTCTATAGTGACTTGTGGCTGAAATTTTACACCTGCTTATATAATACATGAATTGGGACTGGTATCATGTGGATTGTTGACGGCAAAACTTGAAACCACATGAAAATTATCTGGTTTCAGGTTTGGTTTCCAAAGCAAGAGACTCAGACAATAGTTATAGAATGTTCAAATGGACCTGGGTAAATTTGTATAATTCTCCTGGCTTAAAGCCAGAGAAATGTTTGTAATCCTCCCACCTAGCTGTGACTTACAACGATGAAACACAAGGGATAAAAGATTGTAAATGTCTAAGGAAAAGTTTAACAAAGATCAGGGATAAACTAAAATGAAAGAAGCTGGTAAACCCAAGAATGTCATACAACAGAGTACATTGCTCCCCTCCTGTGACCACAACCCCTTAATACTTTGAAACTTTCTGTTGTCCCTTCAATTCAAATGTTACCTTCTCTGTGAAACTTTCCTTGACCCCACAAATCAACATTAGATAATTACATCCTCTGTACGCCCCAAATACTTTATTCCCATCTATTCTAAAATAAGTATATTTTTGGCAATTTTATTTCTTGCTCCCCCTCCCCACTCCTACCTACACTCTGAACTCCAGAGAGCATAAACTTCTATTTTTATTCATCTTTGTGTTCCAAGTACCTAGTACAGTGCCTAGCATATAATAGGCAAGCAATATGTGTCACATGAACAAATGGCAGAATTAGTTGACTATGTGTCATCATTTTTGTTAGCTATTTAAAACATGAATGTAAGCAAAATGTCAAACATAGAAAGGGTGCAGAAATTACTAAGAAACTGGCCTAGGATTTTAAATAATCTCTTGCATTTCCTACTGGGGTTCCAGCACTTGGTAAATGTGGTGAAGACCTAAGGAGACCAAAGCATAAGCTAAAGCAAATAGTGTGTAAGATCAAGGCTTTAGAAAACAAAAGCTGAGTCCATGAAGGCCAAAGGAAATCAGAAAGAAAACTGAGATATGAGATGATGAGCTTTGATGAAGGGGTTCACGAGCAGCTATATTGGTTATCTCTACTGAGGTAAAGCAAGAATAAATGAAATAAGGATAAGCTAGATATAAAAATGCTATTACATCTTGTGATGAGTTACCAGGGGGTATCACAGTATTTTCCCGCTTCAAACTTCATCGAATAAAAATCCATGCTGCCATCAAAAGAATGATTCCAAATTCCAGGACTGATTATACCTTTTCATAGCTGAAAACCCCTCACTAAATATTCATTACTTCTAGTATTATTTTCTAAACTTGCCTGAAAATAATAATCCTCCAGAACACCAGTAAACATTAGAGATTCCTGCTCATCTTCTGAATGAGAATCTTGGGATGTGGGGGCTGGGAATCTGGTTTTTATATAACATTTGATTATTCTTTTCCTCAAGCGAATTTGGATTTATCTTCAGGATGAAGTACCGTTTCCTTAGAAAAGCACTCTGTGTCCACTTAGGCTCTGGCTTCACTTGCCATGGACCCCCATTATGTTCCGGTAATAACAGCATACTGTTTTAGATCACTAGTTCATTCCAAATGCTATTATCTCTACTTAAATTCTTTTTCTTTTTAAGATTTACTTTTTTATTTGACAGAGAGGGAGAGAGAACACAAGCAGGGGGAGCGGGAGAGGGAGAAGCAGACTCCCCACAGAGCAGGGAGCCTGATGCGGGGCTCAATCCCAGGACTCCTATAGATCACAACCTAAGCTGAAGGCAGGCGCTTAACTGACTGAAACACTCAGGCACCCCATCTCCACTTATATTCTATTCACACTTCAAAACCAACCTCAGATGACACTTTCTCTGGAAAACCTTTGTGCATCTTCCCATAAAAAGTACTACACTTCATCTTATCACATTCTCTTTATTTGTTCTTGATTTATGTTGTTTCTCTATAGCAGGAGCTTCTTAAGATTAACAAACATGTCTAACTTATTTATGTTATGTGACCAAGACCAGGTATAGTGCCTGGACATAATAGGGACATATGTTTCTTAACTTCCATTGTGTGCCAGATATCTCTTATCCACACATCTTTTGCCCTTTATTTTATTTTTTTTTAAATATTCTATCTATTCATTTGAGGGAGAGAGAGAGAGAGAGCAAGCGAGCACAGGCAGGGGGGAAGAGGGAGAAGCAGGCTCCTCACTGAGCAGGGAGCCCAATGCGGGGCTCAATCCCAGGACCCAGAGATCGTGACCTGAGCCAAAGACAGACGCTTAATGGACTGAGCCACCCAGATGCCCTTGCCCTTTATTTTTAACAAAGAGACTTGGTACATCTCAAATGAAGACTCCTCCATGATGATTTTTCTGGATGGCTTTAGCTTTCTAGTGAAAAAGCTTTCTTTCTCTTCTTTACAATCATCCATAATCACCACATCCTGTTTCCCTCTCTCTCTCTCTCTTTTTTTTTTTTTTTTTTTAATGTATCTCTCTCTGACTAGAGTGTAAGTGATTTGTGATCAGGGAGAACATTTTTTATTTTATTTGCATAAAACTCTCTAGGATGAAGTGGCATGTGTAGATTTGGCTATTCTGCAAAATATATTTCTTAACAAAATATCTGTACTAAATATGTCATGAAGGTAACATTTTTTAGATGTCAGTAATGGGTATACTTTATAATTTCATAAATTATATAATTTTCTGGACTTTTCTGACACTTGAAATAGTTTATAATTTTTAAATATTGTAATTTTTTAAGCCCAGAATTCTGAACCTGAGATCCATGTACCTCTGACTTTGGAAATTTCATAAACTTCTTAAAAGTCTATATAATTTTTTAAGTGTGGCCTTTTTTGGGAGAGAGAGCTCATGACCTGAAATACATTTCCAAAAAGATCTACAACCTCAAACCATTTAAAAGCAACTCTTCTGAACTTGCAATAATAATGGTAAGAAGAATTTGACAATTTACAAAGAACTTCCTCATGCATTTTTATAGCAACCCTGGAGAAGTGGCTAGAGCAGGCCTTCTTAGCTGCATTGATCAAATAAGGAAACCAGCACTTGGAGAAGTTAAGAGCCTTCACTGGAGCTTATATCTCACGACTCCAGAGCTGGAGCTCTCACCACGCTTTGCACCAAGTGGCTTCTTTCCATAAATACTGGTTTGCTTAATCTTCTTTGGACATTTGGAGTAGGTTAAGCTCCTTCCAGCGGGAGACAGGCAGGTGAAACTTAAATTATCACTATATTTAATGAACGAGGTGACTTCCTCTCTCTGTTGTCTTCAGTATCCAGGAATATATAAAAGGGATTTCCTCTTCATGCCTTCATCCTAAATATAGATTAATTAAGAAAATCCTTGGACTTTCAGCATCAGCATCTTCTTGTTCATCATTGAGAAACATTTGTTGAATGCATTTCATATGCAGGGCACTGTTCTTAATGCTAACAACTATAAATACATGAGCTGATACAAGCAGACCACTGGGCAATTAATTCCAAAATAAACCAGAGGGCCCAGACAGCACCAAGAAACTGTGACCACTGAAATACTGTTTCAGTGATACCACGGAGTATGTACTGAGGGTCTTAAAATGAACTATACTCTTTGAACCAGTAATTCTCCTTCTAGATATTGGTCTTATATAATTGTAAATTTAGAAAATTGTCTTTAAAGTAGCATTATTTAAAATAGTAAAAGAATAGAGACAACCTGAATCTCCAGCAATAGATCAGTTGGTATGCACATTTTGATTCATTATTTGTGGATAGATAATGATACTTAATTGTGGATAAATTGATACTTAATCGACCCCAACACACCCGAGGGATGCAACATTTTTATCTGTAGCAGTGGTTCACTATGTAGAGATTCACAGCAGAAGTAGCAAGGAGAGATAAATAAAAATCTTTTATAAAAGAGGTATATTTTAAAATGCAGTTCAGGAAGTTGGGCTACTCTCCTTCTTCCTAGGATAAGGAATACTCTTACTTTGTGGAAAACTAATGGTTTGTGATATTAGAAAATATTCATGTTTTGATTTTTACTATCCACTATTCCTCCTAGCTGTGCTTTTAGAAACAGCAGCTCCCCTTTCTTGGGAAATTGCTCTTTCCCAGCTTCTTACAGTTCTCAGAGAAGGAGGGTTTGTCCTAAGATGGATCCAGGGTCAACCAGGGTCCTTCCCTGGGAGCCAGAATGTCCCTCATTTCTCTGGGGTACTAAGCTGGGAGGACATCAAAACCTTTTCCCTCTTGCCATGTTATGTAAATGTTTCTTATCTGTAGTAATTGAGAAAAACATATGAACAGGGGTAGCCCTGTTCTTCTAAGATAAACGAATAAACTTTTTTTCTTCTTTTTTACTAATCTCTTCTTTTTCTTAAACTAATTTGATTTGGATTATTGTCACTTGAGACCAAAAGATTCCTGAGTGTAACAAAGTTAGTTTGGATCCTACTGATGTAAACACACTAAAAAACAAAACAAATTAAAATCCAGCAAAATTCCAAAATTTATTCCTAGGGAAAAAATACTGTATTGAACTGTTCCAATACAGTGATTATTGATTTATTGGAGATTGGTTGCTTTTCTTACTCTTCTACTTTTCCATATTTTTTCCATGTCTACGGCCATACCACCCTGAACGCGCCTGATCTCATCTGATCCATATTTTTCCCCATATTTTCTATAATAGGTATATACTTTATTTTAAATTGTAAACAGCAGCTCTCGTGACACATGTAATTTGGTACCATGGCAATGTCCCCAAAAAAGGAAGGGGAAAAGAGAAGGAGAGAAGCAGGCAGTTAGATACAGATTGATTACTGAAAAGTGTATTATAGTTTCCTTTCTACTTCCACCAACTGCTTCTTGAGAAAATATGCTAAGCTCTGCTGAATTGTTTAAGTTACATGCTGTCAGACATCTATAGCTGTCATGAAAGTTAGTAGTGGAAAATGTGAAATCGACATTTGTCCTGCGGTAGGTGCTTTATTGGGAGAGAATGTCGGGTAAATAGAAGAAAAGGTTGAAAAAGAAGCCTTTTATTTTAATAGATAACAAGCATAAATACCTTGGTAAATCTTAATAGACTCATGCAATGTTCTGACACCACTGGAGTTAAGCGGCGAAAAGAGATATTGACCGGGCCTGCGCTCAGACAGAGGATCTCAGCAAGCTGACTATATTCTAATCCTGACCGTCTACTGTTGGATAATATTTGACTATTACTTCAGGGGCAGTGAAAAAGTTGTGATGATCTTTATATCCTCCTAGCTTTATCAGCAACTGACAAAGCCTTGAATACGGCAGTCTTTAGGCTATATTTCTTTATCTGAATTTAGCACCAGGTTCTGGAGTCCTGGGGTATGAAATAGCCATCTACTCTAAACCAAGTGAAGATAACAGAGCCTCCAGAGTAGACTGTAATAGGGTTAAAACTGGGTTTGGTTTCTGAGTCTTCCGGTAGGCAATTTGCTAGCAAAGTGCCGGGCATTTAAAATTGAGCTGAAGGTTATTGTCAAGGGATGGATGAAGTAGGGCTCTCGAAGCTAATGCAAAGGTTAAAGGGATTCTAAAAAAAAAAAAAAGAAAGAAAAAAAAAGTTTCTAAAAAAATAAAATAATTTCATCAGATTTGTATCATCTTTGTTAATTTTGCTGGTAAATTCAGTCAGGCAGTCAACATGGAACCCTAGAACTCGGTTCTGAAATCTCATTTCCCAAAGTAGAGAGGACTAAAACATGACACAGGAAGTTGGAAAAAACGTAGTCTCTGATTCCTCCCAGTTCTGTGTTTCTAAGACATGTCCTGTGATGGATTATAGAGTTAATTTGGTGGTTGCACATAATTGCCAAAAATACTTTATTATTTGACTCTGTGAAAAGGAGATTAATTTAGCATAGACTTTCATCAGGCCTCCATCATCCTGACTTGGAACTTTTCCAAAGTTGACTGTCTGATCTTTCAAACTCCACCTGTTAACCCTTCCAGTTCACCTTCCTCACCACCATCAGAGTGATATTAAAAAAAAAAAAAAAATCTTATTAGAACTTGCTTCTGTCCCAAACAAAATAAAACAAAAAAATGAGGAGCCAAATCCCTCTTTTAGTTGTCTGTTGCCTATAAAGTTAAGTCTACTTCATTATCTTCATATTTAATCTCATTTCAATTTACCACCTCTGGACCACCTCCCACTGTTCTTCACATGGTTCCCATCTTCTCCAGCTACCTTAAACTTTCAAATATTCTTTAATATGCCATAATTTTTCATGTCGCTGAGACTTTATTTGCATATATTCTTCTGACTGGAATGCTTTTGCCTCCTTCTTTCTCTGGGGAGGGTAGTGAATAATGAGGCAGGAGAGGTACATGGAAGCGGATAATGGGGCGCTGTTAAACTGAAGTCTGCAAGAATATGTTATTCAAGTTTCTTGCCACAGTGTCTGGAACATTATAGGTGATCCCCCCCCCAAAAAAATTGTGGTGTAACTCATAGGTACAAGAAAACTTTGTGTGAAAGCACATTTTCAGGCCCTCCATGTACAAGATATATTATGCTCTTCCCCCAAAATTGGTAAATACAATGGCCCTATTTACTATTTTCATTTATAATTTGTATGGCAGAATGGTGACCAGCAATATTGTTGTGGCCAAAATAATATATTATCTGACTCCAAGAGAAAAAAGTTATATTTGAAATGCCTTAAGAATATATGATTTACTATTATTTGTAATTACTATGTAAAAAAAAGAAAAACAATCTCTGGATATACATTACACAGGTCAGGCTTTAAGAAGATTCTAGAAAAAGATTTGTGGGTCATAAGCAAAATATGAATTAACAATAGTGATACTTTCTTGTTAATGAAGTATTTGAATATTTGAACTGGTTATGAAGTATAAAATTATCTTTCCATTACTTGGATCAATTATGGTTTTTATTTTTTTTATTTTTTTATTTTTTTTATTTTTTTTTAAGATTTTATTTATTTATTTCAGAGAGAGAGAGAATGAGAGATAGAAAGCACGAGAGGGAAGAGGGTCAGAGGGAGAAGAAGACCCTGCTGAGCAGAGAGCCCGATGTGGGACTCGATCCCGGGACTTCAGGATCATGACCTGAGCCGAAGGCAGTCGCTTAACCAACTGAGCCACCCAGGCGCCCTCAATTATGGTTTTTAGATAACTGAACCTCTATCCACACTCTATGGCTTAAACAATAGATAAAAACTTGGGGGGTGCCTGGGTGGCTCAGCTGGTTGAGTGTCTGCCTTTGGCTAGGTCATGATCCCAGGGTCCTGGGATTGAGTCCCATATCAGTCTCCCTGCTCAACGGGGAGCCTGCTTCTCCCTCTCCCTGTGACTGTAGCTCCCCCTACTTGTGTTCTCTCTCTCTGTCAAATAAATAAATAAAATCTTAAAAAAAATCCCCAAACTTGGAAAACATCCATTGATAAGGGAAAAAGGTGGATCAACAGTGATAAAAATTGTCATCTAATATGTGTTAAGCATGTTGTTATAAATGATTTTTATGCGTTATCACATTTGATCCTCACAACAATGCTCAAAACTTTCTCAAAGAAAGTTGAGTAAACTGGGTCTCACAATAAGTAAGTTGCCCATACACTTAATAAATGGTAGAGCCAAGATTCTCATCTAGAACTGTGTCCAATTCCTATAATCTTTAACTGAATGCCATGCTGCCTTTAGAAGAAATTTTATTTCTTTGGCCTAGAGAAGATAATACTACAAGAGGCTATGAATATTATAAGGGCCATATATTAATATACAAATAAGAGTTCCTGCTTCCATCAAAGCCTGGACTTAAGGACATTGGGTTATGTTGCAACAGCAGAAGTTTCAGTTAGATCATTTGAAGAAGACACTAGAATATATTGCCTTGAAAGGTGGTGGAGTCTTTTTGGGAGATTCTCTCTAGAAGTGAGGTGGCCACTGTGACGAAAATTTCATTTTAGCCCTAACTTTTGATTTTAGTTAAACAGGGTACTGTGTACTGATCGAGCATCTTTACAGACTCCAGGGAAGGCAGCAATTAATACTGCTTTACTGTATAGGATAGCAGGACTTCTGTTGGAACAGCTGTTTGTTGATCCAGCTGACATTCTCTTTCATCCACCCATCCATTGTTCACCTTAAACAATAGCAAGATACAAATGTGAGTTTTACTCACTCTAATGAAAAGGGTAGAGTTTCTCTCCCTATAAATATTTTCAAAAGCCTTGATGATTCATGAGATTTGCACAAATACATTTAGAGCTGAAAGCAAGTGTATAAGGCATTTGGAGAATACTCTGCCCCTGACATTATATGAAGGGGAGGGCACCTACATTAAAAAAAACTCTGCTTTTGCTTTTAAGGCAAACATGCTCTTCATTACTCTCCTCTCTACCCCAACTCCCCCCTAGAAAAAATAAACATTATCCAAAACAAAACCTGACATAAGAGAGGGCTGCTTCTTGGGTGGGCATGAATGCAATCTTGCCTGAAGCAAGGGGTATACACAAGATGACCTTTAAAATTTGCTTTCGAGCCCATTATTCACTGGGTTTATCTAAACATTGTTTATGAAGGAAGATAAAATATGGATAAGTTTTCAAATGAAGAAAGCAGCAAAGACTTACTGACTCTGTCTTGTTGCAAAAGGGAAATTGGATTTGTACCTTCATCTCCTGCATTTCTCATTTATTTCATTCAGGCATGCAGGGGATGTAGCAAGTATCAAATTCACCTTTGAAACGCAGCTTGTACAATAAAAACCTGATGGCTTTATCACTTTTCCTCTGCAGAAATCTACATTTTCCTAAGTTAGTAGTAGTTCTTCATGCTTCTCTGTTAGAGAAGATTCCAAACTTTAAAAAATTTCCCTCTGGGCACTTTTCTCTTAAAGATGCTTCTGAAAAGAGAGGCTTAAGGTACAGATGAGATTATACTCAAACACTTGTGGTTTTTCCAAACATTTTCCAAGGTATCAGATCACAAACTCTTGTTTTTTCTCTATCCCATATCCTTCACCTAGGCACTGAATCCCACTCAGCTGGCTTTCTTATAGTTCAGGATGCAGCTTAAATGCTACCTCTTCAAAGATCCTTCCTGACCTGACCACCCCAATCTAAGGTAGCCCCTGTCACTGTCACAACTCATTCTTCCAAGCCTCAACCTACCTAGAAATTGTTACCATGTTGGTTATTTACTTAAGATTCATATCTCAACTGGAATGTGTTCCATGAGAACCGAGGTCATGTCTGCTTTATTTACCACACCCAGCACTTTCAATAAAGTTTACAAATAGTATGTACTCAATTATTATTTGTTGGATGAATGAATGTCTGGTGCCCTCAACAGGAAATACACTGCAAATATCCATGAATAATTTCATATTATCCAAATAACACACGAATCGAGAAATATAGGCAAATGTTAATTAGTTGGCATCAAATGTATATTGATTAATATAGGTGAGAAAAGGTTGAAAAAGCACAAAATTGAGGTGAATTTTCCTAAGACAAATATAGTAAGGCAAAATGTAAGGATCTAGTCTGGCATTGCCTTTTTTAATGAGCAAAAATGCCTTATTCTTAGCATCCTTGATGGTCTCCAAGATTGTGATCTCTTGTGTTTCCTGACATCTCTGCTCTATTTCCCCATCTACTCTAGATCTCCTCAGACCTAGATACCTTGATTTAAACACTCCTCTTGGGCCTGATACTATTCTTCTGAAAAGATCTTGGCTCCATTTTTTTTTTTTTTTTCCCCAGCTAAAACTTGTTCATACTTCTTGAAGTGTGTGTACTCTTCAGCAGTTTAGGTAACAGTCTAAGCAGACCTGTTTTGGCTCCCTGAACCCTCCCTTTGCCTCCCTTTGCCAGGAACCAGAGACTAAGAGCCCTGAGTTTTTCTCAAGTCCTTGCAGTTCTTAAGTCTTTTGAAGTATCCCTCTCTTCTTAGCTGATCACTCTTCCCATTTTTATCCTCTCTCACAAGTCTCTGCTCCTTCCATTTGACTGACCCATCATTTATCGTCAGGTTTTAAATTGTCCCCAGTCTGTAGGATGAAGAGCAGTTTGGAAATCAAGTTATAGCTTTAATATCTGTCTTAATTTGAGCGTATATCAAACTATATTAACTCTGTTTACATTCACAGTATATTTTAAAATTTATTGGCATCAAATTAAGTACACTTGGATGACTTCCCTGAAGATAGAGTAGGAATTTTGTGTTTTTTTTAACTGGGCTTCAAATTGAACATTTCAGTAATGGTAATGATTTTAAATTTCTGTAAAAACTACCTATTTTTCCAAAATTTATGACTGGTGCCACCAATAACATCAACATTTAATGCAACAGAGTTGCAGCCAAGTATATCTTCTGTTGCACAACCAAACTGGTAAGGGGAAGAAGATAAAACATCTTGATCATGGTATTTGAAGTCTTCCATTTGTTGGCTCAAAACTCCCTTTATTTGATTCCACTAAAATACTTGAATTTATATGATTATAGAAATATATTTACTACATAACAATTCATTGTCAGTTTTAGAAAATTTAGAAAGTACAGATAAGAAACAGACATACATCCTCCCAACCTTACTTTCTAGTGAGGTTTCACTATTCTGCTAAACTACTTCCTCTGCTACACGGAAGATTGCCCATCTGTTAATATATCAGACTCTCCTTCTCTTTGCTCAGACTGTTCCCTCAATATGAGAAACCCATTTAAATTCCTTCTCTTTTTGAAATCATAATTACTATTCAGAGTCCAACTCAAATGCTACCTTCTTTATCCGAATTGCTCATGTCATTTCAGATGAACCTCATCCTTTCTTTCCCTTTAAACAGACCATTTAACTCATCCCTCAAACTTTTGAATTTCTTGTAAATTGGTAGTTGGAACTCATGACTCGATAAGATTCAGGTTAGTTTTTGTTTGTTTGCAACTAGGCTACTTCATTCAGGAAGCACATGTTATCTTTTTTCTTTTTTAAAATGGATTTAGTAGCCTGTGATTCTTAATATCTAGGGGATGACAAATGGTGATATTCTAATTCTATTTCTCTTCTATATCATTAGTTGGAATACTTCTTTTAAAGAAAACTTTCCCCTAAGTTACAATTTGGTTACTGCATGGTAAAGTTTGATTGGGAAGGCAAGATAGATGCCTGATTTTTATTCCCCTTTTTATTTACAAGTTCTCAAATAATGAATTGATTTACTAGTATCCTACAAAGATCACCCTTACTTTATTTTTTTATTCAGTTTTTAAGTTTTAATTCCAGTATAGTTAACATACAGTGTTATATTAGTTTCTGGTGTGCAATTTAGTGATTCAGCACTTCCATATATCACCCAGTGCTCATCACAGCAAGTGCACTCCTTAATCCCCATCCCTATTTAACCCATTCCCCCTCCACTTCCCCTCTGGTAACCATCAGTTTGTTTTCTACAGTTAAGAGTCTGTTTCTTGGTTTCTCTCTCTCTCTCTCTCTCTCTTGTTCCTTTGCAAGTTTGTTCTGTTTCATAAATTGCACATATGAATGAAATCATATGGTGTTAGTCTTTCTTTGACTTATTTTTCTTAACATAATACTCTCTAGCTCCATCCATGTTGTTGCAAATGGCAAGACTCGATTCTTTTTTATGGCAGAATAATAGTCCATTGTATATTATATATGTCACCTCAACTTTATCCATTCATCTATTATTGGTCACTTGAGCTGCTTCTATAATTTGGTTATTATAAATAGTGATGTAATAAACATAGAGTGCATATATCCCTTTGAATTATGTTGTTGTATTTTGGAGGTACATATCTAGTAGTGTGATGACTAGATCATAAGGTAATTCTATTTTTAACTTTTTGAGGAACCTCCATACTGTTTTCCACAGTGGCTGCACCAGTTTGCATTCTGACTAGCAGTGCATGAGGATTCCTGTTCTCCATATCCTTGCTAACACTTTTGTTTCTTGTGTTTTTGATTTTAACCATTCTGACAGGTGTGAAGTGATATCTCATTGTGGTTTTGATTTTCATTTCCCTGATGATGAGTTGAGCATCTTTTCATGTCTGTTGGCCATCTAGATGTCTTCTCTGGAGAAATACCTGTTCGTGTCTTCTGCCCATTTCTTAATTGGATTATTTCTTCTTTGGGTATTGAGTTTTATAAGTTCTTTATATATTTTGGATACTAACCCTTTATCAGATATGTCATTTGCAAGTATCTTCTCCCATTCAGTAGGTTACCTTTTAATTTTGTTGATTGTTTCCTTCATTGTGCAGAAGGTTTTTAATTTGATGTAGTCTGAATAGTTTATTTTTGCTTTTATTTCCCTGATCTTAGGAAACATATCTAGAAAAATGTTGCTATAGCCAATGTCAGAGAAATTACTGCTTATGCTCTCTTCTAGGGTTTTTATGACTTCAGGAAGATCACCCTTACTTTAAAAAGATTATTTAGTATTAAAATTATATCTAGGTGGTTCTTTACTATCAGATAAAATGAGAGAATGTATCTTAAAAAATACTCCAAACAGCAAACTATTTCACTTTCCGTAAATAAATGTTTGTTCTATCCTTGTTTTATTCTTTTTCAGAGAACAATAATTTAAAATTTTTCACATGCGTCTGCTTATTACACCCTAGGGATTTCATCTAGGCTTATAATTTTAAATATAATTTATATATTTAAATTCCTGAGATTTGGATCCTCTCTGGATTTTTCCCTAAAATTCCTGTTTCATGTACCTGACTTTTTACTTGTCTATCTCTACTTAGATGTCTAATAATTATCCCCTACTCAACATATTTGAAACCCAACCCCTGGTCTTCCCCCACCATAAAACCTTCTATACTCTGTTTTCTCCATTTCACTCAATGTCAACTTCATCCCTTCGGTTCATCAGGCAAAAAATTTGGAGTCACCATTAAGTCCCTTCTATCTTTTATATTCCCTGCTGATCCTTGATTAAAATACATCCAGAATATAAATATTTCTTACTTTATCCACTGCTACCATGTTGGCTCAATCACTACCATCTCTTACTTTTTTTTTTTTTAAGATTTTATTTATTCATTTGAGAGAGAGAGAGAGAGAGAGACAGAAAGAGCACATAAGCAGGGGAAGAGGCAGCAGGAGAGGGAGAAACAGGCTCTTCATTGAGCCAGCTGGGAGCCTGATGTGGGGCTTGATCCCAGGACCTAGAGATCATGACCTGAGCTGAAGGCAGACAGCTAACCATCTGAGCCACCCAGGTGCCCCACTACCATCTCTTATTTGAACTATTGCAATGGATTCCAAAATACTCTATCTAATTTTGTTCTCAGCTCCTACAGTCTAATTTCAAATGCAAAAATGTTAAAATGTACATCGGATCATGTCACTGTTCTGCTAAAAGCCCTTTAATACCTTCTCATCCCACTCAGAGTAAAATCCAAAGCCCTTACATTGGTTAAAAAGCTCATGTTCTACTATTACAACCACATTAAACTCCTTATTTTTCTTTAGCAGACAAATCACCACCCTATCAGACCTTTAAATTTGTTATTTCCTCTGCCAGGAAGGTCTTTCTTTAGATTTTATGTGTCTTGTTGTTTTACCTCCTTCATTCATTTATAATCTTTTCAATGTCTCTTTCTCATCTAAGATCACCTTCAGTTATTCCTTTCTAATATATTGTAAGATTTTTTTTACTTACATATTTTATTTTCTGTTTCCCTCATTAGATCATAAGATCTAGAAAGGAAGAAGATTTTGTTTCTTTCACTGTTTTGCTCCTTTCTCCTAGAACGGTGTCTGGTAGTACTTGCTCAATAATTATGTGTAGACTTAACAAGTGAATTCTGAATTTTGGTACTTCTTATAATCTTAAATTTCCTTTTTTCTAATTTTCAGTTTTAAAATGTCCATTTGGTTACTCTTTGTAAATTATAATTTTCATTTAAAATTCTCTCTCTTCTACTTTGACTTTTACTTTTTTGAAAATATTGATCTTAGTTATTTGAAAGTCACTGTTGGATAATTCTAATATCTAAATCATCTGCAAGTCTATTTCTATTGTTTATTCTTTCTTTTGACTTTTAATCGTTTGGTTCTGTTTTTGTTTGTTAGTGTGGGTATTTTGGGTTTTTTGTGTACCTTATACTTTTTAATGGATAAAACTTTGCAGGGGCTCTTCATGTTGCACAATTTTCTTTCTTTTTTAAATTTTTATTTAAAAATTAAATTTAGTTGACATACAGGGTATTATTAGTTCCAGAGGTAGAATTTAGTGATACATCAGTTGCATATAACACCCAGTGCACATTATATCAAGTGCCCTCCTTAATGCCCATCACCCAATTACCCCATCCCCCCATCTACCTCCCCTCCTGCAATCTTCAGTTTGTTTCCTATAGTTAAGAGTCTCTTATGGTTTGCTTCCCTCTCTCTTTTTATCTTACTTTTCCTTCCATTGCCCTACGTTCATATATTTTGTTTCTTAAATTCCACATATGAATGAAATCATATGGTATTTGTCTTTGACTTATTTTACTTAGCGTAATACCTTCTAGTTCCATCCACATCATTTCAAATGGCAAGATTTCATTCTTTTTGATGACTAACTAATATTCCATTGTGCATATATATGTGCATATACACATATATATGCCCCCTTATCCATCTGTCGATGAGCATCTGTGCTCTTTCCATATTTTGGCTATTGTGGACATTTCTTCTATAAACATTGGGGTGCATGTGCCCCTTTGAATCACTATTTTTGTATTCATTGGATAAATACCTAGAAGTGCAATTGCTGGGTCATAAGGTAGTTCTATTTTCAACTTTTTGAGGAGACCGAATACTGTTTTCCAGAGTGGCTGCAACAGTTTGCATTCCCACCAATAGTGTAAGAGGGTTAGGCTTTCTCCGCATCCTCACCAACATCTGTTGTTTCCTGAGTTGTTAATTCATTGTGGTTTTGTTTTGTATTTCACTGATGCCCAGTGATGCAGAACATTTTTTCATGTGTCTCTTAGCCATTTGTATGTCTTTTTTGGAGAAATGTCTGTTCATGTCTTCTCCCATTTCTTTTCTTTTTTTTTTTTTTAAGATTTTATTTATTTATTTGTCAGAGAGAGAGAGAAAGAGCACAAGCAGGGGGAGTGGCAGGTAGAGCAGGCAGAGGGAGAAGCTGACTCCCACTGAGCAGGGAGCCCGATGTAGGACTCAATCCCAGGACCCTGGGATCATGACCTGAGCCGAAGGCAGATACTTAACCAACTGAGCCACCCAAGCATCCCAGTCTTCTCCCATTTCTTGACTGGATTTTTTGTTTTGGGTGTTGAGTTTTATAAGTTTTTTATAGGTCTTTGATACTAGCTCTTTATCTGATATGTCATTTGCAAACATCTTCTCCCATTCCCTAGGTTGCCTTTTAGTTTTATTGATTGTTTCCTTTGCTGTGCAAAAGGTTTTATCCTGAGGAAGTCCCAATAGTTCATTTTTGCTTTTGTTTCCCTTGCTTTTGGAGACATGTCTAGCAAGAAGTTGCTGTGGCTAAGGTTAAAGAGGTTTCTGTTTGTGTTCTCCTCTAGGATTTTGATGGATTCCTGTCTCACATTTAGGTCTTTCATCCATTTTGAGTTTTTTTGGTATGGTGTAAGAAAGTGGTCCAGTTTCATTCTTCTGCATGTGGCTGTCCAATTTTCCCAACACTATTTGTTGGATATTCTTTCCCAACATCATTTGTTGGATATTCTTTTCTGGTCCCAACATCATTTGTTGGATATTCTTTTCTGCAAAGATTAGTTGAACATAGAGTTGAGGGTCCATTTCTGAGTTATCTGTTCTGTTCCATTGATCTATGTGCCTGTTTTTGTGCCAGTACCATACTGTCTTGATGATTATGGTTTTGTAATACAGCTTGAAGTCTGGAATTGTGATGCCTCCAGCTTTGGTTTTCTTTTTCAACATTACTTTGGCTATATGGGGTCTTTTCTGGTTCCATACAAATTTCAGGATTGTTCCAGCTCTGTGAAAAATGCTGATGGTATTTTGATATGGATTGCATTGAATGTGTAGATTGCTTTTGTGATGATGGACAATTTTCTAAAGCAAGTTAAGTTTTCTTCTTCACCTTCAGGTGTATAGATTACTAGCAGATTACCATAGTCCTGTTCAGATTTGATTTTAGGCTTTGTTAAACTGGGTCTATTTAAATTTTGCCCTTACATATAGGACATGGTCCTCACTTCTAGACTATGGCACCAAGTGCCACATTAATCCTAGGCTGGCATCCTTCTGAGGTGTCAACTGAGAAATCCGAAAATGTTTGCAAATGTCTCTCCCTTTCAGCAAGGATTGAACTGTAATTTCTGTCTCCTCAGTACCGTGTGACTGCTAAGATTCATTCTTAAGCCTCTCTCTATTGCTATTTTATTCTGGGTTATTTGGACTCTTGCTCTACATATAATTTAATAAAAATATTATATATATATTACACACTTTATATAAAATTTATAATCGCAATGATCTGATTGTTATAATGATCATATGCTCTTAATTGTACTATAGCTTTGCCCAAATAGAAATTCTGATTTAAGGTATATAGTTTTAAATGTTATTACTTATATATAATTTTACACAATTATTTTTTCTCCTACAAGCAATATATAATTATTGTTTTCCTGCATCTTCTCTAGAAGAGAATGTGATCAACATTTCAAAATTTCAATAGACTGAAGTAGATTAAATCTCGATGTGGATTTGATCAATATTTTCAATTTACTGTTGAACATCTTTCTAAAGTTTTTGGGCCATTTGTCTTTCCTTTTCTGTGTATATTTTTTATTTCTATTTTTTTATGTTAAGTAATGTTACTTATCTTGTTAATAATTCTTATAGGATCTATGTAAAGAAAGGAATATTAAGGCTTTTTTAAACAATTTCTTAAGTCTTATTTTTATTTTGACTGTGAATTAATAATCTTTCTATTCAAAATTTTGATTTTTATGCAATTATCTATCAGTGCTATCTTTTATGGCATCTGGATTTATTGTTTCATAAAGGTCCCCTTACATTTTATGTTGTATAAATATTTCCCTAAATTTATTGTAATTCTTTAGTTTGGCTTTTTACATTTATATTTTAATGCTTCTGAAATTTATTATTTTATGCTGCTAAGATAATATTTAATTCTTTCACTTTAAGATGTATAGCTATTTATGCGAAGATCACAAGTGATTTTTTCACAAGTACTTAGAGTTATGTGTCTATATTGCAACTTATTTCCTGTTTTGTTTGTTTGTTTGTTCGTTTTGTCCTGTTTTTGGTCTTTGCTTTTGCTAATGAGAGCGTTTTGATTTCAATAACTAGCATAATACATTTTATATATGATAAGGCATTTATATCTTTTCTTCAAAAATTTCTTAGAAATACATATTCTCATATGTATGTAAAAATATCTTCACACTTTTGAAAATTTTGATTTTGAATGGAATCACATTAAATTCAGCCTCTCAATTACTGTTTTATTCTGGGTTACTTGTGCCCTCACCTAATATAATATATAATACAATATAAATATAGTTTAGGAGTTAGCAGTTGGAAGGGGTGACTTGAATGTAGATTTTTGGCTTTTTGACCTGAAATGTAATGTTAATATGTATTAATTAACATTAATATGTATTAAGAAAATATTTATTTTTTTGATATTCTCTTCTAATTCAGGAATACTGTGTAGACATCACTTAGTCTTTCTATTTATTCAGGTCATTTATTTAAAATATTTAATGACTTTCATTTTTAATTTATTACAAGATACATTATAATTTCATAACTATTGTCATCAGGGCATTGATATATATATTTCATATTTGAAATATACAAATTTCAATGGTTGTTAGAATAAAGGAAAGTACATAAAATAGTTTTCTTTTAGCCAGTTGTCTTACCAGGTTTTCTTAGTATTTATTTTATATTTTATAGTTCATTTTGACTATAATTCATTTACAAATAGTATTGTCTTTTTGTTTACAATAATTGTATGCCTTGTTGGTTTTTTTATTGCATTAGCTTATTTACAATGCTGAATAATTGTGCATATGGTGGTATTCCAGTATTTCCCCTCATTTGAGTGAGAATGGTCTTGGTATTCCAATAGTTAATATGTTCATTGCTTGTTTTACTATAGTAAAAATTGGCCATTATATCTAGATAATTACTTTTCTGCTATTAAAATAGACTTTGTATTAAGAATGGCTCCTGAATTTTATGAATTCTCCCTTAGGTATATTTTAGTATAATCACATGTTAATTTTCTCCTTTACTATAAATTCAAGAGTTTGATTTTTAAAAACTATCAAAACTATTGATATATCCAGAATTATAAAAAAAGATTCCCTTAATAAAAAAAATACATGATTTTTAATATGATTTTAAAATGGGCTCATAGTATGTTTAATATTTTTATAATCTACTTTTTTAAAGAATTATTTATTTGAGAGAGAGAGAGAGCATGAATGGGGGGAGGGGCGGCAGGAGAGAGAGAATCTTAAGCAGCCCATTGAGCGCAGAGCCCAGTGTGGGGCTTGATCTCACAACCTTGAGATCATAACCTGAGCCAAAATCAAGAGTCAGACATTTAACCAACTGAGCTGCCCAGGCACCCCTATAATCTAGTTTTCTATTTAACAATTTACTGTTGTTATCTTATTTTGCTTATAAATATGGTTCTATATTATCATACAGATGGTAGCAAGCAAAATATAGTATTACATGGATAGATACCATGCATCATGATGAACCTTTAGGTTGTTTGAGTTTTTAATTATTAAACACATTTTTTTAAAGAGACTTATTTATTTGAGAGAGTTTGTGCACAAGTGAGGGGAGCAGCAGAGGGAGGGAGAGAGAATCTCAGGCAGACTCCCCACTGAGTGAGGAGCCTGAAGTGGGACTTGATCCCAGGACCCTGGGATCATGGCCTGAGCCAAAGGCAGACGCTTAACTGACTGAGCCACCCAGGCACCCATTAAACACATTTTTTAAAAAAGACATTATTCAACGATGTTTTGAACAACCATGCAACCTGAGCTTTGCAAAGTAAGATTTAACTGATTTAGAGAGAAAGCTTATTCACATTCACACAGATATTTAATTTCTTTTTTTCCTTTCCTTAATCATAGCTTATGTAATTTTATTTTCAGTATTTCACAACTTTGCAAATCTTACCTTTTTCTAATGTATGATAGTCTACTTAAGAATTACTAGGTAATGCATGACTACTCTTTCCTCAGAACATTTTATAATCATACATGTTGGTTGGGGTTTAGATGGTAGGATTTCCATGTATTCTTGTCTTTAACAGAAGGGAATTGAGGGGCCATTAGTGAAGGAATAAGAGGGGAAACAGCCATGTGCGAAGTGTAATGAGGTGAGGTCACCATCAAAGAATCATCCTTCCTTAGGAGAGTTCATCCTCTTAAAAATTGTCTTTATCTTAGATGGTCATTTCTGTCCTTCACTTGTCTAGATTGCTTTATGGAGTCATTTCTAGAACATGTCAAAAGTTAGGTGGGTTGAAAGACAATATCGAACTTTGTAGAAACAATGTGTAACTTGTGAAATAAACTGAAGATAACAATTAGTCAATGAGCACCATGATTATAAAAACAAAAACCACGTCATCAAAATTACATGCTTTTGCAAAAGTACTATCAGTGTTTCTCTGCAGTGTGAAGAGGGTCTAGCCTTTGAAATCAGAAGACCTAGGGTCATAGTCACAGATTTATAGGTACAACACTTAAACTTTCTGAGTTTCAGTTGCTGGAATTGTAAAATGGAGGTAATAATACTTACCTTGCAAAATAAATATGAAAACTAGAGAATGCATGTGGCAAGTTCTTTGCATAGTGTGGGGCCCTCTGTAGGTGTCCTGTAAATGATAATCAGTTACTATGATAGCACTATTGTTGTTAAGACATTTAAAATATAGTTCACAGACTAGAGAATGTTCAGACTTTTTCTCTTAACTTTTTAAGCATTTACATTACTCATCCAACTACTATTTGCTTATATTCATTAGTATTCATCCTAGAGAATGTCTTGGCATAGTAGATTATTGATGACAGTGCTTCCTGTTCTACTTTTTGTTTGGAAGCAAGATTAATTTATATGCTGATTAATTTGGGGGGACTGGTCACCTTACTTCTCTGCCTTTGTCATAGATCTCATTTGTTTGTAATCAATTTTTCTTAACCTTTATACTTAAGGAGATGGTGCATGAATATGTTACATATTTGCTTCATACTTTCATTTATAAGACAAACAACTAATGGATAGAATATTAAAAAAATAGGGAAATTATGACTTCTTTTGGAATCTTCAGTTATCTCCTTTTATTGCCTTCAGTTTATTTCAGAAATTATGTTTTTTGAAACTTGTTTGAAACATGTAATGAGTAATTTTGTGAAAATTCTTTTTTTTAAAGATTTTATTTATTTATTTGTCAGAGAGAGAGAGAGCACAAGCAGGGGGAGTGGCAGGCAGAGGGAGAGGGAGAAGCAGGCACCCCATGGAGCAGGGAGCCCAATGCGGGGCTCCATCCCAGGACCCTCTGATCATGACCAGAGCCAAAGGCAGACACTTAACTGACTGAGCCACCCAGGTGCCCCAATTTTGTGAAAATTCTTACTAATGATATCATGTGTGTATAAATGAAAATATGCATTAATGTGTATTCATGGGTCATTAAATAAATTTGTATGAAACTAGAATGGTGGCATATCATAAAAAATATTTTCCCCCTACATAAAATACATGTATAAATTTAAAGTAAAGACAGGACCTCTCAGACTAAATGTATATTTTTTCTAGCTCAGACCTACTACTTAGTTGTACCAAATTTTGGGAATGCATTCCTTCATGATGCCTTTCAACCCTGAGGTTTATGATTGTACCCCTATTGAAATTTGTTCTTAAATAACAATTTTATTACATTACTTACCAAACAGTTGCTCTTGAGCGGTGGAGCAGGAGTATGGTATTACAAACAACTGATATCTTGAAAGCTTGAAATATTTTACAGTGGGGACCATAAATGGATATAACTCAATGCTAACTATGATTCTGAGCTTTAAAATGAGATTAGATCATTCTACTTTTTTTCTAAGCCATCTAGTAGTTCTGTGACTAATCACCAACAGTTCTCAGAATTAGTGTATTTCTCCTTATTTTTGTCATTGAATCTTTATTACTAGACACAATGGCAAAAGACCATTCAGGGAGTGGAAGAGTTACTAGATAGTAATTTGGAAGAAAGAATAAGAGTAAGGAAGGAAAGAAGGAAGAGAGGGAAGGAGGGATAGTGAGAGGGAGGAAGGGAGGAAAAAGGAAAGAAGTGAAACAAGAATAAAGGAAGGAAAGAAGTGAACAACCATTCTTTACTGTTTTGGTCTAAGGGAGAACCCATGACACTGGATCTTCACCGCATTATGAGGCGGGAATGTAGATGTATACCTGTGTGGTGCCCATGGAAGGAACGTTTGGTTCCAAGAAATCATTAATACACTAAGCATGAAGTTACCCTAAAGCCTGCACACCTTATTTCTTCATTGCTTTGTATTTTTGGCTTTATTTCCTATCTTTGCTTCACAACTATCATAAGCATATGCTGTGGGCTAATTTTAGCTACAAGGATTTAATGTCACTTTTAACTACAGATGGCTAGGCAGTTAGGTAATTTTGTTTCTTTAGTGGCAGCCTGTCAAGGTAGGGCTGATAAAGCCACGGTAATAGGAGGCCCCTCCCTCACCAAGGGATCTGATTGTTTATCTTGCTGGGCACAAGTTTCCTTAATTGAAAACACAAAAACAAAGAAGCAGAGAACCATTGTGTGTGAGACTCTGGCTTCGGACCCAAACTGACTGGGTTTGAATCTCAGCTTTGCTACTTTCTGGACGGGATATCCCTGGGCAAATAGTTTAACCTTTCTTTCTTCTTTCCTTCCTTCTTTCCTTCCTTCTTTCCTTCCTTCCTTCCTTCCTTCCTTCCTTCTTGTTCTTTTGTTCTTCTTTCTTTCTTTCAGACTTTATTTATTTGAGAGAGAGAGAGAGTGAGTGGGGAGAACAAAGGGGGAGGGAGAGGGAGAAAGAATCTGCGGCCAACACCATGCTCAGCACAGAGCCCTACCTAGGGCTCGATCTCACCATTGCAAGATCGCAAGATTAAGAACTAAGCTGAAACCAAGAGTCAGACTCTTAACCGACTGAGCTACCCAGATGCCCCTGTTTAACATTTCTATACTTCAGATTTTCTCTCCTCTAAAATGAGGATAATAATAATATTTACATTATACAGTATTTCTAAGCATTAAAGGAGTTAATATGTAAAAAGTGTCCTGGCACACAACAAATGGTATATAATTATTGCTGTTTTATTGCTTTTATTATCACTTTTATTATTCATCAAGTTCATTCTAGCTTTGTAATTCTGTAATTCTAGAAGATAACACCCCATTCCTACACTTAACTGCCACTTTCCTGATCCTTCCATGAATTCCAACCGCAACCAACCCCTTCTCTTGCAGATCACTGTTTTTGCATGTTATTACACCTTATACTGAGAATTAATTCTGAAATCACATTCACCTCAGCAAAAATTTTGTTTATGAAGTTGGCTCCCTCCTCCACCCCACCCCCAAGAAGGCAGATTAACAACTCCTATCCATCTCTATCATGATTACTGTATACACTATAAACGTTGTCAGCCTCTTCCTACCCACTCCCCTCCTTCTCATCCACGTACACACCTGCAAGGTAGCTCCCGAGGACAGGAACTATAATACGTCTGGCTCTTTTTGCCTTCTGAACACATATCATAGTGCCAGGCTGTCACTATATATCAAAAGAAAATGAATTTAACACCAGGAGGACAGCAATCCAGGGAAGATGAGGGGAATGAAGTCTATGGACCCAGGTAACTGGAAGGCAAGAATATAGCCATGGCAAAGGCTCATGAGTAAGTTATTGGCCTATCTAGCTAGCTGTCATCTAGGCATATAATAAAACTAATATTTTAAGAGCCTTACCCCCCCCAAAAAATCCCTAGTAGTCACTTTATATTTGACATCTCATTTAATATTTATAAAAAAACCTCATGGAATATGGACTCTTATTAGTCTCACTTTATTGATGAAGAAAGAAACTCAGAGAAGTAATGCAACTGTGACTACCTAAAGCTGGGAGTGGAGCCCTGACCTCTGTGACTGTAAATTCTATATTCCATGCTCTAAACTGATCCTACACACACCCACTGACTTTCAAATTGAAAGATATAAAAACATTTTTATAAAAAATATTTTATCATGTTCACACAAAGATTTGAGATGTCTCCTGACAGCAAATCTCTTTTGCAGCCCAGGATAGTCCATCCATCTTATTATTTCTGGGGCAGAACAAAGAAGTGTAGGAAGGATAAGTTCAGAGAAATATGGTTAGCTTTTTTCCCTCAGTTTTTCAAAAAATCCTGACCATAATTCAGTATTTTCACATTGCCTTTTATAAAAACAATAACATTTTACCAGATAGCTCTAAATTCAAGGAGAAAAACATTTAAATTAAAAAAAAAATAGTGCTGATTCCATTTGGTTTAAAAAATGCCTTGAAAAACATATTAAAATGAAAAAATTGACAACTGCCATCAATTTCATTAAGAATCATTTTGGAACAAGCAGATTGTCATCTTTTAAATCTTGAGCTATTAGGTTAGGATAGAAGCCCTGCCTCACTTGACCACACTTTTTTTTTTTTTTTTTTTAACTGACAGGGAATCAATCCTAGATGCTGAACAACCAGAATTGGGTCTTCTAAGAGACCCAACTTGACATCTTATTCTGTGCAAATGAGTAGAAGGGGTGAAGAATGTGAACGGATGTCTTGGTTTGACTATTTTCCAAAGGTAGAGTTTATGAGGCTATTGAAATCCTGTTAGATAAGAGTGATTGCCTATGTTTTCCAAGCTGAGCAATTTAAGATAGATTAGAATGAAACCTCTGTGATCAGAGCTGCTAACAAGGAGGTCTTTCACCGATAAGCAATACATTATGGTAGTCTTGGTGGGGAGGTTACAGTAGCTAGCTCTTTTCCACATAATAGGAAGCAAATCCAACATTGTTATTTCAAGTTACTGCTCTTCCCCAAAGTAGGGTACTTTGCATATGCTATCAATGGTTTACTCATTTCACTTCTGAAATCATGTTCAGGGAAAATAATCTTCTTCAATTGCCAGGTAAGGAAGAGTGGGAAGTAGAGGTTAAGTTCAGGTCATTGCGATAGGTTAGGAATTTGGGCTGGAATGTGGTCTTCTGGATGCCCAGTAGTCATCATTTTACACCCTACAGAGTACTCTCTGATGTGAAATGCTGATGACTTCAGTGTAGGAGAATCCATGAGGCTTCTCTGTTAACTTGTGAAATTAGAGCTTGCTCCTCTGGATAGTAGACAGGGCTTTCTGAGTTTGAACATTTACATAAATGCCCTCATTCATTCTTCTCTTTCTTCCTTCCTTCCTAAATAGCCTACACAAGATCATGGCAACATTTTCCAGTTATGTTCCTCTCACAATTCAGGAGGAAATAAAAACTACATTAAGCCTATAGATAAATCATTTTATATAATCCTGTTTTGAGATACCCCATTTCTTACCTTCAAATGTAAGATATTTCTTAGTATTTAAGCATTTACTGTTTTCTCAGTTTTGTGTGAGATTATTCATATATATTCATATATCACTATATTTGCAGACAATTGTGTTTTTATTGGTGGTGGTGGTGGATGTTTAGGGTTTTGTTTTTGGTTTTGGTTTCTTCTTTTTGTTTGTTTATTTTTGTTTTACTTACCAATATTAGTGGCAGATTTTACAATTCTCGGTGTAGTATATTGAGCATTATTGAAAAAAAATCCATATTAAACTGACCTTCCTTGAGAAGGTAAAACACAACTCATTGGTTTAATCATTGCATTCCATAAAGGGAGATGGTCACTTAACCAGCTTCCCTCTCAGTGCCAGGAAATCAGCTCAGAGTATTTCTCTTCAGATAAGTGAACATGCTTGTCATAGCTTACTTATGCTTGTTAAATCTTTCTATGAAATAATTTACAGAGAAATATGTAAATATTTTGACTGCTTGTGCCATTCTTTTCAGACTGCTTTGCAGATTACACATGGGTCTCTATATGAAGTAAGAAGGAAAAGCAAGCAGAAATTTCTTAATGTAGCGTTTTTTCATTAATAAAAACAGAAAGACTAAAGGACATTTTTTTAATGGAGTCTTAATGTAAATAGCCAAGAAGAGTAATGTATACTCTGTGAGTTGGCCTCAAAGTGATACTAGTATGATGGAAGTACATTATGAGTTTCTAGGACAGCATGTCCTCCTACCTTTTCTTCCTGACAGCAGATAAGTAAACCAGGACTTAAGAGTAGACTATTTGCCAAATATACGTTAGTGAAGACTTTGTATGTAGCAGGACTTTATGGGTTTGTTACGTCTTATATGAACGATGGTCTATAAACCAACCTTTAATCTTAAAAGTATATGTTCTTTATAACCTATAGTTAGCAAATGTGATATATTCCGAGCATAGATAAGGTAGAGAAAAGTGAGGGAAATTTTCCCCAGGTGGTTCTCATTAAATGTATAAAGTCTTTGTTTCAATTCAACTTTTGTTTGGTTGTTTTTTACATGGTTATTGAAACAATAACATAATGTTGATGAGATTTGAAGATCAATATAATGGAATAACTGAGCTAATTCCACCATCAGAAATGGCATGATTGTAGATGTTTGTAATTGTCAAATGACCCTATTTTTCATATTTTCCAATGGAACACATTTTATTCAATTTTGGGATTATAAATGGAAATGTATGACTTGACTGAGGAAAGCATTACAACACTAATACTTAGTGATGACTGTGGAGCTGAATAAAACATCAATCAGGGTTCCTGATTTGAAGCAACAGAAATTATCTCTGGTCTTTAACCAAAAGGAGATGCATTGGAAAAATAGCAGGGATGCTCATAAACTGATAATTGGTTTGTAGTCCAAAACTTAAAAAATGGAGAGTTGTAGGCCAGGCTGTAGGAAATGCTGTCAAAGTCACACTGCAGCAACCATCTGATCCATGCTCTTGCTATGGTTGTAATCATCTGACTCCCTCTTTATTTCCTCATTCTTTGCATTGCTCATTCAAGTTTCAGAGTTCTGAAGCAAATGCCTTATCAACAAAGCCCAGCTCACTGGACTATTTTGTGGTAGAGGAAGGTCCCAGTTTATGGTTTGGGATCAGAGCAGCAATAGAAGACAAACACTGGAAATTGTCTTCCAACTATGTTGGCACACAGTGAGGAACTAGAAAAAATAGTGGGAAGTGAATGATGGCCAGTCAAAAAGTGTCCAATGTCTACTCCAAAGAAATATTGGCTTGGAAGTCATAATGGAACTTCTAAGATTGGACTTTATCATTAAATACAGTGAGACTATGGAGTCCCTTATGCTGTCTTTTTCTGTCTTTTAAAATGATAAATTTGAGGGATGCCTGGGTGGCTCAGTCTGTTAAGCATCTGACTCTTGATTTCAGCTCAGGGCACGATCTCGGGGTCATGAGATCCAGCCCTGGGTTGGGCTCCACATGCTCAGCGTGGAGTCTGCTTGAGATTCTCTCTCTCCTTCTCCTTTCTGCCCCTCCCCTTGCTTGTGCTCTCTCTCTCTCTCTCTAAATAAATAAATAAATAAAATAATTAAAATAAAATGACAAATTTGACTTAGAGCAGAATGGGAAGTTGATGGTAATTGTGTCTTTCCTCTGGTTTCCATAGCAGACATCACTAACCAATTACTATATTCTTCCCTCCTGAGACCAGACATGACCTTAGAATCCTTCTCAATACAGTGCTCTGCCAGCAACTACTAAATTATTAGAGTTGGCAAATGAGATAAAACCCTGCAAATATCTCTGAATTAGAGGTTAATTACATTTCCTTAAAGTGTTAATGTTCTTTGAAGTTCCAGGACTAATAAGTATTGTTGGTTGACTTATTTTAGAAAATTAGAAAGAACCTAGACCAGGTGGGGATAGATTCATAAAGTAGCTAATCCAGTAATATCTGATTGAAGTGAAAAATATATTCTCAAACTTGACTGGCTTTCATTATGAATGTTGAAATGTTGAAGGAACACTTCATTCCATCGTAGAATGTGCTGTTCATCCTCTGGTATTAATCCAAGAAAGTCTGGAGCTCATAAAGACTATTTATTGAACAATAGAAAAATAAGATATTAGTGTGAGGTTTAAAAGTATGAAGTCTATTATTGGTGATAAACATATATAACATTAGAAAAATTCATTAACTATGAATTATATTGTTAATGGTAAAGGAACTATTATTTAAGTAGTCTTTTAAAGTTTATAGAATACAGGATCTAAAATGGCTCAAAAATCTATCCTAGAACTCAGGATATAGGTTACTAAACAAAATAGCATGTTTAGCTATTGTGACCAAATAAACATCTTTGTTTAGTACTGTTTTTATTTATTTATTTTAATAGTGAGTCTCTTACATTTAGATCTTTGTTAACATCTCAAGCCACTGTTCGGACTGGTTGGATTTGCAATTTACAACAAGTGACACGGGATGGAATGACTACAGTACCCAGGAATTGTTTGTCTCCAATGGCTGACAGCATCCCTTCTCCACCCGGTAGGTTTCCATTGTGTTTTGAGTAACTTTGGGCTGTCTTTGTTTTCATCTACACACTAAAATTTCCTTTCAGAATGATAGTACCTTGTAATATGTCCTTTAATTATGCCAGGAAAATATCTTTCTAATTCAAGAGAAATTTCTGGTAACAAGAAACCACAAAGTCTTCTAAGACAAGTTTTAGACACAAGCTTTCTGTAGAGTAGCTAGAACAAGGTAAGTTTCACAAGCCATTCTTCCTGTGGTACCTGTAGTAGATTATAAAGGACCATATATTCTTCTCATTCCTGTTCGCATACCTTTTAAAAATGTAACTTTGTACCTCCTTTTATCAAGAGAGGTGGGATCCATTTCTCTACCCCTTGAATCTGGGTTGGCCACAGGTCTTGCTTTGGACAAAGTTTCTTCACAAATGTAATGCAAGGAAAGTCTGGAAAAGTGCTGCACTTTGGAGTTTATCTTGTTATTTTAGGGAATGTAAGTGTAATTAGGCTGGTAAATTAAACTGGGCTGGTTTTCTGGATGATGAGAGATACAATGACCAAGTTATCTCCATCACTCTACTTAACATAGTCAATCATTTGTCACATCAGTGAGGCCTTCCAACACCATTCAGCCTCATTTGAGCTGGACCACTATGAATTGCACAGTTAATTCTCAGAATCATGAGAAATAATGAATCTTTGTTTGTTTAAGACATCAAATCTTGGGGTGAAATTTCAAGTAGCAAAATATGCCAAGTTGCTGCTTTTAGTCTTCTCATCATTCACTCAGTATTGGTTTACTTACCCTCACAGGGTAATTTCTAGAAACTGCTTAGTTAAAAGAAAACTGACTTCGGACATTTTTTGGTTTTCATTATTTTAGCTTCAGGGATTATCTTTCTAAATATATGGAATTTTTTTTTCTTTTTAGGTCTAGCAATGATACAGGTGTCAAACACTTTAACACAGACAGTGAAAACTTCATAATGTCAGCAAATTCCAAACTATTGTAAAAAAAGTAATTTCTCAACTTGTTCAGGGTTAATCTGACACATGGATTTGGTGTGGCATTGAAGAATGAAAAAGGCAGAAGAGACCAAGATTGTCTCAGAGAAAGTAAAGGGGCTTCATAACATTTAAGCTACACAGTATCTTCCTGATGGGAAGTTAGAGGTCAATTTACTTTTAGAATTTATGAAGTTCTTTGAGACATTTCTTCTAGGTTCTAGTATTCCAAGCTGTATCTTATCCTAGATCCCAGGGCTAATTGACCTACATCTCTCCTCCCTTCAAGCTATTTCTAACAACACATCATCTGTTTTCCCTGGGAATTGTTATCCCCACATACAGAGTTCTCTTCAGAATTTTCATTTGTTTTGACTGTGTTACTTGGTCCCCTTCCAAAGTTAGTAGTATATGTTCATATCTATGCAGGTATGTATTTATGTCATACTTCTCTGTTGTTTCTCTTTGTGCCTTGGAAATAGGTTTCTGGTGGAAAATTGGCCAGAGACAATGTTTAGAAGGAATGGTAAAGCATGGTAATCTATGGTCACAGGGATTGTGCCTAAATTATATATCATATTTGTATTTAGAAAAAATGCTTTTTTTGTTATTATCATCATATTTCAGTAATGTGATATCACAAATATGCTGTTTATGCAGTTCTGGAGTTTGGTCTAGTATTACAGTGTCAATTACTTCAATTGCTGCATCTTAGGAATTGTGGATAAGCTGACAAAAAGTGCTAGTTTTATGACTAGGCATATAGTAATATTGGTACTGCATTCTTTAGAATCAAATATCCAAATTCAACATAGAACTGCAGTGTTCCCTGCGAAAGGGGGGAATAGGGTCACAGTGGTTCTTATGGGAGCTGGTTTAGAATAATTATTGGTAAAAATTATCTTTGGATTAAAAATTTTAAATGATCAAAAATAAGACTTAGGTAAAGTGTCTCATCATTTTTAATTCAACACCCCTTGTATGTAACACATAACATGCATTGTTTTCTTTAGAAGTCAGTAGACATTCTGAATATGTTTATGCTGGATAATTCAGTTCAAATTTTCACCAAATTTTCCCCTCCAAAATAAGTATACCATGCACATATTGAAAGTGCTACTGGCTTTTAACTCTGGGAAAGGTTTTGTGAAATCCACTGACTTCTGAAATAGTGGCAGCATGAGGCAGAAGTGTCTCATAGACATATATCCTCTTAACTCCCTCCCAGTTGGTACTGCCTATATCAATAGGGGAAAGCACTAACAAAAAGATATTCTGTGTTAACAGTGGATAAAGCAAATTGTGACCCATAATTAGTAACTTGGAACCCTTCTGCTTCTCAGAGAAAAATGAACAAAAAAGAACAAAGTATCTGAAAGCTTGGGACTATAATAAACTGATGGGCTATGTAAGAAAAATAACTTTTTTTGCCTTTGCTAAGACACTCCAAACCTGGATTCTAGTGATGAGTGCTCTCTTTTCAGTATGTAATAAGAACGGGATCAAAATAGAATCGGGTGAAGATATAGACTGGTGCCACCTTTTAGCTCTCAAGGAGGGTCTAGCTACTGATGAAGGTGGAGGATGGTACTTGTTAGCCTTAAGGATCCCAAGTAACTCATCTTAAATTATAGACCATGTCTCAATCCTGCCTTTTGGCATGATGAATTCACTCACAACACAATTGTTTTACTGACCTACCTACCATTGTTCACTTACTTATTCGTTCATTTAGGAAATGTTTAAGGGCACCTGGGTGGCTCAATAGGTTGAACATCCGGCTTTTGCTCTCTCAGGGTCATGAGATTGAGCCTTACGTGGAGCCTGCTTAAGATTCTCTCTCCCTCTGCCCCTCCTCCAACTCGTGCATGTACTCTATCTAAAATACATACATACATACATACATACATACATAAACTCTTAAAAAAAAAAAAGAAATGTTTATTGGGTGTCTATTTTGTTTCAGTCTCTTGGGTTAGAGCAATTGAACAAAATGGAGAAAAATCCCAGCCCTATGGAGTTTTTGTAACAGTGGGAGAAGACAGATAATAAAATGAAGTTAAAATACAAGAAGATAGTAGAAAGGGAAAAATGAAGGAGGGGGAGATCAGAGGGGGAGATGAACCATGAGAGACTATGGACTCTGAGAAACAAACTGAGGGTTCTAGAGGGAAGGGAGGTGGGGGGATGGGTTAGCCTGGTGATGGGTATTAAAGAGGGCACGTACTGAATGGAGCACTGGGTGTTATACGCAAACAATGAATCGTGGAACACTACATCAAAAACTAATGATGTAATGTATGGTGATTAACATAACATAATGAAATAAAATTTAAAAAATACAATAAGCTAAATGGGAAAAAAACTATAAAGAAAAATAAGGCAAGAAAGTAGGATATTGTGTGCGTGTGTGTGTGTGTGTGTGTGTGTGTGTGTGTTGCAGCAACAATTTTAAATAGGATAGTGATAGACACTGCATTAAATTTTGGATAAAAAGTAATAAATGAGACAGGCATGCTAATGGAACTTATAGATTAGTGGATAGGAAAAGTGATTATACAAATAATTATATTACATTATGAGTGTGGATCCATAAAAGGTATATATAATGCTATGGATGAGAACACAGTGCAAGGGGACATTGAGTAGTCTAAGGAGTCAAGAAAGGTTTTATGGGTGCATTGATGTTAAAATTAAGGCCAAATGTGAAATGAGCCACAGGAAAACTGAAGTGGGTTGAGGATCAGTACAGGTAAAACTATGTCCAAAGATCCAGAAGGAAATGAGAATCTGGTATGTTCAAGGAATTGATGGTTTAAAATGGCCGAAATTGAATTGGAGGAAGGAGAGTGACATGGAACGAGTCTCCAGAAGTAAGCACTGGTCATATCACAAAGGCATTGAATGCCATGTTAAGATTTGGACTTTATCCTAACCACAGAGTGAAGCCATTAAAAGAATTTTATGTTTGGGAAAGTCTTGAGGTTTGTTCCCAGGGGCCTGTAGGGAGGCAGTATGAAGCTCTGTTCATTCAGAACCTTATTCCAGAATGGCCCCTTAACTTTGTTCTTTGATTAAGCTAATTAATTTTCCTTGCAATGGTAAATGCCTTTATCTGTGATCCACATATTTATTCATTCATTCATTTATTCTTTGACAGATATATAATCTTAGTAACATACATTCCAGTTGTGTCCAAAATAAACCATTTTATTTCAAATGTCTGAGAAGGTATGTTTCCTTAGAATCAAAATAATTAGAGGCCAGACAACAGTATCGTGCCCAGAACCACAATTTCGATTTTAACTCATTGGAGACTTTATTGCATTTGACTGCCTTGCTTTACATTTACAAAACACAGCAAGAGAATAATTATTTATTTCATAATTAGCTTTCTTAGCATATTAAATAGTATTTGTTTTCCAAAAAATAAGCATGTATTCTTCTTGAGAAAATTCCATAATATAAACTTTTTTTTTTTTAAGATTTTATTTATTTATTTATCATAGAGAGACACAGCAAGAGAGGGAACACAAGCAGGGGGAGTGGGAGAGGGAGAAGCAGGCTTCCTGCTGAGCAGGGAGCCCAATGTAGGGCTCGATCCCAGGACCCTGGGATCATGACCTGAGCTGAAGACAGATGCTTAATGACTGAGCCATATAGTTGGAAGGGTTCACAGGAATCAAAATTATTATATGGATGAGGAACCTGTCAACTTGAGAGAAACTATCACTTAATTTATATTATTTGACAAAGTCTACCTATAATATTATTATTTTTAGTTTACATATTTTATATGATTTTTATTTTATGTATTTTAATAAATTGTCCTTTTAGAAAATTGTTACTGCAAATATAGGGTACAAAAATCCAAAAGTTGTAAAAGGGTATAAAATTAAGTTTATTTTCTATCCTTTTACTAGGCCGTACTATTTCCCTCCCCTGATACTATTTTTTACATAATCTGTCCAGATATGTTTTATATATATGCAAACATATATTAAATATGTGTGTACATAAGACCAAATTTTAGCATTCTCTACTTCATTTTCCTCAACTTGTTTTATCAATGAGCGATATATTTTTGAGATCATTCCATACAGTATATAGAAAGAGCTGCCTCATTCTTTTTAATAACTATATAGTATTCTGTTGCATGGATATGCCCTCATTATATTAACTAATTCACCAAGGGACTTTATTTTTTCTAAATATTTTCATGATTAGAAATATTTCAATAAATATCATTTACATAATATCATTTTTAACATGTGGAATTCTATCTGTCTATAGATAGAAGTGCTGGTTCAAAGAATATGTAAATTATAAAAATTTTATAAATATTGACAAGTTACCTATACAACACCATATATTTCCATTAACAATTAATGAGAGGGCTGGTTTTCTGACCTTCTTTAACACAATGCCTTATTGAACTATTTGATCTTTGTCAAAGGCTAAAATGGTAATTGACCATTGTTTTAATTTATATTTCTCTTTTAAAGGGTAACAACATATTTTCATTTATTTAGGATATATTTGCATATTCTTTACTGTAAACTGTCAATAGCATTTGACTATTTTTCCCATCAGATTATGGCTTTTTAATATTGATTTGTATATATTATTTATATAGTAAATAATTGAATCCTTTGTTATCATTGTTGCATTTTTTTTCCCCAGTTTGGAGTTTCTTTTAACTGTGGTTAAGGTGTTTGTGTTTACTATGCACATTTTAAAATGTGTAGGAAAGCTTACCACCTTTTTCTCTTATCACCTGTGGGTTTATGTATTTTATATAGAAGACCTTTCTCTGTAATTATTTTTTAAAGTCCATGTTTTATTCTAGAAAGCTTATAGATAGACATTATTATATTCAATTATTATACTTCCAAAATATGTTCACAGCTGATAGGTCTAATCCCTCTTTATTGGTTTTCATTTTCAGAATTATTTTTGACAAAATGCATGGTTTTATTTTTTCATGAACTCTAGAATCTGTATAGTTCCAAAAACTCGTTATCTTTTGGTGATTCTATAATTATTATAGATTAATTTAAAGGGAATTAGCATCATTTCAGAATTGAGTCTTTTTGTCCAAGAAGAGAGGATTTTTTTTTTTTTTTTTGCATTTTTGGGGTCTTCTTTTTTAAAAACAGCCGTGAGGGGCACCTGGGTGGCTCAGTCGTTAAGCGTCTGCCTTTGGCTCAGGTCATGATCCCAGGGTCCTAGGATCGAGCCCCGCATCGGGCTCCCTGCTCCGCGGGAAGCCTGCTTCTCCCTCTCCCACTCCCCCTGCTTGTGTTCCCTCTCTCGCTGTGTCTCTGTCTGTCAAATAAATAAATAAAATCTTTAAAAAAAAATAAAAACAGCCATGAAATGGTACTGATCTGCAGTAAGATAAGAATAAAAATTAAGAGCAAACATTTAGAAACTTTCAGGGCAATTTGACATGTTTGTGACAGTAGTATAGTTGTGACTTTTTTTAGAAATTCATTTTTATTGTATTTTTAAAAATTAACCATGAGAAGTTGAAAGCAAAAACATTGGCCTTTCATCAGTTTAGTTTGAGAAGTACTACTGCAAACACTATAGCAATTTTTGTGGTTATTATTATCGTTTGAGGATTATTTAATTTCATTACCTGTATGCATATATATATGCGTATATATATATATACATATATATATACGCATATATATAGAGAGAGAGATATGTTGGTATATAAATATAATCATATCCATGTTCCTTGTGAATTTTTTCATAATCTTTTTTCTATTTGTTTGGTTCTTTTTCCCCCCTTTTTCTTGTCTCAACGTTCCACAGCATCTCTCCACTCCAAATAACCCATGTTAATAATCCATTGTTTAATCTTCCATATTTTATCTAGAAAAATAATAAATAATAGTGGGCAAAATTCTTCTCTCTGAGTTTTAAGAGGAATACTGCTAAAGCTTCACCAGTAAATATGATCCCTATTTTGGGAATAAGACACCTAATTTTTCATGTTGTGAAGGTATCCTTCTATTTCTTTTTTATTACATCAAAAAAGAATCTATTTTAAACATTACCAAATATATTTTTAACATCTATGGTGATGTTTTTATGGTATTCCTTTTAAATGTATCAATTCAATGTGGTGAATTATATAATCGGATTTCCTAATACTGGACCATCTTTGCTTTCTTGGAGTAAATGCCATGTTGTTGTTCATATGGTGTATTAATCTTTTCCCCCCAGCTTTATTGAGGTATAATTGCCATATACCATTGTTTAAGTTTTAGGTGTATAGTGATGATTTGGTACATATACATTGTGAAATTATTACAACAATAAGGTTAGTTAAGACATCTTCACCTCAAATAATTACCATGTTTTGTTGTTATGGTGAGAACAATTAAGATCTACTCTCTCAGCAACTTTCAAGTATACAATACAGTATTTTGTTGAGAATTTTTTCATCTGTGTTCATCAGGAATATGGGCGTGTAGTTTTATTTTTTTGTATTGTCCTTATCTGGCTTTGGTGTTAGGATAATTCTGGCCTTGTAAAATGAGTTTGGAGTTTTCCCTCCTCTTAAATTTTCTATAAGACTTTGAGAAGGATTGGCATTTACCAATGAATGACTTCATTTACCAATGAAGTCATCTGGTCCTGGACTTTTCTTTTTGGGAGGTTTTGATTACTGATTCAATCTCTCTTTTTTTTTTAAGATTTTATTTATTTATCTGAGAGAGAGAGAGAATATGAGAGAGAGAGAATGAGCAGGAGAGAGGGGAAAAGGGAGGGGGAGAAGCAGACTCCCTGCTGAGCCAGAAGCCTGATACAGGGCTTGATCCTGGGACCATGGGATTATGACCTGAGCTGAAAATAGATACTTAACCAACTGAGCCACCCAGGCACCCCCTGATTCAACCACTTGACTTATTATTAGTCTGTTCAGATTTTCTCTCTTCATGATTCAATCTTAGTAGGTTATATGTTTCTAGGAATTTGTACATTTCTTCTAGGTTATCCAATCTGTTGACATATAATTGTTCATGTAGTCACCTATGTACCTTTGTATTAGTGTGGTATCAGTTGTAACTTCTATTGCATTTACAATTTTATTTATTTAAGGTCTCTCTCTTTTTTTTATTACGTTATGTTAATCACCATACATTGCATCATTAATTTTTGATGTAGTGTTCCATGATTCATTGTTTACGTATAACACCCAGTGCTCCATTCAGTATGTGCCCTCTTTTCTTATAGGTCTAGTTAAGGTTTGTTAATTTTGTTTATCCTTTCAAAAAACCAACTTTTAGTTCTATTGATCTTTTTTTCTATTGTTCCTCTATTCTTTATTTTACTTGTTTTCTGTGTTCCTTCTACTAATTTTGGGCTTAGATTATTCTTCTTTTTCTAGTTTCTTGAGATGTGAAGGTAAGTTATTTATGTGAGACCTTTTTATTTTTCTTAATGTAGGCATTTATCACTATGAAATTCCCTCTTAGAACTGCTTTTGCCACATGGTGTAAGTTTTGATATGTTTTGTTTCATTTTCGCTTGTTTGTACACCTTCTCTTCCTCTTCAATGAAGTTAAGAGAATCAATTCTCTCATAATGATTTTCTTTTATTAAAATTTAGGTCTCCATCTTTAGATTTATTTCAATCACGATTTTAACTGCTGTCACCTAGCTCAGTGAGTAGAGCATGAGACTCTTAACTGTTATCAGCACTTAAATGAATCAGAAGATTTTAGAGCTACCTAAAAATTACTACCTCAGATTTCAAAAAGAAAATAGTATTTCTAAAAAGGTATCAAATATGTACAATATTATGTATATTTGGAGAGAGGGAAAGAAAATAATGAAAAGTGTTCATGTCTTGAAGTAGTAAAGCAATAGCATCTATATTAATGTATTTTTTATTATAATATGTAGTGTATCATATGTGTAAGTAACGTAATAATGAAGAAAGTTCAATGGAAGCAAAAATGCAAATTAAAACAAACCTTCAGGTAGCTGCTGTTTATTTTTCAGCAAAGGTAAGAATAATTTAAGAAACAAGGGCATCAAGAGATAATACCTCCTTTCATGGATAAACTTCAACTTATGCCACTTTGCAGATATGCTTTTTAAAAAATTTTATTATGTTAATCATGATATATTACATCATTAGTTTTTTATTTTTTATTGTTATGTTAATCACCATATATTACATCATTAGTTTTTGATGTAGTGTTCCCTGATTCATTGTTTGTGCATAACACCCAGTGCTCCATGCAGAACGTGCCCTCTTTAATACCTATCACCAGGCTAACCCATCCCCCCCACCCACAGATATGCTTTATAATGTCATCTGTCTCACAAAACCCCAGATCCAAAAACTCTTTTAATTTTTGGCATACACAGTGAAGTTTTGGTAAAAGACACAGAGAAAAAGCTGTGGCAAAGATTCATTGATAGATTCATTGATACCTTTTAAGCACTCAATTCACCATGGAAAATCAAGGCATTTGATTTTAGTTCAAAATTTGCGGATGTTCTGATTGCTTCTGGAAAATGTTTTTAGATTACAAAAAATGTTATCTACACATAAATGATCCATAACTTGTCTCTTTTGGTATTCTAATTTCACTCATTCCTTACATTAGTAAAGAGACAGAGAAGACCTTATCCCATAAATTGTGATTCCTTAAATACTCAGGCCCTCAAAAGCCCAGCCTAAACTACACATAAACAAAGCACCTAGTTGATAGCTGAGACCAAACAGTTTACTGTACAGTTGACTTAAAGTTGGATTTTTAAAGCATGGAAAGCATCATTGAAACCCAAATTGGGGAGCTTGCATAAATGCTAGATTAAATGCTGTAAGTAGCTCTGAAAATCAAGGCTGCAAACATGGAAAGCAGTCCACTCATAATTACTATGCCACTTGAATTCCAGTAATTTATGGGGAAGGAAAACAAATCTAGTTACTCATCCTCTTCGTGAATGAAATGTGCTCTGCACTACAAATGCAAATTATTATCCCTCATCTAAATCATCAACTTAATGATATTCTATTTCCCAGTCTCATCCTCATGTCACTGACAATGAACAGGCTTAATCTAATGATTAAAAAGTGTTCTCTGTTATATTTGAGCTAGAGTTTATTTCAGAGCTGTGTGCTTTAAAATAATATAAGGAAACGGGGCACCTGGGTGGCTCAGTGTCTGCCTTCAGCTCAGGTCGTGATCCCGGGGTCCTGAGATCGAACCCTGCATCGGGCTCCCTGCTCAGCGGGAGGCCTGCTTCTCCCTCTCCCACTCCCCCTGCTTGTGTTCCCTCTCTCGCTGTGTCTCTCTCTAAATAAAATCTTTAAAAAAATAAAATAATATAAGGATTTTATGTTTTTAGATCTATGTAAGAGAATTTTAAAAGTAATGTTCCTATACTTTCTCCTTAAGAGGAATGATATAAATATATATTAGTTCTTACCCAGAGAGAGCTCAAAATGTACTTCAGAGGGCCAAGATATAAATAGGGCCCATTGGACAACTACGCAGGAGATCAGTAAAAATTCAAAATGATATTATAAGATAAACTCTAAGGGAATACATTAAAGCCTCTTCTTTTTTGAAAAATGTGAGACATGTTCTCCTAAAAATTACAAGTGATCTTTATTACTTTAAGTACTGAAATACTCTTAATTTTATAATAGCCTGATAGTATTCTAGCTGAAGTGATGTACATACACCTCTCCTTTACTTTGTAACCACGTGAATAATCATGTCACATTTTCTTTAGTGATCCAAAATTATGGTTGTAAATGTCAACTGTTATAAAACAGGGAGAAGTAAGTTCTTTACATTTAGTAGCTCCTAATGAAAATGTTTCAGTGATTGCATCTTTTTTTTTTCCTGTCTTTTGATGTGCTGCTTGAGAATTTTCTACTTGTTCTTCTTTTGGACTAGGAAATAAGGTATGATGTGGAAGGTGATGTGTACATATAAATGTGGTTGTGTGTGTGTGTGTGTGTGTGTGTCTATTTGCATGTGTTGGATTCCTTTGGTTCAAGGAACTGAAACACTTGTTATATCTAAAATACTAGAGGATTTTTTCATTATGATGCATGTGGAAAGGACAAAGGCAGAAATCTCTCCCAGCTGATTATGCCTCAGGGAATCTAGCAACAGTAGTGCAATAAAAGAAGACTAGAAAGTGGTTTGGGAACTAGAAAGTCATTTGGGATATAAAGCAATTCTGGGGACAATTGACCAAATGGACCCCACAGATATGTACAGAATATTCCATTCAACAGCAGCAGAACATGTGTTTTTCTGAAGCGCAATATGGAACATTCTCCAGGATAGATCACATGGTAAGTTACAAAACACATCTTAGTGAATCTAAAATGATTGAAATCCTACCAAGTATCTTCTCCTACTACAATGTCTGTAACTAGTGCTTGGGATGCAAAGATGATTATGGTACAGTATTTACCTTCAATAACTTATAACCTAGAAAGTGAGAGACAAATAAGCTGAACAGAGGTTTTAAGTTCTGATTTATGAATCTAAACCTTAGGGAATATCAGGTTTGAAGATCTTGATAAAGGTGCTAAACACATGAAAACCTTTCAGAAAGACTTCTCTCCTTCACATTATAATTCCCTTTCCAGCATTCTATTTGGGAAGTGGTGTTTATTATATATCACAAACCACTGGTGGTTAAAAAACAGAAGAGGCCTAGAAAATCATTCTGAGCTTGAAAAAAGTTGTTGAAGTTTCAGTGCTCTTGGTGACGAATTTGATTGTGTGCATTTTTCATTAAGAATCAGAGCATGTGCCTCATTCTGCATTGAAGCCAACAGCAGAAGCACAACAACATCCCCAAGGTGTGGTGACTAATACTTTGAGTAAGGTCTCAGTGTTCCCTTTATAGATCAGGTGTTAATATACACTGACATGCTTGCTCACAGCACTGAAAATTAATACGAACAAAGTGGGCTAAATAAAGTGTCACTCTGAAAATGCAAATGCTTTGGGTAGAATGGGAAACATTTTATGGCTTTCTTTAAAAATATTTTCTCAGTTCCTTTGAAGATAAAAATATGCTAAAAATCCCTTTAAGATCTTTTAGGGGTGGTTGTATTTTTTCTTCTACATCTTGTACTGAAGCAAAACCTTTAATTTGTGTTATAATAAACATATTTCCAGAAAGGAAAGGTTGGAATTAATTCATGAACAAGTATTTTTCCAAAGACAATCATTTTTATCCTTCAAAATGATGATGGTATTTGTAATGAAGTCCTTTAAAAAAAAACAAAAACAAAAACAACTGTTTCTCCTTGGTAGTTTAATTATAGAATCAAAGGTCTGGAAAGGATACAAGTGGTCAGTTAATCAAAACATCTGGACACACAGGAGTTTCATTTCATCTTCTTAGGGCAAGAACCTTGGCCAGCCAATTTTTGGGGGGGGACCAGCAGTGACCATTTCATAGATTCATTGAGCTGGTAAGGACCTTAGAGATTAACCTAGTAGGGATTATTCAAAGAACTTTGTAATTCTTGGTAAAGGGGATTAAAAACAAACACACAAACAAAAAGCACATTTGTAATTCTGGAACTATTTTCCTTAAAAGTAGATTCATGTTAAAAAAAAAAAAGAACTCTTAGATTCAAACATAAAGAGCTTCAATAATGTAACTAGTTATGTTTTTTCTATGGGCACTGGCCTAAGTTTAGTGCAATGGTTAGTAACGTAGAATATGGCAACATTCTTCTGGTTTAGAATCCTCTCTCTGCCACTTATTTGTTGTGTGACCTTGGATAAATTATTAAATACTTCAGTTTCCTTTTCCGTAAAATGGGGGTAATAATAAACCTATTTAATAGAGTTTTTGTGAATATTAAGTGAGTTCATAGAAAGTGCTTAAAATACTCCTTGCCACATAAAAATTACTATGTATGTTTAAACTGTCATTTTTTATAAATTAATCCTTGCAACGTTACTAGGGATAGTGTTTTAATAGCTGGGAAAATTGAGGCTTGCAGAAGGCAAATAACATGCACAATGTCATTGAACTAGTAAGCAAGCCCAGCTGGGCATAGAGCACAATGGTTTTCACTGCAAAGTATATATTCTACATGATATTGTTTTGAGTTTCTCCCTATGTTATCATGTGCCACCCATATTATTATTCATTCAATGCCACTTTAGTTAATATTCAAATTTTTATATAAAAAATAGATCATGGTATCATTCTTAGTTAATTTATATTTTTATACTAAGTTACAAGCTAGACAAGTTTTATTTCAACACACTTTTTAAGAGAAAAAATATATGAATTTTTTATTGCTGCCATAGAAATTACCACAAACAGTAGTTTAACACATTGTAAACTTATTTCTCTTATAATTCTGGAGGCCAGAAGTCTGAAATAAGTTTCACTGGGATAAAGGCAAGGTGTCTGTAGGTTGGATCCTTCTGGAGACTCTAGGAGAGAATCTGTTTCCTTGCCTTTTCCAGCTTCTAGAGGCATTCCTGGGCTTATGGCCCCTTTCTCCATCTTCAAAGTATATCACTCAAATTTTTGTTTTCATTGTCGTATTGCCTTCACTCCTTCTGAACATCTGCATCCCTCTTATAAAGATCCTTGTAATCACAGCGGGTCCACCTGGAAGATACAAGATAATCTTCCTATATCAAGATCCTTAACTTAATCACATCTGCAAGTTTCCTTTTGCCATCTTCATAGTTTCTGAGAGTTAGTCCATGGACATCTTTGGGGGAGGGCATTATTCAGCTTACAACACAAGGTTTGGATTAAAAGATACTTATTTCATGTCATTTTGAAAATCCAAATAGCATAAATTTAAAGAACAGAGAGAATATTTGGATAAAACTCTTGATCCCCTTTCATGTTTTACTCCCTCCACCCACATACTGGCTCATTGAGGCTACTGTAAGATCTGATGTTTGTTAATTATCAATTTTATTGTCAGGAAGATGCCTCTTTAGGATAGAATACTCATCTAAATATGGCAAAGGATTCATGGCAACAAATATTTGACTATAAATATTATAAGGTTAAAGAAAAGTCATGATAACTTTAATTTTCTTTGCATTTTTTGGCTGAATCAAACTTGAACTACATTTTTCAAAGTGTTTTTCTGAAAAATACACTCAGATGACCACTTCTACCCATCCCCATATTTTAGGTTTTTGTTTTACAAAACAATGAGAACAAAAGGCAATTTTGCTGCAGTTTAGATAAGTTTTATATAATTACATCTTTTGGATAAAGAAAAAAAATTGCATTACATTAAATTTATAATCCAAGGTCAGGTGTCATAATCAGTTTAAGGCCAGAGTTGAGAACATAACATGACCATTGAGAGATTAGCTTGCACAGGTGAACATAAACTAGTCAGGGCTATTCAGTCAATAAAGATAAGACCTGAGAATAGATATAAGATTTATGTATATAAAATCACTTTTGGTATGTATACAGGACCCATAAATATCATCATGAAATCTTATAACATTAGTAAAGTTACCACACCCTTTCCTAAAATTTAAAAGAAATTTTAGAAAAAAAATTAAAGGGACTCTCAATAAACCAGCATTTTCAGAGAATGCACTAGTTGACTCAGTTAAATAGCATGATCAATTAAATTTCACCAATTTTTAAAGACCATTGAACTCAACATATCCTAAAACACCTATTGATTAATCATACAAAAACATTTATTATTATTGAGTTCTTACTATGTGCCACACACTGGGGTCTAAGTTTTAAATACAAATATAAATAAGATACCATTCTTCTGAGACTTTTAGAGTCCAACTGGGAAGCCATATTATCAAGAAAACCCCGGAGTATACAATAATAATAATATGCACTATGGCGGAGGAATTTACATAATATGAGAACACCTAACCTTAAAATTGGCCAGAGGTTAAGACTTCCTGTAGGTATTACTTAAAGCTGAGACTTCAAAGGGAAAAAGCAATTGCCTTTATGAAGAAGGGAAGAGTCCACATCACAGTCAAAGACATAGAATAATTTTTTCAGGGAACTATTTTATTTGGCAAAATAGAGGAGTGATAGACTATGAGGCTGACCAGCACTAGGTTGTGAATACATTTTTTTTTTTGCTAAGTTAGAGAATTTGATTTTCATTTTTAATTCTATGAATTAAAATATGAGGAATGAAATAATCACATCTGTGATTTAAAAAAAATCTGATAGCATGTCAAGGCTGGATTAGGTAGAGAAATTTTATACAGGGAAAACCACTAACTAAAATGTGATTTCAGTAATCCAGTTAATAACTAATAAAGATATTGCATAACAAAATAGAAATAGGCACGAGTGGGGGTAGCAAAATAAGGATATGGATGCAGATTCAGCAAAACACGAAAGTTAGGTAAGAGAGGAGGCAGGGATTTCTTTCAGGTAGATGATAATGTAGTCACTAAAATGGAGAATATAAGAAAAGAGGCAGATTTTGTAAAAAGGATAATGAATAAGTGTTTAGACTAGGTTAGTGGTATGCCCATAGGATATTTCAAGGGAAATATCATTTATATTGTTGGGTATATTGGCCTGGAGATCAGAAGAGAGTTCTGGGATGAATATACAGATAGATGTGTATGTGTGTGTGTGTGTTGTGTGTGTGTGTGCACACACACACATACACATATATATTATATATATATAATTTATTAGATGTGCACAAAGAATTGAGGCCATATGATTAGATTTGTCCGAGGAAGGTGAGAAGAGTAAGATGTTTTAGGATGGAGGTCTAGAGAATACTGCCCTTTAATCCTTTAATGGAAATAAATAAGGAAGGAAGGAAAGGAGAGATGCTGTTGAAACATCTAAAATATCACAGTGATAGCCTAAGGTCTAGTCCAATAGGAAAAAATAGAGGAATATCTTTAGGACATAAAACAAGCATTGTGGCAACTTCTACTCTCATTTTCTAACCCTGAGGTAGCAAATTCAATTGCCAATGGGAACCAGGCAGGTAATTTAATGAGAAGTTTGGGTGTAGAGTAATGACAAGGGTCTGTCATATGCCAGAGAACATATGGTATGCAAGCTGCTATGTAGGTCCTGCCTATGATTGTCCTGTGGGAATTTGGGTCAATGTTGCCAGATATTTGGCTTTTTCAAGAAAACCTGAAACTCTGTATTTTTATATGAAATCTGCCAAATTTAAAATGTTCAAAGGCTCACAAAAAGTACCTAGAGATTTTTTTTTTCAGCCTAGTTTGCAACATCTGCCTCAGCATCCATGACAGAAGCAATTCTGGGCCCGGGAGAGCACTGGTTGCCCTCACTATTATAATCTTCCATGTCCATATGCATGAATAGGTTCTCTGCCTTGATGAATACTTGTGATGTTCTGTGCTACTCTGTTTAAAAGTTGGCAACTGGGAAAATTAAGAAGGAGCTCATGGAAACAGATATTTTAATCAATGTCTAGGACTGTTTTTATAAACTTTGCTAGCTACTGTTATGTACAAACTTGATGTCTCTAAATAGGCTGTTCATATATATTTTAGCATTCTCACTTGGGCACCTTTCAGGTGAAAAGCATGCTCTCAGGAGGAGGTATAAAGTGAAATGTTTAATCACCCTAATTATAAATGCATATTATTAGTGTTGAACTATCTATATTTTACTTGGACCTTGTGAGTTCAGTGTCCGTAAGTTAAATGGGACTCATTTTGTCAAAATTACTTAATCTTCATTTTTTATCTTGAGGGTATACCATGAGCATTTCAGTATTTTTAAGTCTCACTTGCTACTCATGTCACTTATTTGGAGCAAGAGCAATTTTACTATCTATCAATTAGTGATTTCTTTTGTTTGGGAATATACAATCTAAGTAACCTTAGAATAGGAAAAAATAATTAGATTGTAACTCTTCACAGGTAGTACACACAATTTTCTCATTTATAAATTGAGCATCAAACATTGTCCTTCTTTTGTATATGAAAGACCATTTAATTAGGAGGACTGATTTTCTCTACCTTTACCTCAAGTTCTACTATTTGGCTTTAAGTTCTGAAACAGATGACAAGTACGTAAAGAAAAAAAAAAAGACTGCGTTTTTTTTAGGGAATGAAATAGAATCGGTTTTGAGAGGAGTCAAGTCAGTGGATGAGTAGGGGGACCCTAAGCTTGTCTCATCCCTCAAACACAGCTAAATAGTTATCAAATCATTCTGAACACCCAAGAAATAAATTAGGTCTGAGAGAACAAAACGTCAAGTCTACAAGTAGAAAAGCAACCACTGTTTAGAAGATAGGAAGTGTGGAGAGTTGAATTGGGGGAGATAGAACTATGAATATGGCAGCAGGGAGGGACCCTGTTTATGGAGGCTACCACAATGTATTATAAGTGATGGAGCACAAAATCTAAACTTTTAGAAGTCTGTTACCATGGGGGACATCCCTGGCTTAAAGGTGCGCAGGTGGTGTAGCGGGGTAGACTCCCAGGAGTGACAACGGGGTCTGAAAATCCCCTGGGTCGAAAGATCAGGTGGTGCCAATGTGCAGCAGTGTTCCTAGGCATAAGATCAGGAAAACCGGCTGGAGCAGTCGGTCTTGGTGCTGGTTTTCTCTTCTGTTTTGCCACAGACTGCGAACCACTGAACAGTCTTGTGCCTGCTTTCCTGGCACTGGCCAGCAAATGGCAAAAGTGTGACGAGACCCTCCTCTGGAGGAACAATGCAGGTCCATGCCCTGGGAGTCCCTAAAATTTGGAGTTTTGAAATTTAGTCCCACACCTGATAAAAAAGCTTGGATGTAGGCAGGGTGAACACAGTGTTTAGATGGAAACTTGGGACACAAGAGGCATGAACTTTCAGTTTCAGGGCTAGAGAGAGGGGTGCATCCATATTCATCCCACCCGTTAGTGCTGAAAACCTTCAAGGAGCAAAACAGCGCCACCTAGTGGATACTGGAGTTGCTTACGCCAAGCCCCGCCCCCTGCACCCTGGAGGCGCATTTCTCTGAAACAAGTCAGCCTGAGAATGAGGCAACAGGCCCCATCCCCAGAAGACCAGCACAGACAACTAACTCACACCAAGTCTACTGAACAGAGTGCTGCAAAACTTCAGCTCTAGAGGAAATAGGATATGGTGTCCTTTTTCGTTTACTTTATTTTTTTAATTCCTTTTATTTTTTCATTTTTATTTTTATATATATTTTATAAATATATTTTATTTTTGTTTATTATATATATACACACATACATGTATACTATATATATAATAATAATTTGGGATCTTTTAACTAGCAGATGAAAACACACCCCAAATCTAGTGGGTTTTTTTGTTTTTTTTGTTTTGTTTTGTTTTGTTTTCTCTTTTTTCTTTTCTTTTCTGGACAAAATGATAAGACAGAGAAATTCACTCCAAAAGAAAGAATGTGAAGTAGAACTCAAGGCTAGGGATTTAATCAATACAGTTATAAATAAGATGTCTGAACTCAAATTTAAAAAAAAAAAACAATTATAAGGATACTAGCTGTGTTTAAAGAAAGTATAGAGGATGTTAGAGAATCTCTTACTGCAGAGATAAAATAACTAAAATCTAGTCAGGCCAAAACTAAAAGTGCTATAACCAAGATGCAAACACAAATGGAAGCTGTAAAAATGAGGATGGGTGAAGCAGGAGTGAATTAGTGATATAGAAGATAAAATTATAGAAAATAATGAAGCTGAAAAGAAGAGGGAAAGAAAAGTAATGGATCATGAAGGTAGAGTTAGGGTACTCAGAGACTTATTAACACATAATAACATTTATATCATAGGAATCCCAGAAGATAAAGAGAAGAAGGGGCAGATTTATTTGAACAAATTATAGCTATATTTTGAAAAATTACAGCAAATTATTATCCTTCCCTAATCTGGGGAAAGACACAGACGTCAAGATCCATGAAGCACAGAGACCTCCCACTAAATTCAACAAAAACCGACCATCACCAAAGTATATCATAGTCAAAATTACAAACTACACAGGGAAAGGATCCTGAAAGAAGCAAGGGGAAAAAAAAAAGTCCTTGACTTACAAGGAAAGACAGATCAGGCTTGCAGCAAATCTGTCCACACAAACCTGGCAGGCCAGAAGAAAGTGTCAGGAAATATTCCACATGCTGAATAGGAAAAATATGCAGCCAAGAATTCTTTATCTAGCAAGACTGTCATTCAGAATAGAAGGAGGGATAAAAAGTTTCCCAAACAAAAACTAAGGGAGCGTGTGACCACTAAACCAGCCCTGCAAGAAATTTTTAGAGGGACTCTTTGAGTGGAGAAAAAAGACCAAAAGCAACAAAGACTAGAAAGGACCAGAGAACATCACCAGAAACACCAACTCTACAGGTGACACAATGACACTAAATTCATATCTTTCACTAATCATTCTGAATGTAAATGGACTAAATGCTCCAATCAAAACACATAGGGTAACAGATTGGAATAAAGAAAAACAAGATCCATCTATATGCTGCCTACACAAGACTCATTTCAGACCTATAGTCACTTGCAGACTGAAAGTGAGGGGATGGAGAACCATCTATCATGCTAATGGACATCAAAAGAAAGAGTAGCCATATTTACATCAGACAAATTAGATTTTGAAACAGACAATAACAAGAGATGGAGAAAGAAATTATATCATAATTAAAGGGTCTATCCATCAAGAAGATCTAATAATTATAAATATTTATGCCCCCCAACTTGGGAGCACCCAAATATATAAATCAATTAGTAATAAACATAAAGAAACTCATTGATAATAATAAATAATAGTAGAGGACTTTAACTCCACACTTACAGCAATGGACAGATCATCTAAGCAGAAAATCAAGAAGGAAACAATGGCTTTGAATGACACACTGAGCCAGATGGACTTAACAGATATATTCAGAACATTTCATCCTCGAGCACCAGAATACACATTCTTTTCAAGTGCCCAGGGAACATTCTCCAGAATAGATCACATACTGGGTCACAAATCAGCCCTCAACAAGTACAAAAAGATTGAGATGATAATGATACTATGCATATTTTCAGACCACAACACTATGAAACTTGAAGTCAACCACAAGAAAGAATTTGGAAAGACCTCAAATACATGAAGGTTAAAGGACATCCTACTAAAGAATGAATGGGTCAACCAGGAAATTAAAGAATAAATTAAAAAAATACATGGAAGCAAATGAAAATGAAAACATGACAGTCTTAAACCTTTGGGATGCAGCAAAAGCAGTCCTAAGAGGGAGTTTATTGCAATACAGGCCTTCCTCAAGAAGCAAGGGAAGTCTCAAATACACAACCTATCCTTACACCAAAAGGAGCTAGAACAGCAACAGCAAATAAAGCCTAAATTCAGCAGAAGGGAAATAATAAAGATTAGAGCAGGAATAATATAGAAACAAACAAACAAAAAAACAGTAGAAAGGATTGATGAAACTAAGAGCTGGTTCTTTGAAAGAACTAATAAAATTGATATAGCCCTAGTCAGACTTATCAAAAAGAAAAGATAAAGGACCCAAGTAGATAAAATCATGAATGGAAGAGGAGAGATCACAACCAACACCACAGAAGTACAAACAATTATAAGAGAATACTATGAAAAATTATATGCCAACAAACTGGGCAAACTGGAAGAAATGGACAAATTCCTAGAAATTTACAACACCAAAACTGAAACAGGAAGAAATAGAAAATTTGAATAGACCCATGACCAAAAAAGAAATCAAATCAGTAATCAAAAATCTCCCAACAAAAGTCCTGGGCCAGATGCCTTCCCAGGGAAATTCCACCAGATATTTAAAGAAGAATTAATACCAATTCTTCTCAAATTGTTCCAAAAAAATAGAAATGGAAGGAAAACTTCCAAACTAATTCTATAAAGCCAGAATTACCTTGATTCCAAAAGGAGATAAAAAAGGAGACTTACAGACCAATATCCCTGATGAACATGGATGCAAAAATTCTCAGTAAAATACTAGGAAATCGAATTTAATAGTACACTAAAAGAATTATTCACCACGATCAAGTGGGATTTATTCCTGGGCTGCAGGTATGGTTCAATATTCACAAATCAATCAATGAGATTCACCACATTAATAAAAGAAAGGATAAGAACCATATGATCCTCTCACTAGATACAGAAAAGACATTTGACAAAATACAGCATCTTTTCTTCATAAAACCCTCAATAAAGTAGGAATAGATGGAATGTATCTCAACATCTTAAAGGCCATATATGAAAGATGCACAGCTAATATCATCCTCAAAGGGGAAAAACTGAGAGCCTTTACTGTCTTGTCAGGAACAAGACAAGGATGTCCACTCTCACCATTACTACTTAACATAGTACTGGAAGTCTTAGCCTCAGCAATCAGAAAACAAAAAAGAAATAAAAAGGCATCAGAATCATCAAAGAAGAAGTCAAGCTTTCACTATTTGCAGATGAAATGATACTCCACATAGAAAACTTGAATGACCTCACCAAAAAATTGCTAGAGCTAATACATGAATTCAGCAAAGTTGTGGGATATAAAAATCAATGTGCAGAAATCTGCTGCATTTCTATACATCAATAATGAAGCAGCAGAAAGAGAAATCAGGGAAAAAATCCTATTTACAATTGCACCAAAAACCATAAGATACCTAGGAATAAACTTAACAAAAGAGGTAAAAGATCTGTATTCTGAAAACTATAAAACATTTGTGAAAGAAATTGAAGAGGACACAAAGAAATGGAAAAGCATTCCACGCTCATGGATTGGAAGAACATTGTTAAAATGTCTATGCTACCCAAAGCAATCTACATATTTAATGCAATCCCTATCAAAATACCACCAGCATTTTTCACAGAGGTAGAACAAACAATCTTAAAATTTTCATGGAACCACAAAAGACTCCAAATAGCCAAAGCAGTTCTGAAAAAGAAAAACAAAAGTGGAAGCATCACAATTTCGGATTCCAAGCTATAATACAAAGCTGTCATCATCAAGACAGTATGGTACTGGCACAAAAACAGACATGCAGATCAATGGAACAGAATAGAGAGCCCAGAAATGGACCCATAACTCTATGGCCAACTAATCTTCAACAAAGCAGGAAAGAATATCCAATGGAAACAAAGACAGTCTCTTCAACAAATGGTGTTGAGAAAACTGGACAGCAACATGTAGAAGAATGAAACTGGACCAGTTTCTTACACCATGCACAAAAATAAATTCAAATGGATGAAAAACCTAAATGTGAGATAGGAAACCATCAAAATTCTAGAGGAGAAAACAGGTAGAAACCTCTTTGACCTTGGCTGTAGCAACTTCTTACTAGACATGTCACCAGAGACAAGGGAAACAAAAGCAAAAATGAACTATTGGGACTACATCAGTATAAAAAGTTTTTGCACATCGAAGGAAACAATCAGCAAAATTAAAAGGCAACCTATGGAATGGGAGAAGATATTTGCAAAATTAACAATACAAGCTAAAATTAACAATATAAGAGATAACAGTTGTTGGCAAGGATGTGGAGACAGGGGAACCCTCACGTACAATTAGTAGTAATGCAAACTAGTGCAGCCACTCTGAAGAACAGTGTGGAGGTTTTTCAAAAAGTTTAAAATAGAACTACCCTACAATCCAGCAATTGCACTACTAGGTATTTACCCAAAGGATGCAAAAATACAGATTTGAAGGGGTACATGCACCCCGATGTTTATAGCAGTATTATCAACAATAGCCAAACTGTGGAGGAGCCTGATGTCCATCAACTGATGAATAGATAAAGAATATGTGGTGTATACACACACACACACACACACACACATACACACACACACACACACAATGGAATATTACCCAGCCATCAAAAAAATGAAATCTTGCAATGACATGGATGGAGCTTGAGTGTATTATGCTGAACAAAAGTCAGTCAGAGAACAACAAATATATGATCTCACTCATATGTGGAATTTAAGAAGTAAAACAGATGAAATAGGGGAAGGTGTAAAAGAAAAAAAAGAGAGAGGAAAACAAACCATAAGAGACTCTTAGCAATAGAAAACAAACTGAGTGTTTATGGAGGGAGTTGGGTGGGGGATGGGCTAGATGGGTGATGGGTATTAAAGAGGGCACTCATTGTGATGAACACTGGGTGTTGTATGTAAGTGATGAATCACTGAATTCTACTCTAGAAAACAATATTGCACTGTATGTTAACTAAAATTTAAATTAAAAAATATATAGAATTGGTTTTCAATATATTAATAATAAACATTTTGTGTACCTTTGTTCCTAAAATGGCTGTTATGTGTACCTATATTTTATATCCCACAATGAAGATGCCAAGAAAACACCCACCTAGGGCATTGCTGATTATTCTCTGCTGAACTATATAGGAATAGACTTTGGGGGAGGAAAACAAAACATAATAATCCCATATCAGATATGCTGCAAGGAATTTGATACCAAAAGTGTTTCTGAACTGGTTATAAGGAAAACTCCATTTAAGATACTCTATTTGAAAGGGTTGGACACGGGCATCTGGGTGGCTCAGTCGGTTAAGAGTTGATTTCCACTCAGGTTCTGATCTCAGGGTTGTGGTCTCAAGCTCCATGGCAGGCTTCATGCTCAGCGGGGAGTCTGCTTCAGGATTCTTTCTCTCTCTCTGCTCCTCCCCCTTCTCCTCTCTTTCTCTCTTTCTCTAAAATAAATAAATAAATCTTCAAAAAAAGAAAAGAAAAGAAAGGGTTGGGCAATAGTAGGGAAAACATTTTACTTGGGAAAATGTAAAAGTAAGTAAATAAATATTTCTTTTTTTTAAAGATTTTATTTATTTATTTGAGAGAGAGAGAGAGAGAAAGAAACAGCATGAGAGGGGAGAAGTTCAGAGGGAGAAGCAGGCTCCCCGCTGAGCCGGGAGCCTGATGTGGGACTCGATCCCAGGACTCCGGGATCATGACCTGAGCCGAAGGCAGTCGCTTAACCAAGTGAGCCACCCAGGCGCCCTAAATAAATATTTCTTATTACCATGTTGTTACTGCAAGCATGAGTCATGGAATTCATCAAATAAGGAGATTTTAAAGTGCATGTGTGGGACACCTTTTGAAGTCTCATAAATATTTACATTTTTTCTAAAGATGATATTTGAGTATTTTCAAGATAATTTTTGGTGTCAAATGTATCAATGACTTTCACAGCAGAAAATGGCCTTTGAAATTTTCAAGTTCAATCTTTCCTCTACTTTTCAGAAGAGGAATTTGATAAAATCAGAAGACTAGTTTGTAGAAGAGTTAGAAGTCAAATTCAGGGCTCTTTATTCTATGCCCAGTATATTTTCAACTATACATTTTTATATTCAACCATTCTTTATAATATAAACATTATTACAACAGCCAAGAATCAAGGGAAGAAATCTTTGGACATTTAAATTGGCTTGGCATTTTATGAAGAAGTTCATTAATTGTATAGTATACCTAGATGAAATTACAAACTTTAAATTACCATTAAGACACACACACATAAATATATGTCTACACATTTTATCTGGTGGTGTTCACCTTCAGCATATACTCTGACTGCTATAGTTATTTAGGGACTGCTTGGTGTTTATTTCTGTTTTTATCCTTGAGGGATATTTAACTTGGTGCTTGCCTTGGTAAGCGGTTCCTGGGGATAAATATCTTTTTAGAAGTCCTGAATCTAAAATTCTCTCTCCTAAGAAAATACCTGTCACTTAACAAGGGTTTGATTTATTTGGTTATTAGACTCTCTCCTGAAGTATTGGAAAATTCTGGACTTTTATATAAAAACTGGAAGTTGCAACTTGATTACAACACAGCAGTTTGTATTTAGACACAAAAACTTTGTTTGAAAGATATGATTGAGAGTACCACATTGCTACATATATGCAAGGGATTGTGAGTTTCTCATGTATTAGTGGTTCAGCCCTAAAATGCCAGGGTACTTCTAAACTACGCCTGTTTGAACCCCATAAGGAGGAGCCGTATAATTATTTCTCAGATAAGAACCTGGTCTATGCTCTCTTATTTATTTAACTCACTTATTTACTTAAAGGACAAAAGTGCCTGCTTATAGCTCCACTTCTGGAACTAGAAAGTTATTCTTTAATTGAACTAATAAAATAATTATGAATTATAAACTAATTATAAAATATAAACATAAAATAATTATAAATTAATATAAAATGTTATATAGAAAACTGATTATATACTCATGATTTTCTCATTACACTAAAAAATGAGACGTGCATACTGTTTGCATTTAAATTTAAGCTTGATTATTTATACATATATAAGAACTGTGTAATGAACTTGGAAAACTCTTGTTTGGGTTTGGGTGTCTGTGTTTTTTGTTTGTTTTTTATTAAAGTATAGTTGATACACAATGTTACACTAGTTTCAGGTGTACAGTGTAGTGATTTGACACATCTATATGTTATGCTGGGCTCATCATAAGGGTAGCCGCCATCTGTCACCATACAACACTATTACAATACCACTGACTATATCCCGTATGCTGTGCCTTTCACCCCCATGACTTGCTCAGTCCATAAAGGGAGGCCTGTATCTCCTAGTCCCCTTCACCCACTTTTGCCCATCTGCCCTCCCCTCTCCTTTCTGGCTACCATAAGTTTGTTCTGTGTATTTATAGGTCTGTTCCTGTTTTTTGTTTGTTTTGGGTTTTAGATTCCACCTATAAGTGAAACCATATATAAGTGAAATTAGTATGGCATTTGTCTTTCTCTGACTTATTTCACTTAGCATAATACCCTCTAGTGCCATCCATGTTGTCACAAATGTCAAGATCTTATTTTTTATGACTGAGTAATGTTCCATTGTGTGTGTGTATGTACCACAGCTTCTTTGTCCATTCATCTATTGATGGATACTTGTGTTGCTTCTATGTTTTAGCTATTGTAAGTAATGCTGCAGTAAATATGGGGTGCAGATATCTTTTCAAATTAGTGTTTTCTTTTTCTTTTGGGTAAATACCCAGGAGTAGAATTACTGGATCATATGGTATTTCTATTTTTAATTTTTTTGATGTGGTTTAGATTCATGATGATTGTACTTGCCAGGGCTAAAGAAGAAGGAGGAGCTAAACATGAATAAGTTTCTGGCTTTAGTACTGATGGATGCCCTAATAATTTACTGAGCATCAGTTATGTGCAAAGCACTGCACTAGGTTCTGTGTGATAGTGAATACAATGTGTTCTTGTTTCATGGGCTCCCTCAGCTAAGAGAGAGAGGTTGAGAGACAGGGAGAGAGGTTGAGAGACAGAGAGAGATGAACAATGGACTATAACATACTGTGATAATACACAGAGGCATCTTAGTGCCTTGGAAACATGGACAAGTGAGTGATTCATTCTGCCTAGTTTTCCAGGGGCAGTGTGGGCTGAATATCAAGAAAAGCTTCACAAAGAAGATATGTGAGCTAGACCTTAGAGGTTAGTAAAGAGAGAGGAGAAGGGCAAGGGAAAGCAGAGGAAACAGCCTAACAAGGGCACCAGAAGATTTATCTTAATAACTTCATTTATTTATTTATACTTCTTCTCATTCCACAAAGAATTTGAAATAGTTCACAAAAGTTCAAAAAAGTATGAAGTGTTGTGAGAGTAATAAATAGTCTAGTGTGGCTAAAAAACTGGAAGCATGATGGTACGTCAAAGTTTGAAGAGAACAGTTCAGGATGTGTTCGTGAAGATTTATGTGCTGTGCTAGGAGGTTAACTTTTCTCCTACCATGACTTCATGCTGAAAATCTTGTTAAGTATAAATGCATTAATTGGATTAAAAGGATTAATTAAATTCCAAAACAAAAATAGAGGCAACATATATCTTTTGTCATTACTTTGCAGAGGATCAAATTATACATGCATTTATTCATTCAATAAATAAATATTTAACAGTACATTGGAACCTCATTAGTCATAAGAGAAACATGGTTATTGCAGTTGAGGTGCGAATAATCTAATAGAAAATATAATTATTAAACTAATAATCCAACAAAGTAATTAGATTTGTGTAAAGTGTTAGAAAGGAAAAATTCAGGTTGCCATGACAGCATTTAAAATGGGGAACTTAACCTAGTCAGGAAGGTCAAGGAAGTGATAATTAAGGTAATTAGGTCAAGTGATGATGGATTAATCCTCTGTGGTACATGAAAATGCCGGTGTTATAGGGAAAAGGTAAACAGCATTTGTATGTGTGTGTATTTGTCTACTTATCTAACATACATTGAAGTACTACTAGGTAGTATGAGAAAAACAGGAAGAAATAATGTAACACTGCTTCTATAAATTCACCTTGCACTTAATAGTTTAGGAGCCATTCCTTTTTAATCAGACGCTCGTTCTACTACTCCACAAAATAAGACTCTGCAAATAAATATCCTTAAACTTCTCTGACATGGATGATAATACCAGGACTGTCTTTTTGAGAACCATGGCCTTTTAGGGGAATTAGTGGACTGGTAATAAAGGGAGAGACCTCTCTGGCTTATGGAGACTAAAGTGATTTTATTAACAGTCAGTGAACCATAGGAATTAAGTTAAGATTTCCCCTTGCCAGCTCAAAAGGCTCAATTTTGAACAAAGCATATGTGATTAAAATAACCACAAGAACAGTAGCAACAACTCCTTTCATTATATATCCCTTGGTCTTCTCCAAGTTTTAGTTTTTACCCATCACTATTACAATGAGAAATGATAGGGCTAAACTGTCACTGGGCTGTCTGCTGCTAATTCAGTGATAGATGCCCCCAACTATCTCCTCTGACACTCTCTTGACTTGGAGACCCAGCGTCTTGTGTACCAGAATAAACCTCAAAGTACTAAGGAGTCCAGGTTTTAACTGGCATTTAATTATCACATATAAAGAGTATAATTGGGTTGTCCCCCAGGTCCAGTAGCAATAGAAGTGTCTAGATTATATATAGAAATTAGAACAAAAAGTTAAGGTGGGATATTCTGAAGAACAGTGAATGCAAATCATCACTGTGTGGTAAGGAACACCAGAGTTTATGTTTCCCAGTTCTGTCTAAAATGACCTATAACAGAAATTGGATAAAGTGAGGCTCAGAAGGCAAAATGATTTCCCAGAGGTTAGCTATCCAGTAAGTTGTTCAGCCTAGTGTTGAGGGTGGGCCTCTCAAGCATATGACCAAAACTTATTTTTCCATCACTACCATCTCTTGAAGTCCCTATTCCAAAAGGAAAGGGGAAGTTTAGCCGGAGAGATAAGACATGCATATAAATAACCAGAATATAAAGTGCCGTGTGGGAGATACAGATAGAGTGATATTATACTGACTTCTTTTCAATGGAATCTCATAGAGGCTTTTATGAAGGAAATGGAATTTGTTATACTGAGCTTCCATTCATGGCAAGGGAGCGGTCTATTTTGGCATAAAGCATGTTTCAGTATTTGAACCTCAGGGGAGATAACATAAAGGTAAATATGTGCCAAGGATGGCTTTGCTGTTTTTACTTTATTTATTTTATTTTTAAAGATTTTATTGGCAGCTTAAGCTGAGTTCTGAGACTTCTACTTGACAAAAGTACTACTAGCTTAGCTGCATTTGGGACAATTTACTATGTGATAAAAATTGTCATTTGTAGCTGCTTTTCCTGTCAGTAGAGACTAAGGATTTCATTACCACCAAAATGCCTGTCTCAGTGTAAAGGTCAGAGGCATGTTGGAGAAAATGCTCACATATTTAACTGTCACAAAAATTGTTCTCTTCCCACAAACTCTAGAACAAGTACTCTCTGAGGGTTCTCCATTCATTGCACATAGAATGAATGTGGGCACTTGGTTATAGAAGATACTAACACTTTAAATTTGATGCATTTTTCATTGGTGGAAAGAGATGGAGAGAGAATTGTAATTTGTGCATTCTAGATGTTTATGGGAAAAAAGAGTGGGCATGTGTGGGAAGTTAGGTTCAGGAATGGGACAAAATGTTTCTGCTCAGGTCATTTCCTGCCAACCTCTTTTTTCAGCCCAACTCAGGCCATGACACTTTGTGGAACTTAAATGATTAATAAGACTTCCCAGCAGGACAACAAACCAACCTGAACCACAACAGAATGTTACAGGTTACTGTCTAGAGTAAGAGCAAATGTCCGCAGAGGGCTATAATGACAAGAAATAGCAGAGAGGGCTTAAAATGACATCAGTGAGATACTGAATAGAAGAAAAAGGAAGGAATCAACATGCTTTTGTTAGGATATCCTCTTTGTGCCGGGATAGTTTGGATTTTAGGTAATCAAAACAAATAGAAACACTTATTAGGCACCTAGATGCTACAGAAGCAATGTAGCCCCTTTGACTCTCCTCGGGTTCCCTTTTCATATGGCATAGGGAGCCTGGACCTAGCTGTGCACTATACCAAGGTTATTTTGCTGTTTTTCCTCAAGTTTTTCTGAACACGTGTCCTTTGGGTGGAAGGGGAGTATGCCTATAAATTTAGCTTCATTTACACAGTAATAAAGCATGACCTAATTTGGGGACATCTCTTAACATTCTTCTATATGTACCATAGAATCTAGTTATTCCAGGAATTGCTTCCTGGAGCAAAACAAGGAAAAAGGCTGATACAGTTGGAAAATGGCCTTGATGTTCAGCTAAAAATATGGATTCAGATTTGGAGATAACAAAAGCATTATCCAAAAACAGAAAGTAAGTTAGTGGCTGCATGTACATCAAGCAAAGGACCCTATTATCTGGAATCAGTAGAACCAAGTCCTGAATTTCAAATTCAGTACTATAGATAAGAAAGAGAGGAGGAATCTGGATAAGCAAAGGTCAACCATTGATGAAGGAAATACACATACCCACACACAAGCCCACACACACAGCCAAATGAGGTGGAAACACTTTTTAAAGCTTGAGATTCTTCTATATGATTCACTTTGTAAATCAATTAGTAATATGGGAGATGGCTGTTTTCTTGTCTTTAGGTTTTTATCAAACATTACCATTCAATTACATTAATGTGGACTTTAACATCTGTATTAGTCTCTTATTAGCACAAATTTATGGCTTAAAAATATAAATTTATTATCTTTCAGTTCTGGAAGTCAGAAGTCTAAATGGGACTCACTGAGCTGAAATGAAGGTGTCAACAGGGCTATGTTCCTTCTGCAGGCTCTAGGGGAGAATTTGTTTCTTTGCCTTTTTCATCTTCTAGAGATTGATTGCATTCCTTGACTTGACTCATAAACGCTTCCCTGGTCTTCAAAGCCAGCAGCATTAGCATCTTCAAATCTCTCTTTGAATCTTCCTTTTCTATCACCCTCTTCCACTTTAAAGGACCCTTGTGATTATATTGAATGTATCTGGATAACTTAGGATAATCTGCTTATTCTAAGGTCAATTGATTAATAACTTTAATTCCATCTGCAAATTTAACAGCCACCTCCCCTTGCTATGTAGCATTACATATTCATAGGTCCCAGGGATGAAAACATGAACATCTTTAGGGAGGGTCATTATCCTGCCTACCACAACATCCAATTAACTATTAAATTAATATATGTACATACAGAGTACTTTCAACTTAAATATGTCTTGACAAAGGGGACTACATCATCCAAGCTTCAGAATGTGTACAGATGTGATGTTACTCTATGATTCTAAAACTTCAATCTGCCAATCCATCAACCAATTAAACCTCATCTACCTCTTTTTTTCAAAAATATGCCTCCTTTTCCTGGAATACCTTCTGAATTCCTTAGTTTTGAAGTCTTTCTTAAAGGAGATTTTGATTCTCATAGATGAAATTTGATTGCTTCAGTAATTTTAAATTCATGTCCTCACACCTCCCTGCATCTCGTCCCTGTGTCTTCTCATATTCAACAAGCGCACTATGTCTCAGAAACTCTGCTATGTACAGGCTATTCAAAGGCAGGTAGAACTCATAGTCACTACTGCTTAAATAGGATCTGAAGAGAAGACAGGAGAAGGGGACGTAAAATTAAAGAGGAAGAATGTGGGCTAAAGTAAAGTACTATGAATGGTTAAATGAGAGAGAGAAATACTAACTCTGGTGGGTAAAGTCAGAAAATCACTATAAATGTGAACTGTGGGTGTGATGGGTAAGGGCAGGGGATGGAGATGGCATCTCAGAAAGAAAGAACAAGTGGAGAGGAAGACCCACATGTCTCTTTTGCTCTTGCCGTTTTTCCTGAAATGTCCCTCCACCTTCTGCCATATCTGATCTTTTTCTAGTCCTGTCCCCATTTTCAGGCCATCTGTCAAATCTCTATTCCTGTTTTATTGGAAGAATAAGATGAGGACACAGTAAATTCTTATTATGTGATGCATAAGCTCCTTATGATTTCCCTTCCTTACTTCTCCAGATAAATTTTTTTAAGATTTATTTATTTATTTGAGAGAGAGAGAGAACACACAGGGGGAGGGGCAAAGGAAGAGGGAGAGAATCTCAAGCCGACTCCCAGCTGAACACGGAGCCCGACAGGGGGCTTGATCTCACACCCCTGAGATCATGACCTGAGCTGAAATTAAGAGTTGGATGCTTAACCAAATGAGCCACCCAGGTGCCCCTCCAGATAAATTTCTTAACCACTTGCCCACGTAAACCTAAATTCTAGATATTCCAGGTTTTATTGCACATGCCACATGGAATCCATTGTGTAATGGGAACAGAAGAGACTGGAGAATTAGAAGTACTTTAGGGTGACCCCTAGAACAATCATTTACAAAACATGTGACTTGAATGAATTGCTTTATTGCTCTCAACCCTATGTAGCAGGGAAGTGGTGAAGTTAATATAACATGTGACAGACTTACTGAGTAGGCTGAACATGGTGTGGTTCAATCAGAAAACTATCTTGTTTTTCTACAGTCTTCAAACATGCTCTGTTGTACTTCCTTTGTTCCAACAATATTTAGCAATATTTTACAGCTTTAGATCGTTTTAATAAGAATAAATACCATTTTGGTCATAATGATTAAATTTCAGGTATCTAAAAGGTTTCATCTAGACTTAAATATAAATTGGAAATTTCAGTGTCAGTTCTTTACATCTATATTGTAGAGATAGAATATCTTTTCTCCTCTGTCTCCCCACTTTTTCACCCTTCAAATCCTCTGGGGTTAAGAAAAAGAGGAAGAAAAAGGTTAAAATTATTTTCATTTATCTCATCCTGTTTGAAGTTCTATCTTGGCATATACTGCCTGCCATTCCCTCTGTTTTTGGCAAATGTTCAAATGCTCATGTTTATGGAAGGCACAAATATGTGGGTTAGATGAATGCTCATCTCAGACTTCCACACTGGGTAGTTGCTGAAAGGAGTTTGTTGAATCAACTAACCAGCTCACCTCTTGTTCCAGTAGATCACCCCAAGATATTTATAGTACCCTTTTGTCTTGGGTAGTCACAATAATATGGCTCAATATCTTCTGCAGAATCCATCTGGCCCAAAGAGACTTCTTTCTCTTCCCTTGACAAATGTGGACATGCATGATCATTCTATTGCTTCCCTCTCCTCCTGTCTTACACTCCAAAGCCTTTATAGTAATCTTCCCACCTTCAGAGTTTTCTGATGGAAAGTAGATATTAATCTTTTTTTATTTTATTTTTTAAAATTTTTTTTTAAAGTTTTTATTTATTTATTTGACAGAGAGAGACACAGCGAGAGAAGGAACACAAGCAGGGGGAGTGGGAGAGGGAGAAGCAGGCCTCCCATGGAGTAGGGAGCCCAATGGCGGGGCTCGATCCGAGTACCCTGGGATCATGACCTGAGCCAAAGGCAGACACTTAACAACTAAGACGCCCCTAGGAAAGTAGATATTAATCTTGACATGGAGGATATATGTCAAGATCCTATGACATTTCTTCCCACAGTGTACTTATTACATCACTGAGCTTGGCCTGTGGATTTTTCTAGGTCATCAAGCATACAGCCTTGGAGGGAGATGTTCGTCTTTTCATTTTTCAGGCATTCTAGATGTTTGTGAGTTTTTATCGTGGTACTTGGGTCTCTTGGCTGGTGGGCATCATAGAACTACCTATCTCTCTCTTGCACTAGGGAGAAAAAAATGGACACACTCCCCACAAGGCTGGCAACTTTCTTCCATCTGACCTTATATAACTGGGATGGAATGATAAGCTGAAAGTTGAAGGGCTGGTGTGGCCATTTCTAGAGCACACAAGGTGACTATCTAATATGCCTACTTTACTGCTGTTTTCAGAACAGAGAGGGACTTATTTCTCATTGTCAATGGATGTGTAATTTTAGCCAAAGTGCTCAGAGAACAATAAATATTCCATTTTACATCCAAGCTCAGATGTAAATTTCATATCACAGTGCCTGGCACATTATGGGACTCAATACTGTTCATTGGTATTTACTATCACAGTTTTTATCATTCATTCATTCATTCATTCATTCATTCATTTTTACTTGCAAAGGCTCAACTGGGCAATCTTGTAATGCAACTCCTTATATAAATTTTAAGGGGGTTGTTGAAATCTAACACTCATATTTTGGCATTTTTTTTTAATGAACAAGAAAGCTAAAAGAAGGAAAAAAAGTAAATCTAAATTTTAAGAACTGCTTGGGGAAATGGAGAAAAGTAACACCTTTCTGCATTGAAATATTTTTTTTCAGTACAGAGGACTGTGGGCCTCATTTACACTTGCCTTTACCAGAAGCTAACCTGTAGCTCAGCTCACCTGCTTTTAGGAACAGGTTGATTCATTTTACCTTAGCATTCATCTAGTGCATTTGAAATTGCTGATGAAAGGTACTGTCAAATCCCTGGTCTATTTTGATAATGACTTGTACTTGTAAGGCAACCTGCCCATTAGTGTAGAGAAGGAGAATTGGGACAGCACCTCACAAAACGATCTTTGAAACCAGCACGGAGTCCCAGAGTCTGCTGGGCAGGAATTTATATTCCTATAGCATTTTGACTCAGCACACAAATGTAGGATGTATGGGGGTGTTTGCGTTTGGTGCCAGATTGTTTGCCTACGCCAGAGGCTGTCCTAAGAGATTTGTTGTATCTGCCTTTCTTACAGATTGGAATTTAGGGGCTTTATTTAAATGTTAAGTTATAGCACAGGGTTTCTCTGCATTTTATCTATGGCTGCCAATATAATGACCCATCAATGATCATGATATATCAAAATGTATCCAGTTGTCTGCCAATTAGGTGGACTATAATCCGTCACTAACCTGATTTTGGTAAGGTACCCAACAATGGGACTACTAAATCAGAGGCTACTTGTGTATCATAATATGTAATGAAAGACTCCTCCATCCATGCTACCAACTCTCACCCTTTATCCCAATATTTTACCTCAGAAAATACAGTTGTATTGAGAAAATATAAAAACTATAATCTGGAGTAAATTAGGCATGACTTTAAATTTTAATTTGTCTGAGTTTGAGTAAAAAAAAAAATCCTACTTTTTCTGAACTACATTTTTTAAAGACGTCTTAGTTTGCTATGGGGAGAAAAATGGCATACTATAAGCATAGGGCCTATAACATAACTCGGCATGCAATAATAGGTGGTCAAGAACTATTCGTTCTCTTCTCTGTTCAATGCTAACACTTGTTACTCTTGTAGCTAGAAGTGCCACAGAACATCAAAAAAAATTTTTACAGTGATTTTTCCAGCCTTCAGTTCTGGGCAGCCGGCATTACCTTCAGCGGGCCGTGCCTCAGGGAGAGAAGAGGAGTTGGCTCCACTATTGTTTTCAGCTCTTGTGTAGTTTTACTTTGAGATGTGTGGGAGGAAGCCTGTTTCTCCTTTATAGTCTTTCTCATGTTAGGAATTTGTGTTCATGAGGAAACAACATAAGTGGCTCTCTGTCTTCTCATGGTCAGTTTTAATGGTCAGGACTTTTGTTAGGATTTGTTAGGATCACTGTTATCTTTTAAGATCTTTAGAAGGGAGACTTTTATGAACACTCAGTGGTTTAGGATTATGGTCCCCTACTCCTTTTTCCTAGCACCTGTTCACTTGGGGGCACAGTGAAGGGAAGAGCATGGATTGAGCTAAGTGGCCTGCGTGTGGGTTCCACTCTGGTGTTCATCTCAGTGACGTCAGGCAAGTTACTCACGCATAGCAGACTTCTTTCAGTTCTTTGAACAGTCAGATTCTTTCCTGTCTTAGGTCCTCTGTCCCTTCTTTTCCTTTTCTGGTAACATCCACTGCCTCTCCTCTCCTGACTACTTACTCTTCCAGGCTCAGCTTAAGCATTACTATTTCAAAGACACCCGTTTTAGGGTGATCCCCACCCCTCTCCCTTTAGCATTCATTACAGCTCTCTGGTTGCTTTCTTCACCGATCACAAGTTAATTAACATGTTTGTTTATTCCCCGTCCCAGCCCCTAGACTTAGACAAACTCCTTGAGGGCAGAAACTAGGTCTGTTGTCTCACTACCCTAAAGCCAATGCCTCACAAAGTGACATACAGAAAGTGCTCAAAAAACATTAATTAAAGCAATGAATAAATGTATTTCCCAGCCTCAGTTTCTTCATCTAGGAAGGGAATAATAATAATACTTGCTGTGAGATTTAAATGAGATAAAAATAGGAAGAATCTGGCAGAATGTGTGACCAGCATTGACATTATTGTTTTCAGTACATGAAATGAATTATTCTATTATAGTCCAATGATTGTGTAAATTGGGCAAATTTCTTAGCCCTTTGGTGTCACTTACCTCATCTTTAAAATGAGAGCATTAGGCTATTTCATCTGAAGTCCCCTTTATATAATTCCCTGTTAGCAAAGAAAAAAAAAAAACTATATCTGGATATTTAAGCATATAAGACACCTTCTTGATTAAACAATTAAAGTGTTATGCTACAACATGCCTAAATATTTGAGTTATTATGTAGTGAGAACATGAAACTATTCCTTTTCCTCTGGGAAATTCATTACCACCCAAGAGAAAAGGGGAATATTTCACTGGTTATAATTCTGTGAGGCTTACCAGCAATAAAAAGAGGAGCTGGAAATAACACGATTTCTCTGCTGTGATAAAACATGTATAAAATTCACTGCAAAATTAACAGCTTTTCCCCATGTATAAAAACTGCAACTGCTTCTCCCATATTTCTAGATTTTCTATTCTGAGGGAGGGAGTTGCTAGGATGTAATATTCTGATTTGATATATTTAATTAAAATTGTGGGCTTGCCTCAGAGGAATTACCAGGAAAACTCTCTTTTTGCAATGGTGACATGGTTCATCCCATTTCCAGGCATTGGGGAAGTTTTGTCTCCTTGCCCCCATGTGACTTCCTGTTGCAATAGAACATAACGCACTCCCCAATTTGCAGGGCTTGCTTCAAACTGCCAGCCTGATCCAGACAACATGCCTTCTCAAGATGCCTTGGGGAGAAGTGTTGCAAGAATAAGTAGACTCACTTGGGTTGTTTTTCTCCTTTATTTTCTGTCATCCTGTGACTTGGTGCATTTTGCCTCTATTTTCTACAGTTAAAATAACAATGCTGATGACAACAAAAGCTAACATTTACTGAGGGTTTACTGTGGGGCACTGTTTAAATACTTCACATTTATTAACTTATGTACTCTCAATGTGGTAGGGATCGTTTTCTTCTACCCTTTGCAAAGAAATAAAGAGATTTAAATGACTCATTATGAATGATAAATTATTAAGTAACAGAACCAGGGTTTGAATTCAGGCAGTACGGCTCCAGAGTCCATGCTTTTAACTACGGATTTATAAATGTCCACCATCACTATGAACCCTTGTGATATACAACTTGTAAAATGGCCCCCAGTGATACCTGACTTCTGGTATTCAACCCTTGTATAATTTCCTTCCCCTGTGTGAGGGCTGTATATAATACCTTGTTTCAAATAGAATTTAGCAAAAGTGATGAGATTTCACTTCTGATCATGTTATAAAAGTCTGCGACTACCATATTATTCTCTTTTTTTCTCTGGCTCTTCCTTATGATGAAGCAAATTGTCATGTTGTGAGCTGTCCTGTGGAGAAGCCCACTCGGCAAAAAACCAACAGTGGCTTACAGCCAACGGCCTTCAAGGAACTGAGGCCAATATCTAGTGAAGAACTAACTCTTGCCAACAACAATGTGAGTGAGCTTGGAAGTGGATCCTTCCCCATTTGGGCCTAGTGAGAACTGCAGACTCAGCCAACACCTTAACTGTTCTTGCTTGTGAGGGAGCCTGAGTTAGAGAACCCAGTTATTCTGTACCTGGATTCATGACCGCTCAAACGGTGTAATAATAGATGTTTCAAGCCACTAAGTTTTGGAGTGATTCATTACATAGTAATAGATAACTGATATAACACTCTAGCAGTCTTATCCATCCTTCCTTCCTTCCTTCCTTCCTTCCTTCCTTCCTTCCTTCCTTATCAATGCTTGCTATGTCCCCTAATTCTACAAATAAAGCTAATCATTTTCTGTCTGATACCTCTCTCTGCATCATGTAAAAAAAATTACTAGTAATAGATAGCATTGTAGAGTGATTTTAATATGCCAGGCACTATGCTAAGAGTTATATATACATTATTTTATCTAATTCTTATAACAATAATGTGAAATAGGTTCTGTTACTTCCTTATTTTGAAGATGAGGAAACGGGATTATAAATGTTAAAGAACTCATTTATATTCACAAAGATAGAACATCTTGTATTATATTTATTAGCTATAATTGTAATTCACAAGCCTGATTTCCCCAATGGACTTTGCGCTCCAAAAGGGCTTGTATCTATGGAGACTGTGGCACCCAGCACAGAGCCTTCCTATATGGATGCTGAACGAATGTTTATTGAGTTGAATTTAATTTTAACCCCAAACCCTCCATTCTGTGCATTGTGGACAGTCACATTTATTCAGAGCAATATCAGTACCAAAAAAATGAATTCTGTACTTTATAAGGTCCTACTATATATATTATCTACATAATATATATATAAAACATATATTTTTTTGTTGTTTTGGCAACATTTTGAGTTAAGTTTTAGGAAAAATTGAGAGTTACAAAAATCTGGTATCATTGACTCCCATAATATCCTTGACTCACATAACATAGAATCACTAAAATCTCCTTTTCCTTCAGAATTTTTATCATTATTTCACATCCTTTACAACTAAAAGTGGTATACAGAGTAGCAAATTCTGAGAATCTACAAAATTTATAATTATTAAACAATTAAGTAAATTCTTTCAACATATTGCTTTTGCTCAAATAGTTGAAGGCAAGAAAACAGTACACGGAAAGAATTTCCAAACCAGGATTCAAACCAAATGATATTTGGAAACTGAAATAATGAGGTAACCAGAAAACTCTTTAATCAAACTCCCACATTTCAGTAAATTGAATAATTAATATAGTTTATCTTCGAGGTTCTTACTGAATTGTTTATAATTGCTTCATAAGAATGTGACTTTTAAATTAACAACTTGATTAATTCATCTACTTAGTTAAGAAACATTTAATGAATGCTTGCTATAGCAAAACGCTGCTTTTGTAAACAGTAAATATAGAAATGAATGAAACATGGTCTCTGGGCCAAGGGTCTCTCAGGATAGTGAAGAAGTTATATGTGGATATAAATAGTTACATTATGTATGTGTATATTTTAGGAACACAGCCAAGGGAGTTTCTACTTTCAATGATAGGGGCATATCAAAAATATGTGGTATATAAAACTTTAATCAATTCATATGATTTCCATGTGATTCCATAGTCTCTGGAATTTTCTTTAAATGAAGAAATATAATTATAGAAACTACCAAATAAATATAGACATGTTGGAAAGCTTTGGCTCTCCTATAACAAATTCCTAGCAGCTAATGAGTCACCCAGAAATATGGCACATTTAATGTTACATCTCTGTGTACTAACATTAGCACAGAATCACACCAGGAGAAGTAAGAATGTGAGAACCATAGGTATTTTGAACTCCCCAAATGTGTCTCAACTTCAGAAACACCTGTGCTAAAGAACTTTGTGCATATCAGCTGTGATGACTCAAAGATTTTATAACTATGTGGGACTTTGCATTGCCAGATTTTCTTCATTGTGATTCAGAGGCAACCTAGCACTGCACTATAAAATAAAGACTTTGTGAAGTCCAAATAGAATTACCCTTATCCCTCAAGGAGCTTCCAATCTGTAGAATTATAAAAAAAAACTGACTTTCAGACTTAACAATTGTTCAGAGTCACATGGAGACCACATTTTTAAGCCAGAATCATAATGTCTTTTCTACTAAGTTCATTTTATAGAAAATGCTGTAATATTCTTCAAAATAACAGAATCAATTTGTTAAATCAAGCAATAATCTTCATATTTGTTTTACATACCAAAATTCCTTCTTCTATTCTCTTTTGAAACGTTAATATTTGAGTATTTAACCCTCCATTTCTCATTATCACTATTGTCTAACCCCCGCCCTGTCTAGTGCCCTCTTTGAAGGCTTTTTAACTTGCTGAATGGTGTTTGTATTCTAAGTACTGCTATCATTGTAGTTAACTTACATGAAGAGCATAGCTCATACTGTGAACCTGTTGAGAACACCTTACTGCCTTTGAGATACACCATGTCCAATCTGGACCTCATGATCTGCTTTTCTTCCTCATATTGATTTTCACCCACTCCATAGCCTAGTCCCTCTGGATGAAATACTTGTGGTTGTCTTAGATTCTTCTTTCAGACTCTGTTTTATTCCCATAAAATCCTGTCAATTCTTTTTCAAAGATGTTTCTTCTTTTCACTGTTTCCTTTCTTGCCACAGCTGTATTCTTTCTGGTCTTTCATACCCTGCTCTCTTTCCCCTAGAATCAACCTCATATATACCCTTAGATGATCTTGCTACATCACTCACTTTTTCTGTTTATTATTTATTTTGGCAAAGTACACAATGGATGGCAACCATCTCATTCAGCCTCTTTTTCCTTCAGTATACTTATAACCTTTCTTTTATTATGAGAGTTTTGCCTATTCATAGAAAAGGTGGAAAGTATTGACATGCTAAAACATGGGTAAAATTGTCCTCTTCACTCCTTGTAATATTAATTTCCCCACGAAGAATATGGAATAACTATGTCCCATATAAATTTAATGCTCTTTTATATATCTCTGAAAAGTTTTATAGACTTCTACATGAAGACCTTACATATTCTGTGTGGTGTTTCTAGATTGTATTTTACAGCTATTGCAACTCAAATCTTTTTCCTTTGTATTTCCTAACTGGTTGTCATTATTTTATATAAAAAGTAAATATTTGTTAATTTAAAAATATTCTTATTCAACTCTCTCTGATTCTAGGAATTTTCAGCTTATTTTATTGGAATTTATGGGCACATAATATTAGCATCTTCAGAAAAGGGTAGTTTTCCTACCTCTTTCTTTTAAGGTTGTCTAGATTTAGGATAGAACTTCCAGGAAAATGCTAAATAATAGTGGAAATAGTCTACGTCATTGTCTTTTATTGTCAGTGGGAATGTTTCCAATGTTGCATTAAGTATCATGTTAGGTATCATTTTATGATATCATGTTCATTAGGAAGTGTCCTATTCTTTGCTTCCTAAGAGTCTTAACGAGGAGCAGGTGTTTTATTTTTATCAAATACCTTTTTGCTATCACCTGAAGGGGGAAAATATAGTTTTTCCTTCTAATTAATTTTGCAATGTGATCTTTAATAAATTTCCTAATGTACAGTGAGTGTTCACTTTTGGCACCAGCTTGTGGGTATGATTTAAGATATATTAATAATCTAAAGATTGATGGCTTATTGATCAGGAATCCTGCTCCACTAGTAGTTCTAAGTCTGATGCTAGCCTACCCCAAATCTTAGTAATTTCTTGTTGTTTCCAGAAGGTATTTAATAGGTATTCGAGAGAAAATGTCAGGGCCTTCTCATAACTTGCTGTAACATGAGTTTAGTGAGGAATTTGTTCAAGAGTGAAGTTTTACCCATATATAAGATTTTTTAAATATTATTTTTCTTTTATGTTATTAACTATACCTTAGCTTTCAGGTATGTTTTCTTTCTGTTTTTAAGGCAACATTTTTCCAGCATAGTGTACTTTAAAATTTTCCTTCTAGATTTTTATTTTTAAATTCTGGCTTTATCAGGGGAACGTTAGTGGCAAAGCTGGTGGCATCATAATTCCGGACTTCTAGCTCTATTAAAAAGCTTGTCATCATCAAGACAGTATGGTACTGGCACAAAAACAGACACATAGATCAGTGGAACAGAATCGAGAGCCCAGAAATGGGCCCTCGACTCTATGGTCAACTAATCTTCGACAAAGCAGGAAAGAATGTCCAATGGAAAAAAGACAGTCTCTTCAACAAATGGTGTTGGGAAAACTGGACAGCCACATGCAGAAGAATGAAACTGGACCATTTCCTTACACCGCACACAAAAATAGACTCCAAATGGTTGAAAGACCTCAATGTGAGACAGGAATCCATCAAAATCCTTGAGGAGAACACAGGCAGCAACCTCTTCGACCTCAGCCACAGCAACTTCTTCCTAGAAACATCACCAAAGCCAAGGGAAGCAAGGGCAAAACTGAACTCTTGGGACTTCATCAAGATAAAAAGCTTTTGCACAGCAAAGGAAACAGTCACCGTAACCAAAAGACAATCGACAGAATGGAAGAAGATATTCGCAAATGACACATCAGATAAAGGACTAGTATCCAAAATTTATAAAGAACTTATCAAACTCAACACCCAAAGAAAAAATAATCCAATCAAGAAATGGGCAGAAGACATGAACAGACATTTTTCCAAAGAAGACATCCAAATGGCCAACAGACAAATGAAAAAATGCTCAACATTGCTTGGCATCAGGGAAATCCAAATCAAAACCTCAATCAGATACCACCTCACACCAGCCAGAATGGCTAAAATTAACAAGTCAGGAAATAAAAGATGTTGGCGAGGATGCGGAGAAAGGGGAACCCTCCTACACTGTTGGTGGGCATGCAAGCTGGTGCAGTCATTCTGAAAAACAGTATGGAGGTTCCTTAAAAAGTTGAAAATAGAACTACCCTATGACCCAGCAATTGCACTACTGGGTATTTACCCCAAAGATACAAATGTAGGGATCTGAAGGGGTACATGAACCACAATGTTTATAGTAGTAATGTCCACAATAGCCAAACTATGGAAAGAGCCAAGATGGCCTTCAACAGATGAATGGATAAAGAAGATGTGATACACACACACACACACACACACATGCACACACACTGGAATATTATGCAGCCATCAAAAAACCCCAAAATCTTGCCATTTGCAATGACGTGGATGGAACTAGAGGGTATCATGCTAAGCGAAATAAGTCAATCAGAGAAAGACAAGTGTCTGATATGAGGAATTCTTAATCTCAGGAAGGAAACTGAGGGTTGCTGGAATGGTGGGGGGTGGGAGAGATGGGGTGGCTGGGTGATGGACATTGAGGAAGGTATGTGCTATGGTGAGCACTGTGAATTGTGTAAGACTGATGAATCACAGACCTGTACCTCTGAAACAAATAATACATTATATGTTAAAAAAAAAAGAAGATAGTAAGAAGGGAAAAATGAAGGGCAGGAAATTAGAGGGGGAGATGAACCATGAGAGACTATGGACTCTGAGAAACAAACCGAAGGTTTTAGAGGGAGGGAGGTGGGGGGATGGGTTAGCCCGGTGATGGTTATTAAGGAGGGCATGTATTGAATGGAGCACTGGGTGTTATACACAAACAATGAATCATGGAACACTACATCAAAAACTAATGATATAATGTATGGTGATTATAACATAATAAAATAAAATTAAAAAAATTCTGGCTTTCTAATGACATGGCTAGATAAATTATTATGTAAAATTTCTGATTTAGGTGACCAATTAAAATTTATGAGGCCTATTTAATTTTCTAAATTTTCTAAAAATAAATGATATATATTCATATATATTTTATTAAAGTAAAAAACTAACATGAAACCAACTCTTAAATTTTAAGTTTAAATTTTTAACTCTTAAATTTTATATAGTACTGTATTGTTATCTGTATGAAAATTATTATACAGTAGATCTCTAGAACTTTTTCATATTGCATATCTGAAACTCTGTATCTGTAGAATAGCAACTCCCCATTTCCCCCTCCTCCAGATCTTGGTACCACTATTCTACTTTCCTATTCTATGAATTTGACTAGCTATCTTACATAAGTGAAATTATGCCGTATTTGTTCTTCTGTGACTGCCTATTTTACTTAGCATAATGTCTTCAGTGTTCCTCCATGTTGTAGCATATGACAGGAATCCCTTTTTTTTATGACTAATATTTCACTCTCTATATAAAAACTTCCTGTTCTTTATTCATCTGATGATGGACATTTAGGTGTTTTCACCTCTTGGCTAATGCTACAATGAACACCAGAGTGCAAATATCATTTTGAGATTCTCTTTTCAATACATTTGGATAAATACCCACAAGTATAACTGTTGGATCCTACAATAGTCTTATTTTTAATTTTTTGAATAACCTCCATACTGTTTTTCATAGTGGCTGCATAAGTTTTTCATTCCTCCTAACAGTACACTAGACTTCTAGTTTTTCCACATTTTTGCCAACACTTATTTTTGTTTTGTTTGTTTTGTTTTTTGACAATAGCCATTATAACATTTGTGAGCTGATATATCATTATGGTTTTGATTTGCATTTCCCTGATGATTAGTGATGATCATCTTTTTTTGTTTGCCACTTTTAAATCTTTGGAGAAATGTCTATTCAAGTCCTTTGCTCATTTTTCAATTGGATTATGGATGGATGTATGTATTTTGTTAGAGTTGTCAGAATTCTTTATATTATTTTGTAAATAACTCTTTATAAAATATATGGTTTGCATATACTTTCTCTTATCCTTTAGGTTGACCTTTCACTCTATTATCCCCTTTGTTGTGTGGACGCTTTTTAGTTTGATGTAGTCCCCCTTACCTATTTTTGTTTTTGTTATCTATGCTTTATGAAATCATTGCCAAGACCAATGTTCAATGTTGTGAAAATATCCCCCCATGTTATTTTTTAGGAGTTTTATGGTTTCAGGTCTTACATTTAAGTCTTTAATCCATTTTGAGTGGATTTTTGTTTATGGTGTGAGATGAGCTTAATTTCTTTCTTTTTCCTTCCTTCCTTCCTTCATCTTTTTTTTTTTTTTTTGCATGTGAATGTTCAGTTTTCCCAGCACCATTTTATTTTAAAGAGACTATCCTTTCCCCATTGGGAAATCTTTGCACCTGTGTCCAAAATTTTTGTTGTTGCTGATATACAATGAACACGGGACCGCAAATATGATTTTGAGATTCTTTTTTTAAATTGTTTTTTATTGTTACTATTTTTTTATTAACATATAATGTATTATTTATCTCAGGGGACAGGTCTGTGATTCATCAGTCTTACACAATTCACAGCGCACATACCCTCCCCAATGTCCATCACCCAGCCACCCCATCCCTCCCACCCTCCTCCACTTCAGCATTGTTTTTAATCTATAGGACCTGGCAAAGTTGTCATAGAATGAGAAACATCTGGGTGCTCAGGTGTCAGTGCCAAAGGCCCCTCCTCCCAGACTTCCATAAGGAGTTTAGCTCAAACCACCTGTCAGGCAATCCCCAATGCTGGTAGACTCCTTGACCCGTGCCAATCAGAGTCAAGGTGCGGCAGCCCCTCAGGCTAAATCCCAGCCAGGTGGAGGGGATGTGCTCTGGCTCAAAAGCAGAGCATGGGAAGGACTGCTGGAAGCCAGAAGAAGCCAGTAAAGTGTGCATGTGGGCTGCAAATCTATAGCCTTCCGAGAGTGCAAGGGATGGTGGAAGCTGCATGGGCTTCTGGTGCAGAACACCAGGGCCTCTGTCTGACTTCTGTCAAGGTTCAAGGCTGTAGCAACTAAGACACACCCATCCCACCATCTTCAGCACCAGTTGTTTTTCCTCGGAACTTCAAGGTATCTAAAAGTCATTTCAGGAGGCCATCTCTGCCTTTCCTTCAAGTATTTGCCTTGAAAGGCATTACTCAGGTCATTAACTCTGTTTCTGACTCAGCCCATCTAGAAGCAGTTTTGGGGCAGCTGGCTTTTTATCTAATGTCCTTCATCAGGAAATAGTTCCTTTGAACACCATTGGATGTGGGTATGTGGGTAGGGGATGGGGCCTAGTCTGGGTGGTTGGAGTATAGGATTTCACAAGAAGGCAATCAGGGAACAATAAGAGCCTGCAGGGTGTGCTGTGTGACTTGGGGACTTAACGTTGTTTGTTTGTATTTCTAGGCTCTATTGTGTTCCATTTATTTATGTGTCTATTTTTATGTCAATGTTATATCTTTTTGATTGTTGCAGCTCTGTAATATATCTTGAAGTCAGGAACATAGAGTGCAAGCTCTACTTTTCACCTGCCAACTCCCTCCCTTGCCCCTTCAATATCCCTACCAGAGACCTCCGAACTGTACCAGTTCTGTCTGCTGTGCCATTGGTCCTGAGGCATAGCAGCAAACCTCTCAGCTCTGTTTTGTTGTCTGTGGCCCCAGGCACCTAGAGTGTGCAGAGTCCTGTAAGTGCATTGGGATTTACAAAAAAGAAACCCATTCCCTGTGGCAGTCCTCCGAAAAGCTAGAATACTAAATACATATTCCTGCTCTTTCCCTTTTCAGGGAGAAGCCAGGCATTGGGGATTTCTTCCTGCTCATTATGAGCTGAGTTAAGGGGAGAGGCTATGGCCAGCCAGTGAGCTTGTGCTTGTCAAATTATCATTTTTATTCTCGGCACCTCCCAACCTGACACCGTTTCCTATTAGGGCTTAGATTCAGGCAAAACAGAAACAAGTTCCTTGGACAGCTCCCCAACTCCCAAATGTCTGAAGGTTGCATGTATATTTTAGCCTTCCTCTTTCTCCCCAGGGAGAAACCCAGAACTCCGAGTTTTCTCCTGATTGTGCCACATTGAGCCAAGGGGAAGGATGATGGTGAGTGCCACAAATTTTCTTACCAGTTTCAATACAGCTAGTTTTGTCCTCATCTGGGGTGCAGGTACCTCTTAATTGTTTCTGGATATGTCACAAAGGGAATTTGTCAATATATTGTTGTTAAGTGTCTCCTTGGGGAACGGAGGGGTTGGGGCTACTTATCCTGCCATCTTGTTGACATTCTGTACTTTGTTTTTAGGGTACAAAATTCAATAATATGCTTTAAGTTGATATTTTTTGAAATGTATGTCTTTATGTTTTTCAAATATTTTCTCTGGAAATCTACGAGAGAATTATGTTAAATTCTACTTCAGAGATTGAGTTATTATTTTCTGCTTGTATTTCAAGCTATTTTTGATGAATATATTTCAAATTTATGGGATTTTTTAAACTTTATTCAAGTCTGTGAATTTATAGAATATTAAAAAACAGAAGTGATCCATGTAAAAAGTTTTTTACCTTAGAGTCTAAGAACTTTGCCTTAGAGTCTGATTGAATACATATATTTCAACCCCTGCTTTATTGTATGTGTTTGCTTGAAACATATTCTTTTATTTTTAACCTTTCTGTATGATAATGTTAGATGCTCTTCTTTAGATTATTTTTTGACCTAATTAAAATCTCCATCTAATAGATGAGTTTAAACCAACTATTAAAATCATAATTACGTATATTTTAAAATATATATTTTGAATATTTTTAATATTCTCAATGACTTGAGAAGTATATCTTATGGTTGTAATTATACAATTACAAATACAACTAAGGTGGTTTCATTAGCTTTCAAAACATTTCCTCATCATTAAAACCCCAAGTTTAACATTCTCTAGTTCTATTCTACAGAAAACAAGAGTCTGATAGAAGTGTGCTTTGTTCACACCTCATCTTTATAACATTAGTTTGTGTCCTCATATTGTGATTTTTAAAATTATGTTCCCTTCTAACAATTTTACCACATTCAACAGTTGAATGTTGAGTTTTATTTAAATTAAAAACAATCACTTAGCATCAACTCTATTTAACTACTTTTACTGCTCATTCCATTCCCTTCAGTTTGAAAATTTCTATTTTCAAATACTTAATTTTGATCTCTGGGCCATCTGGAGTCTATCATCAAGAAGAGTAAATGGGTATATATTTCTTAGCCCCTGTTTAGTGTCTTTCTCCTGTCTTCACATTTATTTAAGTCGAATCGACTGAGTTTATCCCCTTCTTCTCTTCTAAATCTCCATTTTGAAATAGTTATGTAGTGCCATTTTTCCCCATATTACAGAAGGACCTGAGGAAAAAATGGACGTTTATTCTTGTCTATTCTATTTTTTGGAAGTTAGATATTATTAGATTTTATTTTTTATATTCTATTTTCATCAATTCCAGCTTTTTAAAAATTTTAATTCTAGTAAACATAGTGTTCTATTAGTTTCAGGTGTCCAATATAATGCTTCAACAATTCTGTTACTCAGTGCTAATAAAGATGAGTACCCCTAATCCCCTTCACCTATTTCACCCATCCCCCCCCCCACCCATCTTCCCTCTGGTAACCATCAGTTTGTACTCTGCAGTTGAGAGTCTGTTTTTTGTCTCTTTTTTTCTTTGTTTGCTTGTTTCTTAAATTCTACATGTGAGTGAAATCATATGTAATTCAGTTTTCTCAGACTGCCTGATTTCACTTAGCATTATACTCTCTAGCTCCATCCATGTTATAAATTGCAAGACTTCATTCTTTTTATGGCTAAGTAATATTCCATTGGGTATGTGTGTGGTGTGTACACACCACATATTCTTTATCCATTCATCTATTGAGGGACACTTAGGCTGCTTCCATAATTTGGCTATTGTAAATGCTGCAATAAACATAGGGGTGCATATATCTTTTGAGTTAGAGTTTTCATATTCTTTGGGTAAATAGTAGTGGAATTACTGTATCGTATGGTAATTCTATTTTTAATTTTTTGAGGGAACTCCATACTGTTTTCCATAGTGGCTGCACCAGTTTGCATTTCCACCAACAGTGCAGGAGTGTTCCTTTTTCTTCACATCCTCACCAACACTTATTTCTTGTATTTTTTATTTTTGCCATTCTGAGAGGAGTGAAGTGATATCTCATTTTGGTCTTGATTTATATTTCTCTGATGAGTGATGTTGAGCATCTTTTCATGAATGTATTGGTAATCTGTATGTCTTTGGAGAAATGTTCATGTCTTCTGACCATTTTTAAATTGATTCCAGCTATTCTCTTGTTTTATTTTCAACACCTGTTTTCCTGACTTTCTGATGCTATTTCAAAAAGTCATGTCTTGCCTAACATTGCTGGACCTTTTAGGTTAAATTTGGGCTAGCTTCCATGTGTAGAAATTCTTCTTGGTCCTCCTTTTATACCCAGTTGGTAGGTGAATCTTTTTCCAACAGACACTTATATGGGAAGTTCGCGTGCAGTACTAGCCTATGTCTGCTTTTCGCCCTGTTCCATAGTTTGGTTCTTTAGAACTTTGAAAGAGATGGTGCATTTTCTATATCCCCCAAGTAAAGTATAGTTCTTTACCTCTAGATTCCATATCTCCTCCGGTGTCCTATTCCCAGGAGGGGAAGAAAAAAAACCTTTCAATAGCTTTCATGGCGTTGAAATACCCATCTGAGTGTAGAAAGTAAGATACGGTGACAGATGGGATGTGGCAATTTTTCTGGATACACACCTTGTTTTTTTGAACCACTGGAGAAGAAGATAGAAACAATATTCTTGACTACTTTTTGCAGGACTGGTGGATTATTTATTGCTCCTCTCAGGAAAATCTTCCATTTTTGTAATTTATAGAAATTTTCCTAGATTTTGACAGTAATTGAATGATCACACTTCTGTCTTGCTATGAGATTTTGCTTGTGTTTTTACAGTTTTAATATATATATTAGTGGGAAACTGAGAATAGCTCTGTTTTGAAGAACTAGCCAGTTACTTTTATACATTTCTCATAATGTAGTAATTTTGAAGATCATGGTCTTCTATAAAGTAAACTCACTTGCCCTTATCAAGTAATGCTTTCACTGTTCCCCAGTAAAATCCTTAATGCAGCAGTGAGGAGAAACACTTACATTATGATGTTTTCTCTCTTGCTTGTATCTTCCTGCTTTTCTCATCTACATCATACTACTCCATCAAGGGTCAAATGACCTATCATTATGAGGATTTTTATTACTGAACTCTCAATGTATTCTTGATAACCCAAATTGAATGCTTTGAAATTATTTTTGTCTTCTGTTCATATGTATAATCTTGATTCCATGACTGGAATTCTTTGGCAATAGGACATCTGTATCATTCAATATTAACTTATATATTCTTTGAATATGCACAGAAAATTGCAGTAGACTCTGTAAGGATATTTAAAATAAACTCTATGGAACTGGTGCTTTTTTAATATCCAATAAATTATTTGTAGAAATATCCATAAAGACTCAAATCACTGTGCTGTAGGATAACAAATTATACATTTGATGTGATATTATAGAACCAAGGAAAGAGAAATGACATTTTCAGGTGTTAATCTGGCAGTGGCCTTAATGATGTATGAGGCAGGCAAAGGGTTCAGAAGTATTTATGGACTGATGAGTGAGAAAGTACCTTCATCAGCTGTTTGCAACATCCCAGGCACATACTTGTTGGGTTAAAAAAATTCTTTAAAAATCACTAAAGAAAAGATGAAAAAAATGAGATAGGAGTTGACAATTTCCTAGATTTATGAAGGGCAGAAATGATTGTGTTCCTGGGGTAACCTTGTGTTCCTGGGGTAACCTATTTCAGATGTCAAGGCAACAAAGCTGCTAGCAGCAATATATTTTCATCAAAACTAGCTTCGCCTGCTTAGTAAAGCTTCATAATTATGCTGTTCAATTAAGGGAATAAAATGGTGCTGAGTCATGTTTGAAATCTGAATGTTACTCAGCAGGTATCAGATGTTTGCCTAAATTACAAATTTGTAACTGGATTCTATCTTTCACTGCAGTCTTGTTCTTGCCTGAGTGACACTTGATAATGTGATTAATTACTCTAATTTGTCTTCAGCAAATCTCAATTTCCTAGTTTGAAAATAGATAGGTTGTATCTAACAAATACACAACTAGTTAATAAGCATATGTGATATGCTGCATTTACTATAATATAATCATGCAATGAAACCAGGGTTTAGCAAATTAAAACACAAATGCTCAAATAAGAGTAACAAAGACTAGAAATGGTGCTTTCCTTCTAGGTTTCTTTGCACTGACAGCATTTGAATTTAAATGTCAGATAAAATTTGACCATCACATTTATGTATTAATTCCATGCCTATTTGTATTTCATTTTGAGGTCTGTTTTCAGTTTTAAGACTCAAAGAATCAGACCAAATGCTCTTTAACACATTTAACAACACAATATAAGCAGTATTTCCTTTTTCTCTCCTTGAAAACAGAGCAGTTAACAATTTTGCAGGCCTTGTGACTTAGCCTCCTGGAGTCTAAGAGTTGGCTTTCATTGGACCCTTCTGCTATACCTCCTCCATTTTTTTGGTTTGGGAAATGCAGCATAGATTTGTTAAAGGATTTGCCTGTGTTCATGCTTGTATTTTATACAGAACCCATATTAAAACCTACATGTGCTTTTGTTTTTGTTTTGTTTCTGTTTATTAAACATTTTTGTTTAAATTCAATTAACATTTAATGTGTTACTGGTTTCAGAGGTACAGGTCTGTGATTCATACACGTGCTTTAGATCTCGCTTATTTATTTATTTATTTTTTATTTAATTTTATTTTGTTAGTCACATTAGTTTTTTTTTCTTTGTCCATTTTTTATGTTATGTTAATCACCATACATCATTAGTTTTTGATGTAGTGTTCCATGATTCATTGTTTGCATATAACACCCAGTGCTCCATGCAGTACGTGCCCTCTTTAATACCCATCACCAGGCTAACCCATAGCCCCACTCTCCTCCCCTCTAGAACCCTCAGTTTGTTTCTCAGAGTCCATAGTCTCTCATGGTTCGTCTCACATGTGCTTTAGAAGATGTGTTCCAGAGGCTTGCCAGGGGTCAATGTTGAGTTAAATGATAAGGTAGTTTTTAATGTTCACTATTAAAAATTAGGGAAAGATTTTCCTGAATCTAGTTTTTTAGTCTCCTAGATCTCTAATCATGGCTTTGAAGTGATTCATTTCCACACTTAGTACTTTGTAACACATCATTTGGGCCACGACACTCAAACTCATTTGGGTCCTTCTTTCTCTTAGGTACTTTGAGCAACATGATCTCTTAATGTTTTTATTTTACTCTTTACAATGAGAAGGCTATGGTCCTGACTTAAAAAAAAAAAAAAAGCCAAGTATTTAGTTTTGTCTCTTTCTTATAGGCCATCTTTTTTCTATCCTTCCCTTAAACTCCTTACTTGCTCTTTGTTGTGGTCTTTGGTTTTATGTAGGTGTTTGGTCTCTACTTGCTTATCAGTTCATTTGTTTGAGCTTTAGCCCATCTAGTCTTATTAGCCTCTAAAATTATTAGAGGTAGGTATTTAACCTAGTTGTATGGCTCTCCTGACATTTCTGAATGCTTTTTGAAATATTAGCTTCTCATAGAGGTCTATTTGCAATCACATGACATGATGTTGTTATGTTGCCTGTTAATTTTCATTCAGCCTAGCCACTTTCATATTTATGATATTTGAGACACTTAAAAATTGTACTGTCAAATATGCTTTTTTAGTTTCTCTCCTCCATTTAAATCAACCTCCTTTTAGCCTTGGCTTTATGCCTAACTTTCTTCAAACATTTTTGGAATTCATTTCCTTAAAGTTTATGATGTATGGGAGAATACTCTCCAGGCTTCTTTTCTTCAGTATTACAGATTTATGATCAAAAAAGTTAATGTTTAATGTTTATGCCAACATCTAATGACAACAGCAAAGGGTTATTTAAATTTTATTTTTGATATTGGCAAAGATTGAAAGACATAACCTATGGATTATGAATGTATTGATAATTCTAATTTCACAAAGTGGAACTATAAATCATCTTCAAGGGAATTTTGACCATGCTAATCACATTTTATATAAACACACTTCTGTCAGGTTAGTGATTTCAGTTTCCAGAATTTTTTCCAGTGGAATATTCTTTGAAGTACATATATGAGCAGGGATACTCTTCTATCTTTGTTTTGAATTTTTTCCATATTATAAATAACTAGTTGAAAAATTAGGATGTAGTCATAGAATAATATTGTTAGAAGGAATGAGATACTTTACTATTCTGTCATAAGCTTTTCCAAATTCAACATACTGAAAGTCATATGGATATTTGTAAGTTTAGATCAAATAATCCTACTTCTAGCAATAAGGAATTCTAAGGAATTCACCAGAAGAACCAGTGAAAACATGTGCAAACTGTGCATGTCCAGATCATCAAAGAGCAGTAAAGAATTAGCCTAAGTATTCAACAATTTGGAAATGATTAAGTTAATCATGGTTCACCTATTAGTGTGATATAATACAGATAATAAAATAATTCTTAAAATTTAAATTCAATTAGCCAACATATAGTACATTATTAGTTTCAAATATAGAGTTCAATAATTCATCAATTGCATATAACACCCAGTGCTCACCACATCATGAGCCTTCCTTAATGCCCATCACCCAGTTCCCTCATCCTGCCACCCACACCCATCTAACAACCCTCAGTTTGTTTTCTATACTTAAGAGTCTCTCATGGTTTGTCTCCTCTCTGGCTTATTTCCATTACGTTTTGCCTCCCTTCCCCTATGATCCTCTGCACTGTTTCTTATATTCCACATATGAGTGAAACCATATAATTGTCTTTCTCTGATTGATTGATGGTCAGCATAATACCCTACAGTTCTATCCACATTGATGTAAATGATTAAGTATTCATCCTTTTTGATGGCTGAGTAATATTCCAGTGTGTGTGTGTGTGTGTGTGTGTGTGTGTGTGTGTGTGTGTGTGTGTACACATACCACATCTTTATCCATTCATCTGTTGATGGACATCTTGACTCTTTCCACAGTTTGGATATTGTGGACATTGCTGCTATAAACATTGGGGTGCAGGTGTCCCTTCGGATCACTACATTTGTATCTTTGGGGTAAATACCTAGTAGTGAAATTGGTGGGTCATAGGATAGCTCTAATTTAATTTTTTGAGGAACCTCCACATTGTTTTTCAGAGTGCCTGTACCAGCTTGCATTCTCAGCAACAGTGTAAAAATCTTCCCCTTTCTCCACATCCTTGCTAATATTTGTTGTTTCCTGCCTTGTCAATTTTTGCCATTCTGACTGGTGTGAGGTGGTATCTAATTGTGGTTTTGATTTGTATTTCTCTGATGCTGAGTGATGTGGAGCATATCTTCATGTGTCTATTGGCCATTTGTAGGTCTTCTTTGAAGAAGTGTCTGTTCATGTCTTCTGCCCATTTCTTGACTGGATTGTTTGTTCTTTTGGGTAATGAGTTTGATAAGTTCTTTATAGATCTTAGATATTAGCCCTTTGATATGCCATTTGCAAATATCTTCTCCCATTCTGTTAGTTTCTTTTCTTTACAATTTTTATTGTTATGTTAATCACCATACATTACATCATTAGTTTTTGATGTAGTATTCCATGATTCATTGTTTGTGCATAACACACAGTGCTCCACGCAGAACATGCCCTCTTTAATCCCCATCACCAGGCTAACCCATCCCCCCACCACCCTCCTGTATAGAACCCTCAGTTTGTTTTTCAGAGTCCATCATCTCTCATGGTTCGTCTCCCCTTCTGATTTACCCCCCTTCATTCTACCCTTCCTGCTTTCTTCTTTTTTTTTTTCTTCTTCACATATATTGCATTATTTCTTTCAGAGGTACAGATCTGTGATTCAACAGTCTTGCACAATTCACAGCACTCACCATAGCACATACCCTACCCAATGTCTATCACCCAGCCACCCCATCCCTCCCACCCCGCACCACTCCAGCAACCCTCAGTTTGTTTCCTGAGATTAAGAATACCTGCTATCAGTGAGGTCATAGGATACATGTCTTTCTCCAATTGACTTATTTCACTCAACATAACACCCTCGATTTCCCACCACATCGTTTCAAATGGCAAGATCTCATTCCTTTTGATGGCTGCATAATATTCCATTGTGTATATATACCACCTCATCTTTATCCATGCATCTGTCGATGGACATCTTGGCTCTTTCCACAGTTTGGCTATTGTGGACATTGCTGCTATAAACATTGGGGTGCACATACCCCTTTGGATCCCTACATTTGTATCTTTGTGGTAAATACCCAGTAGTGCAATTGCTGGATCGTATGGTAGCTCTATTTTCAACTGTTTGAGGAACCTCCATACTGTTTTACAGAGTGGTTGCACCAGCTTGCATTCCCACCATCAGTGTAGGAGGGTTCCCCCTTCTCCACATCCCCGCCAACATTTGTCGTTTTCTGACTTATTTTAGACATTCTGACTGGTGTGAGGTGGTATCTCATTGAGGTTTTGATTTGGATTTCCCTGATACAGAGCGATGTGGAGCACTTTTAAATGTGTCTGTTGGCCATTTGGATGTCTTCTTTGGAAAATTGTCTGTTCATGTCTTCTGCCCATTTCTTGATTGGATCCTTTGTTCTTTGGGTGTTGAGTTTGATAAGTTCTTTTTTTTTTATTTTTTATTGTTATGTTAATCACCATATATTACATCATTTGTTTTTGATGTAGTGTTCCATAATTCATTGTTTGTTCATAACACCCAGTGCTCCATGCAGAATGTGCCCTCTTTAATACCCATCACCAGGCTAACCCATCCCCCTACCCTCCTCCCCTCTAGAACCCTCAGTTTGTTTTCCAGAGTCCATCAGAGTTTGATAAGTTCTTTATAGATTTTGGATACTAGCCCTTTATCTGATATGTCATTTGCAAATATCTCCTCCCATTCTGTCTGTTGTCTTTTGGTTTTGTGGACTGTTTCTTTTGCTGTGCAAAAGCTTTTTATGTTGATGAAATCCAAATAGTTCATTTTTGCCCTTGCTTCCCTCGGCTTTGGTGATGTTTCTAGGAAGAAGTTGCTGCGGCTGAGGTCGAAGAGGTTGCTGCCTGTGTTCTCCTCAAGGATTTTGATGGATTCCCGTCTCACATTGAAGTCTTTCAACCATTTGGAGTCTATTTTTGTGTGCGGTGTAAGGAAATGGTCCTGTTTCATTCTTCTGCATGTGGCTGTCCAGTTTTCCCAACACCATTTGTTGAAGAAACTGTCTTTTTTCCATTGGACATTCTTTCCTGCTTTGTCAAAGATGAGTTGACCATAGAGTTGAGGGTCCATTTCTGGGCTCTCAATTCTGTTCCATTGATCTATGGGTCTGTTTTTGTGCCAGTACCATACTGTCTTGATGATGACACCTTTGTAATAGAGCTGGAAGTCCGGAATTGTGATGCCACCAGCTTTGCTTTCCTTTTTCAACATTCCTCTGGCTTTTCGGGTCTTTTCTGGTTCCATACAAATTTTAGGATTACTTGTTCCATTTCTTTGAAAAAAGTGGATGGTATTTTGATGGGGATTGCATTGAATGTGTAGATTGCTCTAGGTAGCATTGACATCTTCACAATGACGGTTCTTCCAGTCCATGAGTATGGAATGTTTTTCCATTTATTTGTGTCTCCCTCAATTACTTTCATGGGTATTTTATAGTTTTCTGAGTACAGATTCTTTGCCTCTTCGGTTAGAATTATTCCTAGGTATCTTATGGTTTTGGGTGCAATTGTAAATGGGATCGACTCCTTGATTTGTCTCTCTTCTGTCTTGTTGTTGGTGTATAGGAATGCCACTGATTTCTGTGCATTGATTTTATATCCTGCCACCTTACTGAATTCCTGTATGAGTTCTAGCAGTTTTGGGGTGGAGTCTTTTGGGTTTTCCACATAAAGTATCATTTCATCTGCAAAGAGTGAGAGTTTGAATTCCTCTTTGCCAATTTGGATGCCTTTGATTTCTTTTTGTTGTCTAATTGCAGTGGCTAGGACTTCTAATACTATGTTGAATAGCAGTGGTGTTAGTGGACATCCCTGCCGCATTCCTGACCTTACGGGGAAAGCTCTCGGTTTTTCCCCATTGAGAATGATATTCGCTGTGGGTTTTTCATAGATGGCTTTTATGATACTGAGGTATGTACCCTCTATCCCTATACTCTGAAGAGTTTTGATCAAGAAAGGATGCTGTACTTTGTCAAATGCTTTTTCTGCATCCATTGGGAGGATCATATGATTCTAGTTCTTTCTTTTGTTAATGTATACATCACGTTGATTGATTTGCAGATATTGAACCAACCTTGCAGACCAGGGATAAATCCCATTTGGTCATGGTGAATAATCCTTTTAATGTACTCTTGGATCCTATTGGCTAATATTTTGGTGAGAATTTTTGCATCCATGTTCATTAAGGATATTGGTCTGTAATTCTCCTTTTAGATGGGGTCTTTGTCTGGTTTTGGAATCAAGGTAATGGTGGCCTCATAAAATGAGTTTGGAAGTTTTCCTTCCATTTCTATTTTTTGGAACAGTTTCATGAGAGTAGGTATTAATTCTTCTTGAAATGTTTGCTAGAATTCCCCTGGGAAGCCATCTGGCCCTGGGCTTTTGTTTGTTGGGAGATTTTTGATGACTGCTTCAATTTCCTTAGTGACTATAGGTCTGTTCAGGTTTTCTATTTCTTCCTGGTTCCATTTTGGGTGTTGATACATCTCTAGGAATGCATCCATTTCTTCCACGTTATCTAATTTGCTCGCATAGAGTTGCTCATAATATGTTCTTATAATTGTTTGTATTTCTTTGGTGTTGGTTGTGATCTCTCCTCTTTCATTCATGATTTTGTTGATTTGGGTCATTTCTCTTTTCTTTTGGATAAGTTTGGCCAGGGGTTTATCAATCTTGTTAATTCTTTCAAAGAACCAGCTCCTAGTTTCATTGATCTGTTCTACTGTTCTTTTGGTTTCTATTTCATTGATATCTGCTCTGACCTTTATTATTCCTCTTCTTCTGCTGGGTTTGGGCTTTATTTACTGTTTTTTCTCTAGCTCCTTTAGGTGTAGGGTTAGTTTGTGTATTTGAGACCTCTCTTGCTTCTTGAGAAAGGTTTGTATTGCTATATACTTTCCTCTTAGGTCTGCCTTTGCTGCATCCCAAAATTTTGAACAGTTGTGTTTTCATTTTCATTGGTTTCCATGATTTTTTTTTAATTGTTCCTTAATTTCCTGGTTGACCCATTCATTCTTTAGTGGGATGCTCTTTAGCCTCCATGTATTTGAGTTCTTTCCGACTTTCTTCTTGTGATTGAGTTCTAGTTTCAAAGCACTGTGGTCCGAAAATAAACAGGGCATAATCCCAATCTTTTGGTACCAGTTGAGACCTGATTTGTGACCTAGAATGTGATCTATTCTGGAGAGTGTTCCATGGGCACTAAAGAAGAATGTGTATTCGATTGCTTTGGGATGGAATGTTCTGAATATGTTTGTGAAGTCCATTTTCTCCAGTATGTCATTTAAAGTCTTTATTTCCGAGGGGGGCGGAGCAAGTTGGTGGAGGAGTAGGAGACCTGGATTTCGTCTGGTCTCAGGTATTCAGCTGAAGAGGGATCAAACCATTCTGAACACCTACGAACTCAACAGGAGATCAAAGATAAGAAGAGTAACAACACTCTGAACAGAAAAGCGACCACTTTCTGGAAGGTAGGACGTGCGGAGAAGTGAATCCGAGGCGATATTTGGGAGGATAGACGGCGGGGGAGGGGGCCTCCGTCATCCGCTTCTGGCAAGTGATAGAGCCGCGGAGCACAAAATCGGAACTTTCAGAAGCCGGCTCCGCTGAGGGACGTCGCTCCAGTGGCTAAGCTGGGGGTGGAAACCTCATGGGAGAGTGTGGTCTCAGGACGCTCGGGGTCACAGAAAGACCAGGGGTGCATGAGTGCAGCAGAGCTCCCAGGTATTGGAGCGGGGAAGCCGGCTGCAGAGACAGAGCCAAGGTGCGGGCTCTCAGGTGGGGGTTGCCATAAACTGTGATCCGAGGCCCAGTCGGGTCACTGCTCCTCCAGCAGCGACCCAACAAGCGGCAGAGCCGGGGAGACTCCCCTTCCTCCCCTGGGAGGAGCGGCGCGCGAGCACACCGCAGGGATCTGCTGGGATTGGAGACTCCACACGGGGTCGGGTGCCAGACATAGAAGCGCTGGTTCACAGGCCAGGTGAGAACGGAGTGCGGCCGGAGACTGGGGAGACGGGAGTGACTGCTTTCCTCTGGGGGCGCACTGAGGAGCGGGGCCCCGAGTTCTCAGCTCCTCTGGGTGGAGATTGGGAGGCCACCATTTTCACCCGGGTCCTCCAGGGCTTGCAGGGAACAAAAGCTCCTGAGAGCAAACCCCAGCAGCTTGCTTAGCCCGGACCCACAAGGGCGGGGCAATTCCACCACCGGCAAAGACATTTGGGAACCACGGCAACAGGCCCCTCCCCCAGAAGATCAGCGCGAACAGCCAGTAAGCCAAGACCAAGTTTACCGATCAAGGAGTATGGGAGAACTCCAGCGCTAAGGGAGTACTGCACATAGAATTTATGGCTTTTTTACCATAATTCATTAGTTTTTCAAAATTAATTTTTTTAACTTTTTTCTTGAATTTTTCTTTTCCCTTTTTCAAACATCTTATCAATCCCTTTTTTAAAAAAACATTTTTTATTTTTCATTTTTAGAGTCATATTTTTAACCCTTCATAGTAGTTACCCTTATTTTTGGCATAAATATATAAGTTGTTCTCTCTTTAAAATTTTGAGATACAATTTCTTCTAACAGATCAAAATATACCCTAAATCACTAATGTATGGCTTTGTTTTATTCTCCTGCCTGATCACATTCTCTCCCCTTTTTTATCTTTTTTTTTCTTTTTTCTTTTTCTTTTTAAATCTTCTTCTTTCTTTTTAAAAACAACTTCTTATCAATTCCTTTTATAAAATCTCTTATAATTACCATCTTTACATTCATCTTCCATCCCTTCATTGTATCAACCCTTATTTTGTACATATATAAGTCTTTCTTCCACTGAAATTTTAGCAGGCACTTTCTTCTAACAGACCAAAATATGCACAAAAGCTAGTGTGTGGCACTGATCTATGCACTACCCTGATCATATTTGATCATATTCTCTTTTTTTTGTTCTGTTATTGTTTGTTTTTATCTTTTCCTTTTTCCTTTTTTTTTCCTCTTCTTTCTTTCTCTCTCTTGTCCCCTGGTTTCAGGTCTTTTCTGATTTGTATAGAGTATATTTGCTGGAGACATTGTTAACCTGTTAGCGTTCTGTTCTCTCATTCATCTGTTCTCCTCTGGACAAAATGACAAGACGAAAAAAATCACCTCAGCAAAAAGAACAAGAGGTAGTACCATCTGCCAGGGACCTACTCAATACGGACATTAGTATGATGTCGGGCCTAGAGTTCAGAATCATGACTTTAAAGATACTAGCTGGACTTGAAAAAAGTGTGGAAGTTATTAGAGAAACGCTTTCTGGAGAAATAAAAGAACTAAAATCTAACCAAGTCGAAATCAAAAAGGCTATTAATGAGGTGCAATCAAACATGGGGGCACTAACTGCTAGGATAAATGAGGCAGAAGAAAGAATCAGCGATATAGAAGACCAAATGATGGAAAATAAAGAGGCTGAGAAAAAGAGAGATAAACAACTACGGGATCACGAGGGCAGAATTCAAGAGAGAAGCAATACGATAAGATGAAACAACATTAGAATAATTGGAATCCCAGAATAAGAAGAAAGAGAGAGAGGGGCAGAAGATATATTGGAGCAAATAATAGCAGAGAACTTCCCTAATGTGGGGAAGGAAACAGACATCAAAATCCAGGAGGTACAGAGAACCCCTCTCAAAATCAATAAAAATAGGTCAACACCCCAACATCAAATAATAAAACTTATGAGTCTCAGAGACAAAGAGAAAATCCTGAAAGCAGCTCGAGAGAAGAGATATGTACCCTACAATGGTAGAAACATTAGATTGGCAACAGACCTATCCACAGAGACCTGGCAGGCCAGAAAGGACTGGCATGATATCTTCAGAGCACTAAACGAGAAAAATATGCAGCCAAGAATACTATATCCACCTAGGCTGTCATTGAAAATAGAAGGAGAGATAAAAAGCTTCCAGGACAAACAAAAACTAAAGGAATTTGCAAACACACAACCAGCCCTACAAGAAATATTGAAAGAGGTCCTCTAAGCAAAGAGAGAGCCTAAAAGCAGCATAGATCAGAAAGGAACACAGACAATATACAGTCACAGTCACCTTACAGGCAATACAGTGGCACTAAATTCATACCTTTCAATAGTTACCCTGAATGTAAATGGGCTCAATGCCCCAATCAAAAGACACAGGCTATCAGATTGGATTAAAAAACAAGACCCATCAATATGCTGTCTGCAAGAGACTCATTTTAGACCCAAAGACACCCCCAGATTGAAGGGGGTGGAAATCCATTTACCATGCTAATGGACACTAAAAGAAAGCTGGGGTGGCAATCCTTATATCAGACAAATTAGATTTTAAAACAAAGACTGTAATAAGAGATGAAGAAGGACACTATATCCTACTTAAAGGTTCTATCCAAGAAGAAGATCTAACAATTGTAAATATCTATGCCCCTAACGTGGGAGCAGCCAATTATTTAAGGCAATTAATAACAAAAGCAATGAAACACATTGACAACAATACAATAATAGTGGGGGACTTTAACACCCCCCTAACTGAAATGGACAGATCATCTAAGCAAAAGATCAACAAGGAAATAAAGACTTTAAATGAAACGCTGGACCAAATGGACTTCACAGACATATTCAGAAAATTCCATCCCAAAGCAACAGAATACACATTCTTCTCTAGTGCCCATGGAACATTCTTCAGAATTGATCACATCCTAGGTCACAAATCAGGTCTCAACCGGTACCAAAAGATTGGGATTATGCCCTGCATATTTTCAGACCACAATGCTTTGAACTAGAACTCAATCACAACAGGAAAGTCGGAAAGAACTCAAATACATGGAGGCTAAAGAGCATCCTACTAAAGAATGAATGGGTCAACCAGGAAATTAAAGAAGAATTAAAAAAGTTCATGGCAACAAATGAAAATGAAAACACAACTGTTCAAAATCTTTGGGATACAGCAAAGGCAGTCCTGAGAGGAAAGTATATAGCAATACAAGCATTTCTCAAGAAACAAGAAAGGTCTCAAATACACAACCTAACCCTACACCTAAAGGAGCTGGAGAAAGAACAACAAATAAAGCCTAAACCCAGCAGGAGAAGAGAAATAATAAAGATCAGAGCAGAAATCAATGAAATAGAGACCAAAAGATCAGTAGAACAGATCAACGAAACTAGGAGCTGGTTCTTTGAAAGAATTAACAAGATTGATAAAGCCCTGGCCAGACTTATCCAAAAGAAAAGAGAAATGACCCAAATCAACAAAATCATGAATGAAAGAGGAGAGATCACAACCAACACCAAAGAAATACACCAAACAATTATAAGAACATATTATGAGCAACTCTATGCCAGCAAATTAGATAACCTGGAAGACATGGGTGCATTCCTAGATATGTATCAACTACCAAAATTGAACCAGGAAGAAACAGAAAACCTGAACAGACCTATAACCACTAAGGAAATTGAAGCAGTCATCAAAAACTACCCAACAAAAAAAAAGCCTAGGGCCAGATGGCTTCCCAGGGGAATTCTATCAGACATTTAAAGAAGAATTAATACCTATTCTCCTGAAACTGTTCCAAAAAATAGAAATGGAAGTAAAACTTCCAATCTCATTTTATGAGGCCACCATTACCTTGATCCCAAAACCAGACAAAGACCCCATCAAAAAGGAGAATTACAGACCAATATCCTTGGTGAACATGGATGCAAAAATTCTCACCAAAATACTAGCCAATAGGATCCAAGAGTACATCAAAAGGATTATTCACCATGGCCAAGTGGGATTTATCCCTGGGCTGCAAGGCTGGTTCAACATCCGCAAATCAATCAACGTGATACAATACATTAACAAAAGAAAGAACAGGAATCATATGATCCTCTCAATAGATGCAGAAAAACATTTGACAAAGTACAGCATTCTTTCTTGATCAAAACTCTTCAGAGTAGTGATAGAGGGTACATACCTCAATATCATAAAAACCATCTATGAAAAACCCACAGCGAATATCATTCTCAATGGAGAAAAGCTGAGAGCTTTTCCCCTAAGGTCAGGAATGTGACAGGGATGTCCACTCTCACCACTGCTATTCAACATAGTATTAGAAGTCCTAGCCACAGCAATCAGACAACAAAAAGAAATCAAAGGCATCCAAATCGGCAAAGAGGAAGTCAAACTCTCACTCTTTGCAGATGATATGATACTGTATGTGGGAAACCCAAAAGACTCCATCCCAAGACTGCTAGAACTCATACAGGAATTCAGTCAAGTAGCAGGGTATAAAATCAATGCACAGAAATCAGTGTCATTCCTATACACCAACAACAAGACAGAAGAGAGACAAATCAAGGAGTCGATCCCATTTACAGTTGCACCCAAAACCATAAGATACCTAGGAATAAATCTAACCAAAGAGGCAAAGGATCTGTACTCAGAAAACTATAAAATACTCATGAAAGAAGTTGAAGAAGACACAAAGAAATGGAAAAACGTTCCATGCTCATGGATTGGAAGAACAAACATTGTGAAGATATCAGTGCTACCTAGAGCAATCTACGCATTCAGTGCCTTCCCCATCAAAATACCATCCACCTTTTTCACAGAAATGGAACAAATAATTCTAAAATTTGTATGGAACCAGAAGAGACCCCAAATAGCCAAAAGAATATTGAAAAAGAAAAGCAAAGCTGGTGGCATCACAATTCCGGACTTCCAGCTCTATTACAAAACTGTTATCATCAAGACAGTATGGTACTGGCACAAAAACAGACACAGAGATCAATGGAACAGAATAGAGAGCCCAGAAATGGACCCTCAACTCTATGGTCTACTCATCTTTGACAAAGCAGGAAAGAATGTCCAATGGAAAAAAAGACAGTTTCTTCAACAAATGGTGTTGGGAAAACTGGACAGCCACATGCAGAAGAATGAAACTGGACCATTTCCTTACACTGAACACAAAAATAGACTCCAAATGGTTGAAAGACCTAAACGTGAGACAGGAGTCCATGAAAATCCTAAAGGAGAACACAGGCAGCAACCTCTTCCACCTCAGCCACAGCAACTTCTTCCTAGAAACATCTCCAAAGCCAAGGGAAGCCAGGGCAAAAATGAATTATTCAGATTTCATCAAGATAAAAATCTTTTGCACAGCAAAAGAAACTGTCAACAAAACCAAAATACAACAGACAGAATGGGAGAAAATATTTGCAAATGACATATCAGATAAAGGGCTAGTATCCAAAATCTATAAAGAACGTATCAAACTCAACACCCAAAGAAACAATAATCCAATCAAGAAATGGGCAGAAGACATGAACAGACATTTTTCCAAAGAAGACATCCAAATGGCCAACAGACAAATGAAAAAATGCTCAACATTGCTTGGCATCAGGGAAATCCAAATCAAAACCTCAATGAGATACCACCTCACACCAGCCAGAATGGCTAAAATTAACAAGTCAGGAAACAACAGATGTTGGCGGGGATGCAGAGAAAGGGGAACCCTCCTACACTGTTGGTGGGAATGCAAGCTGGTGCATCCACTCTGGAAAACAGTATGGAGGTTCCTCAAACAGTTGAAAATAGAGCTACCATACGATCCAGCAATTGCACTACTGGGTATTTACCCCAAAGATACAAATGTAGGGATCCGAAGGGGTACGTGCACCCCAATGTTTGTAGCAGCAATATCCACAATAGCCAAACTGTGGAAAGAGCCAAGATGTCCATCGACAGATGAATGGATAAAGAAGAGGTGGTATATATATACACAATGGAATATTACGTAGCCATCAAAAGCAATGAGATCTTGCCATTTGCAACGACGTGGATGGAATTGGAGGGATTATGCTGAGTGAAATAAGTCAATCAGAGAAAGACATGTATCATATGACCTCACTGATATGAGGAATTCTTAATCTCAGGAAACAAACTGAGGGTTGCTGGAGTGGTGGGGGGTGGGAGGGATGGGGTGGCTGGGTGACAGACACTGGGAAGGGTATGTGCTATGGTGAGCACTGTGAATCGTACAAGACTGATGAATTACGGATCTGTACTTCTGAAACAAATAATGCAATATATGTTAAGGAAAAAATAAGAAGATAGCAGGAGGGGAGAATGAAGGGGAGTAAGTCAGCAGGGGCAGATGAACCATTAGAGACGATGGACTCTGAAAAACAAACTGAGGGTTCTAGAGGGGAAGGGGTGGGGGAAGGGGTTAGCCTGGTGATGGGTATTAAAGAGGGCACATTCTGCATGGAGCACTGGGTGTTATGCACAAACAATGAATCATGGAACACTACATCAAAAACTAATGATGTAATGTATGGTGATTAACATAACAATAAAAAATTATTAAAAAAATAAATATAGTCTTTATTTCCTTGTTGATCTCTTGCTTAGATGACCTATCCATTTCAGTCAGGGGGGTGTAAAGTCCCCACTGTTATTGTATTGTTGTCAAAATGTTTCTCTGCTTTTGTTATTAATTGCCTTATATAAGTGGCTGCTCCCATGTTGGGTGCATAGATATTTACAATTGTTAGATCTTCTTGGTGGATAGACCGTTTAAGTAGGATATAGTGTCCTTCCTCATCTCTTATTACAGTCTTTCGTTTAAAATCTAATTTGTCTAAGGATTGCCACCCCAGCTTTCTTTTGTTGTCTGTTAGCCTTGTAAATGGTTTTCCACCCCCTCACTTTCAATGTGGGGGTGTCTTTGGGTCTAAAATGAGCCTCTTGGGTACAGCATATTGATGGGTCCAGTTTTTTAATCCAATCTGATAGCCTGTGTCTTTTGATTGGGGCATTGAGCCCATTTACATTCAGGGTAACTATTGAAAGATATGAATTTAGTGCCATTGTATTGCCTGTAAGGTGACTGTTACTGCATATTGTCTGTATTCCTTTCTGGTCTATGCTGCTTTTAGGCTCTCTCTTTGCTTAGAGGACACCTTTCAGTATTTCTTGTAGTGCTGGTTTCATGTTTGCAATTTCCTTAATTTTTGTTTGTCCTGGACGCTATTTATCTCTCCTTCTATTTTCAATGACAACCTAGCTGGATATAGTATTCTTGGCTGCATATTTTTCTTGTTTAGTGCTGTGAAGATATCATGCCAGTCCTTTCTGGCTTGCCAGGTCTCTGTGGATAGGTCTGTTGCCAATCTAATGTTTCTACCATTATAGGCTACATATCTCTTCTCCCGAGCTGCTTTCAGGATTTTCTCTTTGTCTCTGAGACTCGTAAGTTTTACTATTAGATGTCGGGGTGTGGACCTATTTTTATTGATTTTGAGAGGGGTTCTCTGTACCTCCTGGATTTTGATGTCTGTTTCCTTCCCCACATTAGGGAAGTTCTCTGCTATAATTTGCTCCAATATACCATCTGCTCCTCTCTCTCTCTCTTCTTCTTGTATCCCAATTATTCTAATATTGTTTCGTCTTATCGTATCGCTTCTCTCTCGAATTCTGCCCTCATTATCCAGTAGTTTATCTTTTTCTCAGCTTTATTTTCCATCACTTGGTCTTCTATATCACTAATCCCCTCTTCTGCCTCATTTATCCTAGCAGTTAGTGCCCCAGTTTTGATTGCACCTCATTAATAGCCTTTTTGATTTCAACTTGGTTAGATTTTAGTTTTTATTTCTCCAGAAAGGGTTTCTCTAATAACTTACATGCTTTTATCAAGCCCAGCTAGTATCTTTAAAATCATGATTCTGAACTCTAGGTCCGACATCCTACTAATGTCCGTATTGAGTGGGTTCCTGGCCGATGGTACTACCTCTTGTTCTTTTTGTTGAGATGATTTTTTTTGCCTTGTCATTTTGTCCAGAGGGGAATAGATGAATGAGAGAACAAAATGCTAACAGGTTAACAACGTCCCCAGAAAATATACTCTAACCAAATCAGAAAAGACCTGAAACCGGGGGAAAAGAAAGGGAAAGAAAGAAAAATGAAAGAGGAAAAAAAAAAGAAGATAAAGATAAAAACAAACAAAAACAAAACAAAACAAAAAAACAGAATATTATCAAATATGATCAGGTTGGTGCATGGATCAGTGTCACACGATAGATTTTGGGTGTATTTTATTCTTTTTTTTTTTTAATTTTTTTATTGTTATGTTAATCACCATATATTACATCATTAGATTTTGGTGCAGTGTTCCATGATTCATTGTTTGTTCATAACACCCAGTGCTCCATGCAGAACGTGCCCTCCTCAATGCCCATCACCAGGCTAACCCATCCCCCTACCCCCCTCCCCTCTAGAACCCTCAGTTTGTTTTTCAGAGTCCATCATCTCTCATGGTTCGTCTCCCCCTCTGACATACTCCCCTTTTCTTCCTCTCCTGTTATCTTCTTCTTTTTCTTTTTTCTTAAAATATGTTGCATTATTTGTTTCAGAGGTACAGGTCTGTGATTCATCAATCTTACACAATTTACAGTGCTCACCATAGCACATACCCTACCCAATGTCTATCACCCAGCCACCCCATCCTTCCCACCCCCCACCACTCAGCAACACTCAGTTTGTTTCCTGAGATTAAGAATTCCTCATATCAGTGAGGTCATATGATACATGTCTTTCTCTGATTGACTTATTTCACTCAGCATAACACCCTCCACTTCCATCCATGTCGTTGCAAATGGCAAGATCTCATTCCTTTTGATGGCTGTGTAATATTCCATTGTGTATATATACCACCTCTTCTTTATCCATTCATCTGTCGATGGACATCTTGGCTCTTTCCACAGTTTGGCTATTGTGGACATTGCTGCTATAAACATCTGGGTGCACGTACCCCTTTGGATCCCTACATTTGTATCTTTAGGGTAAACACCCAGTAGTGCAATTGCTGGATCGTATGGTAGCTCTATTTTCAACTGTTTGAGGAACCTCCATACTGTTTTCCAGAGTGGCTGCACCAGCTTGCATTCCCACCAACAGTGTAAGATGGTTCCCCTTTAACAAGTCAGGAAATGACAGATGTTGGCGGGGTTGCAGAGAAAGTACCATATTGTCTTGATGACTACAGCTTTGTAATAGAGCTTGAAGTCTGGCATTGTGATACCTCCAGCTTTGGTTTTCTTTTTCAACTTTCTCTGGCTATTCAGGGTCTTTTCTTGTTCCATGCAAATTTTAGGATTATTTGTTCGGTTTCTTTGAAAAAAGTCATTGGTATTATGAATGTGTAGATTGCTCTGAGTAGCATAGACATTTTAACATATTTGTTCTTCTAATCCATGAGCATGGAATGTTTTTCCCTTTCTTTGTCTTCCTCAATTTCTTAAGTGTTCTGTGTTTTTAGAGTACAGATCTTTTATCTCCTTGGTTAGGCTTATTCCTAGGTATCTTACAATTTTTGATGCAATTGTAAATAGAATCAATTCTTTAATTTCTTTCTTCTGTCTCATTGTTGGTGTATAGAAATGCAGCTGACTTCTGTGCATTGATTTTTTAAATTTTATTTTATTATGTTAATCACCATACATTTGTGCGTTGATTTTTATATCCTGTCACTTTGCAGAATTCCTGTATGAGTTCTAGTAATTTTGGGGTGGAGTCTTTTGGGTTTTCCACATAGAGTATCATGTCATCTGTGAAGGGAGAGAGTTTCACTTCTTCTTTGCCAATTTGAATGCCTTTTATTTCTTTTTGTCTGATTGCTGAGGCTAGGACTTCTAGTACTATGTTGAACAACAGTAGTGAGAGTGGGCATCCTTGTCGTATTTCTGACCTTAAGGGAAAAGCTCTCCGTTTTTCCCCATTGAGAATATTTGCTGTGGGCTTTTCATATATAGCTTTTATGATATTGAGGCATGTTCCCTCTATCTCTACAGTGTAGAGAGTTTTAATCAAGAAAGGATGCTGTATTTTGTCAAATGCTTTTTCTGCATCAGTTGAGAGGATCATAAAATAATGTACAAAGTGGAAAATCTTTTTGGCTATAAATTGCTAAATCATGCAGAATACAATATTGTGTATGTATGTGTGTGTATATATAGATAGATATAACAGTAACCATATATAGAAAATAGGTTAAATCAGTGGGATCATGGGTATTTTCTGAAAGTCACTTAATATGGTGTAGACTTTTAAATAACAAAATGAATAATATACTGGAACTTAGGCATTTAGGAACATTTTGGGACAAACAAAGTGTACTGTCACTCTTTGTGCCACCTTAGTTACTACAGTATTCGCCTATTTTTCTCTGATCTCTTTATGAAAATGTTCCCTACTCTGCTTCCTACATTTTATGTACTGTATTCTTATGTACTATTTTCTATTCCACTGTATTCATTATTGATATATTAGTTGTCTTTTTACCTTCTCGATGTCCATTAATTAAAAAAATGCACATATCACTTATGAAGACTATTTTTCTCCCCAAGACTCAATGAAATATATACATCTGATTTAATCTTTTAAGTTCTCATCCCATTTTTCTTTCGTATAGTTGATACATAATTTTACATTAGTTTCAGGTGTACAACATAGTGATTCAACAACTCTACCTTATGTTCATCACAAGTGTAGCTACCATCTGTGCCCATATGGTGCTATATAATACCACTGACTATATTAACTTTGTTACCTATGCTGTACTTTTTCATCCCTGTGTCTTATTCATTCCAAAACTAGAAGTCTGTATTTCTGCTTCCCTTCACTCATTTTTCCCATTCTCCAACCCTCTCCTCTCTGGCAATCAACACTTTGTTCTCTGTATTTATAGGACTTTCTGCTTTTTGTTTGTTTTATTATTTTTTTTAGATTTAACCTTTTTAAGGTATATTTTCTTTTAATACTCATTTTTTGTACTTTATGATATTTAAAACCTCTTAGTTTTATTTCAAATCCACATTATTCTGTTTCTTAAATTTTTTTCTGGCCAGTAAATGTGGCTATTTGCAAATCAAAATCTTTCTTTGGCTCTCTTCCCTTCCACTAGATAATTTTCTACCTTTTCCATTTATATCCATTTCACATATGGGTTGGGTGTTATCCACGAAAGAATTTAGAAGGTTGTGCTGATAGAAAATCAAAAGTGAGGGGCAGCTGGGTGGTAGTCAGTTAAGTGTCTGATTCTTGATTTCGGCTCAGGTCATGATCTCAGGGTTGTAAGATTGAGCCCCATGTCTGGCTCCACAACCTAGTATGGAGCGAGCTTGGGATTCTCTCTCCCCCTGCCCCTCCCCATCTAAAAAATCAGAAGTGAAAAAAATGAATTGTAATGTTTATATTGTGGCCCACAAAGTAAGGTATGTTCTTACATTTCCAGGATAAAAAAGCATGCTATAGTGAAATGGTCAGGGGTAGCAGCAACTTGGTTTCTCAGCAGAATTATAGTTTTGTTTGGTTTTGAAAATAATTAGGAAGCTACTGTCAAGTGTTATGAAGGTGATTAGCATCATTGTACATATTTTGGTTAGATACTTATCTTTAAAAAGCACAATTCCTTTTCTCAGAAAGGAAGGTGGGAGACTTGGGAATTCAACTGACAGACTTTGAAATATGGAGAGAAAGTGATTAGGATTGTGTTGATTGATACCTTCTGGTCATCTTGACCAGATTTGCAAATAGGCACATATTCTTCTTACTTCAGTCAACATCTGCTCAATGAAATGAGCAAAAATCAGTTATTTGGATCATGAAAATAGTTTGTGGGATGAAAGTGGTTTAAGTGATTTTTTTTCACTACTTTAAAATTTAAAATTTTTTATTTGCATATATTGGCAGTGTTACATTAGTTTTAGATGTACAACTTAGTGATTTAACAAGTTTGTACATTATGCTATGTTCACCTGAAGTACAGCTACCATCTGTACCTCTGTCCCTTTACATCATTATTACAATATTATTGACTGTATTCCTTATGTTTTGCTTTTTATTCATTTGACTTACTCATTCCATAACTGGAGGCCTGTATCTCCCTCTCTTTCACTCATTTTGCTCAACCCCCAACCCCTTTTGCCTGTGGCAATCATCAGTTTGTTCTCTGTATTTATAGGTTTTTTTGTTTTTTGTTTTGTTTTTTTGATTCTGATTCTGCTTTTTGTTCATTTTTTTTTCCCCTCCATTTGAGTGGACTCATATGGTATTTGTCTTGCTCAGTCTGACTTATTTCACTTAGCATAATACCCTCCAGGTGAATCCATGTTCTCTCATGGCATGATTTTATCCTTTTTTATGACTCTGTAATATTCCATTATATATCTATACACCAGTTTTCTTATCCACACTCATCTACTGATGGATACTTAGGTTGTTTCCATGTCTTGGCTATTGTCAATTTGAACTGTGTTTACATTTTCTCTGAGTAAATCCCCAACAGTGGGATTATTGGGTCATAGGGTATTTCTATTTTTACTCTTTTGAGGAATCTCCCTATTGTTTTCCACAGTGGCTATACCAATTTATATCTTCACCAGCAATGCAGGAGGGTTCCTTTTTTCTCCACATCCTTGCCATCACTTGTTTCTTGTCTTCTTGATTTTAGCCATTCTTAAAGGCCTGAGGTGATATCTCCTTGTGGTTTTGATTTGCATTTCCCTGATGATTAATGATCTTGAGCATCTTTTCATGTGTAGGTCATCTGTGTGTCGTCTTTGGAGAAATGTCTGTTCAGGTCCTCGGCCCATTTTTAAATCAGATTTATTTTTTTAGTGTTGAGTTGTAGGAGTTCTTTATATATTTTGGATATTAACCCCTTATTGGGTATATCATTTGCAAATATCTTCTCCCATTCTGTTGGGAGGTTGACTTTTAGTTTCATTGTTCTCTTTGCTGTGCAGAAGCTTTTTACTTTGATATTGTCCCAGTAGTTTAATTTTGCTTTTGTTTCCCTTGCCTTAGGAGACATATCTAGAAAAATGTTTCTGTAGCTGCTGTCAGAGAAATTTCTGCCTTCATTCTCTTCTAGGATTTTTATCACTACTTTTTAACTAGATGAATTGGCAGACTGAGGATACACTTTCTCTTTGGTGTTGGAGGCAGGAGTAGTATATCTGGTTATCAAGGGCTTAGGCATTTTACTACCAGTATTGTAAATAGGAAAGGGGTCTTAGGTCTGAATAAGGTAAAAAAAAAAAAATAGTACCCCTGAAAAGGCTGTACTCTGATCAAAAGGTTGGCCAACAATAATTTGCCACAGCATGTAGAATTGCCAAGAAGGTTTCTATATCAAGGCTTTGGGTTCTTGACTGGGGGTGGGGAAAGGGTCACCTGAAAAATTAAAAACCTGAATCTATATTCATGTTTAAAATTTAAATTTATACTATTGAAAAGTTTTAAAAACTTCTTCAGAAATGACCATAAAAATATAGCTGGATAATAATTCTTGCATTTATGGTAGAAACAAAAGGAAAACCACTCTAGAGGAATAGTTCCACAGTGTAGACCATTGGAACTCACACACAAAAACAAGTGCTGATGAAGAGTAGTTCTCAATCAGAAATTTTAAATGTTTGATCAATTGTTCAATATGAGTGAGATTTGGAAGTCAAAATAGAAATTTGGAGCTCCATGAAAATTAGAATAATACTCTGGGGGCGCCTGGGTGGCTCAGTCGGTTAAGCAGCTGCCTTCGGCTCAGGTCATGATCCCAGGGTCCTGGGATCGAGCCCCGCATCGAGCTCCCTGCTCGGCGAGGAGCCTGCTTCTCCCTCTCCCTCTGCCTGCCTCTCTGCCTACTTGTTCTCTCTCTGTATCTCTCTGCCAAATAAATAAGTAAAATCTTTAAAAAAAAAGAATAATACTCTGAAAAACATAAAATAGTTATGTTTGAATGATTAAAACATAAAAGAACAGATAACTAGGAAAAAAGCAAATAGAACTTTGAGAAATGAAAAAATAGCCATTGAAATGAAAACTAAACAGATTAAGTAGATTAGGTATATCTGAAAAGGAAATTAATGAATTAGAATGATACCAAGCAAATTACCTGAAAGGAGATTTAAAAATAAAAATAAATAGTATATAGGAAAGAGGACAGAATGAGATGTCTAATGTGCATAATAAAGATTGTGAAAAGGAGAATAGGGAAGATGGAACATAGGCAACATTTGAATAAATAATGGTTGTGAATTTCCTAAAATTTATGAAAGAGATGAATCTTTCAGAAGTTATAATTCAGAAAAAGACTAAAAATAAATTTTAAAAAATTGTTTCTAAGCCATAGAACAAAAGAAGTGATAAGGTGAAAATCTTAAATTCCACTGAGGACAAGAAATTATAATTAGAACAGTTTAACTAGAAATAATTACCAAAAACATAAAAGAAAACATACAAATGTTCGAAAATAAAGGAATACATTTTTATGTGGGTTTTTTTGTAATAACTTTGCTAAGAGAGAATTCATATCTATATAATTCATACATTGTACAATTCAGTGGTTTTTGTTATAGTTGTGTAGCTATCATCACAATTTTAGAGCAGTTTTATCACTTCTGAAAGATAATCCACATCCTTTAGATATCACTTCCAATTTCCTGTTGCACCCCTCAGCCAAAAGCAATCACTAATATACTTTTGCTATTTATTTTTTTCTGGAAATGTCATACAAGTGAAATCACATAATATGTGATATTTTGTCACTGTTCTCTTTCACTCAGTATGTTTTTAAGGCTCATCCATGTTGTATGTATCACTACATCATTCTATTTTTTTGACAGAATTATATTCCATTGTATGGATATATCACTATGCATTCATCAATTCATAGACATTTGAGTTGTTTCTACCTTTTGGTTATTCTGAATAATGCTGCTGTGAACATGTGTTTATAGTTTTTTGCATGGGAAGGTTTTCATTTTCTTGGATATGTACTTAGGAGTGGAATTCCTGGGTAAAATGACAACTCTACCTTTAACTTTCTGAGGAAGTGCCAGATTGTTTTCCAAAGTGGCTGCATAATTTTGCATTCCCACTGGCAATGTTTTGATTTCTCCTTATCCTTGCCAATACTTCTTATTACCTTACTTTTTGATTACAGTTTTCCTGGTGGGGGTGAAGGGGTATCTCACTGTGGTTTGGATTTGCATTTCTCTGATGATGAGCGATGTTGAACATCTTTTCTTGTGCTTTTAACCATTTATATATTTTCTTTGGAGAAATGTCCATTCAGATATTTTGCCCAGTTTTTACTTGTCTTTTTATTTTTAGGTTGTAAGACTTCCTTGTTCTAGATACAAGCCCATGATTAGATAATATGGTTTCCAAATATTTTCTCACATTCTGTGAGGTGTCATTCATTCTTAGTAGTGTCCTTTAAGGCATAATTTAAAATGATAAAATCCAACTTATCTTGTTTTTTCTTTTTTGCATGTGCTTTTGGTGTCATATCTAGGAATTCATTGTCATATCTATGGTCATAAATATTTATCCCTATGTTTCCTTCTAAGAGCTTTATAATTTTGGCTCTTGGTATTTATTTTGAGTTAATTTATGTATAAGTGAGAAAAGGGCTCAACTTCATTTTTTTTTCAAGTGGCTATCCGTTTCTCCAGTACAATTTGTTTTATAATGTTGTTTCCCCAAGGATATTGGCATCCTTTTTGAAAATCAATTGAGCAGAGAGACATGTATTAATTTCTGTACTTGCAGTAATACTCCTTTTTTTATTTTTTTATTTTTATTTATTTTTATTTTTTAAGATTTTATTTATCTATTTGAGAGAGAGAGAGAATGAGAGAGAGAGAAAACACATGAGATGGGGGGAGGGTCAGAGGGAGAAACAGACTCCCTGCCGAGCAGGGAGCCCGATGCGGGACTTGATCCAGGGACTCCAGGATCACGACCTGAGCGAAAGGCAGTCGCTTAACTAACTGATCCACCCAGGCGCCCTCCTTTTTTTTTTTTTTTTTAAGATTTTATTTATTTCACAGAGACACAGAGAAGGAACAAAGGAGGGGGGAGGGGGAGAGGGAGAAGCAGGCTTCCCATGGAGCAGGGAGCCTGATGAGGGGCTTGATCCCAGGACCCTGGGATCATGACCTGAGCCCAAGGCAGGCGCTTAATGACTGAGCCACCCAGGCGCCCCTGCAGTTATATTCTTATGCCAGTACCACACAGTTGGGATTACTGTTGCTTTCTGATGAGTTTGAAAATGGAAAGAGGGAATCCTCCATTTTTGTTCTTTTTCAATATTGTTTTGTCTTTGTTAGGTTCCTTAAGTTTTCATATAAATTGTAGGATCTGCTGCCAATTTCTACAAAGAATTCACCTGCAATTCTGATAGGGATTGCATCGATTCTATTGATAAACTTTTGTGAATATTGCCATCTTAACAGTATTAACTCTTTGGATATATGAAGATGGATTTTCTTTTCATTTCTTAAGATCTCCTTTAATTTCTTTCAACAGTGTTTTCAAGATAATTCTGGCTATACTACCTTGATGAAAATGTAGAGAATCTGATACACTGCTGTAGAGAGTGTAACTGTATCATTTTGAAAAAAAACTGGCAGCATCTAATAAAGTTGAACACTTGCATATCTTATAGCCCACCAATTCTCTATATAAATATACCCAGATATACAACATAAGGGATGTGTAAAGTTCAAAGCAGAAAAAAATATTTGTAATAAACAAACTGGAAACAACACCAAAGTCCATTAAAATAGAATGGATAAATACATTGAGGTGCAGTCATAAATGAATATATCATAGAACAGTGACAAACACAAAATAAGACAACTGCTTTAGTTAACACTGTGGATAAATCTTAAAAACAAATGGTACAAATGACACAGACACAAAAGAATATATGCATAAGATTTCACTTAAGTGATGAGGAAATTTTATATGTAATAGGCATAAGTATCAATGATGAAATAGCTTTTTGGTAACTAAATGTTGGTTAAATTTGTCATATTGTAAAGTATAAAATTAGATATCTATATCACAATATGTAAAAAAAAAATGAGAATTTAGGACCCAACCCATATCAGAAAAGCAAAAATTCAGGGGTGCCTGCCTGGCTCAGTTGGTAGAACATGTATTTCTCAACGTCAGCGTAGTAAGTTCAAGCCCCACATTGGGCAAGGAACCTACTTAAAACACACACAAATTGAAAAGCTTAGAGAAAAATAAGAGAACCTCCTTATGATATTAGGAAAGGATTCAGGAAAATATATACACATATGTACATATGCTTTATAAAATATAACAATGAAGAGAAGATGATAAACTTAATCACATCAATAGGAAACACTTATTTGGACAACAAAGAGTAAACAAAATGAAAAAAGGCCGTGTACTATTAGGTACTTGTAATCCATATGACTGATAAACAATTTTATAGATTATATAAAGAACTTCCAGAAATCAATATGAAGAAGAAAAGATGGAAATCTGCAATTTATGGAGTGAACCCAAAAAGGGTGTGTGTGTGTGTGTGTGTGTGTGTGGTGTATATATATATATATAAATGGTCAACCTTACTAATAATCAGAACTGCGTATTAAAAAATATTCCTCACTCATTAGCTCATTAGACTCGCAAAATATAAAACCTGAAAACCTCAAGTTTTTACTTCTGTGTGGGAAAAGAACTTATACAATGCTGGTGGGAGTATACATTGGTATATTGAATGTGAAAATTAATTTGGAATTATTCAAAGTAGATGAAAGATATATATACATAGTAGTTCTGACTTTTGATGTTTTATTTGACATACTCTGAGATGTAGGCCCAAAGAGATACCTACAAGAGATTTTCATGCCAGTGTTTGCAACAGTGAAAAAAGAGAGATAACCAGAGTACCTCTTAGTAGAACAATATAAAAAGTGTGATGTAGTCCTATGGTAAAATACTACAGAGCAGTTATATTAATGAACTTTAGATCTATAGGGATTGATGTGGGTAAATTTTTAAAACTATGAAGTGAAAAATGTCAATATGATCCACTTGTAAATATTTTTAAAACCTTACAAAACAACAGATATTACCTTTGAAAACATACATTCTTAGTAAAAATAAAAAAAAAAATTCGTGGGAATGATACATGTCAACTTCTAGTTACTGGGACCTACATGTTGGGAGTCATCCTGTTTCCTCTTTTCCTCATGGCCAATATCATTTCTAGAGGGAAATCTTCTAGCTCTGCTTTAAAATATATTCATTATCCAACAACTTGTACCGTCCTCACTGGTCTGAGCCACCATCATCTGTTTCAATTTCTTCCTAATTCGTCTTTGTGAGTCCACTTCTCTTTCAGTCTATTTTTCACATCAGAGTGTTCCTTTTATTTATTTTTTTATCTTGAAGGGTTTTTTTATTTCAAAGACTTTATAGCATATGTTAAAGGGACTTCATTTATTTTTATTTTTTAAATTTATTATGTTAAGTTACTAGGTGTTATATGCAAACAATGAATCATGGAACACTACATCAAAAACTAATGATGTAATGTATGGTGACTAACATAAAAAAAGGAAGTAAAATGCTTCACTTGATTACACTCATCATCTAACTGTATTTCCTAACATCACCTTTGCTTGCTCTGCTGTGGTCCCAGCTTGTTCTCAAAATATGCAAGGTAGGGGTGCCTGGGTGGCTCAGACAGTTAAGTGTCTGCCTTTGGCTCAGGTCATGATCCTTGGGTCCTGGGATCGAGCCCCATGTCAGGCTCCCTGCTCAGCCAGAGACTGATTCTCCCTCTCCCTGCCACTCCCCCTGCTTGTACTCTCTCTGTCAAATAAATAATCTTAAAACCAAAAACCAAAATCCAAAAAAAATAAAATATGCAAGATAAACTTTGGCCTTGGGGTTGTTTTTCTTTTTTTTTGTTTTGGTTTTTGGTTTTTGGGTTTTTTTTTGGTGAAACATTTAAGCTCTACTCTCTTAGGTAATTTTAATTATAGAATACAGTGTTATCAGTTGTATTCATCATGTTATATACATCAGATCATCACACCTTATTCATCTGGTGGCTGGAAGTTTGTACCCTTTCACCAACCTCTCACTATTTCCCCCCCACCAGTCGGTCCCTGGCAAGCTACTTTTCTACTATCTGTTTCTATGAGTCTGGCTTAATTTTTTTTTTTTTTAAAGGATTGCACATACAAGTGACAGCATGCAGTTTTGTCTTTCTCTGTACTTTAAGTAGCATAATGCCCCCAAAGTTCATCTATATTGTTGCAAATGGTAGGATTTCCTTTTTTCTCATGGCCAAATTGTATTCCATTGTATATTTTATCCTTTCATCTTTTGATGAACGCTTAGGTCATTTCCATATCCTGGCTATGGTGAATAATGCAACGACCATGGGAGTGCAAATATCTCCTAGACATCCTGTTTTCATTTCCTTTGGATATATACCCAGAAGTAGGATTCTTGGATCATATGGTAGTTTTATTTTTAATTTTTGAAGGAAAGTCCATAATGTTTTTCATAGTAGTGCACCAATTTACATTCCCACCAATAGTACATGCAGTTTCCTTTTTCTCCACATCCTTACCAACACTTACCTCTTTTTGATGAAAACCATTCTATCAGGTGTGAGGTGATAGCTCACTGAGGTTTTGATTTGAATTTCCCTGACGATTAGTGATATTGAGCATGTTTTCACATGCTATTGGCCATTTGTAGATCTTCTTGAGAAAAAATGTCTATTCAGTTTCTTTACACATTTTAAAATTGATTCCCCCCCCCAATTGAGTTGTGGGAGTTCTTTATATATTTTGGACATTAACCCTTTGTCAGACATATGATTTACAAATATTTTTTCCCATTTCTTAGGTTGCCTTTGCATATTTTTAATGGTTTCCTTTGCTGTGCAGAAGCTTTTTAGCTTGATGTAGTCCAATTTATTGATGTTACTTTTGTTTTTGTTTTTAGTGTTAAATCCAAACATTCACTGCCAAGACTGATGTCAAGGAGCTTACCTTTATGTTTTCTGTTAAGAGTTTTATGGTTTTAGGTCTTAAATTTAAGGCTTAAATCCCTTTTGAGTTGATTTTTATGTATGGTGTAAGAAAGTGGTCCAGTTTCATGCTTTTGTTTGTGGCTCTCCAATTTTCCCAACACCATTTATTTAGGATACCACCCTTTATCCATCGTATATTCTTGTCCCTTTTGTCATAAATCAATTGACCATATATGCATAGGTTTATTTCTGGGCTCTCTGTTCTGTTTCATTGATCTATGCATCTATTTTTTATGCTGATACCATACTGTTTTGGTTATTATAATGTGTAATATATTTTGAAAGTATAACACTTCCAGCTCTGTTCTATTTCAAGATTGCTTTTGCTATTTGAGGTCTTTTATGGTTCCATAGAGATTTTAAAGATTGTTTCCTATTTCTGTGTAAATATGCCATTGGAATTTTGATAAACATTGCATTGAATCTGTAGATTACTTGGGGATGGTATGGGCATTTTAACAGTATTCATCCAATCCGTGAACACAAAATATTTTTGCACTTATTTGTGTTTTCATTTTCATCAATATCCAATAGTTCTCAGTGTACAGATCTTTCATTTCTTTGGTTAAATTTATTCCTAAGTATTTTTATTTTTTTATGCAATTGCCAATAGTTTTTCTTAATTTCTTTCTGATAGTTTGTTGTCAGTGTATGGAAATGCAACTGCTTTTTTTAAAAAATTTTATTTATTTGACAGAGCACAAGCAGAGGGGGAGAGAGGGAGAAGCAGGCTCCCTGCTGAGCAGGGAGCCCGGTGTGGGACTCAATCCCAGGACCCCGGGATCATGACCCAGGCCGAACGAAGGCAGCCGCTTAACTGACTGAGCCACCAAGGCGTCCCTGCAACTGCTTTTTGTATATTGATTTTTATATCCTGTTAAAATCATTTATAGTCTATATTTCATTATTTCTTCTCTGATCTTTATTTCCTTCCTTCTACTAACTTTCAGCTTAGTTTGGTCTTCTTTTTCTAGTGCCTTATAGTATAAAGTTAGATTTGAGAGCTTGCTTTTTTTTTTTTAATGTAGGTGTTTTATTACTTTAAATTTCCCTCATAGAACTTTGCTATATAAATTTTGGATATGTTGTATTTCCATTTTCATTTGTCTGAAGGTATTTTTTGATTTCTCTTTTGATTCTTCTTTGATGCATTGGTTGGGGCCTGTTCTTTGGCAACAGCTACAGAAGCTGGAGAACCAGACATGTGTATCAGCTCCTCCTCAGGGAGATTTTGGTGATTTGGAGTGGGCTCACGTAAGAAAGCAGAGGTGGTATCTGCTGGCTTCCCTGTTCTCTAGGGAGGAGTGCAGTCAGTCCCTAGCAGCATGTTGATTAGAGGACTGACCCTCAAGCAGCAGCTTTTAAAATATGCAAATAGGCCTCTTTCAGGGAAAGGCCAGGAGATAGGTATTTTTGTCTGCTCTTTCTATACTGAGCCTGGGTGGGATAGCTACAGTGAGCCCTGCTAAGCCCCTCAGGAGCTATTTCTTTGCTGTGGTCTTCTGGGTCTTATAGATGTAATTTTGTTGGTTTTCAGAGCTAGGTGTTCTTGGTCCTATCCTTCAGGTAATCTGTAAATTGTACACTTGAGCACTTAATAGATCATGGGTATGTCTTCAATATACCTGATGTTTAGACATATTAAAAACATGCAGAAACGTGTTTAAAAAGTCCTCAAATCTTCCTTGTTTTTTCATTGCTGTTACATTTTTTTCCCTCTCTCCTCATATTCTCAGGTGCCCATCCTGACAGTATTCATTCTTTCAATAATGTCATTTGTATTTCTTGGGGTGGACTGATTGTCACCTTCTTGAGGGCAGGGGTCATGCCTTTTTGATTTTATCCTCATTCATATAAAATGTTCCTGGTATATATAAAAGAATAAATATTTGTGTAAATAGTTGAATAAACTACTGCAAGGTGTTCTGTCATCTTTGTGACAGTCTTGGAGGATAGTGTATTAGAATCATATTAGGTAGATTTTGAGGGCCTATAGTATCTCTCTGCTAAAAAGAGAAGCTCCCCAAATGCTGGAATTTCAGACACTATAATGGGGAATATCACAGAGTTTATGGGACTAAAGAACACTGGGTGATCATATATCATACCAATTAGGTTACCATTAACTTTATTCACATGGATAGTTTTTCCTGATAAAGGTAGAGGTATAACTAGTTGATGCCAAATCTGCATAGATTGCTCACAGACTAGTTAAGATATTTACATATTTGGATTTTTGCCAGGTCATTTTCCCCCTCTAAATCCAAAGTAGATTTCCCATCCCTTAAAAAAAAAAAAAAAAAAGTTCAGAGTAAGTGAATCTGGAGTTGATGCATTGCTATATTATTTTAGTAGAATTTAGTGTGTCTGTAAAATGCATTTCCATTAGTGGCATCTGATGATAGCATTCATCTATTTGAGAGGTGTGATAATCCTTAAAGTGAGGGCCGTTCTACACTCAGCTGTTTTTCTATGTGTGATGACTGTAAGCTGCTTTGATCTTTTAGAGAAGTGACAGAATTCTTCTGGCCATAGAAGAGAGGCCACTATTGAGATTGGCAGACCTTCTTTCTCTTTTATTTTTGTCTGCATACTTATTTCTCCCTTTTTTTTCCTTTTTGTGCACTGAAAGAACATTTTCTGAAGCAGTGGGATCAAGGAGCTTCATTTCCATCCTTAATGAAGTTATGCTGTATAGTTTCTCAGGAAATCACTGGAGGTTTTATAAACTTTGCTTTTTAATTCAGATTTATGTAACATACTCAACTTACTGTCTGACCTAAAAATTGAAATATGAGAATATCATTGTTTGAGCAAATATACTATAAATCAGGGCTAATATCCCCCCCTTGCCTAAATTCTTTGGAGGAGGGGAACAAAGAATGACTTATAAATTATAAACTTCTAGTTATTTTGTGTGCTCCAGGCTTATTTGGAAAAAAAATTTTCATTTTATAAATGGCTTATGCCCTTGGCTATTTTACTGATGTGACTGTGATAATTTAGAAAGGAATGTTACAGTAGTAGGAAGGATAAGATAATAGTAATATTTCACCACAGCCAATGCCTGAAAGAATTCTGTCCTTGAAAATTGCCACCCATCAGTTAATGAGCATTTGGTACATAGCAGGTGCTGTGCTATATGCTTTATATATATGGCTTCAAATAATCCTTAAATACAGAAAGCATTTTAAGGATTGTATATGTGCTGTTGTCATTTTAAAGATGAAATTCAGGGGAAGTTAAATAACTTGTCAAAGTTTTTAAAATAAGTAACAAAGCCTTTATTCAAATCCATTTTTCTTGACTCCAAAGCCCACTCTTTTAATACTACAAGATATCACCTTCTTTTATTTCCACTCACTTTCACTGTCTTGATAATGGATTATAGAAAACTCTACATATTCTGTTTTATGAGTATGAAAGAGATTTATCTTACCTTTTATATAAAATCTATGGTGACCTATATTCTTTGTAAGAGAATTTGTTCTCAAATGATTATATAATGTCACCAAAAAAAAAAAAAAATAGGTGGTTTGGAAAATTGTTAGCTCACTAATTGATTATGTTAGTATCCTTCAGAAGATTGGTTTCTTCACAACTTAGACAAGGAAAAAATGCTTTGAAAGAGAAGTTGAGATACTGTTTCTAAAATCACAATTATTTTGTTTTGGGTTTGCTCAATGGTTTTTGGTGGTCAAATACTCTGGAAATGAAAGAATACCATTTTTAGATTCTCTCACTTCATATGAGAATTCTTCTTTGCATCATGGGAAATGGACATGATTGGCATTTGAAAATGTGTTGTTCTCAATAACAAGTAAAAGTCTGAACAACTTTAAACATCTACCATAGGATTGTACTAGATCACGGTATTGCTGAGGGGGAAAAAAATTCCCTTTAAACCAAAAATGTGTTAGACAAACTATGTATCCTGACTCTGATATTCTTATCTTTTAATAAATTCTATAAAAGACCATTTTTAGCTCGTAAAATCGATCCGAACCAAAATGATCTCTAAACAGATTGAGTTTTATAGTGTGAAACTGTTGCTCACTGGTAGCATCATTTGAAGGGTGCTTAAAGGCCTCATATGTTTCTACACCTATTAAAATTCACAAAAGTTCTCTTTTACACTGTTAATTTGTGTTGAATATTTGATAATTATTTTAAAATTACACTAAGTCAAACCAAGGTAAGATCCTTCATTTGATTATTAATTAAATGCCTCTATTAATTGACTTCATTTAGATTTTAAATTCAGTGGTACTTTTGAAAAACCTGAGGCAGTTCATAGTAAAAACACACAAATAAAAAAGACTCCTTCGTTACATGTGTCGATAGTAGTAGCATCTTTGAATAACGGACAAGAGGTAGCCAGACAAGTAGTTATGGAGGATAATTGTTGACTCCAAAGAGCAGACTTCAAATACATATTTTTCTCTGGGGGAAGATAATTTAAAAAAATACAGTCAGGAAGGCATTATGCCCATCAAAACCCACCTTACCACCACAGTAGTAGAACATAGAGACTGAGAAAAGCAGGAAGTCACTAGACTGCGAAAATAGAGGCTATTCCCATTTAGTGAGCAACTGATAGCAGATAACTTATAAATTAGATTGAAGGAACTAACATCTTTTTATCAATATCATTGGTAAAGATTCTACTTTAATTTAAATTCTAATTTAATTTAAGTCATGGCATTTGCAACGATAGATAATGTTTTACAATTTAAATTCAGACACATACACAGATGATTGTAATGTGTGTGACAAAATACTATAACATATGCTGGGTGCTATGGTAGAAGAGAGACAGGCATAAGCCAATCTGATGGAAGTGTGGGGTAATAGAGAAATCTTTCTGGAAGAAGCAATGCCTGCAATAGATCTTGAGGACTGAGTAGCATTTATTTAGACAAAAGAATGTTTTTCAGACAAAGGGAATATTGTGTGTAAAGGGAATGAAAGAGCATGGTGCATTCAGAAAAGTGAAAGTTGTTCAGAATGGTGGGAATTTTGAATGAAGAAGATTGGGAAGGTAGGATGCTAAGGGAAGATATGAAGCTAGGGAAGTAGACAAGAGCAGATTTGGAAGGACATTGAGTGCTGTGTTAATGTTGTTGTTGTTTCCCGAGTGTGATGTCATGTTATTAAAGAATTTTGAACAGGGAAATGTTGTAATTATATTTTCCATTTTAGAATTTTTTTCCCAGAAGCATTGAGAAGAATGGCTTGAACAAGCTATGTATGAGAAGAAATCTTTTGACTATCTTGAAAAAGTTTTTAATGAAATGAAATCCTGAAGATTAGGAAGAGGCAGGAGAGAGCTGGAGATAGAATGGAGGAAAAAGAAATGTTAAAATGGCAATGTAAAAGGCAATTGGCTGGATATTGAGGATAGGGGTAAAAAAGAACGTTGGAAAACATGGTGGACAATAGTGGTGCTCACTCAAAAAGCTAATGTGGGAAGGGAGCTATTTGGGCACAGGGAATGATGGATTTAATTTTAAAGATGTTGACTTGAATTGCTATGGCATATCCACATGTGGATGTCCAGTATGGAACCTGCAGATACTGTATTCATGAGTGAGAGCTCACAGAAAATATAGATTTTTGGAGATGCTTCATGGGTATGAAGTATATCACTCAGACAAATGAGAAAATGCAAAGGTTGTTGGCAAAAATTGGTAAACATAAGGAGTGGGCTGGAGGAAGAAAATGTTGGGAGTATCACTAAAAGACTACATGGAAATTTGACTGCAACTACCAGAACGCTCTCTGTCTCCAGAATTCACATATAATGCACTTTTAATTCATCAGTTTCAAACTAAAGGAACAAGAGCTGAAAGTAAATTGATTGGTCATGAGTCACCAAGTATCTCAGTGTTAGAACTATATTAACATTCTGGGTATATTAGCCAGATTTTCAGGACTAGCAGATGTTGCTTGGAGAAAGGACATGGGGGGAGAGATGAACACCAGGTGAAGGGCCCATAAAAGCACTTTTGAAAGATGAACAACAGGAGTTGGTAATAATTTAAGGAACAAAAAAAGGGGGGGGACAGAAGGCCTGGGGCCTAAAAGCAGTAAAATGACTTGATTTCTCATTGCCTTAGTGCAGCAAAGAGAATTCTGGTGTTCTAACACTATACTCTGGCTCCTTGGTAGCAAACCACAGCCAAAGACATTTAAAGTTTTGTCTGGGGAAAAAAATGGGAAAAAAAATTATATGTAAGAAGAAAATTATGGTAATATGCCTAATGTCTTAAATCTTTTGAAGTCTTATAAAATTGATGTATTAACTAATGTGGTTTCCAAGTAATAGACAGATGGAAAGGTTTCAAATTATGGCTATAAACCAGATCAGCAATACATTATTCTAAATATTGAGGCTCAGTAAGTTATGAAATATGTTTATAAATATAAAATAGTAATTAAGAAATAATAAAACAAGAGATAGGGCCAAATGCTAAATATAGAAATCTCAAAGCAATAATATCATCTAGGTTTCCCCAAATGTGATTTATGAGCAAAGAGCTAGCATCTACACTCTATGTCTGGCCATGAGTCAGCAATGACTTTCTTTTAACAGGGCCATGTCCTTGGTCTGGATTATTGGGGAAACCGACATGCTCCTTCTCTTGAAATTTTAAATAGATAAGCCTCAGTCTACCTATTCAGGAAATTTAGATCATTAAAAACCTTAGAAATTTATATTTTGGCAGTTCTCAGCAGTTGTCTCAAATATGTTCAAGGAGATATCTCAGTCATTAGTATGGTTAGTTACCTTGTGGTGCTACTGATACTCCACTTATATCCTGACTGGACCCCCATCACTGTGTGTCTCTACATTTGCCAGACATTGCAGGGAACTTACATCGTCTCCAGAGTTCTGCAGTCTGAGGCTGTGCAGCATTGCCAATCTTGTCACTTTCATGTTCTCATGGCATACAAAAAGTGATCACTGGACAGCATGAATTTCTCTTATGAAAGAGAGAGAGATGGCTCTCATTCTTTGTCATATCCTGTTAGAGGGTACTAAACAGCACTTTTGGGTACCAAGGTCCATTTGGAATGTTCACTCATCCAGGTAAGATGCTTGCTATTGAATATGAAATAGCAAAAATAGTGGGCCTTAGTAGAGCAGTCAGAGCCTAATTCCAATAATGAGAACACAAGTACAAAACTACAATTGTGGAAAGGATTCTAAAGGAAGAGGCTCTTATGACATTTGAAGAATCTGTTAAAAACTAGGTAAAGTGGGGATGGGTAGTGTGGGAATGAGGGGTCAACTATTCCAGCCAAAGGAGATAGCCAAAGACCATGGCAGTTGGATCGTAGAGTTCTCAGCATCTAGACAGCCAAGGTGACTAAAGTACAGAGAGTAAGGAAGAGTATGGTACATTTTGGTGCTGGAGAAGGCTGTAAGAACCAGAACATGCCTTTTGAAGATCTGATATCTTCATTCCAAGAGTAAAGCATTGTGAACTGGGGGTGAGTGAGATAAGCATCCTTATCACAGTTGTGGGCTGCTGTAGAGAGTTTATTAAAGAGAGGAAGGACTTATTTTAACTGAAATAAGACTTTTATGTTTTATATAGAGCCTACCTCTTCTCTTTCCTCCTTACTCACATTCTCCATTGGATTGAACAATGAGTCTAAGGAGATAGCTGTGCTTGGTAAATCTAAGAAACAACTGTGTTATAGCCAGATTTGTTTCTTTCCCCTGATAACAATGGATTTCTGATTGGATGTACCTTTTTGTGCCTGGCTTTCCAGGAAGCACCTCATGAAAATTAACTTTGGTTAGGACTGTCCCAGCAATTTACCAAAGATGCTGAGCCATTTCTAAGCCACAATACATTAAATTCCAGCTGGGATCCCCACTCTTAGAATAGAGAATATGCATCTTCTTCAGTGCTCTGCATTTAGTGTCCTTAAAATCTCCTGTATTAATCTGGTTCTCTGGTCAGAATATAGTTCTTCTGATTTTATTACTTTATAATTTCATCCCATAAACTGGGATCCATGATTCAAATAGAGTAGTCTTTTCATTGAATTGGAAACAGCTAAACCAGTATATATGTTTTATGGTTTCAAATATCCTATCTGGTTAACAACCAACTATAAAATTAAAAGGCAGAAAAGCATAGTGATTTCAATTGATATTAGATAGATGTGGGTACAAATTCTAGTTCAGGTGCTTAAAGCTCTGAAATCTTAGTTTTTTAAATAAGTCTCCTCATGTGATAGGTGGTTGTACCATAGTTGGAAGTATACAATAAAATAGTACATATAAAGTGTTTAGCAAAGCACCTGGCATATCACATCCAAAAATTATGATTATTGCTATATCATCATTATTAATCAAGTACAATGGTGAATAGTACAGTATGATAAAGATAAATAATTGTCCACCACATCTTTTTTTCCTTGTTATTTAGTAAAGACTTTATGCCTAATGGATATTAGTAATATCTTCCCTTAATAAGCAGCACATAAGATTATTTTTTACAAGGCTTCATAAAAATGGAAAACTTAAGTTTTGCATTCTAGTCCAAAAGCATATGGGAAAAACAGTTTCAGAAGCTTTAAATATTAACAAGAGGAACACAGCATAATGATACAGGGAAAAAGTGCGAGCATGAATGCTCAGAATTGCTTTTAGTGGGAAAAAGCAGCCAGCATTTGTTGAGAGCTAAAGATTTTTTTTTTTTAAATAGATCCGAGTTTAATTGGCAGGACTTGGCATCATTTACAGGAAAATGTTTTATTTATTTCAGTTTAAATATATTTCAAACACTATTTTAAAATACAATTCTGCCAAGTGATAGGGCAGCTGTTAAGCAGTTCAGGATTTAATGCCCTAGTTAGCCTTTCACCTTCGAGGCCCTTGATCTTGTAATTAAGTTCATACATTAAATGAGTTTTGTGGAATAAGGGAGCCTCGAGTGGAAGATGAACATTGCCTACCAGGAAGCCATTTTGGATAATTGGCAGCTTCAGCTTGAAAGCCACTTGGAGTGGAGATGAATGGGTGTTGCAAGTTTACATAGGCATCAGCAAAAACAAATACCGGTGATAAACTTGAACTCTTCCTGTTGTAGGTCAGAGCCAACCTGAGGCAAAATTATAAAGTAGTGAAGAATATTTCCCTTGAGATTCCATTTCCATCAGTGTGTTTCCTTCCTCTTTCCCTTCTACTCTCAGGGAGAATGGAAATGCACACATCTGTGAGATGTCCTTTCTCATTGGGGATCCCCTACCATAATACCATACTGCAGATTTAACTATACTCCATACATAATTACAATTCTGTGTCATGGAAATTCATGATTTTTTGCCTTTCCTTGTGCTGTTACCTGTGCTTAAAATGCTAGTTCCTGGCCCCCCAACTAAGGCTTTCTGGTCAACATACTATTTAGCTTTTAAAACTGAAACAGGAATATTCTCCAGGCAGACATTCCAGGTAGAATTAGACACTACAGGCAGAACTCCCTCATCCTTGTCCCCTCTGTACCCTGAACAGGCTTCTATTATAGTATCAGGATATTAAATGAGATGCCTAATATGGCACATGAGCTCTAAATTTCAGCAACTTAACTAAGCCTGTATCTTCCTCTCTTCTGTGTCTGGTGCACTTGATGGGGGACATTCCTCCACAAGGTCAGTCAGTCAGGGACTTGATCTGAAAAAGGCTCTACCATCCTATGATGGTGCCATATTTACACTTGGCTTCCAGGATTACCTGGATAGAAAAAGAAAAGGTGGAAAACTCACACCCACTTCTAAATGCCCGGGGCCAAAGTGACAAAATTGCTTTTGTTTCCGACTTATTGGCCAGAATTGGCCTAACAAGGTTTACAAATTAGGACAAGTTAAGGCAAGACAGTCTAACTACAAGGAAGCTGGGAGATGGCAGGAGTACAAGTATACTGCTGGGTGGGCATTAATTTTTCACATATAACCTGTAACAAGTTAGTTCTTTTGTTTACCTGGCTTTTTCTACAACTCACAATATTCTCAAGGACCGGAAATTTGTTCTCGCACAATGTTCAAATATTGTGCACTGACAATGAATTCATGTTAGAAAATATGTTGGCCCATAAGGAAAGAGGTAGAAGGGAAGAAAACACTTTACACACATGAGCTCATTAAATTCTTACAGAAATGTAAGGCAGTATTGCTGTCTTCATTTTACAGATAGAACATGAAGGCTCAGATTATTTAAATGAATTATCACAAAGTTGGAATTCCAACTCAGGCTGACTCTTAAGTATATGCTACATTTAAATTTTTGAAATGTCGCATTTCAAAAGGAGATAACTGAAAAGACTGAAACAGAAAGGAATGAATTTCTCATGTGAAGTTCTCATGGCTTAATTTACTCTCTAAGTAGGAGAAAGTTTGCTATGTGTGACAGAACATTTTGGGAAGCTTTGAATCATAAAAATCAATGTGACCCTGACCAGGGTTCAAAAGCTCTAGTAGATTCCATGTTTAGTGTTCTGACAATCTGACCTTTTGATCCATCTGATAGTGAATACAGTCTCATGGGGTTTTGGAGAAGATAAAAGATACGAAATATGAGGTTTATAAAGTGACTTGGATCATGTCTGGTACAAAGAAAACACCCCAAATTGTTGGTTCTGTGCCTGTCTGACTCCCACCCTTTCTTGGCTGAATAGACCTTTTGCTCATTCTGCAAAGCAAGTATTACTCTGAGAGACACATACAGAAATACCAGAGATGTCTGTTTTGTTTGAATGGAAGTATTAGGATAGAATTTTAGGTTTGAAGGACTTTAGTTTATCTAGAGAGACCTGTCAGTTTACTGATTTAAAAAAAAAAAAAAAAAGAGGTCCTAAGAAGTGGCTTCAAGTTCACAAATGTGGCAGTGGCAAGAGTAGTCCAGCCTCCTAAGTCAGCATGCCTCCATTCTCTGAGCAGTGAGCAGGTGCTCAGTGATCTAGACCTGTCAGTGATTGATCAGTTAAGAATATTAACTTCTATTTGGCTGTGTATGTCTTAGGGGCAGTTGGAGTCTCTGGGAGTTGGGGAGGAGAAAGAATCTTACTGAAGTAGTTTCAACCTATTTGGTTCCTATCTTTAGAAAAATATTCCTTCAGCCAGTATTTTCAATAGGATAATTGCATTGTATTCATAACCAATTCGAGCTCTTTTCAGCAACTGTTTCTTTCCCATGTGAGAAGCATGGTGAGCATTTCCATTCCATCTTGAAATAATATTTTCATTTTCAACTCTAAACATAGTAACTAGGGTAAAGACTTAATCTAAACTTAGCTGCTAATAGCCTAGGCTGTTAAATTTGTCATTACAATAATTCTTTTTTTCCTGAGTGCTAAACTATTGCAGTCAGATGAAACAGTCTTTTGTTAGCAACTAAAGCTATTGCTTTTAGCCATGTAATTTGCAGAAAACAAAGGGGGCAGCACATCATATTTTACCTTTTTTTTTTTCTAGATGACACAGCCAGTGTGTTGCATGAACACTTTCCAGTTAAAGGGAAAGGTGGAGAGAGGGTAGAGTTGGCAGAAATTACAGTAGGTGATGGGGTTTATAACCAGGAGCCTCTACATTTATTTCCAAGGGGATTGTTACCCTTGTGAGGAGGAGGGCATGATATAGTGCATGTTCTATCACTCACCATCACGCAGCAGAAAAGTAAAAGACATCCTTGATGTTATTTTCTGATGTACTCTACCCTCTAAATGTGAGTCCAGAGTCACAGTTATCTTTAATCATAATGCTTTCTCCTACTTCCCTAAACTTGTGTACGTTAAAAAAAAAAAAAAAAAGTACAATCACAAACATCACCAGAAAGTCAGATAATTTAGGAGGGTATCTAATTGGTACCCTTAATCTGTTGCAGGATCACACTTAAGTCACCCCATTAAGTGATACTTAAACTAAATAGCTCTCACCTCTTGTGATAAGAGAGTCTAGATCTTCTCATGGGGAGCATTCAAATGTTCAAAATGTCTCTGTAGAGGTTTGGTTAACTAAATTTCTGTGTGAAAGATTATGTAAGGTGGTTCTGAGGGTCTAAGACTGCTTCTGGGCTATACACTCTTTGAGATCACTTTTGAATTAGCACTGAGGATGGGCATAACTTATCATTTGTGATTTCTTAGCCCTATCTGGTACATTTACACTATACTTTCCACATCAAACCCCATATAATATGAAGGACTCATTCTTCCATAGCTGTCCTTCCTTCCTGATGGCCTTGAGTTCCTTAGTCTATCATTAAAATTATTCTCTCTCTCCTCCATCCTCTCTCTGATAGACACAGAGATGTGCTCTCCAGATATCCTTCACCGAAAGACTTGACGGCCCATGTAGGAAGTGCTGTCACCTGCAGCCTCTGGCTCAGCAACCTCAGAGTTGGCCCTGACTACAGAATCACCTTGCCTGAAGATCACCTCTGCCAGGGCGGCCCATATCCATTGACTGAGCAAGGCAAGAGTATCAAAGTTACCCAGCCATTTCTACCTGCTGTGGTCACATAGGAAACCACAGATGATTGCTCCAGAGCTCCCCAGCAGGTTGACCAAACATTTTCGTGTGTCTGTACTTGAGATGAATGCCTCTCTTTGCTGAATCCTCTATCCTCTCTTTTCCTTTCACCGGTGCTGATTGCTAATAAACATCTTTCTCTTTAAACTTCATCTTAGCGTCTGCCCCTAGAGAACTTAACTTCCCATACTCCTAACTTAACTCTCCACCCTACATGTCTGATTAAGCCTCACCATGAAAAACCCAACAAGTTTTGCCTGCCCTCAAGTAGATCAGTGGATCTAGAGAAAAATGTGGAACCATGCAGATTCATTTAAAATTCATGATCACCAATCTCCAAAGGGCACTCACCCCTGCCAATTTATCCTAACATGCTTCTGTGGAGTGTGTTCTCTGTGATTCTCCATGTTGTCTATTTCTCCTCTAGTATCAGAACACCATCACCTTTCTCTTCACAGTTTAGTGAGAAAGATCTAGAGTAGCTCACTTTATAGTTTGGTGAGAAAGAAATAATGCATCTGGCAATGCCTTTATCTTCCTGCCACCAAGTGTATAAAACTATCTACATCCAGAGCCATGCTCTCTCCTTTCTCTTTGGTTAGAGAAGTGTCCCCTTCCTCATCTACATCCTTTTGCTCTTTATCTCATGCAATCTTGCCTTATTATTAAGGATTTTGTTTCTAGAATGTTACTCTTTCTCTGCCAACATCTGTTTTCTCTGCTCTGTGATTCTTATAGGTATAACAATACAGATATTAGAAGCAGACTAGCATAGTGAGGGACAATTCACAGTAGAGATTAAAGTCATAAACTCTGAAGTCAGACTGCTTCGCTAGACTAGGGTTCACTAGGTGAAGCATATTGTCATGCCTTACTTCCCTCATCTATAAAATGGGGATAGTAATAGTACTTCATAAGGATTTTGTGAGAATTTGTCAATCAGGGAATGCATTTAGAAAAGCACCTTAGACATAGGTAATCAGAAAGTAAATAGAATGACTAATAGTATTTATGTCTTTCATCTCAGATAATGTGCAAACAAACCAAAAAGCTCTTTTTTAGATCCTACTCTCTCTGTTCTTCACATAAAAATTAATAAATTATTCATATCTCCACTTCCTCATGTCCCATTCTTTCCTTAGTGTTCTCTCTGGTTGAGCCTCATTCTGCACCTCCTCATTCTCCACCCCTTGAGGAGTCATCTTTGGAAAGCTACCAATCCACCTCACCAAATCTAATGGCATTTTTCTGGGGCTTTACCTCTCAGCAAGTTTTGACATAGTGACCACAGCACGCTTCCTCAAACACTATTTTTTCTTACTACTCTGATACCATAACTACCTGGTTTTCTTTTTAACTCACTTGATGGTACCTTTTCTGATTCCTTTGCAATCTCTTTTTCTGTTCAGGCTTTAACTATCGGTTTTCCTCTTGGCTTACTACTAGAACCTTCTACTTTTTCCCTAATTACACTATTTTTCCTAGGTTATCTTGTCTGTCCTAGTGTTCTATCATTCTGTGGGCTATAGGCTTCCCAATTAAAAAAATCCCTGCCCTGGCCTGTTCCTCAGTTACAAATATGTATATCTGACCATTTACTTATTACCGCCACTGGGATGGCCAAAACAAACTTTTCATCTTCCTCTCTGCCGAAACTTGTCTCTCCTCTGGTCTTCTCCATAATAGCAAATGGTAACATCTAGTTATTCAAGACCCAAACAAAAGAATCTTAGTGATATTTTTTCTTTTATCACACTTACATCTAATCTATCAACAAATTCTATGTTTCTAAAGTATATCTCCAAACAGCCCACGTCTTTCCCTATCTATCACTTCCTTTCAAGGTGTGATCTTACTTGCCTAGGAATCCTGAAAAGGCCTCCCCACTGGTCTTCCTGTTTCCACCCCTGTCACATTAAAATTCATTGTCAAGTAAGCAATCATAAATTTAATTAATTTAAACTCAATTAGTCAACATATGGTACTTCATAAGTTTTTTTAATGTAAATTATGTCCCTTCCTTTCTTAAAATGCTCTAGTGACTTCCTATCCTAGCAAGAATAAAATCCAAACTTCTTACCTTCCTTCAAAATCTTCTGCCCTGTACTCTTCTTCAGACATGTTGTCATATTGATCTTTTTCTTGAATATGGAATAGCCTTACTTTATGGTCCTTGTACTTTTCTTTCTTCATGGAGCACCCTTCTCCAGATCTTTCCATAGCTAACAGTTGCTGATCATTTAGTTTTCACCTTAAACATTACCTGTTTAGTGAAGCTTTCCCTGACCACCTATTCTGATGGTCCCCTGCTCATTGTCAACATGGATCACGCTATTCTTTTTATTTCACTTCTAATGTTTATCTTCATCTGAGATACAGGGTTCTTGCTTGTCTTGTATACCAGTTTATGCCTGGCACATGCTAAGGCCACAAAAACATTTTTCAAATGAATCAACTCTAGTCCTTCCATGCCTTAGGCCTGATTTTCACTGCAGCTCATTTCACCTTTCCCTGTCTTGATAGCATTGCTTAGTTTTTTTTTTTTTTATTAACACATGTATTATTTGTTTCAGCAGTACAGGTCTGTGATTCATCAGTCTTAGACAATTCATAACACACACCATAGTACATACCCTCCCTAATGTCCATCACCCAGCAACCCCATCCCTCCCACCCCCCTCCACTCCAGCAACCCTCAGTTTGTTTCCTGAGATTAAGAGTCTCTTATGGTTTGTCTCCCTCTCTGGTTTTGTCTTGTTTCCTTTGGGAAGGGAGGGGAAAAATGCTTAGTTCTTTTTTTTAAGTCTTTGATACTTAATTTTTTTTTTCTGGTACAATCTTAGCATTTCATGGTTCATAGTCTCCCTTTTAACATGGTCATGGTTTTTTTCCATAAGCAACTCTCCTGTTTCGCTCTGGTTTTGAGGCTTTTCTTACAAGGACCCTTTTGTAGGTGGCACTCCAGCAAGTTAGCCCTTTCTTAGGGAGCCAGAGCTTAAGGTAATAGCTCTCATCTTACAGTTCCACGGAGCATTATAATATCAAGACCTCTCAGGGGTTGCTACCAGGATGTCCAACAAGTTAGTTAATGAGAGGGGATGCTGTCTTCTTCCTCCTAGTTTTTAACTAAAACAGTGTTTATGTTTTGAGAGTCTACATATTCCTGTTTTAAAAAAAATTTTTTTGTTTAGAAAATCATTATCCAGGTGCATTCCTTTCAATGTTCCTATGACTGAAGTATTTGCAGTATATCCTAAAATGTCATTATTTATTCTCAAACACTTTATTTCTTAGTATAACTTTACCATAGGTTTGTTTAATAATTACCTGGCCAAATGAATATTTGCTGCTCAACAGCATTTAAAAGAAATTTATCATTTGTATTTATATTCAAAGAAATCAACTGAGCAAAAAAACTTTACCACATTTGTGACCTGTTTATAGATTTCATTAACCATTAAATCAGGTCCTTGCTCCTAGTTAATTTCATGTATATCATACACATGGAGTTCAGGCTCTATCTGCTCAAGAGTACAGGGTAAGTAGTCCAACCTTGATTCTCTAGGGAATCAGAGGACCCACATAGCAGTCTTCTCTTCTCCAAAGCTTCTCTCTTTAATGTTCGTGCTCCTTGTGTGAGTTCCTTGGCAATTCTGTTAATTGTGAACACCCCGAGAACCTTTGTGTGTTTACTCAGTGCTTAGTCATGACAGTACACTTGTTTATTTACCCTTAAAACCTGGAAAGCACATTACTCTCTGCTTCTACAACTGTGGTGCTGTCCAGCCACTATGGTTTTCTAAGTGAGAGATCAGCTCATCTCCCTGTGGAAAACAACCATTTTCCCTGTTAATGGGATAGATAATTCATTTGCCCTGTATGTTTCTGGCAGGAAAGATTAGCTCCTGTGGAAGAAACATGAAAGCAAGTCCTCCAGGGAAAACCAAACAGATGCTTTCCCAGTTATCATTTTAACTGTTGGCTCAAGCAGACCCTCACTCATAACCTAATTGTACTGATAACAATAATAATTATCATAAAAATAAATTCTTGATGATTCAGTATGCCAGGCAATATGCTATGTATGTTACATACATTACTTCATTTCATTCTCAAACAACCCTCTGAGGACATGACATTATTATCAACCTTATTTTGCACATTAAGATTATAAACAGGGTTAAGTGACTTGGCCCTGATCACACAATTGGTAAAATTTAGAGCCAGGATTCTAATACAGATGGTGGCTCCACAGTCCACACACTTCTCAAAAATTCTCTCTTGGAGTGCATTCCTTTTGACAATGTCCTGAGCCTTCCCTTCCTGCAGGTCTATGGTTCATATGTCTTCAAGTGTTATTTTAAATTCTTTCCTGTATGTTCATTGTGGGTCAATTTTTCTTTGTAAATAGAGAATCCAGATGAGACTTACAGGACAGTGGTGCTCTGAATGATGTAGAATGTTGGTTTTTTGGATCACAGTTAATCACAGGAAATATTTATTGACCACATGCCAATCATGCACAAATTCTTCCAACAATGTTGGAAGTAAATGTTGTTATATTCATTTTAAAAATTAGGACATTAGGCCTAGAGAGGTTAAGTGATTTATTCAAGCTCACAAAGGTAGTAGGTACAAATGAAATTTTTAAATATGTCTGTTCATATCCTAAGTTCATATTCTACTATATTAGACAGGGGTATCTGGAAAAGATGTCACTGAAGAAAGATCTGAAATTATGGAAAATCCAGTAGATGGAATCTAGAAATAGCAAAAATAACAATAATGTCAGTAGCATCCAAGGATATTGTGGGGAGAACAGGTATCTACTGCTTTTCTGGGAAAGGTGACAGTCCTAACTTTGTTTCCTGCTATTTGGCTGGCTAGTGATGGTTAGTGAGGACACCTTACCATGTCTATTTGTGGGTATTTTTCTTTTACTTATTGTTTCCATAATATAATGCATCTTACTGAATCCTCATAAGGATGTTTACAAAATACAAAGTCTGTCCTTCAGTTCCCTAAATATATGAGGCTCAATTGCAGGATTTTCACAGGATACAAAGCATGGCACAGAAATTAACGTAAGTGCTTTGGAGCCAGGAGTATCCAAAGTTAAAATTCTGCTTCCTCTTTATGCGTAACCCAAGGCAGGATACTTGATGCCTTAGAGTCTCAAATTTCTCATTTGTAAAATATGATTAGCCATCAGGAAAATTCAAATCAAAACCGCATTGAGGTACCACCTTACACCAGTCAGAATGGCAAAAATTGACAAGGCAAGAAACAACAAATGTTGGAGAAGTTGTGGAAAAAAAGGAACCCTCTTACACTGTTGGTGGGAATGCAAGTTGGTACAGCCACTTTGGAAAACAGTGTGGAGGTTCCTCAAAAAATTAAACATAGAGCTACCTTATGACCCAGCAATTGCACTACTGGGTATTTACCCCAAAGACACAGATGTAGGGAAAAGAAAGGCCATATGCACCTCAATGTTCATAGCAGCAATGTCCACAATAGCCAAACTGTGGAAAGAGCTGAGATGCCCTTCAATAGACGAATGGATAAAGATGTGGTCCATAGATACAATGGAATATGACTCAGCCATCAGAAAGGATGAATACCCAACTTTTGCATCATCATGGATGGGACTGGAGGAGATGATGCTAAGTGACATAAGTCAAGCAGAGAAAGTCAATCATCACGTGGTTTCACTTATTTGTGGAACATAAGGAACAGCATGGAGGACGTTAGGAGAAGGAAGGGAAAAATGAAGGGGGGAAACCAGAGGGGGGAGACGAACCATGAGAGACTATGGACCCTGAGAAACAAACAGGGTTTTGGTTGGGGGGGATGGGTGAAGAGGATGGGTTAGCCCGGTGATGGGTATTAAGGAGGGCACATTCTGCGTGGAGCACTGGGTGTGATACACAAACAATGAATCATGGAACACTACATCAAAAACTAACGATGTACTGTATGGTGACTGACATAAAATAACTAAAAAAAATAAAATACATCTACCTCATTCCTGTGGTGATGATTAAATGAGGTAGCTCAGCATACATCTTAGAATATAAAAGGAATGGATTGAATGCCTTTTTTATTTCCTTCTTTTTACAGAGAATACAATACAGAAAGAAAATAAGACAATTCACAAAATCATTGTAATAGTCCATAAGAAAAGTAAAAATGTCATGCCTCAGTTTTCGATGAACTGAGGTAGTGCACAGGTAAATGGAAAAAACTGGAATTTAAATAAAAAGTTGGAAGAAAAAAAACAAAAGTAAATGAATTGTGGAATACTCATACAATGGGATTATACTAAGCAATAAAAAGGAACAAGCTATTGTTACACCCAATAATAAAATAGAATCCCAGAAATATACTGAGTGAAAAAAAAATAGGCATAACAGAGTCCATACTGTATGTTTCTGTTTATATGAAGTTTTAGAATAGACAAAGTTATTGTGATAGAAGCCCTAACACCGACTGCCTCCAAGTCAGAAGAACTTGCTGGAAAGGGGAATAAGCGAATTTTCTGGTGTGGTGTGATAGAAACATTCTATACCTCAGTTGGGGTTATGGTTGCCTGAGTCAAAACTCCCTAATCTGAACACCTAGAATCCATACATTTTGTATATGTAATTATAACAATTTTTAAAAGTGTACAGGTCTACAAAGATTTTATGAAGATTTTAAAAGGGGAAGAAATGTAAGCCTAGTTGAGAAGGTAAGGAAAGTCCACTTGAAGCATTAATGTAGGAACTAGAATGATTGAGGGTTAACTGGAGGGGCCACAGGAGAGTTTCAATGTGGAAGACTGGAATGCTTAAAGCAGTGCTTTAGAAAGAATATTCTGGAAACTACCTGCCAACCGAATTGAAGGTAGAGAAAACAGATACTAGGATACTTGGAGACAGGTGGAAGAAAGACTGCATAGAGGAACCTATATCATGCTATTTAGGAGGGAACAAAATGCTTCTCATGGCATACAGGTCATTTTTTTTCTTTTTCTGGTAGGTAAAACTATCAAGTATTTCCTTTATAGTGTTTACCCCCATTCCAATTTGTGAGATAGCAAGTATGTCCATGGCTCTAGCTGGTTTCATCAAACAGTACTGACACCTGTTTATTTTTGAAATCTGAAAAAGAAAAGAAAGAAAAAGCAAAAACAACTTTCTCCAGCATGTGGTGATACAGAGGTGTTACTAGAAGTCCAGCTGGGTGACTGCCAAGAGAGCTCATAAGGTAGTAGCTTTTCCTGATAAAGTTGCTGTATATCAGAGTTGGGCAATACATACTTACATACAATTGAAAAAATTGAGTTTATAAGAAGTGATCAGATTTGAGTATCCTGACTCATGCTAACTATTTTAATGGGAAATTGATGTATAAAGGACACCACTTTAACAAGAAAAATACAGCTGAGAATACAGCCCAGAGAGGTAAATATTGAGTAGGAGGAAGGAATAGGGAAATTTTGGGATTCTCCTAGGTAATGAAAGCCCACTATGGAAACTGAAGCTACCATTCTCCTTACAGCTAATTGCACAAATGCTTTATTAGTCTCCCACCTCTACATTCCTGCAGGCTTTGGGCCCATCTCAAACCTTGAATAAGAAACTAGTGGTATAGAAACAAGAATTGTGCGAAATCCATTCTAGACTGTCCGTTTCGGTGGCAACTATAACCAGTGTGGAAAGGTAGCAATTTTAGGGTTATTTTCTAATATCCTGCGCCAGTGATGTGGGCAGTGAGAGCAGAAGCTTTCCCCCAGGAGCCAGTGGCAACAGTACTGTCTTGATTAGTTTTGCTGTGTGATTTTTTTTTTTTTATGTCATCCCTGCCTACAGAGATACTGCTTACCCATGAAGCTGTCTGTCTGTATGTAGCTATGCCTCTGTATGTAGGAGATAGTGAAATGTAAGTAAGAAAGAGCTAACGAGGTGAGCCTGGGTGGTTCAGTTGGTTAAGTATCTGGCTTGTGGTTTTTGGCTCGGGTCATGATCTCAGGAACCTGGGATCAAGCCCCATGTTGGGCTCTGTGCTCAACGTGGAGTCTGCTTGAAACTTTCTCTCCTTCTCCCTCTGCCCTTCCCCTACCCTCTCTCTCTCAAATAAATAAATAAATCTTTAAAAAATTTCTCTGTAATATCTAGATTTTTTTTTTAACCTGCAAAGAAATCTGGAACTTGTTCAGTTTTAGAGCTTGATTAAACTTTGGAAATAATCTCTTATAATTCTTACCACAGTTGCCAGAAAGTAAGTTTTACCTGGATAAGGGACCATACCGTATTAACCCATCTTTATCTTCCCCCTTGCCCAATGCAGTGCTAGCATTGGCACATACTCAATAAATGTATTTTGAATGAATGAACCATCTGGTTCCTGCATGGCAAGTACCTGGCAAAATATCTTGCCAGGCCAGGTCTAATCTCTCCAACATGAAGAGTAGATTTCATTAACTGATCAAGTTAATGTTCCCTTCTCCTCATATCTTATATATGACCTCGGAGTTCTTTTCAACACAAAATCACCCAAAGTTGGCATGAACATGAAATAATCTGCCGTTTCTGAAATCTGCCATTGTCCATAGAGATGAGAAAACAGATTTAAAATGTTAAATATTTTGAGAAGGGGCTCATGGCTGGTTAGTGGCAGAACCAGGAATAAAGTTTAAGCTTTAGATTCCTAGACTAATATTCCACTTTTTCACACTGCATATTTATTTATAACGGGGCTGGATAGTCAAGACCAATGTTTTGTTTTTGAAATTGAGCAACCTTAATATAGGTAATGAAAGAGGGGTCCAGGAAGCCATATATTTTAAGGAAAATAAGGTATTTAAGAAACTAAAATGTTCCAATGTGGTGGTGGTGTGTCAATATAAAATTTTTCAAGAGGCTTTTTACCAAACTGAAATTAAGAATCATATGCTTAACCAACTGAGCCACCCAGGCACCCCACCATCTACCTCACTTCTTAATGTGGACTTTCCTGGAAATAATCTTTGGGCCCGTTTCATATTTCAACCCACTCCTTGGTAGTACCATCTAGTCTTGTGGTCTTAAGTACCATCTAATCCCAAAATTTAAATACGTACTCCCAGACTCTTCCTGACCTCCAGACTCATAATTCAAAATGCCAATTCATCCACTCAGATGTCCAACAGCTATGTCAACTTTATCAAGTCCAAAACCAACTCTTAGCCTAGTTTCCACAGTCCTTCCAGCCTAGTTAGTAACTCTATCTACTTGGTATGATCCTTGCTGCCACTCCTTCAGCCCCACATCCAGTATGTCAAACTCTTTGTGCTTACCTTCAAAATATGCCCCGAATCTGATGACTTCTCCAACTTCTCTGCTTTTACTCTTAGTCCATTCCGCTATCATCTCTTGCTTTGTTTCTCCAGTTGTCTTTTTTTCATCCTTTCATCCTTATTTCTGTTCAGGCTATGCTCAGCAAAGCAGAGATGATCTATTAAAAATGAAGTAACAGGGCGCCTGGGTGGCTCAGTCATTGGGTGTCTGCCTTCAGCTCGGGTCATGATCCCAGGGTCCTGGGATCGAGCCCTACATCGGGCTCCCTGCTCAGCGGGAGGTCTGCTTCTCCCTCTCCCACTCCCCCTGCTTGTGTTCTCCCTCTCACTGTGTCTCTGTCAAATAAATAAAATAAAATCTTTAAAGAAAAATGAAGTAACATCATGTGAGAGATGAAAGTCAAGGTCTTCACAATGTTGTTTACATGTCAGTAGGTGGCCTACATTACCTCTTTGACTTTATCCTCTACCTATATCCCTCTTTGTACTTTTCTTCTAGATTTTCTAGCTTTGCTCCTAAACTTGGCCAGGCATTCTTCCACTCAGAACACCGTCATTGCTGTTTCCTCTGCCTGGAATACTCTTTCTCTAGATGAATCGTTTGCTTCCTTCTCAATGAAGCCTTTAGTGACCATCTTATTTATATTGCAACCTTCCCGTATACCTCTGGGACTCCCTATACCACTTTATTGCTTTCTCCATAGCATTTGCTTTGTTTTAGCATATGATATATTTTAGGTATTATCTGTCTTCCCACTAGAAATAAGGTTCCACAGGGGCAAGGATTTTGTCTATTTTTTTTTTTCACTGCTATATCTCAATTGCCTGTGACTGAATCACTTGATGGTGTATTCTTCTGTAAAAAGCTAAGACGTTTGTCCTCTTGGTCCCACTATATTAGTAATGACTGCAGATAATTGGAAATCAGGTTTTCTTCTTTTTTTTTTTTTTAAGATTTTATTTGTCAGAGAGAGAGAGAGAGAGTACAAGCAGAGGGAGCAGCAGGCTCCCTTTTGAGCAAGGAACCCAATGCAGGACTCCCACCCAGGACCTGGGATCATGACCTGAGCCGAAGGCAGACACTTAATGGACTGAGCCACCCAGGCGTCTGGATTCAGGTTTTCTATAAATAATCTCATAGCTCAAAATACTGTGGGAAACAATACAGAAGTTTCTCAACAGATTAAAAATAGAAATACTATACATTTCAGTAATTCCACTACTGGATGTTTTTTACCCCCCCCCCCAAAAAAAAACATTAACGCAAAAAGATACAGGCACTCTGTGTTTATTGCAGCATTATTTATAATACCCAAGATATGGAAGCAACCCAAGTGTTCATTGATAGATGAATGGATAAGTAAGGTGTGTGTGTGTGTGTATGTGTACACAATGAAGTACTATTCAGCCATAAAAAAAGAATGAGATCTTGCCATTTGCAGTGACATGGATGGGTGTAGAGGATATTGTGCTAAGTTAAATAAGTCAGAAAGACAAATACCATATGATTTCACTTATATATTGAATATAAAAAACAAATAAAAAAATACTATTAAATAGAACAAAAACCAGTACTTGCTAGAGAGGAGGTGGGTGGGTGGGTGTGGAATGGGTGATAATAGATGGATAGATAGATAAAGGGAATTAAGAGAAACTTCCAGTTATAAAATAAATACATCATGGAGATGAAAAGTACAGCTTCGGAAAGATAGTCAATAATATTGTAACAGCTTTATATGTGTAGAAGTAGAATTTTTTAACAAAAATGTACATCTGAAACAAATATAACATGTCAGGTATACTTCAATAATTTTTTGAAAGATTTTATTTATTAGGGGGGAGAGAGAGATCATGAGCAGGGGGGAGGGGCCGAGGGAGAAGCAGACTCCCCACTGAGCATGGGGCCAGACTCCAGACTAGATCTCAGGATCATGACCTGAGCCAAAGGCACTTAACTAACTGAGCCACCCAGATACCCTATATTTCAATAATTAAAAAAAAAAAAGAATTTCATGGGTCAGTTTTATCTAAGTAGCCCACCCTGAAATTGTCTCAACTTAGCCTAGATGGGTAAGTTTATTTTATTAAGAATCACTGGATATTGGAGTGCCTGGGTGGCTCAGTCATTAAGCGTCTGACTTCGGCTCAGGTCATGATCCCAGGGTCCTGGGATCAAGCCCAACATCGGGCTCCCTGTTCAGTGGGAAGCCTGCTTCTCCCTCTCCCACTCCCCTGCTTGTGTTCCCTCTCTCACTGTCTTTCTCTCTGTCAAATAAATAAATAAATCTTTAAAAATAAATAAAATGCTTAAAGAATCACTGGATATGAGTAGAACAGGGGCTTTGGACAGACAGACCTAGGTTTCTTATTCTGTCTCTACTTCAACTATTAGCCATCAACTTGTCATTCAGCCTCTCCAAGATTCAGATTTCCATTCTATAAAATAGGATTAGAACTATACACTTTTTCATTATTGGAAGGTTAGGGATTATTTTTAAGGTCTTGCACATTGCCTGGACACATAATAGATGTTCATAAGTAAGGTAAATGGTGACAGTATTAGTAGTAGTATTGGAATTTTATTTCCTAGTGATTAATCTGAGTTAAAAACACATGTGTGTCTGAATTAGGGTCCAGGAGGAGTAAAGGGATCCTTGGATCTCAAATGACCAAGGGCATTTTCTGTACCAATCTAACTTGATTCAAATCTTAGATTTGCTATTTTCTAGATAAGTGATTTTGGGCAAATTATTTTTTCTGGGCCTCAGTTTCCTCATGTTTAAAATAATAGGCACCTGCCTCACTGAATTGTTATGAGGATAAAATGAATTACTGTGAATAAGATATTTAGAATGGTGCCTGGCATATTGTAAGTATTCAGTAGGTATTCACTATTCTTATTAATAATAGAATGCCAGAGATCACATCAGTTTTGCACCTGATAGTAAAACTAGCCTTATAGACCATCATAGGTCCTTAATAAATATTAGTCAGTAAAACCCTATTAATCCTGATACTTGTAAGTAGCCACTGTTTATAAATAAACAAATATGTATTCCTTTTCCCTATTAAAAATATACTCTAGAGCATATACTGGGTAGCAGCTTGGTAGACCTAAATGACTTGCTTTCTTCTTACCAGCTTTATGGAGCCCATAATTTAAATTACATCTCTAGAAGAATTATTACAGATAACTTGTTAGGGGTCTTTGGGGTTACTTGAGAGTGGTACACTAATGAAATGTTAAGTATGCTCATGCCACAGATTCACTGTGTTGTACTTTTAGGTAATGGCTATCCCTCACTACCACTATGTGTGCCCTGAGACATATGGGATAACTTTTTTTTCCTCCCTGTACTTTTACCCTTATCAGTACACTAGAAATAATCTATTGTGAAAAAAATGAGGAACAATAGGTGCAGAATAAATTAGCATAAATAAGGAAATCCAAAATGTGATGAGTGTTAATAATAAGGCCTCAGTTGGATTTGACAGTAGATGAAGCAACATCCAGAATATGAAGGCATTGGGCTAGGGCATCTCTCCTGTTTCTCAGAAATGAAGGCAGCTCATGTCAGCCATTTACTGGCACTAGATACCTTCTTGCAGGAAAAAAAAAGTATCAGATGTAGCTAGCATCTTCACACTTGTACTATTTCCTTATGAAAAAATCCATAGCTCTCTTAAATAAAATTAATATTAAATATTCCATTGGCTGAATCCCATGCAGACACTAATGGGAAACTGAAAAGAGCCCTGCTTTTGGAAAGCAATCTTGAATGATTTTTTTTATAATATTAAAAAATAGGATCTGATTCTTATCTCTTTCTCCTCTATGAATCTATCCTTAATTCTTTGAATATAAATGACATATTTAGATAATTTGTGAAAAATTGGACAACATGGCTCAGTTTTCCTAAAAACCTCCTTGTCAAGCTGAATAGGCAGCCATAAGGTAAATGATAGCTAACATTGACATCAGATATGAACACCAATGTAATGGTATTGTCTGCAAATTCATCTCTAATTTCTGCTAGTCTACAACTCAGTATTTGAAGTTCCTTTCTTGTATTTATTTCATCAATATTATTACCAGTAATTATCCATTATAATCAATTAATAATTAAAAATAACAAAAAAGCAACCAAACAGCACTGATTCTCTTTCAGCTTGTTACCACTTTGATAACACCATCTTTTACGCTGTACTTCTGCCCCGCTAGAGTTTCTGACTTTTCTTCCTCTGATGGCTTTAGCCCTTCAGAACAAAAGCTAAAAAATATCCCTAGTGCAGTTTATCTTTTCTCTGATGGACTATTTTTCTAATTGATCAAATATTCATTTGAATTATCCTTGTTATCCTGAGTTACAGTCAGCTATATTCAATGTCATCTACTGATTGTATGAACATACTTTGAATGCTTTTATTGAAGTCACTGCTAAGGATAAAATAATTATCCTTGTTATAGGAGTACTTCCTTCCAAAGAAGATTCAGAAAATAATCCTTTATACACAATTATCCATTTATGTAACACTAGCATTTCACCATCAAAACCAAATTAACCTTCATCAAGTGCCTCATGAAAGGGTCAGCTTGCTAATGTGCCAACCATCAAACTTGTAGCATGTTCCAGTAGGAAAAACCTTTTATCAAACTAGATAATTGTGCTATTATAGTAAATTTGGAATACCCCAAAGTTCAAATCATATAAGTATACTCATATTGTATGAGAAACAGCCAACAGAGCTAGTTAGGTTGAAGGTGAGTCCTTTTTGGGAGTGCTGAGCATTAAGGTTGATTTCAAACATTTGGAGTGCTACATCTTATTCTGCGTTGCCATAAAGAACAGAATTAATACCAAGTAGTAATAGACACACATCAGTAGAACTATTTCATTATCCCATGACTTGTTTCATGAAAAATTTAAAAAATATGAGTATAGATTTCTAAGAACATAAGGGGTAGTAAGCAGGAATGGTGCTAAGTTTCTTATCAACCCAGGTATCCAAAAAGTGACCTGAAGGTTACTTTCTGAGGCTCTTATAGAAATAAATTAAGCCTCAGAATGGAGGTTTTACCATTTGGCCCACATGTTTCCTTCTAACCCTGGTAATCCATGGTTCTATAAAGTATGTCAGCTACTTTTCTTCAATCCCTTCCATTTATCCTTCAACCTCTTACAATCTATGCTCCTTATTAACCTATTTTTCTTACTAAGGTTACTATGTTAAATTGCATTAATGGTCCTGATTCTTCACCCATCCTGTATCTACAGTCTTTGTGATGCGGTTTTGCAGTTCCTACCATTAAAGAGAAACATATTTCCCTACCCTTTGAGTTTGGCTATATGGCTTGCTTTGGCTGATATTAGGAGGCATGATAGGTCAATAAAAATCTTAAAAATTTCTGTGTTATTGGGCTTACCTACTTGTGCCCCTATATATCCATGAGAATGGCAGTCCTGGGCTAGTCTGTAGGTCCCAGGAAGAGGAAAGGCATATGGAGTAAGACTAAAACATCCTTACTGATCCCAGCCTGATCAGTTGATGCACAACAAAGCTGGATTGCATGAAAATAAATTATTGTTTAAGCTGCTGAAATCTTGCATGATTCATTACACAGCTTTTTTTTGAACTAGTAGCTAACTGATACAAAAATTGGTACCTAAAAGTGGGGTTCTGGCATAGTAAATACTTAAAATTTGTGGCATGAGTCTTGGGACTGGCAAGTCAATGATAAACAATTAGAGTAGGCTGGATAAAGGACAGCCTATGCTATGTAGTGATGAAATTAGTAAAACTGTCTTTTATAATAACTATGAAGATAGAAAATGTACTTGAATGTTTGTACTTGGGCAAGTAGAACTCTAGGCAAAATATTGAAGGTATAGTCTGTTTTTTTTTCTTGTATTTGTTATAGTACTTTAAGAAAGACCTGAGTTTAGGAAAGTACCGAGCAGATTGTAAGCAAAATTTAGAGGGAATATAAGGTCCCATGACCTGCTGGGTTGGGAAATAAAATCTCCAACCTCTCCAGGCAACAAAAGAATCTTTAGTTCTGATAACTCCTGAGGGTGAAGACAAAATCTGACATATACAAAGCCTCCACATAAAGACCAACTAAAGGTTATGACTATAGGTCTATAGTCAGAGATTATAAATCTTTGATAAGACGTCTGAAAAATTTAGGTTATAGTACCTTTTAGACTCTTAGTTGGACTAAAGAAGCTTAAAGCTATGACTCCACAGTAGCCTATGTGCCCCCAATATGTAATTAAGTCTTAGTTCTTGTGTCTTACATGGTAGCCACTAGACACATGTGGCTATTAAAATTAGTTATAATTAGATATTTGCTTCATTCATACTAATTAAGTTTTAACTACTCAATGGCCACACATAGCTAGAGGCTACCTTTTTTGGGATAGTACAGATAAAGTTTTATTTCTGTCATTTTGTGTGCTATTGGACAGTTCTAGTAGAGCTTTCTAATCAAATTTCACTAAATGTTTTAGAGAATTAAAATACCATATGTGCTATCATTCTGGACTAAAAGATACTGAGACTATTCACAATATAAGAAGACTGTTGGACCCCCAACTTTCTTCAGGCAGGATGTTGTTCAGCCACAAGAAATGCCCTATCTTACAGTTCTCTCCTCATTAGTAGCAAGGGTGGTGGGGTGGAAAGGATGTTTCCAGAGTCAGAACAATGGAGAACAATGATCCATGGAAAACAATGTACTGGGAGCCACTCACAAAGAGCAGAACTAATGCCCAATGAAGAAACACACCCTGCCCTAAGAATAAGAGAACCAGCAACTTTTTTTTTCAGTGTAATTTTAGAATTGTAGTGCTCAAGTGACTATCTCCTTTCTCTCTCTCTCTTTTTTAAAGATTTTATTTATTTATTTGACAGAGAGATAGCGAGAGCAGGAACACAAGCAGGGGGAGTGGGTGAGGGAGAGGCAGACTTCCCGCCAAGCAGGGAGCCCGATGCAGGGCTCGATCCCAGCACCCTGGGATCATGACCTGAGCCGAAGGCAGACGCTTAACGACTGAGCCACCCAGGTGCCCCTCTCTCTCTCTTTTAATGAGAAAGTATTTACTACTCTTAGCTTGCTCTTGCTTCATCATTGCATGTTGGTTTGCGGAGAGTAGATAACTTATCTTTTTAGATAATGTCTTCAGACTGAGGGAACTCACATATGAACCTGACAGGTCTTGTGATCTATCTTGTGATCCTGGTAGAGTTCAATGAATGGTTGGTTGGAAATTTTGTGGTTCTTGATATAGATTAGTATATTTTGCTTGTGAGAGGGATGTTAATAATCGTGGCTGGGAAGACAGACTACATTAGGTTGTTTTATTGGCTCTACTGCTATACCCTTCCTTGTGTCCAAGTCTTCACTCTGTAACTTTGGAGTTCCTATAACGAAGGAGGCAGAGTATATTTCTTCTTCCTTTGACTTTGGAATCAGCCATGTTGCTTGCATTCACCAATGAAATGCTATGGAGTTTAATAAGACTGAATGCTTGAAAGTGCTTGTATGATTGGGTTTATCGTCCTGACCTCTGTTGTTGCCATAAAAATGTTTCTGGACTAGCTTGATGTTTCCAGGAAGAGGATGAGCAGATATGGATGCCTCCAGCTGACATCAGACTAGATCAGTAGATCTTCCAGGAACATGCATATCAGTGAGAACCAATGATTATTGTTTTAAGCAACTGATTTGGGGGTAATTTGTCATATTGCATTTGTGTGTCAGTTGCAAATGGATAGAGTCACCAATGATCTCTTGTCTATTAAATTCAATAAGCATTTAACCTTTATCTAAATTTCTCTGCAGCATTTGTTACTCTTGACTATGCCATCTTCTTGTTACACAATTTCCATGATCCACTTGTTTTCCACCTGCCTAACTTTGGTTGCTCTTTCTCAGCTTTTCTTTGTGAGATTTCTTTCTCTGCTTGTTTTTAAATTCAGGTTCTATACAACTTTAACCTTTTCCTTTATTCATTCTATGTGCTATGCTTAGTGATGCATCTGTCTCCTTGACTTAATTGTTTCCTGCCAACTTATAATGCCTAGATCTCTGTTCTACAAGAATTTTCCTATGCTCTAGAATATTTAACTATTGATGAGCTGCTTCAACATGTATGCCTCACTGGATTTGTCTAAACATAAATTCCTTATCTTAATTTTAAAAAGATTTTTTTATTTTATTAATCACCATAAATCGCATCATTAGTTTTTGATGTAGTGGTCCATAATTCATTGTTTGCATTGCATGTCCATTCAGTATGTGCCCTCTTTAATACCCATCACCAGGCTAACCCATCCTCCTACCCCCTCCCCTCTAGAACCCTCAGTTTGTTTCTCAGAGTCCATAGTCTCTCATGGTTCCTCTCCCCCTCCAATTTCCCCCTCTTCATTTTTCCTTTCCTATTATCTTCTTCCTTTTTGTTTTTTTTTTTTTTAACATATAACGTATTTGTTTCAGAGGTGCATTGGGGAGTGTATGTGCTATGGTGAGCGCTGTGAATTGTGTAAGACTGTTGAATCACAGACCTGTACCTCTGAAACATAAATTCCTTATCTTAATCCTTAAATATGTACCACTTCCTGTGTTTCTTAGCTCAGTGGATAGCAGTATCACATAAATAGTTGCTTAGGCTGGCAACGTGGGCGACTTGAATCTTTTTTTTCTCTCACTTTCTACATTTAATTAATTGAAAAATCCTATTAATTCTACCCCTTAATACATTTATTTGCATTCACCTCACTTAAACATTATAGGGTCTACATTCATTAGGTCTCTTATCTCTTGCCTAAATTTCCAATTTTGTATTTATTCAAGTCATTGTTCTCCCTGGTATCAAACAGATATATTAAGTTTCTTTGGTGGCAAACAAGAGAAACCATCTCTGGGTAACTAAAGTTAAAAGGTGATATATTGGAAAGATACGTAGACATTTAAAGACCGAAGTGTATTTTAAAGAATGAAGCTTAGAACAGACAAACAAATTTCTATCAGTAGGAATTACTCCATAGGTTTGCCTAAACACACTTGGTAGAAATGAAAAACAATGAGTTTTTTCCTTTGATTGGCTAAGCTTAGGTGTTTCTTTCCTTCAGAGTGATTGTCATAGAATAGTGAAGGAAAGGATGTGATAATTGGAGTCTCCAGGGACTGTCACTTTCTGAGGGCAAAGGAACTAGAAGTACGATTGTACTAAGATGTACACAATGAGGTAGTGGTCATTTCCAAGAGGAAATTGGAGTATCGTAGGAAGGGGAAATAGATGCTCAGTAGTCTTAAATAAATGATTATTATCTTTTTCTACATTTTCCTTACATTACTGAAAAAGGTTTTAATATCTCCTTGTCTCCCAAGGTAAATCCCATATTCCCTACCATGACAAGTGTACATTTTCTTAAGCGCTTCTCATGTCCTCAACCTCACAGAAAACTATCATCAAAATCATCAGAATAGTCAGACTAATAAGTTGTATTCCTGTCTAGTTTAGGATACCATAGCTCATGTTACTGCTCAGGTCTGCTCCCAGCTATTGTTAGCTAAATCTGTCTGGTCATTCAGAACTCATTTAAAATTTATTTCTTCCAAATACTGAGATGACATAGTATGTCTCCCATGAGCTCATATAGGCCCTTATGGTTGCGTCTAGCAGAGGACTTAAACTGAAGCTAGGTGTCTTAGAATAGCTGGATTGATTCCTTCTCACCCTTGAATTCCCAGTGGCTCACACTGTAGTTGACACATAATAGGCCTTCGTTAAATTTGTGAAAAGTTCAAAAATATGCTCATTTCATTGGTAGATTATTTGCAAGCACCATTAAAATGGTGGTAACATTAACCACATGGCAAAGATGCAGGAGAGAAAGGCTTTGAATTAATGAAATCCACCCACTCTGGCCTCATAAATCATACTGCAACATCGTGTTCCAGGTTCCACAGGTGCAACGCTTACATTTAATTGCACTGATCAAACTCTCCTTATGCTGAATTCCTGTATATATCATCCTCTGGGTAGGATCAACTGAGCAGTTTCAAATCCATTTGTTTCAAAATCCCAGGAGGACTCTGTGTTCTTGTGTGACTTTGTGTTACTTCCTGATGACTCATGGAGTATAAGAGCAATGAAAGTAGATGCTGCGTAAATAGATTCTCCTGGGGAGAAAATTTCTCTTTAAATCAATTTAATTTTCCAAGTTTTTTGAAATGTGAGCTAACATGTTACATCTTTCTTTTAAGAAGCTCAAACCTCTTTGCAAATATTTGGTCCCTTATTCTTAAAGAATTCTTTAAAACCTAAGGTGACTGGTTTCAGCTTCCAGGTTTCCTAATTCCCTGCAGTTTGGTAGGCATATGAAAGACTAGAATCTGTTTGTTCTGCTTTCATAGGCAGATCAGCTGTATATTAGGAAAATAATAAAAGCAAATAGATACCAATAAGAGCATGTTTTTGCTACAGAACTAAATTCTTTCCCAAAACTATCTTATTCTATTTATTCTATCAACATTACATAAATGGAGAAATAAAATGGCTGGAGACACAGAGGCATAAGAAAAAAAATATTCTGTTCAGTCAGGTCTCCAGGTTTATTCTTTTGCTTATAACCTCCAAAACATGTTGTTGTCCCACCTACATTTAAAATATTGGCTCATGATCCTTTGAGTATCATAATGGGTGTATCGGCAAATTCCTCTCAATTTTCCTCTGGCTAGTATGCTTTAGAATAAGAATGACTCCCAATTGACCAATACTATATTTTGAATACACATTATAATGAATCAGTTTACACAGGCGAACATTGGCTTCCCTTACTGATTTGATTTTCTGAATCCTACGAAATAAAGGTTGGAATTCATCAGCTTGACTCTGTCTTCTGCCTTCAGATCCCCTAAGTATTCTCTCTGCTCTAAGCACTTTCCAATGTATAATTGAATATTAGTCCTTTAAAATATGCCGGGAAGGAAGTGAATTTCATAGTAAAATAAGTTTGTTTATAGCTGTATACTATATTACTCTCTTAAGAATTTACAATGCAAATTAGCATATTAGAGGCCCTGAGAAGTCATTCATTCATTCATTCATTCACTCAAGAGTAGGAAGGGCAGAGAGAGAATCTTAAGCAGGCTCCACACCCAGCATGGAGCCCGATGCAGGGCTGGATCTCACAACCCTGACATCATGACCTGAGCTGAAATCAAGAGTAGGACACTTAACTGACTGAGCCAGCCAGGTGTCCCAGAAGTCTTCTAATAAAGGAACTGGTTCCATTTTGTTTAACCCATTGTTCTCCTAACTTAGGTAATCATAGATTCCCTTTTTCACATACCTCTTTAACTTCCTAAGGAGAGAGTTGCATTCCGTGAAATGTGTTCTGGAAAGCTTTGTTTTAGCCACACTGAACTGCGGCCCTACAATTTCCTATGCCCATCCAGTCTCTCACCCTGGAATATCTCCTCCACCATTTTCAAATATCCTTCAAAGCTGAATCTATGTGCCATCCATCCTCTTTCACCATCTTCCCAGGCAGATATGTCCCCTCCCACTGTGAACTCACTTTGCCTTTAAGCATATCCCTTGTATGGCACTGCTTATTTTCTTGTTGAACAGTAATGAAAACCAGTTTAATTACTTTCAGTGGACTTTAGGGTCCCTGAGGACAGAGCCCAGTTTAATCATTGGTCTATCATCATCTGAGGTATAGATGCTATATCATCTAGAGTACTTATTCTAGAACATAAATGCTGTTGAGCAAACAAAATAAATGAATGAACATATTCCTGAATGGTTAACTCTTTATACATCATGAATCAAATGCCACTTTTAATGTGGCTAGATACAACTCTGTACGTTTTGTTGATATACAAAATGACTAAATACATAATTTAATGACATACTTGATAGTTTAATTTACATGGGGATCAGCTCTCAATTAGCAGGTGTGACCCTCCACTTCAGTCCTAATATCATTGTGTGTCCTTTTCATGAACATAAGTCTGTAAGAACCAACACCTTACCTGGTTTTTAGTGGTTTCCTGTATTAGGCTCCTCTTACTTCAGTCTTTGTTTTCAATAGAAAAAGTCTGTTCCAAGAAAACATGAGTCTTGATCAGATGAATGCACTGCCTACTCTTGCCTTCTTGTGGCTTTCCAAGCTATACTCTCGCCTTGAACGCTTTTCATTCTCCTAATCGCCTACCCTTACCACTTTTCAAAGCCTCATTTCAATCATATGTTCAAAATGAAGCCTTGATCACTTCAGTCTTATCTCCTCTGACACATCGAATAACATACACATCTTGTATTATTGGTTAATTACTTTTGTTCTGCCTTTCCCCACCGGATCTCAAACATCCTGAGGGCAGGGGCATTTTGCTTGTCCTTTTTGTTGCCTCAGAGAACAATAATGATATTAAGAGATACCATTTAGTGATCACTTCCTGTTTCTCAGTCACTGTTCTTGACACTGCACAGATTTAGTAAATCCTCACTAAACTGAAGCAGCAAAAAGTTAAATACCTTGCCCAAAGTAACGCAACCAGCTTGTGATTTAAACTCAAGTGATGTCTTTGAAACTCACATGCTTAACCACGAATTGGTTACTTGAAATAGGTGATTCCCAGTTTCCTAGGCATTATAAATTATGTGCATCCATACACATATCTATTGCAGGAATTACATTGAGAAAATGTGTGTTTCCATATATTATTTTTAAAAATCCTATAAGAAGAGAAATTTTTAATTGGAGAAGGTTAAATAGACATACCAAAGAGAGAATTGAAACCCATCATAGTTATAATTTTTTAGTTCTGTGAAATAAGTCCATATCTAAGCCCAGATATGAGGTACATAATACAAAGGCCTAACTACACAAATAAACAATAATTGAAATGAATAAAACTCTGTACATATACTTTCACAAAAACTCATTAAACTTTGATAACTTAGGGAAAATAGTAGGCATTTCATAACCCCAGACAAAGTACTGTGTTTTAAAGATTTTAAGAGGAAAATGTCTAGTTTGTCTGTAAACAGTCATGCCAGCTATATTAATCATTAGCAAATTTTTTCTCAGATTTTTAAGCAGAAATTTTATATTATGGAATGAGAATGTGTTAATGAAGGAGCTGGGGAGGTTTCATTCTACATTTACAGGGATAATTTGGTAGGGCTTCTAGAATCGGCACGCTTGGGTTTTGCTGACTTCTCAGGTGGATTTGGTAGACAGCTGAAGCATACAGATCTCAGAAGTTTAATTCTGTTCATGGCAACACTGCTCATGGCAAAGTTTGGGAAATATTGAAAGATTACTAATGGATAAAGATAACAGTAGTCATTAGTTGGACAAATGCATATGAAAAGTGGTGATAAATTGTTTATTTTCCTTGTAATGTTTAACTCTAAATAATATCTGCCTGTACTTCAAGGATCGGGGGTTTCTCCTGCAGCAAATTCCTGCCTAGGAAACTAAGAAAGCTACACTAGGGGTTGATATTGTTAGGGCCCTCCTCTGACTTTTTACACTGATAGTTCTGATAACTGGTTATTTGTTTAAGAATCCCTACTAAAATGTTCCTATTGAGTGATGTCTTAATGTGTTCTCTCTTTCCAAAGTATTTACATGTAAAGGCTGGACTTACTAAGGATACATTGCCTTGGTCCCAAGTGACAATCTTTTAAGGTAGTAAGTAATTCAACCATCAGTGTAGGCCAAAGGGAATTGACTATTGGTCCTGGAATTAGTACTTTTGGCCAAATTTATTAGGCACTCTGTAGTGTGTGTGTGTATGTATTTGTGTAATAGTTCCAGAATTCCCTTGGGCTCTCTTTAGCCTCTTGGTCTCTGCACCATCCTCCTCTGTAAAAGGTGCCTTCTGGAAAGACTCTAATGCCAGTCATTTATAGCTTAATGCAAATTTAAGCACCAGTATTTCTCTCCAGTGGCATCCGAATTCTAAGTCTAATTTAAAAACAGGAGGTTCTATCCACAGTGAAAGATGTTTTAGTCACTCTAATACAAGAAAGAAGTAAAATTCTGGCTCTCCAAAATATCATCTGTGTTGGATTTAGTAGTATTCTCCCCCAAATTTATGCCTAGCCCAAACCTGTGAATGCAACCTTATTTTTGAATAGAACCTTTGTAGATGTAATTAAGATGAGGTCATTACTGGATTAGGCTTTAATCCAATGACTAGTATCCTTACAAGAAGGGAAATTTGGACACAAACACAAAAGGAAGATGCCATGTGAAGACAGACGCAAGGGATTAGAGTTGCTGTCAGAAGCCTAGGAATGCCAAGGATTGCTGGCAACTACCAGGCGCCTAGGAAGAGTCAAGGATATTCTCCTAGAGCCTTCAGAATGAATATGACCTTGCCAGTACCTTGATAACAGACTTCTAGCCTCCAGAGCTGTGAGAGAATAAATTTCTGTTCTTTAAAGCCAGCCAGTTGGTGATAATTTGTTACAACTGCCCTAGAAAACTAATTGTTTACTAAACAGGTTTGGATAGTCTGTTACTTTATTGCTTACTGTATGTAGTAAGGGAGAACATACCCTGATAGAGTTTTAGTAGCTTCTTTGAGCTGAGAGGGGAAAGTTAGGATATGCATTGGGATTTTTGAAGGTGAGTCTCTGAGTGAGTGGGCTTGATTAGCATTGGGTAAAGATTATTTTATAACTGTTGAGGAATGGTGGGTAGCAAGGAAAGACATTTGAGCTGAGGGGTCAAAAGGTCTTCGAGTGTAAACTGTCATTTGAGCCTCAGATGAAGAGTTGATATGTTATTTAGGACGTTCATAGAATGAAAAACAAAGTTCTTAGCAGTTATTATCTTCCTGTCAAGAGATTCCTGGAACAGTAAATTAGGACAAGACCATGGAATTGTGGTCATGTTAATAGAGACAATAAGGTCTGTGAGGGTAGATGCTTTCTTTTCTCAGGTTCCAGAAATGAATGGTCAGTGGTCTATTCTTAATGATCTCATATAAGCAGCGGCTGGGAGGGGCATTCCATCCTGGAGGCCAGGATTTCATCAATTATTCTCTTAGGATGTTAGCTCACTAGATCATGCTTCTTGCCAGTTTTCAGGTGTAAGTACTTAGTTCTGGAGTGTTCAGATCTAGAAAGAGTAAAACACAACCATGTCTTACTTAGGGTAAGACTTCTTTTTTATTCTGTTATGTTAATCACCATACATTACATCATTAGTTTTTGATGTAGTGCTCCATGATTCATTGTTTGCAGTGCTCCATGCAGTACGTGCCCTCCTTAATACCCATCACCGGGAGAACCCATCCCCCCACTCCCCCTCCCCTCTAGAACCCTCAGTTTGTTTCCCATAGTCCATAGTCTCTCGTGGTTCGTCTCTCCCTCCGATTTCCCCCCCTTCATTTTTCCCTTCCTACTATCTTCTTTTTTTTTTTTTTTTAACATGTAATGTATTATTTGTTTCAGAGGTACAGGTCTGTGATTCAACAGTCTTACCCAATAGAGGGCTATCTCTGAGCACTTTTCACTTGTCCCCTGTAAAGGGAAAATGGCCCTAAGAATCCAGTTTGAGTTTTATCACCTCTAGAATACGGCCCAGGCAGAAATACTTCCTCTTTCTTTTGTGTGCCTTTGACCCATGTAAGCACATTTTCTGTAGAGAATATGTATTAGAGTAAGCTAACTGCTATAATAAAGAACCCGCAAATAACAATGGTTTTGGACAATAGATACTTCTTACTTAGATAAACATTCCCTGTGAGTACTTGGCAGACAGCCTGATGAGCAGAATTTCTAAAATGCACATTCCTTCCGTCTTGCTGATTTGCCTTCCTTGAAGTTCTCTGAGTTCTATTTTTCATCGAGGGTGGAAATAAGAGAGCATATCACCTGTGGATGGTTTGCATGTACCAGTCTTAAAGTTAAAAACATTAAACATCATTTCTTTCCATATTCCATTGGCAGGAACTTAGTCACATGACTATATTTAACTGTGAGGGAAGCTGGAAGGGTACCCTATGTTCCCAGAAGGAAAAGGAAATGGCTCTTGTGTGCACACAGCAGTCTGTCACACAGAACTTTTTATATCACATTATAATTAAATATTATTTGCTGATCTCTCCCACTGTTCTGTGAGCTCTTTGAGGATGAGAGCTACATCATTTTACAATTTGGTCTCCTCAGAGCCTAGCAGCAAAATACTTGGTACAAAGTAGAAGTTGCCTAATAAATATTGATAGAATGATGACAGTAGCCTTTAGACCAAAAAACTATTTGATATTTTTAGGTTATATAGGACTTACCTAGTACTTTCAAAATTCTTGCTGAATAAAAAAAAATGACTAAGAAATAACTCATTTTCAATGTGTATGCAGTCCACCCAACCAGTACATTCTAAAGCACAAATTAAGGCCTCTTTTCTCTATGCTATCACACTGCTATTATTTGAGCCAGACCTGCATGCATGCTGTTATTATGGGATTAATTTCCTCACTTAAGTTTTACTGGAAACTGTTTTACTGACTACTATTAAGAGGAACATCAAACACTTTCGACTTGCTCCATTAAGCAAAGCAGCCATTGCTTTTAGCACTTTCCTTATGGTTCTTGATACATTATGCTTTTTTAAAAGTCTCATTCCAGTAAGACTGAGGTTTGCTCAGATGTTCACTTTAAATGAGTGGTTTTGATCCATAAATACTGTTTAGGAATATTTATGTGGGAAAACATTCCATACTTGCAGAAATCTGTATTAAGCCTCTGAATAGGAATCTCATTTCTAATGAATTTTCAGATATTAAAAAAATGCCAGAGTATATATTTGTTATGTATTGTTCAATATTATAATAAATACAGTTTGCATTATAATTTTCAATGAAATCTCATTCTACCTCTGATGTACTTAGTGTGGGTATATAAAGAGAAGGATATTACAGAGAATTAAGAGAACAAGCCTTTGAAGTTTGACATTGATGATTTTATTCTTAGCTTTGTTACTTGAGCTGTGTGATCTTATATCTTAAACATTCCCCAGCCTCTGTTTCCTTCTGTGTAAAATGGGGATAAAAATGGTACCTCTTCCACAGTAGGAATGTGAGAATTAGGAAGTTAATGGTATAATGCATATGAACACATATCGCACATCAAGAAGTGCTCAATAATTAATTTAAAATGTTTTTTTATTATTAAATTTATTGAGATCCTATTATGGCCCAGATACTAGGCTAAATATTCTATGGACAATTGTGAACTCCTTTTGTCCTATCAATAATCTTGAGGCAACAAGAATATAGAGGAAATTGGTACTCCTAATTAGTGGTGGGTTCAGGGTCTAAGACTTGTCACACTATAGCTGCTGCTGTCATTGTCCCCAAAGGGTTTACAACCCAACTGGAGAGAAAAACAAAAACTCAGTGGCATGATAGTTAACGATGAAGTTCTTTCTACATGTCAGGCATTTTAAAAATCCTTCATACACTATGTAATAAATGCTACCCTTATCTCTATTTACAAATGAGGAAACCAAGGCAAAGCAAGTTTAAGTAATTTGCCCAAATACATATATATAATAAGTGTCCTTAAAAATCCCAAAGCTGGGATTTTAACCCAGGCAGTATGGCTTAAAAGTCTGTGCTCACCATCAGGACACACAAGTGCTACAGCACAGATATGTCATTATGTACAGTGTATTGCATGGAACAACAAGAATTGTGTGCAGTCAGAACATATAACAATAGTTTAGGTAAAGAATAGAGGTAGCACTTGTACTAGACTTTAAAAACAGAGATTCTGGATATATACAAAAGAGCAAGATACAGAGTTCAGGAAGATGGACTAGCATGATCAAATAGGGAAGTTTGCAACATAAACACTTTCATTTTATTACAGTAAACAGAACTATGCATTTGCTGATGAAAGTTTCTGAACACAGCAGCACTGACTTGGAAAGACAGAACTGCTCAGCAAAGTATCCCCAGAGCTTTCAAGTTGGAGGTGGAATTGAGCAGGCTGATATTGAAAGAAAACATGGATGATTGACAGGTAGAGTTGACTCAATCTATTAGTTTCTTGAAATCCTTTCAAGGGTCATCATTAAATGACAAACTCAATGAACTTCACATGAGAATCCACAGGACAAAAAAAAATGAACTCATATCAAAAAGTATATTGGGAAGAGGCCAAAGGAAACTGATAATGAAAATAGCAGTGCTCTTTAAAAAAACTTAAGGTTTTGAAATTGTACACAGTAAACTAGTTTATTAGCCCAGTGATCATTTTATGTCCCGAGCAATTGATTGGACAGTTGACTTTTATTTTCAACCTTAGTTTATTTGCCTTTAAGACTCCACTGAAGATGTTTTCTATCTCCACTTAATTCCTACTTTAGAAGGAAATTTACCATAGCTGTAGTTACCTCAGCAGTGTTCTCTCTCAGAACTATTTCTCAGAAGTATCAGATGCTGAGTCTTAGACCAGTTTATATCTACTCTCTGATCTATCCTCACAGCTCTTTTCTCTGTCCACAGAGTTCTTACCAGAAGAACATCTTAGTGATAATTCTCTTGAGTAATGAGTTAATTCTTCTTATAGTCCTACAGCCAAAACACTAACCGGTAGAATAAATTCAACTTTTGAGAAATTAAAAACTAAGGAGCCTCCTCATCTGTTTCTGATTCTGGTGGTAGCAGTGTCATAATTAGGGCATGTTAAGGCGTGGTGAAAATAATCAACATGACCATCATCCCTATTACTTGTCATCATGACACGCACCACCACTGCCAACCATCATCATCACTGTTCATTACAGGCTTCCTAATTAGTTGCAACTGTAGTTGGAAGAATCTTTACAGACCCTTATTTTTTCACAAGCCTCACTATGAAAAAAATTATGATTATTTCCACTTAACATGTGTGGAAAGGAGGCTTAGGTAACTCATGCAAAGTTCACATTTCCTGTTTGTAGGAAAGAAAAGCTGGGATTTTTCCACTTCATGGAGGAGAAAATACGGTATTTTACCAAGGTTTATCTTTCTGAATCTTGTTTTTACTTTTTATTCTGCATTTGAGTTCACTATCCTCAATCTAGAACCCTGGTCCACGTGCCATGGAAGGATATGTCTCATAGCTATAAATTAAACTATAATTCATCTGTGCTTCTGACATTTTAGTGTTGATAATGCTTTTTGAGGGAACAGTGTGTATGCATGAGTGTTGTCCTGTGTATTTTAGGTTATTTAGCAGCATCCCCGGCTTCTACCCACTAGATACCAGTAGTGCCCCAGTCATGGCAATCACAGATATCTCTAGGCATTGTGAAATGTCCCCCAGGAGGCAAAATCATCTTGGTTGAGAACCACTGAGTTAACACCTTGGAAAGTATTAGCTTCTTCTCAGGAATAGAAGAGTTATTTTTCCCAGGGGTATTTCCAAATAACTGATTTCAGAACGATGGAAATTGCAAGCAATTCCAAAGACCAAAGGGAAGCTAATTTTAGGTGTGGCAAGTGCTGCTGCTGCTGCTTCTTTCTTTAAAGATTCTATTTATTAGAGAGAGAGAGAGAGAAAGAGGGAGCAGAGAGGAAACATGAGCTGAGGGAGTGGCAGATGAAGAGGGAGAGGCATACTTTCTGCTGAGTAGGGACCCTGATGCGGGGCTCTATCCCAGGACTCCAGGATCATGACCTGAGCTGAAGGCAGACACTTAACTGACTGAGCCATCCAGGCACCCTATCAAGTGCTGCTTCTTGATGCTCCTAAAAATATATCTGTTTTGTCTAAGCAGTCACAAGGTAAATCCTGATGCAGATATTAATAAAATGTAAAAGAAGTAAAAACTAAACACAATGGCTATCCAAATATTTAAACTTGCTTAATATGGACTTCTTTCATGTCACTCGAAATCTTATTGAAATCAATCTCATTGAACTAATTCAATTTTGAAAAACATTTTAACTGTTATTACAGAAAACTAGAAAATCATCATACAATAAAAAAAAAAAATCACCCATCCGGGGTGCCTGAATGGCACAGTAGTTTAAGCATCTGACTCTTGGTTTTGGCTCAGCTCTGATCTCAGGGTGTGAGGTTGAGCCCCATCTTGGGCTACACACACAGCACAGAGTCTGGTTGGGTTTCTCTCTTCCTTTCCCTCTCCCCAGTACTCTGTCTGTATCTATCTCCACCACGATCTCTCTCTTCAAAGAACAAATAAATCTAAAAAAATAATAATCACCATCTCCAAATAGCTATCATTTGCATTTTGGCCCATTTCCTTCTATGTAAGTTTTTTGTTTTTCTGTGTATCATAATAATAGTACCTTTTCCACATGGCTGTTATAATTCTCATTAAATGTTTAACATATTGCCTGGCACATATTATGGACTCTATTTGTTCTTGCTATTTTATTGTTATCATCTGTGTAATTATATATTTTATGAAAAGTTTGCATCATGTGAATGTGTCGTCATTTAACTTTCCTCCTTTTTTATAGCATTTAGATTAGTTCAAAATAGGATAAATTACTTTTGAACTCCAAGCATAACTATTAAAGGAAGTTTATAAAATAATAGCTGCTTTATGGATACTTCTAGATTAAAAGGGGAAGTCTTTTTTCATAACCAGGCAATTAGTGAAATGATATCTTCTGGCACTACCATCTGTCCACTTCCCTCCAATTTGACCTTATGACAAAGATAATTTTTGAAATAGGTATTTGTTGATTAAGTTCAGTTAGGATGTGTTGTGCATTCAAACCTTTCTTTTGGAATGATCAGATTTCTTGAGAGTGTTTGGGTGTTTTATGCTTTTGTGGTTGTTGTTCAACTGTGGCAATCATAGGGAAACAAATAAAATGGTTGTTAGTGACCAATTTCCACACAATGTGGAAAATGAGAATAGTTTCAGGAGGATATTCACTTTGGAACTCAGTTAACAGCTTGGACATTTGGCAAGTGAGATGTGAAGTCATGTCCCCAAATCATCAGTTTCTCGACTCCAAGCTTACTGGGTTTTGATCACTAATGGCTGTGGTTCTGGAATGGTGTCCATTTGCCTAAGTTAATGGCAGATACAGTTGACCCTCGAACAATGCCAGGGTTGGGGAAACCAATACCCCATGCGGTCGAAAACCATGTATAACTTGTGACTCCCCTAAAACTTAACCACTAATAGCCTAATATTGGCTGGAAGCCCTACCAATAGCATAAACAGTCAATTAGCACATATTTTGTATGTTATGATTATATATTGAATTATTACAATAAACTAAGCTAGATAAAAATAGTTAAAACCATGGGAAGAGAAAGTACATTTACAGTACTGTGATGTATTTATATTAAAAAAAAAATCCACATATAAATGGACCCGTGCAGAGGCACCTAGGTGGCTCAGTCAGATAAGCATCCCTACTCTTGATTTCAGCTCAGGTCATGATCTCAGGGTCATGAGATCCAGCCCTGCATCCATCTCCGCACTGGGTGTGGAGCCTGCTTTTAAGGTTCTCTCTCCCTCTACCACTGCCTCTCCCCCTCCTCACACGTGCACACATGTGATCTCTCTCTCTCTCAGAAATTGAATGAATGAGGGCACCCATGTAGTTTGAAACCCATGTTGTTCAACAGTCACCTGTATTTTCACTAAACTTTTAAAAAAAATTTTAGTGTAGCTAACATACAGTATTATATTAGTTTCAGGTGTATAATTTAGTGAATCAACAATTCTATGGGGGCGCCTGGGTGGCTCAGATGGTTAAGCCTCTGCCTTTGGCTCGGGTCATGATCCCAGGGTCGTGGGATCGAGCCCCACATTGGGCTCCTGGCTCAGCGGGGAGCCTGCTTCTCCCTCTGCCTCTCTCCCTGCTCATGCTTTCTCTCTGTATCTCTGTGTCTCAAATGAATAAATAAAACCTTTAAAAAAAGAAAAAAAACAATTCTATGTTACTCAACGCTCATTGTGATAAGTGATTACCTTCAAATTACCTTCATTACCTTCAAATATTCCACCCAGCCCCCCACTCATCTCCCCACTGGTAACCATCTGTTTGTTCTCTATAGTTGAGACAAACCGAAAAACATTTATTTTTTTCTTTGTCTTGTTTTTTAAGTCCCACTTATGAGTGAAATCATATGGTATTTGTCTTTCTCTGACTGACATTTCATTTAGCATTATACTGTCTAGCACCATCCATGTTGTTGCAAATGGTAAGATTATATTATTTTTTAATGGCTGAGTAATATTCCATTGTGTGTGTCTATGTGTGCATATATATGTGTGTGTATACACACATCTTTATCCATTCTTCTGTTAATAGACACGGGCTTTTTCTGTAATTTGGCTATTGTAAATGATGCTGCAGTGAATGTGCATATATCTTTTTAAATTAGTGTTTTCATATTCTTTGTGTAAATACCCAGTAGTGGAATTGGTCAATCATATGGTAGTTCTACTTTTAATATTTGAGGAACCTCCATATTGTTTTCCACAGTGGCTGTAGCAGTTTGCATTCCCACCACAGTGCACAAGTATTCCTTTTTTCCCACTTCTTTGCCAACATCTGTTATTTCTTGTGTTCTTTATTTTAACTATTCTGACAGGTTTGAGGTTATATCTTATTGTGATTTTGCATATTGTGTGAATTTCCCTGATGAACAGTAATGTTGAACATCTTTTTGAGAGAGAGAGAGAGAGAGAGAGAGCTTATGGGGGGTGGAGGGGCATGCAGGAGGAACAGAGGGAGAGTGAATCCTAAGCAGACTCCATGCCCAGTTGGAGACCAACACAGGGCTTGATCTCAGGGCCCTGATTTCATGACCTGAGCCAAAATCAAGGGTCAGATGCTTAACTGACTGAGCCACCCAGGTGCTCCAGTAATGTGGAACATCTCTTCCTGTGTCTGTTAGTCATTTGTATCTCTTATATGGGGAACTGTCTGTTCATATTTTATTCCTACTATTCCTTTATTTGTATCTCTTATATGGAGAACTGTCTGTTCATATTTTATTCCTACTCTTCCTAAGGCAAGTACCTTAATCCTAACTTCTAACCCCTAATCTTTAATACCTAACCCCTAACACCTAAACCTAACCCCCAGCCCCAACCCAACCCTGTCCCTAACTGTAATGCTAACCCGCTGGAGAGGTCTTTGAACTGCAAAATACCAGGCACATACCCTAATGCTACATCTAATCCTAACCCTACCCTAGATGTGAGAAAGTGACTTCCTGAACACAAGTAAAGCTGAGATACAGCCTAGTTATTCTGGAGAAAACCGTAAACATTTAAGAATTGGTAGTATTTCTGAAAATGGGTATAAAGGTAGAGATAAAGACAGAAGGACCAATTCAATATCTATTTGAAGAGTATTTAGAGCCCTAAATCCCCTCCTTGCCTCAGTTACATAGATTCTTCCTATTTTTTAAATTTGATTATTGTTATTTTTGGTGTTGAGTTGTATGAGTTCCTTATATATTTTGGTTACTAACCCTTTATTAGACATGTCATTTGCAAATATCTTCTCCTATTCAGCAGGTTGTTTTTTTAATTTTGTTGATTGTTTCGTTTGTTGTACAGAAGTCTTAATAGTTTATTTTTGCTTTTTTTTTTCTTGCCTCAGGAAACATCTAGAAAAATGTTGCTATGGCCAAAGTCAGAGAAATTACTGCCTGTGTTATCTCCTAGGATTCTTATGGTTTCAGGTCTCACATTTAGGCCCTTAATCCATTTGAAGTTTATTTTTGTGTATGGTATAAGAAAGTGGTCCAGTTTCATTCTTTTGCATGTAACTGTCCAGGTTTCCCAACCACATTTGTTGAAGAGACATTCTTTTTCCCTTTGGATATTCTTTCCTGCTTTATCAAAGATTAGTTGACCATATAATTATGGGTTATTTCAGTGTTCTCTATTATGTTCTATTGATTTATGTGTCTGTTTTTGTGCCAGCACCATATTGTTTTGGTTACTACAACTTTGTGGTACATCTTGATATCTAGAATTGTGATACCTCCAGTTTTGTTTTTCTTTTTCAAGATTGCTTTGACTAATGGGGGTCTTTTGTGGTTCCATTTATGATTGTCTTTTCTAGCTCTATTAAATAAGGCTGGCAGTATTTTGATTGGGGTTGCATTAAATCTGTAGATTGCTTTAGGTAATATGGACATTTTAACAATATTCTTCCAATCCGTGAGCATGGAATATCTTTCTATTTGTGTCTTCTCCAATTTCTTTCATCACTGTTTTATAGTTTTCAGAGTATAAGTCTTTCACCTACTGGGTTAAGTTTATTCCTAGGTATTACTTTTGGTGCAAATGTAAATGGGATTATTTTCTTATTTTTTCTGTCATTATTACTGTATAGAAATGCAACAGATTTCTGTATATTAGTTTTGTTTCCTCTGACCTTACTGAATTCATTTATCATTTTCAGTCATATTTTGGTGGAGTCTTTGTGTTAGCTGTATCATTAAATTGTTTTTTAAGATGATTTGTGATTAGGAATTTTGAGTATAAGAAGCAGGCCACTGAGGTGGGGTACTGCTTTCTCTGGGTGTCAGGAAATTTGGACTTTTGACAATCTCTTCAGCAAACTTATAATGGGGCTTGGACTCTGTTTCTTTCTCTTTAACAATGAGAGTTGAATTAGATCACTTTTAAGTCCTCTTAAACATTTTCCCATTTTGATTTTTAAGTTTCATTTAATAAGTATATTCAATTCCTTGCTTATAGATTGGTAGAAGTAGGTTATTGGTATGCAGTATGTTAAATCTGTCAGAAGAAAGATCAGAGAATGCCCCAGTAAAGATCACTCAGCTTTTAAAGTAAGATTCAAGTGAGTCAAAGGATTTCAATCTATGAGACGGAGAGAAAAGACTGGACAGCAATGGTCGTCTACTTTGAGACACAGACACCAAATGCAAAAGTTACTTAATACAAAGACTATAAAGAATATATACTGGACAGTTGCAGAAACCTGATGGTTTGAAGTCTCAAAAAGCTTCTTTCCACATGGATTGTATATTCAGTTGGAACAGTTTAAAGACTTGGAAATAGCAGAAACTAACGAGGCCACATTATATCTGCTCCTCAGACTAGGCTCCATAGATTGTCAGAGAGAAGACTGTGCTGGTAACTACAGACCTTGTATCTTAAACACATGATCAGGATATCACAAATATATGTTCATCCAGCCATTCTTTTTTTTTTTTTTGAGGTATAATTTACGTATAACATATTAATTTCAGGTGCATGGTATAATGACTCAGTATTTGTATATATTGCAAGATAATCACCACAGTACGGTTAACATCTGATACATTACATAGTTACCAAACCATTTTTTTTTCTTATGGAGACTTTTAAGATCTACTCTCTTAAAAATTTCAAATATTAACTATACTCATCATGCTGTTCAGCTATTCTTAACATTCATAAGCATAGCAGAAAAAAAAAACTCCACTTTCCGTTAATTTATGCATTAAAAATATCTATTGATGTCTACTCTTCAACACTCTGTTGAACACTGGAGATGCCAGAATGAGATCAACTTATTTGGCCTGAGTTGTCCCTGTCTTTGTGGATCTTAGACCCTGTTGAAGGAAGCAAATAATCATTTAAACAAATGAATGCTGAATAGCAAATCTGAGAAGTGTTTCAAACAATACATTATTGGAAAAACACAAAATGGGGAGATAAGAAATTTTCTTTACCTGAACCAAACCGGAGGGACATCTTCAGAGATGTGATTTGCTTCAAATATCTTGTGACTTCTTCCCCCTTCCCTTTACTCAAGCCTCAGAGATTTTTGTGGGGTAAGACATGTGCGAGCATATATAATCACTATGCTTTCTAAATGATTTGATCTAGTACTTTATTCTCTGGGATCTCCAACAAGTCAAAGGAATACAAAATGATGAGAACTGCAATATTGATTCTTACACCAGCCTACATTTCATTTTACCATATAGTGGACAGTTTTAAATTTGACCATAATTTAAAAACGTAAGCATGTGTGGCTAAATGAATCTGGGCCACATCAAGCCTGAATTCCATATTTAGTCTACTTCAGGCTTATTTTTTTTTAAAGATTTTATTTATTTATTTGACATGGAGAGAGAGAGAGAGTACAAGCAGAGGGTGAGGGGCCAAGGGAGAGGGAGAAGCAGACTCCTGGCCAAGCAGAGCCTGACCTGGGGCTTGATGCCAGGACCCTGGGATCATGACCTGAACTGAAGGCAGCCGCTTAACCGACTGAGCCACTCAGGCACCCCTACCTCAGAATTATTGATTGGTACCCCGTCCTTCAGAAAGACAGGGTAAGCTCCTCTAGATTGCCTACTAGATTCATCCATTTATTTGACCAATATTTATGAAGTGTTTGCTTTTGCTGGATGTCAAGAGATTGTGGAGATGCACACGGTACCCACCCTCAAGGAACTTAATGTCAAATGCTTTCAGGACACAGTGACAAATTTCCCCAGTGGTTAATAAATAGAACTTGCCCAAAATAGTGATTTTTTTATAGGACATTATTTTGCCCATAAGATTATAGCATGTTGCAGAACTACCATATCATCACTTTTCCTAAACCTGAAGCTCAAAAACTACTGGCAACTGAGTTTTCAATTTTTATTATAAAGAACACAAAGACAGTGAAATTAGTCTGTTATTAAATGAACTCTTTACTGTTCCTCAAGTAGTTTGCAACTTATTTTCGCTCAACTGCTATTAATATGTCTGGGCAGGAAATTAACTTTTTACTTAATAGTTTTCTCACATATCACTTCATTATGACTGCTACAAAATGCCACCTAACTTTAGAATTTTGCACTAAAGGCTGGGTTTTGACCAAAATCAGTCAGTCAGTAATAGTAATAATAGTAAAGATATCAATAATAATAATTATATATAATATATATAGTTGAATATATTTGCCAGATGCTACTTTAAATATTTTTCCACATGGTTTTTAATCTTCACAGGAAGTAACGTAGGAGGCCTAACTTACCCAGTATCATGCAGCTTTTCAACTGTGATGCTAGACAAACTAAAGTCTGTCAGATTTTGAAATCCATTCTAGTTGCGTTAGGAGTGCTAACTATGACCACCAGATAAGGGTGTTAAGAATTCTGACACTGCCCATCTGTGCCTAGCCTATGCATGGCAAAGGTGAGGGTTGAGGGTTGTCAGTTTACATCTATTTAAAGATAATCTATGAATAAAAGGTCTATATAGATATGTGGAAGTATATTTTTTTCATCAGTAATATATATAATTGAGATTAGTCCATGTTTATATGGCTGTTGAATTCATATTTTTAACATCTTTACTGTATTCGATTGTACTTGTATGTTATCATTCACTTAACCTATCTTCTACGAATACATATTGTTCTCTGTCCTTTTGTACTCGTAACAATAATGGAATAAATATTTTTCTGTATACTCCTCTTGCACGTGTTTTTTTTTTACTATATTCATAGGAAATATTCATAGAAATCACCGGGTGAAAAGATAAATGCATTTTAAAATGTGATAGTTATTGCCAAATATTACATGCTGACAAAAGAATATGTGTGTGCTTTCTCCACACTTGAACCAAAACTTTTATTTTTTTTGTTTAAAAATAATTTCAAATTTATGGGTAAGTTGCAAAAGTAAAAATACAAAGAACATCTTATACGCATTACCCATATTCACCGATTAACAATTTACCTCATTTATTTGCTTCATTTCCTCTCTTTCTGTGTTTGTGTGTATGTGTACCCACACAACCACACAAGTTTCAGGGAAGTTACATACCTTATGGCCTTTTACTCCTAAACACTTCAGTATTAATTTCCTAAAACTATGGGTAGTCTACTACCATATAATTGACTCATTAACTATAACTTTGATTCATCTAACCAAAACTGTTACATATGGATAGGTGAAAAAAAACTTACTTTTTTTTAAATGAGTGAGTCTGAGTATTTTATATGCTTAAATTTCTATTGAGTTTTTTTTATTTTATTATGTTATGTTAATCACCGTACATTACATCATTAGTTTTTGAGGTAGTGTTCCATGATTTATTGTTTGCATATAACACCAGTGCTCCATTCAGTATGTGCCCTCTTTAATACCCATCACCAGGCTAACCCATCTCCCCAGCCCCCTCCCCTCTAAAACCCTCAGTTAGTTTCTCAGAGTCCATAGTCTCTCATGGTTTGTCTCCCCCTTCTATTTCCCCCCCTTCATTTTTCCCTTCCTACTATCTTCTTTTTTTTTTTTTAACATATAATGTATTATTTGTTTCAGAGGTACAGATCTGTGATTCATCGGTCTTACATAATTCACAGTGCTCACCATAGCACATACCCTCCCCAATGTCTATCACCCAGCAACCCCATCCCTCCCAACCCCCACCACTCCAGCAACCATCAGTTTGTTTCCTGAGATTAAGAATTCCTCATATCAGTGAGATCACATGATACATGTCTTTCTCTGATTGACTTATTTTGCTTAGCATAATACCCTCCAGTTCCATCCATGTCATTACAAATGGCAAGATTTCATTCCTTTTGATGGCTGCATAATATTCCATTGTATGTATATAACACATCTTCTTTATCCATTCATCTGTTGATGTACATCTTGGCACTTTCCATAGTTTGGCTATTGTGGACATTGCTGCTATAAACATCAGGGTTCACATACCCCTTCAGATCCCTACATTTGTATCTTTGTGGTAAATACCCAGTAGTGCAATTGCTGGGTCATATGGTAGCTCTATTTTCAACTTTTTAAGGAACCTCCATACTGTTTTCTAGAATGGCTGCACCAGCTTGCATTCCCACCAACAGTGTAGGAGGGTTCCCCTTTCTCCGCATTCCGGCCAACATCTGTCGTTCCCTGACTTGTTAATTTTAGCCATTCCGACTGATGTGAGGTGGTATCTCATTGAGGTTTTGATGTGGATTTCCCTGATGCCGAGTGATGTTGAGCACTTTTTCATGTGTCTGTTGGCCCTCTGGATGTCGTCTTTGGAAAAATATTCTTGTCTTCTGCCCATTTCTTGATTGGATTATTTTTTCTTTGGGTATTGGGTTTGATAAGTTCTTTATAGATTTTGGTTACTAGCCCTTTATCTGATATGTCATTTGCAAATATCTTCTTCCATTCTGTCGGTTGTCTTTTGGTTTTGTGGACTGTTTCTTTTGCTGTGCAAAAGCTTTTTATCTTGAAATTCCAATAGTTCATTTTTGCTCCTCCCTTGCCTTTGGCAAAGTTTCTAGGAAGAAGTTGCTACAGCTGAGGTCGAAGAGGTTGCTGCCTGTGTTCTCTAGGATTCTGATGGACTCCTGTCTCATATTTAGGTCTTTCAATCATTTGGAGTCTATTTTTGTGTGTGGTGTAAGGAAATGGTCCCAGTTTCATTCTTCTGCATGTGGCTGTCCAATTTTCCAACACCATTTGTTGAGGAGACTGTCATTTTTCCATTGGACATTCTTTCCTGCTTAGTCGAAGATCAGTTGACCATAGAGTTAAGGGTCCATTTCTGGGCTCTCTATTCTGTTCCATTGATCTGTGTCTGTTTTTGTGCCAGTACCATACTGTCTTGATGACAGCTTTGTAATAGAGCTAGAAGTCCGGAATTGTGATGCTGCCAGCTTTGCTTTTCTTTTTCAACATTCCTCCGGCTATTTGGGGTCTTTTCTGGTTCCATACAAATTTTAGGATTATTTGGTCCATTTCTTTGAAAAAAGTGGATGGTATTTTGATGGGGATTGCATTGAATGTGTAGATTGCTCTAGGTAGCATTGACATCTTCACAATGTTTGTTCTTCCAATCCATGAGCATGGAACATTTTTTCCATTTCTTTGTGTCTTCCTCAATTTCTTTCATGAGTATTTTATAGTTTTCTGAGTACAGATTCTTTGCCTCTTTGGTTAGATTTATTCCTAGTTATCTTATGGTTTGAGGTGCAATTGTAAATGGGATCGACTCCTTAATTTCTCTTTCTTCTGTCCTGTTGGTGGTGTATATAAATGCCACTGATTTCTGTGCATTGATTTTATATCCTGCCACTTCACTGAATTCCTGTATGAGTTCTAGCAGTTTTGGGGTGGAGTCTTTTGGGTTTTCCACATAAAGTATATCATCTGCAAAGAGTGAGCATTTCACTTCTTTGCTGATTTGGATGCCTTTGATTTCTTTTTGTTGTCTGATTGCTGTGGCTAGGACTTCTAATACTATGTTGAATAGCAGTGGTGATAGTGGACATCCCTGCCATGTTGCTGACTTTAGGGGAAAAGCTCTCCATTTTTCCACATTGAGGATGATATTCGCTGTGGGTTTTTCATAGATGGCTTTTATGATACTGAGGTATGTACCCTCTATCCCTATATTTTGAAGAGTTTTGATCAAGAAAGGATGCTGTACTTTGTCAAATGCTTTTTCTGCATCTATTGAGACGATCATATGGTTCTTGTTCTTTCTTTATTAATGTATTGCATCACATTGATTTGCGGATGTTGAACCAAACTGGCAGCCCAGGGATAAATCCCGCTTGGTTTGGTGAATAATCCTTTTAATGTACTGTGGGATTCTATTGGCTAGTATTTTGGTGAGAATTTTTGCATCCATATTCATCAAGGATATTGGTCTGTAATTCTCCTTTTTGATGGGGTCTTTGTCTGGCTTGGGGATCCAGGTAATGGTGGCCTCATAAAACGAGTTTGGAAGTTTTCCTCCATTTCTCTTTTTGGAACAGTTTCAGGACAATAGGTATTAATTCTTCTTTAAATGTTTGGAAGAATGCCCCTGGGAAGCCATCTGGCCCCCGGCTTTTGTTTATTGGGAGATTTTTGATTACTTCTTCAGTTTCCTTAGTGGTTACAGGTCTGTTCAGGTTTTCTGTTTATTCCTGGTTTAGTTTTGGTGGTTGATACATCTCTAGGAATGCACCAATTTCTTCCAGATTATCTAATTTACTGGCATAGAGTTGCTCATAATATGTTCTTATAATTGTTTGTATTTCTTTGGTATTGGTTGTGATCTCCTCTTTCATGATTTTATTTATTTGGGTCCTTTCTCTTTTCTTTTTGATAAGTCTGGCCAGGGGTTTATCAATCTTGTTACTTCTTTCAAAGAACGAGCTCCTAGTTTTGTTGATCTGTTCTACTGTTCTTTTGGTCTCTATTTCATTGATTTCTGCTCTGACCTTTATCATTTCTTTTCTCCTGCTGGGTTTCGGCTTTATTTGCTGTTCTTTCTCCAGCTCCTTTAGGTGTAGGGTTAGGTTGTGTATTTGAGGTCTTTCTTGTTTCTTGAGAAAGGCTTGTATTGCTATATACTTTCCTCTTAGAACTGCCTTTGCTGCATCCCAAAGATTTTGAGCAGAAAATGAAAATGTGTTTTCATTTTCATTTGTTTCCATGAATTTTAATTCTTCTCTAATTTCCTGGTTGACCCATTCATTCTTTAGTAGGATGCTCTTTAGCCTCCATGTATTTGAGTTGTTTCTGACTTTCTTCTTATGATTGAGTTCTAGTTTCAAAGCATTGTGGTCTGAAAATATGCAGGGAATGATCCCAGTCTTTTGGTACTGGTTGAGACCTGATTTGTGACCTAGTATGTGATCTATTCCGGAGAATGTTCGATGGGTACTAGAGAAGAATGTGTATTCTGTTGCTTTGTGATGGAATGTTCTGAATATCTCTGTGAAGTCCATTTGTTCCAGTGTGTAATTTAAAGTCTTTATTTCCTTGTTGATCTTTGGCATAGATGATCTGTCCAATTCAGTGAGGGGGTTTTTAAAGTCCCCACTATTATTGTATTGTTGTTGATGTATTTCTTTGCTTTTGTTATTAATTGGCTTATATAATTGGCTGCTCCCATGTTAGGGGCATAGATATTTAAAATTGTTAGATCTTCTTTTTGGATAGACCCTTTAAGTAGGATATAGTGTCCTTCCTCATCTCATATTATAGTCTTTGGTTTAAAATCTAATTTGTCTGATATAAGGATTGCCACCCCAGCTTTCTTTTGATGTCCATTAGCATGGTAAATTGTTTTCCACCCCTTCACTTTCAATCTGGAGGTGTCTTTGGGTCTAACATGGGTCACTTGCAGATAGCTTATCAGTGGGTCGTTTTTTTTAATCCAATCTGATAGCCTGTGTCTTTTGATTGGGTCATTTAGCCCATTTACATTCAGGGTAACTATTGAAAAATATGAATTTAGTGTCATTGTATTGCCTGTAAGGTGACTGTTACTGTATATTGTCTGTGTTCCTTTCTGGTCCATGTTACTTTTAGGCTCTCTCTTTGCTTAGAGGACTGCTTTCAATATTTCTTGTAGGCCTGGTTTTGTGTTTGCAAATTCCTTTAGTTTTTGTTTGTCCTGGAATCTTTTTGCCTCTCCTTCTATTTTCAATGACAGCCTAGCTGGATATAGTATTCTTGGCTGCATATTTTTCTCATTTAGTGCTCTGAATATATCATGCCAGTCCTTTCTGGCCTGCCAGGTCTCTGTGGATAGGTCTGTTGACAATTTGTTTCTACTATTTTAGGTTACAGATCTCTTCTCCCGAGCTGCTTTCAGGATTTTCTCCTTGTCTCTGAGACTCGTAAGTTTTACTATTAGATGTTGGGGTGTTGACCTATTTTTATTGATTTTGAGAGGGGTTCTCTGTGCCTCCTGGATTTTGATGACTGTTTCCTTCCCCACATTAGGGAAGTTCTCTGCTATAATTTGCTCCAGTATACCTTCTGCCCCTTTTTCTCTTTCTTCTTCATCTGGGATCCCAATTATTCTAATACTGTTTTGTCTTATGGTATCACTTATCTCTCAAATTCTGCCCTTGTGATCCAGTAGTTGTTTATCTCTCTTTTTCTCAACTTCTTTATTTTCCATCATTTGATCTTTTATATTGCTAATTCTCTCTTCTGCCTCATTTATCCTACCAGTTAGAGCCTCCATTTTTTATTACTCCTTATCAATAGCCTTTTTGATTTCGACTTGGTTAGATTTTAGTTCTTTTATTTCTCCAGAAAGGGTTTCTCTCATATCTTCCATGCTTTCTCCAAGCCCAGCTAGTACCTTTAAAATTATCATTCTGAACTCTAGTTCTTACATCTTACTAATGTCTGTATTGATTAGGTCTCTGGCAGTTGGTACTGCCTCTTGTTCTTTTTTTTTTTTTTTTTGAGGTGATTTTTTCCATCTTGTCATTTTGTCCAGAGGAGAGTAGATGAATGAGAGAACAAAATGCTAACAGGGTAACAACGACCCCAGAAAAATATACACTAAACAAATCAGAAGACACATGAAACCAGGGGAAAAGAAAAGGAAAGAAGGAAAAAAGAAAAAAAGAAGAAGAAGAAAAAGATAAAAATAAAACAGAGTATGATCAAATATGATCAGGCTGGTGCATAGATCAGTACCACACACTAGATTATGGGCATATTTTGGTCTGTTAGAAGAAAGTGCCTCCCAAAATTTTAAAGAAAGAAAAACTTATATAGGTACAAAAATAAGGTTAAATACAATGAAGGGATGGAATATGACTATAACGATGAAATTATAAAAGATTTTATAAAAGGTTGATAAGAAGTTAGTTGAAAAAAGAGAGGATTTAAAAAAAGGGAGAGAATGTGATCAGGCAGGAGACTAGAACAAAGCCATACACTAGAGATTTAGGGTATATTTTGGTCTGTTAGAAGAAACTATATCCCAAAATTTTAAAGAGAGAACAACTTATGTATATATACCAAAAATAAGGTTAACTACCATGAAGTGATAGAATATCACTTTAAAAATGAAAAATAAAGATTTTTTTAAAAAGGGATTGATAAGATGTTGGTTGAAAAAGGGAAGAGAAAAAAGCAAAAGAAAATTAAAAAAATTAACTTTGAAAGACTAAAGAATCATGGGGAAAAAATCCATGAATTATGTGCTGTGTTCCCCTAGTGCTGGCATTCTGCTGTTCTCATTGATGGGTAAACTTGGTCTTGGCTAGCTGTTCTTGCTGATCTTCTGGGGGAGGTGCCTGTTGCTGTGGTTCCCAAATGTCTTTGCTGGAGGTGGAATTGCCCCACCCTTGTCGGTCTGGGCTAAGTAACCTGCTCGGGTTTCGTCTCGGGAGCTTTTGTTCCCTGCAAGCTTTTGGTACAGTTTTGGAGGACATGAGTGAAAATGGCGGCCTCCCAATCTCTGCCCCAGAGGACCCAAGAACTTGGGGTCCCACTCCTCAGTGCACCGCCAGAGAAAAGCAGTCAGTCACTCCTGTCTCCAGCGTCTTCAGCCGCACTCTATGCTCACCCAGCCTGTGACCGAGCATTTCTATCTCTGGCACATGACCCGTTTTGAGGCTCTGAATCTAGCAGATCCCTGCAGTGTGCTCCCGCACCGCTCCTCCCAGAGGAGGAAGGTGAGTCTCCCCAGATCTGCCACTTGTTGGGTCTCTGCTGGAGGAGAAGTGGCCCAACTGTGCCGTGGATCACAGTTTATGGCCACCCCGAGCTGAGAGCCCACTCCTCAGCCCCGTCCCTGCAGCTGGCTTCCCCGCTCCAATACCTGGGAGCTCTGCCGCACTCAGGCACCCCGGTTTTTCTATGTCCCCAAGGGTCCTGAGACCACACTCTCTATGTGAGGGTTCCACCCCTTGCTTAGACACTGGAGCGATGTCCCTCAGTGGAGCCAACTTCTAAAAGTTCCAATTTTTGTGCTCCGGGGCTCTATCACTTGTCAGTAGCGGCTGACGGAGGCCCCTTCCCCCGCTGTTTATCTTCCCGAATATCACCTCAGCTTCACTTCTCCTCACGTCCTACCTTCCAGAAAGTGGTGGTCGCTTTTCTGTTCAGAGAGTTACTGCTATTCTTTTCTTCAATCTCCTGTTGAGTTCGTAGGTGTTCAGAATGGTTTGATCACTATGTAGCTGAATTCCTGGGACCAGATGAAATTTAGGTCTCCTACTCCTCCACCATCTTGCTCCTCTCTATTGAATTTTATGTTCATATCTTTTGCCCCTCTTCTGCATTGATTTGTGTATGCTCTATATATATTTGTGGCAAATATGGCAAGGATTTTCTCCCATTTTGTAATTTGTATTTTGAATCAGTTTATGGTGCTATTTGCTTTATAGAAATTATTATTTTTTTCAAAAAAATAAACCTTCTGGATGTCTGGGTGGCTCACTCTTGGTTGTGTCCAACTCTTGATCTCAGCTCAGGTCTCAGTCTCATGATCTTCAGTTCAAGTCCTACGTTGGGCTCCATGCATGGAGCCCACATAAAACAAATAAAAATAAACACAAACAAAACAAACAAACCTTGTTTTAGAGCAGTTTTAAGTTCACAGCAAAACTAAAAGTATAGAGATTTTCCATAGGGTCCATGCCTCTATGAATGCACAGTCTTCTTCATTATCAACCTCCCCTTTCAGAGTGGTACAGTTGTTAAAATTGGTAAATCTACAATGATATATCATTTTCACCCAGTGTCAGTCAATTGTTTATATTAAAATTCACTCCTGGTCTTGTACATTATATGAGTTTAGGTAAATTTATAATGACATATACTCACCATTATAATTTCATATGGAGTATTTCTGCTACCCTAAAAATCCTCATGCTCTATTTATTCCTCCCTCCCTGCTAATCACTGTCAAAACCATGGTTCTTTTTACTCTATCCATTGTTTTGCCTTTTCTAGAATGTCGTATGGTTGGAAGTGTACAATATGTAGCCTTTTCAGATTGGCTTCTTAGCGATATGCATTTAAATTTTCTCTGCATCTTTTCATGGCTTCATATCTCATTTGTTTTTAGCATTGAATAATATTCCATTGTCTAGATATACACTGTCTATCCATTCATCTACTGAAGGGCATGTTGGTTACTTCCAAGTTTTGGTAATTATGAATAAAGTTACTATAAACACATATGTGGGGGGTTTTATGTCTACATAAGTTTTCAAATCCTTTGGGTAAGTATCAAGAAGGTGCAATCACTGGATCATAGGGTAAAAAAGTAGGTTGGGTTTTTTTTGTTTTTTTTTACAAAATCACCGGTCTATCTTCCAAAGTGGATTTATCATTTTGCATTCCCACCAGCAGTTAATGAAAATTCCTATTGCTCCTCATCCTCACCAGCATTTGGTACTGTCATGTGTTCTGGATTTTAGGCATTCTATTAGGTGTATAGTGGTATTTCATGGTTGTTTTTATTTACATTTACCTGACATATGATGTGGAGCATCTTTTCATATACTTATCATCTGTATATCTTCTTTGGTCATATGTTTGCAAAATTTTTACTTGAGCCAAATTTATCATTTTAATAATTTCTGTGTCCTATGTTTTAAACAAAGAATCTACTATGGGTGTATAATTTAAATGCTCCCATATTTTTGTTTTATACTTTATGGTTTCATTCTATATACTTAAATATTTGATACATCTGGACATTATTTAAATGGCAGAGATGACATAAGAATCCAAGTTCATTTTTTCCAGATGGCTATACAGTTGTTTCAACATTATTTTTAAAAAATTGCTCATTACTCATTGATTTAAATTGCTACATTTACCATATATACTAAGTTCCCAGAAGTGCTTGGGTCTCTCTAGACTCTTGCTTATTCCATTTATCTGTCTCTGTTCATGCTTTAAGTCCAAATATTTATGTGACTGCATTTTTATACTATATTTTAGGTTTTGGTAAAGGAAGTATTCTCTAATTACCCCTCTTTTCAGAATTTACAGGCTCTTTATGGCAAGCTTTTTATGCAAATGAGCTTTAAAACAATAGTATCTATTTCCAATATTAGCCATATTAGAGTGCATGTAACTTGTAATTGAGGTAATTTTTGCAATGAATTTACCATATTTTTAGGGCACCTGGGTGGCTCTGTCAGTTAAGCATCTGCCTTTGGTTCAGGTCATGATCCCAGAGTCCTGGGATCCAGCCCCATGTTGAGCTCCCTGCTCAGGGGGAGTCTGCTTTCCCTTCTGCCTGTGCCCCTCTCCCTCCCCTCTCTGCTCTCACACTCTCTCATTAATAAATAAAATCTTAAAATATTTACCATTTTTTCTTTCCATATATTAAATTCTTTGTATATATTAAAGGCACTATTAAGAGTATATATTTTTAAAGATTTTACTTATTTGAGAGAGAATGAGAGAGAGAGACTATGGGGGGGGGAGGATCAGAGGGAGAAGCAGACTCCCTGCTGAGCAGGGAGCTCGATGTGGGACTCGATCCCAGGACTCCAGGATCACGACCTCAGCCGAAGGCAGTCGCTTAACCAACTGAACCACCCAGGTGTCCCAAGAATATAGTATTTTGTACACTTTTTAACAAATTTCCTATCTTCCTTTATGACCTCGGTATCCTCGCATTTAATCTCTACCCACAACATCACTATTTTAATATAGAGTATGCATATCTGTATCATTTATACTCACTCATACTTAATATCCACATAAATTTTCTCTTTTGATCAATATTCAGTGATGCTTATTTCTTCTTTTCTGAATATTTTCTCAGTCTTCAAAACATTTTGGAAATCTCTCATCTGCTTTAGTTTAAATTCATTCTTTGTGCAATACTGCATGGTGCAGAAAACTACAAACTAGTGATTCTTCTGTTGATGGGCAGTCTGTTTCCAGTTCTTGGCCTCTATAAGGAAGGTTGAAAAAACATCTTTATCCATATGCTTTTATTGTCTTTATAAGCTGGTATTCTTCTCTCTGGGGGGTAGATGACCATAAGAGTTATTTTTGGGTGGATATTATTAAATTGCCTTCCAAAAGACTGTAGTACTTCATTATCAGTACCAATATGAGATTATTTGCCATCAGACTCTAGAATTTAGAAAATATGTCACTGTCACTTAAGTCTGCATTTCACTATTAGTGTTACTGAGAACATTTTTATATATATGCTCATTTGGATTTACTCTTCTGTGAATTATCTATTCTTATAATTTGCACTTTTTTATATTTGTTTTGTTGTTTTTGATTTGTAAGAGCTATTGTACACTATAAAAATTAACCTATGGTCTGTCATCTACATTATGTATTTTTTAGAACAATTATTTTTCTTTTAACTTTTAATTACATCCTTTCTCATCCAAAAGTTTTAATCTGTTTATTCTATCTTCTTCCATGCCATTTAGACTTCAATCAGGAAAATTTTCCTGATTCCTAGATAGTATAATTTCTTAGAGTTTATTTGTAAATCTTTTAGGTTTTATTGTTGTTGAAATTTATTTTATGATATGGGTTATTTTTCTTTTCTTCCGAATTGTTAGCCAGTTTTGCCCAAACTATTTTTGAAATAGTCTATATTTTAACTACTGAATTAAACTTTATATTTGTCATTTATTAACATTAATAAAGACATCTAATTCTGAGTTCATAATTTATTTCAAAAATTCTGGTGTTCAACTGCAAAGCAGTATTATATTGATTTTATTTCAATGGTCTTATTATAGATTTCCTCAATTGAGGTTCTGCAAAATGTTGCTAGGTTTCCATGAGAGATCATAATTAGTGAAATAGTTGTTATTTAAATTTTGGATGCTTGGCAATGCTAACCTTGCCAGCAGTGAATATTGACTGAACAGTACCATTAGAATTTTTATTACAAGTATATCAGCCTTGTATAGTAGTACATGTAAGAAGGGCCATTTCTTTTTGTTCAATCTATTCTCAGTTTCTGACACAAGATAGGGGAGACTGCTGATTAATAATGGCTGGTATATCAGGGAGGGGTAGAACAATATGGTGACAATGCCAGGTTCTCCGTCTAACTTCTCTCAAACTTCCCTTGTATGCTGCTGACCAACTTGCGGGATTGAAGGAACTCTGTCAGTATAACAAAATTTGAGAGAAATGTTCAATGTAAAAAAGGAATTCTTACTTACCATGACGTAGTTACCCCTCTGTATTTTTCCATTGTAAGCCTGGCAGCAAAATGAGGATTTTGTTTGTATTGTGAGGTTTTATTTTACTTCAATTTTATCAATTTTATGGCCTTCTGTTTTCTGTCTTTTTAGCCTTTGTGTGTTAAAACATGGCTGGCTACCCAACATAGTGACCTTTAAAGATAAGGTAAGACATGGAAGAAGATTTTAGCCAAGGGCAATTCTGATAGATGAATGATGAAGAATCACCACTTACGAGAGCAACAAAGGCTCCAACAAAACTTAAAAGTCACTTATGTACAACTCACAGCCATCGGATATATAAAGCACCTGGCTATCTTACATAACTATTGTATTCTCAAAACAGAGTCAAGGTGTGGGGGGAGGGTATGTGCTATGGTGAGCGCTGTGAATTGTGCAAGACTGTTGAATCAGATCTGTACCTCTGAAACAAATAATGCAATATATGTTAAGAAAAAAAAGATAGTAGGAGGGGAAGAATGAAGGGGAGTAAATCGGAGGGGAAGACGAACCATGAGAGACGATGGACTCTGAAAAACAAACTGGGGTTCTAGAGGGGAGGGGGTGGGGGGATGGGTTAGCCTGGTGATGGGTATTAAAGAGGACACGTTCTGTATGGGGCACTGGGTGTTATACGCGAACAATGAATCATGGAACACTACATCAAAAACTAATGATGTAATGTATGGTGATTAACATAACAATAAAAAATTTAAAGTAAAAAAGAAAAAAAAAGTCCTGTCAAAAGCCTCAGGAATCAAGTTATATAGTGACGTAATGTATTGCTCAGAAAAGGAAAAGTCCTACAGCTGGTGAGAAACTAATAATGTCAGCATGTAAAATTATAGTAAGTAAAATGTTTAGACAAGATGGAGTATGGGAAATTGAAGGCTCCAGTCTCAGAACAGTACAGTAAGCTGACTTATTGATGACATGTCACATCATACTGAAGAGGTTTTGTGTAACATACTGAAAACAACAGTTTCTCTGTAGATTGATGAGTCAACAGACTTCACCAATAAATGTCATGATGTAGCATTATAAGATTTGTAAACGATGGTGAAATTTAAGAAAGTTTTTCTGCTGCAAAGAATTACCTACAACCAGCAAGTGCCAGGATAAATGTAACTCTTTGCCTACATATCTAGAAACAAAAGTTTTATCTTTGAGGAATTGAGATGTTGCCCTGTATCAATTGTTGACTCTGTGAAAGGTTTTGCCTCTCTTGTAAAAATAAACAACTGATGTCGTTACAACACACTACTATCTTCAGAGAAATGCTGGTATCAGTACCTGTAACAGAGGAAATAAAAAAAATTCTGGATAATGTCACAAGAGAAATTCTCCTGATAATTAATCTTAACCTCATAATCCAGAGTAGCTTCAGTATAGAAAGCTATATCCAGAATATCTACATCAAATTTGTTAAATTAAAACCAGTATGGAACCTGGGAATAGATTTCAGTATTATCCAGTTGGAGAAAAGTGGTGACACCGATGATGAATATATTTTTTAGACATTCAGATTTTGAAACTATAAAGATCAATTCTGGATCTAGAAGACATAAAGATTTAATTCCTATCAATCATTTTCTTTTAGAAATTTTATTTTTTGTCTCATTATCAGCATAATCCTTGAACTTTAGGCTGAGACTTGTAGATACTTTGAAGTATGGGTCTTTTTTTTTTTTTTTTGATACAGAGAGCAGTGTCATGTGACTTGTTTATACTCACCTGTGTTTTAAGGCTAAGTTCTGTGCTATGCAGGGATGCCACCTCATTACTGACTTCCTGACTTTAGACCTCCCATGTTCCCTTAGCAGAAATGTTGAGTCATTCTCCTGAGAGGTTTCTTGGAAAAGTATTATTTTTTTTCTTTTAAAGTTTGTTATTTTATATTTTCAATAAAGTAAACTTTTTCTTGATCTGTCCATTTGGAAAATACAGAGGTAAATAGGAATAGTCAAAGTTTTTTTTTTCCCAGTGTTCAGCCTTAAGTTAGCCTTGGAGTTCATGAAGTTTGAGAGACAAAGCCTGCATTATCCTCTTGCCTTAAAGTCATCAAAAATAAGGTGAGATAAGACTTCTTACAGATCATTTTTAAAAAGTTTTTTTTAATCAGATTTACTGAGGTATAATTCACATAAAGTAAATATTTGCCATATATAGGTGTGTGTTTGAGTTTGACACATATATACTTCCATATAACCACTACTTTAAAAAAGAAAATTTTTTTCATAGCCCATTAGAGTTAAAATCTTCCTTCAACCTTGTCCTTTGTCAGTCTCTGCTTGATTTCTGTGCCTATAGTTTGCCTGTTCTAGAATGTCATATAAATTGAATCATAGCTAAGTAGCCTTTTGACTCTGACTTTTTCAAATAGCATAATATATTTGAAATTCAACTATGTTGTTGAATATATTTGTAGTTTATTCCTTGGTATTGGTAGGCAGTACTTCTTTGTAAGGTGGTGCCATAATTTGTTAATCTATTCACCCGTTGATGAATATTTATTTGGCTTTTTCTAGGTTTTCGTGAATATGAATAAATCTATAAATATTCATGTACAGACTTTGAGTAAACATATGTTTTTATTTATCTTATATAAATAACAGGATTGCTGGGTTGTATGGAAATTGTATGTTTAACTTTTAAGAAACTGCTAAATTGTGGGGCATCTGGGTGGCTCAGTCAGTTAAATGCCCAACTCTCGATTTCAGCTCAGGTCATGATCCTCTGTGTCCTGGGAGATGGAGCCCCATGTCATCATTCCCCTTCAGCGGGGCCTCTGCTTGAGGATTCTCCCCCTCTCCCCCTCCCCTCACTTGCACTTTCTCTCTCTCAAATAAATCTTTAAAAACAAAACGGAGGGCAGAGCAAGATGGCGGAGGAGTAGGAGACCTGGATTTCGTCTGGTCTCAGGAATTCAGCTGAATAGGGATCAAACCATTCTGAACACCTACGAACTCAATAGGAGATTGAAGAAGAGAGTAGCAACAACTCTCTGAACAGAGAAACGACCACTTACTGGAAGGTAGGACGTGCAGAGAAGTGAATCCGAGGTGATATTCGGGAGGATAGACGGCGGGGAAGGGGGCCTCCGTCGGCTGCTTCTGGCAAGTGCTAGAGCCGCGGGGGCACAAAATCGGAACTTTTAGAAGTCGGTTCTGCTGAGGGACGTCCCTGCAGTGGCTAAGCGGGGGTGGAACCCTCATGGGACACTGTGGACCCAGGACCCTCGGGGTCACAGAAAGACCGGGGGTGCCTGAGTGCAGCAGAGCTCCCAGGTATCGGAGCAGGGAAGCCGGCTGCAGAGACGGAGCCGAGGCATGGGCTCTCAGCTCGGGGTGGCCATAAACTGTGATCCGCGGCCCAGGTGGGCCACTGTGCCTCCAGCAGGGACCAAACAACCAGCAGAGCCGGGGAGACTCCCCTCCCTCCCCCAGGAGGAGCGGCGCAGGAGTGCACCGCAGGGATCTGCTGGGTTTGGAGACTCCACACGGGGTCGGGCGCCAGAGATAGAAACGCTCGGTCACAGGCTGGGTGAGCACGGAGTGCGACCAGGGACACGGGAGTGATTGACTGCTTTTCTCTGGGGGTGCACTGAGAAGCGGGGCCCCGAGGTCTCAGGTCCTGCAGGCAGAGAGTGGGAGGCCACCATTTTCGCCCTGGCCCTCCAAAGCCGTACCGAGAGCTTGCAGGGAACAAAAGCTCCTGAGAGCAAACCTGAGCAGCTTGCCTAGCCCCGACTGACAAGGGCGGGGCAATTCTGCCTCTGGCAAATACATTTGGGAACCACAGCAACAGGCCCCTCCCCCAGAAGATCAGCACGAACAGCCAGCAAGCCAAGACCAAGTTTACCGATCAAGGAGAACGGGAGAATCCAGCGCTAGTGGAATACTACAGATCGAATTCATGGCTTTTTTACCATGATTCATTAGTTTTGCAAAGTTAATTTTTTTAACTGTTTTTTGTTTTTTATTTGAATTTTTCTTTTTCACTTTTTCAACCAACATCTTATCAATCCCTTTTTTTAAAAAAACAGTTTTTATTTTTCATTTTTAGAGTCATATTTTATCCCTTCATAGTAGTTATCCTTATTTTTGGCATATATATATAAGTTCTTCTCTCTTTAAAATTTTGATATACAGTTTCTTCTAACAGATCAAAATATACCCTAAATCACTAGTGTCTGGCTTTGTTCTAGTCTCCTGCCTGATCACAGTCTCTCCCATTTTTTTTCTTTTTTTTTTAAATCTTCTTCTTTCTTCTTTCAAACAACTTCTTATCAATTCTGTTTATAAAACCTTTTATAATTTTCATCTTTACAGTCATTTTCCATCCCTTCATTGTATCAACCCTCATTTCGTACATATATGTCTTTCTTCCTTCAAAATTTTAGGAGGCACTTTCTTCTAACAGACCAAAATACACCCAAAATCTAGTGTGTGGCACTGATCTATGCACTAGTCTGATCATATTTGATCATATTCTGTTTTTTTTTTTGTTTTGTTCTGTTTTTGTTTGTTTTTATCTTTTTCTTTTTCTTTTTTCTTTTTTTCTCTTTTTTCTTTCTTTCCCTTTCTTGTCCCCTGGTTTCAGGTCTTTTCTGAATTGTATAGAGTATATTTGCTGGGGACGTTGTTAACCAGTTAGCATTTTGTTCTCTCATTCATCTGTTCTCCTCTGGTCAAAATGACAAGATGAAAAAAATCACCTCAGCAAAAAGAACAAGAGGAAGTACCATCTGCCAGGGACCTACACAATACGGACATTAGTACGATGTCAGACCTAGAGTACAGAATCATGACTTTAAAGATATTAGCTGGGCTTGAAAACGTGGAAGTTATTAGAGAAAGCCTATCTGGAGAAATAAAAGAACTAAAATCTAATCAAGTCGAAATCAAAAAGGCTATTAATGAGGGGCAATAAAAAATGGGGGCACGAACTGCTAGGATAAATGAGGCAGAAGAGAGAATCAGCGATATAGAAGACCAAATGATGGAAAATAAAGAAGCTGAGAAAAAGAGATAAACAACTACAGGATCACGAGGGCAGAATTTGAGAGCTAAGTGAGGGGATAAGACGAAACAACATTAGAATAATTGGGATCCCAGAAGAAGACGAAAGAGAGAGAGGGGGCAGAAGGTATATTGGAGCAAATTATAGCAGAGAACTTCCCTAATGTGGGGAAGGAAACAGGCATCAAAATCCAGGAGGCACAGAGAACCCCTCTCAAAATCAATAAAAATAGGTCAACACACCGACATCTAATAGTAAAACTTATGAGTCTCAGAGACAAAGAGAAAATCCTGAAAACAGCTCGGGAGAAGAGATATGTACCCTACAATGGTAGAAACATTAGATTGGCAACAGACCTATCCACAGAGACCTGGCAGGCCAGAAAGGACTGGCATGATATCTTCAGAGCACTAAACGAGAGAAATATGCAGCCAAGAATACTATATCCAGGTAGGCTGTCATTGAAAATAGAAGGAGAGGTAAAAAGCTTCCAGGACAAACAAAAACTAAAGGAATTTGCAAACACAAAACCAGCCCTACAAGAAATATTGAAAGGGGTCCTCTAAGCAAAGAGAGAGCCTAAAAGCTGCGTAGATCAGAAAGGCACACAGACAATATAGAGTCACAGTCACCTTACAGGCAATACAATGGCACTAAATTCATATCTTTCAATAGTTACCCTGAATGTAAATGGGCTCAATGCCCCAATCAAAAGACACAGGCTATCAGACCAGATTAAAAAACAAGACCCATCAATATGCTGTCTGCAAGAGACTCATTTTAGACCCAAAGACACCCCCAGATTGAAAGTGAGGGGGTAGAAAACCATTTACCATGCTAATGGACATCTAAAGAAACCTGGGGTGGCAATTCTTATATCAGACAAATTAGATTTTAAAACAAAGACTGTAATAAGTGATGAAGAAGGACACTATATCTTACTTAAACATTCTATCCACCAAGAAGATCTAACAATTGTAATACCTATGCCCCTAACATGGGAGCAGCCAATTATATAAGGGAATTAATAACAAAAGCAAAGAAACACATTGACAACAATACAATAATACTGGGGGAGTTTAACAACCCCCTCACTGAGATGGACAGATCATCTAAGCCAAAGATCAACAAGGAAATAAAGACTTTAAATGACACATTGGACCAAATGGACTTCACAGACATATTCAGAACATTCCATCCCAAAGCAACGGAATACACATTCTTCTCTAGTGCCCATGGAACATTCTCCAGAATTGATCACATCCTAGGTCACAAATCACAGCTCAACCAACACCAAAAGATTGGGATTATTCCCTGCATATTTTCAGACCACAATGCTTCGAAACTAGAACTCAATCACAAGAGGAGAGTTGGAAAGAACTCAAATACATGGAGGCTAAAGAGCATCCCACTAAAGAATGAATGGGTCAACCAAGAAATTAAAGAAGAATTTAAAAATTCATGGAAACCAATGAAAATGAAAACACAACTGTTCAAAATCTTTGGGATACAGCAAAGGCAGTCCTAAGAGGAAAGTATATAACAATACAAGCCTTTCTCAAGAAACAAGAAAGGTCTCAAATACACAACCTAATTCTACACGTAAAGGAGCTAGAGAATGAACAGCAAAGAAAGCCTAAACCCAGCAGGAGAAGAGAAATAATAAAGATCAGAGCAGAAATCAATGAACTAGAAACCAAAAGAACAGTAGAACAGATAACAAAACTAGGAGCTGGTTCTTTGAAAGAAGTAACAAGATTGATAAACCCCTGGCCAGACTTATCAAAAAGAAAAGAGAAATGACCCAAATCAACAAAATCATGAATGAAAGAGGAGAGATCACAACCAACACCAAAGAAATACAAACAATTATAAGAACATATTATGAGCAACTCTATGCCAGCAAATTAGATAACCTGGAAGAAATGGGTGCATTCCTAGAGATGTATCAACTACCAAAACTGAACCAGGAAGAAATAGAAAACCTGAACAGACCTATAGCCACTAAGGAAATTGAAGCAGTCATCAAAAATCTCCCAACAAACAAAAGCCAGGGCCAGATGGCTTCCCAGGGGAATTCTTCCAAACATTTAAAGAAGAATTAATACCTATTCTCCTGAAACTTTTCCCAAAATAGAAATGGAAGGAAAACTTCCAAACTCATTTTATGAGGCCAGCATTACCTTGATGCCAAAACCAGACAAAGACCCCATCAAAAAGGAGAACTACAGACCAATATCCCTGATGAACATGGATGCAAAAATTCTCACCAAAATACTAGCCAATAGGATCCAAGAGTACATTAAAAGGATTATTCACCATGACCTAATCGGATTTATCCCTGGGCTGCAAGGTTGGTTCAACATCCACAAATCAATCAACGTGATACAATACATTAACAAAAGAAAGAACAAGAATCCTATGATCCTCTCAATAGATGCAGAAAAAGCATTTGACAAAGTACAGCATCCTTTCTTGATCAAAACTCTTCAGAGTATAGGGATAGAGGGTACATACCTCAATATCATAAAAGCCATCTATGAAAAACCCACAATGAATATCATTCTCAATGGGGAAAGGCTGAGAGCTTTTCCCCTAAGGTCAGGAATGCAGCAGGGATGTCCACTCTCACCACTGCTATTCAACATAGTATTAGAAGTCCTGGCCACAGCAATCAGACAACAAAAAGAAATCAAAGGCATCCAAATCGGCAAAGAGGAAGTCAAACTCTCACTCTTTGCAGATGATATGATACTTTACGTGGAAAGTCCAAAAGACTCCACCCCAAAACTGCTAGAACTCATACAGCAATTCAGTCAACTAGCAGGATATAAAATCAATGCACAGAAATCAGTGGCATTCCTATACACCAACAACAAGACAGAAGAGAGACAAATCAAGGAGTCGATCCCATTTACAATTGCACCCAAAACCATAAGATATCTAGGAATAAATTTAACCAAAGAGGCAAAGGATCTGTACTCAGAAAACTATAAAATACTCATGAGAGAAATTGAAGAAGACACAAAGAAATGGAAAAATGTTCCATGCACATGGATTGGAAGAACAAACATTGTGAAGATGTCAATGCTACCTAGAGCAATCTACACATTCAATGCAATCCCCGTCAAAATACCTTCCACTTTTTTCAAAGAAATGGAACAAATAATCCTAAAATTTGTATGGAACCAGAAGAGACCCCAAATATCCAGAGGAATGTTGAAAAAGAAAAGCAAAGCTGGCGGCATCACCATTCCAGACTTCCAGCTCTATTACAAAGCTGTCAGGATCAAGAAGTATGGTACTGGCACAAAAACCGACACAGATCAATGGAACAGAATCGAGAGCCCAGAAATGGACCCTCAACTCTATGGTCAACCAATATTTGACAAAGGAGGAAAGAATGTCTAATGGAAAAAGACAGTCTCTTCAACAAATGGTGTTAGGAAAATTGGACAGCCACATTCAGAAGAATGAAACTGGACCATTTCCTTACACCGCACACAAAAATAGACTCCAAATTGTTGAAAGTCCTAAACGTGAGACAGGAATCCATCAAAATCCTAAAGGAGAACACAGGCAGCAACCTCTTCCACCTCAGCCACAGCAACTTCTTCCTAGAAACATCGCCAAAGGCCAGGGAAGCCAGGGCAAAAATGAACTATTGGGATTTCATCAAGATAAAAAGCTTTTGCACAGCAAAAGAAACAGTCCACAAAACCAAAAGACAACCGACAGAATGGGAGAAAATATTTGCAAATGACATATCAGATAAAGGGCTAGTATCCAAAATCTATAAAAACTTATCAAACTCAACACCCAAAGAACAAATAATCCAATCAAGAAATGGGCAGAAGACATGAACAGACATTTTTCCAAAGAAGACATCCATATGGCCAACAGACACATGAAAAAGTGCTCAACATCGCTCGGCATCAGGGAAATCCAAATCAAAACCTTGATGAGATACCACCTCACACCCGTCAGAATGGCTAAAATTAACAAGTCAAGAAATGACAGATGTTGGTGGGGTTGTGGCGAAAGGGGAACCCTCCTACACTGTTGGTGGGAATGCAAGCTGGTGCAGCCACTCTGGAAAACAGTATGGAGGTTCCTGAAACAGTTGAAATTAGAGCTACCATACAATCCAGCAATTGCACTACTGGGTATTTACCCCAAAGATACAAATGTAGGGATCCGAAGGGGTACGTGAACCCCAATGTTTATAGCAGCAATGTCCACAATAACCAAACTGTGGAAAGAGCCAAGATGCCCATCGACAGATGAATGGATAAGGAAGAGGTGGTATATATACACAATGGAATATTATGCAGCCATCAAAGGAATGAGATCTTGCCATTTGCAAAGACATGGATGGAACTGGAGGGTGTTATGCTGAGTGAAATGTCAGTCAGAGAAAAACATGTATCATATGACCTCGCTGATATGAGGAATTTTTAACCTCAGGAAACAAACTGAGGGTTGCTGGAGTGGTGGGTGGTGGGAGGGATGGGGTGGCTGGGTGATAGACATTGGGGAGGGTATGTGCTATGGTGAGCACTGTGAATTGTGCAACACTGTTGAATCACAGATCTGTACTTCTGAAACAAATAATGCAATATATGTTAAGAAAAAAAGAAGAAGAAAATAGCAGGAGGGGAAGAATGAAGGGGAGTAAGTCGGACGGGGAGATGAACCATTAGAGACGATGGACTCTGAAAAACAAACTGAGGGTTCTAGAGGGAGGGTGGTGGGGCAATGGGTTAGCCTGGTGATGGGTATTATAGAGGGCACGTTGTGTGTGGAGCACTGGGTGTTATGCACAAACAGTGAATCATGGAACCCTATATGAAAAACTAATGATGTAATGTATGGTGATTAACATAACAATAAAAAATTAAAAAATAAAAATAACAACAACAAAAAACAAAACAACTGCTTAGTTGTGTCTCAGAGTGACCATATTACTTTGTATTCCCACCAGTAATGTATCAGAGTGCTAGCTGCTCCATATCCATTCCAGTATTGTTTATGTTCTCTTGTGTTTATTTATTTGTGTATCTTTTTTTTTGATATACATCTTTTGCCCATTTCTTAGGTCATTAGTTTTGTTATAATTGAGTTGTAAGGATTTTTGACGTGTCCTTGATAAAAGTCCTTTGTTGGATATAGATTGTGCCATTATCTTCTTATATCCTGCTCTTTGTCTTTTCATTTTAACTCCATCTTTCAAAGTACAGAAGTTTTAAATTTTGATGAAGTACCATTTATCAATATTTTCGTTTAGAATTCATGTTGTTCTTTATATGTAAGAAGTTTTTGCCTTAAGAAAGGTCATAGATTTTTTCCATTTTTTGAACTGTGATAATTTTAGATTTTAGGTATAGTCTATGATTTAGTTTGAAAATACTGTGTATTTGTTGTGATGTCTGGGTCAAGGGTCATTTTTGTATATGATGGCATAACATTAAGGCGTGGTTTGTTGAGATACAATCCTCTCTCCATTGACTGTTTTAGCAGATTTATAAAAATTCATCTGAGCACATATATGTTTATGTCTGGCTCTTTTTGTTTCATTTATCTATATGTTCATCTTCTGCCAGTATTATACGAGCTTGACTATTGTTGCTTTGTAGGTAATCTTAAAATCTGGTTTTGAGTCTTACACATATTATAGTCTTTGAGTATTACAAAGCAGCTAGAAGTCTGATACATTACTGTTGGGAGCAAGACAACTCTATTTCTTTTCTCGTAAACATTCTAACTATTCTAAGTAATTTGCTTTCCCATATAAAAGTAGTAATGCTATTCAAAATTTATACAAAAGCTCTGGCACCTTTAGAGGATTGTGTTAAATTGATAGATTAAGTTTGGGAGAATTGATATCTTAATATTAAGTATTTAAATCCATGATCACAGTGTATCTTTACCACATATTTTTTGATTTCACTTATCAATAATTTTTATTTCCATGATACAAATTTTGCATGTTTTGTTAGATATATGCCTAAGTATCTCATCTCTTTACTAAGGCTATTATTAATGGTAATTTTTAAATTGAAGTATAATTAACATACAGTAGTATGTTTCAAATGTGTAACAAATTGAATTTTATACATTACTCAGTGCTCATGATGGTAAGTTGTACTCTTAGTTCCCTTATCTACTTCACCCTCCTCCATACCCAACTCCACTCTAGCAACTGCTAGCTTGTTCTTGTATTCAATAGTCTGTTTTTTTGTCTTTGTTCATTTATTTTTGTTTCTTAAATTCCATATATGAGTGAAATTATATGGTATTTGTCTTTCTCTACCTGACTTTACTTAACATTATATCCTCTAGGTCCATCCATGGTGTTACAAATGGCAATATCTCATTGTTTTTTATAGCTGAGTAATATCCCTGTGTGTGTGTGTGTGTGTGTGTGTGTGTGTGTGTGTGTGTGTGTATTACATCTTTAGTCATTCATCTATTGATAGACAGTTGGGTTGCTTCCATATCTTGGGTATTGTAAATAATGCTGTAATAAATATGGGTGTGCCAATTAGCATTTTCATTTTCTTTGGGTAAATACCCAATAGTGGAATTATTGGTAATTCTATCTTTAATTTTTTGAGGAGCCTACATACTGTTTTTCACAGTGGCTGCACCAGTTTGCATTCCCACCAACAGTGCATGAGGGTTTCCTTTTCTCCAAACTTCTTATCTTTTTTATTCTAGCCATTCTGACAGGTGTGAGGTGGTATCTCCTTATGGTTTTGATTTGCATTTCTCTGATGGGGTATGCCTTCTTCAGAAAAATAGCTATTCAGATCCTCTGTCCATTTTTTAATTGGATTGTTTCTTTTTTGGTGTTATGTAAATTTTTTATATACTTTAGATATTAATGCCATATTACATTCATCATTTGCAAATATATTCTCCCATTCAGTAGTTTGCCTTTTTGTTTTGTTGATGGTTTCCTTCACTGTACACAAGATTTTGATTTTGGTGTAGTCCCAGTTATTTAATTTTGTTTTTGTTTCCCTTGACGTAGGAGACACATTTAGAAAAATTTTGGTATGGCTGATGTCACAGAAATTACTGCCTGAGCTCTCTTCTAGGATTTTTAGGGTTTCAGGTCTCACATTAAGGTCCTTAATCCATTTGGAGTTTATTTTTGTGTATGTTGTAAGAAAGTGGTCCAGTTTCATTCTTTTCCATGTAGCTGCCTGGTTTTCCCAGCACCATTTGTTGAAGATACTGTCTTTTCCCCACTGTATATTCTTGCTTCCTTTTTCATAGATTTATTGACCATATATTCGTGGGTGTATTTCTGGGCTCTCTATTATTTTCCATTGATCTACGTGTCTATTTTTGTGCCAGCACCATACTGTTCTGATTACTATAATTTTATAGTTTAGTTTGGGATCTAGGACTGTGATATCTTCAGCTTTGTTCTTCTTTTTCAAGATTGCATTGCCTATTTGGGGTCTTTTGTGGTTCCATACAATTTAAAATTTAAGATTATTTGTTCTAGGCTTGTGAAAAATGATGTCTTCTGCCCTACAGTTTCTGCTGAAAAATAAGCTGATAGTCATATGGGTGTCCTTTGTATAAATGGTAAATTTGATTTTGATTTTTGCAATTCTTCATTGCCTGTCTGGAAATACAATTGGCCTTTGCTTCCTAACAACTAGCTTAACTTATTTATTGGTTCTAAAGCCTTGTAGATTTTTTTATTTTTTTAAAGTTTTTTTTTATATTTATTTGTCAGAGAAAGCACAAGCAGGGGGAACGGCAGGCAGAAGGAAAAGCAGTCTCCCTGCTGAGCATGGAGCCTGATGCAGGACTCGATCCCAGGACCCTGGGATCCTAACCTGAGCCAAAGACATACGCTTAATCAGCTGAGCCACCCAGGCATCCCAAGCTTACAGATTTTTTTTTTTTTTTTGGATTTCCTACTAATATAATCAGATATTCTGTAAATAAAGACAATTTCATTTCTTCTTTTCTGTATTAATTTTTTTTTATTTCACTGACTAGGTCTTCCACTATGATGCTGAATAGAAATAATGAGAGCATACTTGCAGTGATCCCAATTTTAATGAGAGTGTTACCATTATATGATATTAATTGTAGGTATTTCACAGATTCACTTAATCACATTGAGAAAATTATATTTCTAATATGTTGTGGGCTTTTATAATTAATGGATGTTGACTTTTGTTAAATGCCTTTTTAGAATATAATGTGATAATTATATGATTTTCTTCTTTGTTGGTGATGGTGAATTATGTTTACTGAGTTTTCAAATGTTAAGCTTCCCTTGCATTCCTGCCATAAACCCCATTTGGTCATAATGCATTATTTTTCAAATCTATTGCTAGGTTTGAATTACTAATATTTTAAGGATTGTGCATTTATGCTAATGAGGAGATCAGTCTGCAGTTTTGTAGTAGAATATTTGTTAGGTATGTTGTAATATCTTTGTCAGGGTAAGTTGGCCTCACAGAAAGAGTTGAAAAATGTTTCCTCTTTTATTTTCTAGAGTTTGTGTGAAACTGCTATTACTTTTTTCCCCCCAAATGTTTGATAGAACTCACCAGCCAAACCATATGTGCTTGGAGTTTCAAAGTATCAATTTGATTTCTTCAATAAATATAAAACTCTCAAGGGTATATATTTATTTCTGAGTGAGCTTAGTATTTTCTATCTTTTAAGATATTTGTCATTTTATCTAAGATATAAAAAATTTATATGTTGTTAATTATCTCCCTTTAAGTCCCCTTCCCATTACTGTCTCTAGGATTTGTCATATATCCCTTCTTTTACATCTAATATTGGTAATTTGTCTTCTCCCTTGTTTCTTAGTCAGTCTAGAGACAATAATTGTACTGATCTTTTAACAGATAAAACTATTTTTGTTTTATGGTTTTCCTGCCTTTGATTTCATTGGTCACTTTTCTTATCTGTAGTATTTCTTTCCTTTTGCTTACTTTGGGTTTAATTTGCTCTTCTTATTCTAGTTTTTTTTTTTTTTCTTCTTTTTAAGGTGGGCATTTGTATTACTGTTGTTAAACCTTGCTTTTTTTTCTAGTAAAAGCAGGTAGTAGTATATACTTTCCCCTAAGCTCCATTTTGGCTATATTCACCAATGTTTGACATGTTGTGACTTAACAGAAAATATTTTCTAGTTTCTCTTGTGATTTCCTCTGTAACCTCTGGTAATTTGGTAATTTGCCATTTAACTTTGTCTTTTTGATTTCTAGTTTATTCCACTGTGTTCACTTCAAATATTTTACATTTGTTGAAGTTTATTTTACATTTATGTGGCCCAGAATATGTTCTGTTTCAGTGAGTGTTCCTTGTGCACTTGAAAATAGTGTCTTATGCTGTTGTTAGGTAAAGTGTATTATAACTGCATAGGTAGGTATAGCAGGTAAAGTTGGTTAATTGCGTTTAGTTCTTCTACGTCCTTCTTGATTTTTTGTTTACTTGGGAGGATTTCTGAAGTCTTCAACTACAATTTTGGCTTGTTTCTGCCATGAGCTCTGTAGTTTTTGTTTCATGTAAATTTTAGGTACATGTTGATTTAGCATTTTTAGATCTTTTTGGTGAATTGACTCTTTGCCATTGTGTAATATGTCTCCATATACCTAGCAGTATTCTTTTTTTAAGTCTTTGATATTAATCTAGCTTTCCAGTTTTTTTAAATTATTGATAGCATGTCCACCCTTTAATTCATTTTGCTATCAACTTACCTATGTCTTTAAGTTTTTTTTTTTTTTTAATAAGGGAGCATATAGTTCAATTTTGCTTTGTTCTGAGATTTTCTTCCTTTTAATTTCATACCTTTTTCCTTTAATCACTGATATGGTTGGGCTTAAATTACCATCTTGATAGCTTTTTATATTTGTCCTATCCTTTGTTCCATTTTCTCCCCTTTTCTGCCTTACTGTCTTATTTGTTTATGATTTATTCTCCACTATTAAGTTGTTATACCTGTTTATGGTTTTAGTTTTTTTTCCAAAGTTTAAAATATATGTCTTTAACTACATTTCTTTTTTTTTAAAGATTTTATTTATTTATTTGAGAGAGAGAATGAGAGAGAGAGAGAGCACATGAGAGGAGGGAGGGTCAGAGGGAGAAGCAGACTCCCCGCTGAGCAGGGAGCCCGATGCGGGACTCGATCCCGGGACTCCAGGATCATGACCTGAGCCGAAGGCAGTCACTTAACCAACTGAGCCACCCAGGCACCCTTTAACTACATTTCTAACTTTTCAGTTTATCTTCAAATAATAAAGCACTTCATATGTAATGTATGACTCTTATAGTAATATATTTCCAATTCTACTTTTGAAATTTTTTTCAGATATTTTATTTTTAAATATGTTCTACATTGCTTTAAATAACTAAGAATGGCAATAATTTATGAAAACTCATTGAAAATATAGGAAAATTATTTTATATTTCCTTCTATTTTTATAATTTCTGATGTTCATTATTTGTTTAGATTGAGTTTCTGTCTAATATAATATTTCTTCTGCCCGAAGAACTTCTTTAGTATTACTTAGAGTTCTGCTATAAATGAATTATCGTAGGTTTTGTTTGATAAATACTTCATTTTGCCGTCATTTTGGAAAAATATTTTTGCTGGGTATAGAATTTTGTGTTGGTCACTGTTTTTTCTTTTAGATATTTAAAAACTTAAATTTTTTCCTGGCTTGCATGATTTCTGATGACATGCTATAGTTCTTATTTTTGTTTTTCTCTATGTAATGTGTCTTCACAACTTTATCTTTGCTGGGAGGATTTTTTTTTTGTCTTTGTTTATAAGTTTGAGTAGGACATGTCTTTCCCCGCCCTTTTATTCATTTATTTGTGTGTGTATTCATCTTGATTAGAGTTCCTAGAGTTTCCTGAACCTATGGTTTGATGTCTTTCTTTACTTTAATTTTCCATATTATATCTTCAAATGTATTTTTTGTCCTGTTCACTTTTTCTTATCTCTCTGGAATTAAATATTATAGACACCTGGCCTAATATTATCCCACAGCTCTTGAAATATATATTTTTCTTCATTCTTTTTTCTCTTTTGTCTTTTTTTGGATAATTTATATTTATCTTCAAATTCACTGCTTCTTTCCTCTAATGTGTTGAGTCTACTAATGAGGTCATTAAAGGATAATTATTCCTATTCTTATTTCTAGCATTTTTAACTTAGAGTTCTCATCTCTCTTTTGATGTTCCCCATATTTTCATGCATTTTATTAACCTTTCTGGCTATATCCTTTAATATATCAATTATAGCTATTTTAAAGTCTCTGATATTTTTAACAGCTAGACCATCCTTGAGTCTGATAGTGTCAATTGCTTTATCTCTTTACAGTTGAGTGGGTTTTTCTTCTTTCTTTTCTGTGGCATACTTTTTGATTGAATGCCTATGCTCATGTGTAAAATAGTAGACAAGACAATAAATGGTAAGTAACCCTTGAAATGGGCACATTTTTCCTGTCAAACTCTGAGCAGCAGGAGGTGAATCTGTCAGCAGCTGAGCTAGTTGTGGTATTGTTTTATTGTTACCTTCAATGCTCTACAGGTCTCAAATTCTTTATGGTGGGCTGCTTTTCCCTTATATTGAGAGAATGGGCTGTATTACTGGATTGTATTTAACAGTATTCCTGTTCCTTCTCATCTTTCAGGAGTTCCTGTGTGCCTTTGCCAGAGGGATTTTGTCTCTGTGCTCTTACTCTTCCCCCATCACAGCTGGAGCAGCCTCTGTGCATGTGGGTCTTGGAAAGGAGTATATATCAATTTTCCTGTTTTTCCTTTACCTGGGTAACTAAACTCTTCCTTATATCTGTACTCAGTCTTATACAAGATATTCCCATACTTCCCCCAGCAGTTACAGACTTCTGCTTATTATGGTCCAAAGATAAATCACTGCTCTTTCCCCAGGATTAGAGGGGTTTTTTGTTTGTTTGTTTGTTTGTTTTTTAGCTGCTACTGTTTTCCTAGTCATGAAGATCTTTGTGTCCTGAGAGTGACAAACTTATTGCCCTTCCTCAAGTGGTTATAGAGCTTTTTAGAAGAAAGGGTTATTGGTGTGGGCAGGGCTTTGTGTGTACTTGCTAACAGCCATCACTTAATTTTTGCATGCCTGTACCACTGAAAACTCTTTCTAGTCCTTCTACTCCTTCTGAGTATCTAATGGAGGCCCATGGAAAAGATTTTCCAAATGAGTCCACTTATGTTTAGTGCCTTCATCTATTCTGAAATACCATATTAACCCACACTTGGCCTTTTACAATACATTGCATTTTTAAGTGATTCCATCTTACCTGCTTATATGGTAGCTACTTGTGTCTTCCATGTTCTGCCAAAGGTACAACTCTTTTTCTGTTTTGCGTATCCTTGGAAGGGCTTATTCCCTTTTGGCTTCCAGATTACTTAGGTGCTTCACAAACTTAGCTTTCTGATGGGGTCAAAAATTATGATTTTGTGGATTGTGCAGCTTTTTATCATTGTTAGGTTATGAATGATGTTCTGTAGAGCTTTTATATCCTAAGTGGAAGATTTTGCCATAGTGAATTTAACTGTAATTAGTGAATGCTGACTATCCTATAAATAAGTTGTAAAATGATTCTGCCTAGACAAGAACCTGGAGACCTAGGTTGTTCTTAGTAGGCAGGAAGTTAAGACTCACACTTCTGCAAAATAAATAAAATTAATTGAGTTTCTAAGATTGGGCGGAAACAAACCACCACATATCTGTTTGTATTTGTAATGCCCATATGTATTTTTAAATTGGAATTCAAAAATATAAAATCATGTCTGATTGAGGCTCCTTTAGAGAAGGTTTTTTCTAAATCAATACAGGCATAAATTACAAAGATCTCAGTTACTGGAGTCAGGGAGGAAGACCATTGTAGGAGGATCGTTAGTTATGGCACAGTGTAGATGATTTGGGAAACCATCTTGACCTAATCTTGGCATCATGGATATGTCTAAAGAAACACTACTATATATGGAAGGAGCTGGACCACCAAAAAGTCATAGCCCTGAGCACCCAAGCAATTTTGCTGTGGGGCATTCTTTACTGAGTTTCAGTTGAAGAGGAGAAAGTATGTGTTCTTATTGTAAGGAGACTACTTGGATTAATTGGCAGAACTCTAGACTAAAGAATCAGGAGGAATATAAAAGTCATGAGTGAGTAATAAGGAGTAATAGGACAATAACTTCAGTCAGAGTGACTTCATTGTAGAACTGCCATGGCTTTTGGCACAGCCATTAGCAACTCTGGATGCTGCCCTCTTCAGTCAGTAGCACTGGAGACATCTGCCAAAGACAGGGTTATTCAAAGATCTGCATTTACAGACTCTGGCCCTAAAAGAAAGGCCTCAGAATATGTTCTATCAAGCAAATGAAGATGAGCAGAAATAGTGACTAATTCATGGACATATTCAAGCAGCACTGAGGATTTGAGGGTGAGGAGATCCCTAGGAAATGCTGAAATCTCTCTTAGTAAAGTTGGTTGTTCCCTGAATCATTTTAATTTGGTCATAAAATCCACTTGAGTACTCAAGCTAGTGACGTACAAAGGGTGTTTGCATTTCAAGATTAAAGAATCTACACAGAGTCTAATAACCACCCTTGATATCCCTTCAGGATACAGACTGTGTGTTATTCATAATTGCATTCTAGTATCCAATCCAGTGCCTGACACGGATAGTTTTTTCATTAAATGTTTACTGAATAAAGAATGACCATAAACTTAAAGAGAATGTAATTTGATACTTTGACAATATTAATCAGGCCTTTTTTTGCTTGAATAGCTAGATCCAAGTAAAAACATTCTATAAATGAGAACACCATCATTTCTATCAATTGTTCATGTGTTTGCTTATACAGGTAAGATATTTAAAAAAGTATACAGATTGTAACATTTCTAAAGCTGGTCCAATAGTAATTACAATTGTTTAGAAGTTTAATAAATTCTCATGCCTGTTTATGGTCTGTGAATTATGGAATATCTGTGTGTCAGACCCAACAGTTCAGAAGCTACTTAGAATGGTAGAAACTCTCTATAGACTCAATTTACCATTGGGATCCATAGATTCTTCAGAAGTGGGAACCATAGTTTCTAGGAACAACAAAAATACTATGAAAAAAAAAAATGCTTTCTTAATGCACATGGCATATAGTAGCAAAGATTTTCTCACTTAATTACCCCCAGGGTGGAAAATGAGGCTAACTCAATTTAGGCACAGTCTAAGACAGGAATTGGCAAATTATAATTTGTAGGACAACTCTACCCCAAGTCTGTTTTTGTGAGGTTTTTTTGTTTGTTTTTTTGTTTTTTGTTTTAAGGCGAGGGAGAGGTAGAGAGGGGATCTTCAGCAGGTTCCATGCTCAGCATGGAGCCTGACGCAGGGCTGGATCTCATGACCCTGAGATCATGATCTGAGCCAAAATCAAGTCTGATGCTTAACTGAGCCATCTAGTGCCCCTGTAAATAAAGTTTAATTAGAACACAGGCATGTCTATTTGTTTATATATGTTGCAACAGAAGAATTAAGTTGCAACAGAGACTGTATGACTTCTAATTAAAAATTTTTACTATCTGGCCATTTTCAGAAAACTTTACTCAGTTTTGCTCTAAGATAAAACAACTATGTTCTTTGTGTGTGTGTGTGTGTGTGTGTGTGTGTGTGTGTGTGTGTGTGTGTTTTATTAACCTTAGAAATAGTTATTTTACCAGCAAAATGAATTTATTCAGGAATAGGAGAATTGCAGTTTGGGACATGCAAACTATGGGAAACCATAGGCAAGTCCAGAGAACAAAGGAGAGGAGTATTGCTTTGTAGAGAAAAGGGAGGAAGTTGGGAAAGGTTGCTTTGAAGTAAGATCTTGTTAGAGGAAAGCAAGAGTTCAGTGTGGTGATAGTCTCTTATTGGTTGACTTGTGGCAGTTTTTCACTGACTAGGCTGGCAAGGAGGAAGTCTTCCTTTCCTGTGCTGGGTTAATAAAATGAACTTCCTGCCCAGAAATGTGAAGTAAACTGCAATAGCAAGTACATGTGTGAGAGCTTCCCCCTTCAGGGCTTCCAAGCTCCATTTCAAATGAGGTTTCTTTTATTCATGTTTATAGTTTCTTTTTTTGCATATAGGATTTCCCGAGAGAGTTTTAAGCTCAGAAATAATGGAAATAGACTTTGCAAGGAGGTTTTGGTGTGTATGGCCCAGAAGAAACTTTGAAACTTATATGATGACATTTGAGTTAATTAATGTACAAATTTGGGTCTAAATGTTAACATGATCTGGTAAATACACACATGGTACTGCCTTGGGACATTTGGGTTACATACTTGTAAATAAAGAGAAAATCAGTGTTTCTTAGTGTCTTACAATAGATTCTGCTTCACAATGGCTCTTTAAGAGAACTTTACCATAATTTTTTTATTACTATGAATAAAGGCTCAAGATGTAACAATGCATTTGATCAAATATGAACAAAATGTGCTTGAGACAGTGAATGTCTATCAGCAAAATAACAGAGAAACTTAAGAGGAAACCGGCAATGGAGATTGCTCTAGGAGGCAGATGAGAGTATTTTTCACAACTATAGTTGAGTTAAATGAAAATGCCTAGCTTTGTCCCTCTGTGGCAAAGGCTGGGGAACTATCAATCTTGTCAGTACCTGAATACTATTTTGCTGGCAGACTTTAATTACATAGGCTAGACAGCTTGCAAGGAAAAAAAAAGTTGAGAATCTCTATTCCGGGGTAAATTTCCTAAGCCGTGTGTGAGAGGTGTATGCAGAAATCCTGTTGACAAAATATTTTGTGCAAGTGCCTCCCACACACAGCTTTAAAATGTTACCCCTATGTGTTTTCCATTCCTGCTGCTATTCAAGTAACAAATGTCTGCAGCTTCTTAATCTGTTTCTTTCTCTCCCTTGCCCCATGACTCCTCCAAGAAACATTAGCAACTATTGCATTAATATCCTTATGTTATTTCGTGTAATTTTAAAATGATTTTACAATTAATTTGAATTCTAAGTTTTCCTAAGAAGTTTTCTGGAAGGTAAGTTAAAGTAAGTGAACCATGACCACGTCACACTATATAAGATGCTTTTTAAGGTGTTGAAATTCACATTTTCATTGAAAAAGTTACTTTTTTTTATCTTTTGTGCATTTTAAATATTTTCAGGGAGAACTGAGGAAACACACAACTTGAAATTATGAAATGGCTAAAATGTTTCTCTCATAAAATCTAACATTTTAATGATGTAATCCTTCCTCAGTGACGCCAGGATTTCTCTTGTCTCTCTGTTTAAGTGAACCATCGTGTTGCACAAAGTGTCTTTACAGTTTCTGGAAGCTATCTGGAAACTGTCCACTGAGAGAGCCCCTGAAAATGCAGTAACAAGGAAATTCAGGTCATTCCTTCATTTGTCGTTCACCCGATAAACTTTTATTAAACCCATGTGGTGTACATATTAGAAGCGTATGATAGTGAGGAACAAGTGCTCCGATGGAAAGAGCATCGACGATGGATTCAGAAAGGGTTAGAGTGGAATCCTGCCTCTGCACCTGTTCTCTGTGTGGCTTTGGTCCCTATGGTTGGCCTTCCCGAACCTCGGGTTCTTCCCATCTCATCTTCACATCTATGGATATGAGGATTAGAGAAAACAGTATGTACAGAACTTAAGATATGGTAGAAGCTCAGCGTAGGCAAGTTACTTCTTTTCTTTGTGGAAAGGGTTATAATGGAATGCTGGAAGAGAAAGACAGCAGCAGAGTGTGGAGTGCAGTCTGTGTTAAGACCTATCTGGATTTGAATACATATTTGAGGACTTTGGGCTCTAGTGGGGTCTCAAAATGATTAGTCTAACTCTGTGGTGCAGAGAAAATATAAATTCTTTATTTGGCCTATAACTGGTTAAGTCCCTCTGATGGATATGGCAGTCAGTGTTAAACATCCAATACAATTTAGTTTTAAAGCTCAGGGTGGGCAATAACTTAAATAGTCTCTTTAGATCAAACTGGTTCTTAAATTGTAATGTACATTGGCATATCAGGGAGGGATTTAAAATGACAGAGTGCTGAACATCATCTCTAGAGTTTCTGCTTCAGTAGGTCTGTGAAAGGCCTGAGACTTTGCATTTTTAACCAGTCCCCAGGCAGTGCTGATGCCACTGGTTAGGAGCCCACATTTTGAGAACTCTGCTTTAGATAATGTTTAGTCTTTAAAAAAAGTTTTTTTCTTTTATTTCCTCCTGCTCTTTGAAATCTTCCTACCCAGCTTATTTAAAAATGTTATCTATAAGTGACAAAACTTACTTGAGTTAATTCTGAATATATCCTAACATTTGTATGCATTATATATTGATATATATTTATATAAAATAACATATAATGTATTATCTATATAACATATATATTAACATTTGTGATAGTAAACTTTAAGCAATGATAAGAACTTGATAGTATTTAAAAACGGGTATATTCATAGAGAACATTAAAAATACCATTTTTATCTCATGACTAAAAATTTTTTTGACTTTTATTTTTATTAAACTTTTTAATTCCAGTATAGTTAACATACAGTGTTGTATTAATTTCAGGTGTACAAGATAGTGATTCAACAATTCTACGCATTACTCAGTGCTCATCATGTTAGGTCTACTCTTTAATCCCCATCACCTATTTTATCCATCTCCCCACCCACCTCCTCTCTAGTTTATTCTCTGTAGTTAAAAGTCTAATTCTTGGTTTGTCTCTTTTTCTTTTTTTCCTTTGCTCATTTGTTTTTTTTTCTTAAATTCCACATATGAATGAAATCATATGGTATTTCTTTCTCTGATTGACTTATTTCGCTTAGCATTATACTCTAGCTCATCCCATATTGTTGCAAATGGCAAGATTTCATTCTTTTTTATGACTAAATAATATTCCTGTGTGTGTGTGTGTGTGTGTGTGTGTGTTTATATCCACCACATCATCTTTATCCATTTATCTATCAATGGACAGTTGTGAGGCTTCCATAGTTTAGCTATAATAATGTTGCAATAAACATCGGGGTGCATGTATCTCCTTGAATTAGTGTTTTTTATTTATTTATTTATTTTTGGTAAATACCCAGTAGTGTAATTACTGGATTGCAAGGAAGTCCCACTTTTAACTTTTTAGGGAACCTCCATAATGTTTTCCATGGTGGCTGTACCAGTTTGCATCCCCACCAACAGAGCACAAGGGTTTCTATTTCTCCACATCTTCACCAACCCTTGTTGTTTCTTGTGTTTCTGATTTTAGCCATGCTGACAGGTGTGAGGTAATAGTGTTACAAGATTGCAAGGTTCTTGTCTCATGGAGTCAAAGAATGATTCATGGACACAAAAGGGTGAAGTGAAGTGAAAATTCATTAAGTGAAGACAAGAGCAGAAAGGAAAGGAAAAGCTCTCTAGAGTGAGAGGGGTCCCGAATGGGTTGCCACTGAGGGCTTTTAGTGGTAGTCTTTTATTGAGAACTGACTGGGAAGCTTGTGGCCTTGAGATTCTTGTGCCATCTTGGTTTGAGTAAGGACTGTTGATAAAACCCTTAATGACTTAATTCTTTGAGGTTTGGTCATTTTCTGTGATGCACTGTAGCTGCCAAAGAAAAATACTCTGACCATCCAAGGCCAGGTAGTCTGTTTCCTCTTCTTTTGTTCACTCTGTCTTAGGGCTTCTGCCTGCCAGGAATAGTTTCAGAGATAGTCAGGGGCCCCCTACCTCTCCCTGCCTATACCTTAACCCTTTCCTTACTCAATATCTCATTGCAGTTTGTTTTGCATTTCCCTGATGATGAATAATGTTGATCATCTTTTCATGTATCTGTTAGCCATCTCTGTCTTTGGAGAAATGTCTGTTCACATCTTCCCATTTTTAATTGGATTATTTGTCTTTCGGATGTTGAGTTGTAGGAGTTATTTATATATTTTGGATACTAACCCTTTATTGGATATGGCATTTGCAAGTATCTTCTCCCATTCCATAGGTTGGCTTTTAATTTTGCTGATTGTTTCCTTTGTTGTGAATGACTTAAAAATAGTATAATTTATATTTGCTCTTTTCAAGCATTATAGACCCATGACACTTTAAATGTTCATTTTTTCCCCAGTGAAATCTAATTATTATTTTTTACCCTTTTAGTTGGAGCTCTTATTCTTTTTAGCACTATTCCAGATATTTTTGAAAGCACTCTTGCAGTTTAGCAATAAGATATTCTAGGCACGTTTTGATTTTACACATGTCCGAAACATGGATTCCAGTAATGTTAGTGAGCAATAGTATTAGGGACAAAAATTGTGTGTTTTAGGAGTATATATTAGTTTAGGTAATAGAACTGGCAACAGTTATTGAAAATAATAAATTCTTATTGATATATCTATTTATTAAATCATTCTAACTTTTGAAGTCACTTCTTATCCTCTTCTAATATTCTAAAAACTTATTTTTTAAATATATCATCTTACATCATCTCTATCACAAGTTTTTTATTAATTTGAGTCTGCTCTGCTATATTCTATCATTGAAAATAATATGATTGGGGTGCTTGGGTGGCTCAGTTGATTAAGCAACTGCCTTTGGCTCAGGTCATGATCCCAGGACTCTGGGATCGAGCCCCATGTCTGGCTTCTTGCTCAGCGGGGAGCCTGCTTCTCCCTCTCCCTCTACCTGCTACTCCACCTGCTTGTGTTCTCTCTTTCTCTGTCAAATAAATAATTCTTTAAAAGAAAATAACATGATTAATGTAGAATATTACCATATTTCCTTGAATCTAAGATGTCACATATTGTATCATAAGAAAATCATGCTATATGGGTATTATGTTTTAAAAACTCAGTTTATATCTCACACTGTACACAAACATCACTGCAGGTATGCTGTAGGTCTAAATGTGAAAAGTGAAGTAATAGTTTCTAGAAAAATAACCTTCAGATCTTGAGGTAGGAAAATATTAACTAGAATACAAATCATTAACCATGAAAGGGCATTAATATATTGAACTACATCAAAATTAATATCACTATTAATAAAACAAAAAGGCAGACCACAAAGTAGGAGAGACTATTTGTATTACATATAACTGAAAAGTGTTCATATTTTGAATACATAACCAATTCTCCAAATCGACAAGAAAAAGGCAGACAGTCCACTTGTAAAATTTTCTAAGTAGACAAAAGACTTGAACAGTTACTTCACACATACTCTCTCTCTCTCTCTCTCCAAATAGCTAAGATACATATGAGGTGCTTTGACTATTAGTTGTAGTTAGGGAAATGCAAAATTAAAACTACAGAATTTCAGTTCAGTTCACAAGAAAAGCTAAATTTGACTGAAATACCGACTATTGGTATAGATGTGGAGCTACTAGAATTCTCACACACTGCTGATAGGAACCTGATTTGTACAAAGTCTGTGGAAAAGGGTTTGGTAGTACTGTTAAAGTTGACATACAAATACTCTGACCCAGCAGTTCCTTTCATAGGTATACACTTCACAGAAATCTATACATATGTGCACCAAAAGCCCTGTACAAGATTATTTATAGAAGTACCACTCCTAATTCCCAAGGCTTGGAACCAGTCCAGTATCAACAGTAGATTGGATAAATTGTGGTATATTTATACAATAGAATGCTAAACAACAAGGGAAATAAACTACTGGTACATTAAACAACCTGATATATTTAATAAATACAGTATTTTATGAAAGACATCAGACATAGAAGAAAACACACTGTGTCTTTCCTGTTTTTGAATTTATATAATCAATGGTGGCTAAAGTTAGTTACTAGTTACTTTTGGAGAAGAGGGGAGGATAGTTGGGGGCATTCGGGGGCACAAGGGGGTATTCTGGGTTTCTGAGACTTTTATTTCTTTTTTTTAATAATTATTGTTATGTTAATCACCATACATTACATCATTAGTTTTTGATGTAGTGTTCCATAAATCATTGTTTGTGCATAACACCCAGTGCTCCATGCAGAATGTGCCCTCTTTAATACCCATCAACAGGCTAACCCATCCCCCAACCCCCCTCCCCTCTAGAACCCTCAGTTTGTTTTTCAGAGTCCATCGTCTCTCATGGGTCGTCTCCCCCTCCGACATACTCCCCTTCATTTTTCCCCTCCTGCTACTTTCTTCTTCTTTTTTTTTTCTTAACATATATTGCATTATTTGTTTCAGAAGTACAGATCCGTGATTCATCGGTCTTGTACAATTCACAGTGCTCACCATAGCACATACCCTCCCCAATGTCTATCACCCAGCCACCCCATCCCTCCCACCCCCCACCACTCCAGCAACCCTCAGTTTGTTTCCTGAGATTAAGAATTCCTCATATCAGTGAGGTCATATGATACATGTCTTTCTCTGATTCACTTATTTCACTCAGCATAACACCCTCCAGTTCCATTCACGTCGTTACAAATGGCAAGATCTCATTCCTTTTGATGGCTGCATAATATTCCATTGTGTATATATACCACCTCTTCTTTATCCATTCATCTGTCGATGGACATCTTGGCTCTTTCCACAGTTTGGCTATTGTGGACATTGCTGCTATAAACATTGGGGTGCACGTACCCCTTCGGATCCCTACATTTGTATCATTGGGGTAAATACCCAGTAGTGCAATTGCTGGATCGTATGGTAGCTCTATTTTCAACTGTTTGAGGAACCTCCATACTGTTTTCCAGAGTGGCTGCACCAGCTTGCATTCCCACCAACAGTGTAGGAGGGTTCCCCTTTCTCCACATCCCCGCCAACATCTGTCGTTTCCTGACTTGTTAATTTTAGCCATTCTGACTGGTGTGAGGTGGTATCTCATTGAGGTTTTGATTTGGATTTCCCTGATGCCGAGCGATGTTGAGCACTTTTTCATGTGTCTGTTGGCCATTTGGATGTCTTCTTTGGGAAAATGTCTGTTCATGTCTTCTGCCCATTTCTTGATTGGATTATTTGTTCTTTGGGTGTTGAGTTTGATAAGTTCTTTATAGATTTTGGATACTAGCCCTTTATCTGATATGTCATTTGCAAATATTTTCTCCCATTCTGTCGGTTGTCTTTTGGTTTTGTGGACTGTTTCTTTTGCTGTGCAAAAGCTTTTTATCTTGATGAAATCCCAATAGTTCATTTTTGCCCTGGCTTCCCTGGCCTTTGGCGATGTTTCTAGGAAGAAGTTGCTGTGGCTGAGGTGGAAGAAGTTGCTGCCTGTGTTCTCCTTTAGGATTTTGATGGACTCCTGTCTCACGCTTAGGTCTTTCAACCATTTGGAGTCTGTTTTTGTGTGTGGTGTAAGGAAATGGTCCAGTTTCATTCTTCTGCATGTGGCTGTCCAATTTTCCCAACACCATTTGTTGAAGAGACTGTTGTTTTTCCGTTGGACATTCTTTCCTGCTTTGTCAAAGATGAGTTGACCATAGAGTTGAGGGTCCATTTCTGGGCTCTCGATTCTGTTCCATTGATCTATGTGTCTGTTTTTGTGCCAGTACCATACTGTTTTGATGATGACAGCTTTGTAATAGAGCTGGAAGTCCGGAATTGTGATGCTGCCAGCTTTGCTTTTCTTTTTCAAGGTTCCTCTGGCTATTCGGGATCTCTTCTGGTTCCAGACAAATTTTAGAATTATTTGTTCCATTTCTTTGAAAAAGGTCGATGGTATTTTCATGGGGATTGCATTGAATGTGTAGATTGCTCTATGTAGCATTGACATCTTCAATGTTTGTTCTTCCAATCCATGAGCATGGAACGTTTTTCCATTTCTTTGTTTCTTCTTCAATTTCTTTCATAAGTATTTATAGTTTTCTGAGTACAGATGCTTTGCCTCTTTGATTAGATTTATTCCTAGGTATCTTATGGTTTTGGGTACAGTTGTAAATGGGATCGACTCCTTGATTTGTCTCTCTTCTGTCTTGTTGTTGGTGTATAGAAATGGACTGATTTCTGTGCATTGATTTTATATCCTGCTAGTTGACTGAATTCCTGTATGAGTTCTAGCAGTTTTGGGGTGGAGTCTTTTGGACTTTGCATATAAAGTATCATATCATCTGCAAAAGAGTGAGAGTTTGACTTCCTCTTTGCCGATTTGGATGCCTTTGATTTCTTTTTGTTGTCTGATTGCTGTGGCTAGGACTTCTAATACTACGTTGAATAGCAGTGGTGAGAGTGGACATCCTTGCCGCGTTCCTGACCTTAGGGGAAAAGCTCTCAGCTTTTCCCCATTGAGAATGATATTCGCTGTGGGTTTTTCATAGATGGCTTTTATGATATTGAGGTATGTACCCTCTATCCCTATACTCTGAAGAGTTTTGATCAAGAAAGGATGCTGTACTTTACAAATGCTTTTTCTGCATCTATTGAGAGGATCATAGGATTCTTGTTCTTTCTTTTGTTAATGTATTGTATCACGTTGATTGATTTGTGGATGTTGAACCAACCTTGTAGCCCAGGGATAAATCCGATTAGGTCATGGTGAATAATCCTTTTAATGTACTGTTGGATCCTATTGGCTAGTATTTGGGTGAGAATTTTTGCATCCATATTCATCAAGGATATTGGTCTGTAGTGCTCCTTTTTGATGGGGTCTTTGTCTGATTTTGGGATCAAGGTAATGCTGGCCTCATAAAATGAGTTTGGAAGTTTTCCTTCCATTTCTATTTTGGGAAAAGTTTCAGGAGAATAGGTATTAATTCTTCTTTAAATGTTTGGAAGAATTCCCCTGGGAAGCCATCTGGCCCTGGCTTTTGTTTGTTGGGAGATTTTTGATGACTGCTTCAATTTCCTTAGTGGCTATAGGTCTGTTCAGGTTTTCTATTTCTTCCTGGTTCAGTTTTGGTAGTTGATACATCTCTAGGAATGCACCCATTTCTTCCAGGTTATCTAATTTGCTGGCATAGAGTTGCTCATAATATGTTCTTATAATTGTTTGTATTTCTTTGGTATTGGTTGTGATCTCTCCTCTTTCATTCATGATTTTGTTTATTTGGGTCATTTCTCTTTTCTTTTTGATAAGTCTGGCCAGGGGTTTATCAATCTTGTTAATTCTTTCAAAGAACCAGCTCCTAGTTTCATTGATCTGTTCTACTGTTCTTTTGGTTTCTAGTTCATTGATTTCTGCTCTGATCTTTATTATTTCTCTTCTCCTGCTGGGTTTAGGCTTTCTTTGCTGTTCTTTCTCCAGCTCCTTTAGGTGTAGAGTTAGGTTGTGTATTTGAGATCTTTCTTGTTTCTTGAGAAAGGCTTGTATTGCTTTATACTTTCCTCTTAGGACTGCCTTTGCTGTATCCCAAAGATTTTGAACAGTTGTGTTTTCATTTTCATTGGTTTCCATGAATTTTTTAAATTCTTCTTTAATTTCCTGGTTGACCCATTCATTCTTTAGTAGGATGCTCTTTAGCCTCCATGTATTTGAGTTCTTTCCGACTTTCCTCTTGTGATTGAGTTCTAGTTTCAAAGCATTGTGGTCTGAAAATATGCAGGGAAATATCCCAGTCTTTTGGTACCGGTTGAGACCTGATTTGTGACCTAGGATGTGATCAATTCTGGAGAATGTTCCATGGGCACTAGAGAAGAATGTGTATTCCGTTGCTTTGGGATGGAATGTTCTGAATATGTCTGTGAAGTCCATTTGGTCCAGTGTTTCATTTAAAGTCTTTATTTCCTTGTTGATCTTTTGCTTAGATGATCTGTCCATTTCAGTTAGGGAGGTGTTAAAGTCCCCCACTATTATTGTATTGTTGTCAATGTGTTTCTTTGGTTTTGTTATTAATTGCCTTATATAATTGGCTGCTCCCTTGTTAGAGGCATAGATATTTACAATTGTTAGATCTTCTTGTTGGATAGACCCTTTAAGTAGGATATAGTGTCCTACTTCATCTCTTATTACAGTCTTTGTTTTAAAATCTAATTTGTCTGATATAAGGATTTGCCACCCCAGCTTTCTTTTGGTGTCCATTAGCATGGTAAATGGTTTTCCGCCCCCTCACTTTCAATCTGGGGCTGTCTTTGGGTCTAAAATGAGTCTCTTGCAGATAGCATATTGATGGGTCTTGTTTTTTAATCCAATCTGATAGCCTGTGTCTTTTGATTGGGGCATTGAGCCCATTTACATTCAGGGTAACTATTGAAAGGTTTGAATTTATTGCCATTGTATTGCCTGTAAGGTGACTGTGACTCTATATTGTCTGTGTGCCTTTCTGATCTATGCAGCTTTTAGGCTCTCTCTTTGCTTAGAGGACCCCTCTCAATATTTCTTGTAGGGCTGGTTTTGTGTTTGCAAATTCCTTTAGTTTTTGTTTGTCCTGGAAGCTTTTTAATCTCTCCTTCTATTTTCAATGACAGCCTAGCTGGATATAGTATTCTTGGCTGCATATTTTTCTCATTTAGTGCTCTGAAGATATCATGCCAGTCCTTTCTGGCCTGCCAGGTCTCTGTGGATAGGTCTGTTGCCAATCTAATGTTTCTACCATTGTAGGGTACATATCTCTTCTCCCGAGCTGCTTTCAGGATTTTCTCTTTGTCTCTGAGACTCGTAAGTTTTACTATTAGATATCGGGGTGTTGACCTATTTTTATTGATTTTGAGAGGGGTTCTCTGTGCCTCCTGGATTTTGATGCCTGTTTTCTTTCACACATTAGAGAAGTTCTCTGCTATTATTTGCTCCAATATATCTTCTGCCCCTCTCTCTCTTTCTTCTTATTCTGGGATCCCAATTATTCTAATGTTTCGTCTTATCGTATCGCTTATCTCTCGAATTCTGCCCTCGTGATCCTGTAGTTGTTTCTCTCTCTTTTTCTCAGCCTCTTTATTTTCCATCATTTGGTCTTCTATATCGCTGATTCTTTCTTCTGCCTCATTTATCCTAGCAGTTAGTGCCCCCATTTTTGATTGCCCCTCATTAATAGCCTTTTTGATTTCGACCTGGTTAGATTTTAGTTCTTTTATTTCTCCAGAAAGCGTTTCTCTAATAACTTCCACACTTTTTTCAAGCCCAGCTAGTATCTTTAAAGTCATGATTCTGAACTCTAGGTCCGACATTGTACTAATGTCCGTATTGAGTAGGTCCCTGGCAGACGGTACTACCTCTTGTTCTTTTTGCTGAGGTGATTTTTTTCGTCTTGTCATTTTGTCCAGAGGAGAACAGATGAATGAGAGAACAGAATTTTAACAGGTTAACAACGTCTCCAGCAAATATACTCTATACTAATCAGAAAAGACCTGAAACCATGGGAGAAGAAAGGGAAAGAAAGAAGAGAAAAGAAGAAGGAAAAAGAGAAAGATAAAAACAAATAAAAACAGAACAAAACAAAAAAAAACAGAATATGATCAAATATGATCAGGCTAGTGCATAGATGAGTGCTACACACTAGCTTTTGCGCATATTTTGGTCTGTTAGAAGAAAGTGCCTACTAAAATTTTAAAGGAAGAAAGACTTATATATGTACAAAATAAGGGTTGATACAATGAAGGGATGGCAGATGACTGTAAAGATGAAAATTATAAAAGATTTTATAGAAGGAATTGATAAGTTTAGAAGTTGTTTTTAAAAAGAAAGAAGATTTAAAAAGAAAAAAGAAAAAAAAGGGAGAGAATGTGATCAGGCAGGAGACTAGAAGCCATACACTAGTGATTTAGTGTATATTTTGATCTGTTAGAAGAAATTGTAGCTCAAAATTTTAAAGAGAGTACAACTTATATATATATGCCAAAAATAAGTGTAACTACTATGAAGGGATAAAAATATGACTCTAAAAATGAAAAATAAAAATGTTTTTTTAAAAAAGGGATTGATAAGATGTTGTTTGAAAAAGGGAAAAAGAAAAATTAAAAAAAAAACAGTTAAAAAAACTAACTTTGAAAAACTAATGAATTATGGTAAAAAAGCCATGAATTCTATGTGCAGTATTCCTCTAGCGCTGGAGTTCTCCCGTTCTCCTTGATCGGTAATTTGGACTTGGCTTGCTGGCTGTTCGTGCTGATCTTCTGGGGGAGGGGCCTATTGCTGTGTTTCCCAAATGTCTTTGCCGGAGGCTGAATTGCCCCGCCCTTTTGTGTCCGGGCTAAGCAAGCTGCTCCGGTTTGCGCTCAGGAGCTTTTGTTCCCTGCAAGCTCTCGGTACAGCTTTGGAGGACCAGGGTGAAAATGGTGGCCTCCCAATCTCTGCCCGGAGGAGCTGAGAACTCGGGGCCCCGCTCCTCAGTGCGCCCCCAGAGAAAATAGTCACTCCTGTCTCCCCGGTCTCCGGCCGCACTCTGTGCTCACCCGGCCTGTGATTGAGCATTTCTATCTCTGGCATCCGACCCCATGTGGAGTCTCCAAACCCAGCAGATCCCTGCGGTGCGCTCCCGCTCCGCTCCTCCCAGGGGAGGAAGGGGACTCTCCCTGGCTCTGCTGCTTGTTGGGTCCCTGCTGGAGGGGCAGTAACCCGACTGGGCCGTGGATCACAGTTTATGGCAACCCTGAGCTGAGAGCCCACGCCTTGGCTCCGTCTCTGCCGCTGGCTTCCATGCTCCGATACCTGGAAGCTCTGCCACACTCAGGCACCCCCAGTCTTTCTGTGACCCCGAGGGTCCTGAGACCACACTGTCCCGCGAGGGTTCCACCCCCTGCTTAGCCACTGGAGCGACGTCCCTCAGTGGAGCCGGCTTCTAAAAGTTCCGATTTTGTGTTCCGCAGCTCTATCACTTGCCAGAAGGGGCCAACGGAGGCCCCCTTCCCCGCCATCTATCCTCCCGAATATCGCCTCAGATTCACTTCTCTGCACGTCCTACCTTCCAGAAAGTAGTCGCTTTTCTGTTCAGAGTGTTGTTACTCTTCTTATCTTTGATCTCCTGTTGAGTTCGTAGGTGTTCAGAATTGTTTGATCCCTGTTCAGCTGAATTCCTGAGACCAGACGAAATCCAGGTCTCCTACTCCTCTGCCATCTTGCTCCGCTCCCCCTGAGACTTTTATTTCTTGTCTTGGTTCCAAGTTTGTTCTTACTTTGTTGTATATCATCAAGCTATATCCTTTAATTTGTGCACTTTTTGATTTATATGTCAATGACCACTATTGTTGTTGAAAACCTGTATGCACAGTTATATTGGAAGAGCAGAGACCAAATATCTGACTTGGACATCAAGGAAATCCTCTCAGAGGGAGGATTTAAAGTCAAACTTTATTCCATGATGCATTCAAATGCAAGTACAGAAATCCCTTTCTTTAATAGCTTAAAGTTGTGGCTTTCTGTTCAGAAAAAAAACAGTTTAGGAATATATATGTCTCAGTAACATCATCAGACTAACTCAATTCCTGCTGTCCTTTGTGTGTTTTTGGTTTCATTTTTATTTTATTTTATTTATTATTTATTTATTTATTTATTTATTTATTTATTTATTTATTTTTGTTCTTTTGGCTACAAGATGGCTATTGCTTCTTTAGGGATTTAGTCTGCATTACAAGAATAGAGAAGGGAGGGGGTGCCTGGGTGGCTCAGTAGTTAAATGTCTGCCTTGGGCTCAGGTCATGATCCCAGGACCCTGGGATGGAGCCCTGCATCGGGCTCCTTGCTCAGTGGGAAGCCCGTTTTTCTCTCTGCCTGCCCCTATCCCTTCTGTGCTCTCTCTTCTCTGACAAATAAATAAATAAAATCTTTAAAAACAAACAAACAAACAAAAAGAATAGAGAAGGGAAAAGAGGAGAAAGATTGCCCAGCTACCTCATACCTATACCTTATTGACCAGAACTGTTCATTCTTAGTTTTGAACATGTCTGGAATGATAAAACAGAGGGAGGAAAGGAAAGAGGGTTTGAAATGGGTGTTTAGTGAGCCAACCTATGGGACTTGCCATACATACCTGAAGGATATGTCTGCCTGATATGTTTTGAGAGGACACTACAATGCTAATGAAAAGGTATGTGCAAATACAGATTTTTCTTTTGACACCGCCTCCTATTTTTAGGTTAAGGAATGTCATATGTTCTCGGAAACTTTCCCATCTCCTCATGTGTAGTGGAATTTAATGTTCACAGATGGTACTTAGTTATGCTCATTCTCAAGGAATAAAGGACAAGAAAGAAAGAGAAAGAGAGAGAAAAGAAAGAGAGAAAAGAAAGAAAGAGAGAGAGAAAAGAAAGAGAAAAGAAAGAAAGAGAGAAAAGAAAAAGAAAAGAAAGAGAGGAAGAGAGAGAGAGGAAGAAAGAGAAGAAGAAAGAAAGAGAGAGAGGAAGAAAGAGAGAGAGAGAGGAAGAAAGAGAGAGAGGAAGAAATAGAAAGAAAGAAAGAAAGAAAGAAAGAAAGAAAGAAAGAAAGAAAGAAAGAAAGAAAGAAAGAAAGAAAGAGAAAGAAAGAAAAAGAAAAGAAAGGAAGGAAAGAAAGAAAGAAAAAGAAGGAAGGGTCTGGGCTCCTACAGTAACAGTGTGTTCATTTTATTTTTTTCTTTTAGCTTTTCTTCTTTAATAGTTTGGCATAGATGAGATTATGGGAAATAATAATTTTAGGCATGAGTTTTCTAAAGCATTCAGTAGATTTTGTTTAAACAAAAAACAAACAGAAAAAAAAAAAAAGAAAAATACCATGTATGTAACTTCCAGAACAACAAAACTATCCTGTTGGTTAGTTCACCTTCAGAATCGAAAGAAGTTGGTCAATTCTTAAATTCCAAAGAATTACTCATTTATTCAACAAATAATTATTGTGTACCCCTCATGTACTAGGTACTATGTTACCTAATTTAATATATGTTATCATATTTATCTCCACAAAAGCCCTTCCCCTTTGCAAACTATAAAATTGAGTCCCAGATGGGCTCAGGAATTAGTCAAGTATTGTGCACTTATTAAATTCTGGAATTGGAACCAAGGCCTTCTTGACTGTTACTCTACAAGCCGTTTGATCCTTATATTGATTTTGATGCTTAACTACATCCACCAAATTGTCCACTTTTAAGTAACCAGTTATTACTAACAATACATTGAGGTGATATATCTGATGCAATTTCACATAATTTTACATCAGCCTCAGTTGGTGTCACTAGGTTGTAAGGTATTTACTATCAGTGAATTTTAAAAGGGAGAAATGCTAATGAAGAAAATTACCTGATTTTTCCCTGGGGGACTCACTGGGTTATAGAATTTAGTTGTGGTTCTAGCTCAAAGTTCTGACCACATAAGAGTGGGGGTCTGGATATATTTCATGTAACTGGATATTTTGAAACATCATTTTAGAAAAGAAATAGGAAATTCTTTATTCAATTCTTGTGATTTAAAAAAAAAAGGAAAGAAGAAAATTTCTAGAGATAACATACCAAAAACAAAACAAACAAACAAAAAAAACACCTCACTTTTCCAGACTTAGCCAATCATAAAATGGATCCTAACCAGGGTTGGTATGAGTAACCTCTAAGAAGTGGTGCTGTGCAGGAAGGTGGAGCCGCCATTTAACTTTGTACATGGAATTCTTTTTCTTGGCATTGTTGCATTGTTTGAAGACTTTTAACTTTTCTTAAATTAACAGTTGAGGCAAAAGTGTTCCAACTGATGTCTAAAAATGGAATCTTAAACAAAATAAAGCTCTACTCAGAATTCTAAAATAGAATCCTTTTGTTCTAAGATGTTGATAATCTCATGGCAGTGACTCAAAGCCAAATTAGGCCAAGAGTACATTGGTGCTGATCTTTGCACAAATGAACCTGAGGCAGAATATGCATCATCCATGAACCTGTAGGAATGCTGAGATTGGATTATAGTTTTGCCTTGTGCACTGTACAGAATATTTTTATTCTTTCACTGCCCTTGAGCAACTGATAAACACTTTGTGACTACACTTAGCATATTGTGTTGTCTTTTCTTTTTAAGTTTGAGTCAAAATATCTGGCTTGCCCTTTAATCATTGAAATAAGTCCATATGTGTGAAAAGGAAGCAAAGATACAGATTTTCCATATGGCTCTTTCGAGTATAAACCACCTTTAGAATAAATATAATCCCTTGTTTGGGAAAATAAAACTAATTTTGTACAACTTATAAGAAGCTGTTTTTTTTTTTAAACTTAAAATCCATTGCTGAGGGTGGAAAAATCCCTTCTAATGGCTCATGAAGTTTGTCACAGGTAGGTGGCATTTGATGACTCACAGAATAGGAACTGTGGTACAGATGAATCTTTTTGGCTATAAAATGATGCTGGTTTATTTTATACTAATAATAAGAAAGTTAATAAATGTCATTTAAGTCATTAAACTGAAGTTTCTGACTACTGGAAACTGTAATCCAAGAATGTTTTGAGAGAGCAAACATTTATGGTAATTTACCAACATTACTAATATTCCTACCAATAATGTAATTTACCATTAATTAATATTCCTTAGCAAATCTGTCCTTCAACAAGCAATGCATAACTTGTCTCATAGTTTCACTCAAACAGTGGGATAGTCTCAACATTTAGAATTATACTGAAGGTTCCTTCCCACACGTAAGTATCCTGCCATAAAATAGTTTTAAAATAAGCCATTAACCAGGCCGAGTGTGGGTGAGAGTGTTGGAGAATGGACATCTTCATGTATTGCTTGTGGGAGTAAACTAGGACAACATTTCCAGAGGGCAATATGTATTAAAAGATGACATAGTCTTTGAACTAGAGTCTAATTCTAGGAGTCTGTTCCACTGAATTAGACACATACCAAGGATGTTCATAACATTACTTACAATAGAAAAATATGAAATAATTGAAATTTCCTATAGAGGATTTTAAAGATGTTATTTCTGTATAATATTATGTCACAATTAAAATTATGTAAATTTGCTTTCGATATAAAAAATGTTTATAGAGTTTACAAGGGGAAAGGAGGTTATAGAAAGCTGTATGTGGTATCTCTACTTTTGTAGAAATAAGTGTGTATATTATACACATTAAATATATTTGCACTGGGTGTTGTATGCAACTAGTGAATCATTGAACACTACATCAGAAACAATTGATGTACTATATGCTGGCTAATTGAACATAATAAAATAAATAAAGCAAATAAAATATATTTGATGCAAGTGAATAAAATAAAAAGAGTATTATATTAAAATAGTCATCTCTGTATAGATGATTTAAAATTTCCCTTGTATTCTTACCTGTGTTTATCTTTTTCTAAGATAAATATGAATACCTGTATAGACGAACCATGAGAGACTATGGACTCTGAGAAACAAACTGAGGGTTCTACAGGGGAGGGGGTTGGGGGAATGTGTTAGCCCGGTGATGGGTATTAAAGAGGGCATGTACTGAATGGAGCACTGGGTGTTATACGCAAACAATTAATCATGGAACATTACATCAAAAACTAATGATGTAATGTATGATGATTAACATAACATAATAAAAAAATAAAACATCTAGGTAAAAAAACTAAAATTAATAAAATATACATTATTAATTGACTTCCTTCTCTAGGAAGTCTTAATCTAGTGTGGCCCTGTCCTCTTGTAAAATTGTAAGAGCAGAAAGAGCAATTTAAACAGTAAGTTACCTATATCATGTCTCCTATTTCCCACCACACATAAGCCACCACGATTTTTATCTATCCACCCTTCCCTACTTCCACACACTCAAATGCAACCCAGTTAGGACTTCGACTGAAGGTGGAACAGCAGAACTTTGGGTTTCGTATTAGTGACTTCTCTGAGTATATCTCTGATCTTTTTCCTTCCATTTGTTGGCTGAATTTTCCCTTTCTTTTTAGTTTGAAAGCTGTTCTTTCACTATTTGTCTTTATCCATGTGGGAAAAGGGCATTCAAAATTTGAACCTGGGATACTAGCAAGCCAGGTTCTTCCATTGCAGGTCTAGGACTTCATAAGAGACTTCTCCTTTACTCTACTTCCTCACCTGATGGAAATGTTAGAAAGGACATTCTAAGCCCAAGACTCTGAGGACTCCTTCGAAGGGCTTTTCACTTCATTTTGGACATTCCACCAATGTAGACTATGGAATATCACTGACCCTGCTCCTGGACTAATTTGAAAAGAGAGGATACAGGAGATGAGACAAAAGGAGACCACAAAAGTTAATGGTTAATAACATGAGATATTGTGTTAGGCCTATATAGATTTGATTTCTAATTCGACCATTTACCATTGGACAATAGGGCAATTCACTTAGGCTGCCTGAACCTCGGTTTCTCCATGTGTAAAACTGGCAATAAGAATATCTATTCAGGGGCGCCTGGGTGGCTCAGTCCATTAAGCGTCTGCTTTCCGCTTGGGTCATGATCCCGGAGTCCCAGAATTGACCCCGCAATGGAGCCCTGCATGGGGCTCCCTGCTCAGCGGGGAGTCTGCTTCTCCCTCTGCCCTTCACCCCTCTCGTGTTCTCCCTTTCTCTCTCTCAAATAAATAAAATCTTTGGAAAAAAATACCTATTCAATTGTTATTAATGTGAAGATAAAATAGTATATACAATGTGATTAGAGTAATGCCTAGCATATAGTAAGAGCACAAAAATGCTAGTTTATAGTGATAATGATTATCCATGTGTTTTGTCATCAGATAGAATCCATTTTAGGAAATAGAGGCAGAGAACTGGGTTAGAAAACACAATAGTAGCTACTACTGTTATTCACACATAAGTGCAACCACAGTAGTTTATTGTTCCATATTTCTATGTATAAATTTCCCATCTGTAACTTACAAATCTGGTTATACTACATGTATAAGTTCTGCATTTGGTTCAAAAGTGAAACAAAACAAAATAAGATAGACACCCAACACAGATTTCTACTTACCTGTGTAAAGTGTTAGGCTGCTTACTCCAAATCGGGACAACTGAATCTCAGTTCAGATTTCTTCAAGTTTCAATTGGCATCTTCTTATTGAATCTTTCTTATTTCATCAGGCTTCATCCTCTATGATAATAGTTGCATTGATAAGAGTATAGAAGTAATATTTAATTTAGATGAAAAGTAGCTGTATAACAGCTATATCTTCTTACCTTGATCCAAAGGTTTCATTCTTAAAGTTGGATTCACGTTTTTGTTAACATGTCTGTTTCTCATTTCTTCCACTTTTGTAATTAGTACCATTAGTACCATTCTTTTTACATTTTTTCAGTGCTAGACTCTGCTGTCTCTTGGTCTCAACAGTAGCTGTGGGATTTTAGCCAGCACAATGCAGAGCACATAGTCTTTTATTGTTGTTAACTGTTAGAGATTGCTTAAATATTCCTGCAAATTCCCCAAAGACCAGGAACTCTATGGGACAGAGAAATTAATGTAACATAACTGAGTACAGTATCCATCTCACTAAGAATAGAAGTTATTTAGATCTTTCACTGTGTGGAGTAAAAAAAAGTCTGTTTTTCAAGTATTTTGTATGCATTTACTAAATTTCAAAATAGATTTTATTGCAAAGATACCTGTTTTATTTATGTCACGTTCATGAAAAACAAAGATAAACTCAGCCTTAAAATAATTAGTTTTTCCAGAGGACTTGGCTGTAGCAATCACAAAATGTAAAAGATTTCAATTTAATGTTTATAAATTTTACTGACCATTCCAATCTGTTTCTTTTTTCCTGAAATATGAAGCTGTTTAAATGATTCATTGTAGTAGTTTTCCATTTTAACAAATTTCCACAAATTATGTAGTTTAAAACAGAAATGTATTCTCTCTAGTTCTGGATACTAGAAGTCTGAAATCAAGACATCAGCAGGGCCATGGTCCCTCCAAAGGCTCTAGGAAAAAAAAAAATCTCTCCTTGCCTCTGTCTTTACATGGCCTTTATCCATCTGTGTTTGTCTGTATCTCCGTGACTCTCTTATTCCTTACAAAGAATTGGATTTAGGATCCACCCTAAATGATTCTGGAAGCCCTGTCAAATTATCCCTGCAAATGTAGGAGAATGAAATGTAGGAGAATGAAACCTCCCCAACTCCTTCATTAACACATTCTCTCATTCTATAATACAAAATTTCTGCTTAAAAATCTGAAGAGTTGGTCTACACCAGTGATTTGCAAAACTTGCTGGTCATGAGCAATACTTTACAACCTTTGAATAAAAATTGTGGGTTTCTCTACTAGAAATTTTGATTCGTTGACTAATTGTGGAATCCAGAAATCTATATTATAGACAATTTGCTGAGATGATTCTACCTTTTTGTCCAGCATGGAAAATACTCTAGTCTTTGTGATTATAGAAAATGATAGAGGAACCATGCAGGGTAGCTGTCACCCATTTCTCATGCCAGTGCACTCTATTTTACCATAGCAAGTCATTTAATTATCTTGGAGTTATTTCTTCATTGGTAAAATGAGTGATGAACACGTCTAAAATTCTCCTGTTCAAAGTCACTGTTTGTTCTTGAAAATGTGTGGGTGTGGTTGGAGAATTTCCACTTTGGATCTTTGTAAAGAAAGAAGATAGTATGTTTGAAATGATTTCTTAAGTATCTTCTTGGCCTAGTTATTCTGAAATTATAAGAAAAGCATCAACGGTGGTTATCTTTTTTTAATTTTTTAAAAAGATTGTTATTTATGTATTTGAGAGAGAGTGAAAGTGAGAGAGAATACAGAGGGAGAGGAAGAAACAGACTCACTTCTGAGCAGACAGCCCAATGCGACACTCAGTCCTAGGACCCAGAGATCATGACCTAAGCAGAAGGCAGACACTTAACTGACTGAGCCACCTACGCAGCCCAATGGTGGTTTTCTGTGAATGAGTGCTGGAAGAATAGATGCTTTGTTTCCACTACTTTCCACTATATTTCACATTTGTATAATGAGCATGTATTATCTTTAAAATGGAAAGCTATAAATACATATTGTAGTTTTAACAAGCAAAGATTAAATACCAAGAAGAGAAATATAAGAAATCAAGTGCTACTAAAATAAATAAACAAACAAACAAACTGGAGGAAAAAAATTCAAGAGGCCCGTAACATCAAAAGAAATGCATGTACAGGTCAAAATAAGGGAGAAAAATTGATACAAAGTGGAAGGCATTAGGCTTTCAATGTCAGTATTGTTGGCCTTTCTTTTGATTTTTATATTATGTGTAAGATCTTTGATTTAAATTTTTACTAGAAAATGGTGTTTTCTCTTAAAAAGTTTTTAAGGTGAGATTTGTTTAAAATTAGAATATTTTGAATTTGCCCAACCCACAGAAAATAGATAAAATAATGAAACTGTCATACTGGGGGAGACATTGTCAGCAGCAGTGTCAGAAGGTGGGTATTCTCAGATGAAGACACAGATATAAGAAAACTGGGATAGAATTGCTTACACCTTATTCTTTTAAGACTAACAAATGGAAATATCTGTTCATAAAGTATATACTTCTTTATTTTTACACACACATTTATAAACTGGCAGTTGGAAACTTGCAATAAGAATTTAGATTTTCTGCTTCAAAATTCAAAATTTGAAATTTCTTCCTTAGAAAAAACCAAACCCAGGAGAAAGAGGACACTGGGGGGTGGTTTGACAAGAAAACCAATTTGGCACTTGACAGTTTTATTATTTCCTTTGATTTTCTAAGAGGCTTTGTCTTGAGAGGAAAAGTAAAGATAAACAACTTCAAAATGAATGGGAGAATTTGTCTTTGTGAATTCATAGACAGTGCTTCAGTAGTCAGACCATTCATACAAAAATGACAGATCTTAATTTTGACTGTATGGAAAAAATAGATTATTTAGGTGATGTGAATAATTGAGATCATGCCTTAAATTTTGGGGTAACAATAATTCTGTTAAAAGGAGAAAATCTCCATTACAAACTTAAGTTGATTCAAATATTGGAAAAGTTAGTTAACTTATTATGTTATCTTCTTAGTGCTTGATTTATATCTCAAATCAGAATTCCTCATTATTGACCAGGAAGTGATATAGATAGACTTAGAAATAGAATTTTCTTGTAAATGTACATATATGGCTTTTAGGTCATGTTTGGATATATGACCACTTGAGAAGGCTAGTATGCACAACCCATTTTCTAAGAATTTCTAGACTACTTTTCTGGGTTGCCTAGCAACCAGGAATCCTCAGCATTCAAGGGTTGTCTTCCCTTGGTGAAATGTCAGTCCCCTTATGAATAAGTCCTAAGTGATGTCCTTCAAATTAGGGATAATTTTCACTCAGGGGGTGAAATAGCTTTTACAGAAGTAGACTTAACTCACATGAAAATTCAGAAACAAAATTACAGATGGACACAACAGACCAGGGGAAGACTGGAGGCCACTAAAGTAGCATTGTAATGAACCAGGAAAAGGATATTGATATTTGAAGCCCTTGTAGGTCTAGATATCTCAATACTGAATAATTGTTTATTCATGTAGGGTGCTTATCTCATTGGCAGCAAAGCTAGAGAAGTTTCTATACCATAACCTGAGTAGATATTTCTTTCTCTTTAGCTATCTTGACAGTGATATTACAATCTCTTATTGCAGAAAATCTGCTTTTATGATTTTTACATATCCAATCCACTACCAGATCCTGTTGATTTTCTATTTCTCCTTACCCTCATCATCATTTATACCACAATCTGTGTAATAAGACCTCTCTCTTAGACTTCCAGAATAACTTTATGACTGGCCTGCCTGTATCCAAACTTTCTTCCACTATTCTTCAGACTACACGTTTTCAAAATGCAAATTTAATTACATCAGTCCTCTATCTCCACTTACTTAAAATCTTTAAATTTTTTCATTACTTTTAGGATAAACATAAATGTTATCTTTCACCAAGATCCCTCTTCTTTTCCCAGTTCTGCGGAGCTTCCTCACCCAGTTCTTTTCAACTTCAGGATATCTTAATGCTTTACTCTTCACCCAAAGTACTCTCAGAGTAATATATAATTTTTCTTTCACAGCATTTACCACATCTGAAATTTTGTGTTGATTTATATGATTATTTTATTAGTGTCATTGTTCCTTACTAGACTGGAGGGCTCCATTAAAATAGAAATCAAGTCTATTTTTAATCATCATGGACTTTCCAGTTTCTAGTGCACATAGTCTAACACTTCATAGGTAATCAATATTTTGTTGACTGTATAGAGAGATAAGTATATCCGTTCTCTTATCTTTTGAAAGGAAGTCTGGGGTGAACACTATAATCTGAAATATCTTAACATATCCATAAGATAATTTTTTAACATTCTGAATCAATCTATTTCTTTTTAACAAAAAGAATTAAAAATAGAGTTGCTGGGGCGCCTGGGTGGCTCAGTCGTTAAGCGTCTGCCTTCGGCTCAGGTCATGATCCCAGGGCCCTGGAATCGAGCCCCACATCGGGCTCCCTGCTCAGCCAGGAGCCTGCTTCTCCCTCTTCTGCCCCCCCTGCTTGTGTTCCCACTCTAGCTGTCTCTCTCTCTCTCCGTCAAATAAATAAATCCTTAAAAAAAAAAATAAAAAGAGTTGCTGCCAACCTGAAGTGCTTCTAGCTCATGAAAATATGAAAACACTTTTATCTCCTCAATATCCCAAAGAATATATATTTTTTCATGTTTCCTATCTGTCACACAGGTAATATTAAAAGTCCTCAATGAACTATCATGCAGCCTTGAAAAGAAATAATCTATTTAAAAGCTATCCTTATAGATACTTCCATAAGTCTATTTTTTTACTATTATGCTAATCACCATACATTACATCATTAGTTTTTGATGTAGTGTTCCATGATTCATTGTTTGCACGTAACACCCAGTGCTCCATGCAGAACGTGCCCTCCTTAATACCCAACACCGGGCTAACCAATCCCCCCACCCCCCTCCCCTCTAGAACCCTCAGTTTGTTTCTTAGAGTCCATAGTCTCTCATGCATCAGGGAAATCCAAATCAAAACCTCAATGAGATATCACCTCACACCATAAGTCCGTTTTTATTAACAGAGATAACCCTGATTTATTTTAAGAAAAGTATATAGGGATGCTATCATGAATAAATCATTTATTTTACTCATTTTAGCTCCTAGAATTTTTTGAGATAATATTTTTGGGGTTGGGGGTGGGAAATCAATGATCCAAAGCCAAACATAATCAGTGTGGGACAGGTCACTAATTAAATTTCTAAAATTACCTTCTCTATTAATATTTAGAATTCCTCCTCTGAGTTAGGTGGCATTATGTAAAATGAGGCAAATGAAGTGCTAAACTGAAGAACCAAATTAGCAGCAGGCTTTACTGGTATTTGGGACTTGTAAATTAAAAATCACAAACATTAATTGCATCTTTGTAGTATATAAATTAATAATATAACTTCATCTTCATGTTTAATCATACCATACTAAAATCATTTTATAATTCAGTTATTTTAAGAGCTATTGGGTTTTCTTATGGATCAAAATTATTTTCATAAAGTGTCAGCTTAAGATGTAATTATCTTTGGGGGCGCCTGGGTGGCTCAGTTGGTTAAGCGACTGCCTTCGGCTCAGGTCATGATCCTGGAGTCCCGGGATCGAGTCCCACGTCGGACTCCCTGCTCGGCGGGGAGTCTGCTTCTCCCTCTGACCCTCTTCCCTCTCATGCTCTCTATCTCTCATTCTCTCTCTCAAATAAATAAATAAAATCTTAAAAAAAAAAAAAGATGTAATTATCTTTGGAGCTGTATTTTAGCATTTATTCCACAACTGCAAGAAAAAAAGGGTATCCACAAACTGCCCGAATGTAGCATGTTTACGATTGATACATTAATTAATTAAAGGCCATAATAGAATTTGCAAATGCACAATTTCCTTTAAGCTTAAAGATCTCTTCTTTGGTGATGAGTGGCAAATTTTGGAGCAACTTGAGTTCGTAAGGGTGTCAGCATAATTGGGTTCTAGTGAGAGCTCTCCTCCTGGCTTCCAGATGGCTACCTTCTAGTTGTGGGCTCAAATGGCCTTTCCTAGGTGCATGTGTATGGAGAAAAAGAACATACTCTATCTTTTCCTCTTCTCATAAAGCCATGGATCCTATCAAATTAAGAGCCACCCTTATGACTTTATTTAACCTTAGTTTCATCCTAAATCCTCATCTCCAAATAAAGTCACATTAGAGGTGAAGTGTTCATAATATGAATTTGAGGAATATACAGCTCCATCCATACACTAATGGTTCAAAACTTGTAATAAGTCTGTTACATCCCAAATTATTTCATGATAAAATTTTCCTGCCATAGTTAATAGGCTGCCTGCTTGGAGCAATATTCTCTACAAGGCAAAGACATTTAGAGAACATAAAATATATCTCTCTGAAATCAGTTGTTAAAGAGATTTGATCTGTCGTTTCAGTATAATGGACTCAATCATTTTTTGCCATGTTTGCAGGTTAACACAGTTGGTGAAGATATGATTCACACAGGACAAGTTTCCTGTCTTGCTGTGTTCCTACAAAGATCTGACTCAAGTGTGAGGATCCAATTTAAAACAGGCTCCTTGCTTGCATCAAGATTGAAGAGAGAGGAGGTGGAGGCAGTTTCTGAGCTTTCTTCAGTACGAATGACTTTTATGAAATCAGTCATACCCTCTTTGAAGAGAGCTGAATCTAAGTTTGATTTAGTAGGAACTTAAAAATATAGTTGTAAATTGTTAATAAAGAAATGAATCCCTGGGGATCCTGGCTGGCGCAGTTGGTTAAGTGTCTGACTCTTTATTTTGGCTTGGGTCATGATCTCAGGGTTGTGGGATCGAGTCCCATGTTGGGCTCTGTGCTCTTTGTGGAATCTACTTGTCTCTCTCCTTCTGCTCCTTCACCTGCTTGCTCACTCTCTCATAAATAAATAAATAAATAAATAAATAAATAAATAAATAAATAAATAAATAAATAAAATAATGAATCCCTGATGTAGGGAGAGGTTTATAGTATATGTTGCTGTATTCTGTTGGTTTCTTCCAGGGAAGCATAGCCAGTACTTTACATTTCTTCAGCCTGCCACACTTGAAAGCCAGAGAGACTTGATTTTGGTTTTTCTAAAATGTTTAATGATAATATTTGATTGGAAAATATAAAATCAGAATCCTCAAAGAAGTAGATTCTTAGCTATCTCAAGAAAGGCTGTGCACTCAGTCTTTAGGCTTATATATTCCCATCTTATTGTTGTGATTTTTATCAGCACTCAGAAGAATGCAGGACAACATAATCTGATAACCTAAGCCTGTTCCTCCAGCTGAGCATAAAACATAATGTATATATGAAAACCTTTTAACTGATGCTGTGTGGACTATCTGCTCAAAAAATGTTTTTGCTTAAAACACAAGAGTCAGTTGCTCTATTTAGATGTGGTCTGGAATACATATTCTTGGTGAAGTTCTGGACTGTCCTACTGGAAATGCTAAATGTTTTCCTCATCTAAGCCCTTCCTGAGGAAATTCCTTGCCCCAAATCCTGGAAATCAATTGGATGATCTCTCCTAGCTAAGAGAGAGAATGTGAATTAGTTAACGGCGGGGGAGCTGGTGCTGTGCTCATGGTGGACCATATTTGAGAATACAGGAAACCTGGCCAACAGAGATAAAGAGGATTGGAAGAAAAATGGATCAGCAGCAAGAAACAGAAATAGGAAATCTGAGAGAGAGAAAGGAACAAATTTCCAATAGTGAATTTTCAGGTCCCTCACTCAGTCCCTATGATGGCAAGCTCCTTTCATTTCTTGGTCATGAAAGAATGTGCATTTGGCTATTATACACCTACAAGAACATCTATTTTTAATTCATTTTTGTGGTTCTGTTATTTGCCACCAACCATGTCTAAGAAGAGCTGCCAAGAACATAACTCTTCTGCCCTCCAAGTTCTTCGTTTCTTCTCTCCACAGAGTTTTGTGTATAGCTTGGGAGTGAAGTGAACAAGGCCAATATAGCAATTCTGCTTTTCAATATTGGAAGACCCTATTAGTATGATAGCTCTCCCTATTCCTGACCTTGTTACTGAGGATTCTGCCTGTGGCCCTTTTCCAGAAGGACCTGCAGCAAAAGCCAAGTTATGGTACCAAGGCCAGTTTTAGGCTTTTGATACTTGGCTTGTCATTTTCATCTGTTTTTAGCCCTGGAGTCAGTTAGCCTGTGAGACCTAAGGCAAATATTTAACAAGGATATGCAAGAGCTCTTAAACATAAAGCTATTTTTATTCCCAAGTTCTGTATTAAATCACATGCATATTCATACCAGAAGTGAATCACTGAGATTTATACCATAATCGTATCTTTGATATTTGTTATTGATGCCAATTAGCAATATTATTAGCTCTACTATTCATTAGTCTTTAAGGTAAATCAGTTACAGGACTAAAATTGCTATACTTTGTGTGTGTAATCTAACTTTATGTCACTATATTTGCTTTTTAATCTTCAAAGATGCTGCTTATTTCGTAAACATCATTCCTCAAACATCTATTATCCCCACTGCTTACTCTGTTTTGGATGTCAGGCCATGGGATGCTGATGAAAGAAAATGCACGAGTAGTGACAATTATAGATTCATTCTATGGAGTTTCATTGTGATCCTGCCTGTCATCACATCAACCCTTTTATCCACCTCTCAAATGTCACAAAGCTATTCTCTCACTTATTATTCTTTTCTCTTTGAAACATTCAACCATCCCCCATTTTTCTGCCCTCATTCTTAGTGAAAATATTGCTGCTTATGTTACAAACTGAATTTTGCTAAAAACTCAAATTCCTTGATCTTCCACCTAATAAACTCTCATGTTTCTGTTCAGGCTCTTTGGAGAAGAGTCTGCTACTGTGTGAGCAACTTGAGGGTAGTCATCACGATTTATTCACCCTTATATCTTTGATGCTCAACTAATTTTCTTTAAGGGTTACTTCCAAACATACTCTAGTATATCCATTACTAAAATATCAAAAAAACCCTCTCTGGACCCTATTACTTATAACTGCAATTTAATTTTAGTTTTCTGTCACATAGCAAGTGCTCATCATGTATTCAAGAATAAATATCCTAGTTGTGAATCACCTACAGGATCTAGTCAACTGAGTTCCACATACAATGCCCTCTATTCATCCTGGCTGTTTAATTAATATACAAACTTTCCTTCTTAATCATTGAATCTTAATCATTGAATGATATCTGTTATTGGTATCACTTCATAAGGTAGATTTATACTAAACACACCCATGCTGTATTTGCTTTTTATTTCTTTTCCAAATGTCTGTAATATCATGTCTGCATAACCAAATTGCTAAAAATAACTTTAGTAATGTTTAGTTTATTAAGCATTTACCTTTAATGGTTTCATATGAAATAGATATATTATGGTGACCATAAGAAGGACAAAAACATTTCCCATTTATTGCCCTTATTAAAGGAGTGGCAAAGATATTTCATAATTGTTCCTGTCTATGTTTTATATAGTCTTATGTTCGTTGTCCTAGCATAGTATTCCCATATTGTTAATTTATGGTTTTTATGCTTGGAAATGAGTGAGGCCTTTGTTAAGTGAATTATTGAACAAGGAGGTTTATTTCTTGTTTTTTTATTAATATTGCTAAGACTTTCCAGGCTTTCCAAGTAAGTTATTACCTTAGATATATTATTACATTTTATACAATTTACAATAGTTAAAGAAGACAACCCAGCCCTTCTGAATTGAAACTATAGCCCAGAGAACTTTTGCTCATACATTAATACATTAATGAGTATAATACTGAGAAAAGCAGAGGAAACTATGAAAAGCTTTGATTTGATACTGTGCAGGTTTAAAAGTATATTTCTTGTTTGCTTTGTGTACTTCTAAATTACTAAGGACAATCAACAAATATCTTAAAATTAAGACAAAATGTTCTTTATAACAGAAAATCTTGGATATAATGCTAAATTCATAAAATTACATAGTTCTTGATAATACAAGAGGTGGCTGATTCTTTAAGAATCTTTAAACTTGTAATCTTATGCTTATGATTCTTAAAATTTTACTTAATCTTTGGTTTTGTTGGGTTTTAAGGGTGCTTGACAAGTTTTCTTTTCAGAAATTCTCTAAAACAATATTTTCATGGATAGAAGTGTGGAAAATGTGACTTATGCATCAACCACAAGTTAAAATAACAGAAGAAATAATACCTCGTAGCACTTTGAATGGGAAACTGGTACTGAAAGTCTCTTTTCTGCCTCAGGCCTTCACTTCTGTCCCTGCCACCCACTTCTGACCTATGAGTCACTGACTATTCCAACTTCATTTAAAATCTTTATTAAATTAGTTTGAATCCTAAGCCTTCTGTACTAAGAGAAATTGTGTTGGATTTTATACCTTTAAAACAAAGAATCGCAGTGGAGATTGCAGAATCCTTGGCATGTTTGCATATTTGGAAATGTTGGCATACGTATATTTGTGTATGCAAGTGTGTGTGTGCGTGTGCACACGCTCATATGAATGCAATGGATTTGACACCATCCCCTATCATTCCTTTAGTCTAACGATGGCATGCTCTATTGCTTCTTTAAGATGGAATAACAACACTAATAATGATTAACATTTATTGAGTGTTTATTGTGTGCAAAGTGCCATGCTAATTACTTTGTCACACTCACTAAAAAATTGTCCTCCATTCAGTGGTAAGCTTAGTGTAGTCGCCTGTGTGTATCTTATTCATTACTAATAATGCCTATTATATAATGGGCACTCAATAAACTTTAGTTGAGTGAAAGATTCAATCACACTATATTCTTATAAAACAGACATAACTGTTTCATTATGCAAATGAAAAAAACACTTTGCAAGATTGAGAACTCTCAAAGTTCACCCTTACTCTAAATCCCATGGGTTTAATTACATTATAATTAAATGGAAATAATCACTAGAGACAAACTTTGGACAGGATTCTCAGTTTGATTTACTAATTTCTTTGTGGGGGAAAAAGTTTCTACTAACACATAATTCTTCTTTTGTTATGAAAGAGTAACCTACTAAAACATTTTCCGAAAGTATAAGCATCCACAGTGCTTTGCAACTGTTCCAGATAAATTATGTTAATAAATGGTTTAAAAGGTTGTGGTTTCTTGGTATTGTTTTAAACATATTTGTTGCTTTAGGTTATTTTCATTAAGATATGGAGGGCCATATGCCTATAGTTAAAAAACTTAAGTGAGTGTGTATATATATGTGTGTATATATATACGCACGTGTGTATATGTATGTACATATACATAATTTTTATCTCTATTTTTTTGATGTAGTGTTCCATGATTGTTTGCATATAACACCCAGTGCTCCATTCAATACATGCCCTCTTTAATACCTATCACAAGGCTAACACATCTCCCCACTCCCCTCCCCTCTAGAACCCTCAGTTTGTTTCTTAGAGTCCATAGTCTCTCATGGTTTGTCTCCCCCTCCGATTCCCACCCCCTTCATTTTTCCCTTCTTACTATCTTTTTTTTTTAAACATATAATGTATTATTTGTTTCAGAGGTACAGGTCTGTGATTCACCAGTCTTACACAATTCACAGCACTCACCATAGCACATAACCTCCCCAGTGCCTATCACCCAGCCACCCCATCCCTCCCACCCCCCACCACTCCAGCAACCCTCAGTTTGTTTTCTGAGATTAAGAATTCCTCATATCCGTGAGATCATGTGACACATGTCTTTCTCTGATTGACTTATTTTGCTCAGCATAATACCCTCTAGTTCCATCCACGTCATTTTTTTGATGGCTGCATAATATTCCATTGTATGTATATACCACATCTTCTTTATAGATTCATCTGTTGATGGATATCTTGGCACTTTCCATAGTTTGGCTATTGTGGACATTGCTTCTATAAACATTGGGGTGTGCATACCACTTTGGATCACTACATTTGTATCTTTGGGGTAAATACCCAGTAGTGTAATTGCTGGGTCATACGGTAGCTCTATTTTCAACTGTTTCAGGAACCTCCATACTGTTTTCCAGAGTGGCTTCACCAGCTTGCATTCCCACCAACAGTGTAGGAGGGTTCCCCTTTCTCCACATCCCCGCCAACATCTGTCATTTCCTGACTTGTTAATTTTAGCCATTCTGACTGGTGTGAAGTGGTATCTCATTGAGGTTTTGATTTGGATTTCCCTGATGCTGAGCGATGTTGAGCACTTTTTCATGTGCCTGTTGGCCATTTGGATGTCTTCTTTGGAAAAATGTCTGTTCATATCTTCTGCCCATTTCTTGATTGGATTATTTTTTCTTTGGGTGTTGAGTTTGATAAGTTCTTTACAGATTTTGGATACTAGCCCTTTATCTGATATGTCATTTGCAGATATCTTCTCCCATTCTGTCAGTTGTCTTTTGGTTATGGTGACTGTTTCCTTTGCTGTGCAAAAGCTTTTTATCTTGATGAAGTCCCAAGAGTTCAGTTTTGCCCTTGCTTGCCTTGCCTTTGGCAATGTTTCTTGGAAGAAGTTGCTGTGGCTGAGGTCGAAGAGGTTGCTGCTTGTGTTTTCCTCTGGGATTCTGATGGACTCCTGTCTCACATTTAGGTCTTTCAATCATTTGGAGTCTATTTTTGTGTATGGTATAAGGAAATGGTCCAGTTTCATTCTTCTGCATGTGGCTGTCCAATTTTCCCAACACCATTTGTGGAAGAGGCTGTCTTTTTGCCATTGGACATTCTTTCCTACTTTGTCGAAGATTAGTTTACCATAGAGTTGAGGGTCTATTTCTGGGCTCTCTATTCTGCTCCATTGATCTATGTGTCTGTTTTTGTGCCAGTACCATACAGTCTTGATGATGACAGCTTTGTAATAGAGCTGGAAGTCCGGAATTGTGATGCCACCAGCTTTGCTTTTCTTTTTAAACATTCCTCTGGCTGTTTGGGGTCTTTTCTGGTTCCATAAAAATTTTAGGATTATTTGTTCCATTTCTTTGAAAAAAGTTGGTATTTTGATCAGGATTGCATTAAATTTGTAGATTGCTCTAGGGAGCATTGACATCTTCACAGTATTTGTTCTTCCAGTCCATAAGCATGGAACGTTTTTCCATTTCTTTGTGTCTTCCTTGATTTCTTTCATGAGTATTTTATAGTTTTCTGAGTATAAATTCTTTGCCTCTTTGGTTAGATTTATTCCTAGTTATCTTATCGTTTTGGGTGCAATTGTAAATGGAATTGACTCCTTAATTTCTCTTCTGTCTTGGTGGTGGTGTATATAAATGCCACTGATTTCTGTGCATTGATTTTATATCCTGCCACTTTACTGAATTCCTGTATGAGTTTTAGCAGTTTTGGGGTGGAGTCTTTTGGGTTTTCCACATACAGTATCATATCATCTGCAAAGAGTGAGAGTTTGACTTCTTCTTTGCCCATTCGATGGCTTTTATTAATTTGTGTTGTCTGATTGCTGCGGCTAGGACTTCTAGTATTATGTTGAAAAGCAGTGGTGATAGTGGACATCCCTGCCATGTTTCTGACCTTAGGTGGAAAGCTCTCAATTTTTCCCCATTGAGAATGATACTCTCTCTGGGTTTTTCAGGGATGGCTTTTATGATATTGTGGTATGTACCCTCTATGCCTATACTCTGAGGAGTTTTAATCAAGAAAGGATGCTGTACTTTGTCAAATGCTTTTGACAAAGATCATATAGTTCTTGTTCTTTCTTTTATTAATGTATTGTATCAGATTGATTGGTTTGCGGATATTGATCCAGCCTTGCAGCCCAGGAATAAATCCCACTTGGTTTTGGTGAATAATCCTTTTAATGTACTGTTGTATCCTATTGGCTAGTATGTTGGTGAGAATTTTTGCATCCATGTTCATCAGGGATATTGGTCTGTAATTCTTTTTGATGGGATCTTTGTCTGGTTTTGGGATCAAGGAAATGGTGGCCTCATAAAATGAGTTTGGAAGTTTTCCTTCCATTTCTATTTTTTGGAACAGTTTGTTTGGTACAATTCCCCTGGGAAGCCATCTGGCCCTGGGCTCTTGTTGGGAGATTTTTGATGACTGCTTCAATTTCCTTAGTGGTTATGGGTCTGTTCAGGTTTTCTATTTCTTCCTGGTTCAGTTTTGGTAGTTGGCCATTTGGATGTCTTCTTTGGAAAAATGTCTGTTCATATCTTCTGCCCATTTCTTGATTGGATTATTTTTTCTTTGGGTGTTGAGTTTGATAAGTTCTTTACAGATTTTGGATACTAGCCCTTTATCTGATATGTCATTTGCAGATATCTTCTCCCATTCTGTCAGTTGTCTTTTGGTTATGGTGACTGTTTCCTTTGCTGTGCAAAAGCTTTTTATCTTGATGAAGTCCCAAGGTAGTTGATACATCTCCAGGAATGCATCCATTTCTTCCAGATTATCTAATTTGGGGGCATAGAGTTGCTCATAATATGTTCTTATAATTGTTTGTATTTCTTTGGTGTTGGTTGTGATCTCTCCTCTTTCATTCATGATTTTATTTATTTGGGTCCTTCATCTTTTCTTTTCGATAAGTCTGGCCAGGGGTTTATCAATCTTATTAATTCTTTCAATGAACCAGCTCCTAGTTTCGTTGATCTGTTCTACTGTTCTTTTGGTTTCTATTTCATTGAATTCTGCTCTGGTCTTTATTACTTCTCTTCTCCTGCTGGATTTAGGATTCTCTTGCTATATATTTTCTTTTAGAGCTGCCTTTGCTGCATCCCAAAGATTTTGAACAGTTGTGTTTTCATTTTCATTTGTTTCCATGAAATTTTTTAATTCTTCAATTTCCTGGTTGACCCATTCATTCTTTAGCCTCCATGTATTTGAGTTCTTTCCGACTTTCCTCTTGTGATTGAGTTCTAGTTTCAAAACACTGTGGTCTGAAAACATGCAGGGAATGATCCCAATCTTTTGGTACCAGTTGAGACCTGATTTGTGACCTAGGATGTGATCTATTCTGGAGAATGTTCCATGGGCACTAGAGAAGAATGTGTGTTCTGTTGCTTTGGGGTGGAATGTTCTGAATATGTCTGTGAAGTCCATTTGGTCCAGTGTGTCATTTAAAGTCTTTATTTCCTTGTTGATCTTTGGCTTAGATGATCCGTCCATCTCAGTGAGGGGGTTGTTAAACTCCCCCAGTATTATTGTATTATTGTCAATGTGATTCTTCGCTTTTGTTATTAATTGGCTAATATAATTGCTACTCCCATGTTAGGGACATAGATGTTTACAATTGTTAGATCTTCTTGTTGGATAGACCCTTTAAGTAAGATATAGTGTCCTTCCTCATCTCTTATTTTCGTGTTTGATTTCAAATCTAATTTGTCTGATATAAGGATTGCCACCCCAGCTTTCTTTTGATGTCCATTAGCATGGTAAATGGTTTTCCACCCCTCACTTTCAATCTGGAGGTGTCCTTGGGTCTAAAATGAGTCTCTTGCAGACAGCATATCAATGGGTCTTTTTTTTTTTTTTTTTATCCGATCTGATAGCCTGTGTCTTTTGATTGGGGCATTTAGCCCATTTACATTCAGGGTAACTATTGAAAGGTATGAATTTAGTGCCATTGTATTGCCTGAAAGGTGACTGTTACTGTAAATTGTCTGTGTTCCTTTCTGGTCTATGTTACTTTTAGGCTCTCTCTTTGCTTAGAGGACCCCTTTCAATGTTTCTTGTAGGGCTGGTTTTGTGTTTGCAAATTCCTTTAGTTTTTGTTTGTCCTGGAAGCTTTTTACCTCTCCTTGACAGCCTAGCTGTATATAGTATTCTTGGCTGCATATTTTTCTCGTTTAGTGCTCTGAATATATTATGCCAGTCCTTTCTGACCTGCCAGGTCTCTGTGGATAGGTCTGTGGCCAATCTAATGTTTCTACCATTGTAGGTTACATATCTCTTCTCCCAAGCTGCTTTCAGAATTTTCTCTTTGTCTCTGAGACTTGTAAGTTTTACTATTAGATTTTGGGATGTTGCCCTATTTTTACTGACTTGAGGGGGGTTCTCTGTGCCTCCTGGATTTTGCTGCCTGTTTCCTTCCCCTAATTAGGGAAGTTCTCTGCTATAATTTGCTCCAGTATACCTTCTGCCCCTCTCTCTTTCTTGTTCTTCTGGGATCCCAATTATTCTAATATTGTTTTGTCTTATCGTATCACTTATCTCTCGAATTCTGCCCTCGTGATCCAGTAGTTGTTTATCTCTCTTTTTCTTAGCTTCTTTGTTCTCCATCATTTGGTCTTCTGTGTCACTAATTCTCTCTTCTGCCTCATTTACCCTAGTTGTTAGAGCCTCCATTATTGATTGCACCTCATTAATAGCCTTTTTGATTTCGCCTTGGTTAGAATTTGGTTGTTTTATTTCTCCAGAAAGGGTTTCTCTGGTTTCTTGCATGCTTTTTTCAAGCCCAGCTACTATCCTTATAATCGTCATTCTGAACTCTAGTTCCCACATCTTACTAATTTCCATATTGATTAGGTCCCCTGGCAGTCAGTACTGCCTCTTGTTCTTTTTTTTTTGAGGTGAGTTTTTCTGTCTTGTCATTTTGTCCAGAGGAGAGTAGATGAATGAGAGAACAAAATGCTAACAGGGTAACAATGACCCCAGAAAAATATACACTAAACAAATCAGAAGAGACCTAAAACTGGGGGAAAAGCAAGGGAAAGAAAGAAAAAGAAAAAGAAAAAAAAGATATGATCACATATCCTTAGGCTGCTGAATAGATCAGTGCCACCCACCAGATTTTGGGCATATTTTGGTCTGTTTGAAAAAATTCCCTCCCAAAATTTTAAAGAAAGAAAAACATATATGTACAAAAATAAGGGTAAATATGATGAAGGGATGGAATATGACTGTAAAGATGAAAATTATAAAAGATTCTATAAAAGGAATTGATAAGAAGTTGGTTGAAAAAAACAAAAATTAAAAAAAAAGGGGGAGAATGTGATTAGGCAGTAGACTAGAACAAAGCCATACACTAGAGATTTAGGATATATTTTGGTCTTTTAGAAGAAACTGTATCCCAAAATTTTAAAGAGAGAACTATATATATATATATATATATATATATATATATATATATATATATATATATATACACACAGCAAAAATAGGTTAAGTACAATGAAGGGATATACTATGACTCAAATGAAAAATAAAAAAGATATTTAAAAAAGGGATTGATAAGATGTTGGTTAAAAAAGGGAAAAAGAAAAATTCAAAAAAAAAAAAGAAAAAGAAAAAATTAACTTTGAAAGACTAAAGAATCATGGGGTAAAAAGCCCTGAATTCTATGTGCTGTATTCCCCTAGTGCTGGAGTTCTGCCATTCTCATTGATCTGTAAACTTGGTCTTGGCTGGTTGTTCTTGCTGATCTTCTGGGGGAGGGGCCTGTTGCAGTGGTTCTCAAATGTCTTTGCCTGAGGCAGAATTGTACCACCCTTGTTTGGGGCCAGGCTATGTAATCTTGGGGGGTTTGCTCTTGATAGCTTTTGTTCCCTGCAAGCTTTTGGTACAGTTTTGGAGGACAAGAGTGAAAATGGCAGCCTCCCAATCTCCACACCAGAGGAGATGAGAACTCAGGGCCCCACTCCTCAGTGCGCCGCTAGAGAAAAGCAGTCAGTCACTCCCAACTCCAGGGTCTCCGGCTGCACTCTGTGCTCACCTGGCCTGTGACTGAGCGTTTCTATCTCTGGCACCACACCCCATGTGGAGTTTCCAAACCCAGCCTATTCCTGTGGTGTGCTCCCACACTGCTCCTCCCGGGGGAGGAAGGGGGGGTCTCCCCGGATCTGCTGCTTGTTGGGTCCCTGCTCGAAGAGTAGTGGCCCTACTGTGCTGCGGATCACAGTTTATGACAACCCCGAGCTGAAAGCCTGCTCCTCAGCAACGTCTTTGCAGCCGGCTTCCCCACTCTGATACCTGGGAGCTCTGCCGCACTCAGGCACCCCCGGTCTTTCTGTGACCCTGAGGGTCCTGAGACCACATTGTCCCAGCGAGGGTTCCATCCCCTGCTTAGCCACTGGAGTGACGTCCCTCAGTGGAACAGACTTCTAAAAGTTCTGATTTTGTGCTCCGTGGCTCTATCACTTGTCAGAAGCAGCCGATGGAGGCTCCCTCCCCCGCCGTTTATCTTCCAAAATATCGTTCGGATTCACTTCTCCACACATCTACCTTCCAGAAAGTGGTCGCTTTTCTGTTCAGAGAGTTGTTGCTATTCTTTTCTTCGATCTCCTGTCGATTCTGTAGGTGTTCAGAATGGTTTGATACTTATCTAGCTGAATTCCTGGGACCAGATGAAATTTAGGTCTCCTACTCCTCCACCATCTTGCTCCTCCTCCCCATATATATAATTTAATTTTAGAGTTACTTAATTTTGGAATTATCTGTTGAATAAAGCTATATGGAAAGTGTCTACTCTTGCCTTTGACATGAAGGAATAGAAGGTAAATGCCAATAAAGTAATTTTTTTTTGCCCCTTTAAAAACATGAAGAATGAAATGTTTAAGAATTCAGATATATTTGTTTTCTGGAATTCTCTGGGAAATCATGCCTTCTACAATCAACCTGGAAATATATTGTGGTACATTCCTTGGATTCTCTCAGTTATCATTTTACTCTCCTTACTTTGGGGGATGTTGAAAAGCTTATCAGGAAGATGAATTTTCATTAAAAGTAGAGAAAGTTACTTCTGGAGCTTCAAAGAGAAACTGCATATGCAAAGGCTTGTGTGGCAAAGCAGAGCTCCCAGCTGTGGAAAAATGGGGTGGGGTGGGACAAACTGGGAGTTCTGTGAGAAATCTGCCTTTAGGCATAATAAAAAGAGTGAGTGAGACACAGATAAGGAGGAAGAGAGGGGCATGTTCCTCTTCCAAGGGGATATGTACTGCAGGAATTTGGAGAGACAGGTTGGAAACATTTATGTGAAGACTGTGCTGGGGTGTATGAATTTGGGAGTTATCAGCATATAAATTACAATCAAAGGAGCAAGAATTCATGAACTCACACTGGAAGAGTGTGTAGAGCAATAAGGTAATCCCTGAGAAACACTAATAATAACATTTGTTGTGGTTTAGGTAGAAGTCTAATGCCCACTTCACAAATAAATGAGCTCACAACAAGGACTTGTGGTTCTCCAGAAAATGACTCAATTTTCTAAATTATTTAAGAAATGACTTTTATTATAAAAAGAGTTATCATTTTGGAAAATTTGGAAAATGAAGAAAAGTAAAACAAAAAACCCCAGAATCCTACCAGTCAGAGTTAAGGGATGTTAAACTGTTGACAAGTTTACTACTAATATTTTAATTTGTTCATGCCTATTTGTATGTAGGGACTTTGGTCTTGGCTATATGGTCTGTTTTAACTAATGAAACAGTGGGAAATATGGTATGAATGGGGGCATGAAAAATGCTTGTATTGTGGGGCTTACTTCCTGTTCTTTGGCTCTCTGAGACCACCCTAAGAAAAAGCCCAGGCCATCATGCTGGACGATGAGGCATTGATGAGTCATCTTGGTTGAGACCTCCTAAACAAGTCAGACATCCAACTTGTGAGTGAGGCTATCCAAAGTCATCTAGACCTAGTTAAAGTTGCCCAGACCAGAAGAATATCCCATCCAACCCCATAGTCACAAGAAAAAGCAACATGTTTGTTTCTTTAAGCATCCACGTTTTGGGGATGTGTTACAGAGCAAGAGTCATTTGGTACGATTGCTATTGAAAGAATTAGCAAATAAAGGATTTATTACCTGTATTTAGAAGGCTTGGGTTTATCTTATCTGCAACTGGCTGTGTGGCCTTGGATAATTAACTTCACCTTTCTGAATTTCAATTTCTTTATCTGTAGAATATTTCTCCAGATGAAGTGTAATAATAAATACAAAATTATAAGTTCTGAAACAGCAGTTATTCCTTTTGCTTTTATGGTATTAAAGTAAAACTTTTGTTCTAAGCCATGTTTCCTAGTATCAATTTAATATGATAAGAATCTTATGTGGTTTGTATTGTTATATATCCATTGCAGTGTAGCAAAACATGATCTAGAATCCAGTGGGCTGAAATATTATTTCTATTAATAAGAATAAGTATAAAAGCTCATATTGATGGGATTTGTATCTGATATGCATTGTGTTTTGTCCACTTTATCTCATAGAAAGTTCCCAACCCCTCTATGAAATAGGTATTGTTCATTGTCACCACTTTTTGTGTGAGGAAGCTGTCAGGACTTAGCCTCTAATTCAGGTTTATTCTGAGTTCAGAACCTGGGTTCTGAACCACTAGGTTGCCATGTACCAGAAATAGAGTCCCAAGTTTCAAAGAAAAAAACCAACCGAGGAAGCCCTTGAATAATTCTCAGATCACTTGGGGCATTAATCTGGCAACACTCTATTCACTTAGGGCTCTTTTCAGAGTGATTCCACACTCTCAGATCTCCTCTACAGAGAGTGCATAGGACAATTTAGGATGCTTTATCTAGTCTCCATAACTTTGAATCTGTGACAGATGCAAAGTACTCCCAACTCACCTCCAATTAAACAGCACATCATTTTTGGAAAATACATTTTTTCTGCATGGATTTATCATTTCTTCTTAAGCCCTCTTTCTCTCCATTTTATGTCAGGTGGTTTGTACCAGTGTTAAAATTTAAACTTCAAAAATGATTCCTATTAGGCTTACTACCTCTTTTTTTTTTTAACATAAAATTCTCCTTTGAAACTGACCTCTGTCCTGACCCTTGCTGTAAAGTCAGGTGCTACTGACTCACCAGATAGCAGGTCAAAAAATGTAAATATGGCACCAGCCTAATGGTTTATCTGAGCTTGTTGTAAAAAACTAAACTTTTTCAGATTTTTCTCCTTGCCAAAATAAATATTTTTGATCTTAATGATTTCAGTTAAAGCCAAAATAAGACAACATATAACTCATGATAATCCAGAGCCAGAAGAAAACAAAAACCACATTAGCTTCCAGAAACTTATTTCTATTATTCTTTTCTCTTTTTGCACCATTGACCCCTCCAAGTCAGTCCAGGGGCAAAATTACTAGGAGCATTCGAAAGTTTAAATAGTTGAAATGATTTTTTCTTAAGGTTCAGTTGTGATGTTACATCTGTCATAGATACTGAAGTACACCTCAATTCTTGATTCATAAATTACCTATAGGTTAGTACTGATAGCAAAAGGTATTTTTCCTCTCTAAAGTGCAGCCTTTAAAATAATGCATCATTGGGTACCTGGGTGGCTCAGTTGGTTAGGTGGCTGCCTTCGGCTTGGGTCATGGTCCTGGGGTCCTGGGATTGAGTCCAATGTCGGGCTCCCCCTGCTCTGCAGGGAGCCTGCTTCTCCCTCTCCCTCTGCTGCTCATCCTGTTTGTGCTCTCTCTGTGTGTCAAATGAATAAATAAAATTAAAAAAAAAATAATGCATCATTGCTGGCTTTTCCCTGTGACAGATGTTACCAGATGTAATGTAAGTAGGGATGTCACAATAAGGTACCATTTGAGAATCTGATAACTAAGGGATATTTGGATGCATTTCAGGTTTACTTTTTAAAAATGAACTGTAGTTAAAAGAAGTTTGACTTTGATCTATTGCCTTAGTACACATATTTTCATAAACTAAAAGCAAGCAAATTCTGCCATAATATTTAGTAAAAAACCACAAACCTTGCATATTATCATCCACAAGTTATCAAATTTTATTTTTCTTGAACAACTCTGAGTAGCTTAGATTTTCCAATCATTTTATTCTTTTGTTTCATGTCTTGCTACTCCTAACACTTGTCCGTTTATTGTTATTTAAGCCTTGGTCCCACATCATTTTGTATTATACTTCTGTTTTGCTAGCTTTCTTGTCTTTAAGAGTTTGAATTCCTCAAAGGTGGAGATTGCAATTGGCCCTCTGCCACCAGTGCCCAATTGTGGGATTTATATATGATGTGTCTTAAAAGATATGTTGAATAAATTCATCATTTTATCATGTGTCTGACTCTCCCTTTCTCTTCATGTTTTTCTATTGCTTCAACCTTTCTCTCTTCTCACTCTTCAGTTTTTTAAATCTGCCTGGGATTCTAACATGTCTGAGGCTCAATCTTTTGTTCTCATGTAAGGGGCCTAATGTTTCTGTCCTCAAGGTTCCCTGAAGAATCATTACTATTTTCTCAGATCCTTGCACAACAGCTTAATTATTCTATTTCCTTCTTCAGCTAGTACTTCCAGATCTTTAAATAGCTCTATTCCCTTACTTTTCTACTAGGTTCCAAAGCACAGATGAGATGGAAGAACCAAAGCTGAAGTTAAACAATCTGGTGGCCATCCCAGTAGAGTAAGTTTCTTGTTCCCTGTCACTTTACTGGAGCAAAATTTATGATCTACAGGTAATTTCTCTATCATCGGATTAACTCTTGGCCTTGAGCCCAAGGAACAATCAACAGTGTAAATGTGCATCAGCTGTTAGTTATGCTTTGCCTTACATGCCAGCAGTCTATTTGTTCTAAATGTCCAGCTGGTGGTCAGCCACTTGGCAGGCTCACACCAATATGGCGTTAACCAAGTTAATCCCCCCTCATCTGGTTCTGGAAATTGATCCATGCATATCTGATTCATTACTTTGAACAAACCTCTGATCAAGGGACTTGAGAACCACAGGTGGCCATTTCAGCTGGGAGAAACAAGACCTTGTAGAGATGGTTTCTTTAGAATCAACAGACAAGCCAATTTAATAGTACTTGCATCTGATTTCTCATGTACAGCAAGTGTTATAATTCTTACTTTATTGTAATCATATTTACCTCATCAGGTAAGGACTAAATGTGTGCATTTTTGGCATTGTGCTAAATATTTTATCATTTACTTTTCAAAATAACCCTACGAAGAAAAGAGACATACAGTTCCCACGTTATAGATGAGAAAGAGACTGTAAAGTAAAGACACTTGCTGGTGGTCACACAGTTTTTAAGTCATAGAACTGAAAAAAGGACCGATTTTATTTGGTGCTAAAGTCTGTATTTCTTTAACCCTATGCTAGTGTGTCTGTGGGGACTAAGAAACCTGGTTGCTACATGGGGCATTTTGGAAAAAGTTCCAGATTTGCAACTGAAAATTGCATTTTTTTTTAGTTCATACTTCATTGCCTAATTTCACCTAGAACAAGTCACTTAACCTCCCTGGAATTCTGCTATAACATACCATTTGGAGCTTATTATGAAATGAAATCTGGATGCAATTCAGTTTTATTTTTTTAAGAACTCTAGTTATGAGAAATTCTGGTTGGCTTGATTGACTACATTTGTATTTTTCATTGAATAGAAATGGAATCAGAGTTGCTATTAACATGGCACATGGAATTATTTGCAATCTGATGGCAGCAGTGTACTTCACTCTCATCTCTACTTTTGTATCCTCATTTTCCCAGTAAACACCCTATTAAAGATACTGAATTGGTCACTATATACTTCAAATATGCTCTTATCTTTTATACCTCTGAGTTTTTGCACACTCTTCCTTAATCTAGGCAAATCACTTAAAACAGTGTTAACAGTGCTTCAACAAAGTAAGAGTTAATATGTTATTATTAAATTATTTTATTCCTGGCAAACTGCTCTTCAACTTTTAAGAGCCAGTTAAGATACTGTTTTATCTGTGACTCTATGTATTAGTAAGAAATTCTGTTGCATGTCACAGAAAGCCCAACTCAAACTGACTTAATGCAATAAAAAAGAAAATGCATAAATAATAGAGGGACTTTGTTGATTCATGTAACTGAAATATTCAGGAGTACATCAAATCCATCAGTATTCTTGGAGCTCAATCTCTCTTTGTCTGTTAGTTCTACTCTTCCTCATTTGCTTTATTCCCTTAGTCTCCTGAGGTGACAGTAGGACTGGCTACAATACTAGGCCTGCAAAGTTCACGATGAGCTCAAAAACAGTGTTCTTTCTTGTAGTTATTACACAGGCTCTTAGATTTACTCTGATCATATCCATTTGTATCCCATATCTGTTCCTGAAGCAATCACTGTGGCCTGTAAGAAGAAAGGATCTATACTTACCAGGCATAGTTTAAGAATCTACTTTCGAACAAGTTGTTCTACCAAGCAGCACACTTTTTTTACACCCTTACCTATCTAGTCTGTGAATTTATTCAGTGCTAGAACTGTGTTTTGTGCTTTCATGCACTCCTGGAGATTATGCTGATGGCAGGCACATAGTTGATTCTCAAAAATGAGTTGGGTGGGTTCATGGACTTATGAAAGTCAAGTGTCTGATTGAAAGACCTTGACAGTGTAGTAAGGCAGTAAATTTGATTCAACTAATATTAATAAACCACCTATAATGTGCCAGGCAACAAACTGTTAAGAAAACAGCAGTGAATAAGAGAAATCACCTCTGTTCTAATGGAGTTTACAGCCTGTTATAGAAAGCCAACTAGCAATTATAAATAAATGGCATTATAATAGAGACTAAAAGGGCTTTTGGGAATTTTGGAGCAAATGGACTAATCTAGATTAAGGATCTAGGGAAACTTCTTGCCAGGTTCACCTTTAAGCTGAACGCTGTGAGGATGAGTAGATTAAGGTAAGAGATCGTTGAGAACCAGCAATGTATGTTCAAAGAAATGAAAGAAATTCCAAAGGGGTGGTCAGGATGAAGGTGGCTTAGGCTGGAAAGGGGCTTGAACATAATTTCTAGAATTATGTGTCTGATCCTAGGAGAAATATAAACCCTTTGAAAACATCATATCTGAATTTTATGGTCATAACTATATCAAAGGCAGATACATACAAAGTTGTATGCTGTCTGTAGAGTCACCGAGAAGAGTTTACAAAAGTTATGTTTTCTACACTATGAAGAATGAGTAGAAGGTTTCATCACAAAATGAGTCACAGAAAGACATCAGTGCAGTAGCATATTTATGCAAAGGACTCATACTGTTCTGGTATGGTAGACTTTGAATATATGTTTGCAGGATACTATCTGTTGAGACCACTGGAGATGAGCCTAGAAAGATAGTGACAGTAAGTGAACCATCTTTGTTTTCCACCTCAAAGAATCTGAATTTTATCCTATAGTCAGTGGGGAATCTTTTAAATAATGGTCTTTCTCCTCAGATTCTCTCAGTTGTTTCTTACAGTAAATTCTGGAACTTCCAAAGATAAAGATAAATAAATATGGGCCTAAATTATTTTTTTAACTTAGCTGGAAAGACCAGCAAAATAATTTACACAAAAAATCGTTCAGATTATGATATTGCAATGCTCCTTGAAATTTCTCATAACATAGATCATGAAATTGCTGACCTTCAAAAGACCACATTTGACGTCACCCTGTAGTCCTAAAATAACTCTTTGCTTCGTAGTTTTATTGCACAATACATTTTCTTTGCGCTCACACTGTAGAAGTTCACTGTTGTTTTGTAGGCAGCTGCCCTTTCCCTTTATAAGGGAAAGTAGCATTTTATCATCTACCAAAGATCATTGTTGAGGAAATAAGTATTATCACTCTGCCAATGGCCTATTTTAACTACCTTCCTTGAGTAGTAATCAGAAACGGGCTGAATAAAAAGAATGGAAAATTATTTCAAACAAGTCTGTTTATAGTACATAGAAAGTAAGAAAAGTAACTGTCTTGACTGTTTATTATTGGCTGGTTTATTATTATATAGTAGAATAACATGCTCTTGAAAAGTTCTTGAAAAGGAGTGGACTGCAAATATCACTTGCTAAATCATCCAGAAACATGGAAACTATATTGGTATGATTTTAGTTTTTTTCATATATAGAATTTATTAGGTACCTTTACAAATCTCATTTCTTAGAGACAGCTGTGTTAAAAATAGCTTGCTCAAGAATAAAAGTTTGCCTTTAGGCATCAGCTCCTTTCAGCCTTACATCCTAGGTACCTACTCCTGCTTGTTTCCTCAATCACTATTCAGGCATCACACTTTATCTGTCCCTTCTCAAACAACCTTATTTATTCCAGTCATAAAACGTTACCTGTCTGTACTATTTCCCCCGATTCCTGGGTAGGGAGTTGTTGTAATAAATGAGAAAAAATGCTAATGTGTGGTGCAATAATTTTAAGTAGAAATTTTTCATGATTATGTTTTGGTTTAAGAAAGTTCTGATGAAAGTGGGCTGGATGGATTAAAAAGTATAACTAGTGGGTTGCTATTGTAATAATATAGGTATAAGATGGTGAGACAGTAAGAAAGTTATAGTTTACATACACACATCATATGGAATTTGTAGAGCTGATTTCTATAGTAAATGAGGAAGAAGAAAGAAAACAAGTGGCAATAATAGGTAAGAATGTGAACAGTGGGAGGATATTGACTCAACAACACAGAAAAGGAAGTACATTTGGGATAGGGAAATATAATGAATAGAGTTATAGATATATGCATATTAAGATGTTTTGGGGGATATCTAAGTGGGGTATACAATAAGCAATAAAAATGTGTCTACAACCCTAGAACTATAAAATGAGATTTGATAATCATCAGTATTATGGGTATACAATTGTTGAGCCCATGGGAATGGATATAATGGGAGAGTTTATGAAACAGGAAGCATGTAGACCTGAGAACAGATGCAAGAGTTCTGGTCACCTTTGGATATTTATTATTGGGTTCTAGGCTAAGCTTTAAAGATGTCGTGGTGAAAACTATAGACATGATCCCTCCTTCAAAGAGCTTGGTATCCGCTAAGTTCCAGTTAAATGTTGGTGAAAATAAAGCACAATTTTCTACCATCCAAAAAAAAAAAAGACCTTGGTATCTAGTTCAGGAGACAAACAAGTTCTCAGAATGATATTCATCATAACTTATAAGTTTTTAATGCCATCACCATTACAAAAGAAAATTCCAGTATGTTATGAGAGCGGGTAGGTAGAGAAAGTCACCTAAGTAGAAGAGAGTGAAAAATAGATGGACAATTGTTTATTCCAGGGCAGTTCTTGATCTTCTTTTCTTAGTATTTCTTAATATGGACCGATTGCTTTTTGGTCCCTTATACTTCCTTCACTTTATGATATTCATTTTAATTTGCTTAAATATATCTTCAAGTAAAAATAAAATGAGTGAATTATAGATAATTTTGTATTGTCCACATCTTGATTACATCTACATAATGTCTGACTACATGTTTCTAAGTCAAAACCATTTGATCTCAGAACTCTGTGACCCTATTTGAATTCAGTTGTGCTATTGATAATTTCAAATTATAATATGATTCTCACTCCATTGCATGTAATCTTCATCTGTTTCCCCCTTTCCTTGCTCTCTTGTGAATCTTTAGTAGTTTCTCTATTCATGGTATACTTAAATTTTACAACAGTGGGGTTAGTGTTTGACATTTTCCTCTCGTAGCAATCTATGTGTTTTGATGCTTTAAATTTGTAGTGTTACTTTTTTTCAATTGTGGGACATTTTTTTAGCTTGTTCTATTGTATTTCCTTTTTTTATTTTTATTTGTGAAATACCTTTGGGATGGATGTCCTTTATTGATTCCATCTCTTCAGAGTTCTCTATTTTATGTCTTTTAGGACTATTTTTATGCTTTTTTAATTTTTTTCTTAAAACTTCTTCAATCCATTGAATATTTGATGCACTCAAAACTGTCTGTACTACAGAGGTATAGATTGAAGCATAATAATCACCTATGGCCAAACTTAAACATTATCTATAGCAGTGAAGTTTTTTATGGTCTTTTGCCCACATTCATTCTCCCTATAAAGGCAATGGCTTCTAATTTTTAAAAATTTTTCTTTTATTTATAGTTTAATAAATACATATTCTAAGCAATATATAGTTTAGTTGTGCATTTTTTTTTTATTTACCAGAGAGAAAGAGAGAGAGAGCACAAACAGATGGAGCAGCAGAGGGAGAGGGAGAAGCAGTCTCTCTGCCAAGCAGGGAGCCCAATGTGGGACTCGATCCCAGGACCCCGGGATCATGACCTGAGCTGAAAGCAGACACTTAACCAACTGAGCCACCCAGGTGTCCCAAGTTGTGCATGTTTTTAGACAGTTAAGAGATGGGGTCCAAGATGACAGCATAGGTAAAAATCTGAACTCACCTCCTCCCAAGGTCATATCAAATCTACAGCTATATCTGGAAAATTAGTTTTGAAAAAGACCTGGAAAGTAGCTGAATGACAACTTTACAACAAATGATAAAAGGAAGGGCCATGTTGAGATGGGTAGGAGAGGCAGAGATGATGTGGTCTTGCCCAAAATCTCCCACACTGGCATCGTGACCCACAATCAGAAGGAATCTCACAAATATGGAACTTACTAGTGACAGGCCCCCAAATGTCTAGCTTTGAAAACCAATAGGGCTATGTCTAAGAGATGTAAAGGACTGTAGGGAACTGAGATACTATTCTCTTTTTTTGTAAGATTTTATTTTTTTATTTGACAGAGAGAGACACAACGAGAGAGGGAACACAAGCAGGGGGAGAGGGAGAGGGAGAGGGAGAAGCAGGCTTCCCACTGAGCAGGGAGCCCGATGCGGGGCTCTATTCCAGGACCCTGGGATCATGACCTGAGCCGAAGGCAGACGCTTAATGACTGAGCCACCCAGGCACTCCCTGAGATACTATTCTTAAAAGGCTTGCATGCAGACTCACTTGCCCCAGTGCACAAGGCAAAAGTAGTAGTTTGAAAAGTGCCTGGACAATATGTGAGGGACATTGATTTGTTAATTTTAAAGCATCTTTTTTAAGGGGCAGGGGCCTGTTGGGACTCTCTCCAGCGATGGAGGCACTGGGAAGTGAGTCTCTGTACTTTCCTGCTGCCCTACTAAAGCCACCAGGTGTGCCTTGCCCCTGCACTCTCTTGATGCCTCCATAAAGCCAGTGGGCACACCCCAAACCCTGCACTCCCCTGCTGCTTTCCCAAAGCCAGTGGGAGCACAGAGTCCACATGGGCGATGCCCCTTGATTACCTGCCTCTGGTGGCCCTGGGGTCTTGCATTTCTGGGCCTCATGGGACTGAAATAAGCAGAGACTGTTTTTGGCAGGCCACCACCCCCAGGGCACTGCACAGATAGCAGGCTGAACCATATCCCCACTCTTCTTGTGACCCACTCCCTGGAAGGGGAATAGCTGTTTTCCCCAATACACAAAAACAAACACAAAGTCAAGCAAAATGAAGAAACAGAGGAATATATGTTCCAAAGGAAAGAACAAGATAAAACTCCAGAAAAAGAAAAAAAAGAAACTTAAAGAAACAGAGGTAAATACTTTGCTTGATAAGGAATTCAAAATAATAGTCATAAAGGTCTTGGGAGAAGAATGGATGAACACAGAACTTTAATAGGGAGATAGAATATATAAGAAAGTACCAAACAGAAGTCACAGAGCTGAAGAATGTAATAAACTGAAAAATACACTAGAGGGGTTCTATAGCAGAGTGGATGGAAACAGAAGAAAGAATTGGCAATCTGGAAGACAGGGCAGAGGAATTCACCCAAATGAAATAGCAAAAAGAAAAAAAAAGAATTTAAAAAAGTGAAGATTGCTTAAGAGACCTAAAGGACTGTATCAAGTAGAATAATATTCACATAATAGGTGTTCCAGAAGGAAAAGAGAGCAGAGGACAGAAAAGAATAGTTGAAGAAATAATGGCAAAAAAATGGCTATAAACTTAACCTGTTGAAGGAATAGACATTCAGATCCAGAAAGCCTAGAAAGCTCCAAATAACCCAAAGAGATCCTCACCAGGACATGTGATAATTAAAAAAAAAAATGTCAAAAGTTAAAGATTCTTAAAAGCAGTAAGAATCTTAAAAACAACCTGTTACATACAAGGAAACCTCTCTTGTAAGACTATCAGCAGAGTTTTCCATTGGAAATGTGCAGACCAGAGAGTGGCATGATATATTCAAAGTGCTGAAAGCCAAAATCTTCCAAACAAGACTATTCTCACTGGCAAGGCTATCATTCAGTATTGAAGGAAAAATAAAAGTTTTCCAGATAACCAAAAACTATGGTAGTTAACTGACAATCTCTAGCCATATGATTTCACTCATAGGTGGAGTTTAAGAAACAAAACAAAAATGAGCAAAGGGGGAGAAAAAAAAGAGGCAAAGCAAGAAACAGACTTTTAACTACAGATAACAAACTGATGGTTACCAGAAGGGAGGTGAGTTGGGGGGGGGGGAATGGGTTAAACAGGTGATGAGGATTAAGGAGTCCACTTGTGATGAGCGTCAAGTGTTGAATCTCCATATTGTACGCCTGAAACTAATATTACATTGTATATTAACTGGAATTTAAATAACTTAAAAGGAAAAAAAAAAGCCTCTACATCACACCTTTACATTGGTCTTGTAAGAAATGTTAAAAGGACTTCTTTAAGTGGAAAAGATAGGGCACTAATAAGTAATAAGAAAACATGAAAGTAAAAATTTGCTGGTGAAGATAAATATATATTAAAGCTAGCAGACTAATCACTTACAAAGCTAGCATGAAACTTAGAAGACAAAAAATAGTAAAAATTCCTTCATTTAAGGAATAAAAACCTGTGGAATTTGACATCAGTCATAAAAGTGGGGGAGGAGAAGTAAAAATGTAGAGCTTTAGAATGCATTCAAACTTTCTATCAACTTAAAATAGACTGGTACATATATAGGTTGATACACATAAGCCTCATGGTAACTACAAAGCAAAAACCTAGAGTAGATATACAGAAAGTAATGAGAATGGAATTTAAGCATAGCACTAAAGAAAGGCATCAAACCACAGGGAAGAGAGCAAGAGAAGAAGAAACAGAGGAACTACAAAACAGCCAGAAAACAACAAAATGACAATAAGTACAATACCTATCTATAATTACCTTAAGCATAAATAGATTGAACTCTTCAAGAAGACATGGAGTGGAAGAGTGGATTAAAAAAACAAACAAACAAACAAAAAAAAACCCTCTATATATTGCCTAAAAGGCTAACCTCAGATGAGAGGGCACAAAGACTGAAAATAAAGGGAGCGAAAATCTTTTATGCAAATGGAGATGAAAGAAAGCTGGGACAGTGATATCAGACAAAATAGACTTTAAAACAAAGTCTGTAGGGATGCCTGGTTGGCTCAGTTTAAGCATCTAACTTAGGTTCTGGTCATGATCTCAGTGTCCTTGGGCCCTGTGATCAGTGGGGAGTCTGCTTCTCCTTCTTTCCCTCTGCACCTCTCCCGACTTGACTCGTGTTGGCTCTTGCTCTCTCAAATAAATCTTTTTTAAGTGATGCCTGGGTGGCTCAGTCAGTTAAGCATCTGTCTTCAGCTCAGGTCATAATCCCAGGGTCCTGGGATCAGGTTCCTCATTTCTCTCTCTGCCTGCCATTCCCCCTGCTTGTGCTCTCTCTCTCTCTTCTGACAAGTAAGTAAAATCTTAAAAAAAAAAAAAAATCTTTAAAAAAAAGACTAATAAAAGAAAAAAATGGACCATACATATACATAATGATAAAGAGGTCAGTCCAGCAAGAAGATATATTATTTATAAATATTTAGATACCCAACATAGGAGTACCTGAATATATAAAACAAATATTAACAGACCTAAAGGGAGAAATTGAAAGCAAGTCAATAATAGTAGGGGACTTAAATCCCTACTTACATTAATGGATAGATTATCAAGACAGAAAATCAACAAAGAAACATCAGTCTTAAATGACACATTAGATCAGAGGGACATAATAGATATATAGAGAACATTTTATCCAAAAGCAGCAGAGTTCTTAAGTACACATGAACATTCTCCAGGATAGATTATATATTAGGCCACAAAACAAGTCTCAATAAATTTAAGAAGACTGAAATCCTATTGAGCATCTTTTCCAGCCAAAATGGTATGAAACTAGAAATCAATTACAAGAGAAAACTAGAAAAATCACAAAGATGTAGTGATTAAAGAACATGCTACTGAACAAACAATAAGAGATCATGAAGAAATCAAAGAAGAAATATAATACTTTGAGACAAATGAAAATGGAAATACAACAAACCAAAATCTATGGGATGTAGCAAAAGCAGTTCTAAGAGGGAAGTTCATAGTGATATAAGCTTATCTCTAGGAAAACCAAAATTCTCAATCTAACCTTACACTTAAAGGAACTAGAAAAAGGAGAGTAAACAACACCCAAAGTCAGAAAAATGAAAGAAATAAAAGATCAGAGCAGAAATAAATGGAGTAGAGACTAAAAACACAGTAAAAGAGATTAATGGAACTAAGAGCTGGTTCTTTGAAAAGATAAAATTGAGAAAGCTTTAGCTAGATTCACCAAAGAAAAAGAGGGCCCATATAAATACAATCAGAAATAAAAGAGAGAAGTTACAACTAATACTATAGAAATGCAAAGGATCACAAGAGACTACTATGAACAATTTTATAGCCACAAATTAGACACCTAGGAAAAAAAATGGATACATTCCTAGAAACTTATAACCTTCCAAAACTGAATCAGGAAGAAATATAAAATCTGAATAAACAAATTACTAACAAGGATATTACATCAGTAATCAAAAACCTACCAACAAATTAAAGCCCAGGACCAGATGGCTTCACTGATGAATTCTACCAAACATTCAAAGAAGATTTAATATCTGTCTTCTCAAACTCTTTCAAAATTTGAAGAGGAGCAAATGCTCTTAAACTTCTTTTATGAGGCAACATTACCCCGATATCAAAACCATACAAAGACACCACAAAAAAAAAAAAAAAAAGAAAATTACAGGCCAGTATCACTGATGAACAATGGTGCAAATATCTTCAATGAAATATTACCACACCAAATTCAACAATGCAGTAAAAGAATCCTACATCATGATTAAGCGGGATTTATTACCATGATGCGGGTAATCAATTAAGGTGATATACCACATAAACCAAATGAAGGATAAAAATCATATGAACATCTCAATAGATGCAGAAAATGCATTTGATAAAATTCAGCATCCATTTATGATAAAGCCTCTCAACAAAGTGTGTATAAAGGAAATGAATCTCAACCTAATAAAAGTCATATGTGACCAGCCCACAGTTAACATCTTTTACTCTAGGATCAGGAACACGACAAGGATGCCCATTTTCACCACTTTTATTCAACATAGTAAAAAAAATTTTATTCAACATAGTAATAAAAAATAAAAAAATAGTAAAAAAATAAAAATAAAAAATAAAAATTGCATAGCAATTAAGCAAGAAAAAGAAATAAAAGGTATCCAACTTGGAAAGGAAGAAGTAAAACTACCATTCTTTGTGGATGACATGATTTTATACATAGAAATCCCTAAAGACTCCACCAAAAAACTGTTAGAACTAATAAATGAACTCAGTCAAGTTACAGAGTACAAAATCAATATACAGAAATCTGTTGTTTCTATACATTAACAGCTAACTATCCCATCTATAGTTGCATCAAAATGAAATACCTAGGAATAAATTTAACCAATGAGGTGAAAGATCTGTATATTGAAAACTAGGACACTGATTAAAGAAACTGAAGAAGATACAAATAAATGGAATAATATTCCATGCTCATGGATTGTAAGAATCAATATTGTTAGTGTCCATACCCAAAGCAATCTTCATATTCAATGCAATCCCTATGAAAATTCCAGTGACATTTTTCATAGAAATAGAATAAACAATCCTAAAATTTGTATAGAATCACAAAAGATCCTGAATAACCAATGTAATATTGAGAAAGAACAAAGGTAGAAATATCATGCGTCCTGATTTCAAACTATATTACAAAGCTATAGTAATCAAAACAGTATGATATTCACATGGAAACAGACACATAGATGAATGGAATAGAATAGAGAGCCCAGCAATATGTAAGAGATCCCATACATATATGGTCAGTTAATTTATGAAAAAGGAGCCAAAATGGGGAAAGGACAGTCTCTTCAGTAAATGGTGTTGGGAAACCAGAAAGCCATATGCAAAAGAATGAAACTAGACTACCATCTTACACTATACATGAGAATTAACTCAAAACGGATAAAAAACTTGAATGTGAGAACTAAAACTATAAAATTCCTAGAAGAAAACATAGGTGGTTATCTCCTTGTTATTAGTCTTGGTGCTGATTTATTGGATCTGACTCCAAAAGAAAAGGCAACAGAAGAAAAGATAAACAGGTGGGACTACATCAAACTAAAACATCTATTTGGCAAAGGAAACCATCAAATGAAAAAGCAACCTTTGGGAAAAAATATTTGCAAATCATATATTTGATGGAGAGTTAATATCCAAAATGTAAAAAGAAGTCATATGCTTAATAGCTAATCAATTAGAAAATGGGCAGAAAAACCTGAATAGACATTTTTCCAAAGATGACATATAGATGGCCAATAGGCAATGAAAAATGTTCAATATCACACTAATCATCAAGAAAAATGCAAATAAAACCAATAACCAGAATATGGAGACAATTTAAGTGCCCATCAATGGATGAATAAAAATATATTTGTGTGTGTGTGTGTGTGTGTGTGTGTGTGTATAATAGAATACTACTTAGCCATAAAAAAATTGGCTGTTTACAACAACATGGATGGACGTTGACAGTATTATGTTAAATAAGTCAGCCAGAGAAAGACAAATACTGTATGATGATTTCACATATATGTGGAATCTAAGAAACAAAATGAAACATAGATACAGAAAACAGAATAGGGAATAGGTTTTGGGGTAGATGAAATGTGTGAAGGGAATCATAGAGTACAAACTTGCTGGTAAAAAATAAATAAGCCATAAGGATAGAACATACAGCATAGTGACTATAGTCAATAATATTGTGTGCCTATTTGAAAGTTGCCAAGAGAGTAAATTTTAAAAGTCCTTATCATGAGAAAATAAAATGTAACTGTGTGGTGATGGATGGTAACTAGACTTATTGTGGTGATCACCTCCTGTTTCACGGGGTTTACAAATATTGAATAATTGTTATACATGCGAAACTAACTTAATATGTAATATGTAAGTATACCTCAATAAAAATGTATTTAATAATATTCTGAAGTACATTTGTTTTAGTCAACAACATACTTTTAATGTCTGTTAATTTTGCCACATCTATGTTTTGGTTTTTTTTTTTTTTTTTTCTCATTCATATGAGGCATTCCTTGTATGAATGTATAAGTTTGTCAGGCACAGGTAAACCAGCAGGAGTAGAGCTTAAAATCTGCCCAAGCTACTCCTCCTCAAGTCCAAGCATCAGTCCAAAAGAGGGTTCCTTTTTTCTGCTATTGTCTACCTAGAAGGAAGATTCTTAAATTTTATGCACAGGTGTCATATGAGGTATGAAATTAATGGGGGCTGATTCCATAATTGCCTTATTTTTTTTCCTGTCCATAAATTTTTAAATTATTGGGTTTTGCCAGAATTTTTGTTTTGTTTTGAGGAACAATGGTTTTATGAAATATCTTGTATAGGTGTCCGTGTGCATGTTTCTTTCCATGTGTGAACATCTGTAGGGTGCAATTACTGGGCAATAAGGTATGCATTTTTAAATGCTCAACATTACAAGAAAATACCAAATTAACATTTACTAATTTGTATTTCCATCAAATTTGTGAACATTGCCATTATTCTGTAACTTTGACAGCTGTGATGCTGTTAATGCTTTTAATTTTTGTCAACTATTTAATTGGACCATGGTCATCTTGTTAATTTCCATGAAAAATGCATCAAAATTTTTAATAAGACTCCATTTAGTCTAGAGATCATTTTGGGGAGAATCAATAATACTATGATCAAGAAAGTAATAAATCTTTTTGTAGCTTTTTATTGTTATTGCTCATAAGTTTAGGATTTTCTCCATAAAGATCTTGTACACCATTCATTAGATTCATTCATATGTACCTAATATTTAGTTATATTTATTCATATGCATTTTTTTGCATTTTTTCATGGTTTTAAAAATTGCATTTTAACTTCTGTTCTTGTATAGAAATATAATTGACCTGGGAAAATTATCTCATGTCCATCAACTTTGCTAAGCTCTTACTCATTCTGTTATCTTTTGAGTTTTCTAAATACACAGTCCCCCAAAAATCTGTTAATGTCTAACAATATGATTCTTGTCTAGATTTTCAATATATTTAACTTTATTTTTCTTTTTGTCACACAGCTAGGCACATTTATAGTACAATATTAAACCAAGTGGTGAAATTTGGCATTTTTCTCTAGCCCTGAATTTTCAAATAAAGTGTTTCTATTCTTCTTGACTACTAAGCATTATTTTATTAATTACAGTTGACCAGGTCTTGTTTTATTTTGTACTTGTTTTATAAATATAAATATAATGCTACTATGTGCCAATCACTTTTACAAGTTTTTATATACATTAACTCTTTTTTTATTTACATTTAAATTCGAGTTAGTTAACATAGAGTATAGTATTTGTTTCAGGAGTAGAATTTAGTGATTCATCACTTACATAACACCCAGTATTCATCCCAGCAAGTACTCCTTAATACCCATCACCCATCACCTATTTTACCCATCCCCCAACCCACCTTCCCTCCAGCAACCCTCAGTTTTATTCTCTATAGTTAAGAGTCTTTTAGGGTTTGCCTCCCTCTGTTTTTATCTTTTGTAGTTTTCTTAGTTTTCTTTCCCTTCCCCTATGTTCATTGGTTTTCTTAAATTCCCCCACTTGAGTGAAGTCATATGGTATTTCTCTTTATCTTACTAACTTATTTCACTTACCTTAATACATTCTAATTCCATCCACATTCTTGCAAAAGGCGAGATTTCTTTCTTTTTGATGGCTGAATAATATTCCATTGTATATGTATACCACCTCTTCTTCATTTATCAGTTGATAGATGTTTGGGCTCTTTCCATAGTTTGACTATTATTGATAATGCTGCTATAAACATTGGGGGTGCATGTGCCCTTCAAATCATCATTTTTATATCTTTTAGATAAATACCTAGTAGTGCAATTACTGGGTTGTAGGGTAGTTCTATTTTCTAACTTTTTGAGTACCTCCATACTGCTTTCCAGAGTGGTTGTACCAGTTTTCATTCTCACAAACAGTGTAAAAGGGCCCCCCTTTCTCTACATCCTTGCCAACATGTGTTGTTTCCTGAGTTGTTAATTTTAGCTATTCTGACAGGTGTGAGGTAATGTCTCACTGTGGCTTTGATTTGTATTTCCCTGATGATGAGTGATGTTGAGCAATTTTTCATGTGTCTGAGAACCATTTTTATGTCTTCAGAGAAATGTATGTTCATATTTTCTGCCCATTTCTTAACTGGATTATTTTTTGGGTGTTAATTTTGATGAATTTCTTATAGATTCTGGATACTAGCCCTTTATCTGATATGTCAATTGCAAATATCTTCTCCCATTCCATTAGTTAGTTTTTAGTTTTACTGATTGTTTCCTTTGCTGTGCAGAAGCTTTTTATCTTGATGAGGTCCCAATAGTTCATTTTTGCTTTTGTTTCCCTTGACTCCAGAGATGTGTCTAGTAAGAAGTTGCTGTAGCCAGATTAAAGAGCTTGCTGCCTGTTTTCTCCTCTAGGATTTTGATGGTTTCCTATCTCACATTTAGTTCTTTTATCCATTTTGAGTCTATTTTTGTATATAAGAAAGTGGTCTAGTTTCATTCTTCTACATGTCTCTAACCAGTTTTTAAAATTTTATTTATGAGAGAGAGAGAGAAAGAAAGCGCACATGAGCAGAGGGGAGGAGATTGGGATTACATTGAATGTGCAGACTGCTTTGGATAGTATAGATATTTTAACAGTATTTGTTCTTTCAACCTGTGAGCATGGAATGTTTTTCCATTTTTTGTGTGTGTCTTCTTCGATTTCTTTCATAAGTGTTCTATACTTTTCAGATTACACATCTTTTACCTCTTTGGTTAGGTTTATTCCTAGGTATCTTATAGTTTTTGGTGAAATTGTAAATGGGGTCAATTCCTTGATTTCTTTTTCTGCTCCTTCATTATTAGTATATAGAAATACAACAGATTACTAAACGTTGAATTTATATCCTGCAACTTTGCTGAATTCATGTATCAGTTCTAGCAATTTTTTGGTGGAGTCTTTTGGGTTTTCTACAGAGTATCATGTCATCTGCAAAGAGTGAAAGTTCGACTTCTTCCTTGCCAATGTGGATGCATTTTATTTCTTTTTGTTGTCTGATTGCTGAGTCTAGGACTTCCAGCACTATGTTGAACAACAGTGTTTAGAGTAGACATTCCTGTTGTGTTCTTTACCATAGAGGAAAGGCTCTCCATTTTTCTCCATTGAAGATGATATTATCTGTGGGTCTTTCATATATGGCCTTTATGATTGTGAGGTATGTTCCTTCTATCCCTACTTTTTTGAGGGTTTTTATTAAGAAAGATGCTGTATTTTGTTATAGGCCTTTTCTGTATCTATTGAGAGGATCATATGATTCTTACCCTTTCTTTTATTAATGTGGTGTGTCATGTTGATTTGTTTGGGATATTGAACCATCCCTGAAGCCCAGGAATAAATCCCACTCGATCATCATGAATAATCCTTTTAATGTACTGTTGGATCCTATTAGCTAGTATCTTGTTGAGAATTTTTATATCCATGTTCATCAGGGATATTGGTCTGTAATTGTCCTTTTTAATCTTTTTTTTTAAAGATTTTATTTATTTATTTGAGAGAGAGAGAATGAGAGATAGAGAGCATGAGAGGGAAGAGGGTCAGAGGGAGAGGCAGACTTCCCCGCTGAGCAGGGAGCCCGATGTGGGACTCGATCCCGGGACTCCAGGATCATGACCTGAGCCGAAGGCAGTCACTTAACCAACTGAGCCACCCAGGCACCCAGTAATTGTCCTTTTTAGTGGGGTCTTTGGTTTTGGAATAAATTTAGTGCTGGCCTTGTAAAATGAATTTCTTCCATTTTCCTTCCTTTTCTATTTTTTGGAATAGCTTCAGAAGAATAGGTATTAACTCTTCTTTAGATGTTTGTTAGAATTCTCCTGGGAAGCCATCCAGCCCTGGACTCTTGTTTGTTGGGAGATTTTTGATTACTGATTCGGTTTCTTTCCTAATTATGGGTCTGTTTCTAATTTTCTATTTCTTTCTTTTTTTTAAAGACTTTATTTATTTATTTGACATAGCGAGAGAGAGCACAAGCAGGAAGAGCAGCAGAGGGAGAAGCAGGCTCCCTGCTGAGCAAGGAGCCCGATGAGGGACTCGATCCCAGGACCCTGGGATCATGACCTGAGCCAAGGGCAGATACTTAACCGACTGAGCCACACAGGCCTCCCTAAATTTTCTATTTCTTCCTATTTCAGTTTGGTAGTTTATATATTTCTAGGAATTTATTGATTTCTTCCAGATTGCCCAATTTGTTGGGCTTAATATATTAGCTATGGCTATTATAAATTAGGGACAACTGATGCACCAATTTACCTTACAGAGGTGTCCTGAAATTGAAATTAAATAAATATATACTTAAGCCACTTTAAAAACTGAGGGCTAAGTAAAATGAAATATTATCATTTTTGTGTTGCTTTGCATACAACCATTCTCAGATTGGAAACCTTTCTTTCCTCTTTTTCTGATAATTTCATTCCTAGAACAGCATCTTTAGCATATGGTCATATGGTTTCTGCTTAGCTGCTTTCAGTGTCAAGAATCTCCCTGTCATAGCAATCTATCCTATTATAGAATATATTAGAAAATTTTTCTTCATATTAAATTATTATATGCTTATTCATAACTTATACTAATTATTCTTAGTTCTAGTCTTGAAGTCACACAAAAAATAGCAGTCAATGTATATTCTGATTACTATCAATGCTTAACAAACCACACCAAAACTTAACAGTGTGAAAATGACATTAATTTTTGCATGCAGTTTTGTGAGTCAGGAATTTAAGGAGTGTTTCTTGGGCATGTTTTTTTTCCCTGTGGCATCTGCTGAGGTCAGAGTTATCCGGATGGTGGGTGGGCTGGTTTGGGGAACCTAAGATGGCATTATTTATCAGGTATGTTAGTGGGAATGAATTGGACTGTCAACTTGAGCATATGTATGTGGCCTCTCTAGCATGGTGGTCTCAGAGTGTAGTTGGACTTCTCGCATGGTAACTGGCTTCACTCAGAGCAAACATCCCAACAGCATCAAGTTACATGGCTTTTTCTGACTTTCTCTCAGAGGCCACTTAATGCTATTCTCCATTAGTCAAAGCAATCACAAGCCCACACAGATTAAGAACAAGGGAATTTTGTCTTTCAATGAGAGGTGTATAAAAAAAATGGGAGGGGGACATACTTTAATACAACCACATTTGATATTTTAGTATGCTTCTGGTTGAGGGACCTCAGCCCTTAGAGCAGAAAAAGACCTGCATATGGCAAAGAGTTACAAAACACTGTTTAGAATGAGTTCTAAGTCATAATCTAAGGGGCTAGAGATGACTGCATATCAGCTGGTCCTCTTTGGAATGAATCATTCCTTGTCAGATGAGACACTGGACAGTAGCAGCCATAATTCTTGTCTATTTGAAAAATGAAATCTTCAGAGCAAAACTGTTGTGGTATTGTTTTGCATATAAATACCATTCAAAAACCTGACTGGAAACAAAACAATCTTAAGATTACTTAATAATAACCAAATAAAAACAGGAAGTAGAGACACAGACTCATTTTTCCTAATTATAATTAGCAAGTACACTTGCTTAGGCTTTTGCTTATGATGTCCAGAATTTAGGAATCTCAGCAATCAAAACTGGAAACATCTGTGTCCTAAAATATAAATCCTTTTTTTGTTGTTGTTGTCACATAACAGAAATGACTAACAATTGTGACATCAGCTCCCTATTTCTCCTCAGGTTTCCACCAAGGCAGGCTAATTGCCAAAAATAGATTAATATCTTACGTTGTTGGTTTGGGCTGGAATAAGAAAAGAAATTAAGTTGGTCACCATATAGGCATTAGAGCCCATGTTGACAGAGATCATCAAAGGTTTTTTGTTTGTTTGTTTTGAGAAACTGAATGGGAGCCTTTTATATGACTCTTTTCATTATTAAATGGTGGTTTAATTAAAAGAAAAATCATTATTGTACTGGTTAAAATAAATCTGCAGCCTGATGGGATTTGTGGGCTTCAACTTTGTGACTTTATTCTGGAGTATCATATTTGTAAAAAGAAGGAAGAAAAAAATATTCCTCTTTCTTTTCAAGACTGCATAGTGAATATCTATGTCTCCTCTGCCCCCACCCATATATAAACCTACCTTCCCACCCATGGATTGGAGAAAAGTTCTCACTATTTACCAGCCCTTCCAAGGACATGTTTCTCTATGGGGCCACATAATCATAAGTCTCAGTGGGATACTGGGCAAGTCAAGTGTATATGGAATATAAACATCTGTCTAGTTGGAGAGAGAGCATACTCACTTCACTTATGCCCTTCATTAACTTTCTGAGGTAAGGTTTATTGTTTTGAAAACACTGGGTTAATGTGAATATGGTACATGATGATTTCATTTATACAGAGTGTAATATAATATCCCCATATACAAGCTATGATGTTGTGATTTCCAAACAGTATACAAACATTTAATTCATGTGTATGGCTGTATGTGGTAGTCTAGGCAGGAAACGTGGGAAATGCAGACAAGTCACATTAATTGAACGCTTAGTATGTTCCAACACTTTTATTCTGTTCAACTCATTTTACAATAGAAAACAAATCTCACAGTTGGCGTTGTTTAAAAATATGCATGAAAAAACTGGCAATACAGTGCCTTGAATGTCCTATGCCATGAGTGGTACAAATAGCCCGCAGCAAGGAAATATTACCTCAGGCAGGCATGATTTTGGAAGACTTCATGGAGGAGTAAAGCCTTGGAACAGATTTCAATGGTGTAATAGAAGTAACTCTGCAGTTGACAGTGTGATAGTCATAGGAAGAACTAAAGAAGATAATCTTTTCTCCTAAGACGTATCTTCACCAAATTACTATATAGATAAACTCCCAGATCATCTGATACCACAAATTATCATATGTAAAAATGCATGTTCTTGTGCAGTAGTAGTTTGTTCTTGAGGTGTAAGGAGTAGGAGGAGGAAGATGAAGGACCTGTAGAAATTTTTTCTTGCTTCACAGGCCTTCCCAGAAATGTCTCTGATATCATGTGAGTCATAGAGGGAAGCTTTGCTCTCTTTCTCTGCTCTGTGTAAGTCATTGTAAAGCTCAACGGTGCAGGATGTAGGACAATAGGAGAGATTATTCCCAGGGAGTACTAGTAATGATACGGAGCATGAAAATAGTTAAACAGGACAAAAGAAAAACCTCAAACAGATCAATTGGGCAGAGAGCTGATGTGCATATAAAAGAATTCCCATCTGGAAACCAGAGGGTTGAAGTTCTGAAGAAAACTTCAGGGCCCCAGCCAGACAGTGTCTGTCATGCAAAAGGCCTCAGTGATGGAAGGAACAGGAAATGTCATCAAAAAACTAATGAGACTGTCAAGTTTTAGCTAGAATTAGATGAAAGCCTGCTTCACTTGCAGGGGACAGTCCTAGTTAGAAGATGAGGAGCCAGAACAGAGCTTGAAGAATGGGATGTTTAAGATAGATTTTTAAATCTCCTCTTATTCACCTACACCCTCTATACTACATTTAAGAACAATAACTTCAAAGTATCTGGCAACCCAGAATAGTTGGCATTTCTTTTTGGAGAATGACTGTTCAAAAAGGTGCCTGGGACCTCCAGTTTCATGAGGGAAAGTTTACCTGCATCACGTACAACTTGGGAAACTGGGGCCTTTATAGCGCATAATTGTGGAGAATAATTTCAAAGAGAAATCTGTGTGTGTGTGTGTGTGTATGTGTGTGTGTGTGTGTGTGTAAATTTGACCCAAATGTTAGCTTTGCTTTTCTTTCTAAACACATTTGAGGATGTTAGCAGCCAAAGGGTGCAACAGAGCTTGTTACGTACATCTTAAGATTTCAGGTTAAAAGGCACATACATAATTGACCTATTTGTGGAATTGTCTAATACCTACATAAATTTCCTATATATGATTTATTTTTCTCTAGTCATTATATAAATAATCCAAATAGAAGGTTACTAAAAGTATGTTAATTGGCCATATTCCTTTTATGATTTACTTATAAGTGTCCTCAGACACCTTCTCAAAGTATTTATGTTGCTCACTATATGTGTATAGTTTTATATATATGGTTAATGTTATATATATATATATATACCATGCATATAAACTACATGTTATATATACTTGTATGTTTTTGGTACCAATAAATCATATTTTCAGAGAGCTTTAGGTCAGGTCAGATAATGCTTAAAATATTGAAGGTATTTGTTTCCATAAAAATCCCTGAGGTCAAGCCATGACGGAGACCACATTTGCCTTTGATCCTCTTTGGTCTTCTTTCTGCATCCATAGCTTTCTGCTCTGTCCTGCATCTCATTCCTCTGCAGTGTATTCTGCTACTGATCCCCTCATTATGATGTCTGTGCTTTTATAAAGCCGTTTTCCCTTGTCAGAATGAAAACTGTTTTGATCCATCAATACCTCTCAGTTTCTGTTGGAGGTATGAGTTGTCTTTTTTGAGTCCTGTGTCCTGTTTGTTGTTTTAGTGTGAAGTTGGGGGAAAAATGCATTGGAGACTTCTCTCCAGTTGTTCCTTTAACCTTGAGAACTTATAATTTTAGATATCCATTTTCCTTCTCCTTGTACCAACTTTTGAAGTCTTTGTTCTGGCCTTTATCATCTCTCACCGAGATATGATATAGCTTCTAAATTTATCTCCTTTACTCTAGCTTCTGTTCTTCTCAAATTTATCATACACCATGGCTCCAAAGGGTAATCATTTTAAAATTCAATTATGATTATGTTATGTTCAGTTAAAATCTTCCACAATTCTACATTACCTACATTATAAATACAAATGAAATTGGTAGGTATATAAGGTCTAATACAGTCTGTTCTGACCCTCCTTCATCAGACTCCTTTTTTTTCATTCTTAATAGACCTCTCTCTCTTTCCCCTCTATTTCCAGATACTTGAAGGACTCTCCTTATCTGTAAGACAACTTTTGCTCCCCAAACATACTCTGGTTTTAATTTAAGAATTCAATAATATGTGAGAAAAGAAAGGAGAAACCTTTACCTTTTATTATATGTGCCCTGACTTAAGAGTACCATAGACTCTAGTGATCTGAGAGCCAGTGGAATCCCTTTGCCAGGTAAGGGAGAAAGAGTAACTTTGTAAGGCAACTCTTGTATGGTTAATTCATCCCTTCTCTTTCTCCTTTTCCAGTCAAATTTCTAACCCCAAATATTGTAACTTCCTGGGCAAAACTGGGAAGAAAGCAGGTGGAAATTATTGCAAATGTGGAGATGGATATGATTGGTGATGTATTATATCCAGGCAGGTGAGCTCTCCACAATTAGAATACTGTTGGAGTGACAAAAACAAGAAAAACCCTGGTAATGGTTTATTTAGATATTATGGTTTTGTTTTTAACTTTTCCATCAATTCATAATATCAGAGAACCAGGTAGTAGATATAAAAGTTATCTAACAGGTCAGAGTTGCATTTGAAAATTATCTTCTAGAGGCAGTTAATTGTTTGCATCATCTAGCCCTTGAGCTGTAGAACTGAGAAAGAGATTCATACAATACCCAAAAGCACAGGAAGTAGAGACGAATAAGCCTATAAGCAAACACAAGTTTTTAGTCTGGGCAGAACTTAACTTTATTGAAAGAGAAGTATAAGGAAAGAAAACTAAAATATGGGAAAAATAATGCCATATAAGGGAAATAAAATAGTATCTTACCTTAAAACTAAAGAGGAAATAGATGTCTTTGAAAATACTATATTTCACATCGCTAAGAAAATATGTTTTATAGCCTTAGGGAAGCTCAATAACAGAAGTATAAGAAAATGAAGAACAAAAAAAGTGAAATAAAGAATTAGGATAAATTGAAAAATGAATAGATAGGGAAGGTCTGCTAGAAAATTAACAAAGAACCTCATTAAATGTCACATTGGAGTGAGTAAAAGGACATAATACTAGGCAAAATCAAATTGGATATATATAGAGAAATCTGAGCTAGACTCAAAACTATGAGTCAGAAGGTTTGTATTTGAATAGATAGAAGATTTACTACATGCCCAGCTTTATATAGCATTTACCTATTAGATCTAATTTACATATTATATGACAGTTAATCCAAATAACAACTCTGTGAGATAGGCACTATTATCTTCTTTTATTTACAGATGAGAGCATTAGAATTTAGGCAGTTAACCTGCCCAAGTTTAGACAGATGGCAAGTGGAGGAGCTATTGACTACAAGTTAGATAAAATATCATTGACTATTCTTACAAAAATAAAAATCTTTATCATAAAAGACTAAGACTATGGTAAATGACAAACTAAAACTAAGGCAAATGACAAACAGAATAATATATATAAGACATATGACAACTGAAGACAGAAAATTAATTTAACTATAAAAGAAAAACATGAGCAACATGAATACCATAAAAGAGATGATGTTCTGAGGACATTTATAGGTAAATCATGAAAGAGGAAACATGGTCAATTAAAATACTAGTAGTAAATAGCAAGTTTAATAGTTACAAAATAATTTCAAAAGAGGGCAATGGAATACATTTTTTCATCTTTTAAATCAACACAAAGGAAAATGATGATATTGACAGTGATGAATGAGGACAAGAATACTGTGATTTACTGATGGTGGCAATAAAACTGGGCATAAATTTGCTGGAGTATAATTTAGCAATGTGAGTGAAAAGGCTTAAAAACTAATATGACTTTTAAGTTAAAAGTCTACTATGAAGAATTCATTCACCATAGATAATTTTACAGGTGCACAATAACATGTTTATTATAGCATACTTTTACCATAGTATTCTCTATAATAGGGAAAAAGGTAAAAAGTTAAGTGTTCTAATAAGAACATTAAATACATTGTTGAATATATGAATCATCCTTCAGTGAAATAATTTGCAGATATTCAAAACAATGTTGTATCTGCCATCTTTATATGGAAAAGGATGCTTCAATTATAATATGAGAAAAAATACAGAAAACCATGTATACTCTGTGACACTCCTTTTGCTTGTGTTTTAAATTCTTTCCATAAAGAACCTGGATTATTCATGTTAAAGTAAATAAAATACTTGGAACAAGATTCTTTGTTTTTCATAACTTTAATGTAATAAAGATCCCGTTCCAAAGGTAGCATCTTCCTCTTCTGATAACATCACCCTATGTCAATCATACTAAAGGACAGTTACAAAAGATAGATGACAGCAGGACTGTCTGGAAGGAACTGGAACCATTGGAACCATTTATTAAAAGCAGTCCCTGGCAGAGTTGCCACCTGAGGCTGAAAGGGAAGGGTAGAAATACCCCAAAGACCCCCTTTTTTCCATCCTCAACTTGCTCTGCCTGCAGCTCCTAGGAGTCTAATGCAGACAGAGCCAGGTGATGTGGAAGTCTGAAGTTCAGTAGCAGAAGAAACATAAGAACTAGATCTAAGGGAAAGCAAGACACCAACCCCATGGGTAGATGCTACTTTAAGTTCTCTATAAATCACCATTGTTGAGAAGTGCCTGGGTTGAGAGGTGCCCTCATTCAATAGTAACCAAAACAATACAAAGAATAAAATTTAAGAAATATATTGGATGAGATGAAGAAAACTCACAATTTAATATGATTCAGAAAACAAAAAAAACCTTTAATCAAGAAATGTTCTATTCCTGAATAGAAAAACTCAATATTTATTTAAAATGTTTTATTTACTGTATAATTACTTGTGATTTGAAATCAATACCAATTATAATTAATGACAATATTCTATAGTTTGAGAGAATATACTGAAAATACTTGGAGGGCACCTGGGTGGCTCAGTCGTTAAGCATCTGCCTTCAGCTCAGGTCATGATCCCAGGGTCCTGGGATCGAACCCCGCATCAGGCTCTCTGCTCAGCGGGAAGCCTGCTTCTCCCTCTCCCACTCCTCCTGCTTGTGTTCCCTCTCTTGCTGTGTCTCTATCTGTCAAATAAATAAATAAAATCTTAAAAAAAACTTGGAAAATAGGAATAATGGGGATGATGGAAGAGGCTTATAGAAGTAGATGTCACAATATGTTAACAAAAGTTCTTAATAAATTGGGGTGTATTAGATGCAGAAATAAATTCAAAAATTTGGAGTGAATTTTATTATATATGAAACTATGTTACCTTAAAATGTTGGCAAACCAAATCCATGGAGGAATGGAAGGCTTATTGAATAAATGATGCTATGAAAAAATGGTTAATCATAAAAATAAATAACAAATCTAGTGTGTTAGTCTGCTTTGGGCTGTTTTAACAAAATACCACAGCCTGGGTAGCTTAAACAACAGAGATTTATCTCTCATAGTTCTTGAGTCTGGGAAGTTGAAGATTAAGGGGCAGGCCAATTCCATTTCCGGTGAGAGCTCTCTTCCTGGCTTGTAGAGCCACCTTCTCACCATGTCCTCACATGGTGGAGAGATGCTCTAGTGTTTCCTCCTTTTCTTATAAGGACATGAGCCCTATTAAATGGTCTTACCTTTAGACTTCATTTGACCTTTATCATCTCTTCACAGGCCCTATCTCCAAATATAGTCATGCTGGGGGCTAGGGGCTCAACATACAAATTTTCAGGAGACACAAACATTCAGTACATAACATGTAGTTAAGTGGTAAATAAAGCAAAAATGATGTAAATAAAATAGAAAAAAAAATGTGCCTGATCTCAAGGTAGGAAAGGCCTAAATCATGTTAAGGGTGAAACATAAGGAAAAGCTCAATATAATCTAATAAGTTAACAGATGAGATTTCTAGGTGGTTAAATTTTGGTTGTTAATTTTATACTTTCAGCTTTTGTATAATTTCTATTTTCTCCATTGGATTTGAATAAATTTTATAATCTAACCAGACATGTGGAGATGAGGATTGTTATAGGAATTGCATGAATTAATTAATCTAAATGCCTTAGGAAATGCCTAGCATATAGTAAGAGCTCAATAAGTGATAAATATTAAAGAGCACTTAGCTGTCCACAGGTTTAAAATTAGTGAAAATGTTAACATATTTTAATAAGACTATTTTTAGAGCAATTTTAGAATTATAGTAAGATCGAGAGGAAGGAACAGAGGTTTACCATATACTCCCACCCCTACATGTGTACATGCATAGCCTTCCCCACGATCAACATCACTTATCAGAATGGTCATTTTTTTGACACATCATAATCACTCATAATTTACTTAAGGTAACTTACCTTACATTCTCGGTGCTGTACATTCTATGGGTTTGGACAAATGTATAATGACATATATCCATCATTATACAGAGTATTTTCACTGCGCTAAAAATCTCTGCTTTGCCTATTTGTCCCCACGCCCCCCACTACACCCCTGGCAACCACTAATACTTTTATTGTCTTCAGTATTTTGTCTATTCTGGAATGTTGGATAGTTGGAATCACAGCATGTGTAGCCTTTTCAGATTGGCTTCCTTTCACTTAGTAAAATGCATTTAAATTTCCTCAATGTCTTTTCATAGCTTTATAGCTCATTTTAGCACTGAATAATATTTCATTTTCTGGATATACCAGTTTATTTACCCATTCATCTGCTGAAGGATATCTTGGTTTCTTCCAAGTTTTTGCAATTATAAGTAAAGCTGCTATACACATCTGTTTGCAGGTGTTTTGTTTTGGTGGATATAAGTTTTCAACTCCTTTGGGTAAATACTAAGAAGCATGGTTGCTGGGTTGTGTGGTAAAGAAAATGCTTGTTTTTTAATAAATGACCAAACTGTCTTCTAAAGTAGCTGTACCATTTTGCATTTCCAACAGCGTTGTGTGAGTGTTCCTTTTGGTCCACGTCCTCACCAGCATTTGGTGTTGTCAGTGTTTTGGATTTTGGCCATTCTTATAGGTATGTAGTGGTGTCTTGTTTTAATTTGCATTCCCCTAATAACATATGATGTGTAGCACCTTTTCATATGCTTATTTGCCAGCTGTCTTCTTCAGTATGTCATAATAAATACTTTTTAGTGGAATTGATTAATTTTTGATTTTCTTAATCTTCGGGCTTGAAATTGAGATCTGAATAATTTTATTACAGAATGACAGTGTATAAAACAGAACACTTTTGTATTTGAATATTTTAGTTAGAAATAATAAAGTAAAAGTACACGAAGTTTTTAAAAGGCTATAAAGTAGTACAGGCATTTCTCAGAAAAATATTATGTTTTTTCAGGAAGACAGTGAAGAAGAAAATAATATTCTTCATTCTTTCCAAAGGATGCCAGCAATCTTATTGTGAGATCATTAAAATTACCTTGAATTGAATTTCAGATTGGGATGGTTTCATTTTATTAGTAGGTAGATGTCAAAGAGAAAGGAAGTAGACTGGGAAATGAAAAGTCAGTGTTAACTGGATGTATGCAAAATGGTGACTGTTTTAATTTAGCAAACTTTTTAAGAGAGGCTTTTTTTGTTTTGTTTTGTTTTGGCTTTGGTTTTCTTTGCCATGCCATCACCAATGCCCAAGCACATTAGATATATTTTGGTTTTTGGTTGGGGGCCTTGGCCTCACAGTCTATGGTACATTCTTTGAAATATTATCATTGGCAGCAAATCTTCATCTTTTAAAGTTACATTTTATTTTTGCATGTTGATAAATTCTTCCCAGATGAATAGAGATTGATTAAGCCAGGGAATACTAGTTTAGGGATGAATATTTGGTGGATTCAAAAAATATTGATTTTCTTTTGTTGCATGAAAATTGGTTTTGGAGATAATTCTGAAAGAGTAATGTGGCAGATTAAATTATAAATTCATGAAGATTTATTTCATCTCTTCCCTTTCCTTTCTTCCCTGTAGGCATTGGTTTTGAGCCTGGTCATATGATATGTCCTGGCTAATGGCATATAAGCAGAAATAGCATTTGCTATACCTAAGCAGAAGCTTGAAATGGGCTTTCATGGTTTTCTTCCTGCTCTATTGTCATGAGAAAAGAGCATTTTCATGAGAAAATAGCATTTTCAGATAGAGGCTGCCCGTTCAGTCCATGCTCTAGAATGAGAAGGAACATGGAATCTAATTGAGTCCAAACATGCCCAGGAGAAAGGATGAGAGCTAAAATCAACCCATTGCTCTTATGTTACATGGGCAAGGAATAATTATTTTGTAAACCTCTAAGATATAGGAGTTGTCAATTACTATAAAGATGAACCATAAAATAAATGGTTTAAGAAGAGGCATTATGCTAGAAAAAAACATAAAATATGGAATGGGAAGTAGCAGGAAAAACTGGTATAGGAGGCAGGAAAAATAACAGTATCTTATGCAGTGGTAAAATATTTTATAAAATGATTGCCTGCAATAAGATGGAAGCACAAAATGCATCTAATAATCTTGTGACTTTGGGCAAAGAGATAGAAGAATTTTCATAGCATGATTTTGTTTTTAGCTGTATTTGGTTAGATATTATAAGAATATATTGGCCTGTTTCCAAGAATGAAGAAAGAGAAGGGGGATGATTCCAACATTCTAGGTTTAGTGGGTTAAAAGATGCAATGCTTTTTTGTCTCCCATCAGTAAAATGTCCTCAAATTAAGACAATTTCAGGGCATAAAGACACTCAAGAGTGTGATTTTTCACCCTTCAAGATCTTTCTTTGGGTTAAGATGGAACCAGAAAATCCCTTCAGTTGGACAAAAAGTCTTAAGGACTGTATAGGGATTGCTATCCCAAGAAATAATGTTTATCTTGAGGCAACCAAAATTAATGATAGAACAGCACTGTCCAAAAGAAATTGAAATTTAATTTTTAAAGTAAAAAGCAGATGAAATTAATTTCAATAATATTAATTTTAATAAGTATACTTTTGTTGAATACAACATGTAGAAAATAATACAGTATTCATGTACAATTGATATAAAATATTAATGAGACCTGTTCCATTTTTTTAATACTCTGTTGAAAGGCAGGCATATGCTTTACATTTATAGCACATTTCAATTTAAACGAGTCACATTTCAAATGCTCAAGAGCTATATGCAGCTAATGGGTTCTATACTGGAAGGCAGAGTTTTAGAGAATGAGGAAAGGCAGAACAAGGTTTGTTGATATGGTTCCTGGCAAAGGAGATGAATAGAATACAATAAACCAAAAAAAAAAGTTTTTAAGAACAAATATATTGCTAGAATGAATTAAAGGAGACCATGACTCCTTGAGCTATAAACTGACTCTTTAGATTTTGTATGGTATTCTGAGAACAATTTGAGAACTATAATAACTATATTCTGTTAAGATGTTGTAGTTGTTTGTTGCCATAGCAAAGCTAACTAATGCAAGGAATATTAAAAATATTTTTAAAAACAACAGATTTTTAATAATATGGGCTTTTAGTACTGCCAAACCATGCCTACCTATTCTTCCTGATTGGTCTCTGCAATGCTTATTGAAAAAGTGGAAGCTTATCTCACACCAGCAAAGACTTATAGTATGGGACACTGGAAAGAGCAGAGGGATTGTTATCAGAAAAACCTGGATTTGAATCTTACTCTTACCACTCTTGAAATGTATAATACTTACACTAGATACTGTTACAACAAACGTAACACAAACAGAATCCTGAAAAGCATTTACATATTGGAGCTTATTCTTTTGGAATGTGACCACTATATCAAGAAATTAAGACATCCTGCTGCAGAAATGCGGCCTGTCCAGTTGCCATCCCCACCAATCAAACATGCGAGTTAGCCATCTTAGACAGTTCAGCCCAGACAAGCCATCCAATGACTACAGCCATGTGAGTGACCACAGTCAAGACTAAGAGAAGACCTGCCCCTCTGATCCCATCCTAAATTGCTAATCCAGAAAACTGTGAGTAAATAAAATGGTGGTTCTTGTAAGCCACTAGATTTTGGGGTAAAAATTTGTTATACAGTGACCAGATAACAGACATATATGACTTATGGGAAGTTATTTAATCCCCTTGATCAGTTTTCTCATCTCTAAAACAAAGCTAGTAATATCTGCTGCAGTGTTGTTATGAGGTGGTACCTGGCATATAGCAAATTCTTAAAAAGGAATAATGTGTTTGTTCCCTTTTTCTTCACCTTTTCTTCCTTCCTTTTTCCTACCTTTTCTTCCCCTATTGCTTCTTCCTCACTATCTCCTCCTCCCAGGAGCATTGTTAAGAGCAGTATTGTTGGAATCAATGTGTAGCCTAACAAGATGGCTGCTTCAAAGGGGCCAGCTTCATTTGGATAAGTCAATACTAAAAAGTTGATATAAAATTAGCTGCGTTACATTACAGACACATAAAAATCTTCATTAAATGCAGGTGAAAAGTATATATCCCTAGGGAATTATAAAATTTCCTATAAATATTGCACCAAAATCTTCTCCTAAGTGATAGATTTCTCTACGTCATGTTTCTCATCAGTGAAATGAAATTTATGTACTTCTGTGTCTAGTCTTGTTTTTATGCCAGGAAAAAAAACTGTCTTTGGCAAAACCAATAGACTAACAAGGCATTCTTTATTCATCCAACTTAATCAAAACTTATAATCAGTGAATAAGAATCATTTGCCTCAAAAAAAAAAAAAACAACTGGGTCTAGGCTTGAGTGACTCATGCAGGAAATTTATGATTTTGCTCTGTGCTTTATGAAGTAACTTCATAATCATATGTAATTATTTTAAATATTTTATAAACTACAGTGACTTTTTAATAAGGGTTTCTAATTATCCATACAGTTTCTAGAAAGATTTGCCAAATATGTAGTATATGTGTGATGAATCATTTGTCATCCAAAAGCTTGTGAAGAAACCCTCATTCCTAAAAATAGGGCCCCCGTAGATTTGATACCGGCTGTAATTTTTCACTTCAGACATTTTCCTTTTATATCTCTGACTCCACTTTTGGTAAATCATGATACATAACTATATAAAACATCACATAATCTAAGAAAAAGGGAATAAAGGTGCCAACTGTACCATTTCACACACAGTACACTATGCACCAAAAAATTAAACTAGCAAGTGAATTTCAGAATAGGGAAGGTTAAATTTTTAAATTTTTCTTACTCTTTGCTTCACTGTCTCCCACTTTACCCCTGTACCCCATTTATTAGAAATTTGAGATTTGGTGTACACAAATAATAGGGAAAATTGATTATTAACATGATGAAAATGATTTTTAGTTATTTCTTGGGATAAAGCTTTCACATCAGTACAAGAGCTCATTCATTCTTGTGTATCCAAAGGATAGGACCTTAACAATATATCCTAACTTTAACATTTCCTATTTAAGAAACAGGATGGAGTTAAGGGGAACAGAGAAATCTCTTGGACTGGATGTCTCCTAAAAACTCAGCTTCCAAGTTACATGGCAAAGTGTGGAAATCTGAACTGATATGATTATAATATAACATCCAGCTAAAAAGCTCTCTGTATTACAAATTGTGCCATTTACACAAACCTAAAGAGTAACATTGCAAGATAATGACATCCATAGATTGGATCTGTCTTAGGCTTTGATAGGTTTCCTCATTGTACTTTCACCAAAAATGGCATGGTCCAATCTGATTAAGTTAGTATTTTAAAATACTTTTAAAACCTCAGTTCTTGTTCTTCTTGGTACAATTCTTTCAAGTTAACTGTGATATTTTTGCAAGACTTGCTGGTATCAGAGCACATACTTCAGGTTTATAGTTTATCCTGAAATGCTTGTTCCTGCCCAGGAAGTGTTTTCATGTCACAACTCAGTCCATAGCCAACATGATACTATCATAGATATGGTTAGAAGGCTTTCAACATGATCCAAATTATCTCTGATCCAAACTTCTCATTAGATAGATGGGAAACTAGTTCATATGAGGTTAGTATATTTGAGAACCCCAAAATCAAACAAACAAAAATGACAGTCTCTCTCTTGTTATACCAATTCATTCAGGGGAGGTATATGACCAAAGTTTGGCCAGTTGCAGTAATTTTGCTGCCACTGAGATTGCTTCAAGAATGCTTCACTGAAACAATATGGCATATTAAGAATAATACCAGAATCCATATAAAAGCCACAAGAGATCCTGTAATTTCTTATGCTGGACTTGAAGGACATACTTCTAGTGCTAATAGTAGCCCTGTTGACACTTCAAGGGAATAAGCCACTTGGATGAAGCTGAACAGATAGGTTGTTTTGTTCCCCAGTATTTACAGGTCTTCCTGTTACAACCCTGATGATTTGAGCCATGTGAACTGATAGATTTCTTTTGTTGATGTATGTATTTTTGTTGTTGATGTTTAAGTGAATTTGAGTTGGGTTTTCTGTCACATGGAAAATGTCCTGATACATGAACTCAACATAGTTAATTACTAAAATATAATAATGTAAGCCTTTTAGGTCTTTCTAATACACTGATAATGTTAGAATGTCTTTGTGTAGCAGTCATTCTTTGTATTTCAGGATTATTTCCCTAAGAGAGATGTAAGAGATTCTTAAAAATGGAATTCCTAAGTATGGGAGAGAGTCTTAAATATGGAATTATTAGGCAAAAAAATATTTTTAAGACTCTTGATACCCATTTTCCAATTACCTCTTAAAAATGAGCAAGCCAATGTATGGCCTGATCTTTCTTACGCGATTTTTTTTAGACTTAAATATTATCATTAAAAAAAAAAAAAAACTTGTGTCTATCTTGAGGCAAAGCTGGTATCTCATTTTCAAAAAGAAATGTTATTTTTTAGCTAGTGCTTTAAGGTTTCTTTAGAATGGGTGATGTGAAAGTCCTAGCAAAGCCATTCAATTCTAAGCAGTTAAAAGTGGAACAAAGGCTCTGATTTTGCAACTAAAGTGTCCCTTACTATAGGAAGACACACAGCCAGTCCATTTGGAATGATGTGAGGTGGGGCAGAGAGCAGTAAAACCTATCAAAAAATAGGAAGTTTCTTGAAAAATAAACTTTACTTTTAAAAGTTGGTTGACATTTTATTTTGTATCAGAACTACTACAATCTGAAAGTAATGATTCAAATTTTTCTTCTACTTTTGCTTCAAATTATTTGTAGTCAAAAAGTATAAGCAATTCAAAAGGAATGCAACTAGATAACCAGCTATTTTGAGATGTAGAAATAATGCAAACCACTCAAAAAATAGTAGTAAAATGTCTTCTGCAAATTTTAACCGTTTCAAAGAGCAAATAAGTTAGAATTCAATATTCTTTTTCATTTTAACAAAATTTTCTATTCCAGTAAGTAAAGATCTCATATAACTGATAACAAACCTCAGTACAGAGGTAGCCAAATTATAGGGATGCCACATTGTTTCTATGTGTTTATTTCATTTGGTAATTTTAAGTGGACATCTTGAGTAATCATATATGGCAGCTTTGCCCATTGATAAGAGAAGATATAATTAGTGACATAGATGTGAGAGAAGATGTGGTTATTGACAATTTTAAGCATATGTTGTAGGTAGCACAAACATCTGTGGAATAGGTTAAGAATTATTTTTCTCAATTTAGAGGGAAAATGTCTATCAATGTCTGTATAGAGTTTCAGCCTCTATATAACATGCTCAAAGTAGCAAAGAGGTATACTATCAAAACAAAGTTTGGAAATCCCTAGGTTGTTGTTGATGCTGTTTTTAATCCTGTTACCTGCTACATACTATATACTTCATTGTATACAACTGAATTATTTATGGAAAAAAGAAACACATTTCTAATCCTATAATCATAATTCTAAGCCTGAATTATTCTTGGTGATACAGTTTCTGTTGAAATGTTCTTTTTGTGACACTGTCACTGCAGGTAATTATCATGAACAGAAGACTGTCCTTCTATAGGGAACAGAGCTTGTGCATTACCTGATCTAAGCTGGTGTTTTGTGACATTTGAATAAATGAGTAGTACTGTGCTTTTTGGGAAAAAAATTAACTTTCCTAAAATGCAATTTTAAAAAATCTCATTTAAGAAAAGCTCAGAATGGTTATATATTTTTTTAGATGCACTGACTTAATTGAGTAGGATCATTCTCTGATAATTCTGCAGTGAATAATACTCATACTAATATCCTGATCATCCTCAAACAATAACCATTGTCATGGTAACTACTTATCTTGGGAAAACAAACTGTGCAAATGAGCTTCTTCCATAGCTTTAATTATGCAAATAGAAAACTGAAGGAGTACATTTTAAGGAGTCAGTTTCCTGTTTAAGTATTGACTGAAGTAAGTGACTCAAGCAGTTCTCTGTATCTGACTGTTGATATGTTGAAGATGTTAACATGATTACGTCTGTCTGGATTTGTGTTGACGTTCAACACAGGAAACAATTTAAATTTATGCTTAATATTTTTAAAGCACAGTAATGGAGTCCAGTTTAGTTATTTTAATCAATTGTTCTGATTGCTATTTTCTGGATTTAGTGCATGTGAATTAGTAAGTGAGCACTATAAAGTGAACTGCTGATTTTTTCACTTCTAATACAATCAATTTGATAGTTGGACAGGAAGAGTTAGGGCTATTATTACAGATTTATTTATTCATTTGGTTTATAATTAGAAAGCACCTGGAATATGTAGTGGGTACTGTTAAGGGTACTCAAGCAAAAACTAGATGTATTCCCCCTTAGAACTTTGGCAGTAGGAGACATAAATAAAATACAAGGTAGTATGGGCTATGTGCACATTACTAGTATGAATGTTTATGGTGAATGGAACATGTTCAAGAACATTCTATCAATGTGAGGTCTTACAGATTGGATAAAAGGTTCAGAGTAGAGAGAAATGGGAATTAAGAAAGAAAAGACATATTAAGGAAGACAGTGATAGAGAGATACATTAGAAGGCATTATGACTCCCCATGAATAACTAAAATACTTATGAATAACTACAAATCAATGCACAGGATTTTTTTTTTCCTTCTTCAAATCGAGATTTTCTAGAGTGGTTCAGAAAATCAGAAAACCATAGAAAATAAGATGTTACTAAAGAGATAAAATGAGAGACAGATCATGGCCAAAAATTTGAGTAATTTTGTCATAAACCTGTTTGGAATTCTGAGCACCTAGAGTAATATGGCTGATAGACACACACACACACATGAAACAGGATGAAAAGAATGACACAAAGATGGCATTGTTAAGGAAGTGATTTATAGTCTGCTTGATCTGATGGGTGATAAGTTCAAGGCTTTTCTAATAAAGATTGCAAAGACAGCATCACAGGAGCTAGGGATAATAGGAATGAAGGATTTAAGCATATGCTGTATGTATCATTCTACTAAAAACAGAGGATTTGATAAATGCTTAACTTCTGAAAAATAATAGGAATGTTGAGAAAATAGCTGTTTGTGGGTAATTGTGCCAACCAAGGACAAAATGAATAGAAATGTAGCTGTGATGCTGCTCGTAGTAGAAAAGAGTCGTGTTATTTTGGAGAAACATATAGCAAAGTAGAAATTATTTAAACATTGCAGAAGATATTATCGTCATCTTCCTAAAAATACACCGTGAAAATACAAAGTATAAAAGCTTAAGTGTGTTCTGATGAGAGGAATCACAAAAAGGGAATGGGTTCAGCTGTATTTAGAAGTTTGATAAAATTGACTTATTATTTTAAGTATACAGTCTAATGCAAAGGGAAATAAGATCTTTTAAAAATATAACCCAAAGTTGGAAGGAGTCAAATAAAATTTTAAATATGGGAGGAGCTTGAATAAAAAGTGTCTAGATGGCAAAAGGCAGAAGAATTTGACATTTTTATTAGTATACATATAAGAAGATATTTGAACTCATGTTTTAACTGAGAAGAGGAACAAATATAGGTTGGGTGTATTGCTTGTGGAAAGATGGAACAGTACTGAAAAATGGGACAAAGAAAGCAGAACACAACAGTTCTTACTCTATCACTGAAATATTAAAACCAAAAGAGCAGAAAATATTTCATTAAGGACTGAATGAAACTGAAGATGAAGGGATATTAAGGTAACATCAAGTACACTGATGAACTATTCTAGGACCAGAGGCTTGTAAGAACTAGTTGAAGACATAGAGGAAACTTGTCAGTAATTCCTGAAAGAATTGTGGAGAAGAGAAGTGGTACAGAAAGATGGGAATAAGAAAATGTGCATATGTTGACATACAGGACATGCACTTTTTAAATTTCTGTAAGGTTGATGCTGTTTCCTGTTGATATTTTCCTTTAATTTATTATTGTGTGATTGGTGTACTTTAGGAAAGATGACCATGATCACTATTCATATACATTGGGAAAGACTGCAGTTGTAAGAAAGTACAGAGAGATGTGGTTCCTAATCCTGGTTAATGCCTGCTGGACATCTTCCTGCCTCAAACTCAACACATCCAAAACTGAACTCTTGATCCTGATGCTCTCTCTTTATCTTATTAAATGGCACTATCCATCTACCTAATCATTGAGGCTACAAAGTAGGATGGCATTAGTCACCCTTTTTCCTCCATTTTCATCATTCTTCTATCCTAGCATTAATATTTCCCAATTTCATATCACAAACATTTCTCATACCATTTTCTTCCATCCTTCTTTAACCATACTGCTCTCAAAATCATTCCCTTTGAATATTGCTGAAGTTTCCAAACAGATATTCTTAGTTCTAGTTTTTTGGCTCTCAAAGCCATTATCTCTCTGGCTGCCAAAGGAATCAGCCTAATACAAATCCGTTCTCATCTTCTTCTTGGATGTCATCCTTCAAGGGGCCTTCATTGCTGCAAGGACAAATTCTAACCTTCTTAATGTGACACCAGTGGCCTCCATCATGCAATCATTACTTAAGTCTCTGGATTCAACTTTCACCACTTTCAGACTCCTATATATTTTTTTAAGGTTTTATTTAAATTCCAGCTAATATGTAGTGTAATATTAGTTTCAGGTGTATAATATAGTGATTGAACACTTCCATACATCACCCAGTGCTCATCAAAAGTACATTCCTTAATCCCCATCACCTGTGTCACCCATTTCCCCCCACCATCCACCTCCCCTCTGGTAACTATCAGGTTGTTATCCATGGTTAAGAGTCTGGTTCTTGGTTTGCCTCTCTCTTTTTTCCCTTTTGCTTATTTGTTTTGTTCCTTAAATTCCACATATGAGTGAAGTCACATGGTATTTGTCTCTCTGATGCACTTGCTTTGCTTAGCATAATACTATTAGCTCCATTGATGTTGTTGCAAATGGCAAGATTCATTTTTTTATAGTTGGGTGTGTGTGTGTGTGTGTGTGTGTGTGTATACACACACACACACATTTTTTATAGTTGAGTGTGTGTGTGTGTATATATATATACACACACACACATATACATACAATGGAATATTTCTTATCTTTCTTATCCACTAACCAGTCCATAGACACTTGGGCTGTTTCCACAATTTGGCTATTGTAGATAATGCTGCTATAAACATCAGGGTGCATGTATCCCCTTGAATTAGTATTTTTGTATTCTTTAGGTAAATACCTACTAGTGCCATTGCTGGATCTTAGAGTAGTTCTATTTTTAACTTTTTGAGGAAACTCCATACTGTTTTCCAGAGTGGCTGTACCAGTTTGTATTCCCACCAACAGTGTAAAAGGGTTCCGCTTTCCCCACATCCTTGCCAACACCTGTTGTTTCTTGTGTTGTTGATTTTAGTTATTCTAACTGGTGTGAGGTGAGAGCTCATTGTAGCTCTTATTCACATTTTCCTGATGATAAGTAATGTTGATAATTTTTTCACATGTTTGTTGGCCGTTTGTATGTCTTCTTTGGAAAAATTTCTATTCATGTCTTCCACTCATTTTTAACTGGATTATTGGTTTTTTTAGGCATTGAGTTTTATAAGTTCTTTATATATTTTAGATATTAACCATTTATCAGATATGTTATTTGCAAATGTCTTGTCCTATTCCATAGGTTGCCTTTGGTTTTGTTGATTGTTTCCTTCGCTATGCAGACACTTTTTATTTTGATGTAGTCCCAGTAGTTTATTTTACATTTTGTTTCCTTTGCCTCAGGAGGTATATCTAGGAAGAAGTTGCTATGGCTAATGTCAAAGAAATTACTGCCTGTGTTCTCTTTTAGGATTTTTATAATTTCCGGTCTCACATTTAGGTCTTTCATCCATTTTGAATTTATTTTTGTGTATGGTGTAATAAAGTAGTCCAGTTTCATTCTTTTGCATGTTGCTGTCCAGTTTTTCCAACACCATTTGTAGAAGAGACTGTCAGTTTTTCTATTGGATAGTCTTTCCTGCTTTGTCAAAGATCAGTTGACCACATAGTTGTGGGTCCATTTCTGGGTTTTCTATTCTGTTCCATTGATCTGTGTTTCTTTTTGTGCCAGTATCATACTGTTTTGATCACTACAGCTTCGTGGTATAACTTGAAGTCTGGGATTGTGATTCTTCCTGCTTTGTTTTTTGTTTTGTTTTGTTTTTCAAGATTGCTTTAGCTATTTGGGATCTTTTGTGGTTCCATACAAATTTTAGGATTGTTTGTTCCAGCTCTGTGAAAAATGCTTTTGGTATTTTGATAGGGATTGCATTAAATGTGTAGATTGTTATGGGTAGTGTAGACATTTTAACAGTATTTGTTCTTCTGTGAGCATGGAATGTCTTTCCATTTCTTTGTGTCATCTTCAGTTTCTTTCATCAGTGTTTTACAGTTTTCAGAGTACAGGTCTTTCACCTCTTTGACTAGGTTTATTCCTGGTATGTTTCGGTTTTGGGGCAGTTGTAAATGGGATTGATTCCTTAATTTTTTTTTCTTTTGCTTCATTATTGGTATATAGAAATGAAACCTATTTCCTTATGTTGATTTTGTATCCTGTGACTTTACTGAATTCATTTATCAGATCTAGCAGTGTTTTTGGTGGAGTCTTTTGGGTTTTCTATATATATAATATCATGCCATGTGTAAATAGTGAAACTTTTACTTCTTCCTTGCTAATTCGGATGCCTTTTATTTCTTTTTCTTGTCTGATTGCTGTGGCTACGACTGCTGATTCTAGGTTGAATAAAAGTGGTGAGAGTGGACATCCATGTCTTTCTCCTGACTGTAGAGGAAAAGCTCTCAGTTTTTCCCTGTTGTATGATGTTGGCTGTGGATTTTTCATATATGACCTTTATTTATGTTGAGGTATGTTCTAAACCTACTTTGTTGAGAGTTTTTATCATGAATGGATGTTATACCTACTTCGTTGAGAGTTTTTATCATGAATAGATGTTATACTTTGTCAGGTGCTTTTTCTGCATCTATTGAAATGATCACATGTTTCTTATCCTTCCTCTTACTGATGTGATGTATGATGTTGATTGATTTATGAATATTGAACCACCTTTGCATCCCAGGAATAAATCCCACTCAATCATGGTGAATGTGTGTTTTTGTTTTTTGTTTTCTTAATATTGTTGAATTTGGTTTGCTAGTATTTTATTGAGTATTTTTGCATCTATGTTCTTCAGGGATATTGGCTTGAGTTTTCTTTTTTTGTAGTGTCATTATCTGGTTTTGTTATCAGGATAATGCTAGGTTCATAGAATGAATTTGGAATTTTCCTTCTTTTTCTATCTTTTGGAATAGTTTGAGAATAATAGATATTAACTCTTTAAGTATTTTGTAGAATTCTGTGAAGCCTTCTGGTCCTGACTTGTATTTGTTGAGGGTTTTTTAATTACTGATTTAATTTCTTTGCTGGGTATCAGTCTGTTCAAGTTTTATATTTCTTCCTGTTCCATTTTGGTAATTTCCATGTTTCTATGAATTTATCCATTTCTATGTTGCCCAGTTGGTTGGCATATAATTTTTCATAATATTCTCTTATAATTGTTTGTCTTTCTGTGGTGTTGGTTATTTCTTCTCTCTTATTTGTGATTTTATTTATTTGGATCATTTCTCTTTTCTTTTTGATAAGTTGAGCTAAAGGCTTATCAGTTTTATTATTTTTTTCAAAGAACAAGCTCCTGGTTTCTTCTGTTCTACTGTTTTCTTAGTTTCTGTGTCATTTATTTCTGTCTTAATCTTTATTATGTCCTTCCTTCCACTGGCTTTAAGCTTTACTACTTTTTTCTATCTCCTTTAGGTGGAAGGTCATGTTGTTTATCTGAGATTTTTTTCTTGCTTCTTCAGGTAGGCGTGTATTGGTATATCCTTCCCTCTTAGGATCACTTAGATTTAAGGTTTCGGACCATTGTGCTTTCATTTGCCTCCATGTATTTTTTAAATGTCTTCTTAATTTCCTTGTTGACCCATTCGTTGTTTAGTAGCATGTTATTTAAGCTCCATGTATTTGTGATCTTTCCAGATTTTTTCTTGTGGTTGACTTCAGTTTCATAGTGTTGTGGTCAGAAAAATTGCATGTTATGGCTTCAATCTCTTTGTATTTGCTGAAGCTTGTTTTGTGACCTAACATGTGATCTACTCTGGAGAACGTTTTTTGTGTACTCGAAAAGATTGTGTATTCTGTTTTGGGATGGAATGTTCTGAATATATCTGTTAGGTCCATCTGGTCCACTGTGCCATTCAAAGTCATTGTTTCCTTGTTTATTTTCTGCTTATGATGATGATCTGTCCATTGATGTAAGTAGGGTGTTAAAGTCCCCTTCTACTATTGTATTATTATCAGTTAGTTCCTTTATGTTTGTTACTGTTTTATATATTTGGGTGCTTCCATGTTGGGTCTCTGACTTATATTTATATTCCAGAAATATACAACTACTTATTACATTTCTTTGCACATAGCCTAAAGAAATTTGTGTCTTGCACTTAAAGTATATTGGACTAGACTAGTATTTGGACTTTAAAGAGTCTGGTTTCAAATCCTGGCTCTACTGGTCATATGATGGTATTCACTTACTTATGAAATCTCAGCTTCCTCATCTGTAAACTAAGAATAGTGATATCTTTCCTCCCCGTGATCTGGAGGCTAAATGAAATCATGCTAATAAAGTTCAGAGTGTAATACCTTGACCACAGAAAATAATATGGCTATTTTTCTGATTTTCTGCTCAGAATGACTTTTTATTAAACAGGTTTTCCCAGAGAACAGAACCATTGGGATAGATACAGATATGTAGAGAGAGATTTACTAAGAGGGACTGACTCTTGTGATTATGGATGTTGAGAACTCCTACTATCTGCCATCTGCAAGTTGGAGACCCAGGAATGTCAGGTCCAAGTCCAAATCCAAAGACTTGAAAAACAGGGCAGCCAGTTGTGTCAGTCTCAATCTGAGTCTGAATGCCAGAGAACCTAAGCACTGATGTACAAGGGCAGGAGAAGATGGATGTCTCAGCTCAAGCAAAGAAGAATTTGCTCTTTCTTTGCCTTTTTATTCTATTCATACCCTCAACAAATTGGATGATGCTCATCTATATTGACAAAAGTGATCTTCTTTGCTTAGTCTATAGATTAAATGTTAATATCTTCCAGCAACACCTTCACAGATACACCCCAAAATAATGTTTTACCAGCTTGCTGGATATCCCTGAGCCAAGTCAAGTTGACACAAAAAATTAACTATCACAGCCTTTTTCTCCTATCTCTAGTCTGGATTATATTTCTTCTGCGCTATGATAATACCCGACACATAACGTTACTGTTGCATTTTAACTTTTGCTATAGATATGTTTCTGTCTCCTCAGTGTTTATATACTGAAGACCTAATCCCCAGTGTAATGGTGTTTAGAGATGAAGTCTTTGGGAGGAAATTAGGTTTAGATGGGGTCATGAGTCTGGAGTCCCCATGATGAAATTTGTACTCTTACCAGAAGAGGAAGAAACCAGAGCCCTTTCTTTCCACCAGGTGAAGATGCAGCAAGGAAACAACCATCTGAAAACCAGGAGGAAGACCTTCTCCAGATACTGAATTTGCCAACACCTTAATCTTGGACTTCTCAACCTCAAAAATGAAAAAAAAAATTTGTTGTTTAAGGTACCAAGTCTATAATATTTGTCATAGCAGCTTGAACCAGATAACACTGTTAAAATCTTTTTTCTTTATACATCTACAAACCCACCTAACTTCAAATTAAAAAACTGTACCTATATATTTAGCCTCTATACATGGTGCATTGCCTAGAACTAAGTGTTCTCTGGATATTTTCAAATGAATAAATAAATAAAGGAATGAATGGACACTGGAAATGCTGTCCTGCGGAAGAGGAAGTTGATTCTCTGTTGCCACAGTTAACATAATGTTGAAAAGTGAGGAGACAACTAAAATTTTTTAAAAAGAGCAGTTGCTGTGTTTCAAGAGCTATGCAGAAGATATTCCTTTTTACAAATGAGAAAATACAAGTGGGAGAAAGGCTAAGCTAAGCTGTTCATGGTCTCACAGGTAGACAGTGGAAAGTTTGACACATAATGCCCATTTTCACATACTCAAAGTCTATGAATGGGTTTTCTTAGCACACAAATATTTTTTTATAGTAATATTTCTAGGAAATTATTGGGCTTCTTTAGGAAACCTACAAGAAAAAATGGGAGACCAATAACAATCAAATATTTCCGTGTTAATAACCTCCCAACAACGTAGTTAAACCAATATAGAAAACTGTGTTTAAATTTAACAAATTAGGGCGCCTGGGTGGCTCAGATGGTTAAGTGTCTGCCTTCGGCTCAGGTCATGATCCCAGGGTCCTGGGATCGAGTCCTGCATCAGGCTCCCTGCTCCTTAGGAGCCTGCTTCTCTCTCTCTCTCTCTCTCTCCCTCTGTCTCTCATGAATAAATAAATAAAATCTTAAAAAAAAATCCCTATTTAAAAAAAATTTAACAAATTATTTTTCCTAAATTAAATAGATGTTAGTAAAGATGGAAAAAAATTCTATGTATTACAGGTTTTAAAATGATAAACTTTGGCACAGGGTGCTTCCAGAGGTATTAGATGTTCAGGTAAACTTCATATTTAAACACCAGAAGTAGGGAGCACTTCTATCAAGATGGCAGAGGAGTAGGGGACCTTATTTCAACCAGTCCCCTGAATTGAGCTGGAAAGCTACCAGATCACTCTGAACACCCACGAAATCAGCCTGAAATGTAAGAAGATATACCTGAATCTACAAACAATATCACCAGTGTTTGGTATTGAGGTACGAATGGGGAGCCGTGATACCACAGGCAGATATTTGAAGATAAACAGAAGGAGGAGGGAGCTGCCATAAGCGCTTGAGCCAGGAAGGTGAAATAACACAGGAGTGCAAAAGCCTCTGGCACTGGGGACCGGGCACAAACTTGCAGACCAGTAGCAGTGGGCAAAGGACTTGAAGGCAGGCCCCCATACTGAAACCTGGAGCTGCGGGGGTGTGTGTGTGTGTGTGAACTGGGGGAGGCTGGTGGTTTTAGAAGCACAAAGGGCAGAGACGTGCCTGGACCTGGAAGTCAGGGCTGGGAGTGCTGCTGTGGGGCGTGCAACCCAGGACGCTGCAGTTTTAGCAGCACAGACAGAAATGGAAACAGTGTGGCCTGGAGAGCTCACTGAAGAATAGACTGTGATCTTTCTGTTCTGAAGCAGAGGTTTGGAAACAGTCACTTCTGCTCTGACTCTCAGAAGAGACACAGAAGGCCTCCAGGGAAAGCCACCAGAGAACAAAAGCCCCCAAACCCGGTTGTCACTAAGCCCACCCCCCCCACAGGGGCAGGGCAACTCCACCCAAACAGGGTTGCCTGAGTAAGAGTGTGGCAAGTCCCACCCCAGAAGACAGGCTGGAAGAACAAGAGGCCAACAATCTTAAGGTCCCTATAAAACAAGTGCATCTTGCTTGGGTTGTGGTCAATAATTTGGACTCGGTACCTTCCCTCAACCACCCCTCAACAGAATGACTGAGAGGAGGAACCCCGAAATAGGAAAGACTCAGAGACTGTGACTTCTGCTAGATTTAAAATGGATATACATATAAGCAAGATGTCAGAAATAAACTTCAGGGTAACAGTTATGAAGCCAATGGCTAGAATGGAGAAATTGATTAATGGCAACAGAGAGTCTCTAAGGGCAGAAATGAAAGCTGAACTGGCAGAACTTAAAAATGCTATCAATGAGATCCAATCTAATCTACTCTAACAGCTAAAGTGAAAGAGGCAGAAGAACGAATTAGTGACCTAGAAGACAAACTGATAGAAAAGAAGGAACAGGAGGAGGCCTAGAACAAACAGCTTAAAATCCATGAAAACAGAATTAGAGAAATAAGTGACACATTGAAATGTTCCAATGTCAGAATTATTGGGATCCCTGAGGGGGTGGAGAGAGAGAGAGAGGACTAGAAGATATATTTGAGTAATTCATAGCTGAGAACTTCCCTCATCTGGGGAATGAAACAAACATTTGTTCCTAGAGGCAGGGAGGACCCCTCCCAAGATCAAGGAGAACAGACCAATGCCCCAGCATGTAATAGTAAAATTCACAAATTTTAGAACGAAGGAAATCATCTTAAGGGCAGTGAGGGGGAAGAGATTCCTTACATACAGAGGGAGAAACATCAGAATAACATCAGACCTATCCACAGAGACCTGGCAAGCCAGAAAGGGCTGGCAAGATATATTCAGGGTACTAAATGAGAAGAACATGCAGCCAGGAATACTTTAACTGGCAAGGCTGTCATTTAGAATGAATGGAGAGATGCAGAGCTTCCAAGACTGGCAGAAACTGAAAGAATATGTGACCACTGAGCTGGCCCTGCAGGAAATATTAAGGGAGGTTCTATAAAAGGAGAAAGACCCCAAGAGTGATATAGAAATTTACAGAGACAATCTATAGAAACAAGGACTTCACAGGCAACATGATGACAGTAATTTCATATCTTTCAATAATCACTCTCAACACGAATGGCCTAAATGCTCCCATAAAGTGGCACAAGGTTGCAGATTGAATAAAAAGAGAGGACCCAACCATATGCTGTCTAAAAGAGACTTATTTTGAACCTAAAGTTACATCCAGACTGAAAGTGAAGGGATGGAGATCCATCTTCCATGCCAATGGACCTCAAAAGAAAGCTGGGGTAGCAATTCTCATTTAAGACAAATTAGATTTTAAGCTAAAGGTTATAGTTAGAGACACAGAAGGACACTATATCATTCTTAAAGTGTCTATTCAACAAGATTTAACAATTGTAAATATCTATGCCCCCAACATGGGAGCAGCCAATGACATAAGCCAACTGTTAACCAAAATAAAGAGACATACTGATAATAATATATTAATCGTAGGAGACCTCAATACTCCACTCTCAGCAATAGATCATCTAAGCTGAAAATCAACAAAGAAACAAGAGCTTTGAATGACACATTGGACCAGATGAACCTCATAGATATATACAAAACATTCCACCCTAAAACAACAGAATACTTATTCTTCTCAAGCACACGTGGAACTTTCTCCAGAATAGACCACATACTAGGTCACAAATCAGGTCTCAACCAATACCAAAAAACTGAGATTATTCCCTGCATATTCTCAGACCAGAATGCTTTAAAACTGGAACTCAATCACAAGAAAAAAATTGGAAGAAATTCAAACACTTGGAAGGTAAAGACAACTCTGCTTAAGAATGTTTGTGTCAACCAGAAAATGAAAAAAGAACTTAAACAATTCATGGAAACCAATGAGAATGAAAACAAAACCTATGGGAGGCTATGTATTTCCTAAGGAGGAAATAGCCATCCAAGCGTCACTCAAAAAAAATAGAAAAATCCTGAATACACAAACTATCTTTACACCTCAAAGAACTGGAGAATCAACAACAAATTAAGCCTAACCCATGCACAAGAAGGGAAATAATTAAGATTAGAGCAGAGATCAATGAATTAGAAACCTGAAATACAGTAGAGCAGATCAATGAAAGTAGAAGCTGATTCTTTAAAAGAATTAATAAGATCAATAAACCACTGGCCAGACTTATCCAAAAGAAAAGAGAAAGAACCCAAATTAATAAAATTGTGAATGAAAGGGGAGAGATCATGACTAACACCAAGGAAATAGAAACGAAATTATTATTAACAATTCTATGCCAATAAGTTAAGGAACCTAGAGGAAATGGATGCCTTCCTGGAAACCTATAAACTACCAAGACTGAAACAGGAAGAAATTGACAATCTGAATAGACCAGTAACCTGTAACAAGATTGAAGCAGTGATCAAAAACCTCCCAAAAAACAAGAATCCAGGGCCTGATGGTCTCCCTGGGGAATTCTACCAAACATTCAAAGAAGAAATACTACCTATTCTCTGAAGCTGTTTCAAAAAAACAGGAACAGATGTAAAGCTTCTGGACTCATTTTATGAGGCAAGCATTACCTTGATCCCCAAACCAAACAAAAACTCCATCAAAAAGGAGAATTTCAGACCAATATCCCTGATGAATATGGATGCCAAAATTCTCAACAAAATCCTAATAGGATCCAACAATACATTAAAAGGATCATCCACCACAAACAAGTGGGATTTATCCCTGGGATGCAAGGGTGGTTCAACATTCGCAAATCAATCAATATGATAGAACACAGTAAGAGAGAAGAACCATATGTCCTCTCAATTGATGCAGAAAAAGCATTTGACAAAATACAACATCCTTTCCTGATTAAAACTCTTCAGAGTATAGGGATAGAGGGAACATTCCTCAAGTTCATAAAATCCATCTGTGAAAAACCCACAGCGAATATCATCCTCAATGGGGAAAAGATGAGAGTCTTAAGATCAGGAACATGTCAGGGATGCCCACTCTCACCACTATTGTTCAACATAGTGCTAGAAGTCCTAGCAACAGCAATCAAACAACAAAAATAAAAGGTATTCAAATTGGAAAAGAAGTCAAACTCTCTCTCTTCACAGATGACATGATACTTTATGTGGAAAACCCAAAAGACTCCACCCCCAAATTACTAGAATACAGTAATTCAGTAATGTGGCAGGATACAAAATCAATGCACAGAAATCAGTTGTTTTCTTATACACTAACAATGTAACTGTTGAAAGAGAAATTAGAGAATTGATTCCACTTACAATAGCACCAAAAACCATAAGATATCTTGGAATAAACCTAACCAAAGAAGTAAAGGATCTATCCTCTAGGAACTATAAAACATTCATGAAAGGAATTGAAGAAGACACAAAGAGATGGAAAAACATTCCATGCTCATGGATCAGAAGAATAAACATTGATAAAATGCCTAAGCTGCCCAGAGCAATCTATACCTTCAGCATCATCCTGATCAAAATACCAATGGCATTTTTCAAAGAGCTGGAACAAACAATCCTAAAATTTGCATGGAATCAGAAAAGACCCCGAATTGCCAAGGAAATGTTGAAAAACAAAGCTGGGGACATCATGTTGTCTGATTTCAAGCTATATTACAAAGCTGTGGTCACCAAGACAGCATGGTACTGGCACAAAAACAGACACATATACCAATGGAATAGAATAGATACTTCAGAAATGTACCCTCAGCTCTATGGTCAACTAATCTTTGACAAATCAGGAAAAAATATGCAAAGGAAAAAAGACAGTCTTCAGTAAATGGTGCTGGGAAAACTGGACAGTATATACAGAAGAATGAATTTTGACCATTTTCTTAAACCATACACAAAAATAAACTCAAAATGGATGAAAGACCTCAATGTGAGACAGGATTCCATCAAAATCCTAGAGGAGAACATAGGTAGTTATCTCTTCGACATTGGCAACAGCAAATTCTTTCAAGACATGTCTCCAAAGGCAAGGGAAACAAAAGCAAAAATGAACTTTTGGGACTTCATCAAGATAAAAAGCTTCTGCACAGCAAAGGAAACAGTCAACAAAACAAAGAGGCAACCCACGGAATGGGAGAAGATTTTTGCAAATGACACTACAGACAAAGGGCTGGTATCCAAGATCTATAAAAAACTTAAACTCAACACCCAAAAAACAATCAAGTCAAAAAATGGGCAGAAGATAGGAAAAGACACTTCTCTGAAGAAGACGTACAAATGGCTAAACGACACATGAAAAAAATGTTCATCATCATTAGCCATCAGGGAAATTCAAATCAAAACCACATTGAGATACCACCTTACACCAGTTAGAATGGCAAAAATGGACAGGGAAAGAAACAACAAATGTTCGAGAGGTTGTGGAGAAAGGGGAACCCTCTTACACTGTTGGTGGGAATGCAAGTTGGTACAGCCACTTTGGAAAACAGTGTGGAGGTTCCTCAAAAATTTAAAAATAGAGCTACCCTATGACCCAGCAATTACACGACTGGGTATTTACCTCAAAGACACAGATGTAGTGAAAAGGAGGGCCACATGCACCCCAATGTTCATAGCAGCAATGTCCACAGTAGCCAAACTGTGGAAAGAGCCGAGATGCCCTTCAACAGAGGAATGGATAAAGAAGATGTGGTCCATATATACAATGGAATATTAGTCAGCCATCAGAAAGGATGAATACCCAACTTTTGCATCAACACGGGTGGGACTGGAGGAGATTATGCTAAGTGAAATAAGTTAAGCAGAGAAAGTCAATCATCATATGGTTTCACTTATTTGTGGAACATAAGGAACAGCATGGAGGACATTAGGAGAAGGAAGGGAAAAATGAAGGGGGAGACATCGGAGGGAGAGATGAACCGTGAGAGACTATGGACTCTGAGAAACAAACAGGGTTCTAGAGGGGAGGGGGGAGGGGGGATTGGTTAGCCCGGTGATGGGTATTAAAGAGGGCACGTACTGCATGGAGCCCCTGGGTGTCATACACAAACAATGAATCATGGAACACTACATCAAAAACTAATGATGTACTGTATGGTGACTAACATAATAATACAACTAATAAATAAACAAGTACCAGAAATATTTTTTCTCCCAAAATACCAAACTTTATCTAATAAATCTTGAGAAAAACATGCTTAAGTTACAATTAAAGTAAAAAATCCTCTGACCATATTACACAGGTATCATTTCATTAAATTATCAACATTTCCAGATAAATAGCACCGAAAATTAGATTTTAATAGGAACAAGCCCCGAGATAAGATTTCATTCTGAAGTCACTTATAGAATAATGAAATCAGGAGCTCTCATGAGTCTTATATTTTGTGGGGATTTGTGCATGTAAGTATATTTTTCCAATAAAATATTACTTTCAGTATCAAATGATGAATGTCTAATTACTTACTTATAAATTTTGTCATTTATGTAAGCTGCTCAAAGACCAGGAGAGATCCTAGTGCTCTGTTACACAAAGTATGATGTATGGAACAGCAGGAATGGTAAACCCTAGGAGCTTGTTAGAAATGCAAACTCTTAGACCAGACCCCAGATACACTGAATCTGCATTTTAACAAGATCCCAGGTTAGTTGAGAACACTAGATAACTGCGTGGCACTGTTCTGGAGCACCTGACTTGGTTATGGCCTCAATTTTCCTTCCCTACTGTCTAGAATTTTCTATTTTATATAGGTTCTCCCCACCATTGGCGGATTTCTCTACCTGATTTTTAAATGAGTTCTTTGGCAAGAATATACAATTGTTTTTAGTTATAATTAAATGTGGGTGGGCTCTAGGGATACTGCATGAAAGGTACATAGATCTCTTAGCATCTGTTATTCACAGATTCACTCTTCCCAGATGCCTGCTTTGAGATCAGATCTAGGGATATGTACACAACATGCCAACATAAATTGAAAGGTGAAAAAAATTGAACATATATTTTCTTTGGTATGGTGCATGATATTAGGCAGTATTACAGACTCCTTTTGTAATCAACCTTTTGGAGTTAGAATAAGACTGAATATCAGGAGGAATCAGGTCACTGCTCTGGCAAGAAATATGATCTGCAGGATGACTCAGAACTCAGCAGAACATGGTCCTTCTCAGTTTAACCTCTTTGCAGCTTTGAGCTGGCTATACCATCTGTATCAGTCAAATGTTACTGTGTAACAAGCACAACAAATATAATTTATTAGTTCCTGACTCAGTGAGTAAACAATTTGGACTGGGCTCAGTTGAGCTATTGTATTTATCTTGCCTGGGTTCACTCAATCCACTGTAATTAGCTTGTGAGTCATATGAGAGTTGATTGATCCTGGATGGCCTTATCCATGTCTCACTATTTGCTGGGGTGAATATGCTACATGCATTTAGTAGGTTAACTCAACCTTTTATACATGGCAACTAGGTTCCAAAAACCGTAAGTCCCAGTGTACAAGCACTTTTCAAGATTTTGCTTTCATCATGCTTCCTAATGTTTCACTAACTAAAGCAAGTCACAATGCCAAGTCTAGATTAAGGGAGTAAAGATAAAGATTTTTCTCACTTAATATAAAGAGATGCTGTGAAATGCTGTGGCCATTTTTTTTTCTGAGTTTACCACATCATCTCTCTATTCCAAAATATTGAGTGTGTTTTAACTTGTACCTCTTTCTATTTAAGCACATTTCTGTTTTCAGAAGAGAGCCCTATGACAATGAAACTATTAGAGGACAGAGATAGCCATAAGAGCTCTCAGACCACAGAATATTATGAAGAACAGATGTCATGACTTCGACCTAAATCAGGAAAAGGTACTTTGTTATTTACTCTGAAAGTCCACTTCCCTGGTTTTACTCTGGGAAATCTGCATTTCTGAGTGGAATTCTATTTTGTTTTGTTTATTTCACTTCTGTTGCTTCAATAAAATCTGCACCTGTTTGTTCTGGCATTGAGCGCAGCTGTCTGCTCTGTAACAATATTTCCTGCCTGGGTAGCTGAGCTGTCTCTCAGTAGCAAACACCTTTGTCAGCGTTGGTGGGAAATGAGCATCTTGGCTAATCTGGGTGCTTCCCCTTGGACTTGGAGAAACAAGACATAATAGGAAGTGTTTGACTTCCAAATTCATACTGTGAGAAGTTTCCTAAGATACACAGTGGGTGAGAACAGAGTCAAAGAGGAACTGGGTAGTGCATGATATGAAAAGGAATTAATAATTGATGTGACTTATGAGGTAGACAGAAGAAAATATTCCAAGAGACTTTGTATCACAGTAACCATGTAAACAAAACTTTTATAGTTGATATGATGGAAAGTACCTGATAATATGTGAATGGATTAAAATTTTTTGGATTGGTGCTACGTACCTGACATATTGATAGACCCTATTACATGATCAATATATGATGGGGATTATAATTGGGGTTGTTTTTGAGATTTATCCAGATTATTGCATTTATCAGTAGTTTGTCCCTTGTTACTGAGTATATTCTGTTGTATGAATATCCTACAACTTGTGTTTCCATTTACTGACATTTGAGCTCTTTCTAGTTCTTGACTATTATGAATAAAATTGCTATGAATAATTTTTTATGAATTTTATTGTATATGTAAATTTTAATTTCTCTTGAGTAAGTATCTAGGAGTAGAATTTAGGTTATATGAGAAATGTGTAACTAACTTCACAAGAAACTGCCATACTGTTTTCCAAAGTGATTGTACAATTTTTTACCTAGGTATGTATGAAAGTATTGCTTTTTCTGTATCATTAATTAAACTTGGCATCGATAATCTTTTTAATTTTAGTTATTCTGGTAAGTATGAATTAGTATCTTAGAGTAGTTTTTTTTCCTATGAGTGCTTGTGGTATATTTATTTATGACAGTTTTATATCTCAATTACATATATTTTTTAAAAAATTTAATTCCAGTATAGTTAACATAGTGTTATATTAGTTTCAGATGAATAATGTAGTGATTCAACAGTTCTCTACATTACTCAGTGCTCAACATGGTTAATTGTACTCTTAATCCCCTTCACCTATTTCACCCATCCCCCCACCCACTTCCCCACTGGTAACCATCAGTTTGTTCTTTATAGTTAAGAGTCTGTTTTTTGGTAGGTCTCTTTTTTTGTTTGTTTCATTTGTTAAATTTCACATATAAGTAAAATCACATGGTATTTGTCTTTCAAAGAGGAAATCAAAAGACATGGAGACAAGTGAAAATAAAAACACAATGGTTCAAAATGTTTGGGATGAAGCAAAACTATTCTAAGACAGAAGTTTATAGCAATACAAGCCTGCCTCAGGAAGCAAGAAAAATGTCAAACAACTTTACTTTATACTTAAGGGAGCTAGAAAAAGAAGAACAAACAAAACCCCAAACCAGTAGAGGGAGGAAAATAATAAAGATTAGAGCAGAAACAAAATAGAAACAAAACAAAACAAAACAAAAACAATAGAAAACATCAATAAAACGAGGAGCTGGTTCTTTGAAAAGATCAAAAAAATTGATAAACCTTTAGCCAGACTCATCAAAAGAAAAAAAGAGAGGACTCAAATAAGCAAAATCATAGAAGAAATGATTAAACTCCTATAAAATATAACCTCCTGAAATTGAACCAGGAAGAAATAGAAACTTAGACCAACTCCCAACATTGAAATTGAATCAGTAGTCAAAAAACTCCCAAGAAACAAAAGGCCAGGACCAGACAGCTTCACAGGTGAATTCTACCAAACATTTGAAGAAGAGTTAATGCATACTCTTCTCAAACTAGTCTAAAAAATAGAAGAGGACAAAAAGCTTCCACATTCATTCTATGATGACAGCATTACCCTGACACTAAAACCAGATAAAGACTTCACTAAAAAAGAGAACTTCAGGCCAGTATCTCTAAATATAGGTGAAAAAATCCTCAACAAAATATTAGCAAACTGAATCCAGCAATACATTAAAAAAAAAATCATTCACCATGATCAAGTGGGATTTATTCCTGAAACCAAGGCTGGTACAATATTTGCAAATCAATCAATATGATAAATCATATCAGCAAGAGAAAGGATAAAAACCATATGATCATTTCCATAGATGCAGAAAAAGCATTTGACGAAGTACCGCATCCATTCATGATCTCTCATAGTAGATTTAATTAAAACTACTATGCATTACCATGGTCATTAACTATTTTGAGCTTCTTTTCATGTAATTAATGGTCATTTTATATCTTCAAATATTCTGTGAATTTTTTATTGAGTTGTCTGTCTTCATTTTATTAACTTGTAAGGGTCTTTTTTTGCATACCACTTTACCACTTATATGTAAGTGTGTATGTATATGTTGTCAACCTTAAAAATAGCCTCTTAGTTTACTAGCAAAATGAGTTTGTTTGGTGATAGCAGAGGAATTGCAATTCAGGACATGCAAACTATGGCAAACATGGAGTGTTTTTTACAGATGAAAAGAAGAAGCTAGGAGCATTCAGGGTTGTGGTGACTTCCCATTGGCTGAGTTGTAGCAGTTCTTATTGGTTGGGTTGTTTCTGAGCAAGGACAAATCTTCCTTTCTTTTGCTTGACAAGTGGTACATGAGTGAGAGATCCCCTTACAGGACTTCCTGACTCCATTTTGAATGAAGTTTTCCATTACTCATTTTCACAATATGTATGTGTTATATCATGTAATATATGTATATATATATACATATACACATATGTGGCAAATCTTTTCTAACAGTCTTGGCTTGCCTTTTTTCTTTTCTCTCTTTCCTCAATGATGTAATTGGAAGCTTAGAAATTTTAAAGTTTAGTGGAATTCATGTTATTACTTTTTAATACTTCTTTTCGTGTCTCAAGAAAACTTGGCATAATACAGGGTTGAAAAAACTTTTCCCTGTGTTTTCTTCTATAAAGTTTACAATTTTAGCTCTTATGTTTTATTCTATACTACATTTCAGGTTACTTTCTATGTAGAGTGTGAGGGAGGAGTCCAAGTTCTTTTGGTGAAAAGACTATATTTTCACCACTGAAATTTTCTGGTACCTTTATCAAAAATCAATTGGTATGTACTGATTTATGCCTTGATTCTCTATTTTATTCCACTGCTTTACTTCATACTTGCTCTAGTTTAAATGCCAACATTGTTTTGATAATTACAGACTTGAAAACAGATAGTTTAAGAACTTCCTTTTTCCTTCCTTTTAGAATTTTAGAATTTTGTTGTCTATTGTGAAGTCCATGAGATACCTTGCTAAATTTGTTTATGCAATCTAGAAGTTTGTTTTTTTATGTTCCTCAGAATATTCTATAGAGTTAATCACTTCATTTGTGCGTACATTAACATATGTTTTCCTGTCCTGACTTCATGTTTCTTTATTACTTTTTCTTTCTTACATCTCCGGTACAGTATTTAATGAAAGTTAAGAGAATGAGGAGTATCTTTGCCTTGTTCCAATTTTTAAGGGGGAAACATTCAGTCTTTAGCCATTAAGGATGATGCTAGCTGTAGTTTTATTTATTTATTTATTTATTTAAATGCTGTTTACCTAGTTAAAGAGGTTGCTTTCTATTAATAGTTTTCTTAAATTTTTTCTCATGAATGGGTATTGAATTTTGAGATGACTATTTGCTCTTCTCATTAGTTCTGTTATGGTAGTGAGTTACATTGATTTTTTTTTTTTTAGGCTGTGTGTTAGATGATTTTTTTTCTTTTTTTTTCTTTAAGCTTTTATTTATTTATTTCAGAGAGAGAGAATGAGAGATAGAGAGCACGAGAGGAAGAGGGTCAGAGGGAGAAGCAGACTCCCTGCTGAGCAGGGAGCCCGATGTGGGACTCGATCCCGGGACTCCAGGATCATGACCCGAGCCAAAGGCAGTCGCTCAACCAACTGAGCCACCCAGGCGCCCTACATTGATTGATTTTTAAATGTTAAACCAACCTTGCATTACTGCAATCAATTGCATTAGGAAATGATGTGTAATCCTTTCACATATTGCTACATTCAGTATTTTAATATTCTGTTGAATTTAATTTACTAGCATTTTGTTGAGAAATCAATTTGCAACTGATTGGATACTTTTATGTAATATCCTTGTCAAGTTTTAAAATCAAGTTATTTTGGCCTTATAGAATTAGCTGGGAATGTTTCTTCTGTCTCTGGCTTATAAAGAATTGTATAAAATCAATTATTTTTTTCTTAAATATGTATTAAAAGTTATTGGTAAAATGATGTGGACCTGGAAGTTAAAGTGCATTATTTTGCATTAAATGTCTTTAAAAATAGATTTAGGGCTATTCAGAATTTGTATTTCCTCCTGATATTGTTCTAAGTTGTGTTTTTGAGGGAATTTGTCCTTTTTATTGAAGTTATTAAATATATTAGCATAAAGTTTTTAAAAATATTCCCCCGTAAATCTTTCAGTGATTGTAGTATCTGTGTTGATATCCCTCTCCCATTACTAATGTTATCAATTTATGTTTTCTTTATCTAATTTAAAATTATTCTAGCTGGGGTCTTATCAATTTTATTAACATATTTAAAGAAGTAAATTTGACCTTTAAAATTTTATTTTCTATTTCATTGATTGGTTTTTTATTATTTGCTTCAATTTATTTACTAAGTTGTTTTTCTCCTAGACTTTTGAAAGTAGAAACTTAGATAAATGATTTTGCATTGTGCTTTTTCTCCTAATATAAGTATTTAAAACTATAATATTTCCCTCTAACCACTGCTTTTGCTTGCTCCTATAAATTTTGATGCTATTTTCATTGTCATTTCCACCACCAATGCAAGAGATTCCCCTTTCTTCATATCCGTGCCAACACTTGTTTCATGTGTTGTTGATTTTAGACATTTTGACAGGTGTGAGGTGATAGTACATTGTAGTTTTGATTTGCATTTCCCTCATGATCAGTGATGTTGAGCATCTTTTCATGTGTCTGCTGGCCATCTGTATGTCTTCTTTGGAAAAATGTTTATTGAAGTCCTCTGACCATATTTTAATTAGAATATTTTTGTTTTCTGTGTTTTTTTTTTTTTTTTTTGGTGTTGAGTGGTAGAAGTTCTTTGGATATTAACCCCATATCAGATGTATCATTTGCAAATATCTTCTTCCATTTAGTAGGTTGCCTTTTTGTTTTATTGATTCCTTCACTGTGCAAAATCTTTTTATTTTGGTGTAGTTCCAGTAGTTTAATTTTGCTTTTGTTTCTATTGACTAAAAAGACCTATCTAGAAAAATGTTTTTATGGTCAATGTCAAAGAAGTTACTGCCTAAGTTTTCTTCTGTGAGTTTTATGGTTGTAGGCCTCATGTTTAGGTCTTTAATCTACATTGAATTTATTATTATGTCTGGTATAAGAAAGTTGTCCAGGGCGCCTGGGTGACTCAGTTGGTTAAGTGACTGCCTTCGGCTCAGGTCATGATCCTGGAGTCCCAGGATCGAGTTCCGCATCGGGCTCCCTGCTCAGCAGAGAGTCTTCTTCTCCCTCTGACCTTATCCCCTCTCATGTGCTCTCTCTCTCTCATTCTCTCTCTCAAATAAATAAATAATATCTTTTAAAAAAGTTGTCCAGTTTTATTCTTTTTTCATATAGCTGTCCAGTTTTCTCAGCACCATTTATTGAAGAGACTATCTTTTTCCCATTGTATATTTTTGCCTTCTTTAATTGATCATGTAAGCATGGGTTTATTTTGGGGGTCTCTATTTTGTTCTCTTGACCTATGTGTCTGTTTTTGTGCCAGTACAATACTGTTTTGATTACCACTTTGTAGTGAATCTTGAAATCTAGGATTGTGGTATTTCTAGCTTTGTTCTTTCTCAAGATTGCTTTGGCTATTCAGGTTTTTTGTGGTTCTACACACATTTTAGGATTATTCTAATTCTGTGAAAAGTGTTGCTAGTATTTTGATAGGGATTGCATTAAATCTGTAGATTGTCTTGGGTAGTGTAAATTTTAATAATATTGATTCTTCCAATCCATGAGCATGGGATATCTTTCCATTTATTTATATCATCTTCATTTTTTTAATCAATTTTTTATAGCTTCTTTTATTCTCTTACAGTGTTCTTTAATCTCTTGTACTATTCTTTACCTCATAATCTATTTCTGGTATTAATAGAGCCACCATGTATTTTTTTATTTCAGTACATTTATGTCTTTAGATATCAAGTACATCTTTCATAGATAGCATATAGTTCACTTCTACTATTTTATTCAGTCTGACATTTTCTTAATTTTAATCATTCTTTAGTCTCTTTACATTTAATGTAATTATCAGTGTGATTAAGTTTGAGTCTGCCAAGTTGCTATTTGATTTTTACTTTTCCCTTTTGTTTTTTGTTCCTCTTTTGCTCCTTTCTTGACTTTGTTTAGGATAATCAAAAAAATTTCTTTTACTTCATTTTATCTGTTTGTTTCTTGTTTTTTTCCTTATTATTTGCTCTAGGGCTCAAAATTTGCAATCTTATCAGAGGCCAGAGACAATATTATTTATCATTTCCTTTATACCTGACACAGAACACTTCCTACTGAATATTTTCCACTTTATTTATATATTCTTTATTATGTTCAGTTAGCCACTGTATAGTGCATAATTACAAGTCCTAGCCTCAGCAGACAACAAAAAGAAATAAAAGGCATCCAAATTGGCAAAGAAGAAGAAGTCAAATTCTCCCTCTTCACAGATGACACGATACTTTATGTAAAACCCAAAAGACTCCACCCCCAAAGTACTAGAACTCATACAGCAATTCAGCAATGTGGTAGGATACAAAATCAATGCACAGAAATCAGTTGCTTTTCTATACACTAACAATGTAACTGTAGAAAGAGAAATTAAGGAATCAATTCCATTCACAATAGCAACAAAAACCATAAGATACCTAGGAATAAACCTAATACTTTTCACTTTAAACAGTATATTCCCATTTACTCATCACCCTTCATTTTTGCTATCATACTTATCTTTTGTCTGTCCATCTGTTATAAAGCCTGTCTCACCAATGTTATTCTTATAACTTTAAACAACCAAACATCTTTAAAAGAAATGACAAGAACAAAAAAATTATACTTATATTTGTTTATCAAAATTAATGGAATGCAGAAAATGTAGTGTTTAGATGGAAAATTATAGTATTAATGTATATATTAGAAAGAAAGAAAGATGTAAAATAAATAATCTAAGTTTACACTTTAGGAAACTAGAAAAAGAAATGCAAATTAAACCCAAAGTAAGCAGAAGACATAATAAAAATTACAGCATAAGTCAATGAAATTGAAAACAGAAAATCAATAGCAGGAACCAATGAAACCAAAAACTGTTTTTTTTTTGTTTTGGTTTGGTTTGGTTTGTTTTGGTTTTGGTTTTTTTTTTTCTCCTAAGTACTTTGGAATTTTCCAACTATCTTTCTGTTAATGATTTCAAGTTTAATTACATTGTGGCCTGAGAGCAGACATTGTGTATTTTTCTAACATTTTAAATTAATTATTGCATGTAAATTTATGAAAATGTGTCTTATCTTGGTGAATGTGGCATGTGAGCTTGAGAATAATGTGTATTCTACCATTGTAGGATGATGTAATCTATACAAGTCAGTTATGTCTAATTGATTGATGGTGTTCTGTCAACTATGTTCTTACTGATTTTCTTCCTGTTCTATCTGTCCATTTCTGATAGAAAACTGTTGAAGTTCCCAGCTATAATAATGAACTTATCTCTTTGTCCATGTAGTTTTATTAATTTTTGTTTCATGTATTTTGACACTTAGCTGCTTACACATTAAAGGTTTTTATATTTTTTTGGATAAGTGACCTCTAAATCATTATGTAATACCTCTTTTTATCCTTGATAACTTTTCTCATCTGAACTCTGCTGTGTCTGAATTTAATATAGCTACTCTTGCTTTCTTTTGATTAGTTAACAAGATATATTTTTTCCATTTATTTACTTTTTAATCTATAAGCATCTTTACTTTTAAAGTAGGTTTCGTATAGACAACATGTGGTTGGGTCTTGCTTTTTGATCTACTCTGATGATCTTTGTCTTTTAATTGGTACATTTAGAGCATTGACATTCAAAGTTATTATTGGTATAGCTGGATTAATACCCAAAATATTTGTTATTTTTTCTATTAGCTCTTTGTTTCTATTTTTGTCTTTTATTCTTTCTATGCCTTTTGTGGTTTTTAACTGAGCATTTCATATAATTCAGTTTTCATTTAGCATATCAGTTGTATTTCTTTTTACCTTTTTACTTTGTTTTAGTGGTTACCATAGAGTTTGAAAATAGACTTCCAAGTATTCTAAGGCCAGTTTCAAATAACACTATATTTTTTCATTGGTCTTGTACCTTAAAATAACAAAATAATCCTAATTCTTCCCTCCTATCCCTTGTATTATTACTGTCATTCATTTCACTTATTGAACATACATATAGATACATTCTTACATTCGAGTATTATATAATCAAGTACGTTTTGCTATTATTTTTGAACAAATGGTTATCTGGTATTTAAGAATAAGAAAAATAAGTTTCTATTTTTTATTTTTTGCTACTCTATGTAGATCTGAGTTTCTGAGCTGTATCATTTTATTCCTCTCTAAAGAAATTCTTTTAACATTTCTTGAAAGTCATGTCTATGCGTAACAATTTTTTTCAATTTTTGTTTGAGAAAGTATTTCTTCAATTTGAAGGATAAGTTCTTGGTTGGTGTTTTTTTTTTTTTCCTCAACATTTAAGTATTTCACTTCACTCCCTTGTTTGTATGGTGTTTGAGGAAAAATTTGATTTAATTCTTTGCTCTTATTTAGGTAAAGTGAATATCTTTCTACTTCCAGGATTTATTCTTTATCTTTGATTTTACATAGTTTGTATATTATATAACTAGGTGTAGTTGTCTTTTGTGTTTGTGTGTGTGGCATTTTTTTCTGCTTTGGGTTCTCTGAACTTCCTCCACCTGTAGTTCAATATCTGACATTAATTTGAGGAAACTCTCAGTCATTGTTGTTTTAAATGTTTCTTCTGCTTCTCTCTCTATTTCTTCTCCTTATGGCATTCTCTTGATATGTATGGTGCACTTTTTGTAGTTGTCCCACAGTCCTTGGGTAGTCAATTGTGGGTTTGGTCTTTTTATTTTTTTAAGTCTTTTTTTTTTCTCTTTGCTTTTCAGTTTTGGCAGTTTCTATTGAGATATCCTCAAGATCAGAGATTCTTCACCTGTGTCCAATCTACTAATAAGCCTATCAAAGGTGCTCTTTAATTATGTTACAGTGTTTTTGATCTCTAGCATTTCTTTTTGGTTCTTAAAATTTCCATCTCTCTGCTCATATTGCTTATCTGTTATTGCACGGTGTCTAATTTATCCATTAGAGTCTTTAGCATATTACTTATAGTTGTTTTAAATTCCTAGTCTAATAATTGTAACATCCCTATTATATCTGACTCTCATTCTGATACTTGCTCTATCTCTTTAGAATATGTTTTTTCCCTTTTAGTATACCTTGTAATTTTTTTCCTGATAGCTGGACACGATGTAGTGGGTAAAAAAACTACTGTAAATAAGCCACAGTAATATGGCTGTGAGGTATGGGGGTAGGGAAAGCATTCTCCAGCTCTATGATTAGGTCTTGGACTTTAAGCGAGCCAGTGCCTCTGGACGGTGAACTTCATAGATGCTTCTCCTTTGTTTTTCACCCCTTAGGTGGGATAGGATGGATAGAGTTGGCTGTAGTTGCATATTTCCCTTCTCCCATGTGAAATGCTAGAACCAACTGGAGTTGATTATGTCCCTTTCCCCTGGTCAGTTAGGCTCTGATAATACCCCAACAGGTTAGGCTCTAGTTAACTAGTTTGCCCATAGGATAGGTCTTGTAAGAATATTTTTGAAAAAAGATACATGAACATAACAAAAAAGAAAAAAAAGAAAAAAGATACATAATCTAATTTTATAAAAATTTATGGTATTAAAATGGATGCAGAGACTGTTTCTTTTATAAAGTTACACATCTCCCAAGTAGTCAAGAATGAATTTAAGTCCATAAAGACCCCAAAGTTCCATGTTATGTGACTTAAAGCCAATTAGAGACTGTAAAAGATTGTATGTTCATAAAAACAAAATCCTTCTTAATTACCTGCTGTTATCATAAAAAAGTAATACACACTGGGTGGCTTGTCATAGCATTAAGCCAAAATGACCTTCCTCCTTTAGACCTAGCATATACAATTAAGGGAGAGAAGTGTAAACCTTAGTAGTTTAAAAACTTCTAATGTAACTAGTTATATGTGGAGAATCATGATAACATTCTCAAACCATATTAATTTTAATAATACTTGGAATAAAAATAATAAATAATCATCATAAAATAATTTCAAAGATTAGGATTATTATATAATTAATTTGATCACAAACAATTTGAAATGATTAGCTGTCCAACTTCTAGTGTAATCTTCAACAGGTTCAGGTATTATTCTTCATTAAACTTCTCTAGGTAATGAAGTAGTCATTTACTTAAGAATTAGCCTAAAAAACAAAGTTTTACCTACTTGCATTGCCAATATTGCATTTATCTGTCCTATTTCACCATGGAAATGTTTTAGTTCTCAACTAAGAAATCAAAAAGAATTGTTGTTTCTTTCTTTTCTTTTGGGCAAGATACCAAAACACTTATTTTAACTTTCAGAATGGTGATTAACTTACTCAAAGTTAACATTTTGAAACACGAACTTTTTTCCACAGTACCTGAAATAAGAGTGAACCAAACAGCCCTTCTCTACATAATTGCCTTGTAATTACTTTGTAAGCTTTTAAGCATTTATGTTTCATCAGCTACAGAAGTAATTATATAATCCTGAATGTCCCTTAAATTCCACCTCTTTTGCTTCTTTTATTATAATTTAATCTCAAGCCATTGCTCAAAAAGAAAAAAAAGATAATCTAATACAATTTCTCCATTTTATGAATCATTTTTTATCATTTTATTGGTATTGATTTTTGAATGTTTCCCCCCCACACTAATTTGTTAATAAGATTAGTAATGAAAAGATTAGTAGAATATTGTCTTTCTGAATTTGGGGGGGTTAGGAGCATTATCGTATAGTTTGGGAAGATTTATTTTAGTATATATTTAGCATAGGTGCTCTTATTTAGTTTACTCTTATTGCTTTGGTCATGATCATCATTTTTGCTATAGAAGTGGGGTTCAGAACTGATGGTCAGGAAAGAATTCTTGAGACCTCTTTGGTGCAAAAACATGATCTTATTAAAGCATGGGCAGAAAGAGCTGCGCTGGGGTTGTGATGGGTGACTGATAATATACTTTCAAATTGGGAGGGGCTTAGGGATAGTGTAGGTCTCTCAGGAATTTTGGAAGCAAGGTTTCCAGGACCTTTCAGGGACTGATTATAGTTAGGAAAAGGTCATTTGTTACTGGATAGTAAAACCCTAGTCATGAGACCCTTCATGTCTCATGAGACCCTTCATGTATATCAGGGGGCCATATGTTTAGAGGATGATTGTTAACATGTATCTTGGGGAGGTAGAGATAAAGGAAGTTTCCAAAGGAATTTTTATATGTTCAAGAAGACTTACAGGATCCTGGAGGTTGGGGTAATGTTAAGCTAAGACTGCCTTTTGCCCTTAGCAAAGTGTTAACATCAAGGCAGCTGAGTTACTAGAGGAGTGTCACTCTGCCTGTTTAAATGTCTTGTCAATGGTCTTAGGCAGTAAGGAAATTTGATTTTTTATTTTGTCTTTGTTTGCCACATCAACTGTTTCACACCAGGCTCAGATTCTTGGGCATGTAATCTGTGCAGTCTCTAAGGGTCCCGTGCTTGGTTTAATGCTCTGCTGTTGCTGTCTTAAAATTCTTAATGCTTTTTAAACAAGAAGTCTGCATTTCCATTTTTTACCAGGCCTCAAAAATTATGTAGCCAGTCTCTTCACACAACACACACACACACACACACACACACACACACACACACACACACACACACACACATTTATACATTACACTATCTTAGTTATCTTGGAAGGCCATAATAAATTACCATAGACTGAGTAGCTTACACAACAAGTACTTGTTTCTCACAGTTCTGGAGATGGGAAAGTCCAAGTTAAAGGTGTCAGAAGATTTGGTGTCTGCTGAAAGCCCTTTCCCTGGTTTGTATATGGCTACCTTCTTACTGTATTGTCCCATGGTGGAAAGAACGGTCATCTCTTTAGGTCTCTTTTTATAAGGCACTAATCTCATTTATGAAGGTGGGGTCCTTATGACCTAATTATTTTCCAAGTGCTTCAAATTATCACATTTGGGGATTAGGGCTTCAACATATGAGTTTTCAGAGAACACAAACATTCCATAGCACATACAAAAAATGATATATGCTATTATGTTTATGACATGAAGCTTAGCATTGATTAAATTAAACTCAATCTGTGTTGCTCTAAAACCTATATTGTGGATTGACAAATGAATATTTCAAACAAATAAATGACTTGCTAACCTACATTCTTAATGTTGCTCTGAGAAAGAAGGAAAGTAAAAAAGAAAGAAGGAAAGAAAAGAAAGAAAGCTGGCTGGCCAATGTGATTTGATACAACTTACTCATAGATAAGTGAACTGGGCTCAAACTCAGTTAACAGTATAAGTGAACCCATTCGGCTTTTACATATGGTTTTAATGTCCATATCAAGTCATTGCCTAAGATACCTTTGATTCTTACTCTAAGCCAACTGATAAAAAGCCTTTTCCTCTATTCTATGTTCTTATGATAATTCAGTGAATTCAAAAGCTTCCTATATTTTTTTATTATGTTAATCACCCTATATTACATCATTGGTTTTTGATGTAGTGTTCCATGATTCATTGTTTGCGTATAACACCCAGTGCTCCATGCAGAACGTGCCCTTTTTAATACCCATCACCAGGCTAACCCATCCCCCACCCCCCTCCCCTCTAGAACCCTCAGTTTGTTTTTCAGAGTCCATAGTCTCTCATGGTTCATCTCCCCCTCCTATTCCCCCCCTTCATTCTTCCTCTCCTGCTATCATCATTATCATCTCCTTCTTCCTCCTCCTCCTCCTCTTCTTCTTCTTCTTCTTCTTCTTCTTCTTTCTTCTTCTTCTTCTTCTTCTTCTTCTTCTTCTTCTTCTTCTTCTTCTTCTTCTTCTTCTACTTCTTCATATAATGTATTATTTGCTTCAGAGGTACAGATCTGTGATTCAACAGTCCCCTATATTTTTAATGAGAGCTCCTTTTGCTTTTACAGAGAAGTACAAACAAAAATTGTTTACTTTGCATTTGTATACCATATTCAGTTATACTGATATTGTTGCATAAGTGCCAAGATCGAGATGTTGCACAAGGAAGTTTCTGTATTTTTGTTTTTGCCCTGTCTCTACTACTGTTTTTGGCACTTATTCTGCATCTAAAATACATGACCCAAGTTACCCTCTTTACAACTTCCCTCAAAAGTTCTGTTGAGTAGAAGACGGGGGTGCATATTCAAACTTTTAGGAAATAAACCTCAAAGCATCTGCCTATCCTACTGCATCTTGTGTGATATAAATACCCAGCAGAGAGAGTCTATACTGTTAAAATAGTAACTGACCATCATCTTCCCTTCTAAATTTGCAAGATGGATCAGGCATCTTTCTTTTGTGTGCCTCTAATACCTTATGGGGTTGGGCTATAATAGAAAGAAAGGTAAGGCTAGTCTGGCTCTCAGCATTTTAAAGTATTCTACTAATTTGATGGTGTGTGTTACCAAAAAGGATAAAAAGTTATTGTGCCCTGTTTTAAGCCTGACTCATAGAGTGTAAAATTTCCCTGAAGCTTACTTAAGTAGGCCTTTTTTTTTCTACATTATATTATTTTCTGAAATATCTTCTCACTTTTAGTCCCATTATCAAAGCAAAATAACCATAATGTCCTTTATGGGGAACTTCCAGCATGTGATGCTCTCTTTTATTAAAAACAAAACAAACCAAAAAACCCTGCAAAAATCCCAATGACAATCTCTTCTAAAAGATCATCTATTTTTATATTATTATTATTATTATTATTATTATTTTACAAATTAGTTCTGTTTCCAGGCAAAATAGAATAATAGAACTGGACTAACCTATCTTCCATCCCTCTCTTTCACACACACACACACACACACACACACACACACACACACAGAGAGAATATAAAACAGTGATTTATAAGACACTAGACGTCAGTCAACAAAAGAGAATGAACCCCCTGGGGTGGGAAAGAAATGAGGTAATTGCTCCAGGTTACTGTCCAGAAATTGTTTCTAGGCCAAAGTACAATGAGAAGTAATTTAGGAGGAGAATCTTTAAGATTCTTAAGCTGAGCTAATTGATTTGAGTATCTGTAGAGGTAAAGTTAAAATTCTTTGGATGGACTACTATGGAGAGAAGTGGAGAGAGTAAACACAGAAGGCTTTACTTGAGCATATTTATTAGTACATATTTGTGAGGAAACTACCCAATCCCAGGGAAAGAACCAGCTGAACAGATTAGAGTTCTCAGCATTCACACAAGGCTGGAAATAGTGTCTGGACCACTGGAGAAACTCCCAGAGGGATTTTGCCTTACTAGTGGAAAATATTTCATTCTAGACTAAATGCTGCTCAGATCCTTCCTAATCTTAAAAAGAAAAATTCAGAGGGATCAAACATCCCAGAAGAAAGATCAAAATAGTTCGTAGGAATATAATATCTAGCATTGAACAAGGTGAAACTCAAAATGTCTAGCATCCAATCAAAGATTCCCAGGTATGCAAGAAAATATGAATCATAATGTGAAAAAATACCAAAACTATCTCAGATATTAATGTTAGAAGAAGCAGAAAGATATTAAAGAGTCATTAGAACTATATTCCATAAAAAAATTAAACAGACACATGGAAGATATAAAAATGACCCAATCAAACTTTTAGAAATGAGAAGGCCATTGTGTGAAATAAACAATATGCTAAATGGGATTAATGACATAGACATTGCAGAATAAGTGATTAGTAAGTACAGAGACATACCAATAGAAAATATCCAAAATGAAACACACAGAGAAAAGTTTTAAAAAAAATGAAAAAAAATCAGTAAGCTATGGGCCAACTTCAAGTAGTCTATTATACATTTAATTAGAGTCTCTGAAAGAGTGGGTACAAAAAATATTTGAGGAAAAATGGCCAAAAATGTTCAAATGCTATAAACCCAGAGATGCAAGATATTTAATGAACCTCAAGTACAAGAAACATGAAGAAAACTACACCAGTGTATATTGTGATGTTTAATTTTTATGTGTCAACTAGACAGACCATGGTATGCCCAGATATTTGGTAATACATTATTTTGGGTGGTTTTAGAAGGGTATTTTTGGGTGAGATTAACATTTTTTTAAAAGATTTATTTATTTTAGAGAGAGAGCATGAGTGGGAGGGGCAGAAGAGGGGGAAGAGAATCTCAAGCAGACTCTGTGCCAAGCATGGAGCCCAGTACAGGGCTCAGTCTTACAACCCTGAAATCTCAACCTGAACTGAAACCAAGAGTCAGATGCTTAGTTGACTGGCACCCAGGTGCCCCAGGTGAGATTAATATTTAAATTATAGGTTGGGGAAAGCAGATTGTCCTCCCTAATGTAGGTGGGTCTTATTTAATCAGTTGAAGTCCTGAATGGAACAAAAAAGACTGATTCTCCTCCCAAATAAGAGAGAATTCTTCCTTCCTGACTGCCTCTAAACTAGAACATTTTTTCCCTATCTTTGAACTCAAACTGAAACATTGGCTCTTCCTGAGTCTCCACTGGCCTTGGAACAGGAACCATTGGCTCTCCTGGGTCTCTAGCTTGCTCAATAACCCTGCAGATCTTGGGACTTATCACCCTCTATAATCACCTGAGCCAATTTATCATAATAAATACCAATTTATATACATCCTATTGGTTCTGTTTCTCTGGAGACCCTCACGAATAGACCGTGATAAAATTGTTCAAAACCAATAATAAAGAGAAAATCATAAAAACAGTTAGAGATAAAAGACATGTTACAGAGAGAGGAACCAAAGAAGAAAACAGAATATTTTTTGGCAGAAATTCCAAACAAGAAGACAGTAAAGCAACATCTTTTAAATACTGAAACCTAGATTTTATATTTCTTGAAAACATATTTCGAAATAAAGACTTTTTCAGCCACAGAAAAGTTGAAAGAATTAATTTCCACAAGATACATATTATAAGAGACATTAAAGGAAGTAATTCAGGCAGAAGGAAAATGATGCCATATGGAAATATGGACCAGCACAAAGCAATTAAGGGCACCAGAAATGGTAACTACATGGGTTAGAAAAGTAAAACTAGAATCATAAAAAATGAAAATTAAACCTTGATATCTGACTATATTCTCTTAGGAGTCGTACCCAGAATGGAAAATGTCTTTTCCATTTTTATAATTCTCCTTACATATACAGTATGGCCCTCACAGGGACATTTATCCTGATTTTCTTAATTTGGGAAGATTCTTGACTTCAAAAATCTATGTACTTCTTGTTTAGCTCTCATTGATTTAGCTCTGATAGCCACTTCTGTTTCTAAAATGGGTATTGACTTTTTCTCTGGAAGGAGAAACATATCACATAGTGGGTGCGAAGTCCACATCTTTTCTTTTTGGCCCTTGGGATGTTCAAGTATGTCTTTCTCACTCCCATGGCTTATAATGACATAATGTGGCTATTGGCTTTAGGGCACCCACCCTTTGTGAGTCATCAGGTCTTCCAACAACTGGCAGTAGGGTCTTCAATTGGAGGATAACTATCTTCCTTGGCCCATACTATCTACACTTTGCATTTCCCCATCTGTAAAGCTAAGGTAATTAACCTCTTACTCTGTGAGGTCCAAGTTCTTCTAAAGTTCTCCTATGAGAACCCTAATATATATGAGATGGTTTCATTGGTCCCAGGTATTATTATTACTGTTCATCCTGCCTATTGTCATTCTGACCTCCCCCTGTGTGCTTATCTTTCTTACTGTCCTACACATGAAGTCTCAGAAAAAGAGATGCAAGACTTTGGCCACATATTCCTCTTACCTGAATGTGGTGGTATTCTAGTGTGGCTGGGACACTTCATCTTTATGACTCCCAGTTCTTCTGAACCCCAGAACAAGGACAGATCATCTCCGTGTTTGACATCCTATTTTATACCCATGCTGAGGTTCCTGATAAACATTATGAAGAATGTAGTAGTGGCAGTACTTTTTTTTTTTTTAAGATTTTTTTATTTGAGAGAGAGAATGAGAGAGAGAGAGAGCAGGAGAGGGGGAAGGTCAGAGGGAGAAGCAGACTCCCCGCTGAGCAGGGAGCCCAATGCAGGACTGGATCCCAGGACACCAGGATCATGACCTGAGCCGAAGGCAGTCGCTTAACCAACTGAGCCACCCAGGCGCCCTGTAGTGGCAGTTCTGAGCAAGGTTTTGTATAAGTAAACTCTGGAAGTTAAATACCAGATTGCTGTAACTTTGAAAACAAACGTGTACCAGAACCGAGTGCTTTTCCAAGCATTACAAAACCCTAATTATAATTTTCACACAGCACTGGCAAACTGAGAATTGGGCAAAATAATTAAATATTTGTACATATTGTAATCCTTAATTATGAATACTTGGCCTGAACAATTCCCTCTCTATGAGAGAAAAAAAAATCAAACACATTTTAAATGTTACACAGAAATTTTTAAAAATATAATTTCCAAAATGATATTCCATGAAGACGGTATTTGAGAAATATTAGCAATACTTCAACAACTTTTTAGTCACTGGGTTTGCTTTGGGACAAAAGAACCATGTCTAATATTCAGGGACTGAATTGTTTCACAGTTATTGAAACTATTTTGAGTCTATAAGCTATAGCTTACCTTGTTAATATAATGATTAATATTTAAGGCTATAGTTTATCTTGTTAGTGTAATGATTAATATTTACCATATTGTGGTAACTAAAAGGTGGATGCAGATTCTTTGATATCCCTTCCATGGAGAGATAGGGTCTATTTTTCTCCCTTTGAATTACACTGGCCTGCAACTGCTTTGACCAATAGAGTATGGCACATGTGCCAGGCTTAGAGAACAATCAACTTCCATCTTGGTCTCTGGGAGACCTGAGCTGCCATATAACTAATTCCACCCTCACACACCCTGCTAGAGAGTGCACATGAAAAGGACACATGGCGAGAGAAAGGAAGATCCAGCTAATCCAGGCAGGCATAATTCTTAATACAATTATCTTGAATCCTCCACAGAGTAGCACAGCTACCAGCTGAGTACCATCAAATAACCCCAGTTAATGCCACATGAAACAGACAAAATTACCCAGCTAAGCTCTTCCCAGATTCCTAACACAAAATTGAAGTATATAATAAAATATTTGCTCTTTTAAGGCAAAAAATTTAAAAATAGAAAGGAAGAAAGGATAAGAGAAAAAGGGGGGAGGGACTATCATCAGCTCAAGATTATCTCATCATTTCTATACCATTGAGTAAAATTATCTAGAAAGACTATTTCCTGTGATACCATTGTCTAACAAACCTGTCTTAGAAACGTATGATGCTCCAGAGAGAGGTAGCTTTTACATACCATATTCTAATGGCCAGGACCCAGGCTCTATAATATTAAATTATAAAAGATTAATAGATTAGAGATTACTTCTGTGTGACAGAGATGCAGGTAAATTCTGTCCAGCAGAAAAGATAATCCTGAAGATTATTGTTTTATTGGACTGTAGACAGTTTTATGTTTAACTGAGCAATCTTATTTCAGCATTCTTTTTCTTATTGATTCAATGTGTTAGTTTCTTTTTCCTTGGAAGTAGCATTATCATTGTCTTTAAGTTAAATTCATCTTTGAGAAGTAAACATATTGAAACTTTAAGTATAAATTATCCTCTCAGTCTCCTAAAACTGGCCCCTCCAACCTCTCCCTCCTTGACTACCATACAAAGCATGGATGCTATTATTGTGTTTTATTATTTTCCAAAACAAAAACAGATTTTGTATTCATTCATGTATAAATTCAAAGTATAAGAGGTTTCAAAATTTCTCCAACTCTACCACTCAGTGTAAAATGTAAAACATATTTTAAAGAACTTTCTAGGTATCGTTCTATAAAACACTATTATAAATGTTGCCATGAGATGTTTTATTCACTCACATTTTGACTTTTATTCTATGTAAATGAACATATATATACATCATTCATTTTTTTTTAAATGTCTTCATAGGATGTTGTTAATATATGTTATATTAGACTCTTCTTTTGTGGCTGAACCTTTAGTTTGTGTCCAAGTTTTGTTTTATAAATACTAGACATACTTGTGATGCATTCTTATAGATTAATGATCTTCTAGGGATAATTGTTTAGAATTAAAATATTCTGGATCCAAATTTTGATACATATTAGGAAACTGTTATCCAGCTATATTTTACTAATTGATACATTCTCACAAATAAGATATAAAAATGCTTATTTCTCCAACATTGTAGTTACTAAAATTAATGTAGTCATTTCCAGTAAATAGATTTAATTATTTTTGAGTGACTCTGAATAACAGTGATTTTGATTCTTCTTTTAAAATGTTTTATTGGGTGGTTGCTTGGGTAGGTCAGTCAGTTAAGCCTCTGACTCTTGATTTCAGCTCAGGTTATGATCTCAGGGTTCTGAGATTGAGCCCTGCATTGGGATTTGCGCTTAGCATGGAGTTGGCTTGGGATTCTTTCTCACCCTTTCCCTCTGCCTTTCTCCCCTGATTGCTCTCCCTCTCTCTCTCTAGATAAATAAATGTATAAAAAATTTTATTGGGCATTCATATTTCTTCTGCAGAGAGATGTTTAGTATATGTGCTACCGAAGTGAGCACTGCAGAGAGATGTTTAAAACATGTGTTTCTCTTTGGATATGTGGGTATTACGGGCTCTAATTAACTATGTGTCTTATATATATCTACATCTATATATATCTGTAGTTGTATATCATCTATCTCTATATTTCATCTTTTTCTGCCCTCACCCCCAACAATTTGTTATGTGACTTTTAACCCTGATTCTGATATTTTTTGGCTAAATAAAGTCATTTTGTTTAGTTTGGCTTTTAATATTCATGGTCTCAAATCTGTTACCTTTTCCTTTGTGATTTTGGGAACTGATATCAGGTTTAGAAAGGTCTCCACAGCTTGAAATTTTTTTTAAATATCATTTTACTAATTATATATTTAATTTTTTTAATATGAAAAGAGAAAAAATGATGCAAGAATACAACTTCATGTTTTCCAGATATTCATCTTTAGGAATTAGTTTTGTAATCATTTATTTATAATGCCATTTTTATCATATTTTCAATTCCCATCTATACTTCATTGTACTGTGATTTTAAAATGAGTATTACTAATTAAAACTACCAATTTTTGCATGATTCATATATATTGTAGCAAACTATTTTACTGAATCTTTAATTTTTTCCAATAGGGAATTAGCTAAAATTTTTAATAAGAATTTACTTCATTTCCAATATTTACACCTTACATTACTTATCTTTGAGCATTTAAAGATAATATTCAATGATACTAGTGTTAGTGGGTAAACTGTCTTGTTCCTGCAAATATAAATATGAAATTTAAAAAAATTAATTCCAGTATAGTTAACATATAATGTTATATTAGTTTCAGGTGTACAATATAATGAGTCACCAATTCTCTACATCACTCAGTGGTCATCATAAGTGTACTCTTTTTTTTAAATTTTTTTATTGTTATGTTAATCACCATATATTACATAATTTGTTTTGGTGTACTGTTCCATGATTCATTGTTTGTTCATAACACCCAGTGCTCCATGCAGAACGTGCCCTCCTCAATACCCACCACCAGGCTAACCCATCCCCCCACCCTCCTCCCCTCCAGAAACCTCAGTTTGTTTTTCAGAGTCCATCATCTCTCCTGGTTCGTCTCCCCCTCTGACTTACTCCCCTTCATTCTTCCTCTCCTGCTATCTTCTTCTTTTTCTTTTTTCTTAACATATGTTGCGTTGTTTCAGAAGTACAGATCTGTGATTCAACAGTCTTACACAATTCACAGCGCTCACCGTAGCACATATCTTCCCCAATGTCCATCACCCAGCCACCCCATCCCTCCCACCCCCGACCACTCCAGCAACTCTCAGTTTGTTCCTGAGATTAAGAATTCCTCATATCAGTGAGATCATATGATACATGTCTTTCTCTGCTTGACTTATTTCACTTAGCATAATCTCCTCCAGTCTCATCCATGTTGCTGTAAAAGTTGGGTATTCATCCTTTCTGATGGCTGAGTAATATTCCATTGTATATATGGACCACATCTTCTTTAGCCATTCCTCTGTTGAAGGGCATCTCGGCTCTTTCCACAGTTTGGCTATTGTGGACATTGCTGCTATGAACATTGGGGTGCATATGGCCCTCCTTTTCACTACATCTGTGTCTTTGGGGTAAATACCCAGGAGTGCAATTGCTGGGTCATAGGGTAGCTCTATTTTTAAATTTTTGAGGAACCTCCACACTGTTTTCCAAAGTGGCTGTACCAACTTGCATTCCCACCAACAGTGTAAGAGGGTTCGCCTTTCTCCACAACCTCTCCAACATTTGTTGTTTCTTTCCCTGTCCATTTTTGCCATTCTAACTGGTGTAAGGTGGTATCTCAATGTGGTTTTGATTTGAATTTCCCTGATGGCTAATGATGATGAACATTTTTTCATGTGTCTGTTAGCCATTTGTATGTCTTCTTCAGAGAAGTGTCTTTTCATATCTTCTGCCCATTTTTTGGTGCAGATTTGATTATTTGTTTTTTCGGTGTTGAGTTTGAGAAGTTCTTTATAGATCTTGGATACCAGCCCTTTATCTGTAGTGTCATTTGCAAATATCTTCTCTCATTCTGTGGGTTGCCTCTTTGTTTTGTTGACTGTTTCCTTTGCTGTGCAGAAGATTTTATCTTGATGAAGTCCTAAAAGTTCATTTTTGCTTTTGTTTCACTTGCCTTTGGAGACGTATCTTGAAAGAAGTTGCTGTGGCCAATGTCAAAGAATTTACTACCTATGTTCTCCTCTAGGATTTTGATGGATTCCTGTCTCACATTGAGGCCTTTTGGTCTTGTTTTTTATCCATTCTGTTACCTCATGTCTTTTGATTGGAACATTTGGTCCGTTTATATTCAAAGTAATTATCGATAGGTATTCTTATTGCCATTTTCTTGTTTTATGGTTGTTTTTATACTTCTTCTCTGTTCTTCTCTTGTTCTCTACTCTCACAGTTTACAGGCCTTCTTTAGTTATATCCATGGATTTATTTTCTTTATTCTTTAGTGATATCCATGGATTTCTTTTCTTTTTTTTTTTTTTGCATATCTATTACCAGTTTTTTGTTTTTTGGTTACCATTAGACTTATATATAACATCTGGTTCATATCAGTCTATATTAAGTTGATAGTCACTTAAGTTTGAACCCATTCTAAAGGCACTAAATTTTTATTCCTCTTCCTCTTACATATTAGGTATATGGTGTCATATTTTGTATCTTTTTATTTTGTGAATCACTGCACTGAATTTTATAGATATATTTAATTTTACTACTTTTTTTGCTTCTTACTTTTCTTACTCCTGCTTATGGTATTTCCTTTCCTCTCAAGTCTCCTTTTTTTCTTGTAGGGCTGGTTTAGTGTATCATAAATTCCTTTTACTTCTGGTTTTCTGGAAAACTTTCTATCTCTCCTTGTATTCTGAGTGATGGCCCTGATGAATAGAGTATTCTTCGTCGTGGGTCGTTTTTTTCTTTAACATTTTGAATATATCATGCCACTCTCTTCTGGCCTGCAAAGTTTGTGCTGAAAAATTAGCTAATAGCTTTATGGGGTTTCCCTTATATTTAACTTAAAATTCTTTCTTATCACTAAATTTTTCCATTTTAATTACAACATATCTCAGTGTAGACCTCCTTGGGTTGATTTTGTTTCGGGTTCTCTGTACCTCCTCGATCTGGTTTTCTGTTTTCTTCCCCAGATTTGGGAAGTTTTCAGCTTTTTTTTTTCCAGATAAATTTTCTGCCCCCTCTTCTCTCTCCTTTTGAGAGCCCTGTAATGAGAATGTTATTATGCTTGTTGGTGTTACTGAGTCCATTAGTCTGTTTTCAATTTTTTATTTTTTTCTCTCCTGTTCAACTTGATTACTCTGTCCTCTAGGTGGCTGATCCTTTCTTCTGCTTCCACTAATCCAGTATTTTTTCTCTCTAGTGCATTTTTAGTTTTAGTTATTGAGTTCTCCATCTCTGAGTGGTTCTTTTTTATATTTTCTATCTCTTTGTTTAAGGGTCTCACTGAGATCCTCCACTTTTTTTTCTCAAATGCAGTGAGTATCTTTATGACCATTACTTTAAATTTGTTATTAGTCATATTACTTATCTCCATTTTGTTTAGCTCCTTCACTGTGATTTTTGTCCTGTTCTTTCATTTAGGACATATTCCTCTGTGTTCTGACTTGATCTGTCTGTTTCTGTGTGTTGAGAGTCATGTACATTTCCAGCTCTTGGGAGTAGTGGCCTTATGCAGAGAAGGCTCTGTAGTGCCCTGCAATACAATGTCTCTTATTTACCAGAAACTGGTGCTTCAGGAGTGTCTCCTATGTGTGTTGCATGTACCCTATGGTTGTGGCTGATCCACTTTTTGCCTTCAGTCCAGTCATCTGCAAGGGCTGTCTTTGCCCTTATGGATGGGGTTTGATCCTTATGTTGTTAGTGGGCTAGTTCAGGGCCATGTTTGCCAGAGATCAGTAACACCAAATGCGGGGTGATTTCCCTGTGTTGTCCCCTGAGAAGCTTTTGTTTACGGGTAGGGCCTATAGTCAGAACAGATGTGTGCCCCCAGTCCACTGCTGAGGCTGCAGTTGGACTGGTGTGTGTTACTATCTTTTTCTCTCCACAGGGTGGGAGTGATTTTGGAGTGGTGCTGCCCCTGCTGGGCCTGCTTGCATACTGCCAGGCTTGTGACACCACTTTGGATGGGCTCTGGTCAGAGGTGAATCAAGGCAGCAGGTCTGCAGGAGAATTTGTGGTGGGGCATGGGGTTTTAGCAAGATTTGTGCAGATCTGCTGAGGGAGGGGACCTATAGGGGTCTGGGAAAATTCCTGCCAGGTTGCAGGTTGGAGGGAATGGATCCATAGAAGCACACAGGCTAGGGTGTGTTGTTAGCAAGCGAGGTGGAGAGTGTTACACTTTGCTGATTCCTGCAAGTGAGGGATATCTATGCTGAGGGGCAGAGAAGGGATGGTACCTGCCAGCTCTTTTGTTCTTGGAGAAGTCTGTCAAAGATCCCTGCTCCTCCAGCACATCCTCCAAGATTAGTAAATAAATCTCACTGTATATCTCAGGCATTTTTCAAACTGCTGCATCTCTGCTGTATCTTAGTGGGGCTGTTTGTTTTGTGCTATCTTCTGGCTCTCCCAGAGCTAAGCCTGTTGACTTTTAAATTTCCAGGTGTTAAGCTCCATTGATTATTAGTCCCCTCTGGTTTTCAAAGCTAAATGATATGGGGATGCGCCTTCTCCATCCTGGTCCCCTGTGTCTGGGGTGCCTGGCATGCACATCTGCTCCTCTCCCCTCTCTGCACCCACACATTCCTCCTCCCTGTTGCAGACAGTTGCATGGTTCCTTTAGGTTCAGATTTGTTTTCTGCCCTTCCTACCCTCTTCAATATGGCCTCTTCTCCACATTTATCTGTGGAGAGTCTGTTCTGTCAGTCTTTGGGTGGTTTTTTGGGTTACTTACACTGATGTGGGTATTAACTAGTTGTATCTATGGGCCAACATGAGTTTAAGATCAGATATTATTTTTTTTGAAGTCTTGCTGAGTTCAACTGTGTTTGACATTTTATGTTTTATTTGTAGGTGATTAAATCAAATCAATATTACCAAACATCTTAGTTAATGAAATTAATATTATTACTCTATGAATAATATTAATTCAGTAGCCAGATATAATGCTACATATATCATATGCTCATGAATTAATGTTTTAATAAATGAGGAGTTGCATTGTAAACTGTATTCAAATTTTTAGATAAGAACATGTAGATGGGTAGATTTCTCATGTCAACTATTTTAAGGACTTGTGTGTCATACTCAGAAATTTTCCTAAAATTCACAAATTAGGGGTTATTAATAATCTTTATTATAAACTGAGTCCAGGTTTGGTATAAGTAAAAATATATAATATTTCATTCATTCATTTATTTATTCATCCCAATGTGTACTTTATACTGTAGCCAAGAATATATTTTATTCTGGGCAGTGTTTAATACTTCTGGAATCCTGCATTGGTGCCCTGCTCAAATGCAGTTGTCCAATTCCAACAGGATCAGTTTCACAGCATGGGTCAAATAAGCTCCCAGCTGCATAATATAATGGTATATTTGAAAGTCATTTTATTAAAAACAAAACAAAATGTGTTCAAATAAAGCAGAAGCAATTCCTTGTATACCTCTAGGATTTATAAAGAATCAACTGCAGGCTGTGTTATTGCTTTATATATGTATTTTGATAACTTTATAGATATAATTGTACTGTAAAAAGCTGTATAGTCAAATGATCAATCAGATTAAGTCAGAATTAAATTCTTAATGCACAAGAGTGGTGACATTTGGGGAATAGTGAAGGAAGCAGATGTGAACAACAACAACAACAAAAACTTAGGACACATAGTTCTAATAAAGCTGTTTGGAGAGAAAGCTGTATACACCTGCACACACTTGACACATATTCAGAAAAAAATATATTTGTGATCCAGAACATCTAGTTTTTATAAGATGAACTGAGAGATATATAGATTTGTAAGTATAGTGCTTTTATTTTTTTAATTGAAAAAGAAGCCTAAATATTTTTCTTATAGTTCTACCATTTGAAATCACAAGACTGGCTTTCCACCATTATAATTACCCCATTTTCATGTTATTCCTCTTTACTTTTTATCTCTAAGACTTGCTCCACATCTGAATGTAACAGCTCAGACCAAGGCTTTGGAAACTTCCCACAGAAAAAGTATCATCTATTCCCATCCTCCCTGGGTAATATGACAGGTTTATCCCTCACTACATCCACTATTATTTTTCAGTTCTCATTATTATACATTTAATTCTATCTTACCCATTTATTTCTAGTTCTTTACAATTTCTCTTCCCAGTTACAAACTATCATCTTCCTTTTATTATGATTTTTCCCCTCATCATCTTCTATTATCTTTTATTTTAGTACTTGGCGCTCCCTCTTTGATGTCTTTTAGTTTGAACTTCAGGTAATTTGACCCCTTTTGTTATTTCTTTGATTTATCATAGATCTATTATCTATTCTTTTTTTCCATCTTTCATCTCTTTTCTATATATTGAAATTCATACAATTGTATGGTTTAGCTGCAGTGGGCAGGGTGATGAGCTGTGGAGAGCTGTCAGAAGGTGAACAAACAGGCTTTTATGATAAAAGGTAGAAGTAGAGCACACATGAGGGGAAAAAAAATCTATTATAGGATTTAGAGAATTGAATGTGCCTGACATGATTCCAAAAAAAGGAGGAAAAAAATACATTGAGTAGGTAATGACATCATGACATTGTGTTTCCCAAGAGGAAAGCACTATTTATCTCATCAAAGCTTAGTGAACTTGAATGCTAAATCACATAAAGCATGTGTTTCAAAATAGTTTATAGAAGGTTAAATCAGAAAATCAACACTTGAAGTCTGTATGCATAGGCCAGAATAACTAGTTATTGGAAATAGCACTGACCTGGGAGGCAGATTTTACCACTTGTTTAAACTTTTTCTCTTAACTTTTATATTTTTCCTCTATAAAATGGAATTAATAGACTTTATTGTAATAATTATAGATCCCAGATTCATGGATTCTTGTCATATGTGGCAAAGTCTGAAAGAAAGGTTAAAAACTTACTATTCATATGTTCTTGAATTTAGGGAGATTCAGATGCAAATCTGGTACTCCTCACAGCTATCCTCAACTGCCTCAATTTTTTATGTTTAAAAAAAAAGACTTGACTATACACACTTATGCATTTAACCAAAACTCATGGGATATAAAATGAAAAATTATTTTGGAAAAAATAACTCCTATTAAGAATCTAAATGTATACTTTCCTTGGCTCAGGATTTCTGCTTATAGAGATATATACAGAGAAAAACCCAAAATATGAGGGAACATTTTTAACACAAAGATGTTCAATGCAGTGTTTCCTTAAAATAAGGACATTTTTTGAAGTAACTATCCAGTAGAAGATGGTTAAATAAATTGATATAAACACATATGATTGCCATGAAGCATGTTTAAGAAGAGTTTTACCATAAAAAATAGTTTACTGTATTTTTAAGTAGAAATCAAGTTTCAACATTATGTAAATAATGGATCTTTTTTTTTAAAGATTTTATTTATTTGACAGAGACACAGCAAGAGAGGGAACACAAATAGGGGGAGTGGGAGAGGGAGAGGGAGAAGCAGGCTTCTGGCCGAGCAGAGATCCCGATGGGGCGCTCTATCCCAGAACCCTGGGATCATGACCTGAGCCAAAGGCAGTCACTTAACCAACCGAGCCCTGCAAATAATGGATCTTAACTGTTAAAATGCTTAGGGGAAAAAAAAAATGGAAAAATATGAATAGAAATATTTGTTTTGAAGATCTGGATTGTTTCTATTTGTGTTCCATAAATTTTCTATCATAAAATTATTAATTTTTAATGGAGTAAAGAGTAGCATATTCTTTTGATAAATCTAGTACTAACTTGTTAGCAAATTCCCTGTATTCTTTCTTTGTGACAGAATTTTATTTCTGAGAACTAAATGATATGCCATAAGGGATGTTGGGAGCTATAAATATGAAATCCAAACTAAACCAAACCAAATCTCAAAAAAGTTGTACTTCACCTATTTAAGGAATTATACTTATTGTCCTGACTATTTTGTAGCATCTTATTGCTTATTGCATGTTATAAGGAACAGTGAAGTAGTTGGCTTTTAGTTATCTGGAATTTTATTTCCTCATTATGTGCCTGCTCTGGAGCCTGAAATTTAGCAGCCAGCTCTTGGATTTTTCCCTTTTATTTTTCATGATATTTTGCTATCCGCACTTCTCAGCTAAGCAAATTGTTTATTTACTGAAGCACTTTTGTAGGTAGAAGGTTGTCTTTCTTGGACCTGTTCCCTACCTGTTGTCTACCCAGGTTGAATGATTCTGGATGTTTCTTGTTTGTAACAAATCATTAAATTCAGTGATTGGAGAAAAACCAGTTGGAGGATGAGAGAGGAAGGAGAAAGACTGCATTACTATTATTCCGAATGACATGGTAACACAGAAAATGAAATTTCAGGGGTTTTTGTTTTTGTTGTTGTTCTTAATTACTTGATACTAATGAAAGTTATTGTTACCTTTACAACCTTCTAAGGTACTGAGCATCTATGTAGGTAGGGAACAAAGGAATTACTTCCCCCTCTTGCACTCTGCCATAGGGTCAGGGAAAATTAAGTCATGTTAAGTATAGCTCACATTCTCCATGCTTTTTGTAACTGGTTCTAGAATGATATAATTTTTTTGTCACATCATCTTCTCAGGTCATTATTTTTTTTTCTTAAATGGTATAACAAGTAGAAAGAAGCAACCACATTAGAAGAAGGAGAGGTTTTCATAAGAGCAAAGTAGAAAGCACAAATTAATTGACATGATATTAGAAGCATTCCTATCTCTTCATTGTATTAAAAAATCCCTTGGAGGAGTTTCCTCATCCCGTTTTTGTTTTTAACTCCCTGAATTCTGGGAATGGGGGAATTCACAGGATAGTAGAAACAGCTAGGATTTTCTTATCACCCTACTATGAATTTGAATATTCTACAGAGTTGTGAGATGTTAGTCGAGACACTACACCTTCTCAGCTGACATCTACTCATGTGAAGTGAAGGTGCTATCACAGATTGTGGAGAACCTTGCTGCTGAGTGTAGTCTGAGGATCACAAGCACTACATAGGAGCTTATTAAGAAAAGCGGTGAGTGCACAGGCCACCTTCACCCCAACTCATGTTATCTCATATTCCTCAGGACTTCTGAATCCTAATCCGCATTGTATCCAGGTTCTCTGGGTGGTTTGAGATGCACAGTATAATTTAAGATGCATTGGTGGAGTCCTAACACCATGTCTTGGCTCATGGCAGATACTCAAAAACTAACCACTCCTGTTCTCCTTGAATTTAACACTCCTTTACTCTTACTTCAAAACAGACAGGCCCTATTTTTAAGACTACATTCAAAATCTAGATGACCATCCTTTAACAACCTTGGTCATTGTGGATTTTTCACAGGGTTTATGTTCCATTTTTTCTGTGCAGTTGGACACTTTAACCTAGTATCAAACCTAAAATATGCTCTGTTGGTAAAGTTTTATGAATCATTATCTAATCCAAATGCTTAGCTTTTGGAGGTATTTATAACACATTATATTCCAATCTAAACACTGGAAGCTAAAGATAACATATTTATGCTAAAATCACAATTAAATATTTGAAAAGTAAGTTGAAAAATGATGTTTTTGGGTAAATTCCAAATTTTTGCAAAGTCTGGAATGTTCAAGGGCTTTGGAATCACATTTCAATCCTGTCTTTTACCCTCTCTAGCCAGTAACTTGTTACCATTTAAAGAAAAAAAGTGACAGAAATAATATTAATTAGCTAATCCATAGTCAGTGAGAATAGTTGTATTTGTCTCTCTGTTATGTTTACATGGACTGGTGTCTGCATGGACCCACAAACAAATATACAAAAAGTCCTTCAATACATAAAAAATTCAATAATCGATCATTCTTCACCTCTCATTATAAAATTTAGGAAAATGTTTGAATTGTTGAATAAATAAATGGGGAAGATTATTATTTCCAAGTGTATGCAGTAATTCAAATAAATCATTAACAAAGTGTTCCCAAGTAGAGATCCTCAGAGAGTAGCTTTAATGAAAACTGAAAAATGCCTCTGTAATTAGCAAATCATGCATTAAAAATTTATTTTCTTAAACAGTTTAAATATGCTTTCTGCCAAGCTTGTTTCATCTTTGTGATAGGAGGATGCTTTCTCACCTGGTTACTACTGGTGACATTCTATCATCTCCCTCTTCTACCAGCTCACTGTGCAGCAGTATCATCCACACTGAAAGATATTGGTAGATACTGAAATCCCCACACAAAAAAGATAAGCCTATATCCAAGTTGTACGGACCTCAGCCATCTTTTTTTCCCCTTCTCCTTTAAGGTGCCCCACTAAATTAGAAAAGTTTCAAGTGCAAACTTTAAGACAAGAAAGATTTTCTCACATTCCAAATTAATACATCACAAATTGACAAACTTGTAAGTTAGAAAACTTGGCAGTCACTTTCTTCACCAAGGAATTACAAATATAATTATATAGTATAGACCCTTGAGCATTTCTTTCCTTGGCAAAAAATGTGAGTTGAGTCAGGTGGTACAGATTCTAGCTCTGGTCCCCCGAGTCTTATCGACTTGAGTGGGGCACTTAGGCACTTTCAACCTGTATTCCAGGGAGCAGGGACTCTGTCCTGTTCATTGCATCTCAGTGGCTAGGAGGGTAACTATCCTAAGTATTTGTTGACTAAACAAATCTATAAAACCTGCTCTGTCCGTTTCTCTACAAGGAGAGCTGAGAGCAAAGCTTCCCAGCTGGAGTGGCCTGTCCCACTGCTAGCCCCAATTGATTATAGGTCTCCTGAAAGTTTCCCCTTAGCTCTGGGGACCAGTAGGGCAGAGCCTGGGGCAGCTGCAAGCCTGGGGGTAATCTCTTAGTGACGTCTTCCATTAGTTTAGTGGTTACACTGATTAAGTTACTATCCTTTTTCATGTGTGCCATGGCATGAAAAACACTGGAAAACCCTTCTTTAGAGCAAGAATGATAAGCATTATCATAAGATATGCTTATCTATAAGATAAAATGTCTACAGGGACCAGACTGGCAATTTGAGTGAATTGAGCCTCCTATCAGCCTGCATCAGAAATGACTGTAGAGTGTAGAAAAATGAATAGCTTCATGGAATTAGTGTGTATTTGTGATTTGAGTTGCACAAATATTCACCTTAAAAACTTAAAGAATTAGAATGCCATACTTTTCTGCCTATTGATTTTTTTATCTCTTGATCTTTACCCTTTTGAGCCTTTTTGCCATGCTCACTTCACCTTTTCTGTTACCATTTAGTTCATTTCTCTCACTTGATTTTCAAGCTTGCAGATGTAAATGCCCACTCAGATTTGTGTCATAATTTTGCAGATGTAAATGCCCACTCAGATTTGTGTCGTAATTTTTTTTTAAAGATTTTATGTATTTATTTGAGAGAGAGAATGAGATAGAGAGAGAGAGAGAGAGAGCATGAGGGGGGGAGGGTCCAAGGGAGAAGCAGACTCCCTGCTGAGCAGGGAGTGGGATGCGGGACTCGATCCAGGGACTTTGGGATCATGACCTGAGCCGAAGGCAGTCGCTTAACCAACTGAGCCACCCAGCGCCCTTGTGTCATAATTTTTATTTTGTAGCTTCATATGTGTTTTTAGTTCATGGTAACATCTTTTCTCTCATCTTCTATGAAAGTATCTGTAAAGCACCAAACATTATACTAAAGTCTAGGGGAAAAGATTAATATGATATAATCTCTGTCTTAAAAAGCCCACATTCTAATAGAAGGAGACCTTATAGTACACCTATAATTAAAAGAATAATTAACTTTTATTTAGCACTAACTGTGTACTAGGAATTATTCCAAGCAATTTTGCATTTATTATCTCATTTGATCCTCAGGAAATATATGTTTAGTCCCTATATGCTCATCTAAATTTTCTGAAATATACCATAGGGATGCTAAACTTTTAAGACAGTAAATTCCAAGATGCTGAATAGTCTTGATACATTTTCATGATAGTTTCTTACTATATGCACTCAGCCACCTTTCCCCTCCCAGTCTCTTTTACATTTCAAACCCACAGGTACTTAAATACCCATGACCTGTGCATATCTAAGGGTTTATTGTGGTTTGGGTATGGCATGATTCCATATTTCCAATATGTCAGAGAATCTCAGGATATACATATGTGTGTGCATGTATATGTATACACATAAACTCTAATTTATTAAGAGCTACCTATGAACAAGGAATTCTTTGTAGGCTGTTTCCACTACTAACAATAGTCCTGCAAGATAAGAATAATAATTTCCATTTCAAAAGAAGGCTAAGAAGGAAAAAAGCAATTTGTCCAAGGTCACATAGAGTGCCAAAAGTTAGATTCATACTCACTCGTGACTATAAAATTTAGGTTTTTGGGGGCACCTGGGTGGCTCATTCAGTTAAGCGTCTCCCTTCGGCTCAGGTCATGATCTCAGGGTCCTGGGATTGAACCCTGCCTTGGGCTCCTTGCTCAGCAGGGAGTCTGCTTCTCCCTCTGCCTCTGCCTCTCCCCCTGCTTGTGCTCTCTCTCTCTCAAATGAATGAATAAAAAAATTCTTAAAAAAATAATAAAATCTAGGCTTTTGGCCATCGTTCCTCTCTCACTTAAAATAATTTAGTCCAGCGGTTCATCTGATACTCAAAACCCATCTGTAACTTCCCCAGCAAATGGTATATCAAACCTTTTATGCCTTCAAAATGGAAGTGACAAGATTCCTATTTCATCCAGAGACATGTTGTACTGCTTTGAGTTTTGAAAATTAAAATATTATAAAGTTGAAACCTTTTTAAAAGGTATATCTTTTTTCTCAGTTAAGATGGTTCAAATTCTATCCCTTGAATCATGGACTTACTCGTTTTTCTCTTTCCTAGCAATCCTCTTGTCTTCTCTGAGCTTTGCTTTTTCAGAATATCTGTCTCTGGTTCTTCATCTGGTCTTCATAGTGCAGGCTTTCAGTTCTCAGCCTTTTCCCTATTACTCTCTGAACATGTTTAAAGTTAACGTATTGAGTATGATGTGTTCAGACAGTTCTTCCATTCTCTGTTTTCTAGTAATGAATTCTATATTCCACACTCTGCAGCCACTGGTGATAGGAATGATCATATGACAAAATCATGGCCAACCATATTTCCCCATCTCCATGACAACAGTGAATGGAACAAGGGTTTTCATATGACTACAGCAGGGCAAGTTAGAATTCTCCTCAGGGATTGATATATGGGTGTTGGGCCAAAAGAACTTACTCTTTCAGATGAACAGCTAACCTAAGCCTCTTGGTCATTGCCTCCTTGTCAGTGGTGAAGGCCTTTATGAAATAGGAGAGCATGAGACCAATGGGCAAAATGAAGCAGTGATAAGCAGAGATGAGAGACTGAAAGCCCAGAGATCTGATGGCTCTGGGAACCTATTTTCCATTCCTGAAGTCTAGGTTTTAGCAGTTCTTTCTTCAGGACTGTAGGTTACCTGAGAATTCTGCTCAGCTATATAAGCCAAAAGATCCCTTTTTTGCATAAAGAGTTACTGTCATTAACAAAGGGAAAGAATCCTGATAGATGGGTCCCATAATAAGATACAGAGTTTGGAACTGAAAATACTGAAAAAGCAAGCAGGCCACCTCCCTTTCTTCAGATAGTTTTATCCTGCAATATGACCCGAAAATCTGTTGATTTTCTTCGCTGCCATGCCAACACTACTGACTCCCTGGGCATTTAACGAATAAAATATCTGTGAATTTTATATTTAATCTGACATACTAATAAATTTATTGATTCTATAATCTAACATATTTATTCTTTTTCTAGCTTCATGTAATTTGCAAATTTGAGATTAAACTTCCTTTCTATATATACATAAGACTTGGTGACCTTGGGCAAATCTTTCAATTTCGGTGATGTAAAGTTTGAAGAGTATCTATCCAGTTGGTCATTGTGAAGATAAAATTCATGTCAAGGGATTAGCACAATGCTTACACACAGTAGGTGCTCAAATGTGGCAGCTATTTTTAAAAAGAAGAGACAACTCAAAAAAACAATAGAAAACTGCGCCCTAAGATTTAATCCATTAATTAAGATCTTTGATATGGTTGTTTAGGCATTTATGGATCTATTTCTCCTGTACATTTATTCAGGTTATGTTTCTGTCATGACTGTGACAAATGCCTTGCTAAATCTGTATAAATATAATCTACCTCTTTAGAATTCTTTTCCAAAGGAGAACGAAGCTAGTCTGACCTGACTCATTCTTTGTTAACTCATCCTTTTCTGGCTGAAATCTACTTCCATTTTTAATTGTTCACAAACTATTTACTTTTATTTTTCTTTTCTTCCCTTCCTTCCTTTACTGGCTTCCCCTTCCCCCCTTCCTGCCTCTTATATTTCAATTTGAATGTAGTGTACTTTATTGATGGTGTATGACAAGATAGGGCTCCCTAAGACCCTCCCCTTCTTCAGGGAGTGTGGGGTGGAAACTGTTGAGGATGGAAAATTCTCAGTGTGTTGGGGGATGGAGTTGAGGCAAGGAGTCCCTAGCTGGTGAGGGCCCCTTTCTTCCTTTTCATGCTTTCACTGAGGCTGCTGGTCCAGGGGGCTCTTACTCCTTGGAGGCCATGTGGACCATTAGGTCCATGACCCTGTTGTTTTAATCAAATTTGTTGTCATACCAGGAAATGAACCTGACAAAGTGGTTGTTAAGAGGGCAGTGTCAGTCCCAGCATCTAAGGTGGAAGAGTGACACTATTAAAGTTGCAGGAGACAGTCTGGACATCGCAGTATAGACCTCCTTTGGGGGTCCTCCAATGTATGCTTCACCACATTTTTGATGTTGTCATATTTCCCATCTTTCTCTAGATGGCAGATCAGATCTATAGTGTGACACATTGGGGCTGGGACCCAGGAGATCATGCTAGTGGAGCTTCCTATTCTGCTCAGTGGTGACCTTGCCCACAGCTTTGGTAGCACCAGGAGAAGCAGGGATGATGTTCTAGGAAGCCCTCCTATCATGATATCAAACTTCCCAGAAGGCCATTTGGCATCACCCCATTTGATGTTGGCAGGGTCTCATTCTTGGAGGATGTTGATAGGCCTTCCATTGATGACAAGCTTCACATTCTCAGCCTTGACTGTGCCATTGAACTTGCCATGGGTGGAATGATACTGAAACATGTAAAAGATAAGGTCAATGAAGGGGTCATGGATGGTGACAATATCTACCTTAACAGAATTAAAAGCAACTCTGCTGACCAGGTGCCCAAATCCATTCATGCTGACCTTTATCATAGTGTCTTAGGGATTTGGGGGAATGCTATACAAGATGTGGCTGGCTGTCAAACAGGGAGAAACAGAGTACCATTTCTTTAATAATTATCAAAATATGCTTAAGATTCACTTTGAGCCTAGCAGTCTAAAGTCTTTGTGTAGCTAATCACTGTCCTTTTAAAAATGTAATAGTTACCGCTATTTACAGCCTTGTAGCAACAAACTCATTTCTCTATGGTGATTCAAGACCACTGAAAACATTGCAGTAATTTCACATACAAGTTTTTAGTAGCCTGAAATGTAGTCTTGTTTAACTCAGAAGGTGCTTTCTTATAATTAATCCAACTACCCATAATGGGAAATCCTTACTGATAAGGTTCATATCTTTAAGTCTGAAGATATTTCTCAACACCTAAAAATCATGAGTATGTACACATATATAAATTTTAAATATAAATATGTATATATAATTTTATTAGTTGATAAAAGATATCATTTCATGTCAAAATCTCATTTACTTTATTACCCATGCTCTGAAAATTGGTGTATATGCATCTGTTATTATAAATGTTTTTCCCTGTTTGTACCCAATTAGTTTCATAAGTGAATCACTGGGCACCACCTACACTTGCTCTCATATCAGACGTGCAGTCTTCCATAATAACAATCAGTACCACAGGTTTATCTGTGTATTTTTTTATTTTCTTTCCACATCCAATTTGATCATTTGTTTTGCCAGATAGCATTTAGACAAATATATCCATTCCTGCACTTATGAAAGTCACTTTAACTTAGCCTGTTGATGCTCTACCTTAAAGACACCTATACTCATACGAAGGAATATATGGTACTAAATCTCTATCCATTAACATTTCCAAATTTATTTAGTGCTCTTTACTTTTTTTTTTTTCAAATTTTGTCAGGTTTTTTTTTTTTTTTTTTTTTAAGCTGAATCACAAATTTTCCTTTCAGGTAACTTTAATTCAACAAGCCTTATTAAATTGGGGTGGGGGGACATTGTCAGTCTCTCTCTGTCCAAGCTAGGTGCCACAGACATTTCAGTAGTAGGAGCATTTAATTGTACAGAATATTTTGTTTATTAAGCTAAATACACATTAGATAATTGGGAAAAATAGAATTATAACCCAAGGAAGGCATTTAATAAAGTTTTCATAAGGAAGTATTTTGATGACTTTCTCATGCACATGAGACTGTTTCTCTCTTTTTTTTTTCCTTTGTGTTTTCAGATGTTATGGAGTTAAGGGTCATTGCTATTATATCTCATTATTATGTTCTTTGTGTTTTGTAATCTCTTTCACCTTTCTGCTTTCTTCACCCTCCCCATAGATTCCAGGTGGGTACAGGTATAATGCCTCTCATTGCCATTGCTTATGGGTTTGGAATATGACTGTCCTCTTCAAAGTTTTGATACCATTCAACTTGAAGTATCAAATACAAAACACAAAGTATCACCATGTAGTACTTATCTACAAGCTGGTTTGAAAGAAAAGGAAAAAAAGAAATGTTATGGAGGCATATTTCTCCCTATCTAAAAATCTGGATCTAGTTTTTTGAGTGAAAGTGAATGAAGAGTCAATACTAGGAAAGAAATTACTTAATTTTCTTTCCAAATATCCTTTCTGAATTCAGATTGAATTCTTTTATTCTTACCTTTGCTTTTTACTTATTTTTGTGTGTGTGCCTGGCTTTATTTCACTTAGCACAAATATTCTTTTAGTCACATTTTCTGGTTATACCACCCTGACTTCCCTTTGAGAAAGTGTTGTCACTTTCCCAATTTCTCAGTCTATGGGATTTGGATGAACATTGAACACAGAAATGGCTTCCTTCTGGCTATAGAGATTGTTATGTAGCACTTGACCCAAATTGGTCCATTTAGAGCTAATACTGAGAGCTTCTGGGAAAAAGCAAAACAAAACAAAAACAGAAAAGAGATATTCTTTCTCATACAGTCACTGAAAGAATATAGGCAGGTTTGGAGCCTTACTTAACATCTATTAACATCTATTTTGCCAGCAAGCAGCCATCTAAGGAAGGTTCTCACTGGGCGAAGCTTAGCCAAGAGAAAAAAGAACAAGTCTTAGTCTTGATAAAGACTTTTGAGCACCTGGATTCAGCTACTCCTGAAGCCATTGATCCCTAAGAATTTTTAGCTACGTAATACACTAAAGTCCTGCTTTGGTTTAAACCTGTGAATATGGGAAGTTTCTTCTCTAGTACAAATGAAGAGTCCTACCTGATACACCATTTTTCTCCAAAATCATCTCTTCATTTTACTGGGCTCCACAAAGCATATAATTTATCTGCTATTATTTGTTCCTCTTTAAAGAAAGTATACTTTCAACCTATTTGTCTCTATTGCCTCTTCTCATTAGCATCATTCTCATATCACATGCATTTTGTTTTGAAAATTTACCACTATATTCCCTGTGCCCTGAAAAGTGATTGGCGCAATGGTAAGTTCTCTTCCACATTTCTGTATTTCCTATATTGGAACTTTCTACTCATAGAGCCTTTAGCTAGCTCTGTACCTTCTGCAAGTTTGTTTTTTGAACTGAGTTACATAACCTTTCATAGGTGTTTGTGAAATCTTGTCATTTTACTTTTATGTTTATATGTAATGTAAAGATAAAGGGCCCTGTAGGTTAAGAAGGAAAATAAAATCAATGTCTATTATGAGTGAGAGGGACTTGAGAAGCTGTGTCGTAAATATCAAGAATTGGCTTCCACACCTGCTAAGTCTTTAGCATCAGTGTGTAATTTGTAGTTTATTCAAAGTAAAATTTTAGCATACTAGAAGTACCACAGTTTGTTTTTGTATTTTTAAATTTATACCGTATTTATTCAGTTATTTATTATTTATCCAGTTATTTATTATTATTAAAAGTATAAAAGGGTCTTTATTTAAAAAAGATAAACTCTTTTATGAGGCAGAAATTCCAGATACTTCTAGTCACACTTCCTTTGGGATATGTTCTTTCCCTCCACTTCCTCTTCTATCTAATAAGAGGTCTTTCCTCCAAAGAGCTATCCTTCAATTTGTGCTGTAACACATTTCTTTTACAAACTGATGGTAAGACAGCAGTATTTTTCTTATTCATTTCTTTTAGTTGTCCATAATTTGCGTCTCAGTGAGCTGTTATCATATATAAACAGCTTGGACCCCTGTTATGTTCTGGAACAAAGATAATTTATACACATTGTGATTATTAATAGAGAATTCGGTGTACAACCCTGGTTCTTTACAACACAGTGAAGGTAATTACAGTTGGAGACACAAAATAAAACCTGCTTCAGCTAGGAAATTGTTCATAGACGCATGTTACTTTTATGGGTCTCAGTGGGAAGGGGCAGACCATGTCAATAGTTTACATTTGATACTAAAATATCAAATAACCAAATGACATCAACCTTCAGGGAAACATGTTTATCTACCTATTCAAATTACATTTTAAACATTTCCCTCTTAAGTGAGAATGTATCATTTTTAATATCTTGAGGCAGTTTATAAAGTTGGTTAAAGGGTGAGGAGATACTAAGAATTAATACTTTAAAGGGATAATCTCTGCATTGTATGTAATTCATAATAGCAAACAAAGTCTGAAGAAAATATACTTAGGAAGAATAAGAGAAAAAAAAATAGTTGAGATGAACAGGGAGGAGAATTCAGTGAAAGAGTGGCAAAGGTTGTCCTTTTTTTTAATTGTGGGAAATGTAGTCCCTTGTGGGAAGAACCAACTGGGATAGGAATCCAGAGAGAAGAAAACATGGAAACATATTGTCTTTTTATCAATCTGTGTAAGAGATACTGTGGTGAGCCACCCGGATCTGATCCCTTTTCAAGACTGAAGGAATTAATGCCTCCAGCTCCTGGGAGTATTAATCCTGACCACTCTTTCTGTGAACCCTCTCCAGAAATTGGGCTGGAGAGAGCTGCCTCCTGGTAAGAATAGCCTGTATTTAGTGACTGGTTGATCTCCGAGGCTGGATCCAGGCCCAGATTATTTGATGCAACTATGGAGGGTTATTCTAGCTTCCCTGTGGGGACAGCTGCAGTGTCTGCTGAGTGGATCAACTTTTCTCTCTGCCCAATTGTGCTTCCCTCCTGTCACTTTCTTCCATGGGTTCTGTTCCCGACAGTGCCTCCAAATAAACTTGCTGCATGTTAACCTTCACCTCAGAGACTACTTCCCAGGAAACCCAACCTGGTATAACCTATAAAATTATTTGTCTTGTTGCTAATGTTTATTGAGCAAATTTATGTGTTAGGTACCATGTATGCATTTTACAAAGATTATTTAGTTTTATCCTCACAGTTTGTAAGGGAGATACCATTATCATCCACAATTTTCAGCTAAGAAAACAGAGATGAAGTGAGGTTCAGTAATTGTTTTGGTTTCACTTGTGAAACAGGGTTGAATTCCAGAGCTAGAATCTAGCATACTCTCTCTGGAGAGAGAGAAATTTCCCAGCAAGGAACTGATGAGAAAGCTTCAGGAATATTGGGTCTAGAGTAGAATTAAAAGTCAACATTCAGGAGGAGATTTAGAGTCCAACTTAAGTAGGTAATTGTAACTCTCTTAGAATTAGAATAATAAAGGATTTTTTTCTTGTTTCTTTTCAGTTTTATTGAGATACCACTGATAAAACACTGTATAAGTTTAAGGTGTACAGCATAATGACCTGATTTTCACATATATTGTGAAATGATTACCACAGTAAGTTTAGTTAACGTCCATCATCTCATACACGTACCAAAAAAAGAAGAAAAACTCCTTTTGATGAAAATTTTTCAGATATATTAGCAACTTTCAAATATACCATACAGCAGTGTTAACATAGCCATCATGTTGCACATTACATTGCCAGTATTTATATATCCTATACCTGGAAATTTGTACCTTTTGACTACATTTATTCACCCACCTCCACCTCTTGCCACTGGTAACCACAAATCTGATTTCTCTTTTTATAATGAGGCTTGTTTGTTTTGCTTTGTTTTTGTTTTTAGATTACACATATAATTGAGATCATACAGTATTTGTCTTTGTCTCTCTGACTTATTCCACTTGTCATAATACTCTCTAGGTCAATCCATATAGTTGCAAATGGAAAGATTCATTCTTTTTTATGGCTGAATAATATTTCTGTGTGTGTGTGTGTGTGTGTGTGTGTGTGTGTGTGTGTGTACCACTTATTGTTACTCATCTATCAGTAGACACTTGGATTGCTTCCATATCTTGACTTGTAAATAATGCTGCAGTAAGTGTGCATACGTCTTTTTGAATTAGTGTTTTCATTTTCTTTGGTTAAATACCCAGTAGTGGAATTACCGGATCATATTTCTATTTCTATTTTTAATTTTTTGAGAAACCTTCATACTGTTTTCCAGAGTGATGTGTTAGGTAGAAGCTAGACCTGAGAAGTGGAAGGAATGTACCTAGAGAGAGTCCCAAGTCCTTGAAGGGGAATGATATAGACATGAGCTGGAGGCAAGGACATTGATAAATGAACTACATCGTTTTTTTTTAATATATTATGTTAGTTACCATACAGTTCATCATTAGTTTTTGATGTAGTGTTCCATGATTCATTGTTTTTGTATGACACCCAGTGCTCATCACAACATGTGCCCTCCTTAATACCTATTACCCTCTTACTCTAACACCCAACCCCCCTCCCCTCTACAGTACCATACTGTTTCTCAGAGTCCATAGTCTCTTATGGTTTGTCTCCCCCTCCAAATTCCCCCCTTCATTTTTCCCTTCCTTCTCCTAATGTCCTCCATGCTATTCTTTGTGTTCCATAAATAAGTGAAACAATATGATAATTGACTTTCTCTGCTTGACTTATTTCACTTAATCTCCTCCAGTCCCATCCATGTTGATGCAAACATTGGATGTTTATTGTTTCTGATGGCTGGGTAGTATTCCATTGTGTATATGGACCACATCTTCTTTATCCATTCATCTGTTGAAGGACATCTCAGCTCTTTCCACGGTTTGGCTATTGCAGACATTGCTGCTATGAACATTGGGGTGAATATGGCTCTTCTTTTCACTACACCTGTGTCTTTGGGGTAAATACCCAGTAGTGCAATTGCTGGGTCAGAGGTAGCTCTATGTTTAATTTTTTGAGGAACCTCCACACTTTCCAAAGTGGCTGTACCAACTTTCATTCCCACCAACAGTGTAAGAGGGTTCCCCTTTCACCACAACCTCTTCAACATCTGTTTTTTCTTGCCTTGTCAACTTTTGTCATTCTAACTGGTGTAAGGTGGTACCTCAATGTGGTTTTGATTTGAATTTCCCTGATGGCTAATGATGATGAACATTTTTTCATGTGTCTGTCAGCCATCTGTATGTCTTCTTTGGAGAAGTGTCTTTTCATATCTTCTGCCCATTTTTTGACTTGATTATTTGTTTTTTGAGTGTTGACTCTGAGAAGTTCTGTATAGATCTTGGAAATCAGCCCTTTGTCTGTAATGTCACTTGCAAAAATCTCTCCCATTCTGTGGGTTGCCACTTTGTTTTGTTGACTGTTTGCTGTACAGAAGCTTTTTATCTTGATGAAGTTCCAAATTTAATTTTTGCTTTCGTTTCACTTGCCTTTGGAGACGTGCCTTGAAAGAAGTTGCTGTGGCCAATGTCGAAGAGGTTACTGCCTATGTTTTCCTCTAGGATTTTGATGAAATCCTGTCTCACATTGAGGTCTTTCATCCATTTTGAGTTTATCTTTGTGTATGGTTTTAGAGAATGGTCGAGTTTCATTCTTCGGTATATAGCTGTCCAATTTTCCCAGCACCAAATGAACTACATCTTAAAAGCCTAGGGGCACAACATCCTCATGTTGTGGCTTCAAGACCTTGGGGCTGACAGGTCAAGAGCCACAGGTAGAGCATGCACTCTCCTCTTCTACCTCTACACCAGGGTAACCCCTGGACTCTTTATGATGCATTTGCACCGTAGATACAACACCCCCCCCCCCATGGAGAAATGGAGAAAGGCTGCCATGATGGTTCTGGTACAAACCTTGTAGGGTAAAAAACTACCCCTCCCAACCTGTAGGAGGGGTTCCCCAAATGGCTGGAGGCAGCCTCCATTAGTGACAATGGCACTGTGCATCACAGCTCCTCCCTGCCCAGAGAGATGCCACAAATATCCAGTCCAAAAACAAACCTAGGGCTGTCTCAACTCACAGAACCTGTCCACTCTCCCACCTTGAGTGTATTTTCACTTTAATAAACTACTTTGTCCTTGCTACTTTCCTTCTGGCTGTCTTTATTCAATTGCAGATCCCCACCTAAATCTTCTTGTGGGGAATTCAAGGACCAAGACCCTCTTTTCACATAAGGAAGACTCTCCCACCAGTAACGGTTGAGCCATTTTACATTTCCACCAACAGTGCATGAGGGTTTCCTTTTCTCCACATCATCACCAACACTTGTTATTTCTTTTTTTTTTTGATACTAGCTATTCTGACTAGTGTCAAGTTATATCTCATTGTGGTTTTGATTTGCATTTCCTTGATAATTAGTGATGTTGAGCATCTTTTCACATGTGTCTGTTGGCCATCTGTATGTCTTATTCAGAAAAGGTTCTCTGTCCATTTTTAATCAGATTTTTTTTCTGTGTTGACTTGTGTGAGCTCTTTATATATTTTGGATAGTAACTTTATATGAGACATATTATTTGCAAATATCTTCTCCTGTTCAGTCAGTTGCCTTTTTTGTTTTATTGATAGTTTCCTTTGCTATGCTTTTTATTTTGGTGTAGTCCTCATAGTTTCTTTTTACTTTTGTTTCCCTTGCCTGAGGAGACATATCCATAAATATGTTGCTAAGACTGATGTCCAAAAGGTCAAGCCTATGGTTTCTTTTGGGAGTTTTATAGTTCCAGGTATTACATTTAGGTCTCAAACCATTTTTAGGTTATTTTTGTGCATGGTGTAAGAAAGTGATCCAGTTTCATTCCTTTCATGAAGCTGTCCAGTTTTCCAAAGCATCATTTATTAAAAAATCTTTTCCCCATTGTATGTTGTTGCCTTCTTTGTTATAGATTGACACATAAAGATGGGTTTAATTCTAGGTTCTCTACCCTATTCCAGGAATCTTTGTGTCCATTTTTCTTTTTTCTGTCAGTACCATACTGTTTCATTACTATAGTTTTATTACTATAAGTTTGAAATCTGGAATTGTGATACCTCCAGCTTTGTTCTTCTTTCTCAAGATTGCTTTGCTATTTGAGGTATTTTGTAGTTCCATGCAAACACATACAGCCTTCCAAAACTGAATCAGAGAAACAGTAGAAACTAGAAAAAACAGAAAATTTGAACATACCAATTACTAATAAAAATAACTGAATCAGTAATCAAAAAAACTTCTGACAAACAAAAGTTCAGGACCAGATAGCTTCATAGGTGAATTCTACCAAATACTTAAAGAAGAGTTAATACCTACTCTTCTTAAACTAGTCCAAAAAGTAGAAGAGCAAGGAAGGCTTCCAAATTCATTCTACAAGGCCAGCATTACCCCAATATCCAAACCACACTCCAATAAAGGAAAACTATAGGCTAACATCCCTAATGAATGGGATGTTTTATATCCCTCAGATATAAAAATCCTCAACAAAATATTAGCAAAACACATTCAACGGTACATTAAAAAGATCATTTACCACAATCAAGTGGGATTAGTTCCAGGAATGCATAAATGGTTCAATATTCATAAATCAGTGTGATACACCACATTAACAAGAGGAAGGTTAAAAGACCATATGATCATCTCAATAGATGCAAGAAAAAAATTTTGACAAAATACAACATTTATGACAAAAATTTTCAACAAAGTGGGTTCAGAGGGAACATACTTCAACATAATAAGGCCATATATGAAAAACCCACAGGTAATATTATAATGGTGAAAAACTGAAAACTTTTCCTCTAAGATCAGGAACAAGACCAGGATGTCTACTTTTACCATTTGTAGTCAATGTAGTACTGGAAATCCTAAGTTGTAGTGGTCAGACAAGAAAAAGAAATAAAAGGCATCTAAATTGATAAGGAAGAAGTAAAACTTTCACTACTTGCAGATGACATAGTATACATAGAACACCCTAAAGACTCCGCCAAAAAAACTATTAGAACTAATAAATGAATTCACTAAAGTTGCAGGATATAAAATTAACATGCAGAAATCTGTTGCGTTTCTATATACTAATAACAAAGTAGCAGAAAGAGGAATTTAAGAAAACAATATCAATTTTACAATTGCATTGAAAAGAATAAAATAGGAATAAATTTAAGGAGGTAAGAAAACAATAAAACATTAATTGAAAGAACTTGAAGATGACACAGAAAAATGGAAAGATATACCATAATCATGGATTGAAAGAATTAATTTTGTTAAAAAGTCCATACTTCTCAAAATAATCTGCAGATTCAATGCAATCCCTGAATGCATTTTGATGATAGCCATTCTAACAGGTGTGAAGTGCTATTTCCTTGTGATCTTGACTCACATTTCTTTAATGATTGGTGGTGTTGAACATATGTTGGCTATTTGAAATTTTCAGGGATAAAGTTGAAAAATAATAAATACAAATATCTGATTATACCCCTAAATTTGGAGCTTTAAAGTACAATCATCATTCAGTCTTGAAATGTAGTTCTTTTCTGAGAGTGCTGCAGATAACTTTTTATGGAAATATTAACTTCTTAGATGAAAGTGTAGAATTTTTATTATAAAGTATTAAGTAACTTTTGAAATAATACTTCATCAAAGAAAATTTAGAAATTGTACCATTCTGATTAAATCAGTGTTAGTGTGTATGAGAGGAGAAAGGAATCCCTTTAAAAAAATAAATTTGTTTACCCTTCTAAATATAGTACGTAATCATGATTAATAAGAGATGGAAATATAGAATCATAGAAAATAGTTTTGGTATGTTTCTTAATATTTGTTTTTTAAGCATGTGACTATGCTAGCAGCTTTATATTTTTAAACTTAATATGATAGTTATTTTTCATTTTTATGGGGACTTCATATATATTTTAATGTTTGCATAATGTCCTACTGGGCAGATACATAATTTTAGCTTGAATGATAAATGGGACTCTGAAGCTAACAGTCACTTAGGGAATGTCAGCTGGCCCTGCAGACCCAGTCTACCCAAGACAGTATTTGATTTGATCACTGTGTCAAAATGACAAGAATTAAATAGAAATTGGAGAACACATTAATTACTTTACAATGAAAAATGTACATGGGAGGGCAAAGTGTGACTAGTGAGTGTGGATTCTGAGCCATGGGGATTAGCTATGTGATGGTAGTGGTGGTTTCATGGCCCTTACCTTTAAGAATATGGCTGCTAGAGGGGAGGGGTGTGGGGGTTGGGTTAGCCAGGTGATGGGTATTAAAGAGGGCACCTACTGAATGGAGCACTGGGTGTTATACGCAAACAATGAATCATGGAACACTACATCAAAAACTAATGATGTAATGTATGATGATTAACATAACATAATAAAAAAAAGAATATGCCTGTACAACAACAGACCAGATTTGTGTCTATGTCAACCAAGGACACTGTTGGTATCATTCCCTTTCTTAAAACACTTTAGTGGCTTTCCATTACTGTTAGATTAAAATGTGTCTGTTTTGATAATGTTGTTCCTAACCATCTCTTGTGTCTCATTTCCTACCATTCCCACCTTGCTGCATACAATCTATATACAATGTATTTTTTTTTCAGTTTCCTGAACTCACCAAACCCCTTGCAACATCATGCCCTTTGAAGATGCCACTCTCTTGACCAAGAATGACCTTTTCCCTAATTTCTCCCCTCATCTATCAATTCAACTTCCATTTATCATTCATGATTTCTATGGAATGCCCTTTCCTCAGAAAATCTCTGAAATACAGATTAAATTTGACACACACACACTCACACACACACACACAAACACACACACACACTTTTTCTTAGCACCCAGGCCTCCTTTGGGACACTTGTCTCATTGTAATTGAACAATTACGTGCACAGTCTTCTATGGAGCAAGTATATATGTAAAGCAAAAGTTAATGTGATAAAATCATATGCAGTGAGTTACTTGAGGTCAAGGACCATATCTCTCTTTTTTACCACTGTGACTTCAGTACTGAGCTCTGGAGTTGGCATATATTAAATATGTATTGAAATGACAAATTCCTTTCTCTGTCTTTTCCTTTCTCTGCTTGCATTTTTAACCAAAACATTTTCTTCCCTTCCCTTGTTAAGATAAACACACGTACACACAGGCGCATGCGTGCACACACACACGTGTGCGCACGTACACACACGTCTGTGTGTAACTGTGTCTGTATGGGTGTTTCTATAAAAACTCCAAATTCAGGTTAAAATTGACTTTTTGTCTGAGAGTAAACAGTCTGTTTAAATTGACTTTATATATTTCTGCTTCAATTTGAAAATAGAGACTCTATTTCTAAGTTTTCAGGATGTCTTACAGTTTCTTCTAGTTACATAAGTACTTGGCCATTTCTAAAATCTTTGGAAAATTAGGCTTAATTATTTTTTTCTTCTATACATAATGCTGTAATGAGCTTACACCTATGGAGCAAACACTTTTTTTTTTTTTTTTTGTATTCTGTAGCTGATTTGTTTCCTAAGATAGATCAAAGAAATGCTTGTAAGATGAGTAAGCCCCTCCTGGGATAAAATTTAAAAATAAATTAAAGTTGTGTGATAATGGATTTCTAGTTTTTTCTTAAATTTTGACTTTTCTGAGTTCTCAATTTATTACAAAGACACTTGTACAAGTAAAAACATTACCAAACTAGCAAATGAACGTGGCTAGCTGGGTTTGGTTTCTTTCAGTCTTTCAGGAAATGACAAAATGTTCAACCTTTTGAGAGAACTTACCTTTATGTTCCTGTATTCAATGCTGACACTGCTAAGGATGAATCATTAAATGTGAGAGGAAGGCTAAAAGGAAAAATGTTTAACCAACTGTCCTTTCCCAGTGCTACATTTAGAAAAACTATTTTTTGAATATACAGAATATATTTCAATGGCTAGGATACAATAGGACCAAAAAAAGATATTTGTTAGTTGTTGGAATTTATTTATGAAGGCATTTTGCGTACTTACAGAATCAAATTCTGGAGTCTGGAATAAAATGTACAGGGGGTAGGAAGGAGAGTTTCTTTATTAGCTAATAAGATGAGAAATTTCTTGTAAAGTGAAATAATAGAGCTCATTACATACCTCAACAAGAGGAATTGAATTCAACATGAAAGGAAGAAATTACTTCATCCCTCTTGTAAATTCATGAGCTTCAATTGCATGAAGTAATAACCTTAATCACAGAGAATTAAAAGGGGCATTCAACTAGTCGGATTTGTTCCTAGAGTTCCACTTTGGAAAAAAATAAAGGACTCAAAGACCAGCTGATTAATACATATATGGTTCATATTGTTAACTAATAGCTTAATACTGAGGTAATGGTCTACACTACTAAATGCATATTTATCTATTTTATACTCGACTATGAGGAATTATAATGGGATGATTTATTTTTTTGAAGAAATACTTTTGAGTGCCTAAAATGTGTCAAGTGTTGGGATAAACACTTTGGATTAAATGGTAAACCAAAATAGATATTATCTCTGTCCTCTTAGAGTAAGAATCTAGTGAAGGACATAGATATAGAAAACAAATTTTCGTTTTTTTTAAAAATAGGTAAATTAAAGCTCAGATAAGCGCTGCATGAAAAGTGCCATAATGCTTTAAGAGTGTGTAATAGAACCATTTGACCTAATTAGGAAGGTAAGAGAAAGTTTTCCTAACAAAGGAGTGATTGGATAGTGAGATAAAGAATGATTCAATTACTAGTTTAAGAAAGGAGGGAAGAATTTCTGAGAGCTAGACTTTAAAGATCGTTTTTCGTATTGCCCTCTATATGAAAAATACATTTGATTGGAAGAATGAGAACTTTTTTTTTAACTGAGGTACAATTGACATATTAATTTCAGGTGTACAACACAATGATTCTTTATTGGCGTATATTGCAAAATGATTACCACAGTAAGTCTAGTCAGCATCTGTTACCACACATAGTTACAAGTTTTTGTCTTCTACTGATGAAAACTTTTAAGATTTACTCTTAGAAACTTTCAAATGTGCAATAAAGTATTATTAACTATAGTCACCATGCTGTACATTACATCCCCTCAATTTCCTCTATAGCTGAAAATTTGTACCTTTGACCCTCTTTTACGCATTTTGCTTATTCCCTACCCCTCATCTCTGGCAACTACTAATCTACTTCTCTATCTATAAACTTGTTTTCTTTTTTCTTTCTCTGTCTGACTTATCTCACTTAGCATAAGCCCTCAGGGTCCATCATATTGTCACAAATGGCAAGGTATTCTTTTTTATGACTGAAAAATTTTCTTGTCTCTGTGTATATGTATGTGTATGTACCTCAATTTCTTTATCCATTCATCCATTAGTAGACACTTAGGTTGTTTCCATGTCTTGTCTTTTGTAAATAATACATGATTTCATCATTAGTTTAAGAAAGAAGAATTTCAGAAAACATGAGCTTAAAAATTTATTCTTTGATATTGCCCTCTATATGAAAAATACATATGACTGGAAGCATGATAACTTTTAAAGTAGTAAAAAATACTCCCATTTAAAGAGTTTCAGTTCATTATTCTTTCAACAAATTATTAATTGTCTAGTTGTAAGAAATCATCTTGATTGTGGAAATGTGGTAATAAACAAGAAAAAGTCTCTTACCTTGTGGAGCTTAACTCTGGTAACCCAAGGTAACCAATTATATAACTTTATTAATAAGTGCTGTATAGAAAATAAACCTAGATAAGCTATCAGATCCAGAGAGTGTGACAGAAGGGTTTTTTTTTCTAAGTATGTGTATGTGTTTGGGGTGTGTGTACAGTAATACACTGGCCAGGATATGTAGAACTTAAAGGAGAGACCTGAAAATTGAGAAAGATTTGTGAAAAAATATTACCATAGGGAGGTTCATATGGAGGATTAACAAGAGTTGAATGATAATTGTAATGACCTTGCACCAGACATTTCATTCTTAAAGGCCAGGGTACTTGGAACATAGTGAATATAAGAGAGAATGCTAGATGGTGAGGATCTTGGTGTCATGGGAAGAAGTAGATTGCCCAAGGCCTTGTTGGCTATGCTACAAAGTTTGGGTTGTATTACAGTGTTTGGAAGGTTTTAAGCAAGAAAAAAAAAATAACTGGCTCTAGCAGTAATTTGGCTGTGAACTGCTGGTGGCATCAACAACAGTGGTAGTGAGAGAAATATAAAGTGGTGAGATTTGGGATATATTATGAATAGAAACTTACTGATGGATTGGACTTTAGAGGGGAGGAAAAAAGAATAATTCAGTAGAACTCCTAGATTTTTAGCTTGGCCAGCAGAGTTGATCATGGTGCCATTACCAAGGTGACACTATCCCTAGTGACATCCTCACATGCCTTCTGCTTAACACTTGCTCAACCCATCTATCCATTCTTTTATTCCAATATTGAGTGCTTACTTTGGCCTTGCTAGAAGAACTGTCCTGCAGGTGCTTTCATCAAAGATGAAAAAGACTGGATCCCTTCCTTACTGAAACTTCCATTTTAAATAGGGGCAGATAGGCTGGTAAGCAAAAAAAAAATAAAATAAAATCTTACAGATTGTGATAAGTGGGATGAAGGAAAGAAATAAAACAGCTCCTGTGATAGTAAATTGTGGCACCTAAGTTAACCAGAATGGTCAATGAAGGATTCTTTGAGATGGTATCAAAACCAGTATCTGTAGAACTTTATGACTACTTATGGAGTCAGGAATATAAAGAACCTGGGGAAGGCCTTTAAATCAGCCTTAAGTTTGTTGTTGTTGTTTTTTAATTATATTTCATTTTTTATTTACCAAATGAAATGTCCTAACTCTGGTAAGACTAGGAGTTTTTCCTCAACATTTCTGAGAAGAAAATCACCACCACCATCTTCCCCCACCCCTCCACTGCAGAGGATTATTCATTTTGATATCTCTTTCAACATAATTTTTTCAAAATAATTTTTATACTCTTATTCATTATAAAAATAACACAAATCTAGAGTTAATTACATTGTAGAAATAAAAAATACAGAATATGTATTCATTATTCATTATTCATTATTTCCTCTGAAAAATATACGATCAACAGTTTTTACATACTTTTCTTCCTTTATATATATATTTATATATATTTGCTCTGTTAACAAAATTGCACAGTACTCAGTATATTCCTATGGAGCTTGTAGGTTTTTGTTTTGATTTGTTTTTTACCTTATAATAATACCTTGCCTAGCTTTCCCTACTAACACAGTTTTTATTTTTTTATTGTTTTTATTATTCACATAATAGTTCATATATTTATCATTTTTTTAAGTTTCTCTAAGAATATTTAGTTTTGGGGCACCTGGGTGGCTCAGTCATTAAGTGTCTGCCTTCAGCTCGGGTCATGATCTCAGGGTCCTGAGATGGAGTCCTGCATCAGGCTTCTTGCTTGGCAGGAAGTGTGTTTCTCCCTCTCCCACTCCCCCTGCTTGTGTTCCCTCTCTTGCTGTGTATCTCTCTGTCAAATAAATACATAAAATCTTCAAAAAAAATATTTAGTTTTATTCCAGTTTTCACCATTTTCAGCCATTATGGATGGTGAATGAAAAGTTCTTGACAATTATAGTGTGTTTTAAAGAAGAAAGCAGAGATGTTAGGTCAAAAGTATGTACATATTTTAAATTTACTAGATATTTCTATGTTGCCATTCCAAAAGTTTGTACCATTCTTGTTCACTTAAAGGAACAAAGCAGAAGAGAACCCATTTAGCTTTCTCTGATAAGACTACACATCAATATATCATTTTTATGTTCAGTTCTTTGATAACCAGTGAAGTTTATATTGATGCTCTCTCCCTTCCAAAAAATTGAGTCCTCATTTCTAACTTATAAATAGTAATGTTGTCATGGACATTTGTCTTACCATTCTAAATTTCTTTCTGAATTTTGTGTATTTTATTGTCCAAACATGCTTCATCTATGTAAAACCCCAAACCAAAATAGCTTCAAAATTTAAAGGTGATATTAGCATTGTCAACAGTGAATACGATTTGGAACATGAGAAAAACTCTATATGTTGTAGGTTGATGCTGGGAAAAGACAGCAATAAAAGTGAACATTGTAGTGCTCTGCTAGTGACAGTGAATTCCAACTGTTTTCATTTGAAGCCATAGCACAGAGATATTAAAAAAAAGCAGAGCATTAAACTGTATACAAGGGTCAGCAAGAAATACATTTCACTATTTTTGGGTAGTGGTACTTCTATCTGTGTGGAATTTATGGAGGTTTTCCTTTGAACATATGATGAATTTTTCTGAGTGTTACATGAATACTTAGAATACATCTGTATGCTTTTGGTTTCATCTATTCTATTAATTGCATTGTTCTTATCCTTTATGCCTTCTATTTTAAACTGGGGCAGTGTGTCTAATGAATAAACAAATGCACAAGCAACATATGACATTTTTCTGACATGCTGATATTAGTATAAAACACTGAGAACTTCTGTTAAAATTTGATTTTGGGAAACTCCACTGTTACGTATACTTAATATACTTGAGTAATTTTCCTTTCACATGCAGATACAGATAATAGCTTCGTGAATGTCCACTGTTGTGTTTCTATCAAACTTTTTATCTTTGGATCTCTCTCCCTTTTTTTTTCTTTATGTCTTTATGTGTTTTTTTAAATTTGGCATTTAGATGTTTATTACTCTTAGGCCTTTACTTTGGATGTAGCTTGTATCAACTTAAAATGATCCTCACCTTCCCTTTTACTTATATTCTAATTTATTCATTGAATTTTTGTTTTACATTATTCTCCAATGCACACTTAGCAGTCCTTTTATTTTTTGCTAGCTTTATTTTCCTTTAGAACTCCTGTATAAGTAGAAAAGCAGGTATAGTGTATTTTATTCAATTTCAAGAGATTATACTTTATAATGGTTGAAATCACTGTATTTACTCTTAGAAATCTGCTTATTTCATTTTTTTTCTATTTTGTTTTGTACCTTTTGTTTTACATTGTTTCTATTTTCTTTAATTTTTTGAATTTATTAATATTGTTCAGAGATTCCAGTTTAAAACCTGTTTTTAATTGTGCTAGTGGCAACCCCCACATTTTACTTCCTATACTTATACTTAATATACTTATATTCATCCAATTTCAAATTAAAAACAAAATGGTAACTTTTGATTTTTCCATATGTAAAGATGGGACATTTCTCACTTTTTCATTATTGGTTCCTAATCTATCCTGTCTATAAGTTTAGAATTATGCAATAGACTGTTGTCTTCCAAATACAAGTTATCACTATTTTTAAATGATTATTGAAATTATTTATGCCTTTTACCATATGTAAATTTAGTGACTGCTCACTGACATTCCTGACACCCTTGACAAAATCATGCCCTAGTTCATGATTTCAGTTCTTTTCAGAATACTTGAGTAATATATTTAGAAAAAGAGCTTAGGTGACATATACTTGAGAACTTTATATCAATTTTTTTCTTGTACATTCAGTTATTAATAATTATAGAATGACATAAAATTTTAGGTGTGATAAGATTTTTCTCCAAAGCTATTTCCATACATTTTAGTTACTGCTGTTGTAGAGCAAATTGGAAAGGTCTTTCAGTAGCCAGGAATCTCTCATTCTTCCCAATGGCCATAGCTGAATCAATTGGAGAAATAAATTAACAACAGTAATATTGGATTATAACCCATAGAATAAAATAAGTATCCATGTTCTTGTGGATATAAATAAATAAACTATAAATAAATAATTGAATAGATAATTGGGGATGAGGGACAGCTTTCTTATCCAAAATTCAATAAAAAATGAAGAAGGAATGAGGGAAATAAAAACTCTTATTAGAACTTTACAGTAATAATTATCAGGAAAGATCTACCAAAGGATGTTGCAATTAGGGGGGCACAGAGTGAGGAGAGACAGGATTTTTATGCAGACTCAAAGGGTCTGTCTCATGATATTTATTAATTACAACAGAAAGAAGAATAGTTTTATAGTAGAGAAACCTCACTGACAGCACTTTAATGAAGTGATTGAGGCTGCTATCACTAGTAAAATGGCATGTTGACATTATGTGGCCCTTGATATGTACTGAGGAGGATGTATCACTTTTGTGTCATCTTTCCAAAAATGCGTTAAGTTCAATCTAATGAGAAATTGTCAAACAGACCCTCAGGTTGAGAGACATTCCCCCAAATAACTGAGCAGTAACCTCAAAGTTTTCAAATATATAAAAGACAAGGAATGATTGGTGAAGTGTCACAGATTAGAGACTAAAAAGATAACTATACTTAAGACAGGATCCCCAAAATAGATCCTAAAATGGTGTTAATGGAAATACTGATGAAATCACTGTAAAGTATATGGTTGAGTTTTTAAAAATAGCAAAACATAAAAAGAAAACCACCTTATAGATATGTTATAAATAAGCCAACAAAGAGAAGAAACTGGAATTAAAAGATACTTAGAAATGAGTAACAAGGAGGGTAGAATATTTTAAATATCTAGGGTAAGAACAAAATAATTAGAAGAAAATTTGTAGCCACAAATGCCTTTATTAGGAATAAATATTTGATTGAAAGTAAATGAACTAAGCATTGAAACAAGAAACTAGGGAGGGGGGAAACAACAAAATAAATCCAGAATACTTACAAAGATAGCCATTGTGAAGGTTAAATAGAAATAATTAAAACAGTACAGCATAAAGTGATAACACAATTGTTTTGATCAATACAACTAAGTTTTTTTTTCAGCACTGACAAATTAGATGAAATATTGGCAAGTCTGTAAAGAGAGGAGAGAAATTATTGATAAGCAGCTATAAGAAAAAGTGCCCATAATATAGTACAATGTCCAACTTTAATAAGTTTAATAATCCAGACAAAATGGATGATTTTCTAGGAAGTCTAATTCAAGAATAAATAGAATCAGTTTTCATTTGATAAAACCTAATCAGACCAATGAACTGAGAAGACACTTTAAAAGTAGTAAAAGCCCTACCCAAAATTTTAAAAAACACAAACTCATCTCTTTTTCTCCACCATCACGGTGTATGTGGTTGACTGTTCTTTGCCATGTTTTCTCACAAGACTATCAGGATCAAGTGATTCCTGGCCAAGAAACAAAAGCAGAATTGTCCCATTCCCCAGTGGATTTGTATGAAAATTGGTAATAAAATCAGGTACAACTCTAAGAAGAAGATTGGAGAAAAACTAAACTGGGTCTATAAGGGATCACACATGAGTTCACGCACATATTTATGCTGTATGAAGGTCACATGCTCATATCCTGTCATTCTGTAAACATCACTACTACCTGAACAATAGACATGTTTCATTGGGGAAATTATTTTTCTCTGTTAACTGCTTCTGCACCAGTAGTTTGGTACAGTAATAAATATGTGAGGCCTTTTATTTGGAAAAAAAAAATAAAAAGCACAAACTCATTTATGAGTAAATTCAAGACTGTTTAATGGATAAAAATCACATACTATATAAGGAAGAAATTTTCTTCTCTAAGAAAGATAACACCAAAGTATTTTCTTAAAAATAAAGGAATAATGTGCTATGCTTTATCATGGAAATATCCTGTATCACAAAGATGCCAGTTTTCCCAATCAAAATTTACATTGCACTTATAATCTATAAGGAATTTTTATGAAATTACTAAGAATATTTAGAAACCAGTCTGGAAAATCAAATGCACAAAAGTGCCAAAGAGAAAACTAAAGGAAGGAGAAAAGCCCAATCTCATTCAACAGATGAGGATTGAGAACAGCATCAGATTTCTCAACAATACTGGAAAATAGAATACAATAATGCAATCTTTAAAAATACTGGGATAAATTAATTACAACTTCTAATTGTATATAGAATTTTATCTTTTGTGTGTCAGGAAATCTGACATCTGAAGAAATAGTAAATAAGAAAATATGAGATCGAGGAAATGGAATTTCTAACTTCAGGGAACTAAAAAAAAAAACTCAAAGGTGATGATGAAGTCAGAACACAGGCCACAAATACATATCTAGCCTGGAGGACAGAAAACTGAGGAGGGATAAATAATGTATTTCAACAACTATATAAGAGATTACACTTAAGACAGAGAAATAAGGATAATTGTGTAATTGTGCCAGTTTTCTAACATTTGTTCCTCCAGATCCTTCTCTGCCCTAGTCTCTGCCTCAGGATACTGACCTAAAATCATTTCTGGGATTCCTTGGCCTTTCTCTTCAAGATGTGTGTGGTCAATGCTAAGCCACGCTGAGGAATTTCAAGGAAGAACAAGGAAGCCATGGAGAGCTTTGTTCCTCAACTGACGAGCACTCTGCCTAAAAGCTGCATTCTTTACACTTAATAATTTTAATAACCACTCCATCTTTGTCCCCTTGGGCCTAAAAGCAGTAATAGCTCTACTATTAGTAGCATAGGGTGCTGCACTACTCATTGTAAACAGTTTCTTTACTAACATCTTGAAATATCCTAATTTGGTACCTATTACCTTCTGGGACCATGACTGGGACAGTTTTAGATAATTACAAATAAGTGATGACATAATAAAAGGAGACAATTAATTCAGGGGATAAAATACTTAATTGAGAATAATTCTAAAATGAGGGAAGTGAAAATAAGGGAGTATGTTAACTAATAATTAATTCAAGAAAACTTCCCATAAGTGATTAATTGGTGAGACTTTTAGAACTCACATCTAGTAGCCTTCTACCTGTTTGTACAATGGATGAAAATGAAGAAATTCTTGATAGATTGATAGAAATATAGGCATAAATTTGTTATATAGCCCACTATAAAAAATTACTAATTAGATATGGCAGTGCTGACTCAAGAATTGGTATACATGTCTATGTAATGAATAAATACAATAGTTCAGAAATAGGCTCTGTGGATTTATTTTATTGCCAAAGTGGCAATTCAGTACAATGAGGAAATATATTATAAAATAGCTATCCCTTTTGGGGAGGGGAACAAAGGGAAATAAAATTCTATAAACTACAAAAAATTTGAATAAAAATTACTTACATCTAAAAAAGGCAAATTAGAGAAAAATATAGTACAAATAAATAATAAGATGGTAGTTTTAGGTATGTGTGAATGTGTATCAATGATTAATTACATGTAGGTGAATTAAATACTCCAATAGAAGATAAAGTTATATTGAATTTTTAAAAACCTATATACAGCTTTTAAAAAATTCTTAAATATGAGTAGATAGAAATTGAAATAAAAGGAATTGACAAAGAGATATGATGAAAATGTCAATATAATACAGGTACAAATATACAAATACTAGAAGTAGATTTAATATTTCTAATGTATGCACCTGAAAACAGCTGCAATATACATATGGCAAAAGTTTACAGAACTAAAATCTGTAATGATAGAGTGAAATTTCTGCAGACTTTCATGGCAAGGTGGATGGATTTTCACAAATAGAAAACATTAGAAATAATCTAAATCTAAATGTAGTGATGTGAATAGATTCTAAGTCAAATTGAAAAGTAAAAATAGCAAGTTACAGAGCAATGAGTCTGGTTTCTATTTCTTTATTAAGGAAAGTAAGCTGTAAGTATAAGATTGTGCATCTATATGTTTTGTTTTTGTAAAAGAAAAGGTGTAGAGAAATATACAATAAAAATTTACAGTGGCAATTCTGTGGAAGGAATTAAGAGGAAAGAATTTAAAAGTTCTGCTTTTTTCCTATTGCTGGAATTTGTTACATAAAGAGTATATTCCTGCACAACTTGAATAATTAAAAGAGAGGACGAAAACAATAAAGAGCCTGGTACAAACATGGCTAATGGTTTTTATTATAATATCCATATTTTTCAAATATCACTCTTTAATGGTATATTGAAGGGGTTTGTATTTGCACAAATACTAGCCATCCAGTAATCCAAGAAATTCAGAGATGATATATGAGATTCCCACTTGTCACAACTACAAGGAAAAATCTTAGTGAAATTACGCAAGAAATGCCAGGAAAGAGTGTTAGACAAAATACTAGAAGAGAATACAGACAAAAATCAACATTTCCATGGCCCTTATTTACTGTATGTTTTTCAGTTGCCCCTAATTATTTTTTCTTTCTCAGGAAGACATTAAAAATGGAAGTAGTTTCTTGCCACAAAGAAACTACTTTAAAAAGCTATGCTAAAATGCTAAATATGGATTTTGATGAGTATCTAAAGAATTCTCAAAGCCAAGGCACATTTATCTGAGCATACAGTGTATGTATTTTAATTACATTCAGTGAAATTTCTAAACATCTGACATCTGTTTACTAGTAAACATTTAATTAAGTATTTGAACATAACAATACAAAATGAAATGTTTTAAAGAAGCCATTACAACTCTGTAGTTCTAACTGCCATCCTAACAAACTCAGAAGAGAGCAGAAGAATCTGCTCCTACAGTCAGGGACAATGGAGCCCATTTGCTCTGTGTTGTTTTATTCCCTTGTTTCTTTGACTGTTGTCTGTTTTTTCTTACCATCTCTCCTTCAGTGATGATGCATTATTCATCAAGCCTTATGTATGAGAAGGTTAGCATCTTGCAATCAAAGCAGTGGGTCCAAAGTTTTTCACTCAGAGACCGTTGTGCCTATATGTATTTGAAAATCATTTGTTTTCCCAGTAAAAGTAAAGTGTGAGTCTCATTAAATTTTGTCTAGCTCTTGGAAGTTACAAGACTGACTTTTATCTGGTGATGAAATATGAATTAAGCATTGGAACTTTAGCAGATTCCATGTAAACACTGCAGACATAGAAAACCTTTTATCCTGTGCCATGCTGTTTTTAGGACAGGATGTGTGAGAGTAGGCACATGGGGAAGAGGCCTCTTAAAGTGCTGGGAATTTACACCCAGCTGTGGTGACCTGTCAGGACAAAGCTGTAGAGGGGTTGTGTGTCACCTCTCCTCTAGACACTGTATTCCATTCTAGCACCCTGTTCGCCTAGAGCCCTACTGTTTCCCAGTTCAAACAGGGCCACTTGAGACTTTCCACTGTGGTACTCCTGAGAGCCCAGGCCTCCAAAGCAGCCAACTTTATGCAGACTTTTCCAGATTCCACTCTCCTCATTGAATATCAGAATTGACTGTTGCTTATTCTTGTTCCCCTTAGATAAACCTACATGACTGCAATTTATCTGTGGATGGGGGAAATCAAATTATGATTTTAGTAGCTGATAAATGACTTGACTAGGTCTCCCTTTCAAATAACACCAGTATTTGGAAAGTAATTTTTAATGTCCTTGGACAGCATGAAATATTGCTTGCAAACACTAGCATGCTGTGCCTGGCAAATCCTAAAGTGACTATCATTACTGATGTTCTGTTATGAAGAGCACGGGAACAGCAGGCAGAGGGTCTCATTTTGAGATCCAGCTTCTTTATCTGTGATGCTTACTAGCTCTCTGGTTTGTATTTGTTCTCTAAATGTCAGCTCAATGTCTAGTTATATTCTGACCTGATATCCTCAACACCAGCAAAGTGTAATCTTCTCAGCATGTTTATCCTGATGCTACAAGGACTTAAACACTGCTCTAATAATGATGACAGTGATGGTTAATATTCATTGATACACTCTATGTCAAACACTGTACTAAGCCCTTTATATGGATTATCCTGTTGGATCAATACAACTCCATGAGGAAGTTGTTATTCCAATTTTATAGATAAGAAATCGACAGGTCAGAGAAGTTAAGTAATTTTTCAAAGGTTATGTAGCTCGTAAATAACAGAATTAGAATCCGACCCAAGCTCTTAACTATTAACATATTCTGCTTCTATTACTCCTGGAGTGGTCTCCTCCTCCCATACATTGCATGCCCTAGGCTGTTGCTAATCTTTCTCTGGCAGAGATTCTCTCTTCCACCCCTGAAATGGGAAATCAGTACCTTTGCAAGTTATCTCCCTTTACAACAAGGCTGCTTCCTCATTTTCCTTTTGAAAAAGCTTTAATCACCATCAGAGTGCTTTATAGAAGCACAACAAAAGCATTCATTCAACAAATGAGCTTCTACTAAGTGTCAGGCACTATTCTAGGTAATGCAGATATTGCAAAATAAAGTATCTGGCTTAATGGTGCTTATAGACTAGAATGGGAAGACAAGATAAAAGCAAATAAATGATCAAGATAATTTTTTTTTTAGTGATACATGCTTTGAAGGAAATAAAACAGAATGATAAAAGCAATGGCTTACGAAAGGCTATTCTACTTTTTTTTAATTTTTAATTTTATTATGTTATGTTAATCACCATACATTATATCATTAGATTTTGATGTATTCTACTTTAAATTATAGCAGAAGACTGGTGCAACGCCAGTGACCAGCAGTAGGGGCCTTATTGAATGGACTGTGCTCTATCCACATAATAGAGTACAAATCAGCTGCAAAAAGTAACAAGGGGGAATCTCTAAGTACTGATATGGAATGATTGCCAGAATAGTTTCTTACTTAATATGCTACTTTTTTTTGGTAAGAAAGGGGAGATATGAATATATATGTATATATATAACTATTATACATGTATACACACAAATATATATATTAAAAATGTATATTTTGCTTATATTTTTACAAATAAGAGTGGTTGAATAAAGAGAAAACTGATGGGGCACCCTAGGTGGCTCAGTTGGTTAAGATCTGCCTTTAGCTCAGGTCATGTTCTCAGGGTCCTGGGATCAAGCCCCATGGTTGGCTCCTTGCTCAGTGGGGGATCTGCTTTTCCCTCTGCCCTTCCTCCCTGCTTGTGTTCTCTCTCTCTCTCTCTTCCTCCTCCCCTCCTTCCCCCCAAATAAATAAAATCTTAAAAAGAGAAAGAGAGAGAAAACTGATGAAAAACATTACCTATAGGAGAGAAGGGAAAAGACCAGAATGAAAAGGAGTGGCAGTGAGATTTCTGTGAATGTGCTTGCCTTGGTACATAATTGTGACAAACTATGATTTTCATAATTTGAAGAAAGTTATTGATTCTAGAAATAGTGGGAAAGATGGGAAACAAGATTCAGTGAGATGTTTTTTAAAAATATTAAGTGGATGCCATCAGTACCGTTTTCTTACTGGTTCTTGAATACATCATATATATTCCTGCCTCAGGGCTTTGCATTTAACATGCTCCTTTTGGACTGATCTCTCTCTCCCATAGCTTGGTCTCTCTATCAGACATCTGATGGTGTATTCTAAGTCATCTGCCCAAAGTAGCACTTTCACAGTTTTATGGCATTGATTACCATTTGTCAAGCCATGAGATACAGGAAAAGTGTGGTTAGAACATTGTGGAAGACTGTTAACCTTCAGTAATATCTGTTCTTTCCAGGTTAAAAGCTACATTATATTTTCCAGGCTCTCTTGCAACTAGTTGTATGTAGCCAGTCATGTGGGTAGACTGTCTAGCCAGTTAAATATGGGTAGAAGTGATGCGGATTTGGCCCATACAATTACTCTTTCCAGTCCTCCATCCTTTCTCTGGCTCCCCCTATACCATTGAGTAGGGAAGACTCCAAAGACTTAGATAAGAGCAGAACTTAAAGAGCAAAAGATTTTGAACCCGAATGCCTGCTGGAGAAGGTCTCATTTCACTGATGGGAGAATGGTATAAAACTTTATTTTGTTAAGTCCCTATACTGTCAAAGTCTAAACAGATAAATGGAACACACTTAGAGTACTTAGAGAAGAAAAAAAAAAGGGAATTAGTTGACATACATGATGGAAGAGATGAGAGTTAAATAAGAGACTGAGGGATAAACTAGAGGTTAGTATCAGCAAGAAATTATTACCATCCTAGCCAAGAGAGACAAAGGGAGGTGTGGTGGTCATAGAGTTTAGGGCCTGGTGGAAGCCAGGAACACGAAAAGCCTACTCTGTGGGAGGTAGAGCCACAGAGAAGATATAGCCACTGTCCTTGGATAGGTTACCTAAGGGACAGAAATATCCTGGACTCTCCTTTTCTAGCCATCCAAACTCCTGGCAATGCCCTCCATTCTGGATTGATCTGGAAGTGAGTTGACAAAGGACTTGTAAAGAGCAACCTGCAGGGATCAGCTCCCTTGCCATCAGAGTAAGAAGAGGGTAAGGCCTGGCTTTGGGTTTCTTTAGGTCATGGTATCTATGCTGGCTCTTATTTCCAGTGTACTAAAAAAGCTCTTGAGGATTGTGAGCAGAATAATGTACTGATCTGACATACAAGATGATGAACATTACTCTGGCAGCATTAGGGAGAATATACTACAAACTGGTTAGGAAAAGAAGCAGGGAATAATAGGCTATTGTAGAAATCTAGGCAAAAGATGAAGAGTGCTTGAATAGAATGGAATAGGGGAGGGAATGAGAAGCAATTGAATGTTTGGAAGCTTGAGCCAACAAGGTTTTAGAAAGGTTAGATGTGAGGTATGAGGGAAAGAGAGAAGCCAAAGAAAACTTCCAGATTTTGGGTCTGAATAATTAGGTGAATGAAAGTGCAAGTTACCACACTGGAAAACACTTAGGTTTAGAGTTTGGAGGAAGGAATGGGGAATTAATAGATTTTTGAGATGCCTATAGCAATGACAGTTTTCAATAGATGCCTTACACACTCACTACATTTCTAATAGCAGTGGCTACTTGGAAGTACTAGGTCTCATTTCACTGGCAGTATCTACTTGGATCACTGCCATCCTTTTAGGTAAAGCAAGCAACAACAACAAAACCCTGTATATAGTGGCTAGAGATGGAGTTTTCATAATGTCCCATTGCACAGTGTCACCACGTGACACCAACACCAAACTAAATATGAATTCCTTTTCTGAATAGATTAGCATTTCCACTTTTCTCCATGAAAAAAATCTGAAACCAGATTTGAGCCTTGGAATGGGAGGGAAGGATCTTGGGAAAGAAGAAAGAAAATCAGGTTTCAGACCAAAATGGAACTGAGTTATAAAATTTGAATACTGAAAGTAATGACTTGAATTTGTTCCTTGAATTTATTCCTAAACTAATCAATGTATGTTATATAATTATAATCTCATTTAAATACTAAAATTAAGATAGACATATAATTATAAGACTCACCAGTAAAATATTAAATTGTTTTTATATTGATGGTGATGAATTATATCATTTTTAAAAAGTATTCTCACATCTTTTACTTTGGGTTGCCCTTAAAATAGCTTCTTATGTTAATATGGCTATAATTAGTAATAAGAAATTGCTTTCAGTCGTTTACCACTATAGTGTCCTTTCTGAGGATGTTCAATATTAATCAGTGTTGAAAAATACTCCTGATGAGATCTAAGTAAGTTGCAGCATGGAGGTACTATGGTTTCCATGATCTGGACACATATCTAGATAATGACAGTATGACTTGGTGATTACAACTGGTCTGCTTGGGTTTAAACAACTTCTTGGGTTTGAACCACTCACTGGTGATGTGATCTTGAGTATATTATTTGTTTTTCAAGTCTTCTTGTCTGAAAAATAAAAAAGGCATGTTCTAGTAGGCATTGCATTTCAGCAATTGGATCATAACCCTCTTACACTTCTTTGTGTACTTTCCCAAAGCAAAACAGAAATTTGATAACTCAAAATAAAAGTCTATAAAAAACAAATCTCCAAATAAATGCAATGCTCTGTAATGGAAATGATCATTATTTACCCCTGGGACAAAAAATTAAATAGGTGATGAGTCATTTTTTGCTGCAATTTTGAGTTGAGGAGGTCCTATAATTACATTCCCATATTTTACCCTGGTGTGAATTATTGATACCTTTTTGGTGGATTCTTCTTAGATTGATTGAAGTTTACAGATGAATCAAATATTCACAAACCTGATAGCTATTGTGGGGGTGGGACATGTATAGATTGAGTTAGAATGGGGAAGCACCTGTTTCTTTAGTAACGAAAGACATACGAGATATTGGCTTCATTAACTTTACTGCCTTTGTAAACTTAATTAACAAACATCTGCATCCTGCTATCTATTCCCCAAGGTTTTGACATTTTCCACATCTTCAAATACCTTCATTTTTATTTATTGAGCATTTCCCAACCAGCTAGTCTGACAAAGTTACCAACAGGTGATGTGTCAGGAGTAAAACTACACTTCTTGAGGCTTTAACTGGTCAGAATACCAGTGCAATTTTTGATCACTAATCATGGAATATGGAAGAAAAACTGGGTACATCATGTTGTTTTTTTTTTCTTTCTGTCCAGTTCCACAGATGTCAGCAAAAAATTCAAGATCACTTTTGTGTCTGTAGTGCATATATAACTAAGTTTCAGATCAATTCAGTTTCAGTTTTAAAAATAACCAGTGATTCACTATGCAGATCTTAGATGTATTTTTATATTTCCAGGCATATTCTTTTGTCCCTTTGGTGCCCCTTCAACATCCACCTGGGGTTTGATCTTCCTCAGTAATGGCAGATTTATGGTTGTGATTACAAGGAATGGGGAAATCTGTCTGCTTCTCTTTCATATGAATGTAAGGGCCTAGATGTGGATTTTGATGGAGCTGGGCAAAATTATTTTACCTCATAAAGGCCTCAGGTGAGTGAGTTTTTGGGCAAAAGATACTGTGTCTAAGAGCCCTCTGAACTAGCCCATTTCTCTTAAAGTTATTTCAAAGGACATCCCTGGCAACCAGCTGATTACTCAGCCTGCATTATCAATGGCCTGCATAGGTGCCACAATTTAAATTGGCTCCCTGGCTTCTCAGGTTGATCGTTAATATTTTTGAGGGATACATCTCAGTGCCAATGGAATACTGTTTGGAAATGGAAAATTACAGACATATAGGTAAAAAATTATTCATTTTTATAGAAGGAAATGTGTTCTTTTAATATGCTGCGATTATTTTTAGATGTTGAGATGAGAGCATGACTCACCACCTTCCATTTCATCCACCACTTGTGCCGGCCCCCACTCATCTTTCCTGACACATTGTGCTGATGAAGGGAATGACAGCCTGTTCTCCACAATGTGGTCATCACCACATGTTGCAGCCGCTTTGGGAAAATATAGGGTGCTCTATTTCTTGGATACATATCCCCAGACTTAACACCAGTATTCTGTGGGTCAGTCCACCCTGTGACCTTTATATACCATCACATAAGGCATCAATGGGTTTTCTTCTTCCTAGTGGTTAACAATAAGGTTTCAGAATATTAGACATCAAGGTTCAAATCTAGTTTCTTTAAAAAAGTTGTTGCCACTAAATGAAGTTTGTAACTGCTTTGAACATCTTTTCTATGAGGGAATTAATAATATCAACTCAAAGGAGTTATTTGAAACATTAAATGAGATCATGATTATTAAGAATTTAACACTGTGCTTTACACTGAATATACAAGACATTGCTGTTCTAGTAGTAAAGATCAATATTATAATTGTAGTGATTCTAACTGTGGCCCTTCCCATTTTCTCAACTGCAAGATTAAAATATGCCTATAGCATCCACTAGAGTAATAGGAAGCTAAATTTCTGCATATTCATATGAGCGTGATGCACTTTTAGGGGAGTATCCTAAGAAAATCCAATTTGTTATTATTATTGATATTTAAATTGGGGGGGCTTTTTGATTTGTAGTGTCAAAAAAGTATATTTTCTTTGTCGTTTGATTTTTCTTATGCCCAAGAGACAATTATTTATTTGTAGTTAGTTTTATCAAGCCTTAGGCATGATTCATGTTCTATCCCATTCCTGGCCAAGATTCCTGCCCACCAGCTCCCCCACACTCCCCCTTCTGTCTCATTGCTAGTCCATTGCTCATATTTTCAGAATTACCCTTTGCCAGTTTTTCTATTATTCCTCTGCTTACCTTGCTCCTTCCAAAAGTAGTCTGTCCTTAACCCTCCTAATTTTCAGAATTACCCTTTGTCAGTTTTTCTATTATTCCTCTGCTTACCTTGCTCCTTCCAAAAGCAGTCTGTCCTTAGGCTAATTTTACTGATTGACTAGAAGAACTACAATCAATGTAAAACATTCTTAATTAAGAAAAAAAGGAAATAATAGAAGTGTTCAAACTACTGTGTATATCATTATTCTTTTCATGTAAAGTCCCTCTCCAAAGTCTCTGATTTTCATTGCTCATATGATTGGTGTGTAGACACGTGTTAGAATTTTTTTGTCAAGCCAGCTAGGGGACAAATGATTGTAGTAGGATTATATCAAATTATTATTATTTTAGAAGAATTTAAGCCATTGTGCAGAAATCATGCTTCTTCCTTAGGCATCATGTTTCTTGATATAAACTTAAAGGTCAGAGGAAAAGAGAACAATTTAGGATAAAAACATGTCCATAGTGATTTTTCTGGTGATCCCTTCTTTTCTCACCTCCTTTTCTCTCTTGGCAAAGAGAAAGAGAGTGAAAAGAAGGTTCTTAAAACTAGCAACATATTGAAAATAAAATTGGCAAACTGCCCTCCTTCTATGGGGAGGGTGACAATATCAGTTGACTGTTATTCAGAAATGAAATGAATTTTTTGTATATTCAAGCCCATTTTAGAAGGAGGGATGGAAAAGATAAAGCTAAGAAGAAACAATGTAAAGAAAATGACTACTCTCATTCTTATATTGGTGTGGATATCCATGTGGTGAATTGAGGAAGACAGTGACCTGAATACAGATTTCCCACTGATGCTGCTAGTGCCTGGGATCTAAGAATCCCTAAACAATATCTTTAAAAGTGAGTCTATTTTACTTCTAGATCAGGGCCAGATTAAGACACTCTAAACTTCTAGGGCGCCTGGGTGGCTCAGATGGTCCTGACACATTGTGCTAATGAAGGGAATGACAGCCTGTTCTCCACAATGTGGCCATCACCACATGTTGCAGCCGTGTCTGTCTTCGGCTCAGGTCATGATCCCAGGGTCCTGGGATCGAGTCCCTTATCGGGCTCCCTGCTCCTTGGGAGCCTGCTTCTCCCTCTGCTGCTCTCTCTCTCTCTCTCCCTTTGTCTCTCATGAATAAATAAATAAAATCTTTTTAAAAAATGATACTCTAAACTTCTAGAAATCTTAAATGATAAAAAAAAGTCTCCACTGTCCCAGACTTGTCACATAGAACCCAAATTAAGCATAATACACCTCCTCAACCATCCTCCCTTAATAACCATTAGTTTGTTCTCTATAGTTAAGAATCTGTGTATCTTAAAGGGTACCCAACATATAAGCTTAGTGTGAAAAATGTGTATTGCCTTAAACCTTAACAGATATGGAATGACAGGTTGTAAATAGTTATAAAAGTATGCAGCTTTAGGATAGACCTCTGCTCTTTATTGAGAAACCTGGGGCAATTTCTCTGAGTTTCAATTTTTTTTAATAAGTGACAGGTGAATAATAATATCTGCCAAAAAATAACATACACAGCACAGAGTTATTATGAGGATTGACTGAGATAATGTTCAATACATTTTATTGTTATTATCAAACTTAGATGAGTCCTGAACTCTTAGGAACCCATGGACAATGGGGCAAGATACCCGAGCCACCTATATCTCTCCTGTAAAAAAGAAAATTGATATCAGCAAGATGGGAGTCATAAAGAGTAGTATTGTAGAGGGGTAGAAAGAAATCAAGTTATTAAAAAAACAAAAACAAAACACAAGTCTGGCACATAGTAGACATGCAATAAATCTTAGTTCTCTCTTTTTTAAAGATTTTATTTATTTGACACAGAAAGAACACAAGCATGAAGAGCAGCAGGCAGAGGGAGAAGCAGATCATGACCTGAGCCAAAGGCAGACACCTATCCAACTGAGCCACCCAGGCACCCCGGCACTAATCATGGTTCTCTTTTACCTGTATACATTACCAGCACCAAAGCTAATCAATGTATTATTTATTTAATTTCTGGGAATGTTGTACAAATTATATGAGTGTTGCTGAGGAGGAGAGGACGGGGGGAGATTATAGGAATTGGGAAATTATTTTTCTCCTTTTGTTTCAAGTCACCCTAATGACTTAGAGTTGCTTTACCAATGAGAATTTGGAATGGACCATCATGGGCTCTTTCTCACTTTGAGATTTTATAGGATTTTCAGTACAGAAATTGTTTCATAATATAGAACATCGGATCTGGAATTGGCTAACAAAATATGAAGATCTGAAAAGGACAATTTTTTTAAGTTGAAATTAAACAGCAATCCCATCAGTTAGTGGCACCATTGCAAAGACTGTAGGAAATCTGAAAATTTAGTCAAAATAAGGGTTTGTTGGCACAAAAGAATTTTCCTAATTCTTATTTTCTTGATGGCTGTTTTGTTTTACATTGATTGCTACTGACTTCACTGGGTTATTTATGGAAAGTGATTAAAATCAGCAAAACCTGGTATCCTGGTGATGGGTATTAAAGAGGACACGTAATGAATGGAGCATTGGGTATTATATGCAAACAATGAATCATGGAACACTACATCAAAAACTAATGATGTAATGTATGGTGATTAACATAATAAAATTTTTTTAAAAATCAACTAAATATTTAATACTCATAAGAGGACACTTGCAATAAAATCTAGCCAGGTTTTGACTGAAGGCCCACATGCTTATCATGATTGTACTAAATCAGTTATAAAGCCAAATCTCAAATATTTTCATTTACAAATGCTTTGTGTAATTAATTTCTATAGCAAACTTACCACCTGTCAGGTCCTATTATAAACACTATATGTTTATGAACATATTCACAAATCCCGAGCCTATTTTTAATTGTTTTTTTCTATTTCCTACCTATAGAATAGACATGAACAAAAGTGTTCATTTCTCCAAACCCATTTGAACTTTTTTCTTTTTTTAAGATTTTATTTATTTATTTGTCAGAGCGAGAGAGAGAACACAAGCACAGGGAGTGGCAGGCAGAGGGAGAAGCAGGCTCCCTGCTGAGCAAGGAGTCCAATGTGGAGCTTGATCCCAGGACTCTGGGATCATGACCTAAGCTGAAGGCAGACGCTTAACTGACTGAGCCACCCAGGTGTCCCCCATTTGAACTTTTCAACCAAAAATATTTGTTAATTGGTGGAAGAAAAGGCATTGGGATCTCCCAATTCAAATTATAATTGTCTAAGGAATTAAAAAAATAGACAAAATAATGAAATAATCATTTTTAAATGCTGGATAAAAGAACGAAGGATGGCTAAACCCGAGAGATGGAAAACAAAAAACATGAGCGACACAAATTTCCTGATTACTAATTTGAGATCATATCTAGGCAATAGTACATGGAGGAGAAAATTATGTAGGGCCCAGAGGAATCCTGAGTTAAGCGACAGAGCTGAAAGTCTAGACAGACAAAGGCAGTTAGAGTACAGGATAGATTATCAAAAGGAGTGCATGGAAAGAACACTCCTCAGATCTGAAAGTGCCTCTTTTAAGTATTCAGCTGCACATGTATGTGAGAAAACTCCTCAGGACTATGGAAACAATTATCCAGAATTTTAGGGATAACAACGTCTAACATTCACATAAGACTAGGAATAAGGCCTCTTTGCATAAGGCAGATTGAAAAATCTCATGATTTACACGGAATTGGGGAGTATTTAAGAAGATCTTGCCTCAGCAGTGGGAAATAATTATTTCTAGATTGCCCATTGGTCCAAAAACAACTAACAATCATTAAAGCAAGACTACTTCCAAGTAACTTAATTGAAGCACAGGACAAAATTGAATATTTATAGGAATACAACAATACCCAGAACCCACTAAAGTAAAATTTGTAATGTCTGGCATTCAATAAAAGATTACTAGATAGGAAAAAAAACATTATTCCTATTGAGGAGAAAAATCAGTCAGTTGAAACCATTCCAGGTCTGAGACAGATGTAAGAATTTGTAGACCAGGGCTTTAAAAACAATTATTATAGATATATTAAAAATGTTTAAAAAGTTAAGTCAAGCTGTAGAAGATATAAAAAAGACTCAAGTCAAAGTTGGTGACATGAGAACTACAATGTGTGTGATGGAATATATATGATGTATGAGTAGGTGTGATTAACAGCACATTAGCCAGGGTAGAAGAAAAGGTGAATTTGAGACATATTAGGAACTGTGACAATGAAAACAGAAAAAATTTTAAAAAATGAAAAGAGTATATTGTATGGAAGTGTTGAATCACTATATTGTACACCTGAAATTCTTATTACACTGTATGTTAACTATCTGGAATTTAAATAAAAACTTAAAAAAATAAAGAGTATATTACTGAGCTTGTGAGACTTCAAATGACCTAATGTATACTTGGAGTCTTAAAGGAGTGGGAACTGGGGAAAGGAAAATATTTGGAAAAATTGGTCTGGAAAAGTTTCCTAAATTTGGTGAAAATTATAAACCTATAGTTTAAAGAAGCTCAATAATTCCCAGGCACAAGAAACATGGAGAAAACTATAACAAGGTAAATTATACCAAATTGTTCAAAACGTGACCAAAAGAAAAACCTTAAAACAAAAAATAAATACAAAAGATAAAAAATAAGTATGATGGAAAATTTCTTATCAAAAACAATACAATCAAGGTAGTGGAACAAAATCTTGAAAATACTGAAGGACAAAAGCTGTTAAACATGAAGGTTGTATACAATAAAAATATTTTTCATATGTGAAAATGAAATAAAAACTTTTTTAGGCAAAGGTGAAAGAATTCATTGACAGAAGACCTACACTATAGGAAATGTTAAAGGAAGTTCTTCAGAAGGATAATTAAGCCAGATAGAAATATGAATGTGTGTGAAGTAATGAGGAGCACTAAAAGTGGTAACCACATGAATTTCATTCCTAGGATACTCTTCAGTAATCCTCTTGCATACAAACCTCAGCATATCAAATTACACAACCTACAGTAATAACAGAAAATATGATAATGATTAAACCCCAGTGCTTGAGCTAATATTGGCAAAGAATATTAAAACTAGTGGTAAATTAATTAATTGAGTAATGTTTACTATCTATTCTCAGTTATGCTATTTGTTTATTTGAAATTCCTCCTAGAAAGAGAATGTATGGACTTTAATTTCACAAATATGTGATAATTACAGAAATGTGATATTTTCTTAACAAGGACCAAGCTCAGATTACTTTTAGATACTGATTTTTCTCAAGGCAGAGTCTGTCAAAAAGTTTATCCTGTACATTACAAAAATAAGTTTAAGACTAAAGATTTACTAACAAATCTTTTCTATTTATAGACTTCCCAATTTTGACCTAAATCATCACATATGTACATGTGAGTGTGTATACTTCTGTATATAATTATACATATAAATCTCTCTCTCTCTCTATATATATATACACATATATATTTATTTATACTAGATATAAAATCATGGGGGCAAAGTAAGATTTTCATTAATAAAATTCTATTTCCAAAGAATTAAAAAATGAGCTTGGGGAGATATGTAAAACATGTATAATACATGGAAAGGTCCTGGAAGGAGGTGCTCTAAATTGATAACAGGAATCATTTCAGAAGAGGGTACTGGTTGGGGTTGGGGATTGGGGACTAAAGATGAGGGGCAAGGAGAGAAATTATCACTTATCTATATCCTCTGTGTTAGTACTTATTTAAATCACCATGTGTTGTTTCATAACTTTTTTTTAAGATTTTTATTTATTTATTTGAGAGAGAGAGAATGAGAGAGAGAGAGCATATGAGAGGGGGGAGGGTCAGAGGGAGAAGCAGACTCCCTGCTGAGCAGGGAGCCTGATGCGGGACTCGATCCAGGGACTCCAGGATCATGACCTGAGCTGAAGGCAGTCGCTTAACCAACTGAGCCACCCAGGCGCCCTCATAACGTTTTTTTTTTTAAAGACAAGTGGACAATATTAAATCAATACACATACCCTTTAAGTAATTCCATTTCCAGTATATCTATAGGTAGATATACTTTTATGCAGACCCAAAGATTTTTGATAAGGACGTTCGCCACAGTTTAACTTACCATATTGAGAAAAGGAGGCAAAAGCATATAGGTCCAATTGAATTAGTCACCAGCATATATTATCAGGTGAACAAAAGGAAGATCAGTGGTATAATATAACATGTTCAGGGGCACCTGGGTGGCTCAGTTGGTTAAGCATCTGCCTTTGGCTCAAGTTATGATCCTGGAGTCCTGGGATGGAGCCACGCATCAAGCACCCTTCTCAGCAGGGAGTCTGCTTCTCCCTCTCCCTCTGACCCTCCCCATTGCTTGTGTTCACACTCACTCTCTCTCAAATAAATAAATAATCTTTAAAAAATATAACATGGTCACTTATGCTTAAGTTTAAAAATATATATATAAATAAATAACATGGCAGTTAGAGATGCCAACCCACTGCACAGTCAAAACTATGCATATAACTTTGACTTCCCCAAAACTTTAACTACTAATAACCTATACTGTTTAGAAACCTTACTGATAATATAAACAGCCAATTAACACATACTTTGTATGTTACATGTATTATAGGCTGTATTTTTACAATAAAGTAAGCTAGAAAAAAAAGTTATTAAGAAAATCATAAGGAAAATATATTTACAGTGTTGTATATTTATAAAAAAAAATCCATGTATAAGTGGACCCATGTAGGTCAAACCTGTGTTGTTCAAGTGTAAACTGTGTATGTGTGTATTATGTGTATGCATATATGTGTACTTTGAAGTGTAATATATAAATATTCCATAGTTACATTTGCTTATGTTATATATACATATGCACATATATGTATAATTTATGGGTATATAAATATAATATATAAATACATATCCTATAAGCTATACTTGCTTAAGTTATATATACATATATCTTATATATACACATAGTTTTTTATGTGTGTATATGGTTGTAGTCATATAAAACTTATGATTCCATAGGCACAAACCTTTGGGAGATAAAACACAAGACATTCTTAGCAATGGTTGCATCTGGGGAGGGGTATTGTGGATCTAGGTAGAAGGCTTTCTATTCTAAGTTCAATACCTTATGTATCATTTGAGTTGTGTTTCTTTCATTACGTGTTTGTTTTCTGGTATATACTACACTGCTTGGCTTATTGCAGAATCCTACTGTCCAAAACAATAGCAATATTTGGTTGTTGAGCGCTTGAAAGTGGTTGGTCCAAGTTGAAATATGCTGTAAAATAAAATACACACTGGATTTTGAATATTTAATATCAAATACTAATAATATTACAATGATTATATGTTGAAACAATAATATTTTGGATATATTGACTAAGTAAAACACTTACTAAAATAAATCATAACTGTTAACTTGTGTCAGGTATATATTCAGAATGAATTCTTTGCAAAAGGACTAGTATTTTCAGTATTTATGCATACCAGTATTTCTTAAAGCATGCCTTGAAAGTGTCTTGATGCGTGTTACCTTCCTCATTTTACAGATGACAAGATAGAGGCAGAAAAGTTTGAGGAGAATTTTGAAAATTTCAGAGTGAATGAAATTTAACTTTATGAGTTAATTTTTTTCAGTTGGCAATTTAAATATAGGAGGAATTACATTTTCTGGGAAATATAGCTGAAATAGGAACATTAAACATTTAATCCAGTCCATTACTCTATTGTTAAAGGAAGCTTGTTAATGTCACTTCTACACAGAGTCATAGAGGTAAAGACCTCTATCTCAAACTAGGTTTTATCCCAAACTAGGTTAGGTGATGGGTGTGTGCTTAAATCAGGCTGTAGATCTCTTAATTCTTATCATAATTTTAATTATTTTTCTCCTATTAAACTATGTACCAAGAGAAAAATGTCTCTCAATTTTGTCCATCATTTTAAATCCTGCCTTTAGAGAACCAGGAAACTAGGTTGATACTCAGCACCCATTTAATGAATGAATGAATCGATCAACTAATCCTGAAAGTTAGGAAATCTTTGATTTTACAAATATGATATATCCCTTTGCTGTGCTCCACTGTGTTAATTATTCATTTATTTTACAAAAGAATTGTGTGAGAAAACATACTCAGAGCTCATGGATTTGTATACTTGAGTACAACTTAAATCATCATTATTTCTTTTTTCATTGTTTGCAGGGGTAGAAAGTAATTGTACCTCCTTCTCATTACTTGGGATTAATGATACCTTATTATTAAACACTTAACATTTACATTTCAGAAGCTTTCAGATTCTCTTTTTGTCATAGTGTTATGCTGCCACTACCAGGAGTATTGGATATTGTTGCATATTTCACCATCGTTTGTGGGTGATATGACATTAAATATGACATAAAACTTACGCAGATTAAGAAATAAATATTTGGTAACTTCAAAGAAGGAAGACGGATAGATGGATAATTCCTCAGTGTGCCCACAAGGACATTCTACAGTCCGTATGAATCTTGAGGTCATTAAATTTATAAGGAAATAAATTAGAAATAAATTAATGCCTTAAAGATAGCTGGTAAGGATTTATTATGGAATTGACAATAGCATGGTATTTTATAATTTTATAAGAGCAAGCTAAGCTCTGTGTCTCATTGGCTATATGTGAGCAGCTTTGTTCTTCCTTCTTAGGTAGATATCTAGATCTCATTTGAGATGAGGCAAACCAAGTTCTCTTTCTCCATCATGTTGAAGAGAATGCACAAGCATATACATTTTAGTAATTTTAATGATTTAAATGAAAAATGAAAAAATGAAATGAATTAAATGGATAATGTAGCAAGGTATTATGGATTTTTTTAATCAAACATAAATTATCCCCTTGGACAGAGTCTTAAGGCTTTAGGATTCCAAGGACTTATTTATTAAGTTTACTGAAAACCTCTTGGAAAAACTGACTCTTGGAGAACAATTTCTATAAAATGAAGAGCTTTGCTTTATTTCTTTATCTTTTCTTAGAATTGCACACCTCATGATAATGATGTCCAGACTTTGATCTTGTCTCCTTGATTTGTGAACACACACACACACAAACATATAGGGATAGTGGCCATTTAAAATCTGATAAAGAGAATTTAGAGAGTTATATGGAATAAATTACAGGAGTGTGAGAATCTTTTTTTTTCTTAAAATTTTTTTATTGTTTTGTTAATCACCATACATTACATCATTAGTTTTTGATGTAAGGAGTGTGAGAATCTTAATCCTTAATCCTGTTTATTTATTTATTTTTCATTACTCTCTGTTTTAAATAGAATCTATACAACACAGAAAAAAATCAATGAAAGATATTCAGTTAATAAGTATATCTTTTTCACATATAATACACCAAATGGTTTTGCTCAATTTTATTTTCTGAACAGAGTTGATATTTTAATACCCTCTGCATAGTGGATGAAAGAATTACAGGATTTGCTATATTTGCCTCTGGAAACTACTTATTACTTCTGAATTCATGAATTTCTTCAAATGATAGGACTATGGCTGAATGGAAAGAACAAGCGACTTGTATTAGAAAACATGAGTTTAGTTATTATCATTTTTACTTATTAGCTCTGTGAACTTTTTAAGGCCAAATTTGCTTTAGATGCTAATTTTTAATGAAATAAAATGTAGTGATATAGTCAAGATCTCCTTATATACTATGCTGAACTTTCTCCAGAGAAAAAATAATCACTGTCTTGAAGTGGTGTGGATTCTCATGCCAATATTCATAAATTTGCAAGAAGTATACGTACCCATAAAAAATATTTAGTATTCTCTTCTGAATTTCCTTCCATAAATTATCTTAAGTTGTATGGATCATATTACACTTTGCTTTTGTTTCTTATGATTTAACATTTTTCCTACTTAAATTTTTATAATCCAACTACTATTTTTTTACTATAAGTGATGTTTATTATCTTCTCTTACATTTATTGGCCATTCAGGCTTCCACTTCCCAGAATTAGCTCATCCTACATTTTGTTTGTTTTGGGTTTTTACTTTTGGATTGTTTGTATTATTCTAATATTAATTTGAAGGCATATTTTTTATGTTTAGTATAATATGGATACCAGTCCTTTCTTGATCACATGTTATTAAAAATCCTTCTCATGTAAAGATATTTGTCTTTTATTTTTGTTTATGATATCTTCTGTAATGCAAAGTTTTTTTTTAAGATTTTATTTATTTAACAGAGAGACAGCAAGAGAGGGAACACAAGCAGGGGGAGTAGGAAAGGGAGAAGCAGGCTTCCTGCAGAACAGGGAGTGATGCGGGGCTCAATCCCAGGACCCTGGGATCAAGACCTGAGCCGAAGGCAGACACCCAACAACTGAGCCACCCAGGCACCCTGTAATGCAAAGTTTTTAATTTTATTCTGGTCTTTAAGAATTTTTTCCCATTCAAGTTTATACTTTTTGAATTTTTTTTTCCAAAAATGGTTGCCTGCTTCTCATTTATAAAGATACTCTCTTTTAAAAGTCATAATGTTCCATCTTTAATTCAAATTTGAGGTAATATGAAATATAATGCAAAGTAGGGAATCTGGTTTTATTTATTATCATATGGTTAGCCACTTTTTCCTAGAACCATTTTGTAAATAATTTTTTTCTTTCCCCACAATGATTTATCATGCTAAATTTGTCATACACAAATTTCCTATCTATAAATAGGTCTATATCTAGGCTCACAGCTCTGTTCCAACGGTTTACTTTTCTATCTCTACAATAAATAAACACTATCCAATTATTTAGCTTTATGGATTCTTCCTATCTTAGAGGAGAATTCTACTTCCCCTTTTTCTCAAAATTATCTTTTACTACATTAAGATTTCCAAAACCAGATTATCAATTTCTATGAAAAATCACATTTATATCTTGACTGGAATTATATCTAATTTATTGTTTAACCTGAAGGGAATTGACATCTTTGTATATAGTTTTCTCATCCATTGCCATAATGTGGAGCCATTTTCATAAGATCTCTGTTGGATATTCTTTCTTTCTTTCTTTCTTTCTTTCTTTCTTTCTTTCTTTCTTTCTTTCTTTCTTTCTTTCTTCCTTTCTTCCTTCCTTCCTTCCTTCCTTCCTTCCTTCCTTCCTTCCTTTCTTCCTTTCTCCCTTTCTCCCTTTCTCCCTTTCTTTCTCCCTTTCTCTCTTTCTCTCTTTCTCTCTTTCTTTCTTTCTTTCTTTCTTTCTTTCTTTCTTTCTTTCTTTCTTTCTTTCTTTTATAAAAATCCTTTTAAGGCCTTATATAAAACCTGGGAAAGAGAAAAAAATATGGAATACAAAAAGCAGAAGGATGGATAATCAAATTAACCCAACAGACCAAAATTACAACCTAACTATAGAGAAAGCTTGGGATGAGCCTTTTGCCAGAGAAAACACAAAAATCATAGGAACTGGAACAACCAAGTATCAATAAAACCAAGAGGAAAAAGAAGCCAAAAATAAGGAAGATTGAGTTAAAGCTCTTTGATAAGCAGTTAGATTTCTAGATCCTTATCCTTCTTGTGCTTTGTGAGGTAACTTTTCCTCTGCCCCAGTAAAAACCTAGGAATTTAGTTTCTCAAAAGAGTAATTCAGAGCCTCTTTCAACTGAAGATGGCAAGCACAGTTGAGATCAGGGGTGCCCTCCTGAGAAAAAGCAAGATTAGGTAACAATAGGTATGTTAAAGGGTAAAAATAGAGACCCTTAGATCTATACCCCCCCATTTTACCTCCAGAATACTAGGAACCAGATCCTTTCTCCAAAATTGAAGACATTAAAGGACTCTTCTAAAGATGTCTGAATAGCTCAAGAAAAAGAATACCAAATGACACAGCCATCTCATGTGGTAAAGCATTACTAGTTCAAGTTGCCAATCCAAGAGTCAAAAATGTTCATATAAAAGATAAAAGTTAATAACAAGGAAGAAATAGACAAAAATAAACCATAGAAACCAACTTGAAAAAGATACTAAGAGCAAAATTTCTAAAATTCTATCATTGATATTCTCAGAAAAATTGGAGAATATATTGCATCTGTGAAACATGCTATAAAAAATAATGTTAAGTGAACAGAAAAGGATTCTTTAAAATTAAAAACAAATACGAGGGTGAAACAAAAATAATACAAGTGTTAGAAAATGAAGTTGAGAAAGTTTTCTCACAATTAAGCAAAAAGTTTTAAAAAGATACCTAAGGGAAGAGAAAGGGAAATCCAAGATATCAATAATAGGTGTCCCAGGAAAAGAAAACAGAAAGAAAGAAATTATCAAAGAAGCAACATGAAGAATTTTCCCAGAATTTCAGACTGGAAATTGTTAAAATGACAAGGCCAATTGGATTAGGCTCATTATTAAATATGCAGAGGTGATGTTCTTAAATAGTCTTGTTTCTGGAATAACTGATATCAGACATAAGTCTTCAAACTGATCTACAGCTTCAAAGCAATCACATTCTAACCAGAGTTTTTCCATGGAACAAAATGGTTTATAACATTTATTATTGCTGAGGGTAAGTTTTTTGTTTAATCATGTTTGCTAATCATTTATTACTATTAAATGGGAAAGCTTTTTCTTTTGTATATTGTTGTGTGCAACAATCTTGCTTACTTTTTTCTGTTTTTAATGATGTTTGCATAGACTTTTCCAAATCTATGTTGAGATTTATATTTTTTAATTTTTAAAAAAGATTTTATTTATTTGAGAGAGACAGAGACAGAGCATGAGCAGAGGGAAGAGGCAGAGGGAGAGGAAGAAGCAGATTCCCCACTGAGCAGGGAGCCCTGCATGGGGTTCAAGCCCAGGACCCTGAGATCATGACCTGAGCCAAAGGCGGTTGCTTAACCAACTGAGCCACCCAGGCAGCCCTGCTCTGTTGGAATTTAAACTACCCTTGAATAAAGACAATTATATTTTTTCCTTTGCTAATTTCAGAGCTATTCATTGTGTTTCTTGTATGACGCATGGCTGGAATTCCTACTGCAATGTTAACTCTGAAATGTTTAGTGAGTTTTAAGGATTGAATTCAACAGATTAAGGAAAACTTGTCTATTTCTAGTTGACTAAGAATTTTTCTTTTTCATGACTGAGTATTAAATTTTACCTCCCTTTTAATCTCCTAATATGGCTAATTATATTAATAAGTTTTGGGTAATAGCGTGAAAATTTTAAAATGTATATTCCTGAATTTAACTTTTAGCATTTTAATTAGGATTTTATATATATGTGTTTATAAGTAAAATCTATATAGTTTTACTTCTATAGTCATTTGGGCTTTAGCACTAAGGACATACATTCTAAACTCATTAAAGAAGTTTGGAAATTTTCACTTTTTTTTTCCTATTCTCTTGAACATTTTGTGTAAAATAGAGATTATGTATCTGTTCCTTGAATACTTGGGAAACTCTACTGTCATCAAGATTATTTACTCAGGTTTATCTTATTCACTACAACATTAAATTGGAACTTTGGTTTTAAGTTTTATTTTCATCTTTTTCACATGGGAATATGAGTATTTTCTTTTTAAAAATTTTCACCCTGCTGGATGTTCAAATTTTTTTAATTTAATTTAATTTTATTATGTTAGTTACCACACACTACATCATTAGTTTTTGATGTAGTGTTCCATGATTCATTGTTTTCATATAACACCCAGTGCTCATCACAACATGTGCCCTCCTTAATACCCTCTTACCCAACCCCCAAACCCCCTCCTCTCTAAAACACTCAGTTTGTTTCTCAGAGTCCATAGTCTCTCATGGTTCATCTCCCCCTCCAATTCCCCCCCTCATTTTTCCCTTCCTTCTCCTAATATCCTCCATGTTATTCCTTATGTTCCACAAACAAGTGAATCCATATGATAATTGACTTTCTCTGCTTGACTTATTTCACTTAGCATAATCTCCTCCAGTCCCATCCATGTTGATACAAAATTTGGGTATTCATCCTTTCTGATGGCTGAGCAATTTTCCATTGTATATTGGGACCACATCTTCTTTATCCATTCATCTACTGAAGGGCATCTCGGCTCTTTCCACAGTTTGGCTATTGTGGACATTGCTGCTATGAACATTGGGGTGCATATGGCTCTTCTTTTCACTACATCTGTGTCTTTGGGGTAAATACCCAGGAGTGCAATTGCTGGGTCAGAGGTAGCTCTATGTTTAATTTTTTGAGGAACCTCCACACTGTTTTCCAAAGTGACTCTACCAACTTGGATTTCCACCAACAGTGTAAGAGGGTTCCCCTTTCTCTACAACCTTTTCAACATTTGTTGTTTCTTGCCTTGTCAATTTTTGTCATTCTAACTGGTGTAAGTTGTATCTCAATGTGGTTTTGATTTGAATTTCCCTGACGGCTAGTGATGATGAACATTTTTTCATGTGTCTGTTAGCCATTTGTATGTCTCCTTTTGAGAAATGTCCATGTCTTCTGCCCATTTTTTGACTTGATTATTTGCCTTTTGGGTGTTGAGTTGGAGAAGTTCTTTATAGATCTTGGATACCAACCCTTTATCTGTAGTGTCATATGCAAATATCTTCTCCCATTCTGTGGGTTGCCTCCTTGTTTTGTTGACTGTTTTCTTTGCTGTGCAGAAGCTTTTTATCTTGATGAAGTCCCAAAAGTTCTTTTGTTTTTGTTTTTGTTTTTGTTTCATTTGCCTTTGGAGATGTATCTTGAAAGAAGTTGCTGTGGCCTATGTCAAAGAGGTTACTGCCTATGTTCTCCTCTAGGATTTGATGGATTCCTGTCTCACATTGAGGTCTTTCATCCATTTTGAGTTTATCTTTGTGTATGGTGTTAGAGAATGGTGGAGTTTCATTCTTCTGTATATAGCTGTCCAATTTTCCCAAAACCATTTATTGAAGAGACTGTCTTTTTTCCATTGCATATCTTTTCCTGCTTTGTCGAAGATTATTTGACCATAGAGTTGAGGGTCCATATCTGGCCTCTCTATTCTGTTCCATTGGTATATGTCTGTTTTTGTGCCAGTACCATGCTGTCTTGGTGATCATTGTTTTGTAATATAGCTTGTAATTGGGCATATTGATGACCTCAGCTTTGTTTTTCAACATTTCCTTGGCAGTTTGGGGTCTTTTCTGATTCCATACAAATTTTAGGATTGTTTGTTCTAGCACTTTGAAAAGTGTCATTGGAATTTTGATCAGGATGCCATTGAAGGTATAGATTTCTCTGGGCAGCATAGACATTTTGACAATGTTTATTTTTCTGATCCATGAGCATGGAATGTTTTTCCAATCTTTTTGCGTCTTCTTCATTTTCTTTCATGAGTGTTATACTGTATATACTGTAGTTCCTAGATTATAGATCCTTTACCTCTTTGATTAGGTTTATTCCAAGGTATCTTATGGTTTTTGGTGCTATTGTAAATGGAATCGATTCTCTAATTTCTCTTTCTACAGTTGCATTGCTAATATATAAGAGAGCGACTGATTTCTGTGCTTTGATTTTGTATTCTGCCACATTGCTGAATTGCTGTATGAGTTCTAGTAATTTGGGGGTGGAGTCTTTTGGGTTTTCCACATAAAGTATCATGTCATCTGCGAAGAGAGAGTTTGACTTCTTCTTTGCCAATTTGAATACCTTTTATTTCTTTTTGTTGTCTGATTGCTGTTGCTAGGACTTCTAGTACTATGTTGAACAATAATGGCAAGAGTGGGAATCCTTGATGTGTTCCTGATCTTAAGGAAAAGGCTCTCATCTTTTCCCCATTGAGGGCGATATTCACTGTGGGTTTTTCATAGATGGATTTTATGAACTTGTGGAATGTTCCCTCTATCTCTATACTCTGAAGAGTTTTAATCAGGAAAGGATGCTGTATTTTGTCAAATGCTTTTTCTGCATCAATTAAGAGGACCATATCGTTCTTCTCTCTCCTCTTATTAATGTGTTCTATCACATTGATTGATTTGCAAATGTTGAACCACCCTTGCTATTATAAATCCCAGGGATAAATCCCACTTGGTCGTGGTGGATGATCCTTTTAATGTATTGTTGGATCCTATTAGGTAGGATTTTGTTGAGAATTTTGGCATCCATATTTATCAGGGATATCAGTCTGAAATTCTCTTTTTTGATGGGCTCTTTGTGTGGTTTGGGGATTAAGGTAATGCAGGCCTCATAGAATGAGTCTGGAAGCTTTTCTTCTGTTTCTGTTTTTTAAAACAGCTTCAGGAGAATAGGTATTATTTCTTCTTTGAATGTTTGGTAGAATTCCCCAGGGAGTCCATCAGGCCCTGGACTCTTGTTTTTTGGGAGGTTTTTGATCACTGCTTCAGTCCCATTACTGGTTTTCAATATCTTCCTATTTCAGTCTTGATAGTTTATAGATTTCTCAGAAGGCATCCATTTCTTCCAGGTTGCTTAATTTATTGGCATATAGTTGTTGATAATAATTTCTAATAATTGTTTCTATTTCCTTGGTGTTAGTCGTGATCTCTTCCGTTACATTCATAATTTTATTAATTTGGGTCCTTTCTCTTTTCTTTTGGATAAGACTGGCCAGTGGTTTATTGATCTTATTCATTCTTTCAGAGAACCAGCTTCTAGTTTCATTGATCTGATCTACTGTGTTTCTGGTTTCTGACTAATTGATCTCTGCTCTAATCTTAATTATTTCTCTTCTCGTGCATGGTTTAGGCATCATCTGTTGCTTTTTCTCTAGTTCTTGAAGGTGTAAAGTTAGTTGGGGAATTTGGGATTTTTCTATTTTTGAATGAGGCTTGGATGGTTATATATTTCCCCCTTAGGACTGCCTTCACAGTATCCCATAGGTTTTGGACCAGTGTGTTTTCATTCTCATTGGTTTCCATGAATTTTTTCAGTTCTTTGATTTCCTGGTTGACCCAAACATTCATGAGCAGAGTGGTCTATAGCTTCCAAGTGTTTGAGTTTCTTACAAAATTTTCTTGTGATTGAGTTCCAGTTTTAAAGCATTATTTTGAGAATATGCAGGGAATAATCTCAATATTTTGGTGTTGGTTGAGACCTGATTTGTGACCCAGTATGTGGTCTGTTCTGGAGAAAGTTTCATGTGAGCTCAAGAAGAATGAGTATTCTATTGTTTTAGGGTAGAATGTTCTGTATGTATCTATGAGGTCCATCTGGTCCAGTGTGTTATTCAAAGCTCTTGTTTCTTTGTTGATTTTCCGCTTACATGATTTGTCTATTGCCGAGAGTGGAGTATTGAGGTCTCCTACAATTAACTTACTATCAGTATGTCTTTTTATTTTGGTTAACACTTGGCTTATGTTGTTGGCTGCTCCCATGTTGGGGGCATAGATATTTACAATCATTAAATCTTGTTGGATAGACACTTTAAGAGTGATATAGTGTCCTTCTGTGTCTCTAACTATAGCCTTTAGCTTAAAATCTAATTTGTCTTATATGAGCATTGCTACCCTAGCTTTCTTTTGAGGCCCACTGAAATGGAAAATGGATCTCCATCCCTTCACTTTCAGTCTGGATGTATCTTTAGGTTAAAAATAAGTCTCTTGTAGACAGCATGTGGATGGGTCCTCTCTTTTTATCCAATCTGCAAACCTTTGCCATTTTATAGGAGCATTTAGGACGTTCACGTTGAGAGTGATTATTGAAAGATATGAAATTATTGTCATCATGTTGCCTGTGAAGTCCTTGTTTCTATAGATTGTCTCTGTAAATTTCTGTTCTGTATCACTCTTGGGGTCTTTCTCCTTTTATTGAACCCCCCTTAATATTTCTTGCAGGGCCGGCTTAGTGGTCACATATTCTTTCAGTTTCTATCGGTCTTGGAAGCTCTGAATCTCTCCATCCATTCTAAATGATAGCCTTGCCAGATAAAGTATTCTTGGCTGCATGTTATTCTCATTTAGTACCCTGAATATGTCTTGTCAGCCCTTTCTGGCTTGCCAGGTCTCTGGGGAAAGGTCTGACGTTATTCTGATGTTCCTCCCTCTGTATGTAAGGAATCTCTTCCCCCTAACTGCCCTTAAGATGGTTTCCTTGGTTCTAAGATTTGTGAGTTTTACTATTACATGCTGGGGTGTTGACCTGTTTTCCTTGATCTTGGGAGGGGTCCTCTCTGCCTCTAGGACATGAATGTTTGATTCATTCCCCAGATTAGGGAAGTTCTCAGCTATGAATTGCTCAAATATATCTTCTAGTCCTCTCTCTCTCTCCACCCCCTCAGGGATTCCAATAATTCTGACATTGGAACGTTTCATTGTGTCACTTATTTCCCTGATTCTCTTTTCATGGATTCTGAGTTGTTTTTCCCTGGCCTCCTCTTTTCCCTTTTTATCTATTAATTGGTCTTCTAGGTCACTGATTCGTTCTTCTGCCTCACTTACCCTAGCTGTTAGATTATTTAGATTAGATTGGATCTTATTGATAGCATTTTTAAGTTCTGCCAATTCAGCTTTCATTTCTGCCCTTAGAGACTATATATTGCCATTAATCGATTTCTCCATTCTAGCTATTGTCTTCATAATTGCTAGCCTGAATTCCATCTCCAACATCTTGGTTATATCTGAATCCATTTGTAAATCTGTGGCATAAATCATAGTCTCTGAGTCTTCCCTATTTTGGGGGTTCATCCTCCTAGTCATTATGTTGAGGGGTGGTGGAGGGAATGTATAGAGTCCAAATTATTGACCACAACCCAAGCAAGATGCACCTGTTTTCTAGGGACCTTAGGGTTGCTGGCCTCTTGTTTTCCCAGCCTGTCTTCTGGGGGAGGGGCCTGCCACGCTGTTACTCAGACAACCCTGTTTGGACAGAGTTACCCTGCCTCCTGTGGGGAGGATGGGCTCAGTGAAAACCAGTTTTTGGGGTCTTTTGTCCTCTGACAGCTTTTCTTGGTGGCTTTCCATGTCTCTTCTGAGAGAGCAGAAGAGATCATTTCCAACCCTCTGCCTCAGAGCAGAGAGATTGCAGTCTGTTCTTCAGTGAGCTCTCCAGGCCACACTTTCTCCATTTCTGTCTGTGCTGCTATAAACTGCAGTGGCAGTTTATACAACCCAGTTGTGGGCCCCTCAGCAGGGCTCCCAGTCCTTGCCTCCAGGTCAGGGCATGGGGGTATGTCTCTTCCTTTTGTGTTTCTAAAACTGCCAGCCACCCCCAGTTCATACACGTGGCCCCTCCACTCCAGGTTTCAGTCCAGGGAGCTGCCCTAAAGTCCTTTCCCTGCCTACTCATCTGCGAGTCTGTGCCCTGTCCCCACAAGAGGAGGCTATTGCTCACCAGTGGTGCAGGATCCCCATGGCTCCCTCCCCCTTTTGTTTATCTTCCAAAAGCTGCCCACGGAATCATGGCTCCCCGCTTCATACCGCAAAATCAACCCTCTTTGATATTCTGTTTGTAAAGATCCAGATATATCTTCTTACATCTCAGGCTGATTTCATGGGTGTTCAGAGCTGTCTGGTAGATATCCAGCTCAGTTCAGGGGACCAGTTGGAACAGGGTCCCCTACTCTGCCATCTTTTTCCCAAATTTTTTAATACAATTAATTTTCAAGTTAAGTGAATTCAGTGGGTGTGCCTCATTATCATAAAAAAAAATCTTTGAGGAGATTGCAACAGTTATTTGTTTTCCCAGTACTTGATAGTTAAGTATTTTAAGCTGAACTCTTTTAAATGTCAAATAATAGAGAAATCTAGTTGATTTTTGGGTTTCATTAGAAAGAATAAGATAAAGTTTTGTACTCAGGGAACCAAAGGATGGAGTTAAGACAAACAAATACAGATGTAAAACATAACAAAATAGGAAATGTCAAAGGGGAAGGTGAAGCACGTTGCTGTACCCTTATATGATCTGACTCTTGCTATGTGATTTGTTTAACTTAAGCTCCTACCTTTGCTTACTATGCTTTATCCATCCTGAACTTTCTTCTGAATCTCAAAACTCTAAGATGATTGATATTTCAAGTTCTTCATACTTCCTACTCTCTCTGTGTGAAGTGCATCTTTACAGATTCCACATGTCACCTCCTTTCTCATTAGCTGAGATCCAACTAAAGTGTGATGTCCATGAGATGATTTTTACCACCATTATAGTTAAAGAATCCCCCCACATAGTTATTCTTGATTATCTTGTTTTATTTTCTTCAAAACTTTAATCTGAAATTCTCCGTTCACTTATTTGCTTGTATATTTATTGTCTGCATACTCTCACTAGAATGTAAGCTGTATGAAAGAAGAAATGTTTCTATCATCATTGCATCTGTGGAACCTTAAAAAGCACCTTGCAAAAATTATACTGTTCTACAAGTATTTGTTTAAGTGAAAATTAACTTGGCATTTTCTATACTTTTGAGATTTTGTTGGATGCTGTATTCTTTAAATTGACATTGGAAGGGGCACCTGGGTGGCTCAGTCTGTTAAACGTCTACCTTTGACTCATGTCATGATCTCAGTGTTCTGGGAATGGAACCCTGCTTAGGTCTCCCTGCTCAGTAGGGAGTCTGGTTGTCCCTCTCCCTTTGCCCTTCCTCCCACTCATGTTCTCTCTCAAATAAATAAAATCTAAATAAAAATAATAAAAAAAGTAAATTGACATTGGAAGATGCACATTTCAAAGACAAAAGCGTAATAGGGACAGGTATTCAACAATGATACCCCAGATAGCTCCAGAAAGCTCATAGTTACAGCACAGCATACAGCAAAATCATTTCACACAAAAGAAATAAGAAATATTTTGAATTTTTAAATAGAATAAAGATGAAATTTCTTAACCCTCAAGTTTCATTTAGTTCTTTAAATCTGGTAAATTTTCTGAAGAGCAAATTGCCTAAAAAATAACTGTCAATTTTGAATATACACTGCATTTAGAAGCTATACTCTAGGGATAATAGAGAATGTTGTTTTAAATTATATTTACAGGGCGCCTGGGTGGCTCAGTTGGTTAAGCGACTGCCTTCAGCTCAGGTCATGATCCTGGAGTCCTGGGATCGAGTCCCGCATCGGGCTCCCTGCTCCGCAGGGAGTCTGCTTCTCCCTCTGACCCTCTTCCCTCTCGTGCTCTCTATCTCTCATTCTCTCTCTCTCAAATAAATAAATAAAATCTTAAAAAAATTATATTTACAGTGAAGCAACCTCTAGAATGAAATATTTCTAATATCAGATACACAACAGCATGTTTTATCACTTCAAGTCCTTCACAAATACTGAATTATCTTGTAGTTACAGTTGATTCCAAATTATTTCCTCTGTAAAGGATATTAAGTTGGACCTCACTATATTTTCCTGTTCTATGTGTAACAAAATTAATTGGCTAAGTAGCATCAAGATGGCATTTATTAAATGTTATAGACCTGTTTCTCACCTATAGCCCCAATAGTGCTGCACTATATTGAGAGCAATATGATCTCTCCGTGGTTATGGTTCAAACAATACTTTAAGCTCCTGCAGATTTTTGATAAGATAATGTCTAGCTAGACAAATGAAATCTATGTGCTGTAACATCATCATCATCATTGTCTGTTTTTAAAGATGTATGAAGAATTGCTCAGTCATAAAGAACACAGATGGTAAATATCAAGGTCTAAAAAATTTTATAAAGAACTCAGTTTCTCCAATGCAAAAAAAAAAAAAATGTAAAGCATGACACCTTTTAATTGTACTTATATTCAGATCCAGATATTTCCCAGCTTGTGTGAGTGAAGAAATCTATTTTAATATAATTGAGAACTGTCTTCCCACAATGGGGAAGCACTCAGTAGAGAGTAAGCAGTTTTTAGGACTAATTCTGACTGCTCTCCCCCAGCGTTGCCATCTTGTCATCTAGCCACATGTGCGCCTTATCCAAATCACCATGCATATGCATAGCCATATGTTTCCTCCTTGTAGGCCTCCTTAGTCTCATCATTTGGTTCAATATCAACACTCCCGTCCCCTCCCTTGCAATTCCACACATTGTGTTTCACTCATTGCACCTCTAACCACACCTCAGGAAAACTGTTGCTATCCAGAGGGAAATGATATTGCCTGAGATGTGTGAGGGTTGTCAGTCTGACCATCTATACCATCTATACCAAGGCTGTTTCTGACTGCCTTCTCCTCTGATCTGTCATCACAGAAAAGTCAGTGTTTTTCTCTGCTTTGTAAATTGGAGTGTAGGCTGAGTTCTTTGCCATCCTCCACTTCTCAAATGAATTAAGGTTCTCAGAATAACTCTGAGGGGAACTGAGTTTTGCATGTGTTTCTAGCAGCTTTGTCTGCAGTGGAGGTGATCTAAACTGCTAGGATACCCAGGGAACTTGGGTGAGAAATGCCATCTGACTCGTCATCATCCATGAAATATAAGTGTGAAGTACTGGGGGGCGGGGAGTTGTCCAGGGGGAAGGAAAGAAAACAAAGTAGAAATGTGGAGAGATACAGTGGTGTTTCTTTCTCTGCATGTCAACAGGGAAAGTAAACAAACATTTAAGTAATAGCTGTTTTCTAAGTAGGATCTCCTGAAAAACACAATTACCCAGAGAAACAAAATGCCCTGTGGATTTAGGGGGAAAAGGAACTTTAGAAAAGGAAACTAAATGCCAAGAAATGGCTTACATTTACTACATAAAATTTCTCTGTTAATTGATTCTACTCCTAAATCTAGGAACATCATTTGTGAGACCCACTGCAAAATGAAGATGTGTTTCCTTGTACGAAAAGTGGGGAAAAACAGTTATGTTAAATGTATTAAAATGTTTTTCTTCCTTCTGTGGTCTCACTCTCAATCTGTGGTCATGTTTATTATTTGCTGTTTGATGCCATTCTAAGTAAACAGAAATTAAAATTAAGCAATGAGCATGAATTTTACCATTCAGCTTAATATTGTGCAATATCAATTTTAAATACAATAATTAGAAAATAATTCTTATGTGGAATCCCTGAAGTTATATAACTTACATTTTGTGACTCATACCTTCATATGTATTTTGTGCTTATCAGAACTGTGGAAATATTTCACAAAACTAACTCACTTCTTCTACTTCTTGACATGTATGCATCTACCAGCACCATCTATCTTTGGCTTGCTGATGAATAAGGAAAGAGAGAAATGTAAAGGGACTATGGGTTGCTCTGTACTTTATTTTTCTATCTTCTGTGTTATCATTTTCAGCCTAAGTGGTTGACTAATACAGGGAAGCAACATCAGTAAGGAGAATATGATAGGGTTCCCCTGTCACTCTTGTTTCCCATAATGTCTTTATATTCTTTCTACATTTCAAGAAAGTTCTGGTTCAAACAAAATGTGGTCTCTTAGGGCTAATAGTACTACTCTTGCTTACTCTTTTTGTAAACTTAACAGGTTTACCTTTTACTTTTATGCAAGTCTCACTGAACTACGCATTTTAAGTCCATTGGAATTCTGTTCTCATGGGACATTGTGAATGCTGTATGGAAATGGAGTGACAAGGAACAGGGGATAAACATATTGCATACATCTTCTCTGCTTTATTGTCCCATTGTACTTCACTTTCAAAATTCATGTTTAAAGATAAAATCATTAAGAATTGCAAGATAATGACAGCAGAGCATTAAACCAAGTAAAAGCCCTTCTGATTTCAAGGCTCTGTGTGACTGCACAACTGCATTCCCGAAAAGGTGTCACTGTCTACTCTTGATTGTTGTCTTGGTAAGTGGGAATCTATCTGAGGATGTAAAAGTTGTATTACATTCACCCTCATTCAGTCATGCCCTGATATATCCCAAAACTATGAGGATAAATTCTCCAATCCATTTATTTGAAAACAAAGGAACCCCAGGTTGGGGAATCAAGAATAAATTCAATTAAGTAAATTTTGCTCAAACAAGTATTATACATGTTAGAGATATCTGAATCTAAGGGTATCCATATCAATGGGCTTATCCTGAAGGCCTAAGGAAAGGATGGTGTATTAAAGAGTGAGCACAAATCAATATAGTGATATCTTAAAATCTCTGTGACATTTTAAAAGCAAAAGTCCTTCTTGTTTGTCACCTGTGTAAGGAATAATAACACTATGTCTCAGAGAAGAATACTTACATTTCTTAGAGGATTAATATTGGAGTATGAAATTCATACAATGAGCAGCCTCCAACCCAGAGAAGAAACTCATTAGTATTTCAGGCTCTAGATGCCATTAATGCTTTTAGTACAAAATTTTTGACTTCTTGGTGTCAGCATAAAAGCTTCAATATTAACAGCAACAGAAAGAGCCCCATGAGAACAGTAAAAATTTAGCAAATACAATTTGTTAATAAAAGTAATAGTAATGATGACAAATAGTAATTATGGCTAATATTATAAAAGCAAAAATTTTGAACTCTGTGCCATAGTGTGCTTAGAGTATGTATTATCTTATTTATTCTCCACAATAAATCTGTAGGAGAGACAGAAAAGAAACAAACTTTATTAGGATCCTATTTTAAATGTGATAAATATGAGGTCTAGAGAATTAATTATGTTGCCTAAAGTCTATCAGAGGATAGGTTGTGGAGGCAAGGTTTGAGAGCAGGTGCCAAGGATGACCTACAATTTCTGGACCATCCGCATGTAATACTCCTTGTCTTTAAGAACTGCACCAGAGGCACCTGGATGGCTCAGTCAGTTGGGCATCTAACTCTTGATTTTGGTTCGAGTCATGATCTCAGTGATGAGGGATCAAGCCCCACATTGGGCTCCACTCTCAGTGGGGAGTCTGTTTGGGATTCTGTCTCTCTCTCTCTCTCTCTGTCCCTACCCCTGCACATAAGTTCTCTTGTTCTCTTTCACTTTCTCTCTCTCTCTTCCTCTCTCAAATAAAGAAATCTTAAAAAAAAAAAAAAGAAAGAACTTCACCACATCCCTCTTCCAGGGGTAGAATCCCATAGACAGGTATATAAAGTATTGTAGCTCCTTCTTTGAAGAAATTCTATAGTTTGATTAGGTAGGCATAAATATCTCCTCCAAACTGGTCAATAAAAGCGTTTATCAAACTTTTTGAAACCTACTGTCCATTTTACATCAGTACCAAGCATTCATAGTCATCTAGTTATAACATCTATATGCCTTACAGTCTGATATTTTCTGTTCTATTTTTCATTTCTAAAAATGCAAACTATGAAACTCATTCAATAGATTAAAAAACACATTTTAATTTGAAAAAAACATACTGGTTGATAAGAATCTGTCTCCCAGGATTTTGGAATTGGAACTAAAAGACAACTAATTAAGTTTCGGTGATTCTAATAGTTATGTGTGAATTTTATTTATTGTTGTTGGGGGGGGCAGGCAGCCATATTCTACTACCTCTAAACTACAATATTGTTTTTGCAAAAGGTAAAGAGGAAGAAGATGAGTTATAGTCTTTAATTTTGACTTTTTAAAAAAGATTTTAGTTATTTATTTGACACAGAGAGAGGGAGAGCAAGAACAAGCAGGGGGAGCTGCAGACAGAGGGAGAGGGAGAAGCAGACTTCCCACTGAGCTGAGCTGTCTGTCTTCAGCTCAGGTCATGATTCCAGAGTCCTGGGATCCAGCTGCACATCGGACTCCCAGCTCACTGGGGAGCCTGCTTCTCCCTCTCCCTCTACTGTTCTCCCTGCTTGTGCTGTCTCATTACCTCTGTCAAATAAATAAATAAAATATTAAAAAAATATATATATATATCTGGGAATAAGCATGCCTTCATGATTTGGCCTCTTCTTAGTTTCATTCAGTAATTCCTCTAGTCAATATTTTTTAATGGGCAATTACTACATACAAAGTGCTAGGTAATAAGATTATAATAATGTGAATGGACAATTGTATTTTTCAAGATAAATGTGCATATATGCATATTTCATTTTACATGCTCTTCCTGCAATGTGACTGACACTCTTCCCACTGAGATGTGTGTTTCAGGTGTCTATGCACCCTGACTTTGAACCCGTGAAAACTTTTGCAACTACCTCAAGCAATAAAATGAGGCAGTGACACTATATGATAGCTAGCTCATATAAGGTAAAGCAGCTCCTACTGGCTATCTCTCAGAAAATTCATTATTGAAATCCATGTAGGCATGAAGACTGCATATGGAGGTCCAGGAATACCAGAACTGAGATTCTCAGCCAACAATCCAAATCAATGATCCAATGTGAGAAAAAGAGACTTAAAAGACTCAGTCTTTCATCCCCCACTGAGCTCTTTCCTGTCCAAATTCCTGATTCACAAAAACCAGGAAAGAAAAAAGATATGATAATTATTGCTTTTTAAAAATTTATTTATCTATCTATCTATTATCTATCATCTATCTATTTATCATCATCTATCTATCTACCTGTCAGAGAGAGAGAAAGCACAAGCAGGGGGAGTGGCAGGCAGAGGGAGAAGCAGACTCCCCACTGATCAGGGAGCCCAATGCCGGACTCAATCCCAGGACCCTGGGATCATGACCTGAGTGAAGGGCAGATGCTTAACCAACTGAGCCACTCAGGAGTCCCAACAATTATTGTTTTAAGCCACCAAGTTTAGAATAATTTGTTATGTGGCCAAAATAACTGTGATGAGGGAAAAGAAGAAAAGGCCTCCATCCTCATGGAGATAATAGTTTGTTGAGAGTCAGATATATATTAATCCAATATGACTACAAACAACTATAAACTCTAATTACAAGTAATAAAAGCTAGAATGTAAACTCCGGGCAAAAATAGTGTCTCAAATTGTGTCTTATCTGCAAGGTTTAATGCAAAAACATAGTAACCCCAGAATTGTTGAGTGGGTAAATGAATGAATCAAATGTTATGAAGGAAATACATACAGAGTTATGTATACCAAGGAACTTGAATGAGCCTGAGGGATTAGGGCAACTTTTCTCAAAGAACGTTTCATGAGCCTGCAGCAACAACATGTGTTAAAGTCTGACTGGAAATAAGGAACATGATCTATGCAAAGGTCAGTGCAACTGAAATGCAGAGGGTAAGGGTGAAAGTAAGTCATGATAGGGAATTAAGCTTTATTCTAAAACTAATGGGAAACTGGGGCACTTGGGTGGCTCAGTTGGTTAAACATCTGCTTTTGGCTCAAGTCATGATCCTGGGGTCCTGGGATCAGCAAGGAGCCTGCTTCTCCCTCTCCTTCTGCCACTCCCCCTGCTTTCGTGCTCTCTCTTTCTCAAATAATAAATTAAATCTTAAAAAAAAAAAACTAATGGGAAACCATTCATGTACTTAACCAGGGGCATGATACAACAAGATTTTTTTTTTCAATTGATTCTGGCTCAAGTGTAAAGATGTGGGTGGAGGAATTTAGTGTGTTTTTTTCAGTAGTCCAGATGAGAAGTTTAGATTAAAATATTTGTAGTAGGATAAAACAAATAAGTGGGTTCAAAAGATACTTAGAAAATAAAATCTATAGGACTTGGATGAATTTTGGAGGGAGGCAGCATCAAGGACATCTTCAATTCTCGAGAAATGGATATATTTTCTTTCCATACATTGAGAAAGGAACCATTAAAGAAAATGAAGTTTAGGGGTTAAGATCACAAATTGTACCTTTTAGACATCTGAGTGGAGATGTCATGTAGGAGGTTAGAAATATGGATTTGAAGTTCAGAGGAGATGACTGAACTAGAAATAAAACTTGGGGCTTATGGCGTATTAATGATTAGTGAAGTTTTGAGCAGAGATGAAGTCATTTAGTTCAGAGGAAGAAAAAACATAGCCTAAAGTAATATTTTGGAATGTATAAAGGATGAGTCTAGAGAAGAAACTGAAACGGTATGATTAAAGAAAATAGAAAATATGAAGTCACAGAAACCAAAGGAGAGATCATTGCAATGAGGAACATATATAGTATTGGATAGTGGGGAAAAGCCAAATAAGAAGTAGACTGAAAACTAGTTTATAGTGACCTGAAGTATATTGTTGACCTTACACTTGTTCACTTGTGTCAGGCATTATGTTAGGCTCTATATAGATCCGACTCCTTGCTCAGCGGGGAGTCTGATTCTCCCTCTCCCTCTGCCTACTACTCCCCCTCCCTCTGCCTGCCACTCCCCCTGCTCTCTCTCTCTGTCAAATAAAATCTTAAAAAAAAAAAAAAATACCCAAAGGGGATAGAGAGAAGACTTGCAAGTAGAGAAGAAGTATGGTCAGAGAATATATGGGAAGGCTGTTCATCAAGATTTTGGCTGGAAAAAACTAGAATATTCAAACTGAGTAATTTGAGGAGAATTTCATACAGGGACTGTTTATATAAAGGTGTAACCAATCAAGAATAATACAATGTCCTGGTTATGTGTATCCTTATAACTGTAAGCAGCCATTAGTATTCAGAATTGAAGGAGCCAGGAGAGGAAGCATTTATTGGAACTCAATAATGATCTGCTAAGGAGAGATCCAGAGGGATAAACATGCTTCTGCCACAGCCTCTCATTGGCCAAACTCAACCAGAAACTGAAGGGCGAAGGAGCTTGTTGATGCAGTCCATTGAGTTCTGCCTCTTTACACACAGAGCAAAGTGGAAAGTACATCTGGAAGGTCAAATTCAAGACTCTTCCTAAGTATCGTATCTAATGAAAGATTGGGCTGGAAGTTCACTGGTTTTATGTTTAATTAAATTGAACAAACATTTATTCAGAGCGGAATAGACACAACTGGCACACACTTGGAGATGTAAAAAAAAAAAAAAAGAATACATCTCAGATTCTATCCTTAGTGGACAAGCCAAGTAGCCAAGAGACTATACTACAACTTACAAAAAGAAAAAGTAATTTAAAAGAGGGATATATTTACCTTAACATATTAGGAGATGACTCCAGTATGCAAACTCTTTTTAGCTGGGGAAAACTGAAAATTTTGTTGTTGGTTGTTCAAATTAAGTCTTAGTCAGAAGTCCTTTATGTTAATCAGATAAAAGAGGCACACTGATAAAGTAAGCATGAGTCAAGGGGTGTGTCTATAAAGGACAAAAATCTGATATTATGTGTAAATAAGAAATGATATAATAATTTTGGAAGGAACAAATGTTTTTTCAAGTGCCTGCTATGTAATAGATACTATGCTAGGTACTGGAGTTATAATAGTGAATAATCAACATTCTTAGTCTTCACAGAATTAAAAATCTAGGGGGGGAAGGACAGAGAAGTGGCCAGGCAATTGCAGTTCAAGTTGGTAAGAATTATAATGAAGAAAGTTGAGGTGCTTTGGGAGCATGGATGGGGGGAATAAGGATTAGAGATTTGTGGCTCAGGACACATAGGTCATGAGAGATTTTCCAGGTGAAGTAATATCTAAATTGTTACCTGATAATATTTACTCAAGCCAAGAGGAGACAATTTTCCAGGCAGAGAGAATGGCGTATATAAAACTTGAGAGAATAGGATCAGTGTTAGCATGTTCAGGGAGAAGCAATAGAATGGATATTACTGGAATTGAAAAGGAAAGATGAAAGAGCTAAGGTCAAGCAGATCAGCAAAGGTACATTCATGATGAGAGTATAAGAGGAAAGAGCTGAGATTTTATACAGAAGGCCTTGGGAAGTCTTTGAGGGAATTTAACCAGGGGTGTGTCCTTAGTATATTTGCATTTTATTTATTTTTAAAGATTTTATTTATTTATTTATTTATTGGAGAGAAAGCTTGAGAGAGAGAGAGAGTATGAATGTGGGGGAGAAGCAGAAGGAGAGGGAGAAGCAGACTCCCCTCTGAGCAGGGAGCCCATTAAGGGTCTCCTTCTGGGACACTGAGATCATGATCTGAATTGAAGGCAGGTGCTTAATGGACTAAGTCACCCAGGTGCCCCAGTATATTTGCATTATAAAAAGACTGCTCCAATTAATAGGGTAGATTTGAAGAAATCTCGATGTTAAATTTATACATAGTAATCTAGATAAGAGATAATGATAACCTGAGCTAGGGTGGTAGAAATAGAGTTGTGAAAACTGATGAATTTCAGAAATATTAAAGAGGTATAATTGTCTGGATTAATGATGGATTTGATGGGGCCACAGAAAAGAGAGAAGTACACATAGATGCCTCCTGCTTCTGAGTTGACAATTCAACAATCAGTGGTTCCATTTATAGGGAAATTGCAAGGAAAGAAGCAGGTTTGGGGTGGGGAGAAATGAGTTTAATTTTTGGTATTTCAGACTGCAGTACTTGGAAAATATTCAAATATAAAAGGCTAGTAAACATTTGAAAATATGAATCTGAATGTCCTATGGATGTCATTGGGTGGACCTCTAAATTTAGGAGCTGTCAACACGAGTGGTAATTAAGCTACTTACCAGTAAAAGATTACTGTGAGAATGTATAAAGTGATAGAAGAAGAAAAAAAAGATAGCTTGAAACATAAAAATTTAAGAATGACCAGAGGAAGAGGAGCTTGCCAACGACTGAGAACAGGTGGTGTGAGAGGCAGGAAAGAAACTAGAAAAATGTAGTGTTCAAAAACCCTTACAGAAGAGAGTGTTTCCAGAAGAATTGGCTTTTGATGATAGCATGTCCATAATCACTTGTTGGTAGCATGAAGGACAGACTAGAACTCTTGCTGATACCTGTCTTAGGAGGAGAGACAAGTTTTTACCCTATCTTCCAATTTCAAATTTTTGTTTTCAGTGTCTGTGACAATTTCTTTCACTTCTCTGTATTTCAGCAAGTCAGTGGAGACATAAACCACCATGTTAACATTTACTAAAAGTCTCTAAGATGGGTGAAATAGATTGAAGAAATTTTCTCCCATCCAAGTACTAACCAGGCCCGACCCTGCTTAGCTTCCAAGATCAGACGAGATCGGGTGCGTTCAGGGTGGTATGGCCGTAGACTTGAAGAAATTTTATATCACAGAGTTATTTCAGTAACTACATATGGAATTATTGCCATTTTATTTGAGGCTATGTTGACCACTCAAATCAGTAATTCTCAGCATCAGTGTCTCAGGACTTCTCTGACTAAAAAACAGTTATTTGTCAGTGTGTAAAAAGGAGAGAACTATGACAGACTATAGGGTACTTCACAAAATGTTAATATATTATTTAAGTCACATATGTATTACATGAGACATGCATATGTACATTATATTCTGTTCTATTACGTTGTAGTATAACAAAGCATAGTATATTAAATTTTATAATAATTATTTATAAATAATTTTTCTTGGTTGAGTCCTGCTTATATAAATATAATCCAGAATATATGATGAGAAACGTGGATGTTTTTGGATTTGATAAGTCAGAGGACTAGGGTAGAAATTTCTTATTAGACTGAAGCATTGATGGACTCCAGACTTGCATTATCAACCAGATGTTTTTCAAAAATTGTCAGCTTCCTCCTTTTATTAGTTTAGGAGTAAAACACAAAATTTCAGAGCTCTCATTTAGTTAGACACAAAGTAATAAGAGTGTAGGTGGACAAGGCACACAACTTGTCTTTGCTGTATACAAGCACATCGACTGCTTCCAATCTATCTAAATTAATTAGACCTCTTGATACCAAGAATCAAAAGATTTATTACCCGGATAATGTTAATGACTATGCCCTGAGTGACAAGGGCACAATTCTGTTGGATCTAAAAGGTTAAACTTGATTACAAAAATCTTCACACAAAGGAATTTCTTTTTAAAGCATTCACTAAAACCTCAGGAGAGGCAAAGGAAGGGATAAAGCAGTTTAAAGTATTTATCTTAAAAATTTCAAAAAGATATCAATCAGGAAAAGTATCGCTATATTATTAGAGACAAATCATTTTAGAAAATAAATTCTTTGGGGGCAAAAACCATGTCCGTTTTGTTCATCACTATATCCTTAGCTCTTAGCACTTAATATTGTCTGCACATATTAGGCATTCATATTTCTTGTAGAGATGTAGCATAATCTCAGTTTGGTTAAAAAAAAAGAAACTTGGCTAAAAAATTCTGAAGCCTAGTCTAAGTATGGTTTCTGTGATCAAATAGTTTCCTCTACCCATCGATTATGATTGATGTCTAGCCCACATTACATTGAGTTGGAAGACACATTCACAGCTTCTACACAACAGCTGTGGTAGAGAACCAAAGATCTCTAAAACTGCTATGTGGTTCCATATATAGGGCAGATTTCACCATAATAATGTTGATCTTTTAAAATTATATAACACTTTACATATTACAAAGCACTTTTGTAGACTTTTTGTTTTCATTTGAACTTCACAACAACCCAGGTGGAGAAGAAAGCAGAATACCATCTCCAATTCACACCTCTCTGTGTGATTAATTATTCCTTCAACAGGCAACTGATTGTGTTCCAAATGCTGACAGTACCCCTTGCCAGAGAGATACATAGATTATTAGGCTTGAATCCTGCTCTTAAGAACCTGGCATTCTTTTAGCAGAGATATGACAATGACATAAATAATTATAAGGAAGTAAGGAGAGCAATATCAAATAAAATGTATAACCACATTGTATAAGGAGGCTGGGGGAGAGGACAATGAAGTCTTTAAGAGGGAAAGTACATGTCTGTCAGATTTTGAGATATGCTTTTAATCAATGCTTGGAGTTCGTTCAATAATTAATAGATGCCTACTGTATCTTAGGCACTATACAAAGTGCTGGGGATACAAAAAAAAATGAATTAAACCTATTTCTAATTTTTTGGTGAGCTGTTTAGTGTTGAATGAATATAGACCTTAAAGCAAATCATTACATTAATGAGGAGAAAGTTGTAGCAAAAATCCACTACAATAGAGCCAGTACCTCTTTAGTCCTGGACAAATGGGGACTCTGCTTCAGACCCTAGTTTATTTAGAAAGGAGTTACATTAAAAAATTCATGGGAAATGGGACCTTATATACTTTAGAGGAGACCCTGGGTAAAAAGATGAACCAAGTACTCTTGGGGGACAGATATGGAGGAAAATACCTGATTGAAATGGTTAAGGAAGGCTTCCAGAGGAGATAACATTTTATTGTTATGTTAATCACCATACATTACATTAGTTTTGGATGTCGTGTTCCATGATTCATTGTTTGTGGACATTTTAAATGAGAGAATTTGATATTAAAAACATTATATTGCTAATTTTAGGTACTATAATTATTATTTCAAAAGATATAATTATTATTTTTACCCATTCCAAAAGAAATTTTGTGAACAGTGTTAATAAAGATATAAATTTTGTACTATTTGCTGCATAGCTAGAATAATATCAGGCTTGAACATAAGCCCTGAATGAGTTAGACCTACTATATAAAACCTTGCCAAATTCCCCAAATTAATTTGTTTTGGAGAAAAGGGTTTTATTTCATTCATACATTATTAAAAATAATTTTTGAGAATAAAACTAAAAATTATGTAAGGGAAATATGGTGCAATGGAAAAAGAACAGGATTTTGGTTGTAGCTATTAAAACTATGCAAAAAAAGTATTGAAACAATACAAAAAAGTTATCTCTCATTTTTTTCCCCAGCTTATTTCCTATAAGCACTCATGATATAAATTGTAGTATATTGTTCATTTATTATTTCTTTTTCTTTTTCCACCACAGTTAAATTATACTATTCTTCTGGGAAGAAATGTTTTTTATATTGTCTAAAATGACTGTCACTAAATGTGGCACATAAAAATACATTGAAAAATGGTTGTATAAAATTTAACAAGTAGGAATGAGAATTTCCTTTTTGATTTCCTCTTACTGTAAATAGTTCTTATAGGGACTTTTGAATTAATTTTGATGGAATGGATTATTTATGCAACAACAACAAAAAGGAAACCTATAAAAATACTTGATGTAAAATAGATCAAACACCAGTTTCACAGATGGATAGACTTATTTAAATTTTATACTTTCAACTGAAATTTATCAAATTCAAGTCACAAAAAAATGCTCTGAGAATGAGATGCTGATAAATGAAATTCACACTTAAGTAAACATTACAGTAAAAGTCATTTGGTTTTTTAAAAAATCTGTTGAAAAAAATCAAAAGCAGTTAAGTCAAATCTTCTCATTGGGAACTGTTGGTCGAGTTCTTAGAAGCTTTAGGGTCAGACCTGAATTTTACTTTCTCAAGAATTATAGGTGAAGGCTTAGGGTGTGTTTAATAAGTCCACACTCTCTGAAACTTTTTACTTAGCAATTCAGTTTTGTTTGTTTATAACAAATCTCCATTACTAACTCATAGGAAGGTAGAGACTTTTTTTAATTCAAGTTAGTTAACATATAGTATATTATTAGTTTCAGGGGTAGAATTTAGTGATTTATCAGTTGCATATGACACCCAGTGCTCATTACAGCAAGTGCCCTCCTTAATGCCCATCACCCAATTACCCCATCCCCCCACCTACTTCGCCTCCAGCAACCCTCAGTTTGTTCCCTATAGTTAAGATTCTCTTATGGTTTGTCTCTCTCTCTCTCTTTTTATCTTGTTTTATTTTTCCTTCCCTTCCCCTATAGTCATCAGTTTTGTTTCTTAAATTCCACATATGAGTGAAATCATGTAGGATTTGTCTTTTTCTGGCTGACTTATTTCGCTTAACATAATACATTCTAGTTCCAACCACGTTGTTACAAATGGCGAGATTTCATTCTTTTTGATGTCTGAGTAATATTCCATTATCTATTATCATTCAATGGAAATCTGGGCTCTTTCTGTATTTTGGCTATTGTGGGCATCGTTGCTATAAATATTGGGGTGCATGCACCCCTTCAAATCACTATTTTTGTATCCTTTGAATAAATACCTAGTAGTATAGTTGCTGGGTTGTAGGGTATTTCTATCTTTAACATTTTGAGGAAACTCCATACTGTTTTCCAGAGTGGCTGAGCCAATTTTCATTCCCACCAACAGTGTAAGAGGGTTCTCCTTAGGTAGAGACATTTTTTTAAAGATTTATTTATTTATTTGGGAGGAAGAGAGAGGGTGTGGGGGTGGGGAGGGGCAAAGGGAGTCAGAAGGTCAAGCAGACTCCCGTCTGAGTGGTGAGACTGACACGGGGCTTGATCCTATGAGATCACAACCTGAGCTGAAACCAAGAGTCAGTCACTTAACTGACTCTGCCACCCAGGCACTCCTAAACATTTATAAATAATAATAATTAACTAAATCAAATAAAATGAAATCACTGGTTTGAATCTCATCTTCACAACTCACTGTATGAATCATTTATAGGAATTGAATTTAAATATAAAGTAGTGTTTGGAATATTTATATTCCAGTTATGAGGTAATACTAAGCTGCCCTTTTTCCTAAGAACAGCTACCAAACTGGATACAATTGAAGGGGAAAAAAAGCATCTATTTGAATATGTTAGAAAACAGCAGCTAAGAATTAAGGAACCAAGATGCTAGAGATAATCAGAAATAATGGAAACACATCTAGATGAGGTATGTAATTATGCCTAAATTTTCTTCTCAGGAAATTCATTGATTTTTCATGGTAAAACATAGAAGCTGGACAGAAAGTAATGATCAAAATATTGCAGTTTCCCTAGACAAGTGCAACTAAAGGGGCTGGTCTCAGAGAAAGGAAAGCCACAGAACAGTAAACCATGAATTTTGTGTGTCATTTTCTCTCGAGGCATTTGTTGGTTCCTGAGTTGAATATCTGTGGGCCAAAATTCTGAAAATGTAAAATGCAAATAGTTACTGGATGACTAAAAGGCAAGCAGATATTTAAGCAGTGCCAATGTGCTAAAGACACAAATATTGGAGTTGAGAGCCCACCCAGAGAGTTACTAGTAAATATCACAGACTTTTTAGTTAAAAATTCAGAAAAGGATAGGACTTAAGACTAATGGTAAATTGGAAATAGACATGTTAAGGTGATATTGTCCATAACCAATAAGCTGCCAGAGAAAAATTAGTTTCTTACATCATTCAGACTCTGTACAGTTTTTCATACCAATTTCTAAGGTTTAATAAAAAAAATAATGGCAATACTAGAAAATAGATCCCAATAACTAAATCCAAACAAAGATTACATGAGGGTTACAGAAGGGAAGGGCTTAGGGGATGGGGTAACCAGGCGTTTGGTATTAAGGAGAGCACATATGGTGATGAGCACTGAGTGTTATACGCAATTAATGAATTATTGAACAATACATCAAAAACTAATGATGTATTATATGTTGTCTAATTGAACATAATTAAAACATAAAGAAAGACCTATAGGGTACAGAAATATTGGGTTTATCATCTAAGGACTGTAAAATAACAGTGATTAATATATTTAGGAAAATAGATGTATAAGATAAAGAATTTCATCAAAGAAATTTAATATATTACAAAGAATCTAGAAATAATGGAACTTAAAAAGAGAATGAGTGAAATTAAAAATTCAATAGATAAATTAGACAATGTATAACAGGTGATTAGTAAACTGGACATTGTTTTGGTAAAAATAATTCAGCTTGAAAAATGCAGAAGAGTAATGAACATAAATGAGAGAAAGAATCCTATAAGGCCCAGTGAAAAAGTTTTAACATAAGTGTAACGTGAATCTCAATGAGAAAGTACTAGAAAGTTAAGTGGGTCAGAAACAGTATTCAAAAAATAATGATAAAACATTTTCAAAATTAATGAGAGATATCAACCCAGAGATATAAGGAAGTTTTGTAACCCTAAGCAGAGTAAATAAAGAGATTAACTACACCAAGGCATATCATAGTAAAACAAGTAAAAAAACAAAGATATGAAAAAAGCAGTCAGAAATAAAAGATATGCTATTTTCAAACAATAAGATTAAGGAGTAACTGTTTACCATAAACTATGGATGTCCAAAGATAAAGGGATGACATTTTTACTGTGCCAAACAAGAATATTATCCTAATATTCAATATCCAACAAAAATAGCTTTAAAAATGAAGACAAAATTAATATCCATGACTACACCCCCCAAAAGCCCACAAAATCTGTGAAAGCTTGTGGCTAATGGATTTACAATAAGGAGGATATTAAAGCTAGTTCTTCAGACAAATGAAAACTGATCCCACATGAAAGCTATATAGGAATAAGTGAAGAGTGCTATAGGAATAAGTTAAGAGTGCTGATAAAAGTAAATATTTTAAATACATGACAACAACAGCACCAAGAGTCTAAGTTTGTATGCTCAGGAAATAGGAGAAATACTAATGTCTAGGCAAGTCACTAAGACTAAAGGATGACTTTATAACAAGCTAAAAAGAGTGTATTATGGACTATTTTATACCAAAATTTTAAAAAAATTGAGATTTAACTAAAATTCTTAGAAAAAGTAAAATTTGTCAAAAGTGACACAAAGGAAATAGACAATGTAAATAGCTTTATATCCATTAAAATATAATAATTTTCAACCTTTCTGCAAAGATAACTCCAGGATTAGAAGGCTTCATCTGCAAATTCTTTTAAATATTTAAGGGAGAAATAACAATATTATGCACAATTCCAGAAGATAGATAATGAATATGAAATACATACCACCAAAATTTTGAGAGTGAAAGAGCCTTAGATTGTAGAAACAAAGATAATACAATAAAGAAAATTACAGGCATTATCTCAAAAACCTAGAGATAGAAATCTTGAACACACTATTAGAAAACCGGATCCATCAGTATATAAAAAAAGATAATATATCACAACTAAGTTGGATTTTCCATAAAAGTAATATTGGCTTATCATATGAAAATTATTATGAATCAGTACAGTAAAGGAAACAAATCATATGTTCATTTCAATAGATACAGAAAACAATAATAATTTGATAGCCATTCATGGTGAAACTTTTTGGCAAACTAGAAGTAGAATGGAACTTTGTTAATCTGAAAAGTTTAACTTAAAATTTAGAGCAAACATATTTAATAGTGAGATATTGAAAGCTCTTCCTCAGGGATAAAAATTAGAATGCCTGCTATCATTGCCTTTATTCAGTATTTTAATGGAACTCTTCCTGATCTTCCTGGCTAGTGTAATAAAACAAGAAAAAAGAAATCCATTTCATGAGATTTTTGAAGGGAGGAATAAAATTGTCAGTTCATAGATCACATGATTGTGTACCTAGAATTAATACAAGTGTATGTGTGTACATACATCTGAATTTAGCAATGAGAATATATACAAGGTTAAGATTTCATTTCCAGCAGGGAACATTATGGATTATCTAGGAGTAGATCAAAAGAGAGACACTGCCACTTTGAGGCAATGTTTCAGTACTTTGGCTCCCAATGTCAGTAACTCATTAAGTATGGACTCTCTTCTACCCTTGACCTATGGTGGACATCAGGAAATATAACCCTCCTGTACAGTCATTTGCAAAGGCAGTTATCTGGAGAAGCGGGCAACTGTGAGCCATTAACAGCCAATACTCACAGTGTTCAGAGGCTGGTGTCTTGGTGCGCTTGCCTCGTAAATGTGATCTGGGGTGGGGGGATATCAATAGAGTCCTTCACATTTGAATTTCTGCTAGTTATCTCCTGCGATGGGCTATTTGTTTTCCCTGCAAATTCATAGGTTGAAAACCTAATGCCCAAGGTGATGGTATTAGGAGGTGGGACTTTTGGGAAGACTCTTAGGTCCTGAGGGTGGAACTCTCATGAATAGTGTTAGTGCCTTTATCTATCTATCTATCTACCTATCATCTATCTATATGTATCTATCATCTATCATCTCTCTATCATCTATCATCTCTCTATCATCTATAATTTAACTAGGCAAGGTATAGTACATCATTCATTTTTTTATATAATTTTCAATGATTTATTAGTTGAGTGCTCATCATATCATGTGCCCTCTTCAATGCCTTTATAAAAGAGATCCCAAAGAGAGGTAGCTTGCCCCGTACACTGTGTGAGGTTACAATAAGAACTCTGTGACTCTGAAGAGGGTTCTCACCCAGCTGTGCTGGCATGTTGATCTTGGACTTGCTCCTCCAGAACTGTGAGAAATAAATTTCTGCTGTTATAGGCACCCAACTACTCCATCTATTTTGTTACAGCAGCCTCAAAGGACTAAGACACTTCACTAAAAGAAGAGTACTCATATTCCTCTAATTGTAATTTATCATGTATCATTCAACACTTAGTTTTAGAAGATGACATGAAATCTTTTTTAATATACAAGAAAACATGAGTTTTATAAAAGAAGATGAGAGTATATGGTGAAATGGAGAAAAAACTATATGAAATATAAAAACAAAAGTTTCTGAAAATATGCCAAAATAAAAGATTACTATAATACAGGTATGTAAAATTGAGAATTGCAAAAACAGGAATAAAATTTTATATAGTCCTTTTAGTTAAGGTGGCATCCGATTAGCAGAATATATTCTATCGAGTGGAAACTAAAAACTGCTTTTTAAAACTAAGACATGCAACCATGAAAACAAAATCAAAGAGAATTTTTCACTAATTGTGGATTTGAAGATAAATGAAAATCATCACTAGTGACTGAACAGAAACAGAATTTTGTCCTAAAAATAAATAAAATTTGAGGTAGGAGATGAAAAGACATCCTTGCACTGCATGTCTTTGTATCAGAGATCAGGATCTGTACTAAGAAGAAAACTTAGTCCTGTTTCTACTCCCTTAATCCATAATGCATTCATGCATTTAGGCGCCCTATTTATTATGATAATTATATCAATGAGTAGATGCTAGCATTCACAATAATAGTTTATGACAGAAAAGTCATGGGAGTAGTATACCCTTGAAATCTGTTTTTTCAGGCTTTTTGGCAAGGGGAAGCTATTACTTTAAATTACTGAAGCCTAAATTTTAATTTTCTTAATCCCAGTCAGAGCTAGCAGTTGATTCCTCCCCTCAAATCTGTAGCCAGTTTTGAAAAAAATTATTGCCAAGTACACAAATTTTGCCTAGGGGGTGTGTACATCTGTGGCCCTCTAGCTTAAGTCCTGAGAGGAAATTCTGCTACTTGTAACCAGGAAACAGGGATAGAAACAAAAGAAAAAGACTTGTTTATGGCAAAATGCTAGGAATGACTGATCCCTTTTCATTCAAGGATGTGTAAACAGAAATACAAACCCAAAAACATGACCATGAAAGGTCTCTGTACTCAAGTCATAGGAAAAAAAAAGAATAGAATACTCAAGAAACAGAAGAACATACATTTTAAAAATTGTAAATTTAAGAAGCAAATAAATCTAAGGAAAGTATTTGCTTTGTCTTCATAATATAAAGCAAAGAATTAGGGACTTAATAAAATTAAAACTTTGATAAAAGAACAGTATAAGACAAATATATTGTTGAGAGGGGGGTAGAAATGAAAAGGCATCCAGTTTAGATATGGAATTATTGAAAAAAGTTTTAAGTATTCATGGACATATAAAGAAATATACAAAAGAAGATATTTTTTAAAGTATTAAAAACAATGTTTCAAAATAAATTTTAGAAATACAGACAATGATTTATAAGATAACTTGCGATAATGCTTAGAATACAGAAGTAGAATAATGCAGGGGCACCTAGATGGCACAGTTGATTAAGCGTCCAACTCTTGGTTTTAGCTCAGGTTGTGATCTCAAGGTCCTGAGGTAGAGCCGCCCACTGGGCTCTGGGCTTAGTGGGGAGTTGGCTTGAGATTCTCTTCCTACATTTCCCTCTGCCCCTTCTACTCATGCATTCTCTCTATATCTCAAATAAATAATTTTTTTTAAGGAGAATGCAACTGGGAAAATGGGGAGAAAGCATGATCTGTATGAAAGTCACAAAAGAAAACACTGTTTATGGGGGTTTTACATAATAGATTTATATTTAATTACTAGTAGTATAAATCAATATGTTCATTTATTCAATAAATATTTAGCACCTGCAATGAACCAGATGCTACTATAGATGAATTGGAAACATAGATGAACAAAAGAGTTAAAGATTCCCTACCATATAGACCTTTTAGAGTAAGAGGACAGACAAAAATAACACAAATAGTTATATAGCTAGCATTTTGAGGGTAGAAATTGCATAAGAAATGAGGCGGGGCGCCTGGGTGGCTCAGTTGGTTAAGCGACTGCCTTCGGCTCAGGTCATGATCCTGGAGTCCCGGGTTTGAGTCCCGCATCGGGCTCCCTGCTCAGCGGGGAGTCTGCTTCTCCCTCTGACTCTCCCCCCTCTCATGTGCTCTCTCTCTCTCTCTCTCATTCTCTCTGTCTCAAATAAATAAATAAAATCTTTAAAAAAAAAAGAAATGAGGCTATAAGAATGTTTTTAATTAAGGATGTAGGATTTTTTTTTAAAGATTTTATTTATTTATTTGAGAGAGCGAGAATGAGAGAGAGAGAGCACATGAGAGGGGGGAGGGTCAGAGGGAGAAGCAGACTCCCTGCTGAGCAGGGAGCCCGATGTGGGACTCGATCCCGGGACTCCAGGATCATGACCCGAGCTGAAGGCAGTCGCTTAACCAACTGAGCCACCCAGGCGCCCCAAGGATGTAGGATTTTTTTAAGATTTTATTTTAATTCCAGTTAACACACAGTGTTGTTAGTTTCAGGTGTACAGTATAGTGAGTCAACAATTCTATAACACACAGTGCACTCCTTAATCCCCATCACCTATTTCACCCATCCCACATCCCCCTCCCCTCTGGTAACCATCAGTTTGTTTTCTATGATTAAGAGACTTTCTTGATTTCTCTCTCTTTCTTTCCCTTTGCTTGTTTGTTTTATTTCTTAAATTCTATTCTTTATCATTATGTTCAGTTAGCCAACATATAGTACCTCATTAGTTTTTGATGTAGTGTTCAACAATGTATTAGTTGAGTATAACGCCCAGTACTCATCACAACACGTGCCCTCCTTAATACCCATCACTGGTTATCCCATCCCGCAGCCCTCCTACCCTTCTGTAACCCTCAGTTTGTTTTCCCAGAATACAGAGTCTCTCCTGGTTTGTCTCCATCTCTGATTTCTTCCCATCCAGTTTTCCCTCCCTTCCCTTATGGTCCTCCACGCTATTGCTTATGTTCCACATATGAGTGAAACCATATGATAATTGCCTTTCTCTGCTTGACTTATTTCACTTAGCATAATTTCCTCCAGGTCCATCCATGTCAATGCAAATGGTAGGTATTCATCCTTTCTGATGGCTGAGTAATATTCCATTGTATATATTAAATTCTACATATATGTGAAATCATATGGTATTTGTCATTCTCTGATTTATTTTGCTTAGCATTATACACACTAACTCTATCCATGTGATAGCAAATGACCAGATTTCATTCTTTTTTATGGCTGAGTAATATTCCATTGTATCTGTATACCATATCTTATTTATCCATTCATCAATTGATGTATACTTGGTCTGCTTCCCTATCCTTGCTATTGTAAATAATGCTGCTATAAATATGGGGCTTCATGTATCTTCATGTATTCCTTTGAATTAGTATTCTTTGTGTAAATACCCAGTAGTGTGATTGCTGGATCTTAGGGTAGTTCTATTTTTAAATTTGAGGAACTTCTGGGAGCCTGGGTGGCTCAGTTGATTAAGCGACTGCCTTCGGCTCAGGTCATGATCCTGGAGTCCCTGGATCGAGTCCCGCATCGGGCTCCCTGCTCAGCGGGGAGTCTACTTCTCCCTCTGACCCTCTTCCCTCTCGTGCTCTCTATCTCTCATTCTCTCTCTCTCAAATAAATAAATAAAATCTTTAAAAAAATAATAAATAAATAAATAAATTTGAGGGACTTCTATACTCTTTTCCACAGTGGCTCTATCAGGTTTCATTTCCACCAACAGTGTAAGAGGGTTCCCCTTTCTCCACATCCTCACCAATATCTGTTGTTTCTTGTGTTGTTGATTTTTGCCATTCTGACAGGTGTGAAGTGCTACCTCATTATGGTTTTGGTTTGCATTTCCCTGATGATGAATGACGTTGAGCATCTTTCCATGTGTCTGTTGACCATCTGTATGTCTTCTTTCAAGAAATGTGTATTCACGTCTTCTGCCCATTTCTTACCTGGATTATTTGTTTTTTGGGGTGTTGAGTTTGATAAGGTCTTTATAGATTTGGAAAACTAACCCTTTACCAGATATGTCATTTGCAAATATCTTCTCCCATTCCATAGGTTGCCTTTTAGTTTTGTCGATTGTTTCCTTCACTGTGCAAAAGCGTTTTATCTTGATGAAGCCCCTATAGTTTGTTTTTGCTTTTGTTTCCCTTGCCTCAGGAGGCATATCTAGTAAGAAGATAGAAGATCTAGCTACAGCCAATGTCAAAGAAGTTAATGCCTTTGTTCTCCTCCAGGATTTTGATCGTTTCCTGTCTCACATTTAGGTCTTTCATCCATATTGAATTTATTTTTGTGTATGGTGTAAGTGGTCCAGTTTCATTCTTTTGCATGTTGCTGTCCAGTTTTCCCAACACCATCTGTTGAAGAGACTTTTTCCTATTGGATATTCTTTCCTGCTTTGTTGAAGATCAGCTGACCACATAGTTGTGGGTTCATTTCTGGGTTTTCTCTTCTGGTCGATTGATCAGTGCATCTGTTTTTGTGCCAATACCATACTGTCTTGATCACTACAGCTTTGTAATATAACTTGAAGTCCAGAAATGTAATGCCTCCAGCTTCGCCTTTCTTTTTCAAGGTTTCTTTGACTATTTGGGGTCTTTTGTGGTTCCATACAAATTTTAAGATTCTTTGTTCTAGCTCTGTGAGAAATTTGGTATTTTGATGGGGATTACATTAAATGTGTAGATTGCTTTGGGTAGTGTAGACATTTTAGCAATATTTGTTCTTCCAATCCATGAGCATGGAATTTTTTCCATTCCTTTGTATCATCTTCAATTTCTTTCACAAGTGTTCTATGGTTTTCAGAATACAGATCTTTTACCTCTTTGGTTAGGTTTATTCCTAGGTATGTTATTATTTTTGGTGCAGTTGTAAACAGGATTTTTTTCTTAATTTCTCTCTCTGCTGCTTCAATATTGGTATATAGAAATGCAACAGATTTCTGTAAGTTGATTTTGTTATCCTGTAAGTTTACTGAGTTCTTTTTTCAGTTCTAGCAGGTTTTTAATTGAGTCTTTTAGGTTTTCTGTATATAGTATCATGTCACGTGCAAACAGTGTAAGTTTTACTTCTTCCTTACCAATTTAGATACCCTTCATTTCTTTTTGTTTTCTGACTGCTGTGGCTAGGATTTCCAGTACTAGGTTGAATAAAAGTGGTGAGAGTAGACATCCTTGTCTTATTCCTGACCTTACGGGCAAAGCTCTCAGTTTTTCCCCATTGAGGGTGATGTTAGCTGTGGGTTTTTATATATGTCCTTTATTATGTTGAGATATGTTCTGAGGAGGTAAAATTTGAGGGAAAAAAAATGCAGGTTATATGGCCAATCCCAAGAAAATGGCTGAGGGAAGAGTAATCCACAAGAAGAGTTTGAGAGGTTAGAACATGCCTGTTGTGTAGAAAGAGAAGTCAGGAGACCACATCTGCTTGCTGTAAGGTAAATGAGGAAGAAAGTAGTGAAGGGGAGGTCGAGATTTAAATAGTGTGCCAGATAAGCAGACCTTATTAGGATTTTGGCTTTTACTTTGACATGGAGAACCACTAGGGTTTTGAACAACATTTCTACATGTGAATTTAATAAGATGAAACATGAGATTTAAAAACATTCATATCCATTGCCTTAGTAATTATATATCATAGAATTTACCCTGAACATATACTCAGATATGAAGCAATAACTTAAGTCTAAGAATGCTATAATTTAGGTGAATTTATTGTAACAAACAATTGAAAACAGTTTACTGTTCCAGCAGTAGGATAATGATTAAAGTGTGAATACTCTTCAGGCTTTATAAAATGTGTTTTTTCTAAAAAATATTTAATAATATGAAAAATGCTTATGGCATAAAAGGTGGAAAGAATTGAGTTGAACCTGTGTAAATATGCATTTTTGTTAATAAAATTTTCAATTAATATAAGCACATGAATCTTTACACTAAGAGGGGAAATACTAGCATAGTAAGAAAGTATATCTCTGGGTGCTGGTATTATGGACCTAAAAAAAATTCTTCCATAGACATATTTACCAATTTATGTTTTTTTTATAAATTAGCATGCATATTTGAAAGCAATAATAATAATTCTTCAAAATCATTCATAAAAAAAATCCCAGGACCCTGGGATCAAGACCTGAGCCAAAGGCCGACACTTAACCAACTGAGCCACCCAGGTGCCCTTGAGGTTATGGGAAACACTGACACATTTCATAACTTTTAATCTTTACAATGATTATGTGAAATAAGCATTATTCATCATTTATATCTTGTAAAACCAAGTGTTTGGGTGGCTACATTACCCAAAACATCTTAGCTAGCAAATGCTGGAAGTAGGACATAACCTAAGACATATCTAACACTCAGTCTTATTTTCTTAATCACCACTGCGAACTCTTAGAGATATAACTTTAACTCTTAAATTACTAGATTTTCATTTAGCATGCATAAATAAATAAAATCTTTAAAATTAATTCTCAGTCTATCTAGGAATTTTTAATGACTATATTATATACTTAGAATAGAATGCTAGAATCCGAAAAGACTTTAGTTATCTTCTCTAACCTTATATCTCAATACCAAAATCCCATTTTATTTATTTTAAATTTTTTTAGTGAGGGAAAGAGGGGGGATGGCCAGAGGGAGAGAATCTTAAGTAGGCTCCACACCCTGCACAAGCCAGCCACAGGACTCAGTCTCACAACCTTGAGATCTCCACCTGAACAAAAATCAAGAGTCAGATGCTTAACCAACTGAGCCACCCAGGCTCAAAATCCCATTTAAAGATTTATTTATTTATTTGAGACAGAGAGAGCAAGAGAAAGAACACAAGTGGGAGGGGCAGAGAGAAAGGGAGAAAGAGTCTGAAGCAGACTCTGTGCTGAGCATGGAACCTGACTTGGGACTCGATCTTCATGACCCTGAGATCATAACCTGAGCCAAAACCAAGAGTTGGACACTTAACCAACTGTATCCCCCAGGTGCCCCCTAAAATCCCATTTTAATATGTATTTACTATGTCAGGTATTCCCCTTGCTCTAAGTTATGATATAGCTGGGTAACATCTCTTGTTAGCAGTATCCTGACTGTAATTCCTACTTGAATGAAACTGTTCCCGCAGCATTTTTCAAAGATTGTTCTATAGTTTCAAAGGATCCTTCTAGGTTTTAGTAAATTTAATATGAGCTTAGGCTCTAGTATCTTTGCCTTTAGAAGGAGCAATAATAGTATGCTTAGTAGCAGATTTAGTTTAGTAATTGAGTATAATGATTTCAGATATAAATACATATTCAATATTTGGTCACATACATATGCACGCTTTCTCCTCATTCATTTAGTAGCAATTATTTATTGAAAACTTATTACATGCGAGGCAATGCTTTAAATGCTAATGATACAGTAGTGAACAAAACAGAAAACGTCCCTTAACTTCAGACTTCAGGGAGGATGTGTACCAGAAGTAGTCATGAAAATTTCTGGAATGGAAAAAATGAAGACTACACAGCTGATACTAAGACTAGAGCCAAAGTAGTTGTTTTAAAGCTATTAATTTAAGTTCATTAATTTAAATGACACTAATTTTATTATGGAGCTGGCTGAGGCCTTAAAAATATGCATTATGTTACTTTGTAAAATTTTGGAGTAAACATTACTATTACTAAAATTTTGAATAGTAAACATGACCTATGCTCAACCTTCCTGATCATGGATAGGATTCCTTTCTTTAACTTCCCCCATCGATCCAAGTTCTGTCTACTAGAATACAGAATAAGAAAATATGACATAAGAAAGGAATTGTAATCATTACAGTGCTTTGCAATACACATGAACATTCCCATTTTATTAATAAAAAAGTTGATGCTTAAAGATATAAATTGCCAGTCCAAAACATACAGTTTTTAAGTCTAAGATCTGGGGTTAAATAGAACACCAGTCTGTTTGTCTTGAAACCTGGGCTTCTAAACACTGTACTCCCTGCCTCCCCAAGTCCTTCCAACTCGACAAGCTTATCATTTCATGCAAAGATTATGCTACGTCTTTTGGAAGATAAAGCTGTGTGTCTTCACTTCAGAGAAGTGCTATGGGAGTAGAGCTAAGGACATAATTAATGCCAAATATAGGGAATTAGTGATGATTTCACAAAGAATTTTTGAGATGGGCATTAAGGATAAATAGAATGCTGATAGATACAGTAAAGCCATATCGCCTCTGGCCTTACTATGAAATAAACAAGAGCTGACTTCCAAACACCCAAGAGCTTTCTATTACACGAAATTTACTCTTCTCAAGCTTACAGTAGACCAAAGATGACCAAAATGATTTTTTTTTCTTTTAGGAGCAGCTCTCAACCAATGACAGATGGGAGATGGTATAGAAATATCCCAGTTCCTTTATCCTCAGGCAGGTTAACAATGAGGCACAAGTTTCACACGAGACTCCTAGAGTTTTCAACAGAATTAAAGAGTTAAGCTGAAGTAACCCATAGAGATAACATGATTTAGCACACTCTTTATTCTTTTCCTTCCTTGTTTTCTCTATACTTTTATTGGTGTTTGCTGGTATTATTAACCTCCTAAACTACTTGCATTTGAATTGACTCAAGATCTGCTCCTGAAAAACCCAAACACTCCTCCTTCACCATTCTTAACTTGCACAGGAGAATGGGTAGTTCTCAAGAGCTTGTAGAGGTCACTGTGGGTCTCAAGGTTATCTAGTAAATTTACAAAGGCTAACTCAGAGAAGTTGTCAGGATTCGGCCTGAAACCAACTGTGAATTTCAACCTTGGCTTATGTGGGGTTGCTAATGCTCCCACGACTGAAGGGCTATCCTTGTCTCCTACCTTTCAAATATCATATTAATGCCTTTATTGACCCCTAACCCCAAATCTCTGAAAGCAGGGTAGGTGATGTTGAGTTGATAATGGGAAATTCAGCATAATTTTAACCTAAACATTATTTCATTATTTCTCTATACACATGCTCCCTATTTGCCACCATCTTCTGTTCATGTCAACACTAACCATGGTGAGATATCTCACCTTTTCTCTTTCTCTCTGCCAATAAAAATCCTACCCAATCTTCAAAGTTCAGCTTTTGTCATTCCCTTGCAATGATGTTGGGGGGCTGGAGGAGATTTGGATAAAGATCAGCTGCTTTTATTGAGAATTAACCCAGGGAAGTGGTAAACCTAAGAAAGAAACAATGACCTAAGGAATAAAAAAGCTCTAAAAAATTGGGATACTTATTCAAATCCATATGGCTAACTACTGGTTTTCCAAATTATTTTGTAAATCTTCCATTAAGGAATTAGATTTTCTGACAACATTCACAACACTAGTGTTCGCAGTCTTTCTGACCCCTAGGGAGAGTTACCATTTCCAAAGTGTTATCCTATAACCTTCATCAGTAAAATGGAAGCAGATAGTACAGCTAGAAAAGTTTTAACCTAATTTAAATTTGGAGCTGAATGTTGGTTTGATGATCTTTTTTAAATACTCGCAAAGAAAACCAAAACTACTTTGCAAACAATATTTTCTTCTTTCTATTTTCTTTCTAATCAAGGCATCTAACCAAAGATTTGCCCAAGTTTTATTTCTCTGGAATAAGCAAATTCAATTTTTAGATATGTGTATTTGTGTGTCTAGTGTTTGTATGTGCCCCCGTCTATTCCAAAGGAAGAAAATACTTGCAATTATTTTCTGGACATGTCTTTCTGATCACTTATGAGTTGTTACAGTAATTACACCTGAAATTTATTACAATATATAAGGCTCTGTCTCAAATTTGTATATGCACATTCTCATTTAATCCTGACAATAAATCTATGTGTGTACTTTATCACCACTTTTATAAAAAGGTAAATAAGTTAAATATCCTAAGAGCACAAACTATTAAGAACTAGTTAGAAGTTGAATCTAAGACTATTACCTTCCAGCTTGTAACCAATAAAATATTCTCCATCTAGAAAGTACTTAGTTTTGGTTAAGCGTTTGCAGTACAATTTAAGAGTACTTCCCTATCATAGGTACAGCTTCTATGGTCCCAGAAATGCAAGATGGACCAATCTGTTCGCAGTTTTTTCTCCATTGCCATATTTGACTCTGTATATCAGCCTCCTGATCATAGGTAGTAAACACCAGGGTTTGGTTAAATTCTCCAGACAGGATTTTCTCTATGGAATGTAGACCTCCATTAAAAAAATATATATATATTAAAATTGATGGATATAATTGGGATCAATATTTCATAATTTTTATTGGAAAAACTACTATATCACTACTTCTATCTCTTGTCTTTGAAGTGATTCTAGGACTGCTACAACATTAGTTGGAACACCGTCAAAATCATAACTTAAAAGTTTCCTATGTTAAAGAGACAAGTGACTGGAAATAAAGACCTGTTCCCTTGAATCCTTTGGTTTGCTTCCCTGACATACTATGACTTCTCCATAATCGACCTCTACTGAGCAAGAACAAAATAGCCCTTTAAGAACACAATTAAATAGGACCTATTTTGTGTTGCTGGATTTGGTAACTATATACATAAGAATGTCCTATTTGTGTTATAGAAACATATGATCTTTAAAGTCCCAGGGCAAGGCAGAGATAGGATTTGGAAACCAAAAGCTAAGGAAGATATTCCACTACAATGATCACATGATAAGTCAGAACTTAGCATGGACTCTGTCCCAACTGTCATCTGCCCTCTATAAGGTGATTTTTTTTTCAGAGTCCCAACTCATAAAGTGTCTTTCTGCTCCTTCTGTTTAGAACATATTCTGTTTAAGTAACACTTCTGCCCTATTCATGAGTCCAGGCAGTACAGATTACAAACAAAACAAAACAAAACAAAACAAAAACAAGAATACACGTAAACAGGTCATGTGGCAATTAAATCTTGGTTGCACTGACTACTGGTAATATATAAATTAATGAAGTGGGATTGTTCTAATTGCAGCAGAAGAGAAATGTCAGATGTGAGGTCAACCAAGAGTTGTTAGATCAGTGATTATTCTAAGTAAGATGTAATTTAGTTATTTGAATGGAGCAATAAATGAGACTTAGTTTCATTTAACACTCAGTGAAGATGTGATAAGGATGGGCTGTCATAATAAAATTTTCAGTGTTCATTTCTGAAGGATTTCTAAGTACTCCTAAGTTTAATGAAATCAGAAGGAAAATCCCTGTTGAGAAAACAAATCTTAGAATACAGTTAAGAATAATCACTTTATGCTCTTGATTAGAAATGGGTTCCAGAATAAATGTGCAATGACCATTTAAGAGGAGGAAGAAGCAAGAATAATAACAAAATTGAATTATTCTTCATCCACACTGGATTTTTAGAATTGAAAACACTTTGCTAAACCAAAAATATTGTTTTTTTTGGTAGCCTGGATTCTGGTTTTCAATTTCCTAGTCCTTTAGGAGGATGATATCTGATGTGACTAGTCTCATCTTTGCTTCAACAAGCTCTTTGAATTGCTTTAGCACATTTTTAAAATTCATATAATCCAGAACTTTAATAACTTGAAAGACAGATCTTCTATCATAAATTATTATCCTTTAAGGAGACAACATATTCTCCTTTTGCCAAAATATCTTCCCTCACATTGGATTGCTGGAAATTTCCCAAGCATCTTGGGGTGTTTCTTATATTCATACATGCCTGGAATACCTTACTTGTCAGAGCATAAAGAACCATGAGGAACACTCTGAAGTCAGACTCCCTTGTTTCAAATCCCGGTGCTACCATTTCCTCATTGTATGATATTTAGCAAATTGCCTAACTCCCTAAATTTTAATGTCCTCATCTATAAACTTAGAATATTACTAATAGCTACTCATAGAGCTGTTGAAAGATTAAATAAGATAACCCATTTGGAGGATTTAGCTAAATGCCTAGCTATAGCATAAAAAGAATTGTAGCAATTTTTATAATATTACCATTATCCATAAAAATTATGTCCAGGCTCTTTGAGCAAGACAAACCATTTTAAAATCTTGCTCACAGGTTCTCATGGTATGCTGAAGAACTAATGAATATTAAAACTAATGTTTGGAAACTAAAGTCAAAAGCAAAATGAAGTGCCAGATAATTCCTTAAGATCACCTAAAGATTCAATGTGGAAAGATTTAGAAATATAAAGGGCAAGGAATCATGGAACTCTACATCAAAAACTAATGATGTAATGATGTAAGGTATGGTGATTAACATAACATAATAAAATTAAATTTAAAAAATGAGAAAAGAAAAAGAAAGAAATATAAAGGTCCAGGGATGCTTCATTTTGGTGACTTGGCTAAGACTACCAATTCTTTTTTGTTGTTGTTAATTTTTCTTTTTAAGTTCTTTAAATTTTTATTTAAATTCCAGTTCACTCAGTTAGTGAACATACAGTGTAATATTAGTTTCAATTGTACAATATAGCGATTCAACACTTCCATACAATACCCAGTGTTCATCATACAATACCAGGTGTTCATCATACAATACCCAGTGTTCATCATACAATACCCAGTGCTCATCATACAATACCCAGTGTTCATCATACAATACCCAGTGCTCATCATACAATACCCAATGTTCATCATACAATACCCAGTGTTCATCATACAATACCCAGTATTCATCACAGCAAGTGCACTCTTTAATCCCCATCACCTGTTCTGCCCATGCCTCTACCAACCAGGCCTCTGGTAGCCCTCAGCTCTCTATAGTTAAGAGTGTTTCTTGGTTTGCTTCCCTCTCTTTTTTTCCCTTTGTTCATTTGTTTTGTTTCTTAAATTCCACACATGATTGAAATCATATCATATTTTTCTTTCTCTGACTAGCAAATTCTTATAGCCATCCATGGATATGTATCTAAAATGCAATGACAATAAATTTTGTTACAATTTTGTTTAAAAGGTTGATTTTAGTCTCAGAATCTCAAAAGCAAAAGATCACTTTATTTCTACTTAAGCCTCTTCAGAATTCTTTCCCATAGAGGTCTATTGCCATTAAAAGTTATTTTCTAACGCTATTTAATAACTATGGTGGTTTACTTTTTGAGATAACTACTTGTTAGCTACTGGTACTGCTTATTAGATGTGTGACTCCAGACAACTAACCTAGCTTCTCTGAATCTGTTTCCTTATCTACAAAATGTATAAAATGATCTTAACAATATTTTTCTAGCCTAGTATCTGTAATTTATAATATATATAGTGTGTCTTGTATACGCTTATGAATGCATACCATATGTAGTCAGTGTACAGCATGAGTAGTTAATGTTAGCTCCACCCCACAGACAAATATAAATATGAATATATCAACATATTTATATCATTATACCTGTATCAAAATATCTATATCAAGATATCTATTTCTATATTATCTTTCTAAAATCAGGACAGAAGCCTTATTCTGAATAAAATTAAAACTATTCCAGTTAAAATAAAAATGTATACTTAGGAAATACATACTCTGTGCAAGGCACTAAGCAAGATTTTATTGAGGATGCAAGAAAGCATATAATTCTTTTTTTAAAGATTTTATTTTATTTATTTGACAGAGAGATAGAGAGCATAAGTAGGCAGAGCAGCAGGCAGAGGGAGAGGGAGAAGCAGGCTCTCCAGTGAGCAGGGAGCCCAATGCAGGGCTCGATCCCAGGACCCTGGGATCATGACCTGAGCTGAAGGCAGACGCTTAACCGACTGAGCCACGCAGGCACCCCCATATAATTGTTCTTATTCTTAAAAATTTACCCTCGAGTTAAAAAGATGAGGCTTTTCCATTTCAAGAGTTATGTGATAATATGGCAATAATTGCAAGTGCTGTTCCTGTGCAGTGTGGCATTATTTGACTACTAGGTCAATGGATGACGGATTTTCACCTGGGAAGGTCTCTACCTCCCCCTGAGAAGCCACAAAGTTAATCATGGTTTAACCCTTTGGAGACTTTCCATAATTCTCAGGGTAAAGTCTGTATTTCATTCAACAAGGTCTGCAAACTTCTAGATCTGCCTCTTCTCTCCATTCCATCTTCCTTCCTTTTATTATATGATCCAGTCACATGTCACTTTTTTTTGTAGTTCTTTGATTATAACAAACTCTTTATCAAAACTCAGGTCTTCTGTCATATTGTTTCCTCTAGTTGGAAAGATTTCTCTCCTCCCTCACCTACCCAGTGCCTGTTTATCCTTCCAGACACAGCTTAGGCATCATCTTCTATCAGTGAGTTTAGTGTGTCTCCTTTACACACCAGTCACATTCTGTGTGTTCTTTGTTCACCACAGTGTTCTATTTTTTAAATATATATATATATATATAATATATAATATACATATATATAATTTTTTAAGTTTTTCTTTAAATTCCAGTTAAAATACAGTATAATATTAGTTTCAGGTGTAGAATTCAATGATTCATCACTTAAATACAACTCCCAGTGCTCATCATAACTACTGCCCTCCTTAATACCCATCATCCAATTACTCTAACCCCCCACCAACCTACCCTCCTGTCACCCTCAGTTTGTTCCCTGTAGTTGACAGTCTGTATTCTAGTTTGCCTCTCTTTTTTCCCCTTAGTTCATATGTTTTGTTTCTTAAATTCCACATGTGAGTGAAATCAAATGATCTTTTTCTTTCTCTGACTGGCTTATTTCACTTGGCGTAATACTCCCTAGCTCCATCCACATTGTTGCAAATGGCAAGATTTCATTCTTTTTGATGGCTGAGTAATAGTTCATTATGCACATGTGCACACACATACCACACCCCCCACACACACACACATACACACACACACACACCACATCTTCTTTATCCATTCACCAGTCCATAGACATTTGGGCTCTTTCCATTATTTGGCTATTGTTGATAATGCTGCTATACACATTGGAGTGCATGTATCCCTGAAAATTGGTATTTTTGTATCCTTTGAGTAAAGACCTGGTAGTACAATTGATGGATCATAGGGTAGTTCTATTTTTAACTTTTTGAGGAGCTTCCATACTCTTTTCCAGAATGGCTCTACCAGGCTGCATTCCCAGTAACAATGTAAGAAGGTTCCCCTTTCTCCACATTCTCACCAACACCTGTTGTTTCTTGTGTTGTTGATTTTTGCCATTCTGACAGGTGTGAAGTGCTACCTCATTATGGTTTTGGTTTGCATTTCCCTGATGATGAATGACGTTGAGCATCTTTCCATGTGTCTGTTGACCATCTGTATGTCTTCTTTCAAGAAATGTGTATTCATGTCTTCTGCCCATTTCTTACCTGGATTATTTGTTTTTTGGGGTGTTGAGTTTGATAAGGTCTTTATAGATTTGGAAAACTAACCCTTTACCAGATATGTCATTTGCAAATATCTTCTCCCTTCCCATAGGTTGCTTTTTAGTTTTGTCGATTGTTTCCTTCACTGTGCAAAAGCTTTTTATCTTGATGAAGCCCCTATAGTTTACTTTTGCTTTTGTTTCCCTTGCCTCAGGGGACATATCTAGTAAGAAGTTGCTACAACCGATGTCAAAGAAGTTAATGCCTGTGTTCTCCAAGATTTTGATGGTTTCCTGTCTCACGTTTAGGTCTTTCATCCATATTGAATTTATTTTTGTGTATGGTGTAAGAAAGTGGTCCAGTTTCATTCTTTTGCATGTTGCTGTCCAGTTTTCCCAACACCATTTGTTGAAGAGACTTTTTCCTATTGGGTATTCTTTCCTGCTTTGTTGAAGATCAGCTGACCACATAGTTGCGGGTTCATTTCTGGGTTTTCTCTTCTGGTCCATTGATCAGTCCGTCTGTTTTTGTGCCAAAACCATACTGTCTTGATCACTACAGCTTTGTAATATAACTTGAAGTCCAGAAATGTGATGCCTCCAGCTTCGCCTTTCTTTTTCAAGGTTTCTTTGACTATTTGGGGTCTTTTGTGGTTCCATACAAATTTTAAGATTCTTTGTTCTAGCTCTGTGAAAAATGCTTTTGGTATTTCTTTTAATTTTATTTATTTATTCATGAGAGACAGAGGGAGAGAGAGAGGGAGAGAGAGAGAGAAGCAGAGGGAGAAGCAGGCTCCCAAGGGGCAGGGAGCCCGATGAGGGACTCGATCCTAGGACACTGGGATCATGACCTGAGCCAAAAGCAGACGCTTAACCATCTGAGCCACCCAGGCGCCCTGCTTTTGGTATTTTGATGGGGATTACATTAAATGTGTAGATTGTTTTGGGTAGTATAGACATTTTAGCGATATTTGTTCTTCCAATCCATGAACATGGAATGTTTTTCCATTCCTTTGTCTCATCTTCAATTTCTTTCATAAGTGTTGTATGGTTTTCAGAGTACAGATCTTTTACCTCTTTGGTTAAGCTTATTCCTAGGTGTCTTAGGGTTTTTGGCACAACCACAGTGTTCTGTAGCCTGCTTTCATCCTCTCTTTGTCAGTAGGATATGAGCTTGAAAGTGGAGGTCCTGTTCTTTTCTGCATCGGTGTGCAGTATACTGTGCTATATACATAGTAAGAGTATAAGTGGGTGTTAATGTTTGATGGAGTTTTTTTTTTTTTTCAAAAAAGGTAGTATTTTGACTGGGCTTTGTATGCTATAAAGAAATGGCTTATGTCTATTAACTGATAGGATGAAGAAGGCTCTGATAACAAGGAGGACCCAATGGAAAATAATTATAATCATAAGACTAAAGAAAATATAATCACTGGCTATAAAATATAAATTACATATATTCTATTCCAATGAAGTCAGTAAGTATATGTATTTTAAGCTATACAGATAACATTTTGCAGTTAGTACTAAAATTCAATTATAAAAAGTTTTCAGAAGACTTTATGGTTATATTTTGGTAACAAAACTCTTTTGTATAAATAATGATAATGGGCCTAAATCTCTAATACTGAAACTAAGTACTAAAAATCCTCACATGATTGGAATACCCATGGAATACAATGGAATGTTCTGGGCTATTACATTTCTTGATTGAACAGTAATTTTGATAATAATCCCTTTTATTTTTTCATACTCTATTATAAACCAATTTCCTTTAATATTGACAAGAAGATTATGGAATAGATATAATTCTTATTTTTCACAGGTGTTTCCCATAATAAAGTTTACATCTGTTTCGTACCTAGAAGTTGTATGAATGGTCACATTAATCACATTTTGTTTTTGTTTCTACTATGTAGAATATCTTTGTAAAATGAGAAAATTATCACAATTGAGAGCTGGAAAATAACTTTAAAATCTTTTTCCATTCTTGTATTAAGCTTATTTCTTGCTTTATGAAGAAGAATAAATCTTGCCATTTGAAATAAATATGTCCTTCACAAATACCCACATTAATGAATACCATTATAACTCCTTTTGAAACAAAGTTTTAAAATGATTTTTTGAGACTCCCTAAATAGCAATGCATGTCTGAATGACAGAAATGGCTATTGAGGGGCACCTGGGTGTCTCAGTCATTAAGCATCTGCCTTTGGCTCAGGTCATGATCCCAGGGTCCTGGGATGGAGCCCCGCATCGGGCTCCCTGCTTGGCGGGAAGCCTGCTTCTCCCTCCCCCCCTCCCCCTGCTTGTGTTCCTGCTCTCGCTGTGTCTCTCTCTGTCAAATAAACAAATAAAATCTTTAAAAAAAAAAAGAAATGGCTATTGAGAAGCAGATGTAGACAGCAGTTTTAACCTGTAACATCCAATTAGTACTGATTCAAATTTGTAACATCAAAATTACAAACAGTTAAAAGTCATGGATCCTTGGGGTAGTTTTTGAGTGGCCCAAACTGTAAGGAGTAAATTTATAAAAGTCAATCCAGTGAAGATATATAACCCTTTATTTGACATTAGAGGCCTTTCAATGTTCTAGGGCCTTGACTCTGAGTCTGATTTCTAGTAATGTAAAGATATAATAGTTCAAACCAAAGGTATATGGAGTGAAAGTCATAAATTGTAAACAGATAGTTAGCGAACCAAGAGCAAGAGCAAGATCTTTCTCTCTCTTTTAACAAGCCCATTATACCAGTTTCTTTTCTTGATTATTATCTTTCTGTCCTAAAAACAAACTACAACAAATGAAGATTTCTCAATATTTCTACCTCATTTCCTCTAGCGTTCTAATAGGGTTCCCTAGAGTAAGATATTGAAGGCTGAGACCAGTCTGGCTAAGAAAATCTTATTTATCTAAATATGTAGTTCTCCACATATCAAGAAAGTATATAAAACTTTAAAAAAAAAAGAAATTGCATTTCTGAGCTGTTAAAATTTAAAAATTTTTAGATTTTATTTACTAGAAAGAGAAAGCATGAGCTTGAGCGGGGGCAGGGGCAGAGGAACAAGCCGACTCCCCACTGAGCAGAGAGCCCTACATGGGGCTCCATTCCAGGACCCTGAGATCATGACCTGAGCTGAAGGCAGACGCTTAACCAACTGAGCCACCCAGATGCCCCTAGACAATTTCTATAGCATCACCAGTGTTTTTACAGTTTTTACCATTGCTTTCCTCTAGTCTCTTGTTCATACTGCAAACATGGTACATTTTGGAGATGAGAACATAGTTATCTCACACCCTAACAGGATGCCTTTTCTTTGGGCTTTCTCAGGATAAAAACACAGATGTCTCCTAAGAGGAGCTGTTCTGTGTTCTGGCCCCTGCTCACCTCTCTGACTTAATCTCCCATGGAGCAATGAAGTCTCTAAGCAGTCACTTCCCTAGCCTTCTTCTCATTTCTCCAAATTACTGTGCCGCCTTTGCCCTGGGGCTTTCGTGCAGCCTCTCTTTTCCATTCCTCCTTCCTAATATTCTTTTTGTAGATATCATCTTTCCTTTTTCCCATCTGAAATAATTCTCAGTTTCTTCAGGAAAACGTTGCCTACTCTCCCTGAACAGGTCAAAGCCCCTATTAGAATTTTTTTCACAGCCATATATTTCTTTTTCACCTATTGTAAGCTTATTTTGTTTGTGTAATTATTGATTTGTTCATGTTCTGCACAGGACAGTAAGCTATGTATTGAGACTCTCTGTTTTACTGACATTATATCCCAGCATCTAGCATTGTGTCAATGACAAAGTAGGTGCTTAATAAATTTTGGTGGGCTGTTACAAGGATTTAGAGAAACTGAGAATGTATACGCTTCATAGTATATAATCCAGTGATGGCTAGAAAAGATAAATGAATGTGAAATCATATGGCTGAATTGGTAATTAATAAAGAAAACTGAAACATTGGAAGTCTTCACATGTGTAATTTGAGCTCTTCTTAACTGATAGGAAATAGGTAGGTAAGGAAATGTTTAAAAAATGGTTATGTGCTAGGAATCACAAAATGTAATTTAATTTTGCCACCTTATAATTAATAGATTTTTGTCTAAGATCCTGTTTGATATAAAACCTTAAAGATACTGTCTTAATCAGTTTGGACTGCTATAACAAGTTGGTGACATAAATATGAAACAGTTCTCACAGTTCGGGAGGCTGGAGTCAAAGATCGAGGCACCATCAGATCAGGTGTCTGGTAAGATTTTTTTTCTAGTTTGAAAATAGCCTGTCTTCTCATTGTATCCTCATGTGGTAGAGAGAGAGAGAGAGAGAGAGAGAGAGAGATCATATCTCTCAAGTACCTTCATATAAGGGCATTAATGCCATTTGTGAGGGCTCTACCCTTATGGTCTAATTACCTCCCAAAGGCCCTACCTTCAAAAGCAACACGCTGGGGACTTAGGCTTCAAGATATGAATTTTGGAGGGGTACAGGCATTCAGTACACAGCAGATACAGTATGTTTGTTGTGGAAAACAACATTTGTTATGTTTATTAGAAAAAATGCTAGTTGTTTATGTAGAGTTATAAGCCATATCAGTCATCAGAGGACGATTTTTCCATCTATATTAGTGATAATTAATTTAGTGAACATAACTGATCTAGCTCTAATTAACTCAACTGGTTAAAAAGGACTGTGAAGTTCCTAAATTTATTAAAATGGGGAAATAACTAGAGGAATATTTAATCCTTATATATTTGCAAATAGAGTCAATTTTAAAATAAACCACACATTCTAAATAGTGTCAAAATGGTGACATGCAATAAAAAGTCTGTTAAATAACTGTGGATTTCTGGTTTAATCAAAGTTAAATTAGATTCTTTATTTCAGTGTCTCAGAATCTTTAATATAATAATCTTCATTGTGAATCTTAAGGTAGGGATAGTACAAACTGTATTTAATAAATTCATCTGGAAACATAAATTTCTTTTTTTGCAAGCAGCTCCCAAAGAATATACAGGGGAAAACTGATAGTGAAATAGTTTCCATTTCTGTAATGCTACATTTTATGTCTTAGATGTATATTATAATGAATATGTTTAGACAAGGGGAAAGAAAAGACATAAACTGTTTTAAAAATAAAGTGGGGCTATCAGGCTTAAGTAATTGGGGGAAGTCTTTCAGATATAGAATCACAGTAGAAAATGGCACGCTCAGCACTTTGCAATCCCCCAACTCAACTCTGAATTTGAGATGTTATTCTTTCATGTAAAGTATACACATATGCACATAAAACTAACCCCAACACTTGGTTAAATATGCTAATGATGTTTTCATGACTATATGTATAATCCAAATATTTACTTCACTGCACAGTTGCACACTGACTGGCTAGTTTCAGTAGACAATTTAAAATTTAAATTCTAAAATAGTTAAGTAGAACTTTCTTTTTATGCCCCCCCAACTTAAGCATCAAATTATATTAATTATTTAAGATATTTTGTCAAGAAATGTGGCCAGCTTTAATTCATATTGCCAAATAAATTTGAAAGCACACATTCATTATATTCTTCCATTATGTTCTTGTCATTGCTATTGGTATGAATGTTCTGACCTTTGAAAATGATGAACAATTTAGAAATTAACATTAAAAAAGCCGTATTAAACTGTGATTGAGGATACTGAAGAGTTGTTTTGATATTACTGACTTTTGGAATTTGCTGCCAGTTGTTACCAATTTCATCTAGGCCCTCTCTCGATAAAAATAAATAAACTGTAAAGTAGCTGTAAGGCATACACATATAAGCACTTTTATTAGAAATTCAAATATGGAGTCTTAAGACTCTTTCTCAATCTAGCACCATGGTATATAATAGCAAACCAGGTTCAGAACTGTGAATTACAGAATCTAGTCAGATGTCAAAGGTCAGGATTTTTATCCACCACATTCTTTTGCCTCTAATTTCTATTTACCAAATGTCTACATGCAGGAGGTAAATGCTCAAATTACCTTCTGAGTAACTGGCATTTTTATTTAAGGATTTATAGTACTTTTGGTATGTAAACATATAAAGAACTAACAAATAATGCAGGTATTTAAATATAGAATATTCAATGTGATGACATCACAGAAGAAATGTTATATGTGAATTTCAAGGAAGAATGCAAAGCATATTATTTTAGTTGGGTCTTAATACATGAGTAGGCCTTCACAGGAGGAAAAAAGGGGGTGGTCATAGTGGTAGAGGGGGATTTGGGGAACCAGAGGGTTGCCAGATTGGACAAGGAAGAATATAGGATGACTTTGGGAGTCATTTATTTTATTTTGCATTCCAGATTGAATGGAAATAGTATACCTATATGATTGACTGATATTAACTTATATATATAAGGGATAATCTTGTGTCAATACAATATTGAACTTATAATGGTGTGGAATGCCAAGCTGCTACATAGAGTGAATGGGAGTCAATGAAGCTCCAAGTATGTGAATTTAAAAAATGTGGAACAACCATTATGGAGAATGGCGATGATTACTGACTAGTACCTACTAAAATAATTTCCTCATAGCATTAAATTTTCAGTGATTTAGAAACTGTCTTTATATATTTCAAATATCAGTATACTTGATACAATGTAAGCATATACAGATATAGTTTTAACTATATAAATGCTTCTTATACTTTCTTAAATACTACATATACTTAATTTTATTTTATTGTAAAATTAATGCATATGTAATATAGGGAATTTTAAAGTACATAATACATAAATATAAAAGAAAAAATAGGGGTGTCTGGGTGGCTCAGTCAAGCATCTGCTTTTGGCTCAGGTCATGATCCCAGAGTCCTGGGTTCTAGCTCCGTGTCCTGCTCCCTGCTCAGTGGGGAGTCTGCTTCTCCCTTTGCCCCTCACCCCACTCATGCTCTCGCTCTCTCTTAAAAAAATAAAATATTAAAAAAAAATAATCATATCAACACAAATAACATTTTGTTGCTACATATTATATAAGAATATATAGATCTATAAATATCATATGCAAATTTGCTATATATAATATTTAAAGATTTATGTACTATTTCTTGCACTTAATATTACAGGAAAGCATTTTATTTAATTAAAATAATATGAAAATTCCATTTTCAATGGCTACATAATATTGTTTGTATTGATAATTACTGAAGCAATTCCCAATTATTTAAGACTTAGAATGTTTTTCAACTGTACATTGTTAAAATAACATTGCAGTCAGGGCGCCTGGGTGGCTCAGCCATTAAGCGTCTGCGTTTAGCTCAGGTCATGATCCCAGGGTCATCGGATCGAACCCAGCATCCGGCTCCCTGCTCAGAGGGAAGCCTGCTTCTCCCTCTCCCACTCCCCCTGCTTGTGTTCTCTCTCTCGCTGTGTCTCTCTCTGTCAAATAAATAAATAAAATCCTTAAAATAGCATCACAGTAAAATAATCCTTTAACATAGAAATATTGGTTACATTTTTGATGTTTTTAGAATGAATTCCAAAAAAGCGTAATTAATTAGTTAAAGCATATGGATCTTTTAGATCTCTGGATTTGTTTTGACAAATTGCTTTCTAGAAAAGTTTTATAAATTAACTTCTGGGAGTATTTGCTTCAATGTAAATTCATGAATATTCAATGGTTTTAAAAATTACTAGCCATCTAGGAGCACCTGGGTGGCTTAGTTGGTTAAGCATCTGCCTTCAGCTCAGGTCATGATCCTGGGGTCCTAGGATGGAGCCCTCACTGGACTCCCTGCTAAGCCAGGGAGCCTGCTTCTCCCTCTCTTTCTGTCCCCCTCCCTCTCCACTCCCCCATGCGTGCTTGCTCACTCTCTCTCAAATAAATAAATAATCTTTAAAAATTTTATTAACTATTTTGAAATTTGCATTTCTTTGTTTACTAGGAAGTTTTACTAGGAAGAGGAAACATAGGTGTTCCTAATTCTATGAGTTATCTGCTTATGTCTTTCCCCAGTTTTCTATTAGGCTATTAGCTTTTATTTTCTTAATAACTTAGAACAACTATTAATATATTTTTTTACTTGTGGTCTTATCTATTAAAGTATATTTCTAATTTTGTTATTTGCTTTTTGCGATGAGTGTAATATACAGTAACTTGAAAGTTTCATGTAGTCAAATGTGTCACTATTTTGCTATTTCCTCTTTGCTTGTTTGCAGAATAAGAATAGATTTTTCTAGACAAAAAGTAGAAGGATATTAATTTAAAAATTTCTAGTGTTTTATTTCATCCTTTTCTTTCTTTTTAAAAACTCCAAATCTTTTAAAATTTGTTTTGGTGCAAAATCTGAGGTAAGGATATAATATTCTAATAATTTAGGATGGCCAAACTTCCCATCTCAATTTATTGATTGACAGGATTATCCCAAATACAAGTTTGTGTATTATTTTGTAATATATCAAGTTGATAGAGATATAAACAATGATATATAATCTGTTTTGACACCATCTGTTTTGTTACTTTCATCTTACTGTTCACTCTTGAACCAGTTCCTCACTTAATGAGGCTGTTTAATTTGTATAGTGTCAGGGCCACTACCCTCAACCTCTTTCCTTAATACCATTATGCTTAAATGTCCAAAATAATTTCACTGATGATTTTTTTTAAGACAAAGTTCAGAATAGTTTTGTCAACTCTTTTTGCCAAGGGAATTTTCTTAAGATGACATCAGGACTATAAATTAGTGTGGTAAGACCTAAGAATTTTGAAACGATGTCCTCTTCAAGGAACATAATTCTAACACTAACATTTATCGGATGTTATTATATACCATTATTCTAAGGCATATCCACTTACTAACTCATTTATTTTTTTACCTTTATTATGTTATGTCAATCACCATACATTACATCATTAGTTTTCTTTTTTCTAATTTTTTAAATTTTATTATGTTATGTTAATCACCATACATTACATCATTAGTTTTTGATGTAGTGTTCCATGATTCATTGTTTGCATAATGGGCTAACCCATTCCCTGACCACCCTCCCCTCTAGAACCCTCAGTTTGTTTTTCAGAGTCCATAGTCTCTCATGGTTTGTCTCCCCCTCCGATTTTCCCCCTTTCATTTTTCCCTTCCTACTTTTTTTTTTTTAACATATAATGTATTCTTTGTTTCAGAGGTACAGGTCTGTGATTCAACAGTCTTATACAATTCACAGTGCTCACCATAGCACATACTCTTCCCAATGTCTATCACCCAACCACCCCATCCCTCTCACCCCCCACCACTCCAGCAACCCTCAGTTTGTTTCCTGAGATCATATGATATATGTCTTCCTCTGATTGACTTATTTCGTTTAGCATAATACCCTCTAGTTCCATCCACGTTGTTGCAAATGGCAAGATTTCGTTTTTTTGATGGCTGCCTATAATATTCTATTGTATATATATATATATATATATATATATATATATATATACACTACATCTTCTTTATCCATTCATCTGTCGATGGACATCTTGGCTCTTTCCATAGTTTGGCTATTGTGGACATTGCTTCTATAAACATTGGGTGTGCGTACCCCTTCAGATCCCTACATTTGTATCTTTGGGGTAAATACCCAGTAGTGCAATTGCTGGGTCATACGAGAGCTCTATTTTCAACTTTTTGAGGAACCTCCATACTGTTTTCCAGAGTGGCTGCACCAGCTTGCATTCCCACCAACAGTGTGGGAGGGTTGCCCTTTCTCTGCATCCTCGCCAACATCTGTCATTTCCTGATTTGTTAATTTTAGCCATTCTGACTGGTGTGAGGTGGTATCTCACTGAGATTTTGATTTGGATTTCCCTGATGCTGAGTGATGTTGAGCACTTTTTCATGTGTCTGTTGGCCCTCTGGATGTCTCCTTTGGAAAAATGTCTGTTCATGTCTTCTGCCCATTTCTTGATTGGATTATTTGTTCATTGGGTGTTGAGTTTGATAAGTTCTTTATAGATTTTGGATACTAGCCCTTTATCTGATATGTCATTTGCAAATATCTTCTCCCATTCTGTGGGTTGTCTTTTGGTTTTGTTGACATTTCCCTCCCTGTGCAAAAGCTTTTTATCTTGATAAATTCCCAATAGTTCATTTTTGCCCTTGCTTCCCTTGCCTTTGATGATGTCTCTAGGAAGAAGTTGCTGTGGCTAAGGTCGAGGAGATTGCTGCCTGTGTTCTCCTCTAGGCTTTTAATGGACTCCTGTCTTACATTTAAGTCTTTCATCCATTTTGAGTCTATCTTTGTGGTGTAAGAAAATGGTCCAGTTTCATTCTTCTGCAGGTGGCTCTCCAATTTTCCCAACACCATTTGTTGAAGAGACTTTTTTCCATTGGACATTCTTTCCTGCTTTGTCAAAGATTTGTTGACCATAGACTTGAGGGTCCATTTCTGGGCTCTCTATTCTGTTCCATTGTTCTGTGTCTGTTTTGGTGCCAGTACCATACTGTCTTGATGATGACAGCTTTGTAATAGAGCTTGAAGTCTAGAATTGTGATGCCGTCAACTCTGCTTTTCTTTTTCAACATTCCTCTGGCTATTTGAAGTCTTTTCTGGTTCCATACAAATTTTAGGATTATTTGTTCCATTTCTTTGAAAAAAGTGGATGGTATTTTGATAGGGATTGCATTAAATGTGTAGATTGTTCTAGGTAGCATTGACATTACTAACTCATTTAAAACCAAGTGTACTCACTTCTTTGGTGATTTGATTGAATTCCAAAGTTTTGAATGTACTTTTCTATGAGAACATCCACATTTGCTTTTCTAGTTAGAAGCATCTCCTAAACTCTATAAAATATGTATCACCTTCCTACTCAACACCTCTTCTTGGAGTTTAATGGCATTTCAAACATGACATATCCAAAACTGGACTTCACTACTGCCTTCTCTTTTTTAGTTAATGGCTTCATTTAAAAATCTTGCAGTCCTAATTGAGTCTTCTCTTCATTTCATATTGTACATATAATTTATCATGTGCTCTTATTTTTATAATATATCCAAAATATATCCATCAATATCTCTACTTTCAAAATATATCCACAATCTAAATATTCTGGATGTTTTTGTACTGAATGTATTTCTCGGTACACCCACTGCTGCCACATTGGCCCAATCCATCTTTCACCTGAGTTGCTGTAGTAGCCTCCTTAGGGGTCTCATCACTCTGACCATTGCTCCATTAGGATATCTTTCCAACAGAGTAAGATCATTTTAATAGGTAGTTCAGGTAAGGTCATTTCTGAGGGAAAAACTTCGTATGCCCCCACCTGCTCACAGTAAAGCCACAGTCTGTACAGTGACCTAAAAACTCTAGCATTCCAATTTACTTACTTAGTTTTCCTATGGTTTATTTTCTGTTTGCCTCTTGAGAATGTATGATCCCCAAAGGTGGGGATCTTTGTCCATTTTGTTCATGGGATATCAAAGCACCCAGAATAGTATATTTTTGGCAGAAAATAGTTGCTCAGTATCTTTCATTAGTGTATAAAATGGTAATGCAATCCAAATAAGCTATATACTATTATTTTTTCTACTTTTCATATGAGAAAAACAAGTCATAGCAAAATAAATACTCCCAAGATACTTAAAGTCAATTGTCAGAGACACAGGTGCTGCTTCTGAAATCTGAATTCTTAATCTCTAAATTGCATATTGTAATCAGTCACTGTAATTTTTTTTTCACTTAGATTATGGTTAGTATTGGACTACCTCGCCCTTTGAAATTAGGAATAACATATGCCTTATTTTGGCCAATGAAATGTAAGCAGAAGTGGTGCAGAACTCTGTTGAACAATTTCCATCTTTCTTTCCCCTTGCCACAGTACAAAGCATATCAATACTTGGGTCCCTGAATGAGCACCATATTGAATGGAGCCTCCTTCCAACTGACCAAAGATATGAAACATAAGTGAAAAATAAATCAAGTTATTTAGGGAAATTATTTGTCCCTACAACATAATCTACCCTATCTAGAATAATAAAAGCATTTTATAATTTTTTTTCACATAGGCTCATATAATGATATTACTAAACAATGGTTGAATGTGTATATGTGTGAAGAGTATATTGTTTTGTGTTTTTTCATCATGGTAGACTTTTGGTTTTATGATATTTGATTGAATTATTTTTTAATATTCCCGGTACTGTGTTTCAAGTACATCAAATGTACTTAATTTTATATTAAACTGATTTTTATATTAATCTAGAATACAATCTCTGTTTTTAAGATGAGTTCAGTCTAAAGGGTTATCCCTCAATTCTCTACCATTTCCTTATATACAATCCTGCCACCTGCAAATAATGTTAATTTTGTCTCATTTCCAATCGTTATATCTCTTATCTCTGTCCCATGCTTTATTACTTTGGACAGAAAGACCTTCCAGACAACGTTAAAAAAATAACGATGTCTTTGTCTTGTTCCTGATTTTAATGGGAATGACTATAGTATTTCACCATTAACTATGACGTCGGCATTTGGTTTAAAAAAATTGTTTATCATATCAAGGAATTAACCTTCTGATGTTTCTCCGTATTACTTTTCTTTTTACCCAGAAGTAATTATTTAATGCCTTTAAATGCCTTTTTGGTGGTATTGTTATTTATTGAAGTGACCATTGTTCTCTATATTAATCAGTAGGATTAATATTAACATATTAATTGATCCCCAAGTGAGATGATATTTTTGATGTGTCATCTGCTAAATGGCCCCTTTTTAGTAATTTGTTTTCCTGAAGGCTTTCCACCATTAAGATAAGGCTTATAGTCACAGTGAAGAATATTAATACTGCCTCTGGAAGGAAAAGAAGATATTGAACAGTAGCTTCCAGACCAGAAGGGGAAATGGGAGTCCCTTCTGTTGCAAAGATGGATATCTGGGAAGAGAGGGAAAAAGATAGTACCTGGGGGATTGGAGTGCCCCTACCCCCAAATATGAAATTTCTACTGTCCTATATGCCCAGATGACCTGAGGCACAGGGGATAAAAATATTTTCTAATTTCCCAAAGCATAATATATTCTTTGAATAAATAAAACTATTTTTGTTCCTTGGTAAAAGCAGAAGTTTAAGTTTCTGATTGGTGACTGCTTAATACTTATAATAATGGAGCTAGGAATTTTTAGAGATTTTTGACATTTATCATTTGGCTGATATGTTTAGTGAAGTAATCACAACTCTTTGGTTGCAAGTAACAGAAATTCAACTTAAAGTAAATTAATGAAATAGTGAGATTGATGGTTACAGCGATGCCTGTACGGCAGAATCAATTAAGTGACCAACTCTTGTTTTTGGCTCAGGTAGGGATCTCAGGGTCATGAGATTGAGCTCCACCTTGAGCTTGAAAATTTAGAGTAAGGCAATGGGATAAAGGTGATATACGACTATGATTGGAAAAAATGAATTCAGGGAGGCTGAGGGCCAGAACAGATGAAGTTTGCATGCTAAAGGGAAACTAATAAAAATGCTGACTTTGTATATTATGATCTGGTCAGTGAAGTGATAGTTCTGTTGTTTGGTGAATATAGTATAATGTGAGGAGATTACAGTGGAAAGAAAAACTCCTTTAGTTTCAACTTCACTAAGACACATTATATACTATGGTGCTCAGAGGTATGTGACCAAAAGCAAGCTACTAACTTCTATTAGCCTCAGTGTTCTTATTCTATATAAAATATAAGTAATGATATCAACTACCTCATTTGGTTGTTTTAGAACCAAATTGGGTAATAAGAAGTAATGATAATATCTACCTCATTGGTTGTTATAGGACCAAATGAGGTAATGTCTATAAATCAGTAATATACTTTGAAAATACAAGGGCCAATTTCCCCTCTCTGGATGGAGGGAGAAACACCTTACATTGTATTCTGATGCATTGATATCTTTTCCAAAAAGAGGATGGGATTCTTCCTACAAAAGTACTCTCAGTAACTACATATTAATTTTCAGAGGGCCACCTATTGTCCAACAATTTTTTAGGATACCCGTATTCTCTTACTGCAACTGTTTTAACTTCTATCAATACTATTACAAATTGTATATCAATATGACTTTATTTATATCTGTACTTGTGGTATCTAGCTCATCCCTAATCTGAATACTTAGTAAATATTTTTTGAATGTGTAAATAAACAATTTGCTAAACTATGAAGAGTATAATAATTATCATAAAGAAATAATTGACAGCTATAATGGTATGGAAAATCTCCAGCAGATGTGGCCTCCCTGGTGGCACCAATTTTATAGTGAAGACAAAATATAGTTTGCCAGATCTGAAAAATAAATTGATATCAGGATGGATGTCTGTATCACAGGAGTAGACAATAGAATATCTTAAGTTTTACTAGAAGGAACAAGCTTTTCCAATTTCAAAACATTAGTATGTTAAAGAATGTTTATTAAAGAATAAACAAGTTATATATATATATATATACACACATATATATGTTATATAAAAATCATTATATATATTATATAAAGTTATATAAACATTAAGTTATATATATATATTTCAAAAAGTAAAGAATTTTAACTCTGATTCTAAGATCACAATTTGGAATTCCTTAATGCTCTGTAATAAAATAGAATGCAAAATCTCACAAAATGAGCTTATAGCCAAAAATATAACATATACAACTTTTTGCCAGCAATAGTAATCATATCACTCAGGAACAAAAGGCAATCTCCAGGGCAGGCCTAGGATGGTCAAGCCACTGAGGCAGAACTAAATATTCCAAAGAACACTGTTGGCTTTCAAAGCCTCTTAACAGTATAGTTTGTTCTTAATTTTAAGTCCCTCAGTATAACCCTATGTAAATATTAAGATTGTAATGTTGCCACTTAAGTTTAAAGTCTCAGATATTTTCCACTTGAGTGTGAAGAATAAACTTACCATTAAGATCTCACTATCACTAATGCTCAATTTTGGAGAATTTATTACCTGAAGAATTACCACACGACTGTGGACAGGCAGATGCCTCAACTGATCAATGGTGAAACTGGAGGAAATGGTGTAATATGTGATTTGTAAGCCCAATGTCAAACTTTAACAAAACTCTATAGTGGGTTATGCATAATAAGCATTAAGAACAGAAGGTTTCAACATGAATTCACTAGTAAGTTATTTCAAACTAATCAAACTTTTTAAACTACTGTGTGTTTTCATAAAGTGCTATAAATTTAAAATGCTTTAATTTCACCAAAATATTTGATGAAAGGAGGAGACTTTGGAGCTGGGGAGTATAGGGTAAGATGAAACTTAAATGATATGGGTGAACCGTGTGAAAATCTGATTTTTTTTTAAGTGTCTTTGGGTGAGAAAACAACAAAGGGAATGGTCTTAAGGTAAGAAAATACTGATCATGTTCAAGGAGCAAGGAGGCCACTGTGAATGGTATGGTGTGAGCAAGGAAGAGAATAATAATAGGAGATCAGAAATAAGAGGGGACAGATTGTATAGGGACATGATTATAGTAAAGCATCTGGTTTTTATTTGATTATGATCATAAGCTGTCATAGCAGGAGAATTATATGAACTATGAGAATTATGATTTTCATGATATGATCTATTTTTAATCATTCTGATGTCTATGTGGAGAATAGATTATTGGAGACCAAAAGTCTAATTGGAATGTGAGTTAGGAGGCTTTGTGAGGTTCCAGTGGAGACATGGTACTTTGAAAATCATGAAGGCAGAGGTAATTAGTGGTAAGATTCAGACCTATTTTGAATATAAGACCAATGGACTTGCTCATGATTCCATGTAAAGCCAAGAACAGTGCCTGGGACATAGTTGGTCCTTGACAGATATTTGTGTGTGTATATATATATATATATATATATATATATATATTTTAAATAATGATGTGTGTGTGTGTGTGTGTGTATTTTAAATAATGAAAAAAAAATTTGCGATGGGGTGAAAGGGAAAGAGAAGTGGCAAGCATAATTGTTAGGTTTAGGCCTAAGGTGAATTGGAGAAAATTAGGAAAGAAGCAGTTAGTCAGGAATTAGTTTTCTTTTAGATGTGGTGACTTTAGGATACCTGTTTTATATACATAACCAAATTTTATGTCAAATAACAGTTTAATAAATAAGATCATATGTTTAACATATATTTAGTGTCTACTAGAATAAGACACAGGAAAATAAACATTCTCCCTGTTTTTGTCTTTATTTGGTAGACAGTTGTTGTTGTTGTTGTTATTGTTATTGTTGTTTTTCCTGGTGGGTCTGGAGGAGAAAGCCAACCTGATGGTCTCATATCATAGTAGAACTGTTGATTGTCAAGCGTCAGAGCTACAGATCCTTGAATGTTCTGAAGGATATCTTGTGTTTATAAAGGAAACATTTATTCTCTCAAAATTCGGAATGCTTAGTTTATTTGAACATTTGATCTGAAAAGCATGTTGTATTAATTTCCTATTATTGTTAAAATTATCACAAATTTAGCATCTTTAAAAAAACTCAGATGTATTATCTTACAGTTCTGGAGGTCAGAAATCCAAAATGAGTCTCATTGGATTAAATCAGTGTCATCAGGGATGTTGTCCTTTTTGGAAGCTCCTAGAGAGACTCCATAGTCTTGTCTTTTCAATTTCTAGAGGCTGTTGGTACTCCTTAGGTCATGACCCTCTCTCATCTTCGAATTCAACAATAATGGCTGGGTCCTTCTCAGAAAGTAACACTGACTCTTCTCCCTCTCTTCCGTATTGAGCTTACTTAGATAATCCAGGATAATTTCTTGATCTCAAAATCAGCTAATTAGCTAACATAATTCCATATGCAACCTTAATCCTCCCTTTGCCATGTAACATAACATATTCACTGATTCTAGGGATGAGGATGTGAACATTTTTGGGGGACCATTATCCTACCTTTTACACATACATGTAGTTTCTCAGGTCAATATTCTACAAGAAAAGGAAGCTGATGAAGCCAACGTTAGGGGTAAGCATTTCTCTATCAATTATTTCTGTGTATTTTATCACAGTGTGAAAAAAATATGTCAAAAAAACCCACAACATCATTTGCAGCATTTTAAGCATTTCCTGAGTCTGTATCACAACATAGTCAGGTGTTAACTACTGGGTGAAATGTATGGCTCAAAATGATCCATAGAAATGGATATGTGTTCGTAAATGTCTATCAATGGAACCCTATATGTCAGATTTGTTAGAAATGGTCTCCTAGCCTCTTAGCAGGCAACATAATTTCCAGTGAATTTTCTAAATATATATATATATTTTTTTTCTTGGCAACTCCTCTTCTTCCCTTCCTCTAATTTGTATATAAATGACTTTGTAACATTTTTGATGAAGAGATGCATGATCCTTTCTTCTGTGCCCACATGCAGATAGAAAATTAAATGTATTCTATAGACATTTTTTTAAGATTTATTTATTTATTTATTTGACAGAGAGCAATACAGCAAGAGAGGGAACACAAGCAGGGGGAGTGGGAAAGGGAGAAGCAGGCTTCCCGCGGAGCAGGGAGCCCGATGCGGGGCTCGATCCCAGGACCCTGGGACCATGACCTGAGCCGAAAGCAGATGCTTAATGGCTGAGCCACCCAGGTGCCCCTATCCTATAGACTTCTGTCAGACACTTCCAGACCACACTTTTAGTGAATGTCTCTGAAATTCTAACTAGCCATCAAATCTCAGCTTAGATAGATATACCTTGCTCAGGGAAGACTTCCCTGTGACCTTCACCTTAGAATATAATTCCTTCAGTGATATTTCTTCATGGTACTTTGTAATTTTTCTTCATATTTATTATAGTTGTAAGGAATTAATTGAGTGATTATTTCCTTGATAAGTTTGTGTTCATTGAGTACAAAGACTGTACCTCTCACATTGGCTACCTTGCTTTATCACTAGCTCTTCACATATGACTTCACCACTTGATACTTAATAATTATTTGATGAGTAAATGAAGTCAGCAGACTTAACTAGATATATATTTAATAACTTATTTATCTCAAAGGATTAATAGTAAAGTTAAACTTTAGATATCCTGTGAGTACCTTATTCATTCTATTTTGAATGACTTCTTAGAAATTTGGTAAAATGTGCTTTAAAAAATATTCAAGCTAAAATTTTCAGGGCCTTGTGCATTTGTGGGCCTAGAATAGTGACTTGTCTATGTATTTAAAAGTAGATCAGAAATTATGGAGAAAGATCTTGACCCTGCTGGCATATATATGTTTGGCTCACCTCAGTGTGGACCTTTAATTTAGGACATTGTTCTTATTAAAACATCTTAACTGTCATAACTTAACCTCTAGACACAATAGTAATCAACATTTATTAAATGTTTACAACTGGCTATGTACTATTCTAAATGCTTTTCATATTCATTCAATCCTCACAACATCTTGTAATATAGGTATTATTTATTGCCTTCATTTTATATACAAGGCAACTGAGATACAGAGAAGGTAAATACTTGAGGTTGTACAACCTCAAATCTGTTAGCCAGGATTCAAGGTACCCAGGATTCAAGCCAAGGCTGATTTTGCTCCACAGCAACCAGTATAATTTATTGACTATGCAGTAACTGCTAAGGCAACAGAGAATATCTTTATTTCAGGTATTATTTAAAGGGTGTAATAAGATGCTCAAACACCAAATAGTTTTCCAAAGCTCATAAATGGGAAATAATATTTATGTGAGATGATCTGAAGAACAAATAGTTTGGACATTCCTCTAGAGCAGTGATTCTCAAAATGTAGCAGCATCAGCATCACATGGGAATGTGTTAGAAATGCAAATCCTCTACCACATCACAGACTTACTGAGTTAGAAACTATGGGGGTGGTGCCCCACAATCTGGGTTTTAACAAGCCTCCCACATAATCCTGATGCATGTTGAAGTCCATGAACCTCTGCTCTCTTGCATGAGTGGGAAAACTATGACCTTTGGGCCAAATCTGGTAGGCAAGCATTTTTTTTTTTTTAGTATCAACCCATTAACTAAGAATTATTTTTACATTTTTGAAGATGAAAAAAGCAAATGAAGATATTATTTTATGACATGTGAAAATTAGACTGTCCATGAATAAAGTTTTGTTAGAACACAGTCATGCCCATGCATTTATGTATCATCTATTGTGCTTTCACACTAAAATACCAAACTTAAAATGTTACAACAGAGACTCTATGGCATGCAAAGATTAAACCATTTGTTACCTGGCCCTTTGTTGATCCCTGATCTAATAGAACAGTGGTAGTGAACTAAAAAAATGGGGCTATGATGAACCTACAGATGCAGAGACCCAACCCAGAGCTACTGAGTAAGAATTACCAAGGATAGGACTTAGGTATATGTATTACAACAAGAAAACAAACTGAATCATGAGGTGCATTTCAGATGCAGCCAGGATTGAAAACCCCATTTCTAGATACACTATGTCAGGTTTTCCTCTCAGCAATTCTGAGAAATAAGTGATATTTATATTTTCTCCAAGTTACTGATGGGAAAACTGAAGTTCAGCGATGTTAAGAATCTTACTGAGTCACAGTTTGCAGGGTTTGAGGCCTGGATTTGCACTCTGGGCTGAAAACACAAAACCAGTGTCTTTAACCCCCTCCTCTCTACTGCTCTGTTTTTAGTTTTGTTTTGTCTTGTTTTGTTTTTTTCCTGCCTAAGGGTATCTCCTCTGGTCCTCCACCAGTGCATTCCTTTATATATTCTTTTATACTCTTTTGATGTCAGTACCTTTCAGATTCCTGGTTCTCACTTTTTAAAAGTTTTCTACTGTGTTTGTATATTTCCTCCAGGCTAAAAACTTGTGCTTAGCTTTCCAGTCTCTGATCACACTTTTTTAGCTTTCAGCTCATTTCCATTTGTCTGCTGTTTCCTGTAGGTCCATCTTGACCTTGTCTCTGTGACAAGGTAAAACCCATTGCTCTAATTTTCAGCCTCTGAAAGCATTTGAGCTGACTTTTAAGGGCTCTGGATTTCTACATCATGGGTCGTGCCCTCAGTAGATCTGTTAAACACCTAGAATACATCAAGAGAGCTATGTTTCCATTCAGAAGGAAGGTTATTTTCAACTTGAACCCCAATCAAAAGTAGAACCCATCTTGCTGCATAAATATAAAGCACCATTCACACAGAGCAGAATGCTGTCTGTGGAGAGACTGCGTAGATCGGAGAGCCGCGTGGCATCATGGCTTTTCCATTATTAGAGCAGCATTTTACAGAGTCTGCTGCTGGGTGACTAAGACCCCTTGAACTCAGGACTTGGAGCAGAGATTTCTGGAGCTCTCTAGTATATGAACTATCCTTTTCTTGGGCACATGGCTACACTCCATTCCCCAGAAATCTCTGAGTGAGGTGCAGCCATATGACTAAGTTCTGTACAATGGAATAAGAGCAAAAGCAGTGTGTTCAACTTCCAGTGTTGACCCTTAGAAATCCCCCTGCCTCATACCCATGCTTTTCTCATTTGCTAAAAGTAGAGAACTCTTAAGGATTTAGAAGAGGGTAGAGACACAACATGGTGGGATCTTTAGTCTCTAAATTTGTGCATGGAGTAAACTCCAACATACACATGCACACTACATGCATTGGATGCACTCTACATGAATAGGAAATTTAGTTGTGTTAAGCCGCTGAGATTTGGGGATTTATCTCTAATAGCAGCCAGAGTTATTTACTTTAATACAGTACTTAAAGTCAGTTCTGAGTAATCACATCAGTTGAGGTGAAAATAATATGAAAATAGGCATCAGAGCCTAAAAAAAAGAAGGAACCAAGTGCAGATGACTTGGGCAGTGAGACAGTACATTTCACGATACTAACTTATTTAATCTTTCAAAGCACTCATTTCATAGATGTGGAAACTGATGTATAGGGAGGCTAGGAAACTTGTTTCAAGTTACAGTTTCAGGTGGCAGAGCCGAGTTCCAAACCTGGTCACTTGGCTCTCAAGTCTGATCTTGGCTACTACACAATACAAAATGCTATTCATACTTTTATAATCTTCGACTACCCTGAGTTAAAAATTTCTTCCACAACTTTTAAGAGCCTTTTGTCATGGTAAGATAGTTATTGTGCTCAGCAATTATAGATCTGATTTGTTTGAATACTTTATACTGATGCTATTATCCCCCTTGTGCAGAGGATAACACTGCAGTTTGACAGTTTAAGGTTCAACGTTCTGGAATGGGTCTGGGCTATTACTCTTACCAGCATCTTCAGATTCCAGAGCCTGGGCTTTCATAAGCACACTCTGCTATCTCAAACCTGTGGAAACTCCTAGAGTACTCTCTTCTTCCTGGCTGAGTGTCTACAGAGTTGCTTTGTGAGCAGAATGACATAACATTTGGGAAAGTGCTCTGTAAACGAGGAAACACTGCACAAACATAAAGTCTGGTTATTACCATTATTACTTAAGACAGAGAACAAACCATGACAGCCAAATTGCATGTACTTCCTTGTTATTCAGAAAGGGAGCTCAGAGGAAAAGGCTTGCCTGGGGAATTCACTACCATCTGACTGTACGCTCTGCAGTTCATTCAGAAAATTGTGATTTGGCAATTCTCTTCCTAACTTCTGCTTCCCAGTAATTGGGTGATATTAACTTAGATGCAGTGCAGTAAGATCACCTCTGCCTCATGCACCCATGCCTCATTTCCTCACTCAATGTCTTCTTAGTTCCATTATTTATTTTCTTTAATATTACAGACATACAGCAGGATGAGTCACTGCCTGCCATTTCCAGTAGCACCTCCAAAGGCCTACGAGACAATAAGGTGATTTATGAGGCCCTTTCCACCCCAATGCTACACAATCATGGAAGCTCACTCTCACAGCATTGCTCTCCAGATCAAGAACAGGTTTCAGCAATCTGATCAAGGAAGGGGCTCTGGATCGTTTAACTGAGCTCCTGTAATGAAACCATTCTAATACAAGGAGACATGGATGGCTGGATGGCTGAAGAAAGACAGTAGAGACACGGGTATGAGGACAAGCAGATGCAGTCTACAAGAAGAGATTTCACAAACACACAGCTCAGTTTATGTACCATTTTTTTTTTTTTTAAGAGAAGGAAAGGGGATGAAGGAGAGGGACAGAGGGAGAGAGAAAGAATCCTAAGTTGGCTCCACACCCAGCACAGAGCCCAACATGGGGCTCCATCTCACAACACTGAGATCATGACCTGAGCCAAAATCAAGAGTCTGGTGCTTAACTGATAGAGCCACCCAGGTGCCCCAATATGTTATTTCTTAGAATAGGAATGCCATACATCTAAACCAATAGTTTTCAACCAGGGAGCATTTTGTCTCCCAAGGATCACCTGGCAAAATCTGGAAACATTTTTGCTTGTCACAACTGGGAGGGAGGGTGCTATGTGCATTTAGTAGGTAGAGGTCAGAGATGTTGTTGTTGCCTTTTTTTTTAAAGATTTTGTTTATTTATTTGACAGAGAGCAAGCACAAGGAGGGGGAGCTGCAGAGGGAGAGGGAGAAGCAGAGTCCCCACTGAGCAGGGAGCCTGATGCAGGGCTTGATCCCAGGACCCTGGGATCATGACCTGAGTTGATGGCAGACACTTAACCAACTGAGCTACCTGGGCACCCTACAGGTCAGGGATGCTTTTAAGCATTCTATGACGTACATGACAGCCCCCCCATCCCCGCCCCAACATAAAATTATCTGCCTCAATTTCAGTCATTCTGAGGTTGATAAACCCTTCTCCAGATGAAGAGAAGGCACCTAGTCCCATTCAGAATTAGAGTTTGAACTTTGGGACTATGATGGAGGAATGGAGCAGTATGATTGGAGTTTCTCAACCATTGGTGACACTGTTGTTTTCTTCTACACCATAGTGCTTGTTTTGAAAGTTAAATTCTATCACTTTCTTTTAAAAACTTTGTTCCAGTTTTATCAAGACATAATTGACATATAACATTGATTAAGTTTAAGATGTGCAGTGTAGTGATTTGATATATATATATATAATGTATCATGATATCATGATAAATTTAGTTAAAATCCATCACCTCACATACTTACTTTTCATACTTCTTTCTGATGAAAACTTTAAAGATCTATCTTAGCAATTTTCAAATATACAATACGTATTGTTAACAGGCATACCTCAGAGATATTGCAGGTTCAGTTCCAGACAACTGTGATAAAGCGAATATTTCAATAAAGCAAGTCAAATGAATTTTTTGGTTTCCCAATGCATATAAAAGTTATGTATACACTGTACTGTAGTCTATTAAGTGTGTGATAGCGTTATGTCCATAAACACAATGTACATAACTTATACTTTATTGTTAAAAAGTGCTAACCATTCAAAAACTAATGATGTAATATATGGTGATTAACATAACAATAAAAAATTTTTAAAAAGGTGCTAACCATTGTCTGAGCTCTTGGCAAGACATAATCTTTTTGCTGGTGGATGATCTTTCTTCAGTGTTGATAGCTGCTGACTGATCAGGATGGTGGTTGCTAAAGGTTGGAGTGGTTGTGACAATTTCTTAAAATAAGACCACAGTGATCTTTTACTCATCAATTGACTCTTCCTTTCACAAATGATTTCTCTATCATGCAATGTTTTTGATAGCATTTACCCACAGAACTTCTTTCAAAATGAGAGGCATTTCTCTTAAACCCTGCTGTTTTATCAACTAAGTTCATGAAATAGTGTATATCTTTTGTTGTCATTTCAAAAATCTTAATAACATCTTTACCAGGAGTAGATTTTACTTCAAGAAACCACTCTCTTTGCTCATCCATTAGAAAGCAACTCCTCCTCCATTAAAGTTTGGCCACGAGCTGCAGAAATTCAGCCACATCTTCAGGTTCCACTATGAATTCTGGTCCCCTTGTTATTTCTACCATACCTGCAATTACTTCCTCCACTGAAGTCTTGAATCCCTCAAAGTTGTTCATGAGGTTTGGAGTCACTTCTTCCAAATTTCTGTTCATGTTGATATTTTGATCTCTTTCCATGGATAATGAATGTTCTTAGTGGTGTCTAGAATGGTGAATTCTTTCCAGATGGCTTTCAATTTACTTCACCCAGCTCCATCAAAGGAATTACTATCTAGGACAACTGCAACCTTTTGAACGTATTTCTTAAATAATAAGACTTGAAAGTTGAAATTATTCCTTGATCCATGGGCTGCAGAATGGATGTTGTGTTAAGAGACACAAAAGCAACATTAATGTCTTTGTACATCTCTATCAGAGCTCTTGGGTGATGAGGTGCATTGTCAATGAGTAGCAATATTTTGAAAGGAATCTTTTCATCTGAGCGGTAGGTCTCAACAGTGGGCTTAAAATATTCAGTAAACCATGTTGTAAACAGAGGTGCTGTCATCCAGTCTTTGTTATCCCATTTAAAGAGCTCAGGCAGAATAGATTTAGCATAATTCTTCAGGGCTCAAGGATTTTTTTGAATAGTAAATGAGCATTGTCTTTGACTTAAAGTAACCAGGCACATTAGCCCCTAACAAGACAGTCGAGCCTGTCCTTTGGAGCTTTGAAGTCATGCATTGACTTCTCCCTAGCTATGAAAGTCCCTGGGGGGCAACTTCCAATACAAGGCTGTTTTGTCTATGTTGAAAATCTTTTATTTAGTGTAGTCACTTTCATGTAGTCACTAGCTAATTATCTTAGCTAGATCTTCTGGATAACTCACTGAAGCTTCTACATGCTGATTTATCTTGTACTTTTATGTCACAACGATGGCTTTTTTCCTTAAACCTAATGAACCAACTTTGGCTAGCTTCAGACTTCCTTCTGAAGCTTCCTCACCTCTCTGAGAGACTTGCCTAATCTAGCGTTGTCACAAGTCTTCAATTTGTAAATAATGCATTATCTGTGAAGCACAATAAAGTGGTATATGCCTGTAGATTACATACATCCCCAGAGCTTATGTGTTGTGTAATTGGAATTTTGTACCTTTTTGACCACTTCATCCAATTCCCCCACCCCATCCCAAACCCCTGTCTCTGGCAACTACCAATCAGTTCTCTGTTTCTATAGTTCAGGTTGTTTTACATTCTGTTTGTTGGTGAGCTCATATAGTGTATGTCTTTCTCTGGTGACTTATTTCACTTAATATAATGCCCTCAATGTCCAGCCATGTTGTTGAAAATGGTAGGATTTCCCACCTTATATGTGGTTGAATAGTATTCATATATATCATCTATATCTATATAACATTTACTTTAATTCATTGCTGGATACTCCATATCTTGGCTATTGTAAATAATGCTGCAATTAACACAGGGTTGCAGATATTTCTTCAGGATATATATCACTTTCTTAAAGAGGGAGTTCATGAACTGAGGAAGGGGCAGTAAATTTGGTGCTGGACAGAACTGAATTCAAAAGTGTGGTCAATCACTTACTAGCTCTGAGACCTTAGAAAATCTTGTAACTTCTCTATATCTAAATTTCAACACCTGTACAGTGGAAATAGTTAATAATTAACTTGTACAGTAGTGCTAATGTTTAAGAAATTTTTGGAGTTTCTTGCTAAAATTGAAGTTCCCTGCTGTCAGAGCTGCAGTCTAATATTTAGGGCAGTGGGAGGGGAAGAGTATAACATTTTTTAATGCCTTCAGTGTGTTGCTGTCTTCATACATATCATTTTACTTAATAAACAGGGCTTGAATTAGAATGGTTGCAGTGGCATAAAAGGAGAGGAGAGACACCACATCACCTCCTCTGGAACAAGATCAATTGACTGAGGTTTTCCCAGTAGGGATCCTAATTATGCCTGTGGGATGAGGCATTTTCTTAGTGCAAAATAGATCTGACTCTTTAGCGAGACGGCTCATAGTGTCCTCCTTTGTGTCTGTGACACTATCCTCCCTTTGCCTTCCTTCCTACTTTTTTGACTACTTTCTGATCAACCTCCTTGGAGAACCTATCTTAAGTATTAGTGGGTGCCTAGGCCTCTGCCCTAAATCCTCTGAATCTCTGGTTCTTTGTTATTCTTTCTTAATTAATGCTGTCCATAAATTATCTCAAGAGCCACTTATAGGAACAATATATCCAGATTTGTATTTATAGCTCAACTATGTATTTTAAGTCCTACTGAGCATCAGCTTTACAAAGTGAGAAAGTCTTGCATAGAGGTTAACAAGTATAGACTTGAAGATATCCAGAATTGTAACATTTTGGCTCTGGCACTTAAAGCATATTAAATGAAACAAAGTCATCTCTTTGAGCCTTCATCTATAAAATAAAAAAATCTATACCTTCATCACTGGACTTTTGTGATTACTGGTACATGAAGGGTCCAGTAGAGTTTCTGATATTAACCCACAATATACTTTATTCAACATAAGTATATTAAAGGTAATTCTGTCCAAATGTAAATTGCTTTTTCTGTATTCTGATTTTCCAAGGGAGAAATCCTCCCTTTGTCTTAACTTCTACATCCAAAACCTATAAATTCTACCTCTAATTCTATTTTGAGTCTGACTTTTCATTTCCATTCTTACTGTTCTTGCCTTAGTTGAGGTCTTTATCATTTTTTACCTGTGTTACTATAATAGACTCAAAATGTGTCTTTCTACCTCTACTTTCCCCCACTTCTCTAAAATTCAAGCTTTTAGTCCATAAGATTTGTGGTCTAGCTCTTGCTGTCCCCTCTAGCCCCATCAATTACTATTCCACCTAGTGAACTCCAACCTCAGTATTTCACTCACCTTATAAATGACCATTCTTAGGAGACCTACTCCATCATCTCCAAAGACAGTAAGTGCTTCTTCCACTGTGTTACTACACCACCTTGCTTTTATCAGATCATTGTAATTAGCATTTATCAGATTATTGTAATTATTTTCTATTTGTCTGGCTGGATTAATTGAGTTTATGCCAAGAATTTAATATCCATTTGTTTGTCAAATGAGTGATTAATGAATGAATTACTCTTCCATTGTGAAAGTTGGCAGCTATTGGTATCATGGCCCTTGGTATAAAACTTATCCTAGTTTATTATATTGCCTATTTTTTTCCGCTATATGAGGTATGCTAAGGTAGACTATCACTTATTCATGTCTGTATTTGGAGGGAAAAAAGTAGAAGAATAGATCATATATATATACATATTCACAAATACGCACACACACACATATACACACAGTATACATAGATACATACATACATGCATACTGATTTCCAGTATATAGTACACGTAGCCAGAACAGGCACTTTTTACTGGGTTAGGTGAAATTATATTATGTATATGCAGCCTGTATACTCCATGGAGTTGCCTTCCTGTTCTTATGAAATTAAATTCTTAAAAAAGGTACTGCTATACACAAAAGAAGTCAAATGCTTCCAGAGACTAGGCTTTCAGAGTTATGGTTTATCACCAAGACTTGTGCAGTACAGCATGATGCAGAAGGGTCCAGCTTTTGTGGCTAGACAAGTGTGAATTTAAATCCTGCCACTTACTAACTTTGTGAGCACACAAGTGGCCTCATCAGTAAACTGAGGATATTACACTCACCACAAAAGACTTTATGAGACTCAATGTCAGGATTTCTTGACATTGGCACTGTTAAGGGTTTAGTCTGAGTAATTCTTTGTTGTGGGGGGCCATCCTTTCATTGCAGGATGTTAAGCATCATAACTGACCTCTGCCCATTTGATGCCAGTAGCACCTACCCTGCCCAAGTATGACAGCTAACAATACATACAGATGTTGCCAAATTTCCCTGGGAAAAAGAGGAAATGGGATCACAGTGGTTGAGAAAAAAACTTATATATGATCATGTGTGTAATATGTCCAGAATATAGATGTTTCCTTAATGTCCTTTTCTTTCCCTTCTTTGATGGGACTAATGAAATTCCATACCAAGTATTTACATTTCCTCAGAAAAAATATATATGTCTACTAATGGCCACATTCTAGTGAAAGTTTAACCTGAGATGTGTGTAATTCTTATTAGCCCTGCATTGCACTACACAGCTTCACTTGGAAAACCTTAATTACAGTGCAAAGTGATAGTCTGAATTTTCCAATGACTAGGCTTGTGCTCTATTAAGTGTTGTCTGTGAAGAAACAAAAGATATACTTCTTTTAGTAGGAGAGGAAAGAGAAGGAAAGGAAAAAGAAACTACAAACCTGAAATAAATTGGAGGCTGTAGGTGTCATGGCAATGTGAGTTGAGGGATGATCGATTCCCATAGATTCTGAGTGGCACATTCTGTGCACGGAGCACCGGCTGACGTCAATTGGATTAAGTGGCCTCAATGGGAGCACTGCATGCAAGATGAGTGAAATGCAGGCCTCAGGATTTGTCATTGCCTCCAAACACAGCTTCCTACTGCATAGTGGGTGGGAGGGGAGTCTGGGAAGGAAGAATGAGAAAGGCATGTTCTTGCCTAAGGAAAAGCTTTCTGGGTTTGTAGAATTGCTGCAATGAAAGTGAAGTTTAAAAACACTTTACCTTTTTTTACACATGCATTCGTTGAGTAATATCTCTAGCCAAATGACATACTTTCCTTTTGGATCAGGGGTATAGAAGCTCCCATAGCTCTGTCTGAGAAAAGGTGACAAACTTTCAAGAAAATATTACCTTAGGACATGAAATTAGAGAGAGCAGAGGCTCAGAGTTGATGAATAAATTTGCTACTTCTCCTAAATTAATTTAAATGAACTAATTTATTCAAAGGTCTTAGAATAGTGTCTGACATAATAATTTTTTTTAAGATTTTATTTATTTATTTGACAGAGAGATAGAGAGCACAAGTAGGCAGAGTGGCAGGCAGAGGGAGAGGGAGAAGCAGGCTCTCCGCTGAGCAGGGAGCCCAAGGCGGGGCTCGATCCCAGGACCCCGGGATCACGACCTGAGCTGAAGGCAGACGCTTACCTGACTGAGCCACCGGGGTGCCCCTGACATAATAATTCTATGTAACTGTCTACTGCTTTTATCATCATTACTGCTGCTGCTACTGCTACTCTTACCATTTGCCAAATACTATTTTCCAAGGGTCTTTTGAGGAAAGATTTCCCTAAATCTCCAGGATGGATTAAGCACCCCTCTTGTGTGGTCCCATAGATGTAAGTCATCTCATTCACAACTTACTCCATTCTACTGAAATTGTCTGCTTCATTGTTTTTCTTTATTGAAATAACTTCTTGGGTTATTTCATTTCAACACTTCAGGGTGTTATTCATTTTTTGAATTTTAGCATTAGCAACTTGCTTGGTTCATACATGTTTGTATAATCCAGCTATTAAAAATTCTTAGTGAACAATCTTTATGATCTTTCTGGACTATTTCTGTCATGGAGAAAACATGCTTGAATAACCAATAAAAGTATAAAGAGTATAAGAAATTATTTTCCCCAAAGAATTATGGGCTTACTCTTCATCAGTGTCATTCATCTGAGTCCAGTAGAGACTCTTGTTCTCAGGACAGCTGACCAGAGACCCATACATGGCCCTGTGCAGTAAAGAATTCACCTTACTCAAAGGGAGGTTTAACTTTTTTTGAAGGTTTATTTATTTGGAGGGGGGATGAAGAGGGAGAGGGAGAGAGAGTCTTAAGCAGACTCCATGCTGAAGGCAGAGCCTGATGCAGGGCTTGATCTCAAGACCCTGAGATTGTGACCTGAACTGAAACCAAGAGTTGGACACTTAACCAACTGCACCACTCAGGTGCCCTCAGGAGGTTTAACTTTTATCCTTAACTACTAAGAGTTAATCTCTAGGTCACTGGTATGTTCTCTCTGATAGAGTCTTTATTTGCCTAAGGGCTTTCACCACCAGACTACCTAATGATATGATTTATGATAAGAGCTTTGAGACACATATTATCAGTTCCAAACTCTGGGAGAACTGGTGACTGTCACCCAGATGTCCAAGAGGGGTTGAAGACTAAAAGTCACCCATATAGATGATATGTCATCAAGCCATAGTAAAAACTCCGGACGTCAAAAGTTAGGGAGAACTTTCCTGGTTGGCCCTACTGTGCATGTGTTGTCACATGTAATGGCCAGGAGGAAGTAATGCTATCCATGACTCCACAAGAAGAGGTCAACCATAAGCTCATTGTTTGGACATCTCTGAAACTACCCTATGAATCTCTTTCTTTGGCTAATTTTAATCTGTATCCTCTCCCTCTAATAAACCATGGGTATAATAGCTTTCAGTCAGTTCTGTGAGTTCTTTTAGTGAATTATCAAAAATAAGGGTTGAATTTGGGAAACCCCTGAACTTGATGTCAGAAGTGAGGGTGGACTTGTGGAGAATGTTTCTTCTAACTGCACAGTTGGCTAAAACCACTGCATGATGACTTTAATGGACATGGTTTGGATCAGTTAATTGTATTCTCATTATAAATCATTACTCTGTAACCAGGATCTTTGAGTCTACCAGAGACTTCAGCAGTAAATTTCCTTCCCCTTGTTACCACCCAGAATTGAGTGATTATGGGGGAGAAGGTATACCGAATATATTATAAGAGTATTAGAAACAGATTTTACATGAGTTGTTTTCCTTTTTTTTTTTTTTTTTACTTGAAAGGCTATAATCCTTTCATCATTTCTTAATATACCCAAGAGCTATCTATGGCTTGTGCTGTCCAAAGATAGCCACTTTTACACATCACTTAGAACTATGCATATCTTAGATACATTACTAGAGAATAGACATAATTTTCAGAGCTGGGTCCAGGAACTGACGAGCAAACTACACAGAATAACTTCTCAAGAGGAATACTACTGCTCTTCTTTCTTTCTTTCTTTCTTTCTTTCTTTCTTTCTTTCTTTCTTTCTTTCTTTCTTTCTTTCTTTCTTTCTTTCTTTCTTTCTTCCTTTCTTCCTTCCTTCCTTCCTTCCTTCCTCCCTCCCTTCCTTCCTTCCTTCCTTCCTTCCTCCCTTCCGTCCTTCCTTCCTTCCTTCCTTCCTTTCTTCCTTTCCTTTCTTCCTTTCCTTTCCTTTCTTTTCCTTCTTTTCCTTCCCTTTCTTTTTTCTTGAGCACAGATTTTATTTTCTACCACCCTTCTTGTATCTTCTACATTTCATCCTGGGACTACTAGTCAGATATATCCTAGGGATATAACAACAAGTTTATAAGTCATGAATTAGAGAAGGTCCTCAAACCTCAAATGCAGGTGTGCGAAATGTAATTTTCTTATTTATAACTCAAACAGCTTCTATTTTAACCCCTCACACTGGTATGCTGGAAGGGATTTTAAATCACTTCCTCTTGGAACGTATCATGATATCCAGGGGTACATGTGTAGCTCCAGGGTTTCGTAGGAGTTGAGAAAGAATATAAGTTTTTAGAGATACCTAGATACACAGGTAATCACCGAAATGTCCATATCCCTGGTTAGTTCAGTGGCCCCTGTGTGGCCCTGCTTCCGTGTCACTTTGGGTGAGCCTCGAGACTTTTTTTTTTTTTAAGATTTTATGTATTTATTTGAGAGAGAGAGAGAGCACAAGCAGGGGGAGGGGTAGAGGGAGAGGGAGAAGTAGACTCCCCACTGAGTAGGGAGCCTGATGCAGGACTCAATCCCAGGACCACGGGATCATGACCTGAGCTGAAGGCAGACGCTTAACCAACTGAGCCACCCAGGCACCCCTGAACCTCAAGACTTTGTGTGATCTCTCATGATCCCATTTTCTTTAGCTGACCAATTTCCTCTCACAGATATTACTGCCTTCCAAGGAAGCTATTGAGAAGTTGATGCCGTTCTTCCCATTCTCTTCCTCCTCATATCTTAGGCTGGAAGAGAATTTCTTATCCCTGTTTCTGACTTAAGTTCTCATTTGTCGCTTTTTGCATCAGTCTTTTAAATTATATTGAGGAATTCGGCTTTTAGAACAGAAAACCAGAAAGACTATGAAATTATTCCTGAGTTCTGTTTTGTTATATCTATCCTGTTATATCTATCCTGTGAGACAGTGAACAAATAACTGACTGTTTCCTTAATATTGGAAGAGGAAAGAAGGAAGTTCAGGGAAGGAAAAAAGAGAACGTAATATATTCTAAAGTATCTCTTTAAAACCTTGAACTCATCCCACAGCATAACACACTTAGCATCATGACCAATTACCACATGGGCATACTACCATATTACCATACATTGGCATGACCAATTACCATGTTTATACACACACACACACACACATACAATGCCATGTACATATATACAGACATATAAATACATATTTATATATGCATGTGTGTATATGTAAATATGAGAGAAATACAAGTTTTTAAGAAAATGCTTGCCTCTAGTATATTGTATGTACTCTGTCAAAAGTACTTTCCTATAGTCTATTTTGTTGTGATGGCCATCCACCAGACTAACTTTATGATTACTGATATATCACAAACTAGTGTTTTGAAAAACACTAACTTGGTTATGTGACAATTCTTTTTTCACTGCTGAAATTGACTTTTGAGGGACGTGGCTGAATTCTTTTCAACTTTCAGGTTAGAGAGTCAGTGATCCATCAAACCATGCAATTGGAAGGATTTTTTTGCAGAGGATTATATTAAAGAAATTCCAATATCTATTAAGTCCTATGATTCTAAGAGCCCAGTTTAGAAAACTAAAATTAAGACCTTAATAATTTTTTTATGTGATCTGAAATCTCTCACATCATCACTCTGGAAAGAAAAAGAAAGAAAGGGAAGGAGGGAGAGTGAGAAGGAAGGAAGGAACGGGAAAAAGGAAATTCTGAGAGATTTAACATCCTTAGTGTTACAAAGCTGATAAGTGCAGATGTGGATCCAAATTCATATCCTCAAATTAACTTCATTCACATTTTACTATTACACTTTACATTAAGTACTTTCAAGGTCAAACTTATAAAGTACTTATTATAAGCCAGGTACCCTAAGACCATTGTATGTCGTGACTAGTTTAATCATCACTGTAACTCTGTAAGTATTATTTCTGACATTTTAAGAAAGAGAAAACTAAAGCAAAATAGTTTAAGTGACTTGGTCAATATTATACAACTTTTAAAACATGGAGGTAGGATTCAACTGAGATATCTCACTCAGGAGACTAGTGCAGGGGTCTGTAGGAAAGGCATGTTGCTCACTGGTCCAAAATAATCATAAAAAAATAGTGATAACTTGTTGCTATGAATATAAATTTTCTTACATTTTTACTTAAGTACTTATGTCATGCCTCATCAAAATATAGATAACAATAATTATAGTATATGAATATGACATGATCTCTATAAACAGAATTTATAAATCATAGCAATAATTTTAATGTAATGTGGCCGTAAATTTTAATAAAATATATGATTAAGGGGGAATATATTTAAGTGAATTAAATAAAAAGTTGAATTTTTAAATCAAAGAGGGAAAATAACAGTGGGAGAACAATGTGCAGTTATTACATAAAAGTCATGATGAAAGGCCTTGGACTTGTCCACTTGAGACACAGAGAAATGATTTAGTGCTGGTGTTCCTGGATGGCTATGCAAAGAGGTACAAACTGATTTTGATTATTTATAGAATTTCTTAAGTAAAATATATTTTTTAGTAATGTAGCATGGAAAAGAATTCCAGTTTATAACAATGTTTGGGTAATATCAAAAATCAATTACAAAATTGGCACAGGGAATTTATAATTCTATGACATTGTTAGGATTTAAAGGTTAGCATTTAAAGATAAAGATTTAAAGATTAAAAGCCAATAAATGCTTGGTAATACACATTAGAAAGTAAATAGAAGTGAAAGTGGCATGTGTCTATTAGCAAAGACCACTTTGGTTTAGCAGAACTGTGGTGAGAAATGGACCATATTATTTAGGTAACTTTGCATGGAGAGTTAAATCTCTAGCACATGGGTGCAATCTAGTACAACAGGTCTTGAAGTCTGCTACCGCCCCCGCCGCTTTTTTCTTTTTTGCAGTTACATTTGCCAGTGATCCAGTATTTGCGGAGTTTGATAAAATATCAGTTTTTTAAAGAAGTAAATTATAACAACAATTTATAATCTAAACTGGAGAAATTAAAAAGGGGATTATTAATAATTACACTGTGACAATAGGCATAAAATGGGACCATCCCAGACAATTTGAAAAATAAAGTCACATGGAGAACATTTAGCCAGTATAGTTGCCAAAATGTACAAGTTATTTTTTATGCCAGTTAGAAAATGCCCAACGCTCCAGTTTCTCTAAGTGTCTTTTAATGCTTCTGAACCACTTCAGCCTATACCCTAAGTTCCATGAGACCAACTGATGATCCAGCAAATGAAATGACAATGATTAGGACCCTTTATAGCATTACTTCACTGGAGTCCTCATACCCACAGCAGGGTAACCATTCCCTGGTTTGTACCTAACATCATTAGTAATAGCGTTCCTTTTCAATCACCAAAAAAAAAAAAAAAGTCCCAAATTGGATGATGAATTTTATGAATACCCTAGCCATAGGGTAATGGATTTTATGACTATACTATCCACGCTGAACAAATGTAGCAATTCTGATTGGAAGAGGAAAACAGAATATAAACTTTTTCTCAGTTCCCAAATCCTAAATAAGTATTAAGTACTCAAGTTCTGAAATATGGCACATAATAATAGCCTCTCAGTATGACTGCTGTCCTATGGAGTGGGTCTTGCAGCTTTACTCTAGTACACAAAGTGATTTTCCTTGAAGCTGTGGGACTCCTTTGAATGAGGGTGAGTCAGACAGTCCTTTGGGGCAGGAGAAGGGGATGTACATTACTGCACTGGAATTGATTCGATTTCCTGTGAATATTCTCTTCTCCAGAAATAGCCTTTGGTTCCCAGTAATTATTTTAAGATACATTCTGTGTTGATGCTGTATTGGCATTTAAAATTATGTTTATTTTAAAACATAAAGATATTCTAATCTACCTATATATACATATCTTATCAGTATCATAGTGACTGATGTTCTTCTGGAAGTTGGAAGTGATCAGAAAAGACTAAATTTACACATTCATAGACTCATTCAATAATTAAATATTTATGAGTACTTTTTTGTGTGTGCCAGGCACTGTCCTAAGTACTTAGAATACATCAGAGAACAAAACAAAATTACTGGGGAGATTTGGCACTTTTAAATAACGTGGTCAAGGTAGTCCTCATTAAGGTGAGATTTGAGCAAAGGCATTAAGGAAGTGTGAGATTTAGCTTTATGAATACTTTGGAGAAGAGAATTCCCAGAAGTGAGAAAAGCAGCACAAAATTTCTGAGGAGAATTTTGCTTAGCCATTCAAAAAGCAATGTGGAGGTGGGCATGGCTAAAGCTGGGTAAGAAAGAGATGAGGCTAGACAGCAAACAGGCCCCACATACTGCACAGTCATATAGGCTGTTGTAGTTATTTTTTATTTCAGTCTGAGAAAAATGGGAGGCCATTGGATAGTTCTGTGCATATCTATGACACTGCATGACTTATAAGTCATAAAAGAATACTTTGGCTGTTGTGGGTTGAAAATAGACTATAGGGATTCAGATCCGGAGCCTATTGCAGCAATCCAGGAGACAGGTGGTGGTGAGTCAGAACAGGGTAGTCAAAGTAGAAATGGTAAGATTCTATGTTTTACAAGTACAGAAACATTATTTTTGAGAGGTCTGAAGTAGGGTAGAAATTAAAAAGGGAAAATTCAGGGATGATCCCAATGCATGTATTTGTTTGTTTTACTGACTAGCTGGAAGGTGACTGTTGCCATCACGTGATATAAAGATGGTGCATAGATAAAGAGGATTGGACATGGAATATCAGTTTGTTAAATTTAAGGTGTCTTTTGGGCATTAAATGAATATGTCATGTTGACATGTATGTAAGTCAGGAATCCAGACGTTATTTATTTTTTAATGTGTATAAAACTGCATTGTATACCAGAGAATATAAAATTGTAGAGGGTACCATTTTTTGATCCTGTGACCTCTTCAGCTATTGATTTCTGTCCTTCACAGACACATTTTTCAAAATCACAGTTTATATTTATTTCCATCTCACTAAAGATCCCACTCCTCAGTCCACTACAGACTTCTTTCTTTACTAGTTCTCTTAAACTAATCATCCTAAGTTAACACATAGTATGTTTGTTGCTACTCTAAAAGTCATTAGTTGACCCCCTGTGATATATGACAGTGTTGAGCACGTTCTCCTGGAAATTGCCTTCCCTTGATTCATGAGGAAGCTCTCTCTCTCTCTGTTTCTCTTCCATCTCACTATTATTTTTCATTTTCTCTTAGTGGGTAATGTTCTTCTGTTCATACTTGAAATGTTACGTTGTCTCAAGTTGCACCATTACCCTTCAGATCATCTCAGTCAACATGCTCTCTCTCTGAAATCTGCTTAGCTTCCAGAGCTTCAACGATACGCTGATGACACTGAATTATGTATTTCTCGTTTGGACCTTTCTTTTTGTCTATAGACTCATTGAGACAGTTGTTTGCTGGGTATCTTCAATGGTGGATTCCATAGATATCTCAAAGTCAACATAATCTCAACTTTAATTCCTCTTGGTTATAAATACACATACACATGCAGGTTTACACACAGTTTCCCTCCTCATTCATGACATTTCCTTCCAAAGCAGTCCTCAAGACAGAAATCTTAAAGTTACCACAACCCCTCTTTTTTTACCCCACCTGATTAATCCTACCAATTTTAGGTTTTCAATATAATCCAAATCTTTCCCTTTGTTCCATTCCCATCTCCAGATCTCCTGAGTTTTCTCTTAGTCCAGCCTCACATACATACGTACCATATATTTCTGGAATTGTTACTTATAGGGAAGGCATTATGTTAGCTAAGTGAGGTGATAATGTGAATATTAAACTGTACTTACTTGCTTTGTCCATGAATTTCCTTTATTACTTATTTTTATTGAAGTATAGTTGACACATGATGTCCCATTAGTATCAAGTGTAGCATAGTGATCCTGTATAAGTGTATATGTTACCTGTTATGGTGATAGTGGCAACTGTATACATTATGCTGTGCTCATCACAAGTGTAGCTACCATCTGTCACCATACAACACTATTACAATACCACTGATTATATTCCCTATGAGATAACTTTAATCCCTGTGACTTATTCATTCCATAAGTAGAAACCTGCATGTCCCACTCATCTTTGCTCATTTTGCCCAAATCTCTCCCTTGGCAACCATCAGCTTGTTCTCTGTATTTATGAGTGTGTTTCTGCTTTATGTTTGTTGGATCATTTATTTTGTTTTTTATGTATAAGTGAAATATGTTTTGTGTTTTTACAAATAAGTGAAACTATATGGTATTTATGATATTTGTCTGATTTATTTCACTTAGAATAGTACCCTCTAACTCCATACATGTTGTTGTAAATGGCAAGATCTCATTCTTCTTTATGGCTGAACAATATTCCATTTTGTGTGTGTATGCACACTTCTTTATCCATTCATCTATTTATAGATGATATTGTGTTACTTCCATATCTTAGCTATTATAAATAATGCTGCAATAAATATATAAGTGTACATGTTTTTGAATTACTGCTTTCATTTCCTTTGGGTAAATATCCAGTAGTAAAATTACTGGATCATATTTCTATTTTTGATTTTTTGAGGAACCTCCATACTGTTTTCCTTGGTAGTCTCATCGATTTACATTCCCAATAGTATATGAAGGTTTCCTTTTCTCCACATCCTCTCCAACACTTGTTATTTGTTGTCTTTTTAATACTGGCCATTCTGACAGATGTAAGATGATATTATGGCTTTGATTTTCATTTCTCACTGGACCTATTTGCTAAGAAATATTCATACCTGTTGGCAGATTTCATTCTAGACTTGCTCACATTGTCACAAAACATGTTAGAGGGGATGGACAGGGAACAAGGACCTTCTCTATCTCTAATCATCAAAGTAATTCTATATTACCAAAAAAAGAACAATCTGAAATTGTGAATGGTCAAATTAGCTAATGGCAGTTTGCAATACAGATATTAGTGGGTGCTTGAGAAGTGCTAACCTGCCAATTTCTGTAACCAAGTGTTCTCCAGATAGATGGGGCCAATAAATATTCCAGATGAATGGAAATAGTAAAAGAGACCTGTTTTCTACTTCCTTTCTGGGGGTCCTGAGAGGTGAGAACGTCACAGCATTTCCTGGACTCATCACATAAGGTGGCAGGAAATCTGGGTGCCAAGGTAGAGAAAACCTGAAGAGTCACAAGAAGTTTCCTGACATTCCGGCATCAATGGGAGAGCAATTAAATTTCCAATCAACCTGAAAGTGTTAAAGTGGTTAGCTAAATGGGTTTTAAGGTCAGGTTAGGGGACTCCACATCATAATTTCTGGAGCATGACTTCAAATTTCAGCACTTCCTAGATGTGCATAAATAAGTTACTTAATGCTCTCTGAAGCATAGTTTACTGACCTATAAAATGAAGAAAAGGATATATACCTTTCAGCATTGCCATGGATATTCATTGGGTAAAGTTATTTAAAGAGTGTTTGCAAGTAGTTTATAACTATGCATGTGTGAAGTCTAATTTAGATTGATGACAGAGAAAGATACCACTTTCATCTCTTGTAAGAGATACACTGAAGATGCAGTTTTAAATTAAAGAGAAAATAGAATTAATCCCTATTGAATGTGTTTATACTACATAAAAGTAGGAACTTTGCAAATATATATGTTTAATCAGGTTAATATCCCCAATTAGTAGGTAGAATTGTTACACCCATTTTATAGCTGAGGAAAAAAGATACTAAACTATTTACCCAAAGTCATAGAGCACAGAAGTGGTTAGGCTTATATTGAAATGAAAGTTTGATTTTTCAGACAAAGACATATATTCCATGATCTCACTTACATGTGTAATCTGGGGAAAAAAAACAAAACAAAAAAACAAAAAACAGAGATCAGATTGGTGATATCCAGATGTGGGGTGTGGGTGAAGATAGCCAGAAGGTATAAACTTCCAGTTATAAGATAAATAAGTTCTGAAGTTGTAATGTACAGAATGGTGACTATAGTTAACAATACTGTATTGAATATTTAAAGTTGCTCAGAGTAGATCTTGAACATTATCATCACAAGAAAAAAAAAGGGTAATTATGTGAGGTGATGGCTGTTAACTTATTGTGATCATCATTTCACAATATATACATATATCAAATCATTATGTTGTACTCCTTAAACTTATACAATATTATATGCCAATTATATCTCAATAAAACTGAAAAAAGTATAAAAATAAAATCAGAAAAGTCTGTAAAAGCCACCTCCCATGCTCCTCCTGATGCTGCCACTTTAGACAAGGCTGGATACTATGTCAGTATGTGATGAGAAGGAACCAATAAACCTCCTGAATAAGGACAAGTCATCCACATTATTTTTAGTAACATTCTGAAGTGTACAAAAGAAATAATATCATTTCTACAAGTGAAGTTTAACAAAGATTTCAGAGATATTTTTAGGTAACGGGAAAAAATATTTTAAGTAAAATTATATAAATATCCTTACAGTATAAATAAGTATCTTTTCAATTTTTTCCCTTTTTTATTTGAAGTATAGTCAACACACAATGTTACCTTAGTTTCAGATATACAAAATAATGATAATGTATGTGTTATGTGTTATCGTGATAGTGACAACTGTATATTTCATAACTGGAAGATTGCATCTCCCACTAAGCTTCATTCATTTGGCCTATGCCTCTATTTACAACCATCAATCTGTTCTCCATATTTATGGGTCTGTTGCTGATTTTTGTTTGTTTGTTTTGTTTTGTTTTGTTTTTAGATTTCACGTATGAGCAGAATCATATGGTATTGGTCATTTTCTGTCTGACTTATTTCACTTAGCACAGTACCCTCTAGGTCCATACATGTTATCATAAATAGCAAGAGCTCATTCTTTTTTTATGGCTGAGTAATATTTCATTGCATATATGTACCATATCTTCTTTATCCATTCATCTGTCAATGGACTGTTAGATTGCTTCCATATCTTGGCTATTGTAAATAGTGCTACAATAAACATAGGAATACATATATTTTTTTGCATTATTTTTTTTCCTTTGGGTAAATAGCCAGTAGTGGAATTAATGGATTGTATGGTATTTGGGGGGTAATCAATAGGATAATAATTTTAGGATAATCATAGGATAATCAATTTTTAAAAATAACCTACCAGCAATACAGAACATCAAGATTATTTCAGTTAATGTTCAACCAATAGAAATCATTCTGCTTATGTTTATCTTAATAAATACTACAGAATACTAAATAAAATTAGAAATATGAAACTTGTTTTTTTCCTTGCTACATTGTTATGCAGAAGTGAAAGTAGATTAATCTCCTTAGGAAACTCACTAGTCTTTTATGGCTACCATAATGCATTGCAAAATTTATTTCTCCTTTTTGGTTTATATGTAATGATTTAATGGATAAAAATTTATGAGTGGCCTGATCTAATCTTGGATTATTTATGTTTCACCAGATGTGTCTATTAAATGATCATATCCCATCATCTATTGAAGCCAGACCCTAGTCAAAATTGCCCTTGAGTAAGATAGAACTGTAGGAAGTATGCATGGAAACACATATGCTACTTGGTATAGTGTCTGATGCTTAGTTAGCCCTCAGTGTTCTTAGTGCTGTCATTATAATAGTAGTAGTTGTTATTTCTATTGTTGTCATTAGTTTTTTATTGTAAGACACTAGAGAAAAATAACTCAGTTGTTCTATATCCACAAGAATTATATTTCAGAGCTGTGGGTATCAACTTGGCACCATGATGATGGTGGTGGTGGTGACAATTCTAGCCCATTATTAATAATCTAATATATAGCTTCAGATTTAAATATTTTATATAATCCTTACTATGATTCTATAAGATGCTTTTTTATTAACTGCTTTTGGCAGATGAAGAAATTGAGGTTCATAGGAATTAAGACCTATGCCTAAGCTTATATAACTTATCTGTTTCTGATTTTCCTCAAGGTCCATTTACTTTCCATTTCTCATGCTGCCTCTGTTATGCCAATCTCCTTTCAATCTTTGGGATATTAGTCACTGGGGAGAGAATTCATCAGAAGAAACTCCTGAAACTTTGAACTTAACAGTTTGACCAAAAAGGCATCTCTATCTCCACCAAGGAAGAGCTTCACTATCATCCAGTGATCCCTTAAGCAACAGTTTAATTCCACCTGCATATAGTCTTCTCCTGAGAGATTTACCTTCTATTTTGATCAATTGTCTCTGGCTGCAGAGAAGCTTTCCTGCACCATTGGAAATATTTCCACCATATATTTTCACTTTTTAATACCCCTAACAAGAAAACTTGAGGTTTCATGTTAGAGATGTATTTATTCCCTATTGAGGAAAGGGGGATGACAATAAAATTCTGAGAGGCTAAAACTTTATAATTATTCTTAAACTAAGATGAAACAGTCTCATCCTTAAAGTTGAAGCTTACTTTCTAAAAAATCCAGTTGGGTTTTCTAGTAGCTTTCAAATTAAAGTATAGAAAAATCTCTATTGGAACTTGTGAGTAAATGAGAATATCAGAATCAAAGTTTCTGACATCTTATAGTATCATGGGTCTGACTTGCCCTTATTTTGAGTGTCCATCAAACAGAGAGCTTTTAAGGATACTGATGTATCTGTCACTTGCATTTTTCTCAATGTGTTAGTGAAGGTAATACCCACAAGAACTTCTTTAGGAATAGATGTGGAGGGAATATGTTAAATCTATTACAACATTTTTTCTCTCCCCAATCCTTTAGAATCCATCTTCTACATTATTCCAGGAAAGTCTGACATCTCAACTTTATCCAATATAGGTCATTATTGAGTCCAAGTTTCAGAAAAAAAAAAACAAATAACAAACCTACTTCTTTTTTAAGTTTTTATTTAAACTCCAATTATTTAACATACAGCATAATATTAGTTTCAGGTGTACAATATAGTGATTCAACACTACCATATAATACCCGGTGCTCATCACAAATGAACACCTTGACCCCCATCCCCCCTGCCCTTTCCCCTCCGATAACCATCAAGTTTGTTCTCTATAATTTTTTTAAAGATTTTATTGATTTATTCATGAGAGACAGAGAGAGAGGCAGAGGGAGAAGCAGGTTCCCCAAGGAGCCGGGAGCCTGATTCAGGACTTGATCCCAGGACCCCAGGATCATGATCTGAGCTGAAGGCAGATGCTTAACCATCTGAGCCACCCAGGTGCCCTGTTCTCTATAATTAAGAGTCTATTTTTGGTATGCCTCTCTCTTTTTTTTCCTCTTTGCTCATTTGTCTTATTTCTTAAATTCCACATGTGAATGAAATTATATACTGACATATTTCACCTGACATTATACTCTCTAGTTCCATCCATGTCATTGAAAATGACAGTATTTCATTATTTTTTATGGATGACTAATGTTCCATTGTGTATATTCCAGTGTGTGTGTGTGTGTGTGTGTGTGTGTGTGTGTGTGTGTGTGTCTGTGTCTGTGTTTATGTGTGTGTATACACATCTTCCTTATCAATTCATCAGTCAGTAAACTCTTGGGCTGTTTCCATATTTTGGCTATTGTAGATATTTCTGCTATAAACATCAGGGTGAATGTATCCCTTTGAATTAGTGTTTTTGCATTCTTTGAGTAAATACCTAGTAGTGCTGGATTGCAGAGTAGTTCTATTTTTAACTTTTTGAGGAACCTCCATACTCTTTTCCACAGTGACTCCATCAGGTTGCATTCCCACTAACAGTGTAAGAAGGTTCCTCTTTCTCCACATCCTCACCAACACCTGTTGTTTCTTGTGTTGATTTTAGCCATTCTGACTGGTGTGAGGTGCTACCTCTTTGTAGTTTTGATTTGCATTTCTCTGATGATGAGTGGTGTTGAGCATCTTTCCATGTGTCTGTTGACCATCTGTATGTCTTCTTTCAAGAAATGCCTATTAATGTCTTCTGCCCATTTCTTACCCAGATTATTTGTTTTGGGGGTGTTGAGTTTGATATGTTCTCTATGGATTTTGGTTACTAACACTTTATCAGATATGTCATTTGCAAATATCTTCTCCCATTTCACAGGTTGTCTTTCAGTTTTGTTGATTGTTAACTTCACTGTGCAGAAGTTTTTTACCTTGATGAAGTCCTTATACTTTATTTTTGTTGTTCCCCTTACCTCAGAAGACGTATCTAGTAAGAAGTTGCTACGACTGATGTCAAAGAAATTAATACCTATGTTCTCCAGGATTTTGATGGTTTCCTGTCTCACACTTAGGTCTTTCATCCATATTGAACTTATTTTTGGGTATGGTGTAAGAAAGTAGTGTAGTTTCATTCTTTTTCATGTTGCTGTCCAGTTTTCCCAACACCATTTGTTGAAGAGACTGTCTTTCCTATTGGATATTCTTTCCTGCTTTGTCGAAGATCAGTTGACCACATAGTTGTGGGTTCATTTCTGGGTTTTCTCTTCTGGTCCATTGATTAATGCGTCTGTTTTTGTGCCAATATCAAACTGTCTTGATCACTATGGATTTGTAATATAATTTGAAGTTCAGAATTGTGATACCTCCAACTTTTTTTCCAAGTTTACTTTGGTTACTCAGGGTCTTTTTTGGTTCCATACAAATTTTAGGAATGTTTGTTCTAGCTCTGAAAAATGCTTTTGTTATTTTGATAGGGATTGTATTAAATGTGTAGATTGCTTTGGGTAGTATAGACATTTTAACAATATTTGTTCTTCTGATCCATGAGCGTCAAATGGAATATCTTTCCATTTCTTTGTGTCATCTTCAATTTCTTTCATCAGTGTTTTATATTTTTCAGAGTACATGTCTTTCACCTCCTTGGTTAGGTTTATTCCTAGATATCTTGTTGTTTTTGGTGCAGTTGTAAATGGGATTGATCCTTTAATTTCTCTTTCTACTGCTTCATTATTGGTGTATATAAATGCAAAATTTCTGCATATTGATTTTGTATTCTGCAACTTTATTGAATTCATGTATCAGTTCTAGCAGGTTTTAGGTGGAGTCTTTCAGGTTTTCTATATATAGTACCATGTCATGTGCAAATAGTGCAAATTTTATTACTTCCTTATCAATCTGGATGTCTTTTATTTCTTTTTGTTTTCCAGTTACTGTGGCTAGGACTTCCAGTACTATGTTGAATAAAGGTGGTGAAAGTACACATCCCTGTCTTATTCCTAACTGTAGAGGAAAAGCTCTCAGTTTTTCCTCATTGAGGAGGGTATTAGCTATGGGCTTTTCATATATGGCCTTTGTTATGTTGAAGATTTTTATCACAAATGGATGTTATACTTTGTCAAGTGCTTTTTCTGCATCTATTGACATGATCATATGGTTCTTATCCTTTCTCTTATTGATGTGATGTATTATGTGATGTTGACTGATTTGCAAACACTGAATCACCCTTGCAACCCGCAAATAAATCCCACTTGATCATAGTGAATGATTTTTCAATGTATTGTTGTATTTGGTTTGCTAGTATTTTATGGAGAATTTTTGCATCTTTGTTCATCAGGAATATTGGCCTGTGGTTCTCTTTTTTAGTGGAGTCTTTATCTTGTTTTGGTATCAGGGTAATGCTGACCTAATAGAATGAATTTGGAAGTTTTCTCTCATTTTCAGGTTTTTTTTTTGTGGGGGGGAATAGTTTGAAAAGAATAGGTATTAACTATTCTTTAAATGTTTGGTAGAATTTGTCTGTGAAATCATCTGGTCCTCAACTTTTGTTTGTTAGGAGTTTTTTTAATACTGATTGAATTTCTTTGCTGGTTATCACTCTCTTCAAGTTTTCTATTTCTTTCTGTTTCACTTTTCATAGTTTATATGTCTTTAGGAGTTTAGCCATTTCTTCTAGGCTGTCCAATTTTTTGACATATGGTTTTTCATAATATTCTCTTATAATTGTATTTCTGTGGTGTCGGTTGTTATTTCTCCTCTGTCATTTGTGATTTTTATTTATTTCAGTCCTTTTTTTTAAGATTTTATTTACTTGAGAGCAAGAGAGTGAGAGAGTGAGATCACAAGTGAGGGGCAGGGGTAGAGGGAGAAGCAGACTCCCTGCTGAACAGGGAGCTCAGTGTGGGACTCAGTCCCAGGACCCCAGGATCATGACCTGAGCCAAAGGCAGATGCTTAAGCACCTGAGCCACCCAGATACCCCTCTTTTTGATAAGCCTAGCGTGAAGTTTATCAATTTTATTAAATTTTTCAAAGAACCAGCTCCTGGTTTCATTGATCTGTTCTATTGCTTTTTGTTGTTGTTGTTTCTATATTTATTTATGTTCTAATCTTTATTAGTCCCTTCCTTCTATTGGCTTTAGCCTTAATTTGTTGTTCTTTTTCTAGATCCTTTAGGTGGAAGGTTAGGTTGTTTATCTGAGATTTTTCTTGCTTCTTGAGGTAGGCCTATATGGCTATATACCTCCCTCTTAGAACCACTTTTGCTGCATCCTAAAGGTTTTGGACCACTGTATTTTCATTTTAATTGTTTTCATGTATTTTTTTTAAATTTCTTTGATTTCCCAGTTGACTCATTCATTGTTTAGTACCTTGTTGTTTAACCTCCATGCTTTTGTGTTCTTTTCCAGACTTTTTCTGTTTTTTTTTTTCTTTTGTAAGATTTTATTTATTCATTTTAGAAAGTGAGCACAAGCAGGGGGAGGAGCAGAGGAAGAAGGACAAGCAGACTCTGTGCTGAGCATGGAGTCTAACATGGAGCTTGATCTCATGACCCTGAGATCATGACCTAAGCTGAAATTAAGAGTCAGATGCTTAACCAACTGAGACACTCAGGCACACCTCCAGATTTTTTCTTGTGGTTGACTTCTAGTTTCACAGTGGTCAGAAATGGTGCATGGTATGACTTTTAATCTTTTGTTCATAAGACTTATTTTGTGACCTAATATGTGATTTTTCTGGAGAAAGTTACATGTGCACTTGAAAAGAATGTGTATTCTGCTGCTTTGGGATGGTATGTTGTGAATATATTTGTTAGGTCCATCTGTTCCAGTGTGCCATTCAAAGCTGTTTTTTCCTTGTTTATTTTCTGTTTAGATGATCTGTCCATTGATATAAGTGGGGTGTTAAAGTCTCCTACTAGTATTGTATTATTATCAATTAGTTCCTTTAAGTTTGTTATTAAGTGTTTTATATATCTGAGTGCTCCTATGTTGAGTGCATAAATATTTATATTTGTTTGTTATATCTTCTTATTGGATTGTTCCCTTTAGGATCACTTAGTGCCCTTCTTTGCTCTGGTTACAGTCTTTGTTTTAATATCTGGTTTGTTTCATATAAGTATTGCTACTCTGGCTTTACTTTTCACATCCATTTTTATGATAAATGTTTCTCCTATCTTCACTTTCAATTGTCAGGTGTCTTTGGATCTAAAATGAGTTTCTTATAGATAGCACATACATGGGACTCTTTTTGTTTTTGTTTTCCATTTGGACACCCTATGTCCTTTGATTGGAGTGCTTAGTCCATTTGATTCAAAGTAATTGTTGATAGATATACATTTATTGCCATTTTATTACTTGTTTTGTTGTTTCTGGAGATTTTCCCTGATTATTTCCCGTCTTTGTAATTTTTGGTCTCTTCTTTCCAAAGAGTCCCCTTTAGTATGTATTGCTGGGCTTGCTTAGTAGTCACAAACTGCTTTAATTTTTATTTTTCTGGGAAACTATTTATCTCTCCTTCTATTCTGAATGACAGCCTTGTTTGATAGAGTATTCTTAGCTGCAGATTTTTCCCATTTAACACTTTGAATATATCATGACACTCCCTTCTGGCTTGACAAATTTCTGTTGAGAAATCTCCGGCTACCCTTATGTGTTTTCCCCTGTAAGTTAAGGACTTCTTTTCTCTTACTGCTTTTAAGATTTTTCTTTATCACTATATTTTGCAAATTTAATTACAAAATATGCCTTGGTGTTGACCTGCTTTTATGGATTTTGATGGATGCTCTCTGTGCCTCTTGCATCTGGATGTGTGTTTCCTTCCCCAGATTAGGGAAGTTTTCAGCTATTATTTCTTCAAATGAATTTTCTGCTCCCTTTCCTCTCCATTCTTTTTCTAGGACAACTATACAAATGTTACTATGTTTGAAGGAATCATTGATTTCCCTAACTTTGTTCTCATGTTTAATTCTTCTTTTTCTCTTTTGTTCAGCTTCATTAGTTTCCATGATTTTGTCTTCTAGGATGCTAATTCATTCCTTTGCTTCTTCCAGCCTGCTGTTCATTATAACAAGCCTGTATGCAAACTCATTGCATTCTTCATCTCTGATTGATTACTTTCTAACTTTTTTTTTCATTTTTTTCTCTTTAAATTTTTTATTGTTATGTTAATCACCATACATAACATCATTAGTTTTTGATGTAGTGTTCCATGATTCATTCTTTGTGCATAATACCAGGTGCTCCATGCAGAACGTGCCCTCTTTAATACCCATCACCAGGCTGACGCATCTCCCCAAACCCCTCCCCTCTAGAACCCTCAGTTTGTTTTTCAGAGTCCATCATCTCTCATGATTCATCTCCCTCTCCGATTTACCCCCTTCATTCTTCCTCTCCTGCTATCTTCTTCTTTTTTTTTTTTAACATATATTGCATTATTTGTTTCAGAGGTACAGATCTGTGATTCAACAGTATTGCACAATTCACAGCGCTCACCATAGCACATACCCTCCTCAATGTCTATCACCCAGCCACCCCTTCCCTCCCACCCGCCACCACTCCAGCAACCCTCAGTTTGTTTCCTGAGATTAAGAATTCGTCATATCAGTGAGGTCATATGATACATGTCTTTCTCTGATTGATTTATTTCACTTAAAATAACACCCTACAGTTCCATCCACGTCATTGCAAATGGCAAGACCTCATTCCTTTTGATGGCTGCATAATATTCCATTGTGTATATATACCACCGCTTCTTTATCCATTCATCCATCGATGGATATCTTGGCTCTTTCCACAGTTTGGCTATTGTGGATATTGCTGCTATAAACGTTGGGGTGCACATATCCCTTCGGATCCCTACATTTGTGTCTTTGTGATAAACACCCAGTAGTGCAATTGCTGGATCGTATGGTAGCTCTATTTTCAACTATTTGAGGAACCTCCATACTGTTTTGCAGAGTGGTTGCACCAGCTTGCATTCCCACCAACAGTGTAGGAGGGTTCCCCTTTCTCCACATCCCCGCCAACATCTGTCATTTCCTGACTTGTTAATTTTAGCCATTCTGACTGGTGTGACGTGGTATCTCATGGAGGTTTTGATTTGGATTTCCCTGATGCCGAGCGATGTTGAACACTTTTTCATGTGCCTGTTGGCCATTTGGATGTCTTCTTTGGAAAAATGTCTGTTCATGTCTTCTGCCCATTTCTTGACTGGATTATTTGTTCTTCGGGTGTTGAGTTGGATAAGTTCTATATAGATTTCGGATACTAGCCCTTTATCTGATATGTCATTTGCAAATAGTTTCTCCCATTCTGTCGGTTGTCTTTTGGTTTTGTGGACTGTTAATTTTGCTGTGCAAAAGCTTTTTATCTTGATGAAATCCCAATAGTTCATTTTTGCCCTTGCTTCCCTTGCCTTTGGCGATGTTTCTAGGAAGAAGTTGCTGCGGCTGAGGTCGAAGAGGTTGCTGCCTGTGTTCTCCTTTAGGATTTTGATGGACTCCTGTCTAACATTTAGGTCTTTCAACCATTTGGAGTCTATTTTTCTGTGTGGTGTAAGGAAATGGTCCAGTTTCATTCTTCTGCATGTGGCTGTCCAATTTTCCCAACACCATTTGTTGAAGAGACTGTCTTTTTTCCATTGGACATTCTTTCCTGCTTTGTCAAAGATGAGTTGACCATAGAGTTGAGGGTCCATTTCTGGGCTCTCGATTCTGTTCCACTGATCTATGTGTCTGTTTTTGTACCAGTACCATACTGTCTTGATGATGACAGCTTTGTAATAGAGCTGGAAGTCCAGAATTGTGATACCGCCAGCTTTGCTTTTCTTTTTCAATATTCCTCTGTCTATTCGGGGTCTTTTCTGGTTCCATACAAATTTTAGGATTATTTGTTCCATTTCTTTGAAAAAAGTGGATGGTATTTTGATGGGGATTGCATTGAATGTGTAGATTGCTCTAGGTAGCATTGATATCTTCACAATGCTTTTTCTTCCAATCCATGAGCATGGAACGTTTTTCCATTTCTTTGTGTCTTCCCCAATTTCTTTCATGAGTATTTTATAGTTTTCTGAGTACAGATCCTTTGCCTCTTGGGTTAAATTTATTCCTAGGTATCTTATGGTTTTGGGTGCAATTGTAAATGGGATCGACTCCTTGATTTGTCTCTCTTCTGTCTTGTTGTTGGTGTATAGGAATGCCACTGATTTCTGTGCATTGATTTTATACCCTGCTACTTGACTGAATTCCTGTATGAGTTCTAGCAGTTTTGGGGTGGAGTCTTTTGGATTTTCCACATAAAGTATCATATCATCTGCAAAGAGTGAGAGTTTGACTTCCTCTTTGCCGATTTGGATGCCTTTGATTTCTTTTTGCTGTCTGATTGCTGTGGCTAGGACTTCTAATACTATGTTGAATAGCAGTGGTGAGAGTGGACATCCTTGCCGCATTCCTGACCATAAGAGGAAAGCTCTCAGTTTTCCCCATTGAGAATGATATTCGCTGTAGGTTTTTCATAGATGGCTTTTATGATATTGAGGTATGTACCCTCTATCCCTATACTCTGAAGAGTTTTGATCAAGAAAGGATGCTGTCCTTTGTCAAATGCTTTTTCTGCATCTATTGAGAGGATCATATGATTCTTGTTCTTTCTTTTGTTAATGTATTGCATCACGTTGATTGATTTGTGGATGTTGAACCAACCTTGCAGCCCAGGGATAAATCCCACTTGGTCGTGGTGAATAATCCTTTAATGTACTGTTGGATCTTATTGGCTAGTATTTTGGTGAGAATTTTTACATCCATGTTTTTCAAGGATATTGGTCTGTAGTTCTCCTTTTTGATGGGGTTTTTGTCTGGTTTTGGGATCAAGGTAATGGTGGCCCCATAAAATGAGTTTGGAAGTTTTCCTTCCATTTCTATTTTTTGGAACAGTTTCAGAGGAATAGGTATTAATTCTTCTTGAAATATTTGGTAGAATTCCCCTGGGAATCCATCTGGCCCTGGGCTTTTGTTTGTTGGGAGATTTTTGATGACTGCTTCAATTTCCTTAGTGGTTATAGGTCTGTTCAGGTTTTCTATTTCTTCCTGGTTCCATTTTGGTAGTTGATACATCTCTAGGAATGCACCCATTTCTTCCAGGTTATCTAATTTGCTGGCATAGAGTTGCTCATAATATGTTCTTATAATTGTTTGTATTTCTTTGGTGTTGGTTGTGATCTCTCCTCCTTCACTCATGATTTTGTTGATTTGGGTCATTTCTCTTTTCTTTTGGATACGTCTGGCCAGGGGTTTATCAATCTTGTCAATTCTTTCACAGAACCAGCTCCTAGTTTCGTTGATCTGTTCTACTGTTCTTTTGGTTTCTATTTCATTGATTTCTGCTCTGATCTTTATTATTTCTCTTCTCCTGCTGCGCTTAGGCTTTCTTTGCTGTTTTTTCTCTAGCTCCTTTAGGTATAGGGTTAAGTTGTATGTTTGAGACCTTTCTTGTTTCTTGAGAAAGGCTTATATTGCTACATACTTTCCTCTCAGGACTACCTTTGCTGCATCCCAAAGATTTTGAATAGTTGTGTTTTCATTTTCATTGGTTTCCATGAATTTTTAAATTCTTCTTTAATTTTCTGGTTGACCCATTCATTCTTTAGTAGGATGCTCTTTAGCCTCCATGTATTTGAGTTCTTTCTGACTTTCCTCTTGTGATTGAGTTCCAGTTTCAAAGCATTGTGGTCTGAAAATATGCAGGGAATAATCCCAGTGTTTTTGGTACCAGTTGAGACCTGATTTGTGACCTAGGATGTGATCAATTCTGGAGAATGTTCCATGGGCACTAGAGAAGAATGTGTATTCCGTTGCTTTGGGATGGAATGTTCTGAATATGTCTGTGAAGTCCATTTGGTCCAGTGTGTCATTTAAAGTCTTTATTTCCTTGTTGATCTTTTGCTTAGATGATCTGTCCACTTCAGTCAAGGGGATGTTAAAGTCCCCCACTATTATTGTGTTGTTGTCAATGTGTTTCCTTGCTTTTGTTATTAATTGCCTTATATAATTGGCTGCTCCCATATTAGGGGCATAGATATTTACAATTGTTAGATCTTCTTGTTGGATAGACCCTTTAAGTAGGATATAGTGTCCTTCCTCATCTCTTATTACAGTCTTTGGTTTAAAGTCTAATTTGTCTGATATAAGGATTGCCATCCCAGCTTTCTTTTGGTGTCCTTTAGCATGGTAAATGGTTTTCCACCCCTTCACTTTCAATGTGGGGGTGTCTTTGGGTCTAAAATGAGTCTCTTGCCGACAGCATATCGATGGGTCTTGTTTTTTTTTATCCAATCTGATAGCCTGTGTCTTTTGATTGGGGCATTTAGCCCATTTACATTCAGGTTAACTATTGAAAGACATGAATTTAGTGCCGTTGCATTGCCTCTAAGGTGACTGTTACTGTATATTGTCTGTATTCCTTTCTGGTCTATGCTGCTTTTAGGCTCTCTCTTTGCTTAGAGGACTCCTTTCAATATTTCTTGTATGGTTGGTTTTGTGTTTACAAATTCCTTTAGCTTTTGTTTGTCCTGGATGCTTTTTATCTCTCCTTCTATTTTCAATGACAGCCTAGCTGGATATAGTATTCTTGGCTGCCTATGTTTCTTGTTCAGTGCTCTGAATATATCATGCCAGTCCTTTCTGGCCTGCCAGGTCTCTGTGGATAGGTCTGTTGCCAATCTAATGTTTCTACCATTATAGGTTACATATCTCTTCTCCCGAACTGCATTCAGGATTTCCTCTTTGTCTCTGAGACTCATACGTTTTACTATTACATGTCGGAGTGTTGACCTCTTTTTATTAATTTTGAGAGGGGTTCTCTGTACCTCCTGGATTTTGATGTCTGTTTCTTTCCCCACATTAGGGAAGTTCTCTGCTATAATTTGCTCCAATATACCTTCTGCCCCTCTCTCTCTTCTTCTTCTGGGATCCCAATTATTCTAGTGTTGTTTCGTCTTATCGTATCTCTTATCTCTCGAATTCTGCCCTCGTGATCCAGTAGTTCTTTCTCTCTCTTTTTCTCAGCTTCTTTATTTTCCATCATTTGGTCTTCTGTATCACTGATTCTCTCTTCTGCCTCATTTATCCTAGTAGTTAGTGCCCCCATTTTTGATTGCCCCTCATTAATAGCCTTTTTGATTTCGACTTGGTTAGATTTTAGTTCTTTTATTTCTCCAGAAAGCGTTTCTCTAATAACTTCCATGCTTTTTTCAAGCCCCGCTAGTATCTTTAAGGTCATGATTCTGAACTCTAGGTCCGACATCACACTAATGTCCGTATTGAGTAGGTCCCTGGGAGACGGTACTACCTCTTGTTTTTTTGTTCAGGTGTCTTTTTTTTTCATCTTGTCATTTTGTCCAGAGGAGAATAGATGAATGAGAGAACAAAATGCTAACAGGTTAACAACGTCCCCAGAAAATATACTCTAATCAAATCAGAAAAGACCTGAAACCAGGAGAAAAGAAAGGGAAAGAAAGAAAAAAAGAAAGAGAAAAGAAAAAGAAAAAGATAAAAACAAACAAAACAAAAAATAAAACAATATGATCAAATATGATCAGGCTGGTGCATAGATCAGTGCCACACACTAGATTTTGGGTGTATTTTGGTCTGTTAGAAGAAAGTGCCTCCTAAAATTTTAAAGAAGGAAGGACTTAAATATGTACAAAATAAGGATTGATACGATGAAGGGATGGAATATTACTGTAAAGATGAAAATTATAAAAAATTTTAAAAAAGGAATTGATAAGAAGATGTTTGAAAAAAGAAAGAAGAGAATTAAAAAAAAAGGAAGGAAATAAAGAAATAAAAGGGAATGTGATCAGGCAGGAGACTAGAAGAAAACCATACACTCGAGTTTTAGGGTATATTTTGATCTGTTAGAAGAAACTGTATCTCAAAATTTTAAAGAGAGAACAACTTATATATATATATGCCAAAAATAAGGGTAACTACTATGAAGGGATAGAATATGACTCTAAAAATGAAAAATAAAAATGTTTTTTAAAAAAAGGGATTGATAAGATGTTGGTTGAAAAAGGGAAAAAGAAAAATTCAAAAAAAAACAGTTAAAAAAATTATCTTTGAAAGACTAACGAATCATGGTAAAAAAGCCATGAATTCTATGTGCAGTATTTCCCTAGCGCTGGAGTTCTGCTGTTCTCATTGATCGGTAAACTTGGTCTTGGCTGGCTGTTTGTGCTGATCTTCTGGGGGAGGGGCCTGTTGCTGTGGTTCCCAAAAGTCTTTGCCGGAGGCGGAATTGCCCCGCCCTTGCTCTGTCCAGGCTAAGCAAGCTGCTTGGGTTTGCTCTCAGGAGATTTGGTTCCCTGCAAGCTCTGGTACAGCTTTGGAGGACGACAGTGAAAATGGAGGCCTCCCAATCTCTGCCCCGGAGGAACCAAGAACTCACAGCCCCGCTTCTCAGTGCACCCCCAGAGAAAAGCAGTCAGCCACTCCCGTCTCCCCGGTCTCCGACCGCACTCTGTGCTCACCCGGCCTGTGACCAAACATTTCTGTCTCTGGCACCCGACCCCGTGTGGAGTCTCCAAACCTGGCAGATCCCTGCAGTGCGCTCCTGCACCCCTCCTCCCGGGGGACGAAGGTGAGTATCCTCAGATCTGCCGCTTGTTGTGTCCCTGCTGGAGGAGCAGTGGCCCGATTGTCACCGATCACAGTTTATGGCAACCCCGAGCTGAGAGCCCGTGCCTCGGCTCCGTCTCTGCAGCCAGCTTCCCCACTCTGATACCTGGGAGCTCTGCCCGTCTACTAACCAGTCTGCCTGTGACCCCAAGGATCCTGAGACCACACTGTCCCGCGAGGGTTCCACCTCCCACTTAGCCACTGGAGCGATGTCCCTCAGCGGAGCCGACTTCCAAAAGTTCCAATTTTGTGCTCCGCGGCTCTATCACTTGTTAGAAGTGGCCAATGGAGGCCCCCTCCCCCGCCATCTATCCTCCCAAATATCGCCTTGGATTCACTTCTCCGCACGTCCTACCTTCCAGAAAGCGGTCGCTTTTCTGTTCAGAGAGTTGTTGCTATTCTTTTCTTCGATCTCCTGTTGAGTTCGTAGGTGTTCAGAATGGTTTGATCCCTATCCAGCTGAATTCCTGAGACCAGATGAAATCCAGGTCTCCTACTCCTCTGCCATCTTGCTCCACGCCTGGACAACCCCTTTTTAACTCTTTTATCTCTGTGTTAAATGTCACTGATGTCTTCTTTTCTCAAGCCCAGTGAGTATCCTTATGATTGTTGCTTTAAATTCTCCATTGGGCATGTTACTTGTATGTGTTTCACTTAGATCTCTGGCCATGGCCTTATCTTGTTCTTTCATTTGGGACAAATTTCTCTGTCTTCAGATTTTGCCTAAGTCTCTGCTTTCTTCTATGTGTTAGAAAAACCAGTTATGTCTCCTGCTTCTGAAAATAATGGTCTTATGAAGAAGTCATCTAATGCCCAGAGCCTGGTGCTTCTGGGTGTGTCTCTGGTGTGTGCTGTGTGTGCTTTGCTGTTGTGTTTTATCCTTCAGGCCAGTTGTCTTTAGAGGCTCTTCTCACTTGCTGGGCAATGTTTTGTCACTGGCCTGAATGTGGCAAGTTGAACTAGGTGTGCTCTGGTCTGCTTGTGAAATGAGACCTGACATCACTTTCATCAGAACCGAGGCCCTGCAGAACTTTCTGGTCCAGAGACATGGTGTGGGCAAGGGTTTGTTCTGGTCTTCTGTGGGAGGGGCCCACCATGCTGGAACTGACACAAGCTTGGCTGAAAAGGGCAGTTCCAGCAAAGTGCAGGAAGGTGGGTCCTGGTGTATGCAAGTTAGGCAGCTAGTGTTGGCACTGTGCTACTTCATGCAGGTGGCGGGGAAGGGAAATGGTACAGGCCATCTCATTTGTTCCTGGAGATGTGTCTCAGTGAATGCTCCCTCTCAGGGATGTACTCCAAGAGGAGCAAATAATCTCACCACTGTGTGTCCCAGGCACTCTTCAGATCATTGTTTCTGTGCTTTCTGGCTCCCTCCCCTCCACAGCACCTGCAATCTGTTTCTCCTTTATACTATGTCTCCACACTTTCAACCTTCTTTGACGTGGTCTCTTCTCTCCCTTTAGTTGTAGAGTTTGTTCTGTCAGTCTTCAGGTCAACTTCTGGAGGATATAGGATGATTTGATAGTTACCTAGTTGTGTTGGTGGGAGGAGGCAAGCCTAGGGTCCTCCTATTCCACCACCATCTTCCTCTCCTCCAAGATACTTCTGACTGAATGAGCTAACACATTAACTTTACAAACTGTGATAAGTGAACCCCATTAATACATTCAACATGCAAGTTTTTTTCCCTCTATCTCCTATCCTTAGCATTGATTGACACATATTCTCTAGTTTCTGCTGACATAAAATAGAGAAGTTTTGCAATTATTTTGGTGTATGAGATATTTCCTCCTGTGTCAGACTTGTACTGGCCCATACTAAGATACATCCCACTGCTACATACCGAGACCCAACCCATGATATGGGTCTGGTGACAATGAGAGATTGTTAGAGTAGGTCTTGAGAGGACTTGGCACTCCTTCCAAGTCAACTGTCTTAGGCAAGGTCACCAAAGTGTCTTCAAAAAAGGTAAAGAACTCTTTTCAGACACCAGTTGGCAGGTCTCTTCCATATGCAAAGAAATTTCTGAGTAACTTAAGGGTTCAAGATTTTCTAGTTTTATATGTGTCTAACCAGATATTCCAACTCTAAGCCTCAGGGTCCCACTCCTTCCTAAACAGTGCTCTATTTTTATATGAGAGACTGATGTGGCTGTGAAGTTAACTTTCTTTTTTTTTATTTTACAACCTATGCAATTAAGTTCTTGTCTGATTTTCCCTGAGGTCAGCCTGAAGTCTACAAGGAAAAAAAAGGAGGTCCATTAGGACCACCATAGAAACTCTGGTTCTGTGTTTATGACTAATTTAGTTGAGAATTTTAAGAATTAAGTTAATCATTTATTTCCTTCCTTCCTTCCTTCCTTCCTTCCTTCCTTCCTTCCTTCCTTCCTTCCTTCCTTCCTTCCTCTGGAAGCTTTCCCATGTTCTCTAATAAGATACATTTACCCTATTGGTTAAATGCAACGACTTTATATGCCAGGGTACTTGCTTTTGTTGGTGTTTCAAAACACACAAAATACAGATGATAACTTTATCAATTAGGATGCTACCACATGCCATAGATTATAAATATGATGGCTTTAAAACATCTCCACCATTTCTTTGACACTCTTGCTAAAGACAGGTGGAATCCAGGTCTCAATATATGTACCTTTTTTTTAAATCTTGACTGGGCTGAATGACTTATTTGTAACAAATAGAATGCTGCACAAGTGGTCCTTGCATGACTTCAGGGTTAGGCCAGAAAAAGTCATGCAGCTTATGCCTGGCCGTCTTGGTCATCAGTTAATTTTATTATTTTTTTTAGTGTGTCTCAGTAGACAGTGAGCTAAAGACTATTTTCATGTGGAAATGGGTATATTTTCTTCTTTTATCAGGCTTTTTGGGTAGGAAGTTGAATCCAAGGAATTGAGTTGGGTTTGGGTTTTGTTGTTGTTATTATACCACGTGTACTGTGGACTTCAAAGTCCTCTTGAGGTAAGGTGCTATTTTTCTGTGCTTAAGGTATGAGTGGGAGCACCAGAGGGATTTGTTCAGTAATTGTGCTTTATCCTTGGCTTTCAGTCATCCCTGCACATCCATACTATAGAAGAGATGTCTCTCCATGCTCTTGTCCTTTCCTCAGCAGTAGGTTATTGTAGCATATTCTCAAGATGGAAGTGAGGAGTTCTCTGTTGTTCTATCCCAGCCTCAGTTTTGGGCTAGTCCTGTATATGTGGGCTTCTGAAGGTGGAACTTTTTAGTATATTTGCCTCTCCTCACCATGGCATCCAATTGTGCCTTGTATCTTTGGTTGGTCTTGGGTGAGCATATCCCGCCCTGGTGGAACATAAAGCTTTTTCTTTGTAGGAGGGAAAGGTACCGGGTAGAGGCATGATGGGTACCGTTCCCTTAGCAGTTGCCAGTCAGATCACCTTCTTCAGCTTTGTATCACCAAAGGGGACTTTTTCAAGTCTCCTGCCCTACACCCAGTCTTTCTTGTGAGCACCAGGTAGAGGTTTAAGGAAAAGAGCTGGTAAGTGTACATAAATTCCTCTGTGTCTGGAGTTTTCATCCCCTACTTTTCTGAACTAACTCAAGCTTACACTTGTCCTTTACTGTGACAGTTTCTCACATTTACTTTGTTGTTGATGACTTTTTGACACTTTTGAGGAATACTTTACATGTGTTTTTAGAATGTCCCCCAGGTGGGATTTATTTGATGCTTTTCCATGATTTCACCAGAGTTACACAATTTTAGAAGAAAAAATATAGAGGTAACATGTCATGTTTTTATTATATCATATCCAGGATACCTGCTGTTAACATGACTTATCATTATTAATGTTAACTTGATCACATGGCTGAGGTACTGTATGCCATATTTATATACTGTAAAGATCTCCTCTCCCTCTTTCTATCATATTTTTGCGGCAGGATGTAATGACTATGCACAGCCCACATTTAAGGAATAGAGAGTTATGTTCCACCTCTCAGAGGGCAGCATATCTCCATAAATCATTTGAAATTCTTCTGCATGAGAGATTTGTTCATTCTTCCCTGTTGGTTTATTCAATCATATATGAGTATCAATATTGGATATTTGTGTAAGTATATGGATATTTATTTTAAACTTTGGGTTAAAAATCTAGTATTTAATATTTATTTTGTTACTCAAAGTGTTCTAGCTATGGCTATTGGAGACTCTTTCAGTTGGCTTCTGTATTTCTTTAATATATGCCCATCATCTGTGTGTGTGCGTGTGTGTTTCAACTTTCTGTAACTTCAAGCTTATCTTGTATACCCTACCCTACTTTCAGATTAGCCATTTCTCCAAAGAGTTCTGGGTGCTTGCATGGGAACATGGTATTAGAAACCAAGATCTGAGTGCTAGGTGAGATTGTCGCTACTGGGATATTGTTCCTTATAGTCTGTCTCAGTTGATAGACCAAAGAAATATATATATGTATGCTAATAAATGTATATATACTTGTTTATTAATACTTATTTGTACAAAAAATTATTTGTAACCACTTGCGTCTTTATTAAAGTGACCATGAATTCATCCTTATGTCTCCGAGTCTAATCCATTATCACATGGATCACATAGTCTCTTCCTCTACTTGTCGCTAACTACCCAGTCCAACAGTAAGAAATCTGGCTCCCACCATTTGCCGTACATAATCATAAGTGTTTAATTCAGTACACATTTACAGCATTATTATAATTGTTAGCCTGCGCTTGTGTGGGGAAAAAATTTATCAACTAAAGTGTTATTCTTATGCATATTTCCTTTTGCCTTTAGTCTTATAGATTGCACATATTTCCAAAATAACTCAGATCAGCATCCTTCTCTCCACCTCCTTCAGTAAGGTGATTTCATATATTTTTAATACAGTTACATTGTTGTGTCACATTCTGCATTCTAGCATTAGATTTTCTAACCTTGTAAATAGGTATTAAAATTTTCCATATTGAATTCAGTCTTTTTGCTGTAAAGTACTATGAGTTTTGATAAACATTTTTGTGTATCCATCACTACAGATCTTACAAAATATTTGAACATTCTAAAAAATCCTCCGTGCTTCCTCTATTTAAATTTCCTCCACCCCCTAAAATAACTAATTTCTCACCATTTAATATGATGTTAACTGTAGGGGATTGGGGGGGTAGATTTTTTTTAACAAAATGGGAATGTTCCCCTCTATTTCTAGTTTGCTTAGAGTTTTTATCATGAATTACTATTGTAATTTGCCAAATACTTTTCAGCATCAACTGATGTAATCATATGCTTTCTTTTTTCTTTTTTACCCTATTGATATAGTGGATTGAATTGATGATTTTTGAATGTTGAACCAGTCCTACCTACCTGGAATAGATTCTCTTTATTCATGGCATAGTATTTTCCTACATAGTTGGATTCAATTTTCTGATCTTTTGTTGAGAATTTTGCATTTATGTGCATGAGATTTTGATCTGTACTTTTCCTTTTTGTAATATCTTTATCTGATTAGGTATCAGGTAATGCTGACCTTATATTATGAGTTGGGAAGTGTTCCCTCTTCTTTTATTTTTTGGAAAAAATATTTCTTTGTAAATATTTGGTGGAATTTACTAGAGAAAACATCGGGGTTGGATGCTTTCTTCTTTGAAGATGTATTCATTTTTTATTCAATTTCTTTAGTAGACATAGGCCTGCTCATATCACTTTCTCCTTGTGTAAGTTTTGGTAGCTTGTATGTTTAAAGAATTGGCCCATTTCATTTAAGTTATCAAATGTGTGGGCATAGAGTTGTTTGTTGTATTCCTTTATTATAATTTTATGTCCATGGGGCCAGTAATAGTCCCTCTTTCATTTTGTTATTGGTGATTTGTGCCTGGTTTTTGTTGTTATCAAACTGGCTAGAGGATTATCAATTATATTTATATTTTTAAAGAACCTATTTTGGTTTTATTGATTTTCTTTATTTTTTAAACTTTTTATAGTTTCTGCATTTTTTATTGATTTATTCTCTATTTTTTATTTATTTTCTTCTTGCTTTAGGCTTGAATTGCTCTTCCTTCACTAGTCCTAAAATGTAAGTTTAGATTACTGATTTTAGATCTTTCTTCTTTTCTAAAATATGTATTTAGTGGTATAAACTCCCCTTTAAGCACTACATTCACAACATCCTACAACTTTTGATATGTTACATTTATATTTGTTTAAATTTAAAACATTTAAATATTTTTCTTCCTCATAGTGACTTTCACTTTGATCCAAAGGTTATTTAGAACTGTGTTGCTTAATCTCTAAATATTTGGGTATTTTTCAACTGACTTTCTGTTACTAATTTCTAGTTTAATTGCATTATGGTCTGAGAACATACTTTGCATGATTTTATCATCTTAAATTTGTTAAATTATGTTTTTGGCCCCAAATGAGATCTTTATTCCATATTCAATCCAATTCCATATGAGCTTGAGAAGAAAGGGTATTCTGCTGTTGTTGAAAGGCGTATTTTATAAATGTCAATTAGGTCAAATTGATTGATAATGTTATTCAGGTCAACTATGTCCTTACTGATTTACTGCCAGCTTGATCTATCATTTATTTAAAAGAGGATTGCTGAACACTCAAACTATAGTAGCAGATTTGTCTTTTCCCCCCTTTAGTTCTGTCAGTTTTTGGCTCACATATTATGACACTCTGTTGTTAGGGACATACATGTTAAAGATTGTTACGTTACTTCCTTGGAAGATTTTCCCTTTTATCATAATGTAATTCCCCTTTTTAAAGCATGTAATTTTTTCTTGTTCTGAAATCTGCTTTGTTGAAAATTAATATAGCTACTTTGGCTTTCTTAAGATCTTTTGGTTAATGTTAACATGGTATATCTTTTTCTGTTTCTTTATATTTAACCTATCCGATACTTTATATTTAAAATGCATTTGTTGGGCGCCTGGGTGGCTCAGTTCGTTAAGCAACTGCCTTGGGCTCAGGTCATGATCCTGGAGTCCCGGGATCGAGTCCCACATCGGGCTCCCTGCTCAGCGGGGAGTCTGCTTCTCCCTCTGACCCTCTTCCCTCTCGTGCTCTCTATCTCTCATTCTCTTTCTCTCAAATAAATAAATAAAATCTTTAAAAAAGTAAAATAAAATAAAATGCATTTGCTAGATGACCTACTTCTGGATCAGGGTTTCATATGTAGCAGAGCAGTTCCCTCACTGTGATCTATTGAAAAGTCAGCCCTAGACACAAGGGTTTGTAAAACAAATTTTTTTTAAACTTAAAAAACGTATAGTTAGGTCTTGTTTTTTATTTCTTTTTTATCTACCTGCCAATCTCTGCCTTTTAATAGGTGTATTTAGACCACTCACATTTAAAGTGATTATTAATATAGTCGGATTACTATCAACCACGTTTGTGACTTGGTAGTCAAGTATTTGTAGTATTTGTATGTAGTATTTGTTCTTTGCTTTCTTGTTTTGTTTTTTTACCTCCCTTTCTATCTTCTCTGATTCTAACTGAGCATTTTATATTATTATATTTTATCTCCTCTTTTAATATATCCATTATACTTCTTTTAAAACATTTAATGGTTGTTCTAGAATTTTCAATATACATTTATACCTAGTCCATGCACTTTCAGTAACACTATTACTACACTATACCCACATGTAGTGCAGATATCTTATGATATAGTGTTATAGTATTTCTAATCCCTTCCTTAGAACATTCCTGTTGTTAATTTCACTTATCCTTATGCTATAATCACCCCAACATTCTTATTATTATTTTAAACATTTTTAAATCAATTAAGAAAAAAATATTTTACCTTATGTTATTTCTTATTTGATGTTCTCCTTTCTTTATGTAGATCTGTTTTGCACATATACCATTTTCCTTCTCCCAAAGAACTTCTTTTAACATTTCTTACAGAATAAGTCTGCTAGTAATGAATTCCTACTGTTTTTATTTGTCTGAGAAAGTCTTTATTTCTTTTACAGTTTTAAGGGATAATTTTTGCTGGTGCAAAATTCTAGATTTTTTTCTTTCAAAACTTAAGTGTTTTCCTTCATTCTCTTCTTATTTCCATGAATTCTGATGAAAATTTCACTTTAATTCTTATTCTTGTTTTTTTATAGGTAAGGTGTTCTTTTTTATGACTATTTTCAATATATTTTTCTTTGTTTTTCTGCAGTTTTATTACAGTATATGTAGGGATCTTTTTGTTGTTTACCTTGCTTGCTAATTTCTGAGCTTCCTGGCTCTGTGATTTTGTTTCTATTATTAACTCTTTGAATGCTATTAGCCATCATTTCTTTTTGTCAAATATTTCTTTTCCATTGTTTTGTTAATTTATCCTTTTGTTTTTTTGTTGATGATGACAATGATCTTAGAGTGAGAGCAAAGTTATTTTTAGCTTTCCATAGTCCACATGGAATGAGGATCATTCATCTTGTTCTTTTGAAATGGGGGAAGCCTGTTACCAAATAAAATTCTTAATTAACTCTAAGCCAACTATTATGGAGGGTTCACATACAGGTGTTCCTATCAACACTCCAGATTAACCCCCAGGTCATAGCCAGCAATAATTACCATTCATCTGAAAGACCCATCTAGAGTAGAGATTAGCAAACCATGGCCCTGTTTTCTAAGCTATCTTATTAGAATAAATAAAGACATCCATTCATATTGTCTATAACTACTTTTGTACTAAAATGGCAGAATTGGGTAGTTGTAGTAGAACCTATATGATCCAAAAAACCTAAAATATTTACTATTTTTCCCTTTGGGGAAAACATTTGTCAATCTCTGGTCTAAGACCTTAAGCCTAGTTGAGCTTTCAGATTACTGCAGCCCAGTTGACATCTGACTGGAAATGGATGACACCCTATATGCAAGAGTCAACCAAATGAGCCTTTCCCAAATTCCTGACCCACAAAATCATAACATAAAATTGTTGTTTTATACAATTAAGTTCTGGGATAATTTATTACATGGCCGTGGAAACAAGAATAGTTGGCAGCTTGTTTCTGATTGTGTTCAAGGTCCAGACTACAACCACATTAATCTCAGAATCTTCTGTGAGGGCCTGTTTTGTAGAACCAAATAAATACATATAAGGGTTCAGTCAAGGAAATAGATACACATCAGTTATTTTAACAGCGAGAGTGCTATGTAAGGAATTGGTTAAATAGACATTAAAAGACTGGAAAGGCAAGAGGGGAACTCAGAAGTGACACAGAGATACTAACATCCAGAAGCAGCCAGCACTCTTAGGAAATAGAAACAAAAGGATGACACTGTGATGTTTAGAACCTCAAAGTATAGAGGAGAGAATTTGTAGAGTTTGCAGATAGACCTCAGAAATGTGGTGCTGATTGTGGTACTCAGGAGCAAGAAGAGCCTCTGTGCAACTAAGAACCAGCCGTCTGAGCCCTCTGTGTAAGTAAGAACCAGCCCTCTGAGCCCTCTGTGCAACTAAGAACAAGACCTCTGTGCATGGCCCAATTTGAATTGGTGCTTCAGAAACCCAGTGGTGGGACCATGGAGAGCTGGAACTTAGAATGAAAAGCAGGCACTGGTCAGCTGGTGCTACATTTCAGAAAGAACTCCGTGAAACTTGTTCTGAAACTATGAGGGGAAAATGGAAACTAGGAGGAACAGGTCCTGCTGGTATGAAGGAACAGTTGCTAGGGAGATGCTGACAGGAGTAGAAATCAGAAGAGGAAGGAATAAGTCCTTTTATCTTTGTGGTATCCCTTTTGCACCATTTATTGGCAGAACCTAATAAAGAACCACTTGGTAAAACATATATGCTTCACAAAGAACCCCCTATAAGAGTGGTGTGGAGCTTAGATAATAAAGCTTAATAATTATCAGACACTTATTATAGGACATCTAGCTCATTCTCCATTCAAAATATCCCCCAGACAGTTCTGTAAATAAGCAGGTAACATCATCTGAGCTACTGTGTGACATTCACCATATTTCTTCCTCTCTTGTTCTAGCTCTTTATAGGCATGTGTATTTGAAAATAAGAGATGGTGGCTTCCCCAGTGCTTTTGTTACTGGGGCTGCTTCTGGGCACTAGAGTTACTTCTTACTAAAAGTTCCCATGGAACTTCAAGTGTGCTAATACTACACAGTGCTAATACCATTCAGCTGTGATAGAGATAATTCCCATCCACTCTACTGTCATAGTTTAATACCACTAGACTAATAACGTTTGTATTAGTTAGGACTCATGGATTCAAGCACAGAACATTCTTGCTAACTTAGGCAAAGAGGAATGTTTTGGAAGGATATCCCAGAAACTGGAACATCTCTTGGATCTGGGTAGTTGGAATTTATATTCTCTTCAGAGGACTATGTAGGGATGAGTGAATTTAAAATAGTTTTCAGCCTTTATGTCACACAAATAAGATTCAAATTTAAGGTAGGGGATTTGATTTAGGTTGTTTAGGTGCCCACATTCTGCTATGGAGAACAGAACACTTTGAATGACAGCATACTAAGATAATATGCAATTGAGGAGGGTTAGTTTACTTAAGTAAAATCAGAATATTCTGTTGAGACATAAGGGAAATAGATTCTTATCTGACAAAAAGAGCTAACTAACTTACCACCTCCTGTAAAACACTTTATGATGATTACCCAATGGGAAATAAATGTATGCTTCTCATACTTGTAAATCACTTCTTCTGATATTCTGTTGTAAGTCCTTTGGCCTAGGACTCAGTCCTTCTCTCAGATAGATCCAGTGTGCTCAATATAATATTATCTGTACCCATACCTTTTGTACTTGTACAACTCAGGTCCTATCTCTTCTAATTGCCCACCCCAAATTCTGCCTTCATCCCATTTAATGTGGGCTAATACTTTACTATAGAAGTTTTGCTTCTTTTTTTGATTATTGTTTGTGAATTTAAAAGTCTAACAACATAGTCAAAGACTTATTTTAAACACACTCTAAAGAGCATACTAGAAAATAACACTGAAAATTTTCACATGAATTGAGACTGCCAGTCATGGTCCAAAATTCCTTTAGAATCAGCATCACGAGTTTTGCTAACATGCAAAAATACAAAGAAGTTTAGTATGTTAATGATACCTGAATGATGATGAAAATGTGTGTGAAACATTAGGGTTATTAGTTATTTCATAAAGTAACAAGAATGGTATAGGTTCTGTGACTTTGACATATGTTATGCCACTGATTGCTAGAGGAGATTTTCCCAAGTATGAGTGACTAGACAGGCATGCTCTTTCCCTTTTACTTTTTGTAGGATTCAACCTGAAGCTACGTGATTATCCAATAGCATCTAAATTTCTAATTAAACACTTTCTTTCCTGAAAACTTAACATCTTTGATTAAAAAATTTTTCATCTATTTCATTTTAATCCATATATATGTATTAAGTGTTCATAATATGTCAGGTTCTGTGATGGACACTAGGAAAAATTATGCATAAAACAGATACATTCTCTGCCCTTTTAGAGTTCAGAGATAGTGAAAGAAAAAAGTATTAAATAATTTTAGTCTACTGGATCCTAGGATTGCCATATTTAGAAAATAAAAATACAGGACACAGTTACATTTTAGTTGCAGATAAAAATTAATACGTATGTCCTTTGCAATATATGTGATATCTTATGTTTAAATACTGCTATTTATTAGAAATTCAAATTTTACGGTGCATTTTGTATTTTATCTGGCCACTGTAGATGGGCGGTACAACAAATATATTTGGAAGGATGTTTTTACTTTTCTAACAAGGATTATCCCTAGATCTTAATGTCCCAATTAAAATAATAATGAGCCAGTCTGGAGAAAAGATATACAGTGCATCTGCATGGGACTTTTTCTCCAAGTTCATGTTGAGATAAATAACTCAATGTCACAAAGCAAAAGGATTATTTTTACTTTAGGAGAAAAAACCCATTTCCTGAGTAGGACATAATATTCTGCCTCAGGAAATTCTGTGTGGTACAGGTAGCGTTGCCATCTGTGAATATTGCTGCACCTAATCGTAAGACCACTGCTCTCAGCAGAAGAGCAAACAGTCTGAGGTGAATCGTGAGAGTACCACATAAACCTAACTTCTCAACCAATATGGAAAAGCCTGAATGTGAGACATTGGAAAACTGGGATATAAACTATGAGAAATGCAGTCTGGCAGAAAGATGAAGGTCAAGGGGGAACAAGAGTAACAGTCCCAGTTCTATTACTAGAAAGTGCTTATCCATTTTGTAGTCTGTGTGGTATCGGTTGCTACATCTTGCACATGGTAGGCTGTTGAAAATTGCTGACTCTTAATTTGGGCATCTCTGTGTTTCTATGTCCATTTCTTCATCTATTGAATACCCAAAGTGTATTAAGATTTACAGCTAAGATAACTAATCAGTAACTAGATTGTAGGCCTAATACTATAGTCTATGGTAACTGCCTATTTTTATTTGAATATCTTTAATAATGATTATCTCAGACATTTCTTTACTGCTTAATAAGTGTCTGGTTCCAATTTAAATCCCTACCTGAATGCATTATTTTCATCTTTACCAAACTTTTAAGAGATAGAAACCTTATTATCTCCATTTTATAGATTAAAGAATTGAGGCTCAGAATATTTATTTGTCTGAAGTTCAGTGGCTAACAAATGATGGATATGGGATAAAAACCAAGGCAGTCTAATTCCCGAACATGTACTTTGATCATTAAGGAATTCAGTCTCCAAGTGATAATAGCTATGTTTTTTGGTTCACTAAGTACTTTATATGCATTATCTTATTTAATCCCCATACAAACTCTATGAGGACGCTAGCTTAAGGAGATCTTGTAACTTGTCCAGGGTCACAGAGTAAGGAAGTAGCAGAGTCAGGATTCAGTCCTAAGTCTTTCTAATTCCTACATTATTCTCATATTGACTACTAAATGCTGACTATTTTATCATATATAGGAGGAAGTTGCAATTCCTGGAAATTAAGAAGCTGACCTAAATTCACACATATAGTTAGTAACAAAGAATAAAACCAATAAATAGGATGAATAAATAAATGTCTCGACTTCTGGTCCAACAAACTTTTGATTATTCCTCTGCCAGCTTTCTCATTTTATTTTTTTCACTTCCTATTCATTAGTTATTTAGAATATTTCTCTCATCCACTCTGCTGATCAAGCTTAGAAATGCTGACTTCCTCATATAAATTATAGTTGCTACCATAGTCATCTATCCAGTAGACAGTGGCCTCTAGCACCTCTGCCTGATCTTGTCAGTTCACAAAATTATAGACTGATAAATTTCTTAAAGGGTCAAATATATTTAAAAATATATAGAATATAAACATATCCAAAAATCATAATTTTAAATAAATTATCTGTCACCTGTAATAAAATTTGGATTTGTGGCAGCTCTCAGAAATTAGATATAGATGCCAGACATCTTTAAATTTCATTTATAATTTTGGTTCTGTCATTGGCAAATTTATTTAAATGAGCATTTCCTAAATTATGTTCTGTATCATATTAGTTATTCTGCTTAAAAAAGGAGTTCAGGGCCAAATGCACTTGGGAAATACAACATGATATAGCCATTTATATATTTATAGCTTTAATGTAATTTTTATCAAAATCACAGGCAGGATTTTTGTAGATGTAGACAAGAATATTCTAAAATTAATATGGAAATCCATCGGGATCTAGAATAGCTGGAACAGTTTTGAATTAGAAGAATAAAGTAGGAGGAATCATTCTAGCTTATAGCAATAGTAGTCAAAAATAAATGGAATCAAATAGAAGAACCAGAAACAGATCCATGTAAATATGCCCAACTGATTTTTTTGTTTTTTGTTTTATGTAACATATTTATTGAGATAATTTTAAAATGAAAAAAACCTGTTTTTTAGGATATTCACATAGTTATATAAGCATCACCACTATGTATTTTTAGAACAAACATTTTCATCACCCCTAAAAGACACTTTGTATCCATTAGAAATCACTCCCTATTTTCTCCTCAATCCCTGAAAATCCTAATCAATTTTTTGTCTCCATATACTTATTCTAGACATTTCATGTAAATTCAAATCAACAAAGATGTGCTATTTTGGGACTGGCTTCTTTCACTTAGCATTATGTTTTCAAGGTTTGTCCATCTTATAGCATGTACCATTACTTCACTCCTTTTACTGCTAAAAACATAACTTGTATGAATATCCATATTTATTCATTCATCTTTTAGGTTTGTTTCTACTTCTTGGCATTCTGGTTCTGATGTTCCTGCTTCCCTTTTTTCTTTTCTTTTCTTATTTTTAGTTATTATGAGTAAGGCTGCTGTGAATATTTGTGTACACATTTTTATGTGAACATACGTGTTCATTTCTCTTGGACATATACCCAAAAGTGGAATTGCTAGGTCATATATGCTTATTATTTTGAACTATATAAACTGTTTTCCAAAGTGGCTCCATTATTTTACAATTCTACCACAAATGAATGAAGATCCCAGTTTCTCCATATCCTTATCAACACTTGCTGTTATCTGTCCCTTTCATTTTAAACATTTTAGTATGTGTGAAGTAATATCTTGCTGTAGTCCTGATTGGCATTTTTCCAGTGATTCATGAATTTGAGCAATTTCTGTGTGTGTGTGTGTGTGTGTGTGTGTGTGTGTGTGTGTGGTGCCTGCACGTGCCTGTGCGCTTCTTTGTCATTTGTATATATTCTTTGAAGAAATGTGTTTTCAAATCAGTTGCCCAATTTTTTTTAATTGGGTTATTGTTGAGTTGTTAGTGTTCTTTGTATATTTTAGATACAAATCCCTACGAGATGTATGATTTTTAAATATATTCTCCCATTGGTTAACTTTTCACTTCTTGATGGTGTCTTTTGAAGCACAAATTTTCAATGTTGGTAAAAGCCAATTACCTATTTTTTTCTTTGTTTCCTTGTGCTTTTGGAGTCATATCTAAATGCTAATCAAAGATTATAAAGATTTACTCATGTTTTCTTCTAAGATTTTTATACTTTTAATACTTATATTTAAGTTTATGATCTATTTTGAAATAATTTGTATGTATGGTATTAAGTAGGAGTCTAACTTCCTTTTTATTTTTTTAATTTTTTAAACTTTTTTTTAAAAAAGATTTATTTGAGAGAGAGAGTGCAAGCAGGGGGAGGGACAGAGGGGAAGTAGACCGCCTGCTGAGCAGGGACCTCCCCCCACCATGCTATGCAACCTGCAGCTCTCCACTGAGGGCTCATCTCCCTATCAGGAGATCATGAAGTGAGCCAAACCCAAAAGTCGGATGCTTAACCAACTGAGCCACCCAGATGCCTCATCTTTTTTATGATTTTTTTTAATTTCACATATGAATATCCACCAACTGATTTTTTACAGTTGCTGCAGCAATTCAATTGAGGAGGGATAGAGTTTTGAACACATGATTCTGGTGCTGACTAGAGTAATTAGACATCCATAGGCAAAAACTTAACCACAACCTAAACTGTATGCCTTATGTAAAAATTAATTCACAGTAGATCATGGACTTAAATATAAAACACAAAACTAAAAGCATTTAGAAACAATTTTTTAAAAATTTAGAAAGACAAATAACATGATTTCACCTATATGTGGAATTTAAGACACAAAACAGATGAACATAGGGGAAAGGAAGGAAAAATAAAATAAGATGAAAACAGAGAGGAAAACAAACCATTAAGGGACTCTTAACTATAAGAAACAAACTGAGGGTTGCTGAAAGGGAGGTGGGTGGGGGATGCGGTAACTGGGTGATGGGCATTAAGGAGGGCACTTGATGGAATGAGCACTGGCTGTTATATGCAACTGATGATTCACTAAATTCCACCTGTGAAACTAATAATACACTATATGTTAATTAAATTCAATTTAAATAAAATACTTAGAAAAAATAGCAAAGAATTTTTAGGATCTTAAGCTAGGTGGAGTTCTTAGACTTGACAGAAAAATATCAATTAGAGGGAAAAATTGATAAAGTAGATCTTATCAGAATTTAAAATGTTTGTTCTGTGGAAGAACCTATTAAGACAATGAAAGCTATAGAATAGTATTAATATTTGCAAACTACATATCTGAAAGTAGTTGTGCCTAGGGAACACTCAAACTCAACAGTAAAAAAAAAAAATAGATAATGGGTAAAACACATGACAGACATTTCACTGGAGGTTATACAGATGGCAAACACATGAAAAGATGTTTAGCATCATTAGCTAGTAGAAAAATGTAAATTAAAACTACGAGATATCATGATATGACTATCATGGCAAAAATAGAAAATACCGATCATACCAAATGCTGGTGAGGATACAGAAAAACTGAATCATACATTGCTGGTGAGAACGTAAAGTGGTGCAGGCACTCTGGAAAATCATTTGGCAATTTCGTATAAGACAAAATCTGCAACTACCATATGGCCCAGCAATTGCATTTTAGGGCATGTTTATTCCAGAGAAGTGAAGACTTACATTCACATACAGTCCTACTCAGGAATATTCATAACAGCTTATTCATAATAGCCAACAGCTGAAAACAACCCAGATGCCCTTCAGCATGTGGATGCCTAAACAAATCATGGTACAACTAAACCATGGATTCTATTCAGCAAGAAAAAGATTAGAGTGCTGTTATAGCAATAATTTTAATGGATTTCAAGGGAATTATACTGAGTATAAAAAAACAAGAAACTAATCTCAAATGATTGCATACCATATGAATCTTTTTCTATAACATTCATGAAATGACTAAATTATAGAGGAGGATAGGCTATTGTTTGCCAAAGATTAAAGGTGGGGGGTTGGGAGAATAGTGGGTTTGGCTAGAAAAAGGTAGCCTAATGGATCTTTGCAGTGATGAAACTATTCTTTATCTTAACTGTGGTGATGATTACAAAAATTTATATATGACAAAATTACATGGAACTAAACACACACACCCACACAGACACACACTCAAATGAACACGTACAAATCTAGTAAAATCTGAATAAGTTCAGTGGATTGCATCATTGCCACTTTCCTGGTAGTGACATTGTATTATAGTTATTTAAGATGTTACCATTGGGGAAAACCAGATGAAGGGCATATAGGATTACTCACTCTGTATTATTTCCTACCACTGCATGTGAGTCTAGATTTACCTCAAAAAATTAACAAAAAAGAAAACTTCCCAAACTGGAATTTTTGATCTTGAAGTTGATGATTCCAAGGGGAACAAAAGCTGTGTTATTCATGAGTATGATTGAAGAGATGGTAGAGAAAGAATACTTCCATTTCCTCTGAAGAAAGAATAAACCATTTTAATTTTGGTAAGAAGACATGTAAAATACCATTAAAGCAGTCCCATAAAGTCTAATCACTTCAGAGCCACCAGAGTAATATTTCTAAAATGTAATTGAGATCATGTCTTTCCTAAGCTGAAAAGTCCCCAGTGGTTTCCTATTGCGCTTAGAATAAAAATGAATTTCTTTGCTGTGGTTTGCCAGGCCCTACATGACATGACTCCTACATATCCTCTCATCTCATCTTCTTTCCTTTCTTGTATTACTTATCTATTGCTGTGCAACAAGCTACCTCAAATTTAGTAGCTTAAAACAACACATGTTTATTTTCTATAATTTCTAGGAGGTAGGAATCTGGGTATAGTTTTGCTGGGTCCTCTGCTTCAAAGTCTCTCACAAAGCTGCAATCCAGGTGTTAGCCAGTGCTGGGTTGTCATTTAAAAGCTCAGCTGGGGAAATACCTGTTTCCAAGCTTGCTAACATGGCCGTTGGGAAGATTGAGTTCCATAAAGGCCATTGGATTGAAAGCCTCATTCCTTGTTAGGTTGTTGACAAGAAGCTACCCTCAGTTCCTTGCCACAAAAATCTCTCTGGCACGTCTCTTGTTTCATCAAGGCTAGCAAGAGAGGGAGAGAGAATCTGCTAGCAAGACAAAATTCACAGTTTTTTGTAACACAAGTCCAGAAGTGACATTCTCTCAATGGTGCTGTATTCTATTTGTTAGGAGCAAGTTACTTGAGGGAAAGGCATTGCACCAGGCCCTGAATAACAAGAAGTAGGAATCACTGGATGCCATATGACAGCCTGCTTATCACACTGACCTTCCTGCTATTCATTGAATAACTGATCCAAGATAAAGCTGACTTCTCTTTTGGTCGGTCACAATATGGTGAGACTTAACTGTAGGCAAAGCTCAAGTCTATAGATTGTGAGTGGAGGTATATCAGGCTTATGGGTAGCTGGTAAACTAGCTGAGTGTTTAGGTGTGGCCTTAAGATTGTTGAGTTAGGCTGGCCTGAATGGAAATTTAGAAATGTCAATGCAAGTATGACACTTAAACATTGTGGAAGGGAAATCATATTTATTGAATAATTTCTATCACTCAGGCACCATATTTGTGGTTTTTCCAACAACAACAACAAAAATACAATCTTATTTGGAATGTATAATCTTAACCTGTCACATAACAGAATCCAAGGCCCAGAGATATTAAGTAACTCTTAAATTCACACAGTTGAAAAATCATTCAAAACCCAGTTTTTCTGACCTCCTCGTCCCATACTGTCCCTGGGACTTCAGGTAGGTTTGGAATCAGGACTCCTGACTTTAGCCAAGAGTGGACCAGTCTCCTGTTTTACCTAGATTTGCCTACTGAGCTTTTTCCAGGATCCAGTGATGCTCCTTTGCATTCTGCTGCCCCCTAATGTCCATAGCTGTAATTGCATCTAAGCCTACAGCCTGGGGCTGTTTCCAAGGTTGGGAGTGAGGAGTCTGAAAGAACACAAAAATATCAGCCATTTCAAGGAAATAAAGGGTTTGCCTAAAAAAAATAATAAATGTAATATATATATGCATATATATACATACATACACACACACACGCACACATACTTGAAGGCAGAAAGGAAGTAAGTAAAGGAAATCAAAGTTTGTGGAGTCAGGTCAGATGCTCAAATGCTGGTATAGATCAGCTGTCTTTTGTCCAGGCCTTCCTAGAAGAAAATCCATCCAGAACTTCGGGAAGTGCATTCTACATGAACAAATGGGACTCCTCTAGGAATCAGACAGATGTGGATGAAATGACGTTTCCTCTCCTGGCTTTAAAGAATACAGGGAAGCTGGTAGAAGAGCCAGGAATCAACTAAATAATGAGGACTGGGCAGGCCTTTTAAAAGGTTCCTATCCAATATAATTTAATTACAAAACAGTAGCTATAAATATAAAGCATAAATATAAAATTAACCTTTAGATACGTTATTGCTTTGTATTATCTAAACCTATCAAAAAGAATTCCCATCATCCCCATTTTACAGACCAGGAAATTGAGGTTTAGGGCTATTTAGACTTTCTCCTAAAGTCACCCTGTTAAAAGGGTCAGACCCAGATAATACCTCATAGCTCCCACCTCCAGACTCTGTGCTTTTCCTGTTATAGCTTTGTTGTACCTATGTTTCATTTTCAAAGTATCTGTAAACTTCTGATTCTCTCTCCAAGTGGTCTTCTGGATTTTATAGATGCCTTTTGGCTTCAGTGCCTAGTTGCATTTTAGTCTTTAAGCTACAAGGCAATTACTCATGTGTGGTAAATTTGTACATCCAGACCACCAACACCTATGCTTTCCCCACCTTCAGATAATGTATATTTAGAACATTTCAAATCATGCTGGACAGACCATACAAAGAAAGATATCAATGAATTTTAAAAATCTGCTCTTGATCTCCTGGGAGGAGACAGAGTACCTAGTTAGGTACTCTGAGTGCTAATTGATTGTGTTTCCACCCACCACCCACAACTCACCCCTCAGGAGGTTCTCCACCATCCCACCTTTCTATTATATAGGTCTTAAGGAACATGATGTCCAAACCCACCAATAATTCACCAGATTAATATACCAGAGTTAATAATCACAGCTTGGAGTTGAGGGAATGAGATCACATTAACTAAAGAAATAAAGGGCAGTTTGGAAGGGAGGACCAGAAACTGCTCCTGTATTGTTTTTCCTGCCTGTCTGTAGTTCATTGTGTTCTTGAAAATGTTACTTTTCCAGTACCTAATGAATGATACATCAAGGGCTGCCATGAAACTGTAGGGAGAAACTTTATGGTATGACTCATGAGCCATGCTGAATTACAGATCTTTTCTCATTAGTCTGATTAAAAACCTAAGCTCATTATGGCTCAGGAAGTGATTTAGTTTCAATGCCTTTTGGTTATGTTCCTTTTTTATTTTCTAGGAGCACATATTTTGGCTAAGAATTCATTTTCTATTTTAAATAGTTCTAAATTTCAATTCTTAAAATGTGTGTTCATTATCATATCATTCAGACCTGTAAATGTTCTTTTTATATTTTAAGAACTATTTTTTAAAAGCAAAAGTGATTTTGATTTGTATCTCATGTAGTATCTTTCTTCAGAAATGGGATTCTTCAAGAAAGGTTTTTTTTTTTTTTAACTCTTTGAAGAAAATAGACTCCATAATAACATAGAAAGAGAATGTTGGCTTTGGAGTTAGACCTAAGATATGTATCTTAGCCATTGCTAACAGTCTCATCTTGGTCAATTTACTTAAACCTACTAAGTCTCAATTTCATCTTCTAATGAAATTTGAATAACACTAATTAAGTAGCACTGCTATGAAGATTAAATAAGTTAATATATTTAAAGCATGTGAAATAGTAGGAGTCCAACAAATGTTTGTCTCCCTTGCTTTCTCTGCTAATATGGAGATAAAAGCTTTTGTATTTTAGTGCTAACAAAAACAAATTAATCAAGAGGCTAAGAAATGAGTTTAAAAAATATCCCATGTATGTTGTACGGATTTAAGTCTGTGTTTGCATGTCTCTGGGGACACATATAAAATTCTAAATGTGAACTAGGAATTGATTGCTCAAAACTCTTGGGATTATTTCTCATGAACTCATCTGGCATAACGTATGCAAATGAAACATGGTCTATATATGAAGAAGTGTTGGAAGATGCCTACTTCTGTGATATCCCAATGAACTTACCAGAGAAAACTATATAATTTCCAGCCTTGGAATAGCCTGATGATAAGTATGAACATGTTTCCTCTCTATTGACAACTAGAATCTCAGATCAGGTACATGTGACTGAAAAATTGAAGACATCAGGACACTTTCTGGCATATGTACCTGTTCCTTGTTAATTGTTAACTGAGTAATGCTCTTCAAGATAGTCATACCACAGTTCTCAATAGAGGGTGGGTGATTTTTGCCCTCCAGGGGCCATTTGGCAATGACTGGAGACATTTTTGTCTGTCACAGTGGAGGGGTAGTACTGGTATCAGGAATACTGCTAAACATCACACAATGCTCAGAACAGATCCTCTCACGAATAATTATCTGGGCCACAATTTCAGTAGCACTGTTATTGAAGAACTCAGGTCTGATAACATTACCTTTTCCCCTCAAGTGTTTGAAATACTTTTGAAATGTTTTCTTGATGTCATGTAGAAACAGCCAGAGGCTTACAAAGGCTGAGGGGTTGTCATGGCTATTGAGTAGAGATGTGACCAGCTCTGCTTTCTTTCCATTCAGGATTGATCAAGTGAAAATAGGTCTGAGGTACAAGGAGCTTAGTTTGAATTGAGGAATAGCTTCCTTTTAGTAAGGAAGTACAATGCTGTTAACCTTGGCATTGGAATTTTAAGATTGACTAGGAAAATTATTTTCCTTGCATTATTTCACACTGGTGGTCATCCTGTCTTCCTGTACTCCAAGTTGGTTATGATCAGAAAAAATAGTTAGATAGCAAGACAGCCTGTCTTGGATTCATAAACTTTTATTAGCTAAAGATGCTGGTTAACCCTACTGTCTTTAACACTTTGACTTCCCAACGAAGTGCCATTTTGCGTAACAGAATCATGGGTAAATGCATTTTAAAATTTTTCTTTATTCTTCCCTTCAAATAATTCTTTTTTTTAAAAGATTTTATTTATTTATTTGACACAGAGAGGGAGATAGTGAAAGAGAGAGAGCACAAGCGGGGGAGTGGCAAGCAGGCAGAGGGAGAGGGAGAAGCAGGCTCTCCACTGAGCAAGGAGCCCGATGTGGGACTCGATCCCAGGACCCTGGGATCATGAATTGAGCCGAAGGCAGCCACTTAACCAACTGAACCACCCAGGTACCCCTCGAATAATTCTTTATTGGCTTTCTTCCAGCATATGACTTCAATATCTATCTTATTACCATACTTTGTGTATCCATGGCAGTTTACAAAAAGGCTTCTAAGTGAAGGAGAAAAGGATATTAATATGTTTGGAGCATGGCAAATATTTCTGAAACTTCCTGCAACTTAGTTTTGATATAATATTCATAATGAGAAGCAACAGGTATAAAAAGGGGTATAATTGGGTATATTTTCTTAGAAGTCTGGACGTAAAACTATCCAAGCAGAAAGTTTTTATTGTTTTATGGTCACTCACAGTCGATCACTCTCCTTTATTTTCACAATTGTAGAGCATCCTTCACTCTTAGCTCATTTTATGATGAGACCTAACATTTTATGGCCTAATATACTCCAATCTTAAGTTTCCTATTTTCAAAATCAGGGCTTGTCAGTGTTTTTTGTCAATTGCAACCTCAGAGACTTCAAACACTTATGCTCTAAGGAATCTACCCAAGAATTAAAAGGACATACCTTTTCATAAATAAGTACTATGGGACTATAATAAGCATAAGGGGAAACCATGCATTTTAGAAAATATAGCAGAAAAGTTATGTGTGTGGAATACTATTTTGGAAAGATCACTCTGGCTCCAGTGTAGAAAATAATGCTAGCATAGCAAGAGAGGATTCATGAAAACTGATCAAAAGCCTACTGAAGCACTCACCACACACTCTATCACCTCATATAATGGTGGCACACATAGTGGCCATTTTTCCAACATCTTGGAAGTACATGAGTGGTAAACAATATTAGGATCACTTCCAAGAGATAATTTTTAAGAAGTTATCTAGAAATGGAGTGTGATATCTGTAGAAGAAAAATACTTGACAATACTTTGAAAACATGCACCCATTTAAGTACAATTGCATTAACTAGAACGTAATTTCAGAAATATATAATTGGAATTTGGGTGTGTTTCTGAAAGCTACAATTTTCCAAAAGGGTGAAATGACCAATATAGAGCCCAGAGGAGACTAAAAACAAGATTTTTATCAGAATGTTTCTCAGTGATAGAGGTCTTGCACTCTGATTATATGCATTCTAATCTAATTGGAAGGTATATCCCTATAGAGGAGATGGGCATGCTCATTCCACCCTTTTGCTCTGATTCCATGATCACTAAGCAGCTTTCTGATTATAATTTGTCTTCCTGCATAGTATCCTGCAGGATAAGAGCATGCTGCTCAGTTGAAATGAACCATTCTGATGATTTACAGTTTTATTTAACATGAGACATTATTAAATGGGCCTACTTGTCTCTTACAGTTTTAATTTCATGAATTCCTCTGATTTCAAAAGACTGATCACTTTTGAACAGATATAATAAAATTGGGGGCCTAGGACTACAAAGTTGAAGACCAGATTCTGGAGTTTGGGGAACTCAAATATTTTCCCTGTAAACTCTTCATGATTGACAAGCCATCGTCCCCTAGACTCCCAATCTACCTTGAAATCCATTCTTGTAGCAAAAACTTCCTAACAAAGAGGTCATTGCTGAAGCATAATAGCTATATGATTGGTGTTTACAATTTCTGAAAGCCCAGTCACTTGTCTTGACTGAAAGTCATAGTTAGAATTCTGCTGATAGCTGGTTGCTACCAAATATATAAACAATTCAGGATAGTAGCTAAGAACACAGTCTCTGGAGGTAGATCCATAAACACTTATCCAGTTCTGCCTCTTACTAGCTGTGTAACAGTGGGCAGTCACTTAAGTCATTGGAGTCTGGGTTTCTTCCACTATAAACTGGGGATAATTTTGACCTTAAATAAATGTCAATAGAGATTAAGTGAAAAAAAAAAGTTCATTACATATTGCCTAATGGAGTAGGTTTTCCATAAATAATAACTACTATTATTGGTGCTATTTTTATTTACTTTGCCCCTCAAAGCTCTGAAATCCTAACTCCAACTATCTAGAGATATTCTATTTCCCAATCTTCCAAATAATCTTTTGCACATGATACTCTTTTTTCACTTTGTTCTCTGCTCAGCATATTTTCCATGGTGTAAAAGAGAGACATTCTTCCAATAATTGTTCTCTTGTCACATATTTTAAATTCTAAATCTTGGAGAATATGCCTGTGACACAAAATGTATATTTGATATTGATGAGGGCATCGTGGGTAAAAGAAGTTTAATGAGTATGTCTTACAATTCTACTCAAATAAGCAATAAGAAAAGACCCCCATGCATCATCAGATTAAAGGGAAAGTAAAATCCCTATCGAACACCAGGGTGTTTTCTCTTTGATCTGCCACATGTCATCACTGCCTGTCTTGAGCTGCGCACCAGCTATCTGGCAGGCAATACTTCTGCTCTTGAAGATGAACAGGTGCAATGACTTATCCCACAGGGAGGGCAAAGATTAATGAAGTGTGTGTGTAAATTCTAGGAATATGAGAGGCAACAGTCAGCCTTTTAATAATACCTTAATTAACATTGATATAATGCATTAACTAACCCTCAGCAGCACATTTTGACTCATTTGTTAATCTTGTTCTTAACAGCAGCTGTTCAACTGTATCAAAAAGCATTGCTTCTTTGTTGCATGTTAAAGAGCCCAGAGCCACATAAAACAGCCTACAATACAATCAGGCTACTTGGCTGAGAAGAGGTTGTCAGAGAAGGCAAAAAGAATACAGAACACTGAAAGAGTAAATAAATTTGAACTCATTAACTGTATCGTGGGTTGTAGCAGGCCTTCTTGGTAGTCCAGCACAAATTTTACATGGAATTTCCCTAACAATCCATGACATTTTACCCCTTCTAGATGGTTGTTTATGCTATTTTGTAGCCTAGAACAACTTTCTCATCATTCACAAACTTGGTCACATTCTTTTTTTAAATTATGTTAATCACCATACATTACATCATTAGTTTTTTTAATAATTTTTATTGTTATGTTAATCACCATACATCACATCATTAGTTTTTGATGTAGTGTTCCATGATTCATTGTTTGCGTATAACACCCAGTGCTCTGTGCAGAATGTGCCCTCTTTAATACCCATCACCAGGCTGACCCATCCCCCCACCCCCTCCCCTCTAGAACCCTCAATTTGTTTTTCAGAGTCCATCATCTCTAATGGTTCGTCTCCCCCTCCTATTTCCCCTCTTCATTCTTCCCCTCCTGCTATCATCATCTTCTTCTTCTTCTTCTTCTTCTTCTTCTTCTTCTTCTTCTTCTTCTTCTTCTTAACATGTAATGTATTATTTGTTTCAGAGGTACAGGTCTGTGATTCAACAGGCTTACACAATTCACAGTGCTCACTTGGTCACATTTTACTAGCCAACCTCCCTCCCCATATTTATCTATTCTTGTTAGATCACCTTTGTCCATGCTTCTATTACCCATTTGCTTCTTGTGTGTGTGTGTGTGTGTTGATCACACTATTATATGAGTATCTGTTTAAATGTATCTGAAAATACCACTAGACTTTGAGTCTTGAGAGCTGAGGCTGTATGTTATTTATTTCTAGAGTCTTTTTCCAGAGTTTAGCACAGTGGTTGGTATCTGGTAAGCTCTCAGTAGATGTCAGTGGTCTTAATAAATAAATGAAAAATCATTTAATAGAATTCACATAAGTTATTAAGAGATTTTATTTGACTCAGAATTGCTCTCTTATGTCCTTTAGATTCAGCAATCCACAAAAATAATGAAAATCCTATTTCTAAGAGTGATTGCCTCTTATAATACCTGTGATAGAAAATTGGGTATTCCTACTGAAACTGTAACCATGTCTACATAGTCAGAGACTAAGAATCCATTCCATTCTGTTTACCATGGCAAATCATTCTGATTGTCGCACAACTAAAACTTCTGCTAAATTTCATAATTAAGCATCAGTTTAAAAGGAACTCCTGATGTTAGGAAACAGAAAAGTTGCTCTCTCAGCAAATTTTCTAATACCCTAGGCCTTTACAAATTCTGCTCTTTATTTAGATTTAGATTTATCATTTGTCTGTTAGCTTAACTGCTGTCCACTTTTCAGTCTCAACTTCATGGTATCTATGAGGCGGACTCCCATCTATGACACTTTGTATCGACACCCATTCAAGGAAGTATTTTGTGTGTTAACTGATTGTTCACGAGTGTGTTTACCACTTATCTAGTCATTTTTGGATGACTGGGACCAAATCTTTTCAACTTTGTATCCCTTCTTTCTGTCAGAGTATCTAACCCATAGTAGGTCTTCAAAAATATTTGATGAATAAATGGTTATTTAATGTAAACAGTGGTTTTGGATTATGACTATGTTTAGTTTCTATGATGATTGCATTTTAGTAGAAGCATTTTCTTGTCAGTGATAATAAATTTATTTTAAAACACAACTGAGTGTATGAGAAAAGCTTCTAAAGCTTGGCTTGTATTCTGATGCTCCATCTTTTCTGTGTCATTCTTGAATTAAAGCTCACAAGGACATTAGTGCTCCCAGCATTATATCACTCAGTAGCTTACTTGATTTACTGGAATAACCCAATGCAGTGTTCATGTCTTTAAAGGATGGATCGCCCAAATACACAGACACTCTTGGGAAATAAACCTAATAGAGACTTTAACATCAGTTCTGGAAACCCTTTCACTGTGAGATGGCATTTTGTAGCACAGCATAGCTATATTAAATACGTGTGGATTAAAAAAACAAAACAATACCTTGGCCATTTATGTCTCCATTCTTCATTTTCTTAATATGAACAGCTATGTTATTTGGTAAACCATAAGCCCTGTGATGTTTGGCATTGCTTATAGAGGTTAGGTTTACTAAGTTACCATATAGGTTTTATTTATTTCCTAACCATTTGGTTGCTCCCACTAGGTAAACAGTGCCCTGAATCAATACAGTTAAGTTTGGGCATTTAAGTCAGTGATTATTGAAATTATTTCCCTGACTTTCTTCCTAGAATAAGAAGTTTCTTGAAGGTGTAGATTTGATCTTATTCATCTTTGTATTTTGATTTTATTAATGCATAGTACTGGACATGCATTAAGTTTGTAATAAATGTTTGTCATTAGAAGCTGTTGAATTCCCATGTTTTCATAAGCTTTTTTCCTACTATCACACATGTATATGCTCAAAACACACATATGTATACACATCATTTGGGGCCTAAAAGGAATTTTTGATACCTGAATCATTATGAATTTCATCTGTTTGTCCTATCATTAATTGCTGACTCTTTTATTTATATATTCTATATTTCATTTTCCATTATATGAATTGTGCCTAGTAAACACTTTCATTCTTCAGTGAGTTCTATATATGTCAAAATTAGAAAACTATTTTGATATCTCAGCAGCATGAAAGACATCAGTAGTAATTCCTCCTGCAAATTAGAATTACGGGGTGGGAAAGAGCAGGTTGCTAATATCAGACAGATATAACAGAGTTTGCTCATGGATGGAATGGGATGTGAAAACAAAACAGAAAAAGACATTCTAAAGGTACTTAGAATGTAGGTGCCATTTATGAAGGTGGATTGGCTACAGGAGAGACAATATTTTACAAAAACCAGTTGTCTGGCTATGTGAGGTTTGAGATGACCCATAGACATCCAAGTTAGCAATGTTGAGTAGGCAATTGGATATATGTCTCTGTAATTCAGAGGACAGACTTCCCACCACAGATAAAAATAGGAATATACCAAAAAAGATGGTATTCCAAGCCAGAAGATGGAATTAAACATTAATAAATATTGGAGATTATTACTCCTGTAGTAATCACCATCACTTGTGATCATTATGTTAGCCCTGTTTTCCTCTGTGAGGGCATCAGAGTCATGTTCTCTTTGGTCATGTATAGAGATTGTGATATTTAAATAATTGTTTTGCCTATAGATAATTAAGAAAAAGTAGATGTAAATGTGGGAATAGAGAGTGCAGCAATTCTATAAATTGTAGCTGGGAGAACAAAGAAGATTTTGGGGTTGATTAAAACATTGTCCGGTCTAAAGTTCAAAAGAACTTTAAAGGTCCATTTGCAAACCTGATCAAGAATAGTTGGAATAGGTGTGCCTGGGTGGCTCAGATTGTTAAGCATCTGCCTTCAGCTCAGGTCATGATCTCAGGGTCCTGGGATCAAGCCCAGCATTTTCAGGCTCCCTGCTCAGTGGGGAGTCTGCTTCTCCCTCTACCTCTGCTTCTCCCCTTACTCGTGCTCTCTCTTTCTCTCTCAAATAAATAAAGAAAATCTTTTTTTTTTTTAAAGAATAGTTGGAATAAATTAAAGCTAAGTGACAAAACAAACCCTTTCATGTTCTAGGGAGAAATGATCTGAGTAATTAAGGGCAGTTCTGCACTTTTATTTCAGTGGCATAATATTTGCATTGCATATTAGAACTGTGTTAATCTGACAATTGGTTTCTCTGCTCACAATTCCCTTTCTTAGTCACTGATACTGAAAATGATTCAGAACCTCATGTAATAATCTCTTAATACAGTTCATCCAATTTAGAGACCATTCAAAATAAATCCACTCACCTGATCATTTTCTACTAAAAGTAGGTCAAATTGCAGGCAATCAATAGGCTGCAAGGCCAAATTCTGTTTATGGATTAGAAATTAAAATGCTCAACTCTGAGGGAGGATTTAGCTAGTCTTTTCAACGTTTCTTTTAATTAAAAAAAGAATTCTGCAGCATACACTATTACTAATATTAATACATTAACTTCCAGTTATTTGTACAAAATGGGCAAGTATCCTACTAAACAGTTTGGGAATGTTATTTTATTTAATCCTTACAACAACCTTATAAGGAAGCTACTGCCTCTGTTTTACAGATGAGAAAACTAAAAATAAGAGCGTTAAGGACAGTGTTTCTCAAAACAGATTCAGATCAGTAGGTCTGGAGTACAGATTGAGATTTTGCATTTCTAACAAACTCCCAGGTTTAGCAGACTTGGCCACAGAAGGTACCTGGCCCAAAGCTCCCACTTATAATCTACTTACTTTTAGTCCAATTTCATCCCGTTGTAAAAAAGAGTATTTCTTTCTACAGCTGAGCTCCTTTCTCCAGTATCCTATGGCAACCTAGCCCTTCAAGGAAGAGAAGACTACTTCACATTTTCTGTATGTAAAACCATGAGTGAGCTTTAATGCTTGGACTTCATATGTCATCTATAACTGCACCTTTTTTCTGGCTTCCCAACCAAATCACAGGTGCAACTTCTGCCTTTAAAACTTACCTATTCCCTTGGCCTTCGTGGAGACCATAAAGTTTGTGCTTCTTTGCCCAGACTCCAAAGATCAAATTCATGGGCTTCTCTAGATTATCCACTAATTGGCCACTCTTCTTTCCCATTTCCTTCTCTTCTGCATGTTTAGATGAATTGTCATGCAGAAGGTGTGGAGGAGCAAAGAAGTCACTGCTCTTTCTCTCTGTATTCTCACCTCCTACCCTATCCCTTACCAGGCCTTTCTCACTTATATTCTCAGTCATGCCATTTGTTATTCTTGGAATGATCTTTTACTTTACGTCTACCTTCTTTCCTCTTTTTTGGTTTTCTAAAACCTTACCTCCAACAGTAAAGTCTTCCAGAAGCGAAGCCCCATCGTAATTCTCTTCCCAAGACTGGTAAGTAATTTTCACATTTTCCATCCTACAAACTACAAACATAGAGACTTTTGTCTATAAAAATCTATATATAATTTGTGTCTTCCCTATGAATTTTTTTCCTTCTACAAGCTGTGTATGTTCTATATTCATGATATTAGAACTAGAGTGTACCTTAGATTTTACCTAGTTAAAAAAAACAGCATTCTGCAACTAGAAAATTAAGCAGAGAAAGCACAGATTTAAAAAGTACTAGATACCAATACCATGTGAGAATTAAATAAGACAAAGTTATGTGCCTAGCAGTCTAAGTATAAAAGGTGAAAGAAAATACTAAAACAATATTTTAATAGCACAGTTTATTAGTAAAATTGCTGAGGACAAAAATAGTTCAGTATTAATTTAGTACTCTTTCCACTCAACCATCTGGAGTTAAGGCATTTAAAATTCTCAGACTATGACAGTAATGGTATAAAACTAAGTGGCTGAGTTTTTAGGACTCACAGTAATAAGACATTCTAATCTTTCTCTGGCCTTTACTGTAAAGACATACCTGCCTGGCAATATTGGTTGAGGAAATATATCAGATAGCATTCCTGCTTTTTAAAATCCAGAGGAAGAACAGGGCAAGATGGAGCTGATCATAGGGCCCTAATCTAACTGAAATAAGAATAGAGACCCTTAGTCATTAGTGGTGCAACTGCAGTCATATAAGTTCACCTTCTTCAGGGGTATTAGATTCGTACTTTGAAGCTGTCCTATGAGTTTCCCGAGGGAGAAGGGAGAGACTGGGGGAAGGAAATAGTGCACCTTACTATATTCCAGACTTGATTTTACACAAGCCAGAGTTCTAATCATCTGTTTGATTCAGCCACTTTTAATTATAGGCATCTATAATTGGGCACCTTTAAAATAGAACTTCTCTTTTTCTAATCATTCCCTACCATGTTCTCTTAAAATCATTGATTCTGCCTTCCAAACTAGGGCATTTGATATCATTCTGGATGCCTGCCTCTTCAATCCCCCTCTCCCCATTTAGCAAAATATAGAATGTCTGTTATATCGAGATTTTTTAGATCCATTTTCCCCTGTCTCTCCCAAATGCCACTGTGTTAATTCTAGAAATTTTTCATCTTTGAAAAACTGCAATTATAAAATGCTCTGAATGCCATTACATTTTCCAGTGACAAAAAATTGTCACAAATTCTTGTTCCTTAACACAAGGCTGATCACAACACATTTTGGTCAATATTTACTACTGGCTCTTTATCTTTAGATAAGTCCTTATTCACAGGGAAGTTCCCCTACAATCTGATGCAGCACAAAAATCTGTCCTTGATCATGTTACATAACCATCAGCCAACAACACTGAGCTGAGTCCTAGATACTGGGAACCAAAAATGTACATATTCCTTTTGTTTGTTTTCAGTCTTTATTTCATACAAGATTCATAGTTTTTCTTTAATCAGAAAATACTATAACCTTGAAACATAAAAATAATGAATCAAAGTCCCAAAGTTTACTTCAGTAGCTATTGGGTGGCACTCACTTTCTTAAAGGAGGTAAGATGCATACTAGTAGCTTGAGGTAGGTTAAATAACAAAGCGTTTAGTTTACGCTTTTATATCTCTATCAAGTGTTCTCATTGTCTTTTGTGGAATATCTGCTTTTGTGGGTTGGAGCATATTTTAATTTCAGTTGGCTATCTGTTAGGATTGTAGTCAGGCACAGGAAATTTCTCTGTGTGCTACTTAAAAATAAAAGGAAATTTCATAGCGTTAGTGAATTATTTGACTTTAAAATTTGCTAGATAAAATATCACAGAAAAGAAGTTTCTTGGCCTGCTTCTATGAGAACTTCTTTGGGTGAATACATTTGCAGAGACGTATGAAAGCATTCATTAGAAGTGAATCATAGTGTACTTTCTTCAAATAATTTTCCATTCAAGTGACACTTAATTCATAGTTTATAATTCAGGGCCAATAGCTACACAATCCACATTCCATGCAGAGTACCAACAATTTATAAGATGCTCCAGGTTTCCTGAAAGTAGAACATATTATGTCTACAACAGATGATAGTGAGAGGAGTGAAATGGTGAGATTGTCAGCATCCCTTTGATGTCTTTTAAACAAAGATCCTAATGAACATTTACTCATTTTTACTCCATGTGATCTTATGGAAGAAAAATTTTGTTTGGGTCTTGGGATCTTAAGTGTGCAATGAACCTAGAATTCATTCCAACATTTTTTTCATTTTTGTAGTGGAAATATTTTTTATTCTTCAGATCTGAACCTCATTAAATTTGTAAGCTACAAAGACACATAAATAGCATTCAGTACATTTGTGCATGTGATGATGTCAGTAAATACAAGAGCCCTCTACCAATTTACCACTCTACGGCATCTGAAGTGGGAAATTCATCTCCTGTAAATTGTCTACCTGCTAGTGCTGGATACCACTGAGAATAACTATCTTCAATATGTTTTTAATAGAGGAAAATATATTTTCCTAAAGGAAATAAACTATGACTCAATTACTCTGTAAAATTATTTGTTTGGTGGGAAGTGCCATCTTATCTCCCTTAATATACCATAGAAAGTGGATTCTTTATTGCTCTTTAGTTTTTCCGTTGAACTAGATTCTCCATCATGCAGATATTTTTTTCTGAGATTGAAAGTTGAGTATTTTGGGGTACTGGGGTGGCTTAATTGGTTAAGCGTCCGACTTTCTCTCTCTTTTTTTTTTTTTTAAGATTTTATTTACTTACTCATGAGAGACAGAGAAAGAGGCAGGCTCCCAAGGAATAGGGAGCCTGATGCAGGACTCGATCCCAGGACGCTGGGATCATGACCTGAGCCGAAGGCAGACGCTTAACCATGTGAGCCACCCAGGTGCCCAAGCGTCTGACTCTTGATTATGGCTTAGGTCATGATCTCAGGGTCATGAGATTGAGCCATATGTGGGGCTCAGAGCTGGGCGTGGAACCTGGTTAAGATTCTCTCTCCCTATCTCTCTGGCCCTTCCCTCCTAAAAAAAAAAAAAAAAAAAAAAAAAAAGTTAAGTATTTTGACAGACTTGTTTAAGTCTCCTAGGATACCAGAAGGGTAGGAAGAAGTGGGGGAGCTACTGAGGGAAAAGTTCTGCATGGTGGTACCCAATTAAATAACAACAATTGCACTTTATTATGACCCCTTGAAGAACATCTCAGGTAGAATGAGGATTATAGATCTGAACAAATGAAGATGGATAAGAGAATGGTAAAGAAAGTGACTGTTCCCATGGCATAAAATATGATTACAAAATATTTTGAGAATCTAGCCTTAGCATTTACTCAAGAGATTTTCTGCTTAGTAGGTGAGAGATTTTGTTTTCTTACCCCCTTACCTCTTCTAAAATCCCAGTAAGAGTTTTTAAACAGGAGAATTATGGAGAGGAGGTAAGGAAAGTTATTTTGCTCTCCAAACCCCTCCCCCCAAGCTTCACAGGAATGAAGAATGCTTAAACTCTTCTTACTTGTTGCTCTTCCTCTACAAGGAAATTAGGTGCCTCCCTGACATTTCCTGGGTGGAACAATGAGAAGAGTCCCTAGCTTTTTCCCTCTGGACATTTGCACATGCCTCAGAAGACTCACAAGGAGCCAGAAGTGCCATGGAATATTAATTACAGTGAGGTAGGAAGGAAAGTGTTTCTAGTGATTCTCTAAATACAGTTCAGAAATCCCAGAAAGATTAAGCAGATAAACCCTTGGCATCAGGGTTAACAACAAACAACTTATCCTGAAAAGTAAGTAATCTGGTGGATTTACCAGTATTCAAATTTTCCCTTTCATAGAGTCAATGACAATTCCTGTCTTAAATATTGTGGTGAGACACATAGTGACCAGGATGATTAAATTGCATATGTATTATTTCACAGTATATAAATCTGAACTCCATTAACGTCCATAAGATTTTAGAGATCCCTAACAATGGTCAAAGACAGGAAATCATGAAAACTTCTACTGTCCATCTGATCAAAAAGTCCCAGCTACATGACTTTAAAGTCCTTTGGGTTAGAGACCAAGCTGCCATACCCTGTCAGGCCCTTAGGATCTGGTTTTCCACTGCAAGAGCCATTTGGTCATCGGATGCATGTTCAAACTTTTCTCCTGTTGCCAGAACCACTGTGAGTTGAAATAGGAGTTTTTGGTTTTGTTTTTTGCTTTTATTTTATTTTATTATTTATTTTCTTCTTTTAGGGATAGCATGCTATTACTTGGTTCAGCCTATTCTTTTAAAGCCAGATAAACCTGGATTTGAATATCTGATCTGGAACTCACTTATCTGCTTATCTGACCTTGGGAAATTTACTTGCCCTTACTGGGTTAATTTCTTCTGCCATGGAAAGACACCAATTCTTTTCTTCTGGATTTGTTAGGAAGAGTTAGTATGGTACCTGTATAGTAACAGTAACAGCAATTCTGCATCAAGTTATCTTTGCTGTATCAACAGTAACAGAAAATGAAAGTTGGGATGTTGTCTCGATGTTTGAATTCTAAGTCATACCTGAGTTTTTATAAATGAACTCCTCCCTTGGTTTTTATCCTTATGAACCTGTTTTGTTCATCCACCTATAACCTGGATTTGGAACTCTTAACTACAAGACAGTAAGCCAGTAGCTCTGGTGAGTTCCTGACCATTACTTTTTCTACCTGCTGACCCATCTAACTGCTTTAAGACTGTCACTGAAACGTAGATGGATTGTGCCAGTTATTACCATATTGAGCACTGGACTTAGCCTGCCAATGGGAACTTCTTCATGACTTCTGTAGTTTGGCCAATTTCCCCAGCACATGTCCTTTCCTGGTTAGGTAGGTTTAATTTCAGAGCTACCCTCTGTGCCAGTGATTTTTTATTCTTCTGAGAGAAAATGGACAATGTATGACTGAGTCCCAAGATATGAAAGCACAGGCCCTTAACAAGACATTAAGAGAGTGGATTAACTTCTAATAATAGGAATATAATAGAATAACAATCATCATCCTAGGTAAATTATACTTCCTGCTTGATAGATACTATTAGCCTCAGAATAATCCTAAATGCTGATTATTATTCCCATTTTATAAAGAAAATTAGCTTCAACTGCACTAAGCCACTTGCCCAGAAATATGTTGTTAGTAGTGGAAAAATCAAAATTGAATTCAGCCAATTACAACTCAAAAACCTATGCTCCTTTTACCAATGCCTTCCACATTGTCATGAATTATGCCCCATTTTTAATGCTCTTAGATAAAAAAATCCAATGTAACTGATACTTTTGTTCAATGTAATGGAGATATTTTCCAGAAACAAAGTAATCAAATTGTCATAGTATCTATTGTCAATAACTATGGGGACTTGCCCTTAATTCCTTAACACATTCATCATTTCAGCTTTTTTCCTTAACTTGGAGATATACAAATTATAAAATGGTGGCAGTTTTATAGTAGAGTTGGATTTGGCTTGGTGGCCTTTGACATGATTTAGTCAGGTTTTTTTTTACCTGTTTTAACTGATGAAGTATCTCTCTGTAGCTGTCACCTATCTCTTTGCACACATCAGTCCCTTGATTTTATGATTCTAGTTGGGTACACTGGAGAATAAAATTAATGGGTGGAACATTTGGGACACTCATGACTTTGTTTCTAAATCTTTTTTTTTTTTTTTCTGAATTAGGTGGGGGAATTGAGGCAGTTATCTGGAAAATTACCCTCCTGTTGGGACTGAGGTTTAAATCATCAACATCACATCTCTGGTTTGCATGTGCTGGCCTTGGATAATAGTTTTATCTGGGTTGCCTTGTATTTGTTTGGATAAGAGGACATATCACAGAGCACACATCTTAACACTATTATTCATCCCATTATAAATGACACTTACAAATGTGAAGGAGGCGGGGGCCCTCTTATGAAGTATTCATGACACACTCCTTTTCTATCATCCCACATCCGCCCACCCTGACATTTCCTGATCCAAATTGTGTAGTAATTCTTCTCCTCATCCTATGTTTTCCACACATTCTTTCAGGTCAATACACAGATGCTTTTACTTCTCTGAGTTTGAAAAAATAAATTATCCACCCACACCCATCTATAAAAGATTATTCAAGGTCATTGCAATAACAACTCTTTCTTCCTGTGTAAAATAGAATAACTTTGCTTTCTTACAGTGGATATTCTTTGGTGTTTTCCTTAAAAATACTCTTGGGATAAAAATAAATTGGAGTTTCCATTGCCTTTCATGAATTCAAAATCGTCTGCTAATATGAGTTAACACGTGCTATATTAAAAGTAAGAGCTTTGTAGGTGCATTATACCATTTAGATCAATTGATTCTTAACCTTGGCTGCACATGAGAATCACCTGAAGCACATTTAAATATATTCAACCTCTGGTTCTCACTCCTCAATATTCTGATTAAAATAATCCGGGTTGGGTTATCAGCATCAGTTTTTTGTTTGTTGGTTTACATTTTTTAAATGTGTAGCTAGGGTTGAGAATCACTAATCTAGACAATATGACTCAGGTTAAGAACATAGACTTTGTAGTCAGAAAGACTGAAGGTTGGATTTTAATCTCTCATCAGCTATTATATCTTGGGCATTTATTTAACTTTCCTCACCTTAAGTTTCTTCCTTTATAAAATAGCTTGACAGTACTTCCTGGAGAAGTTATTATGGGACTGGAATGAGATAATGAACATAACATATTCAGGGAGTGTCTGGTAATCAGTTATTGCTTAAGACATTTTTTAGTGTAATGATTAAATTTATCAGGAGTTTTAAGTGTGCCTCTGTGGCAATACAATAGTTAGGAGACAAGCATTTTTCTAATAGTTTTCTTAAATTTCCAAATTTTATATGTATCCCAAATATCAATAATAATTGCAACAATTTATTAACTACAATAGTATGTTCCAGGCTCTTTGTTGAATCTATTTTTGCTTGCTCAAAATTTTGAGATGTGCTAAAGCCAGTTTTACAAGAGAAGACCAATTCTACCTGGCAGTACCACGGCTTATTTAGCAGGTGACTTGGCAGGGACCTCTTTCTTATCCTATTTCCTATTTTTTTAAAGATATCTAGTATCTCCTGATATAGTAGTTATTATCTCCAGAATCTCCAGAATCACTCATCTGCTCTGGTTGAGATGCCATCCCCATGGGAAGGAAAGGTTGGCATCTCCAACCTGAGCTGGAGCCCCACATTTTCATTTTACACTGGACCTTCACATTAATAACAAAATATGGAAGAGGTTGACAGGGTTGGGTTTGGGAGGATGGTTTGGTATGTTTGGAAAGGACCAAGGTAACATGAGCCTACCCTAGCCTGGTGGGACTGAGGTTGAAATGATGTGCCTAGTGTTTAGAACCAGGGGCCCTAGAATTTTAAATGTTCTCAATGTAAATGTGACCGTTCCATTTATTAGTTGCGTGATATTGGATAAGTGACTCACGATCTCTAAGCCTCAGTTTCCTCTTCTGTAAACTTAGCACAATTATTATACTAACCTCATGAGCTTGACAGGGTTAAATAAGACAGTTTATGTGGAACAATTGTTTACTAGTATCTGGGAGGCAGTAAGTACCAAATAAATGTGTTTATTACTATTTTTATTTTCTTTTTGACTCTGTTTCTCTCAGCCCAGAGAGAACCAGCAACCAACTGTTGCAATAAACTATTCGACCAAGACCCTATAAAGAAAAAGATTTCTGAGAAGTATGCCCCTTCTTATTTCTCAATCATGGTTTGGGTCCCTCCAAGAAAACTCATTTTATTTCTTATTTGTTCAATCAAATTTCATGGGAATTGTAGTTTCCTATTGTACACCTTCATCAGCCATCTCAAAAAATAGGTTGTATCTGAAATGAAAAGTTCAGCTTTGCTTTCCCTCCTTTCTGCTCCCGAATATCATAATTGAATTAGAATAGGAGAAGCATTTAAGTAACAATTGTCATACCTCTTCTACCCCCAGCACACCCACATGAACATCTACATATTCTCCTTCCTTCCTCTTCCCTCTCTCTTTCTCTGGGGATGTCCATTCATACACTCATGCTAATGTTCCTTGAAGCATTTAAGATGCATTTCCAAGTGACAGGAAGGGCTGCTATACAGAAGCATCATTTTTTTTTTCCATTCTCCAACACATTAATTGGTTGGATTGATTTTCTGGATGAGTAAGAAGGGAGAATATGCATTTAAGAAAGATTGATAGCATAGCACAGTTGTTTATGTTTGAAAATGCAGTTTTTCTCAAAAATAAATGCGCAGGACATGAAGAGGCCTAGAAAGATCAAAAAGTACATTCCTTGCCTTAATTCATCTCATCTAGATAAAAATATAGTCTTGTGAATAGAAATAATGTTAACAGATATTAACCAACAAGTCATCCAGAAAAAAAAAGTGGAAAATAAACATACAACAAAATTTAATCCCATGAAGACTGAACTTAAAACAATGATATTTCTCTTTTCATTAATCAATTTAACAGATTTTACTTAAAACTAATTTTGGTGGTGAGGATTTATCAAGGTATATACCCTTATGAATGTAAACCATAAACCATTCTGAACTATAAAAATTAAAACTGTTAGGACTTTGAGTTCCAATTATTCCACATCTAGGAATGTTGTCTAAGAAAATGTTAGGAAATATAGACAAAGATCTATATGTCAAAATGTTTATTTGTGTCATCAATTATAGTAGTAAATAATTGACCACAAGCTGAATGTCAAAATATAAGGGCTGAATAAATTATTTATTATTTTTATTTCCTCTCCTCTAATTCCCCCTTCTAGCATTTACACCCCTCCCCTCTCATTCAGTAGATATATCTCTATTTCTTCTAGTTTGATGGTATTTATCTGAAGAAAATGAAAGAAATGAGAGGAATGGTCCTGCACTGTTGGTATAGCCATGATCTCTATCTGATCTCCCTTAGAGTACATCTGTGGGTGACCATCATCATTATTGGGGATCTTTACTTCAGCCACTCTACTAGAGAGACTCCATTTGACACAGACTCTGTTGGAGATCTCATTACCTTTTCAGGCAGTTCACTTAGGTCAATTCTTTTTCAGATGGGCACAGGAAGGCTGTCTATTATATAGCCCCCAACTGGTCCATGAAAAATACACATCCTTTACCCTAGGTGTCGACAACTTTCCCAATGGTGTCACCTCTTTATTTCCCACCATCACAGAAGTCATCTAGTAAAAATCTCACAATTGTAGGCCTTTCTGGAAAAGGATTCAGCAACAGTTGCTATGTTCCCACAGACACTAGGGAACAAAGATCAAGCTATCCAAGTGCTCTTTCGGAATCCTCTCTCACTTACCTTGATGGGAAATGGAAGCATATGCAATATTAATTGATGAGATATACAATAATATAACAGAATACAGGAGATGCATCAATCCAACCTGTGAGCAGGGAAGACTTTCCCAAAGAAAGCAATAACCAAGATGAAACCTAAAGTTTAAGTATTAGTAAATAGAGTGAAGGAGATGAGTGGAGGAATAGCAAGACAAGCAAAAGGGCCAGCATTAAAAGGTAATATTGTTGGAAAGCAAAATGGTATAGCCATTTTGGAAAACAGTATATAGAAAGCAGTTTCTCATAAAGTTAAGCATAGCATTAACATATGATCTAGTAATCCTGCTCCAAGGTGAAATGATAACTTATATTCATACAAAAGCCTTTATGTGAATGTTTATAGTGGTTTTATTCCTAATTACTCCAAACTGGAAACAAAGTTAATGTTCTTTAATTGGTGAATGGATAAACTGTGGTACATCCACAATGGATGCCTAATCAGGAATAAACAGGAGTGCATTATTAATCCATGTTCCAACATGGATTAATAATTTCAAAAGCATTATAGTAAGTAAAAATATCTAGACTCAAAAGGCTCCATGCTGCATGATCTTATTTATATATTTTTTTTGGAAAAAAAGGAAACCATAGAGACAGAAAACTATCCCGTTACCAGGGACTGGAGGCAGGGACAGAGGTTGACTGGATATGGGGGAGTTTTAGAGGGTGTTAGAAATGTTCTCTATATTGATCATAGTGTAGTCACACAACTCTATTCATTTTGTTAAAGCACATAAAACTGTATAAAAAAAGATGAATTTTACCATATGTAAATTATACCTCAAGTAAAGAAAAGAGAATATGGCTCCTTTCAGGAACTGAAAAATAGTTACTATAGAAATAGAGTGAGAAGCAGGGAAAGGTAAATGATGATGCAAGAAAGATACATGAGTATGAAGTCATTAAGGCCTTTGTAAATCATGTTCAGGAATCTGAGCTGTAACCTTAAGGTAATGATAAACTATTTAGTCCTTTAACTTTGCTACAGATCATTTTAGAAGGATCACTCTAAAAAGTGTGAAAACAAGAAGACGAATTGAGCTGTTAGACAGAAATGTAGTAAACCAGGTAGGAGATACCACTTACCTAGGAAAGTGTGGTGGAAGTTTATTCTTTTTTTAACAAATACATTTTGAGTGGCTGTTATGTTACAGACACTGAGATGTTTCCTGGAAATAAAATGGTAAAAATCAGACATATACTCAGCAAGTCCAGAGCTCATAATCTATTGGCATAGACATCAAGTATATAATTTTGTCTATATAAATTATAAGAAAAAAATGTAGTTATTATTATGGAAGTGTGTACTAAGGAGACTGTGTCAGATATAGTTAGTTACTGACCCAAAATGTATTCTTTTTCTTGATAACAGAAATTCCCATTGTGTTAGGGGAACCTATGCGTTGGCTTGAAAAGACAGTATTTCCCAGGTTCCCTAGCAGTTAGGGTCATGTGACACAGTTCTGGCCAGTGATGTATGAGTGGAAGGATGCTGGGTTTTTCTAGGATGGTTTTGATTTCCTGATTATAGTTCTTCTTCTCTTCTTCCCTGTCTAGTACATGTGATGATGGTTGAATTAATGACAATATCAATACTTGTGTTGATATGGCAACTATTTTGTGATTTTTTAAAATTTAATACATGATAATAATTATTGATTGTTACCTCTATGAGACTTGTGTTTGTTCCTCCCTTTCCTAGCTGCCACCCCAGCACTTAAAGTTTAAATAAAAGGTTCCTCATGCATGGCATGGTTCATCCTACAAATTACTTTGCTCTCTGACTCTTATTTACTACCTAAATAACAATGTTTAAGGACTTGGTTCTTTAAGTCCTAAAGCAGGTTAAATAGGGTGTTTTATTTGGGGGGCATGTGGTGGGGCCAGGGGGTTGTTTTCATGTATGACAGTTCTAATCAATTGGTACTAGCATTCCCAGACATTGTGTTGAGGAGGAATCTGTATCAGCAGGAAGGAGTATTGTCTTAATTAGTAATGTCTGCCATGTACACAGGAAGGAAGATTGGCAACAACTATTTTTTGTCATCATGGTGTAACCATTTAAGAAAGGAAGGTGAGACAGACCTTTCTGATATGGCTTGTATGCTCAAGAACACAGAAACAAGATGAGATAGTTCTTGGAGCACTCCAAAGCCTGACTTACTGGTTTCCAGTCTGAGCAAATAGGTCTGAGAACAGTAAACACACACCCAGGAGCGAAAGAATACGGTCATACTTATCTCATGGATAGCATAGGCTCTGATACCAGAATCTTCATTTTTATCCGCCTTCACCTTAGTCAGTTCTAAAACCCCTTGAGCAGTTTCTCTTGCCATCTGCTACCCATGGAAGCCATTTCCTTCCTGTCTGAAGAAAGTGAGGAGAGGTGAAGAAATGGGGCCATGAGTGAAAGCAGCCTTCTGTGCCAAGCAGTCAGGTCTCAAGCTAAAAGGAGAATAAGCCATGAGGTTAATTCTGTCTAGTTTTAGGTACAAATTACTTTATTTTAGTTTTGGGGGAAGTAAAATGAAGCAATTGAGAAAGAAGAAAGAATTCAGGAAAGAAATTCTATTCTTACCAACCCAGCAGGGATGTACATTTCAATTGCTGAGAGGAAACAATATTAGATGTAATGCTAGAGGCTCATTGGAAGCGGAAACGGGAGCCCTAATTTGAAGCAGGAGCCATTCATAAAATGACTCACAAACTTGCTCGCAAGAATTAAACCAAGTTTATGAAGAAAAATTCTTGTTTGCATTTTTTTCCCTTTTCAAGCAAGTGATGAACAGTAAAGTGGTCCATATCCAAGGTCACATCAGTGTTTTTCTGGTTTTTAACCATGGTCATTATTAAAGGAAGAGATGGACAGATACATATGTTGAGTAACCAAGAAGTAACTGACAACAAAAGGGGGAATATTGGAAAACCCTGGCTCCTGGTCATACCCTGGATTAATAAGAGGATAGAGCAGTTAATGGTATTTTATATGTGAGGTAAGTCTGAGGCCCAGATTTCTCCCATGAAGGACATTAGGCAGCAGAGACACCAGTGACAGGTCCTTTCATTTGCCAGCTTGGCTGCCTCAAGGGATCTGCATGATGAAAGCAGGTGATTAACAGAAATCATGTTTTCACTGTAGGGCTTTTACACATTTCCTACCGGACAGCTCCATAGTCAGATGGCACCCTTTATTGAATTAACTGATCAGATTAGTACCAATGCCTTTCCGTGTTCTGTGTCCTCCCCCACATTCATGTATCTCACCTCTATCTGGGACAGAAACATCTTCGCAGCGGATGCCAGCAAAGCTTCCGCTACTCAGAACCAAAAGAGCAATATCTCCTTCTGACTCATTTCTCAAGACTCCTGACTATTACCACTTTGTATTGCATTATGGGGCAAGCAAGCTGCTTTGGATCACAGAGCTGCTATGCATTCCAAACTTCCTCCCCAAGAGAGAAAACACGATGTAATGTACAGTCATGGGCCTGAATAAATTTCTTTTCTCCCCATAAATTGCTCTTGTCTTATATAACTGCCAAGAGGAATGAACCTATGTCACCATAGTTCCTTAAATCTGGCCTCTTGCACATCAGAACTTGACTTTTGGAGAGAGAATTGGACATTTAATTCCCTAGGAAATCCAATCCAGAGTGTCAAGGCTTTCTCAATCGAATCATGGGTCAGATGTCAAGTCTGTCACTGAAAAAAAGGAAAACTTAACCAATCTTATTTGTTTCATATTTTTGTTTCTCCTCTCCCATTCCCTTCTCCCTCATCAGTGGCACATTTTCTGAGTGTCTTGGGGGAAATTCGGGACACCCTCACTCTGTAGAGCAATAAAGTTGGGGAAATAATAAAAACACTTAACTTTTATGTAGTCTAGATTCGTGTCTACTTTTCTAAGTAACTACTTAAAATTACTCATTCAGCCATCATAAAACAACCCTGAGGTCAATGTTACTTTTAATCTTCATTTTACAGGTAAGGAAGCTGAAGCACATGGAAGCTAAGAAACTTGCACAAGTTTGCAACAGTATCAAGTGGTGTAGCTAGTATTCAAACAGGTAGTCTGGCTCCAGAATATATGCTAAATGGCTTCTTTAAGAGATGTTCTTGTTAGTCGGCATATTTCTCAGAGTACTAGACTAATACTACTAAAGACTTTTGTGCTAATGAATGTAGTTAACTAAGGAAGAGTGAGCCAAGGAGAGAGCTAATGGGAGCTGAAAGAAGAAATGCATTTATACACACAAACACGCACACACACACGTGCTCACACACACACATACTGAATCATGAGCTTGTACGTTCATGTATTCACTGGTTATTCATTTATTTCTTCATTCAGAACATGTCACCAACATGTGTCACTTTGGAAAAGTATCTCCAATCTCTCTCAGACTGCTCAACCTTTTGTCAGACAGAAGTACTAAGTGTAGACATAAGATTTTGTGAGATTTAATTGAGATGTGGCATGTAAAATGTAAGCACAGTCTGGCCCATAGTATGGCTCAGTTACTATTTATTTAAGCTATTTTTACTAATGATTTAAAAAAGAAGGAAAAGCAAACAGCTAGTATTTATTGAGCCCTAACTATGTACAAGGTCACTGTGTTTCGAGAACAGGGTAGTTAACATGTTGTTTATCTCTGTTTACGTGATTTCTGGATATTGTGTTTCTCTTTCATCCCATCTATTATTCTTCCTTCATTGATTTTAAGTGTTATTGGAGAGGGGCATTTTGGTCACGGGCCAGTTTGTGTCATTACCCCTCTAAATATCATTTTCCTCTGGCTCATTTCAGACATGGTGTATTTTCAAAGGTCTGACTTTATTTCCAGGCTGCCTCTCATGATCCAGAGCCTCATTCAGTTCAATCCAATTTAATTCAATTCAGTTCAGTTCAAAGAAAAACAAATCATGTGGCTTCTACAATAGGATACAAAGATGATTAAGGTAAGATCCTGCTTCAAGTTCCTTACAGCATTTTCTTGTTCTACGTCAAATCATGCTGTTGGTAGTCTCCCTTTATAATTGGAGTTTTGGCTCAGTCTTTATCCTGCCACCATCTTACCTCTAACAGGCCTGAGCAAGTTAGAAATCTGAAGACTGCTAGCCCAACCTAAAGGGACGAGAATGACCATCTCTGAAAATTCATTCATTATGTACAAAATGTACTCACAAGGAATTCTTCAAAAGAATGTCTAATCTTCAACTACATCGAGAATTTAATAAAGCTCTATGAGTCAAGGGCATTTTTCAAGACAATAATGAATATGACATTAACTGGCCTTCCTCCCTATGAGCAAAGTGCATTCCAGTTTCCTTCTAGTGTCAGTCTATATGAGGCTACCTCAAAAGCCTCCATAAAAACCCATTTTCTTCTTCCTTTCTCTAAACTCTCACCCTTTTGTAAAGGACATTATCACTCCAACTTCATTTGGGAGCCTAAACACTTCCCTTTGTTTGTATTAGAATATTAACAATCCAAATACCACAGCCATGAGGGAGAATGGAGTCTTAATAAATTAAGTATACATTCTGCCCAGATTCCATTGTTTTCCAATGAAGTAACATGTTCATTTACACCTAATATTTCTGCCCTACTCTGACCATGTAAGGTAAAGAGCAGACTTCCAGAAGGCAACAGCCCCATTAGACTAAGGCTTCATTATGTTCTAAAATGATTTGACAACGAAAACATAAGACAGATCAGAAAGAGAAGGAAAGTGAAATGCCAGAAGCAAGACTCATCTTTTAGGTAGTATGACCATATTTTGTTTCCTGTGCTAAATTGAGATATTACAAAGACTTGTTAATATTCTCATGACCCTGATGTTAAAAAAAAAACAATTTTCAATATTGTGAATCCCTTGTGTGCTGCCTGTAATACACAAACAGCTTCCTTGTCCATATAAAGAGTAGTTTGTCAGTTTTAAAATAACGTCCAAAGAACCAACTGTAAGTACTCTGTGTTTTCTTTACTGTGCATTTATTTTCTGTTTTATTAATTGGTACTTTTATCCATGTTATTTCCTGGCTCTAATTTCTTTGGGATTGATTTGCTACCAACTATCTTGAGACAGTTGCCTAGATAATTGATTTTCAACTTTTCTTTATTAAACACATGCATATAAGACTATATATTTTCCTCTAAGCATAGCTATAGTTGACCAATGACTCAGAGAAAATAAAATAATATGGGTGAGGAGCCAGGTAGCAGTGTCTGACCTGAGATGCCTTGAGCCAAGCTTTAGGGTTTAGAATACAGCTTAGTAAGCTGCCATGTTTCTTTCGGATTCTGAATGGTAGCTTGTGCTCTGTACTGACTTTCCTGGTTTCTTGTCCTGATTATAACAACAAAAGAGGCCATTGTTCAAGCAACACCCATACTTAATGCTCTCTACCACCTCTTATTTCTAGGATTAGGTAGAAGGAGAACTTTGGTCCTCCCCCAAACCAAATACCCCCACCCTCAATAAGAGCAGGTCTATGTTTCTAAGCTCCTAGGTATGCTTCCTCTTTGGATTCTTCAGCTACCATTTGTCCCTGCCCTTTTAAAGTAAATCCTCTTACTTCTCCATCCACCCCTTAAGAACCATATTTTGATCAGCCAGTTAATCTTCCACTGATCAAAGAAAGAAGTGCAGAATTTTGCCATGATGTATATCTAGAATACACATTTTAGAATATACATCTAAAAAAAAAAAAAAAGAATAGGGCACCTGGGTGGCTCAGTCGATTAAGCCTCTGCCTTTGGCTTAGGTTATGATCCCAGGGTCCTGGTATCTAGCCCCACATCTGGCTCCCTGCTCAGTCTGGAGCCTGCTTCTTTCTCCTTCTCCCTCTGCTGCTCCCCCTGCTTGTGCTTTCTCTCTGTCAAATAAGTAAATAAAATATTTATTAAAAGAATATGTGTCTTAGAAACCGATTATGATAAGAAAATCAGAAAGTCATCCCTCTACACCTTCAAATCCTACCCCCACAAGGTAGAAAAAAAATCACTACATTCTCTGGTCCTACCACCCAAACCCATCCTTTTCCTTTCATGAAAGAAAATGAAGCAAAAGCCTGTGAAGATGGAAATGTTTTCTTACATTGTTTCCAGTACACCCAGATAGATAAGTGATACCTCCTGTTTTTACCCAACAGGAATTTCACCTCATTTACCTGTTAGCAGACCCAGATTTTATTCAAATATTAGGCCAAAATTATTGATATTTGGGAAGAGAGGCCCAATCTTAACTATTTTTTCCCAACTTTCCGGGCAATGAAAATGTAAAAGAAAAAAAAAACTTTCTGGGAAATGTTTTCTTCCCTAAAAAAAGCATAATCACATCTTTAGTCCCTTCCCCTGCTTCACTTCCTGCTTTTGACTGTGGCCATGCTTCCTGGAGCTGGGGCAGCTACCTTCTGACTATGGAGCAGTAACTCAAGGATGAAAAGCCAACCCACAAAAATGGCAGAGAAAATGTAGCAATGGGCCTGTGTTCTTGATGAAATTGTTGAGCAGCTGAATCAATGCCAGCAGCTGCCTACCTCCACATTTCTTCTTATGTAGGATTAATAAACCCCCAGTTGTTTAAGCCATCATTTATAGGCTATTCCATTATCTTTGGCTGAAATTCTTTTCTAACAGATAAATATAATTTTTTCTCAATTCAGACTAACTGATACTTCTTTCCCTAGTTCCAAAACCTCAGAATCTACTCTCTGACTAGAGTGGCAAACTCTTTTGTGCCCAAAACGTTAATGGTTAACGGTGATCCAGGAGGTATTTATATTTCAACAGTTGGCTTCAAATTCTTAAGAAAGAATAGGTATTTTGATAGGGATTGTATTAAATCTGTAGATTGCATTGGGCAGTACAGACATTTTAACTATTTGTTCTTCCAATCCATGAGCATGGAATGTCTTTCCATTTCTTTGTGTCCTCTTCAATTTCTTTTATAAGTATTTATAGTTTTCGGAAGATGGGTCTTTCACCTTTTTGGTTAGGTTTATTCTTATTTTTGGTACAGTTGTAAAAGGGATTGTTTTCTTTTTCTGTTGCCTCATTATTAGTATATAGAAATGCAACAGATTTCTCCACAATGATTTTGTATCCTGCAACTTTACTGCATTTATTTATCAATTCTACTTGTTTCTTGGTGGAGGCTTTACAGTTTTCTATATATATAGTATTGTATCATCTGCAAATAGTGAAAGTTCTTTTCTTCCACACTGATTTGGATGCCTTTTATTTCTTTTCATTGTTTGAGTGCTGTGGCTAGGACTTCCAGTACTATATTGAATAAAAATGGTGAGAGTGAACATCCTTGTCTTGTTCCTGACCTTAGGGGAAAACCTCTTGTTTTTCCTTGTTGAGCATCATGTTGGCTGTGGGTTTTTCATATATGGCCTTTATTGTGTTGAGATATGTTCCCTCTAAAGCTACTTTGTTGAAGACTTTTATCATGAATGGATGTTATATTTTATCAAATGCTTTTTCTGCATCTATTGAGATGAGCATATGGTTTTTATCCTTTTTCTTATTAATGTGCTATGTCATATTGATACAAACACCCCTATGTTTACAGCAGCATTATTTACAATAGACAAATGCTAGAAGTAGACCAGGTGTCCATCAATAGATGAATGGATAAAGAAAATGTGGCATATATATCTGTATCTACCTACACACACACACACACACACACACACACACACACACACACACTGGAATATTATTCAGCCACAGAAAAGGATGGGATCTTGCCATTTGCAATGACATCAGTAGAGCTACAGAGTATAATGCTAAATGAAACAAATCACTCAGAGAAAGACAAATACCATCACATTTCACTCATGTGGAATTTAAGGAAAAAAAATGAGCAGAGGGAAAAAAGAGAGGCAAACCAAAAAACAGACTCGATGGTTACCAGAGGGGAGGTTGGTGAGGGGATGGGTGAAATAGGTGCTGGGGATTGAGGAGTGCACTTGTGGTGAGCACCAGGTGTTGTATAAAAGTGTTGAATCACCCTATTGTACATCAGAAACTAATATAAACTATATGTTAGCTAACAGGAATTAAGATGAAAGAAAGAAAGGAAGAAAGAAAGAAAGAAGGAAAAGAAAAAAAAAATAAGAAAAGGGAGTATAACAATAAGGAAACAGTTGAACCACTGAGGAAGATTCAACTACTTAACCTTCAAAGCACACAATTTTGCTGACCTGTGTTTGAGGTTAGAGAGCACATTGATTTGTGTGATTTATGAAAGTGAATCTCACTACTTTACAGTTAGCAGGTGGAATCATATGTCAATAGTGATTTAAGATTAAGGAAAAGGGAAGCAATTGGGATATTTCCTAAGACATTTATTAGTCCTTGAATTATTATTGACATAGGATAATTTCTCTTCTTGATAGCAAGTAGAGACTAAAGATGATGAAGATGACAACCCATTATCCTTTTTACTAGAGAAAGAGGAAAATTGAGAGCATCAGTTCAAAAGAATTTTCTATAGACATCTCAAATTAAATGTTTTAAAAACCAAACTCAAAATTTATTTCACTGATATATTTTTCTTCTCATAATTTATAGTAAGTTTGCTTCTTCCTTGTGACCATTTCATCCTGTCCTCATTTCACTGTGTTACCAAGCTTGGCTAATTCTCTTAAGTTATTTGGAATTTATCTCCACCTTCCACTCAAATTGTTGTACTTCAGGCCATTTTATTTCTCTTATGAACCATTTGCAATGGGCCCCTTAGAACTCTGCATCTTTCATGTTGTACTCATCATGATCTCTCTAAAATTCAGACCCAGTCATATCATGAATAAAATCCTTCCATAGTTTCCCAGTTATTTCTTATAGTCTAATGCCTATTAACTTCTCTGGTAACTTCTGTCATTTCATTTATATAACATGTGCCCCAGCCACAACCCAATGCTTGGTAGTTGTCTGTCTACACCACAATTTCTCTGCTTTGCATAACTTTAAATATGCTCTTTCCTCAAGAGCGTCTTACTCCTGACTTTCCATCCCTTTTCAATTTAGGAGAGAATAATATGAACACATGAAGAATAGGAGAGAGCAGTATAGTTGGAGACTGCTCAGATGTCATGTCTTTGGAGAATCTTCCCTTTACTCTTAGTCTGTTTAGAGGCTTCTATAGTATCTGGTAATTATCACCATCGATAATGTGTTATAAGATTATGTAAAATAATGTATCACTTTCCCACTAGACAAGTGGTTCTCAACCCTAAGCTATAATGTCCAGGAAAGTTTTTGTTTGTTTCCTAATGCTAATCCTTGGTCTCCATCCCAGACTGCTTACTAGAACAAATTTCAGATATATGAAGAGGCTATTCTTTCACTGTTTTTCTATATGCATGGAGTGGCTCTAGTTGCCAATCTGACTCAAGTATTTCATTACATTGAACACCATTTCAGAATCAATTCCTGATGTCTGTGCCTGTCTTCTTCAAGCTTGGAGTGTTCGTGAGGTTCTGCTGAAAGACTAACTTTCACCTCTGTGATTCTTGCTACTTGTTTGATTTTGGATATGCAGCTTCTTCCACTCTAGTTTATTTTTCAATGAGTTACAAATTTATTTCTCTGTTGCAGAAATTATTTAAGTTGCCTTATGTTATTTTACAGCCCCCCTCCTATTCTTGGAACTTTTACATGTTTATTCCCTTCTGAGTGTTTTAATTGTGGTTCAATGAGGTGTGGAAGGGAAGGAAGTCTTCCATTTTGTCTTGAAAGGACATGAGAACCATTTTAGGTACTCTGTCAATTTTAGCATTTTGTATAACTATTGTTAACCACTGTATCAGGTAGGAATATGTCAAACTGCAAGTAGAAAAACAAAAACATTGTGTGTTAAATAGAGTTCTATTTTCTCACATATTAGGGAGTTTGAAAATAAGCATATAGAGATGTTGTAAATTTTCGGTTTTCTCATAAAAGGCCCATCCTTAGCACATTACCTAATTTTCTAAGATGGCTTTACAACTTGAAGCATCATGTCTATGTTCTGGCTAGAAGAAAAAGAAAAAAAGAAAAGACCATAGTAGCCACATCTCCCCACTTTTTATTAGAAAAGTGATAGCTTTACCAGAAGCCTTCTCACCAGACTTAACTCTTACCTACACTGTCGCATGTACTTTAACATAAGGGAGGCTTTAAAGTAAGTATTATACTTTCTAGCTTCTGAATAGAGAAAAGGAGAAGGTGGTAAGAAATTAGTATTTAGTGCACCAGCTTATTGGCATGATAGAGCTACTGACTGCTTCTCATAGTTTACAAGCAGTTAAAATAAAACCCTGTACGATATCATAAGGCTATCTGTGTCTAATTGAGAGAGAACTGGGAATTGATCCATTGGTCTGGAGGGAGTATAGGTGTTGAGTGGCAACAGTATGCCAGAAAGCAACATATTTTAAGAAAAAAGAAAAAGAAGAAGATAACAGGAGAGGAAGAAAAGGGGAGTATGTCAGAGGGGGAGACCAACCATGAGAGATGATGGACTCTGAAAAACAAACTGAGGGTTCTAGAGGGGAGGGGGTTAGGGGGATGGGTTAGCCTGGTGATGGGTATTGAGGAGGGCACGTTCTGCATGGAACACTGGGTGTTATGAACAAACAATGAATCATGGAACACTGCATCAAAAACTAATGATGTAATATATGGTGATTAACATAACAATAAAAAATTTTAAAAAAAGAAAGCAGTCAGATGAGGGGGAAGAAATGGAATAGACATTTCTAACACTTTAACCGTGATAGAGACAATTCAATACTGTGCACATTTAATTACTCCTGTGCACATTTAATCACTCCTGAATTTTATTTCCTTATATCATTATTTTATTTTTTAATTGAAATGTTTTATTTAAATTCAATTTAGTTAACATAGTGTATTATTAGTTTCAGGGTAGAGTTTAGTGATTTATCAGTTGCATATTAACATCCAGTGCTCATCACATGAAGTGTCCTCCTTAATGCCCATCACCCAATTACCCCATCCCCCAACCCACTTCCCCTCCAGCAACACTCAGTTTGTTCCTCAGTTATAGTTAAGAGTCTCTTATGGTTTGCCTCTGTCTCTGTTTGTATCTGTTTTTATCTTATTTTATTTTTCTTTGTTTTTTAATTTTTTTATTGTTATGTTAATCACCATATATTACATAATTTGTTTTGGTGTAGTGTTCCATGATTCATTGTTTGTTCATAACACCCAGTGCTCCATGCAGAACATGCCCTCCTCAATACCCATCACCAGGCTAACCCATCCCCCCTCCCTCCTCCCCTCCAGAAACCTCAGTTTGTTTCTCAGAGTCCATCATCTCTCCTGGTTCGTCTCCCCCTCTGACTTACTCCCCTTCATTCTTCCTCTCCTGCTATCTTCTTCCTTTTCTTTTTTCTTAAAATATGTTGCGTTATTTGTTTCAGAAGTACAGATCTGTGATTCAACAGTCTTACACAATTCACAGCGCTCACCGTAGCACATATCTTCCCCAATGTCCATCACCCAGCCACCCCATCCCTCCCACCCCCGACCACTCCAGCAACCCTCAGTTTGTTCCTGAGATTAAGAATTCCTCATATCAGTGAGGTCATATGATACATGTCTTTCTCTGATTGACTTATTTCACTCAGCATAACACCCTCCAGTTCTATCCACGTCGTTGCAAATGGCAAGATCTCATTCCTTTTGATGGCTGCATAATATTCCATTGTGTATATATACCACCTCTTCTTTATCCATTCATCTGTCGATGGACATCTTGACTCTTTCCACAGTTTGGCTATTGTGGACATTGCTGCTATAAACCTTGGGGTGCACGTACCCCTTCGGGTCCCTACATTTGTATCTTTGGGGTAAATACCCAGTAGTGCAATTGCTGGATCGAATGGTAGCTCTAATTTCAACTGTTTGAGGAACCTCCATACTGTTTTCCAGAGGGGTTGCACCAGCTTGCATTCCCACCAACAGTGTAGGAGGGTTCCCCTTTCTCCACATCCCCGCCAACATCTGTCGTTCCCTGACTTGTTAATTTTAGCCATTCTGACGGGTGTGAGGTGGTATCTCATTGAGGTTTTGATTTGGATTTCCCTGATGCCGAGCGATGTTGAGCACTTTTTCATGTGCCTGTTGGCCATTTGGATGTCTTCTTTGGAAAAATGTCTGTTCATGTCTTCTGCCCATTTCTTGATTGGATTATTTGTTCTTTGGGTGTTGAGTTTGATAAGTTCTTTATAGATTTTGGATACTAGCCCTTTATCTGATATGTCATTTGCAAATATTTTCTCCCATTCTGTCGGTTTTCTTTTGGTTTTGTTGACTGTTTCTTTTGTTGTGCAAAAGCTTTTTATCTTGATGAAATCCCAATAGTTCATTTTTGCCCTGGCTTCCTGTGCCTTTGGTGATGTTTCTAGGAAGAAGTTGCTGCGGCTGAGGTCGAAGAGGTTGCTACCTGTGTTCTCCTTTAGGATTTTGATGGACTCCTGTCTCACGTTTAGGTCTTTCAACCATTTGGAGTTTATTTTTGTGTGTGGTGTAAGGAAATGGTCCAGATAATCCTAAAATTTGTATGGAACCAGAAGAGACCCCGAATAGCCAGAGGAATATTGAAAAAGAAAAGCAAAGCTGGCGGCATCACAATTCCGGACTTCCGGCTCTATTACAAAGCTGTCATCATCAAGACAGTATGGTACTGGCACAAAAACAGACCCATAGATCAATGGAACAGAATCTAGAGCCCAGAAATGGACCCTCAACTCTATGGTCAACTTATCTTTGACAAAGCAGGAAAGAATGTCCAATGGAAAAAAGACAGTCTCTTCAACAAATGGTGTTGGGAAAATTGGACAGCCACATGCAGAAGAATGAAACTGGACCATTTCCTTACACCACACACGAAAATAGACTCCAAATGGTTGAAAGATCTTAGTTTATTTTTCTTTCCCTTCCCCATGCTCATCTGTTTTGTTTCTTAAATTCCACATGTGAATGAAATCATATGGCATTTGTCTTTCTCTAACTGACTTATTTTGCTTAGCATGATACACTCTAGTTCCATCTACATCAATGTAAATGGCAAGGGTTCATTCTTTTTGATGGCTGAGTAATATTTCATTGTATGTATGTATACCACATTTTTCTCCATTCATCCGTCTTATATCATTATTTTAAATTTTATTTAACTTAGAAGTTTTCTTTTAAGGAGCTAAAAGTCTGAAGTTCATACTTCCTAGATCAATGAGAAAATGTAGTGAATGCACCTATTTACTGCTATGAAAGACCCCATTTCCAAAAGAAATTACTGAAAAGACAATTCAGTGATAGCTTAAGTTCCCATTATATTAGGAAAGTGATCTTTTTTTTTTCTTTCTATATGCCATGAAAGGGTTATCCTTATTCCTAACTACAAAACATCTAACTAATGTGTTGGTTCTCAAATTAAAAGGCAAATAACTAGCATCGTTTTCCTCAAAAGTTAGTGAAATAGTATATATAGTGACCATCTGGCCATTGGAGTAAAACAGATATTAATGTTAAAATCTATTAAGATAGTTGTCAGACTACTTCTGACAACACAGATAGGCCTATATCACTTCTCTGGGCTTAGTTTCCTCATCTATAAAATAATTATTAACCATAATTATAAGATTATTTTTTTATTAAAAGAAATTCTAAAACATTTTCATCCCAGTAGCTGCATAAATGTGTGTGATTGTGTCTATGAGTATATATACACAGTCTTTGATATTGTGGTTGGATTCTCTTGATGCACTATCTGAAAAAAAGGGGGGAAATTCATTTAACTCTGTGGATGGTGTGATTTTATAGAGTTTAGAACATACATCCAGATTCTAAATAACAGGTTGATTTTCTCATGCCTTATATTTGTGACACATTGAAGATCTAGATTTCCCCTAGTTTAACCATTTTTTATTCTGGAGTAACATATATGTTTTATATTATATGTTTTTTGTTTGTTCATTTTGTTATATGTTAACATATATGTTTACAACCCAATGTTTTAAAAAGCTGGGATATGTAGCAAATGTTTGAAAACTCTCCTCCTCACAATGAACTATTGAGAACTTAAGTAATCCTTCTTTCTACCATATTTAATTTTTCAAACACACACAATACCAACAGTTAGAGTAATTATAACTAACTCTCAGTCTCCATCAACTAAGAGGGCACCCTCATAAGAAGTGATTACACACTGAACTCTTTGGGATTAAATTACATGTAGATTTTCATTCTTAGAAATTTAAGTATTCATCTAGACAGATCTTGTAATTGTCATTGCAGTTGGTATAAATGGAACTTTTCTTTAACCTAAAAAAAATAGGAGTACTTATATTATTCTCCTTCCTTTTCTATATATTTTGTTTGAGTGTTAGAGCCCCCCTCCCCATTATCACCTTCAGGAATAATAATTGCAGTAAATATGATGAAACGAGATGTTCATACTTATAACTGACATATAATCTTAGGCATTATCTAGCGCAATCCTGTAATGTTTAACTATAACCGTAATAGTTTATGGAACACATATTCAAATCATCCAGATGGAACAAAACCACATCTCCCAACTCTTAACATCAGTGCCATCCAATATGCACATTGTCTCCCTTAACGGATGCCAGAGAAATTGATTTCCAGTTCTACCACAGCTTAGAGCCAATTCTGTAAAAGATCAAACCAGTAGCTGCCCACGTAATTCATATTTGTTCTCAGTGTAATTACATAACTTGAGGAGAGAATACTCAACACCTAAAGCTGTCGTTCTCAATCCTGACTGTACACTAGCATCACCTAGGGAACTGTAAAATACACTGATGCCATTCCTGTGTTGCTCATTCAGGGATTTTCATTCAATTGGCCTTGGGTGGAACCTAGGCATTAAGGTTTTTCAAAGCTACCCACGTAATACTAATATACAGGTAGATTTGAGAACCAATGCCCTAAAACCTCAACTATAAATCAAAGGAAGGTAGAGGCCAGCTTTATTTGGATTTAATCAGTAAAAGAAAGCACAGTTAATTAGAGACAACAGAACTAGGTTGTATTATATACACACACACTCTTCAAATACTTTGCTATTTGAATCCCATGTGGTCTCAAAAGAAACTAAAAATTTCTCTGTGGCTAAAAATTAACTGTACTAATTCATGGCCAAGAGTGCTCTAAAAAAACATGACATCTATCTGTAATGTGGTGTCCTGGATGGGATCCCGAAATAGAAATAAGACATTAGGTAAAAACTCAGGAAACCCGAATAAAGATTTTAAGTTAATACAGGTACATCAAGGCTATAGCAACATTTTTCTAGATATGTCTCCTGAGGTGAGGGAAATAAAAGCAAAAATAAACTATCGGGACTACACCAAAATAAAAACTGTACAGTGGCGGAAGCCATCAATGAAACTAAAAAGGCAAACCAAGAAATGGATCGTTAACTATGGAGAACAAACTAATGGTTGCCAGAGGGGAACTGGGTGGAGGGATGGGTGAAATAGGTGATGGGGATTAAAAATTACACTTATGATGAGCACTGAGTAATGTATAGAATTGTTGAATCACTCTATTGTACACCTGAAACTAATATAACACTGTATGTTAACTCTACTGGAATTAAAATAAAATAGGCAAAGAAACACATCAATATTGTTTTCATTATTTGTAGCAAAAGTACTATACTAAAAGTACTATACTATGTAAGTTATTAATAATAGAAGAAATTAGGGGCACCTGGGTGGCTCAGTTGGTTAGGCAACTGCCTTCAGCTCAGGTCATGGTCCCAGAGTCCTGGGTTCGAGTATCGTGTCGGGCTCCCAGCTGGGTGGGGAGCCTGCTTCTCCCTCCGGCCCTATTGCCTCCCATGCTGTTTCTCTCTCTCTCTCTCAAATAAATAAATAAATAATAATAGAGGAAATTAGATGTGGGTCATCATATGGAAACTGTATTATTTTGCAATTGGTATGTAAATCTAAAACTGTTCTAAAATTAAAAGTTTATTTCAAAAAGTAAATGTAGGAAATGGTATATTTAGCCTCTATAAGTAAAAAATATTCTATTAACATTCTTGTCATTTTAAGAGATATTATAACATTAGCACTTCTATTTACAGTTTATAGAGTTAATATTTCACAGCTCAACATTTATTATTCTGAATTTTCTTTACAGATCATCTTCATTTAAAAAATATAAATCATAATTTTTGTAACATTCTTTAAAATATTTTGAGAAGATTTACAATAAAAGATATATAAACAATTAAACTGTAAAAATGAAAATATCAAAATATCAGGATTGCATAGAAAGGTAATAAAGGAGAATAGTAATAAGAGGCCAAGGGAAAGCAATTGTCCTTAGTACTAGTAGTAATACAATTAATGCAGTCACTTAGAAGTATTGCTCATATGACTTTAAAATTCCTCTCCACTGCTAAATTACTTGTAACTTATATTAATATATTAAACAGTTCTTCATACATCACTTATCATTGTTTTCAAAGTTGTAGAGTTGAACAGATGGAAAATATTAAATAATGTGGGTGGCTTACTTGGCGTGGTTTTGGAGATTGAATTGTGAAAAAAATTCTATTGAATTCATTTTTACCTATTCTACTAACACCCCCACTAACCTACCACTCTGTGTGAAAGGGAACTGCCTGACTGCTTGGGGCTCTTATGCCTACATTTGTCAACATCATTTCTTTCACTTCCAATTCCACCATCCTTCACAGTAGAATTAAAAGTGAAGTAGGTGGATGGGACTCACAATCATCTCAGTTAAATGTTGCAACCAATATCAAATTATTAACTTATGAAAAAAGGGGAATCCCATTTCATTAAAAATAAAGGCACCTTGGCAAGGAGGAGTGGAAATTGGGGTAGGGTCTATATAAGAAATCAGCTTGAAAAGAGAAGTGCTTTAATGTCAACACTGGTCAAATTCTTGGAACATTTTTGATGTAACACTTATTACAGGTATTCTGATTGCTCAGTGCCTTTGGATAGCAGTAAAGTGACAGGAAAACAAAGTTTCTCAGTCATAAGGAAAAAAAAAATATGACAATGCTATGTGTGGCATCAGACAAATCTAGGTTTGATTTATAGCTCTGTCCCTTGTTAGCTGTGTGAGTTTAGATAAATTATTTCTCTGAGCTTCCTTTTTCTAACAGATAAGATGAGAATAGCACAAAATTTACTTTATAGAATTTTTGTAAGAATTAAATTATGTAGCATAAATTAAGTGCTTAGCATTGTGTTAAAATTGCAGCTTGAGATGCCCAACCATAGATTGGACCTGTATTCTCATAGCACTTAGTGATTCATTTTTCTTTGCATTGGGTTTTCTGGCATAGAAACTAGAGTTCTATGGTGTATAATGTAGTATCTCCTGATAGCTTTCCCTGCAACAGTTGTATTTTGGGATTTTATAGAATAGTTATCATTTTATCCATAAATTAAAATACTCCTGAAGTAGAAGCCCTTTGAAATATCATTGAATATTTGTTGTGCTAGTTTAGTTCAGTTTTCTCTGGAATTTGGGTCCATTTGTGGAGATGTAATAGGTAGTTCAGCTTTACCTGATAGAAACTGTGATTTTTGGTTGGACTGGCACTCGGCATCCATTCTCCTTCTATGTGTCTCATGTTTCCAAGTCTAGAAAAGCAAAAGCTACCCAAGTTTCACTTGTAGTTACAGTCCTGGTTGGGAATTACAATTCTGTCAGTTCTTTCTTCAGTTAGAATTCCAGAAGCAAAACCAAAGATATTTGAACTATGAGAGACACTTCTAGCAGCTGGGATTGCAAATTTCTTTTCATGAATGTTGAAAGTTGATAGTGGTGGTGGTTCTGGATATCAGTCTTGTCTGTGTATATTTGAATTCAGTAGTCCAATAACTATTCCTGAACTTCTCCTCCAGCATTTCCAGTTTTGTGAATACCCAGTTCTTTCTGCCAAATCTTTCTGAAGGAAATATCTAGAGTTCTTTCTGTTTGTTGAATTGTGCTTTGACTTACATAGATTATGTAACTTTTGGGGGCACCTAAATATTGATTTTCTTATTTCTGAGATAGGACTAAAAATAGGAAAAAGGTAAACTAGATAATTTTTAGGGCCTATTCCTGCTTTAAAACAGTTATAATTTTGGTGGCCATTGCCATCCCTGAAGTTGGACATCAACTTGAATTTGAGGTTTATTTTTTGTGCTAGATACTTTCTGTTTTCCCCTACAGATCTATTCCTCACCTTTTTTGACCCTGATCCGTGTCCCAAGAGACTCATCTTTACACACTCCCTCCATAGGCTCCCTGTTGTCTGGCTTCTGATTGGGCTCAGGCAATAGAAGGCATTAGCAAAATTGGTAAGAGGAAGAGGAGTGAAGCTAGGATATTTGCTGCCTCACCTCTCTTCCTTACAGGTGGCCTTAGGCTAAATGGGTTCCTCTGTTAAGGGCCATAGTTTTCATGTGCAATCCTTTCCTCAACTACAGCTATTTGCACCAGGTTCTGGTAACCATTCATTCCTCTTAATTATAGAGGTCAAGACATGGCATATATTTCCTGTTATAGCTAAGCCTAGAGTACTGCACGATTCCTTGCTGATTTCCCTAACCCTGCCCACACTTTAATAAATAGATCTTTTATTAACTTTTCCTCAGTTGTCCATTTTAGAATGCCATCTGTGTCCTACAGAACCCTACCTACATTGAGTAAGTAAATGAGTACCATGAATTTAAAAAGGCAAAATAAAACAAACAAACAACAACAAAAAAGGAAAAACAAAACACCCATCAGAAAGTTCCAGACTAAGATTTGGAAAATTTATACTCTTCAGTCTGTCTATATTATCCTCCTTCTATCCACATACCCACCTATCAAATTCCTGCTCACATTTATTATATCCTATAATGAGTTAATCTTCTTAGATTATCCCTGTTATGTCAAGTCCTGTTCAAACTTCAGTGGCTCCTTATTGCCTCAAAATCATCTAAATCTTTTAATTTGAAGTTCGAGCTCATCTGTTTTTCCCTGAATATATCCTTTGTATGTGTATGTGCATATGTGTGAGTGTGGTATGTGTGTCTTTTTTTAAATTCCTTTTATTTTATTATGTTATGTTAGTCACCATACAGTACATCAGTAGTTTTTGATGGAGTGTTCCATGATTCATTGTTTGCGTATGACACCCAGTGCTCCATTCAGTACGTGCCCTCTTTATACCCATCACCAGGCTAACACATTCCCCCAACCCCCTCCCCTCTAGAACCCTCAGTTTGTTTCTTGGAGTCCATAGTCTCTCATGGTTCATCTCCCCCTCCAATGACCCCCCCTTCATTCTTCCCTTCCTTCTCCTAATGTCCTCCATGCTATTCCATATGTGTGTCTTATATGTGTATTTTGTGTGTGTGTGTGTGTTACGTGTGTTAGATATTTTAGTGTGTTGTTTGTGTAGAGTGTGTGGTACATGTGTTGTGAGTGTGATGTGTGTGCAGTGCATGTGTTGAGGGAGGCCTGTGTGCTGATCTGGCAGATGTGTGCTGTGTGTGTTTTGTATTCATACTGTCTGTGCGTGGTATGAGTGCTATCTGTGTGATACGTGTGATATATTCTTATCCTTATTTCTCTGAGATTCTTTCTCTGGAGAAACTGCAGTGACTTTTCACCCCTGAGCCTTGATCCTTCTGTCTTCCTTCCCTACAATGGCCACCTTGCCTTGTCTTTCAATATTCAACACAATTCACAAAGAAGCTCAAGTTCTGTCACTTTCTTGTGTACTATTAGGAGCAGTGTAATCTCTTTCTCAACTGGCTTCAGTATATTTGGAACCAGAGTGTATAGTTCATTTTTATTACTGTATCATATTATAATTTAAATTGATTTATTTTTACTTTTCAATAATAATGAAGATTACAGTTAACATTTATTGAATGCTTCTTTTTTTAAAGATTTTATTTATTTATTTGAGAGAGAGAGAATGAGAGACAGAGAGCACAAGAGGGAAGAGGGTCAGAGGGAGAAGCAGACACCCTGCTGAGCAGGAAGCCCAATGTGGGACTCGATCCCAGGACTCCAGGATCATGACCTGAGCCGAAGGCAGTCGCTTAACCAACTGAGCCACCCAGGCACCCTTATTGAATGCTTCTACATATTGAACATTTCCCATTTAAGTTTCACAATAACTCCATGAAATAGTTATTAAAATCCTTTCTCCATCTTGCTAGCTGCGTGATATGTTAGTTAATTAATTAGGCTGTACCTCAGTTTGCTCATTCTAAAATAGTATAATAATAATTCTAACCACCTAGGCTTTTTTTTTGTGATGATTAAGTGAATTGATAAATGGAAAGCACTGAGAAGAGAACCTAGCACATTGTAAGCGCTCTACAAATTTTAGATAGTAGTAGTACCCCATTTTATAGAAGGGAAAACTGAGGTTTGGAACTTACCACAGGTCACTTAGCAGTAAGATGTAGAGCAAGAATTTGAAACTGATATATTGGTTAGAGGAGAGCTTTAGGTATTATGCAATCAGCTACTATATTGTATCTGCTTTGAGGGTAGATGATTTGTTGTTGTTCTTATATAAAGGGCCACACATAGTAAAATCTTTTAAGAAGTAATTATCGGAGAAAAGCTGGTATCTTCTGAAAAACTTGTATTTTTTTTCATCTTGTCAGGAAAACATTATCAGTTCTGTTTCACTCTTTACCTTAGATGTGCCAGAAAGATCAGGTAAAATTTAATGTTCAAAAGCAATAGTTACATTTGCTAGGATATTGGTATAAACGATTTCCTTTCAGTATAATTTGGATAATATATTTCTATTTTATTAAGGAAACTAGATGCTTGTATTTATTGCAAAATATATTTTGGAAGTAGATGAAGTAAAATTTATAACTAATCTATCTTTATACTACCATATTGCCAACCAAATGTATTTTGTGTAGCACACATGTAACACATATTGCTTACGTCAACCTAGTATTTGAGTTACCTGATATAATACAAATGATAGACAAATTAGTATAAATGCAGCTAATTAAAATTCAACCAAATTTCTTGGATTTTCATATAGGAAAAGTCTCAGGAAGTTCAATGAACTTCCTGTACAAATGTGGAGTTTCAATTCACATTTATCCAGTATCTCTTTTCAAATTTTCCTGCCAAAACTATTGTATTATGCTACAATTATCCAGAGGTGCTATTTTACACTTGGACTATTATTTCAGAAGCTCTGTTTCCGATGTCTAATAAGGTTTCCACACATAACTCCCACACCTCAGAGCAGCCTTCAAAGGTCATTTCTTCATCCCGTTCTTTGCCGACATAATTGCACCTGCCAGGTGAACTGCAAAACAAGTCCCAGGCGAGCAGGGTGAGTCAGTCGCTGTCATCCAAGCAGTTTTCCTGTTTATGCTCATCCTGAGCATTATGGGCTGGGAGGGCTCTGGGGCCATTTGTAGCTTCTCTTTTTGATAGCCAGAATTTTCCATACATTGGTTCTCAATTCCCAATTTCCCATAACAGGAAGTTGAAACAGATTTGATATCAAAGAGAAGAGTTTGCAATGAGCAAAAAAGAGAGACCACTAACATTTCCAAAACATCCCAGTTTGAAGAGGGAAATATATCACGTTCCTGAAATGGTTTTAAAAAGCTTGCAACTAACTGGAAAACCTTATGCTCGCTTTTCCCTGTCATGTTTACCTTTCTTGTAGCTTCCCAGGGGCTCTTTCAGTTGAAATTCCTTATTGCTAGTTGCAAATCTCATAGCAAAGTCAAGTATTTCTCTGTGAACAAATAGATGTGCTTAGTATTTTCCCAGTTATCTCTGGAATTGGAGAAAAAAAAGTGAATATTTTCAAAATCCCATCCCACCATTGGAATATGATTTAATGATGTGACCTCCTTAAAAAGTGTCCTTTTTAAAAAATGAAAATAATGATGTGAAAGCTGTAATTCTATAGCTAATGCTATGTGTTTTCAGTCAACGATTGCATTTCTAAATATATGAAGTGTTTGTAAAACCTTGAAAAATGCAGATAAATAAGACAGTGTTCATGGAATGGAGTGTCTTGTTTTTGTTTAAATCTTGAAAATATCTTAGAGCAGATTATTTCATATGCAAAGTAATAGCCAGCATAGCATAAAACACTGTAATAATTTAAATGCTTTATTTTCTTTTTTTAAAAAGATTTTATTTATTTATTTGACAGAGACTGCGAGAGAGGAAACACAAGCAGGGGGAGTGGGAGAGGGAGAAGCAGGCTTCCCGCTGAGCAGGGAGCCGATTCGGGGCTTGATCCCAGGATCCAGGGATCATGACCTGAGCTGAAGGCAGACGCTTAACGACTGAGTCACCCAGGCACCCCTAATTGCTTTTATTTTCATATCATTCAACATAGTGCTTCCAGTGTTATTTTTTTAAACCCACTGGAGAAAAGTTAGATAACCATATGAACTGACATAATAACATAAAATGTGTCATGTAGTATGCTCAGCAACTCAGCACCCCCCCCCCACACACATCATTTCTCTAAGTATTCCTGTTCTCATTTCACATGTGAAAAATAGACTCAGTGGCATAGGCCACACAAAATCACACAGCTAAAAAGAAATCAGTGTGTATTTGACCTTCAATGAGTCTGTATGTAAACCTTGAGCTTTTTAAATCTATACCAGAGCCACCTAACCCAAAACATTCTATCAATAAAATATTATATATCATTATAACAATTATTATAATAATCTCATGTAATAGTCTATAACATTGTAACAACATAATAACACTAACGAGGGTCATGACTAGGTGAGAGAACCATCTGGAAGTGAACTCTAATTAGCAGGAGGCCAAAGTACCTCAGGATACTTTGAGAATGACTGCACAAATAGTAGAGGATGGCAAATATTTTGGCAGATAGCAACAGATTCCAAACATAAGGCCAAAAAAAAAATGGAGTGGGGTCACCTACCTGGAAATCTGATTCAGAACAGAAAGTAGCATGAGGGGTTTTTAAAACTTATTATTTATTATAATTATCATCATCTCTCTCTTTGCATGAGATCTTTCAGAAACTAAAGTCTGCATAAACATATTATTTTTAGACACTTTCTGGAACCTGATGTTATGGTAAGCTCCTTGTTTAAAGGTCCCAGGTCAGGATGAACAAATCAAAGGTCAGGCAATCAAAAGTCATGGATCAGACGACCCCAAACTGACTTTTGAACGGCAGTTGTTTGAATTATTCATTGAGTCCTTGAAGCGGAACTCCACAGATACTCCACTGGCTACTTTTTCTTTCTAACTCAGTTTGGTTTCCAAGCCCAGACTTAGCCCTGTCACAAAGAATCACAAAGGGATTTGCCCTTTTCCTTTATCACCCACATTTAAAAAATATAAATGGGGAAAAACAATGAGTTATGTATGTATGTATGTATGTATGTATGAATGTATGTATGTATGTATAAATTAGGGCATATTTGGGCAGAGATTCATTACCCCATAATTCATTACTTTATTTCCCCCAATTCATGTTTTGCCTCAAAAGCTGGCTTCCAGTTTAATCTCCTCCATGAAGAGCCATGACTGTCCTCACCTGGGATATTTTAACAACCATGTAACTGGTGTTTCCTAGTTGAAGTCTATACCCCATTTATGCCATTCTCTACTCTTCCCTAGCTATGATTTTTCTAAAATGGAAATATGATACAAATTCTATGCTTAAAACCCATCTAGCGGCTTCTGCCTCATTACAAGTCATTTAGTATTATGGACAAAACTTTTCATAACCTGGACCCTGATTTTCTCTCCAAATTCATTGTCTTTCATATTATCTTTTAGCAAAACCAAAATATGAGTGGTTCATCATTTTGTTTTATCCACTGCAAATATTTGCACTTGTTATTACTTTGGTTTCTAATGCTTTTCTTTTCTCTCGTCATATGAACCCCTTTAGAGTAAATAATTCTCTTTTATGCCCCTATTGTAGCTTCTGCATACTTATTATTGTATTTATTATAATAACCATAATCATTTGCTGCCGTTTTGGACTCAGTTCTTAGACTGGTGAGTTCTTTAGTGTTAATTCCATGTCTTATTTCCATTTCTCCAGAGCTATTTTTGAAACATGGAAGATGGGGCCCCTGGGTGGCCCATGTGTTTAAGGATCTGACTCTTGATTTTGGCCCAGGTCATTAACACAGGGTCATGAGATTGAGCCCAATGTCAGACTCCATGCTAAGCGTGGAGTCTGCTTATGATTCTCTCTCTCTCTCCCTCTCCATCTGCTGACCACTTCCCGCCCTCCCACTACCCCCCCAAAAAAAGAAACATGGAAGAAACACAATTAAGTTGGTTGTATTGTATTGAATTTGTGTCCCCAGTAAATTCTTCCCACAGGATTCTAGCCCACTTTGAAGATCATCACAGTCATTGGGTCACACATAGGAAGGTCAGGAAACTGCTGTGAATTTGTAAATCTTTGCCTGGACTGGTGGGAAGGAAGGGTCTTTTCAGAAGAATAATGACCTTCCTTTTAAGCTCAAAGATCTCCATATGGAGCCTGTTTAAAACTTGGACCATATGACATATACAATATGTATACAATACGTATGTTTTGCATGACGTATTGATTTGCATAAATAAAGTCTAGGAATGCACATTACAGCGCAATTTCCTTTTTAATACCCTAACTTCGTATACCTGTTATCTATGTCAGTGATGGCAATCATGACACAGATGTCACCATTCATCTCTTGCAGAACTGATTATATCCAAATCCATTGGATAATTCCTTCTTTGGGAGGGGAAAGCTTGACTTATTCATTGGACGTTTGGTTTTAGCTGAATAATTTATATCATAATACCTATACTGTGCAATTATGTAAGGTATTTTAGATAAAAGGCAGAATTGTTGGAGTTAAAAATCTTAATTCATTATATAATATTAATTACAGTATAACTCCTGGTGAATTTTGAGATTTTTTAATACCCCAAAGTAAAGATAACAGCAAAACTTAAACATGAATATCAAGGTATCACATTTCTAATTGACAGAGGCTGAGTTTGAGTATATGTCTTTAATCTGATAGCCAGTAGGTTTGTTAGTACCTAACCCAAGAATCAGGCATTTCTTTACCTCGCCTCAGTTAGCACTGTAGGGGTAGGCATGTCCAAACTGTCCATGTAGAATTCGCAGCATGAAGATGTGTAGAATTCATGTTCTTTGCAAATATTTCCTCCCAAGATGAAGAGTAGAATTGATCTGACCTCACCAATTTTTTCCTTCCAAATTTATGAAACAAATAAGTCACTTCAACTTTCCCACAATAAATAAAGTAGTAAAAACAGGCAAAGACTAGATTTTTAAATGTAATTTTTCTTCATAAGGTTAAAATTTGGGGGAAAGGAATTACCTTCTATCAGTAGTTCCTAAAATATGGAATATTTTAAAATACATACAGAACTTGCTCATATGTAATCTTACTTGAAACTTCTATGCACTCATGATTTGGCAGATCAAGTATTTTCATATGCATTATCTAAATAAGAAAACTAAGCCTCATGGTTGAAAGAGCCAAACCCCATTTTATTTGCTTCCTAGTCCAAAGCACTCTTGTTAAGATACACAGTATATGTCTTGTCTTTTTCTCCAAATGCTGGGTATAGCATAGGCATTCAGTCACTAATGATGCCAGTAGTTTCTCACGGGAGCAAGTTTAATGTAGAAGATTGATTATATATTAATATTGTTGTAAAGATACGGTTTTATTAAGTATAGCCCTTGAACAATTCCAAGGGCTCAAGAAGTTGTACTGTCTTTTTTTTTTTTAATTCATTAAGTTGACTCTTAAGGTAAATTCCTGTAAGTCCTTTTAGTTGCCCAAAATAATGACTTAAGATTATGAATATCTGTAGAATGGTTTACTTTTAAACATAGGAAGACCTAACAGTATGTCACTTCTTTTCAGTTTCTCAATTTATCAAGCTAAAAAATTGGAGGATTCATTAAACTAACTATAGGTTTCTCTAAATTTCTTTCTTTTAAAGATTTTATTTATTTATTTGAGAGAGAGAGAGAGAGAGCAGAAGCAGGGGGAGCAGCAGAGGGAGAGGGAGAAACAGACTCCACACCGAGCAGGAAGCTTGATGTGGAGTTCAGTCCCAGGACCCTGCGATCATGACCTGAGCTGAAGGCAGATGCTTAACAGATTGAGCCACCCAGGCACCCCAGGGATTTTCTAAATTTCTGAAAATCTTTGTGTAGAGAATCATTGTTCAAAATCACTAACATGCAAGAAATGGCTTATTTTTATTTTCATTGCAAGTTAATTTATCGGCTCACAAACTGCATATTTATAAGTAATTCAATATTTGGTTAATTTTTAGATTCAAGGACTATGCAAAAATCCCAAGGATTTATTTAATCTCAAGACATTAATGAATTTCTCTATCCGTTACTTATGAATACCCATTGACTAAAAAAAAGACCTATGTTGTCCAGCCCACTTTGTGTCTCCAAGTTGTAGAGATTTTCAGTCATTATATTCATCATCTTCCTCATTTTCATTGTTGTTATTCAGGCACTTCACCTTCACATCTCATTATTTGATCACCTGCCCAGCAGCATTATCATCATAATCATTCTTGCCCTTTCTCCAGTATCATCCATCAGCAGCGCCTCATCATTGTTTACATTGCTACACAATTGTCATTATTAATTTTAACACTAACACCACACTAACATCACAGTAATCATTATTGCCATCACCTGCTCCATTTTTACCACCACCAACACCATCCCAATCCTTCTTCATAATTAGCAATGGAAGAAGCATAATTTTTTATTACTAAAATGTGTGTTTAGATCTCACATGTCAAAGATAATTGTTTCATCTATTTTCTATTTTTTCACTATACTTTAAAAATTAAAACCTTCATGTTAAGCTTAATATTTAAAAATAACAAAGGGAAGATATCTAATAATTTTCTTATGATTTTTTTGCTCCTGTTAGTTTGGTGTATTTACCTGACATCTTTTCTTAAAGGACCTCTAATGCTGTAGGAATGATCTCCTTTGGAAAGCTGAATGGATGCTATGAGATCATGCAATCCATAAGAAGATACTTAATAAGCAATTCCTGTGTACCTAACACTTTGCTAATTGGGGAAAAGCAAAGATATTAATATAAAATAAATCCTCTATCTTCAAAGAGCTGACATGAATTCCTTAGACAAAAATAAATAGAATTCTGCCACTATTTATATAATACCCAGTTATATTCTGGGCACTACACAAATTGTTGTATGGGATATGGGGAATGAATGTAATTGTTGTTTGAGATATACCATTTGCCGCTTAAGAGTCACACACTGTCATGTCCTGTTATGCTTGTACTACTTTCCATAATAAGCTGTGATTTCCTGCATGGCAGGAATCTCTGTATCTCTAAGGCACTTAACACAGGAATTCTCTGATACTAAAAACTCATGGTTTTTTGTTGAATGAATGCCATTTGGATGAATTATTTAATGAAACCAGCAAAAGTGTTTGTGCATCCTAAATTATGAAATAATTTATGAATTATGTGCAACCTGCTAAGGGTTATAACAACTAAAATGGTAGATATTTACACATAGCTACTGGGGAAATATATAAAATTAATTTAAATCTTGTCCATAGGTATTAAGGCATGACATCCATTGTGAAGTACTTTAAGCTTAAGAAAAAAAAATTAGGGAATGGGCACCTGGGTGGCTCAGTCGGTTAAGCATCTGCCTTCGGCTCAGGCCATGATCCCAGGGTCCTGGGATCAAGCCCCGCATTGAGATCCTTGCTCAGCGGAGAGTCTGCTTGCTTCTTCCTCTCTCTCTCTGTCCCTCCACCGCCCCCACCCCCCCCACCCCGCTCAAGCTAACTTCAATTAATGAGTGTGTCCTTGAAATGAAAATTAAAACACTGCCTTACCTGAAATTCCTGGAAACAACAGCCAGTAGGAAACTCTCTAGATCCCCAGCTATCAATCCCACATCCACCATCTTTTGTATTTAATCTCACATTTTGATTTCCTGATAAAGTCGAGGCCACCAGGAGCAAAGAGCTCTGCTCTGATTCTGGAAACTTGATTTTGGACAAATCTTGGAATAATCCACAATCTTTCACCTCTAATGGTCCTCCGCTGTTCCAAAAACTGTGGGAGTTCTGTTTCCATTTTCACTTTTTTAACCTCACTATTTTCACTCATACTTTAACAAATAAAGCATCTTAATTGAAACAAAGTTTTGAAAGTATCCACACTGCCTCTGAACTCATAAAAGTTAATCTCTATAGATTAGAGATTTCCAGGTCACTAGTCTTTCTTTTTTCTCTATCTTTCCTTCGGTTTCGTATATCTTTACTCTGGTTTCCGTTACTATCATTCTAGTCTGTTAGGCTAATATCCCAGGTTTGATTAGAATATTATAGTACAAGAAGTTATGGTAGCATTGAGATATAAGGGAAGAACATATTTTCACCAAAAATATCAATTGCAAAAAACACGTATTTTTAAATGCTTCTGCTGCATGTTATAAATAAAACATTTTAATAAAAAATTAAGAATTGAATAATATGATGTGGTTGAAAGTAAAGGAACTACCTTAAACACAGAAGGTAATAAAAAGAAGAGACATAAAAAGGAAATATAAGGAAGCTAAAAATTCCCTCACAGGATTAAAATGAACATTAGAAAATGTAAGGTCCAGAATCAATAGTGCAGAAGAAAAAAAAGTGATGTGAGTAACAAGTCTATGAGGCTTCCACAAAATAAGAAGGGAAAATACTTAATGAACAAATAGAAAAGTAGCTCTGAGATAACAGAGAGGTAGCAATGAAGTAACAGAGCAGTGTTTCAACAGATGAAAAATTTGTGTTTCAAAAGAGAATACGAGATAGTCACAAAAAATTTTAAAAGATGTTTTTAATTTTTAAGTGATAAATTCTAATAGAATGAAACTTTTCTGAGTTGAAAAAGAATATCTCTAAGTCCTAGGTACCCACCTGAGACATTAATGTAAAATAAGCCACACTGCTGTAGACTAAATGTCCATGCCCCTTCCCCCCAAAGCATATACTGAAATCTTGTTCCCCTGATGGTATCTGGAGATGGGGCCTTTTGAAAGTGATTAGGTTATGAGGATGGAGCCCTCGTGAATGGGATTAATACCTTTAAAAAAGAGATGCCGGAGAACTCCCTTTTCCTCCTGCCATGTGAGGACACTGCAAGAATGTAGCCATCTATGAACCAGAAAGGAAGCCCTTACCAGGCACTGAATTTGCTAGCACCCTGATCTGAGGCTTCCCAGGTTCCAAAACTATGAGAAATAAAATTGTGCTGTTTACAAGTCACCCAGTCTTATATGGTATGCTGTTACTGGAGCTCAAACTGACTAAGACAAATACCTAGGAATAGCCTAAAGGATAATGTCTTGAAGATCAACAATAAAAATAAATTTCACCTGTTATCATTCAGGCCAAGGAATGGGAGTGACAGTGAAGAGAATTACACGCTGTAGAAGAAAAAATGGGTTTGCTAAAGAATAAAGCCTTTGTCTCCATAAATTTAAACTCCAGAAGACAATGGAGCAATCCCTAGTGATTTTCTATACCCAACTAAGCTTCATTTCATCTGGGAAGGAATTTTTAAAACTACAAGGACTAAGAAATTTAATAAACATGTTCTTTCTTGAACAAAAAATACACAGGACAATTTCAGGCAAAACAGAAATAATAACAAACAAAAAATGCCCAAAACATCCAAAAACAAAAAGGGAATGGAGATTTGTGGTTTGAAATGACAAGTGTGAGTACTAAATCTAAAAATCATGAACTAATTAGAAACTGGCATTTTAAATATGATCCAGTATGATAGCTACTTGATGTCATTTATTCATTCACTTATTCCACAAATACTAAGTGCCTACTATTCTCATAGCTGGGACACTGCCCTTAAGGAATTTAGCTCATAGTTTGGAGATGTGTTTATCAAAAAATAAAAGAAATATTAAAAAAATTTAAAATATTATAAGCGTATAATGGAAAAATTGGTGTGTTGAAGAATGACTTGATATACTTTAGGTTAGGCTGACAGTGAAGACCATCTTGAAAGGGGACTTTAAGCTTAGACATAAATATCAAAAAACTTTTTTTGTATGCTAATCTGGAGGAAGAGTATTCCAAGTAAAAGGAATGTTGTTGCAATGACCCAAAATAGGAATGAATATGATAGGTTTGAAGAATCAGAAGAAAGTAAGTGTGGCTCAAACATGATAACCAAAGAGGAAGAATAGGGGATTATACGGGTATTCTGCTTTCCCCTGGAAAGTCCCCGTTTGTACCTGTCATCTTCATGTAATTTTAGTATACCCATTTTTATATTCAGTAGTGCCCTAATTTGAACAATAAATGATATAGATGCCCTCAAAAGGGTATGAAATGAAATCTGAAAGGCATACAAGTTCATAAACAAAATTGCTGATTCCCTACTTATTCCTTCCAAGAGTTAATTCAGCAACAGATCAGGAAGGAATGAAATTGTAGCAGACATGCTCAAAAATTTTACTTTATTTTTAATACTGTGACTAAGGTCTGTGGAAGTGCTATTTTAAAGCCCCAGTTAACCTATAAATTACATTATTTTTCTTTTCATGTTTTGCTTTGTTTTGTTTTCTGGTGCAGAACTTCTGTAAACTCTTCCACGTACCTTTCTCTAAAGTATAGTTATAGGGACGCCTGGGTGGCTCAGTCGGTTAAGCGTCTGCCTTTGGCTCAGGTCATGATCCCAGGGTCCTGGGTTCGAGTCCCACATCAGACTCCCTGCTCAGCAGGAGGCCTGCTTCTCCCTCTGCCTGCTGCTCCCCCTGCTTGTGCTCTCTCTCTCTCTGGCAAATAAATAAATAAAATCTTAAAAAAAAAATAAAGTATAGTTATAGTGACCATGCTTTGATCTACCTTGAGTGTACATGTGGCTTTTCAACCTATTGTGTAAATATTACACAGGTGCTCCATCACCAAGGCAATGTGAAGTGGAGCATGAGCAGTTCAATATTTGTAGATAACCCAGATTTAATTGGTCAATCTCCATTATGTGATGAGAAGAATGTAATTCCCTCTTATTTTACAGATCCTTTACAATCTTCTGCAGAAGAGTACAGTTTTTCATGAATCTACCTATTTAATATATTTCTACCAACTCATGTTGATGTGTTTTCCTTCTCCAAAACAGTGATATTCCTTTCTGATCAACATCGTGTACCTAACAGAAATGTTGTCAGGCTTTGTAAACCAGAGTAAAGGATTTGGATTTCATTCTGAGTGTCACAAGAACATCATGACAAGTTGGAAACGGAGAAATGATATGACCTGATGATTGCCCTGACTGTAGTGAGACAACAGTATATAGGAGAATAAGAGTAGAAACAGAAGAATTACAGGGTTGTAGCAATCTTCCATTTGAGAGATAACTGTGGCTTTGAATAGGATGGGCTATTAGAGATGGATGGAAATGGATGAGTTCAAGAGGTATTTTGAAGTTACAGTGAACAAGACTTGCTAATGGATTGGTTGTAGCTTGAAGAAAGATCATGTGAAGTAGAAATCAAGGATATAGCCTTCATTTTGTCTAGCTATTAGGATTGAAAGTATGACTATTTATAAAGGGAAGACAAAAGGATGTAACAGATGTGTGAGATGTCTCAGTAGTACAATTCTGGACTCAAGTTTAGGAAGCCCATAAAACAGTGAGTAGAGTTAAAGGAGATACAAGCCTCACATAAAAGGATAGATAAAAAATTTGGAGTCAGCAGAATCAAGATATTATTTAAAACCCTCAAACTGAAAGGAATTGTAGGAAGAGAATGTAACTGGAGAGGAGTTGGGGTCCCAGGACTGAGCAGTGGAGTACTCCAATATTTAGAGGGGCTAGTAAAATAGGATGAGCCCAGAAAACCTCCCAGGCCACAAGATGTAGTTGACAAACACCATGTGACTGTAGTGTCTACAGTCATAATACCCTACTTTCCTGACTACAGTGTTTGGTTTGAAAGAAAGAGAGAGAGAAGGGGTAGGCATGACCCTAGCAAGATTATTAAGTTTTTCTTTGAATTTTTTTCTTACTGGAATTTTCAGAAGAGATTATTATCTCTAGTCTTTGAAAATGTGAAGATATAAACCCAGATTTTCAGATATAATCAAGGTTCTAACTTCATGGAAAAAGCTGGTTTGAAGAATAAATGTGGTGTTTCTGTTCATTATTTATTTAATTAATCATTGGATACTTCTCAACATCACCTGAAAAAAAAATTATCATTTTCTCTCTTTATCTACTAAAATGTAAGCTCCCTGGGGGCAAAAACTTTGTTTTGCTTAAGTGTTAATAGCTCCTAAAATAGGGCCTGGCACCAAGTAGATGCTAGGTGAATATTTTGAACAAATGTAATATCCACATATTGCATTGCCCAGTACAGAACAAGATCTCAAAAATATTTTTTAGTATTCTAAATTAAATGAACCAATAAATTCCTTTAAGACTCTTTATGCATTACCATCTCTATGACTATTCTCATACCATTTCTTCTGCCCAAAATACTCTCCCTGTTACTTGTCCATCTCTGTTTGAGTTTATTTCCCTAAATCAAAGATTAAATTCATGTCTGTACCCCAGAAGATGTTATTGCCTATTATTTAGTAATTAGCATAGATTTCCTTGCTCCCTTTTGCCTTCCTTTCTTATCTCAATATAAGATTTCTAAGGATAGTTATAAAGACACATTCAATGGTCTTCCCCTTCCATACCTCTTTGTAAAAACAGCCTTTCCATGGTACAAAGAAGGACCTGTCATACATGTTACATACAGGCACAACATGCAATTCAGTTCTTGCTCTCTGGAGAGATGGATACCTAGTCCAAAGTCCTTCTATTTTTTTGTTCAGCAACCAGCACATTTTCAACTGAGAGACTGTGATGCATTCCCCTCTGGTTTAACATTCATTTGAAGCCAAGACTGAAATCAGTACCATTATAAGGCAAAGAATGTTATAGGACAAAAAGAGTATGGAATAGGTGCATATAAGGAAACTGAGGGTACCTAAACAAGTGGTTATTTTTCCCTAAAAGCTTTTAGTTCTAGAAGGCTGATTTGTACTTTTGTTTTGGCCCTTGGCTTATCTAGTTTTCTTCCATGTTCCCATCACTGAATCCTCTTTTTTGAACTAGCTCAAGTGGATTTCTGGTTCTTGCAGAAACCAGCTTTAACTGAAACCGTAGAAATGAAATTCTCTACTAATTTATTTCCTTCAAATCTGTCCAGGTGCTTTATACGTAGTAGGAGTTCAATAAATCTATGGCAGTGTGCTTATCATTTTTTACAATCTACACTTCCCCCCCATAATTAGTTCAGTGTTTGTCCACGAAGGTCATTATTATTAGGTCATTATCCCTGTATATGTTTGAGTCACCAGATTGGTAATGTGCTTCAACCTGTTGTTTTAGTGTTGTGATAAAGCATGAATACTAGATTTTACAAGAGCAGATTAAAAATATTTCTTTAAAATGTCAATGGAAAAAGACACTTTGAAATGGTCTCTTCATAAAATATGCACCTCCAGATTCCTGCAGCTATGGTGCCCCCTTTACTTACATACAAAAGGATTATTTTAAGTCAAGTTGTTTTCTCAATGCTGTCAGTATTCACTAGATATATTTGCCCAATGAGGTATTTTTTATTTTTTATTTTTTTTGTTCTTCATCAAAACATCTCTCGTCCTTGCTGGGGTGATGGTCGAGGATCAGAAAGCAATATTCCAGGTGTTCTTAAAACCAGCATTTCTTAGCAAGGTTAAGCAGTGCCTTTTCAAACTCCCCGTGCTGTGTGCGTCATCTCCCGGTGAGTCAAACCTGTTATGTTAGTGCATTGCACAGAGAAAGGCCAGCAAACTTTAAAACTTTGAAAAAGGAGTGTTTCTTCTTGGTCTACCTAAGTTGGCTTGAGATGTGTTTATCTGGACTCCACCTGCCGCTTTAGACTCAATAAGCCCTTTCTTTAAACAGCTGATGCCACTTGCTGTTTATTTACAGGATCCTGAACTGCCAGTATTTCTTTAACTGGAAAGACGAAGGAATGAGAGTATAGAAATCATCACTTTTTTTGGAAGAAACTCTCTTGGGTGTGTTCCCACCTTTTAAGGGTTTGCCTTTGAGAAAAAGCCCTGAACAGCTAGACATTGACCCTTCTCTGCCCTAACACATGAGACCTGATTCTGCTTTTCAACATTTTTATGCCCTGATCCTAAACTTTAGATATCTTCCCTATTGCACTAACATAGCGCATACCCTAGTGTGTAAATTGATGGAATGCAAATAAATAGGGTTTATTCCAAGGCTGAATAATTGAGAAATCCTGGGCTAAACAAAGTTGATGGTTTTCTTGCTGCAGAAACTCTGTCTTTAAAATGTTAAAGTGCATTTTGCATTTTCAGGAAGAAGATAATGAATGTCAATTTCCTAGGCTTATTTGCAGTCAAATGCTCTACCACTGAGCTATAACCCACCTAGGCTTATTTGACCACTGAATTCTTTATTTGATGTAAGATATCTTAGGAGGCTTCTCTTGGAGGCCAGCCTTGATCTCTTGGACTCCTGACCATGCATTGGTTGGGAATTCAGGTACTTACTTGAATCTTTGGCACTGTTAATATTCCAAGTTCCATGTCCCTCATGTGTCCATTCATCTCACACTCATCTTTTGTCTAGGTTCAGTCATCATATCCCACTAACTCTCACCTACATATCATCATTTATCTTATCAACCTAATTCTTCCCCACTCAAAATCATCATTTCCCTTTTCTCTCTGATGACATTCAATTTCTCCTTTAAGATTCAACTCAAGGGGCGCCTGAGTGGCTCAGTCGTTTAAGCGTCTGCCTTCGGCTCAGATCATGATCCCAGGGCCCTCGGATCCAGCCCCGCATCGGGCTCCTTGCTGGGCAGGAGGCCTGCTTCTCCCTCTCCCTTCCACTCTGACTATCTGTGCTATCTTTCTGTCAAATACATAAATAAAATCTTTAAAAAAATAATAATAATGGCTAACATTTATAAAAAAAAAAAATTCAACTCAAATGTTATTGCCTTTGTCCTTAACTTATAAAATATCAGGCTGGAAGAGATTTCAGTAATTGTTCTGCTTCAAATACCTTTTAGATGAGAAGTATTTAATAGAGGTAATGTAACTTACCCAGTGTCACATAGGAAGGGAATGCTAAAATTAGGATCCTAACTGGACCACATAAAGGATTAGTAGGGCTTCTGTGAGCTGTCAGAACTGGGTTAGGAGTTGTAAAGCAGGGGAGAAAGAGACAAGGTTTGGGCATTGTCCCCCAAGAATCAGGTATGAATCCCATATTAAGTTCCATTGACCAACTGTACAAAATGGGAGTTGGACAAGGAAAAGCAGCAATGACATAGTCAAATCATAGATTAAAAAGTAGAATTAATGCATGGGAAGAATATAAATTCTAGGTTTTTATATTAAATTATTCATTCAGTCAGAATTGTTCATTGAAGACCCAAAGCCTAATTCCTACAAGGTGTAAATCACTGGTACTTAGAAAGGCCTTAACACTTCTTTAAACTTCACTTTTGACAGTTAATACTAAAGCCTAAGTGTCAAGAGTCCATACAACATTCTTCACTATACCACACTCTCTCCCTAAATGGGAATTTGCTATAATTTTGGGGAAAAAATTCATTGGGTCTCAGGGAGATAGACAGTATAATAAGAGGACAGCCTTAGTCCAGCAACAGCAGGAACTACAGAGTGAATTTTGCTTTGCTAGTTATGGGGATAAAACTTTCTTGAGTCACCCTTCTTCTATCATCCGGTCCATTTATGAACAGAATTTTTTAAAAATTCTGCTAGTTTCTTGGGCGCCTGGGTGGCTCACTCGTTAAGCGTCTGCCTTCGGCTCAGGTCATGATCCCAGGGTCCTGGGATCGAGTCCCACATCGGGCTCCCTGCTCAGTGGGAAGCCTGCTTCTCCCTCTCCCACTCCCCCTGCTTGTGTTCCTGCTCTCACTGTCTCTCTCTGTCAAATAAATAAATAAAATCTTTAAAAAAAATTCTGCTAGTTTCTTTATTAGTATGTAGTTGAGATCTGCCTTATCACCAACAATTACAATATAACAAACATTTTAAATAACTAACGGCTTTCTACTCCCTCCACAGCCATTTTTAACAGAAATGTTGGATTTGTAATACAGAAAACCTATTATTTCATTATGTCTTTGAAATATTTAATAAAATGCAGTGTTTTAGTGTTCTTGGGCATGCTGTACAGGTGAAGCCACTTTCTGGGTTCTTCATCTTTATGTTGAGGTGCCACTACACATTTACACTTGAGATTCCACTGGAGCTGAAAACTCAATACTTCTAAAGCAGAGCTCATTTCTCTGGAAAATGCTTTTCCTCCTTCATTTCTGCCTTGGGAAGTGGTATTACCATCCCCAAATCACACAAGCCCACCATCTGGATTTGTTTTTAGACTTAGCTTTTAAAAAAATAAATAAATAAATCTCCAACTCTAATTAATTAGATTTTCACATATGTTGCACCCCATTACCTCCTTTCTATACCCATGGCCATTATTTAAACCCTCATCATTTTAGGTTAAAATATTATAATGCCCCCTTGAAGGATCACCTTCTCTCAGGTATTTATTCTCTACTGCTTCTGAAAGTAATCTATCTGAAATGCAATCTGACTATACTTTTTTCATTCTTTTATAAAGAAAATATTTATTTATTTTAGAGAGAGAGAGAGAATGGGGGGAGGGACAGAGGGAGAGAATCTTCAAGCAGACCTGCTGCTAAGCACAGAGCTCAATGAGGGCTCAATGCCATGAGCCATGAGATCGTGACCTGAACCAAAACCAAGAGTCGGATGCTTAACAGACTGAGCCACCCTGGTACTCCACTACTTCCATTCTTAACATAATATAATATCTTCCCATCGCTGATGGGAAAAGGATGTCAAAGATCTCTACTATTGTCTTCTCTCATTCTTGAATCATTCCCTGCTATACCCCTTGTCAACTTACTTAATTATCTAGAACCACTTGCAACTCCTTAATTTTCCATACCCCTCTCCCACATCACTTTTGGTTTTTTTTCTCCTGCCTGCAATAACTTTTCCTCTTTCTTAGTCATATGTAAAACTCACTTTATACTTCTCTAATTCTAATAAATTTCCCCTGGACCATCCAGAGTAAGTTATGTGTCCTTCCTCTGGATCCTATAGCATGCATCATTTGCTCAATTAATTACTTCTCTATGATCAGCCATTTATGTCTGTTCTTTTGAGAGTTTAGTAGGTCTCCAAAACCACTTTCAGGTTCAATGATTTGCTAAAAGGTCTCACAGAACTCATAAAATCCATTATACTCAGAGTTATGGTTTATTGCAACAAAATGATACATATTAAAATAAGCAATGGGAAGAAACACAGGGGACATTATGCCAAAGAATTCCAGGGATGAGTTTCCAGTTGTCCTTCCCCAGTACAGTCATACAGACAGCATTTACTTCTTCCAGCAGAAGAGTATTGCCAGTCAGAGAAGTTCATCTGAGCCTTGGTGTCTAGAGTTTTTATTGGGAGTCAGCCACATAGACACAGATGACTACCTGCATGGCTGACTTTAGTGTCCAGTCCCTCCAAAGGTGGAGCTGGTACGTATAGATCACATTGTTAACATAGACTATTTGTCATGGCCAAAGATCTTCATGTAAATAAAGATGCTCTTGCCAGGCAGAATATTCCAAGGGCTTAAAGACAATTATATGGTTTCACTCATATGTGGAACATAAGGAATAAAATGGAGGACCATAGAGGAAGGGAGGGAAAGCTGAAAGGGAAGAAATCAGAGAGGGAGACAAACCATGAGAGATTCTGGACTCCAGGAAACAAACTGAGGGTTACAGAAGGGGGGGTGTGGGGATGGGGTAACTGGGTGATGGGTATTAAGGAGAGAATGTGTTGTGATGAGCACTGGGTGTTATATGCAACTAATAAATCGTTGAACACTACATCAGAAACTAATGATGTACTATATGTTAGCTAACTGAGCATAATAATAATAATAATAATAATAATAATGTTAACTCTCAGGAGCCCAGAACAAAGTTGTAAACCTTTCCATAGGCAAAGTTAATCTGCACTTCACATATTCCCACTAAAGTATGATCCCCATAAAAATGAGGAATATGTCATGTTCATCTCTGAATTCTTATTGTCTATATATGTTTAGCCCAGAGTGAAGAGCACAGTATGCAAATGCAGAATGAATGGATGAGTCAGTGAATATAAAAATGAATGAAACCTTTATTAACAGCTCTTCAAAATTTTCTATGGTTTCCTCACTACCATCTCCTAAGACTTAAACTAAACTTACGAAAATTAAATATGTTCCTTTACTTACATTTCAATACTCATCCAATTTTGGTGTTTCTCTTATCTTTCAACACATGAAGTATACATTGTTAACAGATGAAGGAAAACACAATAGTCAAAAGAACAGACCCAATTTTCCACCTTCTCCCATGCAGCAGATGGGCCAACTCCCTTAGGACAAGTGGGTGATGGAGCCATATAATGAAAGATATGGAAGAGAAACTTAACCAGAGGTAAGCAGTGAGGTCTCAGAATGAAAACAAAATTGACAAAACAAAACAAACAAACAAATGTCTGCATCTTCCTTCTGTAGGACTTCTCCAATAAATGGGATCAGGAGAGATTTGACTATCACATATAATTCCTGTGGTTTTACGAAGGCTTTCTAGCTTCCAAACATCTAATCCATGGATATGTCACTCTGGCATATATATGTCTGTGTGTGTGTGTGTGTGTGTGTGTGTGTGTGTGTGTGTGTGTGTCACTATTAGGAATCTATTTCTCTAAATTAATATGCTTATTCTTTTTAAATTGTCCTTCTTCTTGATAGATCTAATGCTACCCCTTTACTCAGTGTTCCATATAGTCTCTGCTCAAGTGATCTTTTGACAATGCAAATCAGTTCACATCACTATTCTGTTTATACCCTACAGTGTCATCTAGAATAAAATGAATATTCTTTTTTTAAAGATTCTTTATTTGTCAGAGAGAGAGTGCACAAGCACAGGGAGGGTCAGGCAGAGGGAGAAGCAGGCTCCCCATCGAGCAAGGAGCCCGATGCAGGACTCAATCCCGGGACCCCGATGTGGGACTCGATCCCAGGACCGTGGGACCATGACCTGAGCCAAAGGCAGGCACTTAACCAGCTGAGCCCTAAAATGAATATTCTTGCTATGGACTACAGGACCATAAATCCTACATGATCTAGTCTCAAACTGTCTCTCAATCTCACCTACTCATTCTACTATTTTATTTTTTAGTAGCAACTTACAACTCTCTAAATTATTATGCTCATTTATTTCTCTATATTCTACTTGCCTCTGACTAGAATGAAAACTCCGTGAAGTCAAGAACCTTAATTACATCACTGCCTTAGCTCTAGTACTTACAATAGTGCCTGATACATAGTATTTATTATTGGTCAACTGTCAATCATATGGCAATATTAATAGATTTTATCATAAGATGGGAGGGTAGTTCACTAAATAGCAGCTTTGGTAGGACGGGTGGAGAAAATTTACACAAATGGTTGCTGCTATGGGTAAAACTAATCATGATGGACAACTTGGGATACCCAGGAAATGTACTAGGACACCAGACTCCTGTAAGCAGGCGAGCCTATAAAGGAATGTGAGAGGAGAAAACACAAAGACAAACAAATTCTACTTTTATCTTTCCAGACTACCACTCACCTCAGTGTCCTTCTAATCCACTCTTGATCAGCACTCCCACAATGTTTCCAGCATGCAGAAACAGATGAAAATAACATGGAAAACCTTATTCTCTCTTCACTTCATAGTTAATGCCTCATTGGTACCTGGAAACATTTAGTATTTAAACACCTTCATCAACCCTTTATTACTTGTAAGATAAAAGAATATACCTGCATCTCTTTTTTTTTTTCAAATATTGTATTTATTTACTTAGAGAAAGCAAGTGAGAGAGAGAGAGAGAGCACAAGCAGGGGGAGGGGCAGAGGGAGAGAGAGAAACAGACTCCCCACGGAGCAGGGAGCCCAACATGGGGCTCAATCCCAGGACTCTGAGACCATGACCCAAGCCGAAAGCAGGCACTTAACCAACTGAGCCACCCAGGTGCCCTGACACCTGCATCTCTTAATGATATGATTCTAAGCTATTATTCCTGTCTCAAATGTTGTCACTATTCCCAATGACCCTATGCATCTAAGGGTTCAGTCCACTACTAAATGGTACTCATAGCAGTGAGGTGGTATAATCAATTCTCTTCACCTTAAGGAGGAAGTAGATAAGAGAATAACAAAGAAGGACATATTTCCACCTCACTGAGATGGGGAAAGGAATAGAAAGGACAATCAGTAAAAATTTATTTCATGCTCAAAACATCCTGTTTTACAAATGAGGAAATTGAGATTTTAGCTAGAAGAAAAAATAAGAGAGAATCATAATTCTAATTAAGTGGCAAAGCTGAGTTTTGAATCCCCAAAAGTACTTGTCTCCAAAGCCCGTACTCTTTCAGTTACAGCAGGATGCCACTTCAAGGGTGAGCCCAAATGGAGGAAAGGGCATTAGGAGGAATCTTGTGGTTGCGTTAATTAATATTGATATATAGCAGATCTGTCTTCAGACCCAGTATATGTATACACAGGAATATGGCAGCTGGAGTGCTAGAAAACATCATGCTATGCATTTTACTTTTTTTTTTTTTTTCTTGAAGAACAGAAAGAGGCGTCTGACCTGGCACACTGAGAAGAAATCATGCTTGGTTGGTTCCCTTTCTCCAGCCTGTAAGGAGAGGGTTGGGAGAGAGCCTGTGGCTCTGGATAGAGAAGCAGCTGTCTCTCTGGGGGAGATGAGCTCTGGTTCAGCCAGGCAGGCAGGCAAGCAGCCCAGAGCTGATCAAGAGAATCATCCTCCTCCGAGTTGTTATCATGGGACTCTCAAGGGGTTAAGGATGGCAGATTTTTTGTTGTTGTTGTTGCTATGCACAGTCAGAGAACAAGAACAAGCAGATTGTTGCTGACAACTCTAGGACCACCCCCTTTAATAGGTGAAGGGTGGACTCAACCACAACGCACTCGCTGACGTGCAACTGATCCCCAGAGACTCCAGGCTGTTTTTGTGTGTGATCAATGTAATATTCCACTGCTAAATTTAGGGACCCTGCATCCTATGACAATGGCACCTCACCATGACTAATTAACAACAAAAACTGTGGATGGTGACAGGTTTAATGATTTAATCTCCAAGGTTTTGATTAAATTAAAACCCTTTACCACAGCACAAAAATTTTATAATACACAAGTTAAGGTTATAAGATAATAAGGCTGATACCATAAATCACAAGAAGAAAAAGGGTCTCATGACCCAACCTCTCTCTGTGTCTGTGAGATTAGTCATTTGTGTGTGTGTGTGTGTGTGTGTGTGTGTGTGTGTGTAAAATCCTGACGATGTCTGTGTATATATGTAGTAGTGGATGTTAATATGAGTATGAATATAACATGGGAGATGTATATGCACATACATTTCTAAAAAAATTTATGGCTATATAGGGATATACGCACACATGGCTGTGTTTGTTCATGTATATGTTTACATACGTGTGAACAACTTTGAAGATTCATATGCATATATCCATCACTGAAGAAATATGCAGGTATGTGTGGACAACATTGGAGTCACGTATATATATGTAACCCTGGAAATATAGCTGTGTGTACAGAACTGTGCTTTATGTTTTCAAGTATTGAGATGCGTGGATGCATAAATGTGTGTGTATTCACTTTTGGAGAAGGATTATGCTGATCTTGGGGATGATTTGTATGTATTTTATATATATACAAATTCTATATGGATGTAAACAAGTGGTATATATATATTTCATACACAATAATACATTTATTATAATATATACAACACATTTATTACAATAATATGCAATATATTGTATATGTACATTGAAAATAAGTTATATAGCATATATTAAAATGTAGATGTGACTATACCACTAGACATATAGCTATATGCATAAAATACTTGAGATGTATTTATTAGTACACATATTAACCTGTAAAATGTTATTCATGTGAATTTATATTTAACAATGGAAGTATGTGATATATATAATACTGACGATATGTGTGACTATGTTCATAATATTAGAGATATATATGTAAATATTTTACTACACAGGAAGTGTACACAACACTCCTGATGCATGGTGTTTCCAGGTAATTTTTTTAATTATGTGAAATATATATCACATAAAATTTGCCATTTTAATAATTTTAAATTTGATCATTTTATTAAATATTATTTAAAATTTAAATTAAAATAAATTTAAAAATTAAAAATAAATTAAAAATATTAAATAATTTTATTAAATGCCATTTAATAATTTTTAAGTATACAGTTCAGTGCATCAGTACATTCACATTGTTGTGCAACCAGCACCATCATCCATTTCCAGAACTTTTTCATCTTGCAAAACTGAAACACTATACCAATTAAACAATAACTTCCCTTTCCCTGCAGCTTTCAATTCCTGGAATCCACCATTGTACTTTTTGTCTCTATAAGTCTGACTATTCTAAAGTACCTCATATGAGTAGAATCATGCAGTATTTCTTCATTTTTGAACAAACTAGCTTATTTCATTTGGCATAAAGGGTTCATCCATGTTGCAGTGTGTGTCATATTTTTCTTCCTTTTTTATATAATTGACATGCAAATTTGTCAGCTTTAGGTATACAACATGTGAATTAAACAATTCTATGTATTACTTGATACCCACTACGTTAAGTATAGTCATCATACAATGTTATTCTAATATTATTGACTATATTCCCTACACTGTACTTTTCATCTCTGTGACTTATTTTTTTATAACTAGAAATTTGTCCCTCTTGATCCCCTTATCTTTTTTGCCAATCCCCCCACTCAACGCCCCTCTGGCAACCACCAGTTTGTTTTCTGTATTTAAGTCTGTTTGTTTTGATTTTTAGATTTCACATGAGTGAAATCACATGGCATTTGTCTTTCGCTGACTTATTTCACAGTCCATCTATGTTAACGTAAATGCAAAGATCTCATTATTTTTATGACAGAGTAATATTCCATCATATATACATGTGTGTATACACACACATATATACAAATATGAAGCACATAAACATATCACATCTTCTTTATCCACTCATCTATTGATGGACAGTTGGGTTGCTTCCATATCTTGGCTATTGTAAATAATGCTACAATAAGCATAATGGTGCATATATCTTTTTGAATTCACGTTTTTGTTTTCTTTGGGTAAATACACAGTAGCGGAATTACTGGACTATAGGGTAATTCTTTTTAATTTTTTGAGAAATATACATATTGTTTTCCTTTTTTAATCTTATTTTATTTAATTCAATTAATTAGCATATAGTGTATCATTAGACGTAGAGTTCATTTATTCATCAGTTGCATATAACACCCAGTGCTCATTACATCAGGTGCCCTCCTTAATGCCCATCACCCAATTACCCCAGCCCCGCTACCCACTTCCTCTCAGGCAACCTTCAGTTTATTTACTATAGTTAAGAGTCTTGTATGGTTTGTCTTCCTCTCTGATTTCATCTTATTTTATTTTTCTTTCCCATTCCCTATGTTCATCTGTTTTGTTTCTTAAATTCCACATGTGAGTGAAATCATATAATATCGGTCTTGCTCTGATTAACTTATTTCACTCAGCATAATATCCTCCAGTTCTATCCATGTCACTGCAAATGGTAAGAGTCTATCATTTTTGATGGCTGAGTAATATTCCAGTGCATATATACCACATCTTCTTTATCCATTCATCTGTTGATGGACATCTGCACTCTTTCCATAGTTTGGCTATTGTAGATATTGCTGCTATAAACTTTGGGGTGCAGGTGCCCCTTCAGATCACATTTGTATCCTTTGTGTAAATACCTAGTAGTGCAATTGTAGGATAACTCTATTTTTATTTATTTTTTTTAAAGATTTTATTTATTTGAGAGAGAGAATGAGAGATAGCAGGAGAGGGAAGAGGGTCAGAGGGAGAAGCAGACTCCCTGCTTAGCAGGGAGCCCAATGTGGGACTCGGTCCCAGGACTCCAGGATCATGACCTGAGCCGAAGGCAGTCATTTAACCAACTGAGCCACCCAGGCGCCCAAGGATAACTCTATTTTTAATTTTTTGAGGAACTTCCATACTGTTTTCCAGAGTAGCTGTACTAGCTTACATTCCCACCGACAGTGTCCATTCTGTTTTCCATAGTGGTTGCACCAAATTACATTCCCACCAATTATGCATAAGGGTTCCTTTTTCTTCACCAACACTCATTATTTCTTCCTTTTTTATTCTAGTCATTCTAACAGGTGTATGGTGATACCTCATTGTGGTTTTGATTTTATTTCCCTAATGATGAGTGATGTTGAACATCTTTTTATGCATCCATTGGCCATCTGCATGTCTTCTTTGGAAAAATGTCTATTCAGGTCTTCTGCCCATTTTTTTTAATTTTATTTTATTATGTTAATCACCATACATTACATCATTAGTTTTTGATATAGTGTTCCATGATTCATTGTTTGCATATATAACACCCAGTGTTCCATTCAATACGTGCCCTCTTTAATACCCATCACCAGGCTAAACCATCCCCCCACCCCCTCCCCTCTAGAACCCTCAGTTTGTTTCTCAGAGTCCATAGTCTTTCATGGTTCGTCTCCTCCTCTGATTCCCCCCCTTCATTTTTCCCTTCCTACTATCTTCTTTTTTTTTTTTTTTAACATATAATGTATTATTTGTTTCAGAGGTACAGGTGTGTGATTCATCAGTCTTACACAATTCACAGTGCTCACCATGGCACATACCCTTCCTGATGTCTATCACCCAGTCACCCCATCCCTCCCAGCCCCCACCACTCCATCAACTCTCAGTTTGTTTCCTGAGATTAAGAATTCCTCATATCAGTGAGATCATATGATACATGTCTTTCTCTGATTGACTTATTTCGCTTAGCATAATACCCTCTAGTTCCATCCACGTTGTTGCAAATGGCAAGATTTCATTTTTTTGATAGCTGCATAATATTCCATTGTGTGTATGTATGTGTGTGTGTATGTGTATATATATCACATTGACTTTATCCATTCATCTGTTGATGGACATCTTGGCTCTTTCCATAGTTTGGCTATTGTGGGCATTGCTGCTATAAGCATTGGGGTGCATGTACCCCTTCAGATCCCTACATTTGTATCTTTGGGGTAAATACCCAGTAGTGCAATTGCTGGATCGTATGGTAGCTCTATTTTCAACTGTTTGAGGAACCTCCATAATGTTTTCCAGAGTGGTTGCACCAGCTTGCATTCCCACCAACAGTGTAGGAGGGTTGCCCTTTCTCCACATCCTTGCCAACATTTGTCATTTTCTGACTTGTTAGTTTTAGCCATTCTGACTGGGGTGAGGTGGTATCTCATCGAGGTTTTGATTTGGATTTCCCTGATGCTGAGCGATGTTGAGCACTTTTTCATGTATCTGTTGGCCCTCTGGATGTCTTCTTTGGAAAAATGTCTGTTCATGTCTTCTGCCCATTTCTTGATTGGATTATTTCTTCTTTGGGTGTTGAGTTTGATAAGTTCTTTATAGATTTTTGATACTAGCCCTTTATCTGATATGTCATTTGCAAATATCTTCTCCTGTCCGTTGTCTTTTGGTTTTGTTGACTGTTTCCTTTGCTGTGCAAAAGCTTTTTATCTTGATGAAGTCCCAATAGTTCATTTTTGCCCTTGCCTTTGGTGATGTTTCTAAGAAGAAGTTGCTGTGGCTGAGGTTGAAGAGGTTGCTGCCTGTGTTCTCCTCTAAGATTTTGATGGACTCCTGTCTCACATTGTCTTTCATCCATTTTTAATCTATTTTTGTGTATGGTGTAAGAAAATGGTCCAGTTTCATTCTTCTGCTTGTGGCTGTCCAATTTTCCCAACACCATTTGTTGAAGAGACTTTTTTCCATTGGACATTCTTTCCTGCTTTGTTGAAGATTAGTTAACCATAGAGTTGAGGGTCCATTTCTGTTCTGCCCATTTTTTAATTGAAGTGTGTGTGTTGAATGGTATAAGTTCTTTATATATTTTGGGTATTAATCCCTTATTGTATATATCATTTGTAGATATCCTCCCCCACTCAGTAAATTGTCTTTTTGTTTTACTGATAGTTTCCTTTACTATGTAAAAGTTTTTCATTTTGATATAGTCTCAATAGTTTATTTTTGTGTTTGTTTCCCTTGCCTGAGGAGACATATCCATAAATATGTTGCTAAGGCCAATGCCCAAGAGATTACTGCCTATGTTTTCTTCTAGGAGTGTTATGGTTTCACCTCTCACATTTAGTCTTTAATCCATTTTGAGTTTATGTTTGTGTATGGTGTTAGAAAGTGGTCCAGTTTCATCCATTTGCATGTAGCTGCCAGTTTTCCCAGCACTTGTTTAATGAGGAGACCCTCCTTTCCTTCTTGTATATTCTTGTCTCCTTTGTCATAGATTAATTGACCATAGGAGGTGTGGGTTTTCCTTCTTTTTTAAAACTGAATGATATTCCATTGTATGTACATTGTATGTATATACCATATTTTGTTTGTCCATTCATCTGTCAATGGATACTTGGGCTTCTTTGATCTTTTGACTACAAACATATCTTGTTTTATTGTGCTTTGATTTATAACACTTCTCAGATATTGCTTTCTTTCTTTTCTTTTTTCTTTTTTTTTTTACAAAGTGAAGGTTTATGACAACCCGACTTCAAGCATTTATTGGTACCATTTTTCTAATAGCATTTATATCTCTGTTTCACATTTTGGTAATTTTCATAATATTTCAAACTTTCTCATTATATTTGTTATGGTGATCTGTGATCAGTGATCTCTGATGTTACTATCATAATTTTTGGGGAGCACCAGAAACCATGCCCATGTAAAACAATGAACTTAATCAATAAATGTGTGTCCTGACTGCTTCATCAACTGGCTGTTCTCCATCTTTCCCTCTCTCCTTGGGCCTCCCTATTCTTTGAGACACACTGATATTAAAATTATGCCAATTAATAATTGCATAATGGCTTCTGAGTGCTCAAGTAGAAGGAGGTGTCAAACATCTCTCCTTTAAATCAAAAGCTAGGAATAATTAAGCTTAGTGTGGAAGGCATGTTGAAAGCCAAAATAAGCTGAAAGCTAGGTTTCTCATGCCAAACAGTTAACCAAGTTGTGAATGAAAAGGAAAGTTCTTGAAGGAAGTTAAAAGTGCTCCTTCAGTGAACACCTGGATGATAAGAAAATAAAATAGCCTTATTGATGACAATATTTCCTTAAGCCAAAGGCTAATCTAGAGTAAGAGCCTAACGCCCTTCAGTTCTGTGGAGACTGAGGGAGATGAGGAAGTTGCAGAAGAGAAGTTTGAAGCTGGAAGAGGTTGGCATATGAGGTCTAAGGAAAGAAACTGTCTTAAGAAAAGAGTGCAAAGTGAAGTAGCAAGTGCTGATGTAGAAGCTACAGCAAGTTATCCAGATCTTGCTAGGATAATTCGTGAAGGTGGCCACACTAAACAATATATTTTCAATGTAGATGAAAAGCCTCCTATTGGAAGAAGATGCCATCTAGGACTTTGATAGCTAGAGTGAAGTCAATGTCTGGCTTCAAAGTTTCAAAGGACTGGCTAACTCTCTTGTTAGAGGCTAATGCAGGTGGTGACTTTAAGTCAAAGACAGTGCTCGTTTACTATTCAAAAACTCCTAGAGCCCTGAAGAATTTTGCCAAATCTATTCTGCCTGTGCTCTATAAGTGGAACTATAAACCTTAGATGACAGCACATCTGTTTACACCGTGGTTTACTGAATATTTTAAACCCACTGTTGAGACCTACTACCCAGAAAAAAAAATGTTTTTAAAAATATCACTGCTCTTTGACAATGTACCTGGTCACCCAAGAGCTCTGATGGAGATGTGCAATGAGATTAATGTTGTTTTCATGACTCCAAACACAACATCGATTCTGTAGCCCATGGCTCAGGGAGTCATTTCAACTTTCAAGTCTTACTATTTAAGGAGTACATTTCATAGCACTATAACTGCCATAGAGAGTGATTCCTCTGATGGATCTGGGCAGAGTAAACTGAAAAGCTTCTGGAAAGGATTCACCATTCTAGATACCATTAAGAACATTTATGATTCATGGGAAAAGGTCAAAATATCACCAAGAACAGGAGTTTGGAAGAAGTTGATTCCAACCCTCATGGACAATTTTGAGGATTTGCAGACTTCAGTGAAGGAAGTTAACTGTGGATGTGGTAGAAATAGCAAGAGAACTAGAATTTGAAGTGGAGCCCAAAGATGTGACTGAATTACTGCAATCTCATTACCAAACTTTAATGGATGAGGAGTTGCTCCTCAGGAATAAACCAATAAAGTGGTTTCTTGAGATAGAATCTACTCTTGGTGGCAATGCTATGAAGACTGTTGAAATGACCAATGACCACAAAAATTGAGAATATTACAGGCCAGGTTTGAGAGGGTTGAAAAAAGTTCTGTGGATAAAATGCTGTCAAACAGCATCTCATGCTACCAAGAACATTTTTGTAAAAGGAAGAGTCAATTGATAAAGCAAACATCACTGTTATCTTATTTTAAGAAATTACCACAGCTACTGCAACCTTCAGCAGCCAACATCCTGATCAGTCAGCAGCCAGCAATACTGATGCAAGGCCCTCTACCAGCAAAAAGATTACAATTTGCTGAAAGCTCAAATAACAGTTAGCATTTTTAGCAACAGAGTATTTTTAATTATGGCATGTATATTTTTTTAGACATAATGCTATTACACACTTAGACTATAGTATAGTGTAAACATAACTTTTATATGTACATTGGGAAACTAAAACAATTCATTAGTCACTTTATTGTGATACTCCTTTTATTGTGTCTAGAACAAAACCCACACTATTTGAGGCATACCTATATTGTGAATAATACTGCAATCAACATTTATGTACAAATATTTGTTCATGTTCCTGCCTTCAGTCCTTTTAGGTATAATACTGTAAGTGGGATTGCTTGATCATAAAGTAATTCTATTTTTACTTTTTTGAGGAACTGACATATTATTTTCCATAGTGGCTGTATATAATGCTTTTATTTGTAAGTGTTCACTATATAGGAAACATTTATACTATGCATTTATATTTTTTAATTATAGAACTATAGATATAGAATGTGAATATAAAGCACTGGTTGTATGAGTGTGTATATAATACTGAAGCTAGATTGAATATATACCATGAAATATGTGTGTGTGTAATAGTGATGATTTATATTCAATATTGTTCTCTCATTAACAAATTTCTTTTTTTTAAGATTTTATTTATTTATTTTACAGAGGGAGAGAGATAGCCAGAGAGGGAACACAAGCAGGGGGAGTGGGAGAGGGAGAAGTGGGCTTCCTGCTAAACAGGGAGCCCAATGCAGGGCTCGATCCCAGGACCCTGGGATCATGACCTGAGCCGAAGGCAGACACTTAATGACTGAGCCACCCAGGTGCCCCAACAATGAACATTTCTATTAGTGACTTTTGCTGTATAAAAAATCACCCCAAAACATAGTAGCTTAAAAAATAACAAATGACTTTGTTCATAAACCTGAAATATGCCAGAGCTTGGCAGGGATAGCTCTTTCAGATCCAAGTTCATAACCTGAGTAGCTTGATTGGAGCTGGAGGATCTGCTTTTACAATGGCTCAATTCAGTCAAATGGCTGGTAAATCTGTGCTGACTGTCATCTGAGGATTCCACCATGGCTGTGGGGCATCAGCTTCAGTTCCTCTCCACCTGAGCCTCTTCATGGGTTGACTGGACTTCCTTACCACATAGTGGCTGTGTTTTAAATGCAGGCTCTTAAGAGAAGCTGGTGAAAACTGTATTGCTTTTCATGACCTAACTCTCAAAATCATCATAGTATCACTTCTGCCATTCAGATTTAAGGGAGAGATCATGGACCCTACCTCTTGATGGAAAGAATATCCAAGCCTCATTGTAAGAAGAATATTTGAAATGGAAGATACTGTCATGGCCACTTTTAGAAAGAACAATCTGCCACAGTCACATGTTATTATTTCCAAACAGTTTGAAAGATACATTTGTTAATTCATGCAAAAAATATTTATTAAATGCCTACTGTGTGTCAGCACTCAGGATTAAACAATAAAGAAAACACATAAAGTACTTGCCCTGTGGAGCTTATATTACAGAAGAAGAAATCAGGAGAAAAACAAGTTTCTGTCATGTCAGATGATAAGTGTTAGAGAGAAAAATAAATCAATGTAATGGGGAAAGGGAATGGTGAGGATTGGAGAATTATTTATATAGGATGGTCTGGGACATAATCTCCAGTGAGGTGACTTTTGAGCAGATACCTGAGGAATGGGGAGGAACTAAGCCTTGAGGGTAAAATTCTAAATGGAGTCATGGATAAAAGGCCTTGAAGTCTAATGGCCCTTGATGTTTGAAAAAGAGTATGACCAGTATACCTGGAGTATGACAGAGGAGAGAGGGAAGAAACGAAATCATAGATGTGATGGGTGCCAGATCATATGAAATAGTAGGAAGATGATATTGCCTTTCCTGTTGAAAAAAAAAAAAAATCCCCAAAGAAACATGCCACTAATAACATTCTTTTTAGTTGCATTGTCTTTGTTTCAATCACATTCTTTCCATGAATGTGGAATACAAAAGAAAAAGCCATTGTGTGTGATAAGTTAGTGGGCATCAGCTGTCATCTGGATTTGTAGGAAGTTGGCCAACTGATGGAAATTGCCTCTAACCTTGGGGATAAAAATTCAGGTCTCAGAAGAATATGAGACATCTCTTCTGTCTGAATCTGTTCTCTCTGCATGCTTTATGCCACATCTGTGCACATAAAATGTTCAACATATTCACTGACCTGAATGGCAGAGGTAATAATGGGGTTGGCATTTAGATGTTTAGATTTGTGCTCATCAAAAGGACTTACAGAAGATTTTGAAGTTTGGTTTCCTTACACCCCAGTGCCCTGAGAAAATTAGGTGAATCCTTCTCTTTCTCACCATTAACATTGGAAATAATAAATGAAGAACAGCTGCAAGGAAACCAGCCAAATGCCCAGCAAACTGATTAGTCTCTTGAGGAGTTTCTTTAGTGCACAGTTGTTTTTAAAACTGGTTGCAGCAACCCTCAGTTTGTTTCCTGAGATTAAGAATTCCTCATATACGCAAACAATGAATCATGGAACGCTACATCAAAAACTAATGATGTAATGTATGGTGATTAACATAACATAATAAAACTGGCTGCAGATTAGCAGCACCTGGGAGCTTTGCCCACTTCAGTGCTCTGGCATTGGACCCAGGTATGGGTTGTTGTTTTTTGTTTGTTTGTTTGTTTTTTAGCTCCCTAGGTGATACTAACATGCAGCCATATTTGAAAACCAGCACTTTTGCTATCAGGCTATGGCTACTAGATGCTACAAGATGGCTTAGGCAACATCATGCAAAATAAATTAGTATGCCTAAAGATTAAAACTTATTGAAATCCCAATTTCCAAACAGTTTCTCTGAAAACACTTTCTTTGTACCTGCTAAGTTTACAATTACCACTGAAAATGTCTGTGACATCATTTGGCCTATCCTTCACTCCATTCTTTCCTTCCTAAATTTGCTCTTCATCTTCTTTGAGAGAGCAAGCAACATCATTCCTTTCTTCTGAAAATATCTTCTGAATAATCCTGGCCCCTTGCAAAATTCTCTAAGTCCATGTTTTTCATATTTGGGGATTATGATACACATATATTCATTAATTATAAAATGTTTCTTCCATCCCTTTGTTTTTCACTTTTTCTTTCCCTACTTTTCTATCTGCATGATAGTTGTTGATCACAGCAAATGAGATCAAAACATTGACCAACTTGGGCAGACATCTGCTTAAATTACTTTGAGAGGTTTGGGATCAAAGTATCAACAATGAAAAAAGTAGAGCCCCAGTAAAAGCATTTCTCCATTGAATTTTATATAATCATCTTCAGTTATCTGCTTTTACTTTTCTCATCTCCAACAATAAGGTATGGGAACTTGAAGAACCATTTGGACCATGTTGTTTTAGGATATTTGTTGATATACTTGACCTCACATAGCTCTACAGTCACACGCTATTGTACTGCATAATGTTTCACCAGCTCTCTGGGTACCTTTTAAGGTAGTCAAGTTGACACATAAAATTAATAACTAATATTAATAATGATATCACCATGGAACACTAAGTTGCAAATATTTGCAAATATTTCTCTACAACATCCTCTCCACATCTAGTCAGTTACCAAAGGCTCTGTTTTTACCTCAGAATGAACACCTGAATGAGCAATTCTCTCCATCACTACTAACCCCATCTATCTCTTATCCGGACAATTGTGACATAATTATCTCATTCCCACCAATTTTTTTTTTCCTTCTGAGGCTCATTGCCCACAGTTTTCCTTTAAAAATGAAGTTAAGTCATATAGCTCTTTGGCTCTAAGGGTAATTGATTTCACTCTTCTAGTGGGATTATGGTCAAATTCCACGATTTGGTACCACTTCCTCATATCTATTTTCTCCCTTTTTCTCTAGATTCATTCACTGGCACTGTCTCATATCACATAACGATCTCATCAACGCTTATGACTTAAAAAGCCATCAAAATGTGGAAATCCCACAAATTCATATCTGAAGTCCAGAACTATCTCTGAATTCGAGTATCTTACATCTGTTTGCTCTAGATCTTAACTTGTGTTTCTAGTAAATATTGAAAACCTCACTACTTCAAAGCAAAATTCTCTATAGTACCCTATCCCAAATTTGTTTCTCCTGAAGTACTCCCAATTTAGAGAATGGTAATTCCATTCTTCCAATTGCTTAAGCCCAACTTTAGAGTCATCCTTGAGTACTTTTTTTTTTTTAAATAATCCATCAGCAGCTCTTAACAGCACTATCTAAAAGAAACAAACAAAAACATACAACAAAACAACAAAAATAAAACTGAGTCCCACTGTTTTTTGCCACTTGCATTGCTGTCACGCTCGTCTAAGCCACCATTGTTTCCTTCATAGCATGCTCTCCTGTCCCCTAAACTCTTTCTCACAGGACGGGCAGATCACTAGATCAGTAGATATCTTTGACTAAAATTCTCCAGTGACTGCCCATCTCTTTCATAGTAAAAGAGTAAGTCTTTTCAACTAGATCCAAGGCCTTCATTATGTGGTCCTCATTTCTACTCTGACCTCATTCTTTTCTGCTTTCATGCTTCCATTCTGCTCCTGGCATACTAGCTCCCTAAGTATTGTCTGATGTAATAAACATGACTTAACCCCAAGATTTTAGGGCAGTTTTCTCTGTCTGGTGTATTTTCCCCCAGTATCTAAATGTACTCTCTCATTTCCTCCAGGTCTCTGATAATGTCATTTCATCAGTATGGCCTTCAAGACCACCCTACACGTATCCAACATTCCTAGCTATACACCGTCTCTGTTCTAATTTTCCCCATAGAGCTTTTCACCACCTGACACATTCTGAATCTGTTGTTGTTTATTGTTTTTCTCCCCTAGTTAGAATATTAGCTGCACAGGAGCAGGAATTTTTTTTCCCCCAATTTTGTTCACTATTGTATTCTTAGTGAGTAGAATAATGCCTGATACACAGTAGTTGCTCAGTAAATATTAGTTAAGTAAATGGATGAATAAATTGTCCTGAGCTCTAGCTATATAAGCTTTCTTATTATCTGAAGATACTAGGTATTTTTCTAATTAGTTATTGGCACACATGTTCTTTCTTCTGCTTGGTGAGCCATCTCCACTCCCTCAGACTTTACGACTTTTGCTGTTACTTACTTTGTAAAACCTCTAGCTCCCTCAGGCAATTGTGGATTCATTCAGTTGTTGCAATAGCTTTTTGTTTATTAGCATTCTGTGTTTAGAAGTATCTGTTAGAACATTGCAACATGGTCTCATAAGTATTTATTCCTATGAAACTCCCTGTTTCTTAAGGATAGGAACTGGACCTTATTTATCCTTGAATATGCAGCATACAGCATAGAATGTCAATATATATTTGCCAAATGAAGGAATTAGTAATTCAACAGTTCAGATCTATATATCAGTCTGTGAGTGTCCAGGAATGCTGACTGGGAACAAAAGACAAAAACAAGACGTGCAAGAAAGAATACCAGGTGACATTTCTTCCCAAAAGTGGAAAATAATTGTTTTGTGAATTGTATTTGCGTGAACTGATAGGAAATGGAGATTAAAGTGAAAATCAACTAATGGAATTTGAAAAGGCAAGTCAGGGTCAGATTGGGTCCTTCTCTTTCTCACCAACAAAAGTGTTGTCTGGTTGGAACAAGACAGGAGAAATGGCTATTAGATGATGCTTATGTAGTGCTACTAATGAGATCTGGGTCATAGGTGAAAGCAATTTGCCAAGTGTAGCACAAACTTTTCTCTTTTGTCTTAGAATTTGTGACAATAATTTTTATGAGTATTATTCAGGGACTGTAACCAGGCTGAAAACTCTTTTCCAGGCAGACAAAACTTAGATGTGATTAATCTTAGAAATGGCCCCTTTTAATAGACTATAGGTATGAGTGTGAAAGCACCTGTTGGGGTTTCCTTCCTAAGTCTCTGACACTAACAAGATGAATAGGGGAAGCCAGTTAGGGCTGGAAACTTCAGAGCTACTTCTGATAGTAGGAAACACTAAAGCCACTTCATTGGAGATGCCATCATACCCAAATAACCATATTACATAATCACCCAGAGCAGACTGTGAGAAATAATATCCTATTGATCACTCTGTGTATCCCCCCCTTTTTTTAAGTAAGTTTTACCTCCAGCATGGGGCTTGAACTCATGACTCCAAGATTAAGAGTTATATGCTCTATGCTCTACTGACTGAGCCAGCCAGGTACCCCCACTCTGTGTATACTGAGACACATCTTTATTCTGTATGTTGCAGCTTATATAATTCAAATCCATTCTAGTTCTCTAGTGAATTGATATGGTATTGGGTACAGATTCTTCTTAGATAACCTTTACCAATTTGAGGTATTCTCTATTATTCCTAGTTTGAAAGGTTTATTAATATTATTATTATGAATGGATATTGAATTTTGTCAAATGCTTTTTTGTATTTACTGAAATTACCATACAGGTTTTCTCCTTATTTCGTTAATATAGTGTTATATTACTAGATTCAATTTAAGTATTTGAGACATATTATTCTATAGATTTACTTTCTGGTAATATCTTTGTCTAATTTATGTATCAGGGAAATCCTGGCCTCATAAGATGCCAGACGGGAAGTCTTGTAATTTCTGGAAGAATTTGTATATCGTATAGAGTTGAAATTATTTATTTCTGGGGCACCTGGGTGGCTCAGCCATTAAGCGTCTGCCTTGGCTCAGGTCATGATCTCACGGTCCTGGGATCAAGCCCCGCATCGGGCTCCCTGCTCAGCGGGAGGCCTGCTTCTCCCTCTCCCAACCCCCTTCCTGGGTTCCTGCTCTTGCAGGAACCCATTTATCCCCTATTTATAAATGAAATCATTTGGTATTGTTTTTCTCTGACTTATTTCATGTAGTATAATATCTTCTGGGTCCATCCATGTTGTCACAGATGGCAAGATCTTATTCTTTTATGGCTGAATAATATTCCACTGTGTGTGTTACTATGATACACACACACAAACACACTACATTTTTTTATCCATTCATCCATCAATGAACATTTGGGTTGCTTCCATATCCAGGCTCTTGTAAATAATGCTTTTATAAAAATCAGGTGCACATATTTTTTCAAATTAGCATTTTCATTTTCTTTGAGCAAATAGGCGGTAGTATTATTACTGGATTGTATGGTATTTCTATTTTTAATTTTTTGAGGAGCCTCCATACAGTTTTCCAGAGTGGCTACATGATTTACATTCCTACCAATAGTGAATGAGGGTTGTTTTATCTCCCCATCCTCACTGAACACTTGCTGTCTTTTTGATTCTAGCCATTCTGACGGGTGTCAAGTAGTGTATCATTGTGGTTTTGATTTGCATTTCCCTGATGATTAGTGATGTTGAGCATTTTTTCATGTGTCTGTTGTCTGTCTATATGTCTTTTTCAGAAAAATGTCTATTCAAAACCTCTATTTTTAATTGGATTTTTTTAGTATTAAATTATATAAATCCCTTATATATTTTGGATATTAAGCCTTTATGGATATAGCATTTGCAAATGTCCTCTGCCATTCAGTAGGATGCCTTTTTGTTTTGTTTATGGCTTCCTTTGCTGTGTAAGAGACTTTTTATTTTGATATGATCCTAATAGTTCATTTTTGCTTTTATTTCCCTTGCCTGATATCTAGAAAAATGTTGCTAAGGCTAATGTCAGAGAAATTGTGGCCTCTCTTTTCTTCTAGGAGTTTTATGGTTTCAGTTCTCATATTTAGGTCTTTAATAGATTTGGGGCTTATTTTTGTATATGATGTAAGAAAGTGGTTCAGTTTCATTCTTTTGCATGTAGCTGTTCAGTTTTCCCAGCAATATTTATTGAAGAGGCTGTCTTTTCCCCATTGTATATTCTTGTATCTGTTGTCCTAGATTAATTGACCATATAGTTATGAGTTTATTTTTGGACTCTATTCTGTGCCCTTGATCTATATGTCTGTTTTTGTGCTGGTACCACACTGCTTTGACTACTACAGTGTTGTAGTATATCTTAAAATTTGGATTTATGATACCTCCAGCTTTGTTCTTCTACATTAAGATTTCTTTAGATTTTTTCTTTTTTTAATGAAATTTGATAGTTTGTATCTTTCAAAGGCTGTATCTATTTCATATATATATGGCAGAAAGGTGTCCATTAGATTGCCTTATTCTTTGAACAACTGTAGGATCTGTAGTAAAGTTCTCTTTCATTCCTGAAAAAAATTGGTTGGTTGGTTGGTTGGTTTTTCTTTGGTCTGGCTAAATATTTATCTGTTTCAAAGAACGAGCTTTTTTTTTTTTTTTCATTGATATCCTATGTTCTGTTCCTGTTTTCCAGAATAAATCCAGTATCAATTATTCCATCATGGCTAGAAGTTGAAGTCTTATATTTTGATGATTTTATGTTTAGCCTTACTGTGTGTACTGAAATTGGTTTTCAAATATTGGTGTAGTTTATATTTAAATTAAAATAATGCTAAAGGGATGGTAAAAATAAATCAGGAAAATTAAATGTTGAGATTTTAGATAGAGTAGATCTATAAGTGATTCTTAAAGGAAGAGTTATAGAATCATACATATGTTTGTTACATTTCTGTGACTATGAATTTTCTTTCCCTGTTCCTGAATTCTACTAATTTAAAAAGTGCTATCTTGATTGCAGAACAATGTCAAGGTTAAGAATGTAGCTAAGACCTGACCACTGCCTTAGAGTTGTTCATAGTCAAGCAGAAAGATGAAATTTGAGAAATACTAACAATGTAAAGTAGATTGAGATAAGGGCCATAGAATATATAAATAACCTATTACAGTATTTCATTTTCCATATATGAAAGCAATATTCATGACTCATGGCTAGAATCAGCCTGCAAATCAAAACAGAGCGAAATATTTCCAATAGAAGATCTAACACTTTTTTTCTATAATAGATGAAAAGGTACAGAGATTCCAGAAATATTCCTAATTGCTTATTTACAAAAAGCAGAGACAGGATACAGAAAGGAGCAAAAAATTAGAGTGAAATAGGGGAAAGCAATGGAACTTATAAGTTGTCTTGATAATGGTTACTCCATTTTTGGATGTCTCAATGAGTGTGATATATCAAATAATTGCCTGATAACCCTTTTAGACAGAATACAATTATGAAAATATCTGTGGGTCTTTATTTGAAAATGAGTTAATAGTACCCAATTTTGTCTAGAAACTATTTTCCAGTTGCTAAATTATAAGATATTTCAAGGACATCATGAACATGGATATATTGCCCATCACTTAATTGTTTCCATACTTCAGGGTAGTTGTAAGTGGAAATTAATATTTCTGAGATAAAAGAGCTAATATTCAATCCTGCCACTAGGAGGGAAAAAAATTTAGCAATTTTAAAAAAAAGTTTAAATAGAAAATCAGACCTGCCCCATAGTGTCAAATTATTATCACATCATATTATAAGTGGCAATACCATTATGGCCCTTAGAAATTGGTTGGTTTTGCCATTTCAGAGAAAGTTCTGTGATATTGAGAATCTAATAGTAGCTTTAATGAAGAGACAAATTGGAAAACTTTAACAATTTAAATATATTTTCAAACATTTTATTGTTTGGCAAAATAATCATAATGTAATTGTTAAGTTTACAAAACAGAAAATAAATGTACAAACTTTGTGATGAAAACTTTTGTAAAGAAAAATCATATTTATTTTAAAATATATTACTAAAATATTACCAATGCTTATTACTGGGATGATAAGATAACAAATGATTATAATATTTTTTATTTAACTTGTCTGGATATTTAGGATCTTTCTAAAACTAAAATAAAATCTATGATAAAATTAGAATTTTAGAAATCCAAAATTAAAATATTAGCAACAAATGTGATTTAGTGGGTCATCACATTTTAGAAAAAGAATTCCAACAAACTAGTGTTCCTAAATTGGGGAGGATTTCTGGATTATAAATTATAAATTTTGTTTGCTAGGTTATTATTTTATGATAAATATTTTACTTCTGAGTTTATAAATTTTGGCTTTAAATATTTTGTTTACTTTCAGGGTGCTGTCTCTGAAATTTAGGTGCATTGCCACTACAAGGTACCTAAGTTTCAGAAAGTGGGATTTCTGAAAAACAAGCAGAATTTCGTGATTTATCTTACAGTTAAAATAATAATAATAAAGATAACCATTTGCTAAAGCATTTGAATTTAAACAGTGAATAATTTCTAAATTGAAAGGTAATGCTTTAAAACTAATATTTTATTTGAAGAGTTATTTTTCAATTATCTTCACCAATAAATCACTTTTCTTTTATTCATGTACTCTAATGCTAATTTTACATACTGAGCTTGGTCAGAAAGTCCATCAAAATTCACTGAGTTTAAAGCTCTTTTCAAACCATTCTGGAACATATGCAGTGTTCTGAGTGTCAGACTAGTTGATGCAGTGGAAAATGTTGATGATCTAATCCCGTCTTCCTTCCTAGAAGAATTCTAATTTTGTTCCAGAGGTGGCCCTATTTGATTTATTCACTTAACATTTCCTTCTGGTAACAGCCATAGGTTCAGAAAATGACTTGACCCAGCTGGAGTCAACCAAAACCTAGATTTTGCTGGGAGCTTCTCAGAGAAATATTCTTAAGAAAAATGCAGGAAGAGAGAGACTTTCTTCTGCCTATTGTGAGAAGTGGATGTGAATTGCAAAGGCCTCTCTCCTGGTTCTGAAGATGAAATGAACACACAGAGCCAAAGAATTCATAGGAAATAGAGCCAGAACCACTTGATTAAGTCTGTTCTTTTTGACTTTCTGTTAGATTAGTCAAACAGTATTAATTTTTTGAGCCAATTTGATTGGGATTTTCTGTCACTTATAGCCAGAAGCCTCCTGATAGAGCAGACAGTCATGCCCTCAGGGCACTCTCTTTATGGTCAGGCACCTGGACCACCTCAGGGCCACTCCTGGCCACTAGCTTGCTTTCTTAGTGATTGCCCTCTGAAGTTTATCTTTTTCCAATCACTGTATCTCTTAGCCAAAATGATGAAAAGGGTGCCCAAAGGGAGTTTTTAAAAATGAACTTCTCTCCTAGTCTTATAAATTTGCCAGTTTGAAAATCCTTTATTGGTGTGTGTGTGTGTGTGTGTGTGTGTCTGTGTGTGTGTGTGTGTGTGATATGTGCATGTGCACATGTATAATTTTATATATATTTTTCACCATATTTCCAAATGAAACTTTGGAAAGCCAAATTTGTATTTATCATGATTTTCCTCAGGGAGATTGGACTGCAGGGTCCCTAAATGTAGGGTGGTGTTTTTTAGTGGAAAGATTTTATGAGGTAAAATAAACCCAAGTGAGTATCTGCTCAGTCATCCCCTAGCTATGTACCTGGGCCAAATGATTTCATCTTTCTGCTTTTAGGAATATCCTTGCTATTATTGATAATAGTACCTACCCCACATGGTTGCTTACAGGTTTAAATGAAATAATACAATATTTCACATCTCAGATCCTAGCACAAGCAATCAACTGTTTACTCCCTTCTTTCTTTGTTCATGAGAGAAACCCATGTGAATCTCTAGTTATTCCTTTACTTGAGAAACATAAAATCCACAATGTCTACAATCCTTCCAAAACTAGAAGGTACAATATTTTATTTCTATAATGATTTTTTTTCATTTTTACATAGTTTAATTCTTTCCAAAATTAAGGTAAATTGCTTAGTGCCATCTCTTGAGTTTATTTTTCTGAGAAAACCCTATTAACTCCAAAGGAGTTTTGAAAACTTATAGAGAAGAAGTCTTGTAAGCAGTTTCATTAAACAGAAGTGATCAATAGAGAAAAATCTAATTCTATCACTACCCTTTACTCTAGCAACAAAAATCAAATTCCCAAGACCCACCTGCATCTGTAAGGTATAAAGATATTTACACTTTTCTGTCCTATTTTCAAGAAACTGAACCCACCAAATACTTTGTCTTTTAGGAACATCTTGCATATTTATGTGCGAGTCCTAAAGTTTCCATGACCTTGCAGTTTGCTATTAACATTTTGTGTAGTCTTTGTCCTAGCTAGAGATATATGAACGCATTTTATACAGAGCCCAAATGTTGGCCAGACCTTCTTATACATAAAGATAGATCTTTCCCTTGGAACTAATTTTCCACCAAGATATATTACAGAATAGGTTACATTTGTCCTGGCCAGCAAGAAAACCACACTCTATTCAATATCAAATGTGTGAGTTGATACACTAAGAATTTTCAATAATTTTGGTTTTCTAGACTTATAAGGAAATGGAGCCATTTTCAATTTTTTAAAAGTCTGCCTGTATTACTAAGACCAGATGACAAAAACAGCAACAACAACCAATGTTTTAGTATCTGTTATGTGCCCAGTATTGTGTTCTTTTGTGTTTTTTGTGCATTTTCTCATTTAATCGTCAGAATATTCCATCAAGTAGGTATTATTTGATATGGCTATTTCACAGAGGTCAAAACTGAAGCTGTTATGTTAAGAAATTTGATGAAGGTGACTGGGCTAGAATTTGGAAACAGGAATTTAGGACATTAAATCTAAAAATATGTCTAAATCTAGGCCCATTATTGCCAATTTCAATAATACATACCACCCCCCAAAATGGATTGGGGTTCTACTTTAGTTTTAAAACATGATCAAACAATTAGTTCAGTTTGAAATGCACAAAATAAACTGATATGGAAGAAATAACAAATATATTCTTATTTAAAACTTTTCTCTCCTTAGTCATAGACATTTATTCATTTGAATAGCATTTACAGGCACTTCTCCAGAATAGCAGGTGTGTATTTCCCAATGAATTCTTCCCAAAGAAGAGGAGCAAATTGACGTGTATCAAATTTCAATTGACTTACTTTATTAATTACATATGACACTGATTAAAGATTTTCCAGAAGTTCATCTATATCCTACCTAAAATAATTTATCACTGGGCATTAGGTTTTGAGCTCTTTTCACATTTGACATATACAAATTTGTAGTATATAGCCATCGAACAGAGACAGTATAGGGAAAATGTTCAAATACTAGTTTAATTATTGCTTTAGATTACTCTGATAAGAGCCTTTAATCCTAAATACTATTACCAAGAAACATCTCTTCCATAAATCAGCTATTATCCAATCTTTTAAAAGAGATAATTAAAACTTTCAGTTAAAAAAGAAAAGCTTACATTCTGTTTTGGTGTCACAAATGCTGTTTTATTTTTAATTGAAAGTCATTTGCCAAAATCTTTACAAAAACTGATAAAATCAATTTGAGTGTTTTCTAGCATATATAGTAGTACATCTATTTTAGGCAGAGGATTAGTATCAGGCTTGATTATAGAATTAAATCTGTGTAACCTACACAAAATCCATTTTTACCAGACAATTTTATAGTAAGGATTACTGTGAGATCCCCAAAAACCTGAACTCTCTTTTTCACTCTTTTGGTGATATCATCTAATGTTTCGCTACTGGTTCCATAATGTAATAATCAAATTAGATTATGATATGGTCAAATGAATTTCATCTAGTATGTTTGAAGAATATCTGTGAACTTAAGCCCAGAAATAACTCTCACCAAAAAATGTCCTCATTTCAGAAGCAAATTTCTCGGGAATTCTCTATCCTCAGGTTCTTCATGAAACAAGAGGATCCTATGATAACACCCAGGCTTGTGTCTTTTTCTGATAGCTTTAGTATGACACATGGACCCATATCAGATGAATGCATAGGGATTGACCAAGAGCCATACAAACTTAACACTAAATGGTCTACAGAACTTCTACCCTACTCTTAAATTCTACACTTGAGAAAATGATAATCCCCAAAACTTAACTGGTCACATGTCATTCTTAAGCCCACCCAACCAAGTAGTGACAGAGCAAGATTTCTGACATTATGGGTCAATAATTAATTAGTTTATTATATAGCCTTCCAATAAAATAACTAGATGAAGGAAAGGTTTTTAGACAAATGTATAAACATTTTTATTAAGGAAGTAAAAGTCTTTATTACATAGATCAAGCCATTATCTTACAAATACCATTTTGAGAGAGGGATGTAGTCATTCCATGGTAAACAAGCAAAGGGAATTACTATGGAAATAATCACTCTAACCACATGTCTTCCAACTTTCTAATCCCATGCCAATACTTCCTATTGGCTAATCTCAACCAGAAGCTGAGGGACAAATGAGTTTACTAAAGCTTTCCATAAAGGTCAGCCTCCTGGCAGCAGCTTTTCCTGCAGCATAGAGCATGATGAGGAAGTATGGAGTATAGAAATGGAAGATCAAAATGGAATATATTCCACATATGACTATACTAGAATTACTAGTTACTAGTTACAAGTCTTTCTGGTGGTGGGATTGTTGTGTTTTTTTTTGTTTTGTTTTGTTTTTACAGAATTGTATCTATGTCCTTTGATTTTCACCTTGGATTTAATGCCTAATGCAGTACAACTATGTTTCTACATGTCAGTTTCTCTTTTATGAAAAAATAAACAAGAATATAGGTTGCATAGATTAGAAAACTGATAGAAAACTAAAGAAAGAACACTGTAATGTAGAAAAGGAAAGCATGAAGATTTATTATTTTTTTCCTGTTCCCCAATGGAGAGGGTGGGAACCTACTTTACACAAAAGATCGCTAAAGAGAGAATTTTCATGTTCTTACCATTGATTTGGAAAGGAGGTGAGCTAATGGTTAATATTTGGCACATATTCTGAATCATTGTGTCAAAACTGGAATGAGTGGGATGAAAACAGCATCTGTTGCTACTGATTTGCCCTCCCCCAGAGGCTGGGCAGCATTTGAACCTGTGACTAAGAGGCAACAGGTTTATCACACATGTTCAATCCCCCAAGCTCTCTGTTAGTCTTTAGGAAAATTCCCAACAAAAATAACAAAACCAGAAGTGAACTATATGCACATTTTGTGAAATGCAGTATTCTGGTGGTGATGGGCTACCACATGGATGTTTTGGATGGGTTAGAAATCAGGGAAATAAAAAGATGTGAGCCTTAAGCTCATCAATGAGTCCATGGGAAAAAAGCAGGAATAATAAATTCCAATTTTAAAGTATTAACTTTTGCATTGTGCTGAAATAGAATATACTTTTGTGTGTAACTGACGATTCTGAGAGGCCATGATGGTAGAAAAGATAGAATAAAACTTGCTCACATACAAATCATCACAGACTTTGGCTTGAGTTTGCTCTCTTCCTTACAGAGTCTTAACTTGTCAAAAATTGGAAAATCAGTCAAGTTTGCCCTTGGCATCCTTTCTAGTGACTTTCACCCATTTTCTCCACTTTATAACACTCCTCAATTAAACTATCCATTATTTTCAAGATGTCCACCTTCCTTACTTGAGTATTCTCTCAAGACTATCATGCTTAAGTACTGCTCTGAGCCAAGTCAATCCCTTTCTCTCATGGTCCATTAACTGCCAATGGTCCATACTCTGCCAATCATTAAAAATGGCTTAAATATTTCTTAGGATCTTCATATTGGACAAAGGTCTTCTAAAGTCTAAAATCATAAGGAATATATTTCTAAAGGTCATTCTCAATAGCCAAGAAATAATTTACTGTTAAAGGGAACTACTATGTACACATCAGACAGCTATGAATTTTTATGATAACTACTTTTGATATTTCCTTTGCTAATCCTCCCTGAATTTGTGGGGTCAATGAATAAGCATAATTAATATTCTTGACTTCTGAGAACTACTCTTTTATGCTGAATGCTTGCCAGCAAAGTTTTATATGTGTCATATACTCGCCTATCTTTACCTATTAACTGGAGTTTCTAAAAAATTTTGTGCAGTACTTCTGTCTCTCTAGTAGCTGCAAGGAATTAACCTGATACTATAGAGATAGCAGATCCTCTCAACCTTTCAGAATCAGCACAGAAGAAAAAAATAGGCATCGAATCTAAGCCATAAATTGAAAGACAATGAAGATGAGGCCTCTCTACTACAATATTCCCATATTGCTGAAAATTAGGAAATCAGGAGGAAATGTGAAGGGCAAACTTTTTAAAGGCAAAATATTCAGACTAATTTTCCATTCTAGTTTACCCAGACAGCTGCCAATAGAAAGAGATGCCCTAAGAATATTTTAGGTGTTTATCCATTTGTTTATTTCTTCATTTGTTAACTTAAAATATATATATTAAACTCTGTTAGATGTTTAGTTACACAGAGGCAACAGAAAAGTTCTGTGCAGAAATTTATTATAGTTTAGACTCATGATTCCAGACTTGAGTTCAAATCCAAACTCTGTCACTTAATGTTATAAGCATTTGGGGAAATAACAGCTTTCTGAGTTGGATAGCTTACATATTTATGGAAGATCACATTAGGTGATTTATATAAAGCAGTGGTATTGGGCACATATTAGACTTTATGAATAAGAATTATGGTCTGGTGATAAAAGTAGAAAATCTGGAGTCAAATCACCTGGGTCTAAATCTACCTTCTACATCTTGACCTTGGACAAGATAATTATCCTCACAAAAATTAGCTCACAATGGATTAAAGGCTTAAATGTAAGACAAAACTCCTGAAGAAAATATAGGGAAAAACCTCTTTGACATTGTCTTAGCAATGACTTTTTGGATATGACACCAAAAGCACAAGCAACAAAAGCAAAAATCAGCAAGTGGGACTATATAAAACTAAAAAGACTGCACAGGAGAAGAAACAACAAAATGAAAATCTAACCTATGAAATGGGAGTAAATATTTGCACACGATATATCTGACAAAGAGTTAATAACCAAAATATATAAGGGACTCATACAACACAATAGCAAAAAAAAAAAAAAAAAAAATCAAATAATCTGATTAAAAATGGGCAAAGGACCTGACTAGCCATTTTTCCAAAAAGTAAATGCAAATAGCCAACAGTTACATGCAAAGGTGGTCAACATCATTAATTATCATGGAAATGCAAATCAAAACCACAATGAGATATCATCTCACTGTGATGGCTGTTATCAAAAGGACAAAAGAGAAGTGTTGACTAAGATGTAGAGAAAAATGAGCCCTCATGCACCGTTGGAGACAACGTAAATCAGCACAGTCATTATGACAATCAGTATAGAGGTTCCTCAGAAAATTAAAAATGGAACTACTATAAGATCTGACAATCCCACCTCTGTGTGTATATCTGAAGGAAATGAAATCAGTATCTCAAATGAAATGCATACTCCTGTTTGCATTATTCACAACAGCCAAAACAGAGAATCAACCTGAGTATCCACTGACAGATAATTACACAAAGAAAAAAGTATACATTGTATGTGTACACACATACACCACCCCCATAATGTTATTTAGCCATAAAAGGAAAGAAATCCTGCCATTTGCAACAGCATGGATGAAACTTTAGGGCATTATGCTAAGTGAAATAAACCAGAAAAAGACAAAAACTGTAGGATCTCAGTTATATGAGGTATCTAAAAAAAACCGAATTCATAAAGAGTAGAGTGGTGGTTGCCAGGAGCAAGGGGGGTGGGGGAAAAGAGGAGATGTTGATCAAGGGTACAAATTTCCAGTTACAAGATGAATAAATTCTGAGGATCTGTTGTGCAGCATGGTGACTATAGTTAACAATACTCTATTGCATATTTGAAAGTTGCTAAGGGAGTATATCTTAAATATTCTCACTACAAAAAGAAAAAGACAACTATGTGAGGTGATAGATATGTTAACTAACCTTATTTTGGTAATCATTTCACAATGTATACATATATCAAATCATCACATTTTATACCTTAAGCTTACATTCTGTTATATATCAATTATATCTTAAAGCTGGGGAAAATACATATATCCTCTTGGGGTTTCAATTTTCTCTTCTGTAAAATGAGGATAACAGTAATACCAGTTCACAGGGAAATTCCAGTACTAAGTAAGATAATATATGCAAAGGACTTAAAATAGTGATTTGCTCAACCTAGTGCCACCTACATGTTTCTATCATTTTTACAAATAAAAAGAGTTGTCATTTTCATTATTGTTATTGAATATGATCCTGACACAAATGGCTGTAATACACCACAAAATGGTGAGCTCTCTTAGAGATCTAAAGATAAATTACTGTAGGATTTCATCAAAAGAATGTTTTAGGCTAAGAGATGATGAGAGGGTTCAAGGAAGTAGGATGGTACTGAGACAGGAGAGTTGAGAAGTTAAAAAAAAAAAAAAACCTATGGGTAGATGAAAGACTGTGAACAAAAGTAAGGACATACTATGGGTAGTTCCACGGCTGGTATATGGGAAGACATAGTGAGTGTGTAGTGTTACAAATAAAGGTTAAGTCATATCATGAAAGAACTTGAATAGCAAGCCATAGATTATAAACTTTATTAAGTCAGCAACAGGGACTCTCTCAGGACCTGTGGGAAGATATATCTTGTTGAACAGGTGATAGAGGGAAGAAAGAGGTAGTAGAAACGACAGCCAGGAGACTTCTGCATAACTCAAGCTAAATGTACTGGAGAGCTTCAATAGGTTAAAATCAGTGGGAGAAGAAATGAACATACACATCAAACTTCCAAGCAAAACAGTTCAAATAAGTGTTGGATTGTATTTTTTAATGTGTGCTGTGAAATAAAAAAAAAAAGTCCTCCCATTCTCTTCTTTTCTCCACTACCACTTTCCCTTTTTATGAAAGATATACAGCCTTTACCTGAGGGGCTTATAAACACACACATAACCCAGAAAAACAACGAGTGCTTGCCAGAATAAGGTTATGGAGAACCTGGGGTTTCATGAATTGTGTTAAGTGTATGGTATCCAGCCATAGGGCTCTCAGCAATTATCACTATGCAAAAATGTTGCCCAGAATTGCCCACTCTTCTGATTTTTCCAAGAGAAGTAAGAAATCTGGATCTTTAAAGTATAAAAACTATCAAGTTTTACATGTAGCAACTACTTTGGAAAATTTTAAAAAACTCTCTCAAGGCCAAACAAAACATGTCTTTAGGCCAAATGTGGCATGTGGGTCACCAGTTTGTAAAATCTGTCTAACTCTGTTCTGGCAAGGTAATGGAGCATTCTGGTTAGTCAACATCCCACATATGTTATATAAGTCCTCCTAACCTTCCAAGAATAGGAGTACACCAGCTACACTAAACATGAAAGTTCTATTTAACATTACCAAACTTTTCACTCTTGATAAAAACATATATTCATTTAACAAATGTTTATTATTTACCTATGTTTCATATAAAATGATAGTTATTTGGGGATATAGAAATATGAATGAGATCTGTTCTCAAATAATTTACAATTGGGAAAGAATATAAACAGAAGACACAGATAGTGGCCATGCAAATCAGTTTGACAAATCAGAATCATTTGGTATTTCAAGAGCATCAATGATCAACATGTAAAAAACATGGAGAATGAAAGTTGGTAGCACTTTCCATCTGATAGATATCCTAGAAGTTCTCTTCTAGAACTTCAACTTTCAATGCTTGGCAATTTCTCAGAAACACTACATCAGATTCTCAAAGCCAGATTCTGTGCTATCACCTGTCTTTTCTCAAAACAGTTTTCTCTAGACATTTCTTTAAAAAAAATAGGATCTGCCTTCCAAAGTTTGAAAAGAAAATCCCATTTTAAGATTTTTGAGCTTGTACATTCAATTCCATGGGTGGCAGTAGGAAGTAAGAGGGATAACTCTTGATGGTTTACAGAGAATACTCTCAATCTGCAACAACTTCTCTTCCAAAGAAGTTCTTCCTGAAGAAGAGTGGTCAATACTGCTTAGCAACTTGAGAACTGTTAAAGAAGTACAGCAACTGGGTGATGGGTATTAAGGAGGGCACATGTGGTGATGAGCACTGGGTGTTATATGAGGCTAATGAATCATTGAACACTATATCAAAAACTAATCATATACTATATGTTGGCTAATTGAACATAATAAAAAATAAATAAGTACAGCATTATTCTGCCTCTCTTCCCTAACATAAAATTGTCCTGGCTACATATCCTTCTGTTGTGGGAGACAAATTCATATTTTTAAATGTATTTCTTTCTTGGTTATTACATGTGGGGAAAGGGGAGAGCATATATTTTATTTTTTTAAGATTTTATTTATTTTTCAGAGAGAGAGAGAGTGTGTGTGCACAAGCAGGGGGAGCGGCAGGCAGAGGGAGAGGGAGAAGCAGACTCCTTGCTGAGCAGGGAACCTGATGCGGGACTCAACCCCAGAACCCTGGGAGAGTGACTTGAGCCAAAGGCAGACGCTTAACCAACTGAACCACCCAGGTGTCCCAAGAGCATATTGTTTTCATATGCAATTTTGAATAAACAGGGTAAAAGCTGTATAGTCATTTCCCTCTCAATGTAAAATTAGTGAACCTCACCTAACTTCCCCAGTTCTCATTTAAAAGACTGTTCCAAAAGTTCAAATTCTAGAAATAAATCGTTATTCATTTTTAGAGTTGATATATCCAAAGATAAGGACAGAGGTATTACAAAGAAATACACAAGTGAAGAAAATAAGAATTAAAAGTATAAAGTCCTTGGTTCAGTGGCATATGAAATAATTGTTTTTCCTTTATGGTAGAATATATAACATCATGTACTCCAAGTTGTGTAAAGAGCAGGAACTGAATGCTGCAGGATCAATTACTACACTATTGTCATCTCTAGCTAATAACAACATAGAAATCAACCCTGCTGTTAAAGTCTCTCTGGAGTTATCTGTTTGCCTTTGGCATAAATTAGGGAAGCATACAAATAGGAAAAGGATAACACAAAATAAAGTTTGTGCGTTGAGAGGAACAGAATTTGTTATTGCTTTGTCACTGCAAGCAACAGGGTGTAAAACCAGTAAGAAATCAAGCCAGTTCTTGACGTCAGTTATTCTTAATTTGGTGCAATTGAGTGCATCTTTGACTTATGTGCAAGAGCTGATCATTGATGAACAGCTTTGCAGAGGTGTTTCCTATGATGTTTTGTGTTTTTGTTTTGTTATTTTATTTCTCCAGAGACCCGGAATTAAAATCTTGCTGAAGTTGGCTACAACCAAACTTAGTCATTTTCAGAGTATTATACACATATTTTCACTTGATTTTGACCTTCAGCTTAGGGAAAGCAAATGTCACATTTCAGACGTTTCACAGATATAGAGAAACATTTTAATCTCATGTTTTTATGGGATAAATGGCACCAAGAGCAATCATTTTGACAAACAAAATAAGCTCCTCAATTATTATACATTCATAATTAGACTTTCAATTTAAATGAAATATCACTTAAGAGAAAATACAGCTAGTGCAGATCTTTTTTCAGGGACAGCAAAATCAGAGGACATTTTAATATATTTTATTTATTAAATTTTTATTTAATTTATTAACAGCCATTATGCAACCCAAGAAAATGACCACTATCCTGTGGTTACCATAAAGAAAGATGGAAAGAGTCAGGGTCTGCAATGACTTTATAGAGACTGAATTACCCAATTCGGCCACTACAGCCTCTAATTGTGTTTGTTATTTGAGACTCCTATGTCCTAAAGATCACATTTTCTGCTCCTAGTATTTATCAAAATAGTTTGCAAATATGTACAGGTCCTTCCCTAAAAGGGATGTGGATGTTGTTGGTTAAGATAAAACTAAAAATAATCATCCTTTCTACAATGAAAATTTATGAAACCAGATATTTATGTGCCAGAAACTATGCTACACATCCTACACAAATGATCTTGTGTATAGTTCTAGATTTATTCTCTGTAATCATTCCCATTTGAAAGTGTGGAATGGTATCCTTTGAAAAAAGAGAGATTTTATATTTGGTGAATTTTAAAGAAGTTGCCTATGTTCAAATAGTATATCTGACTCAGTATTGAATTACTTCTTTATGAGAAAAAATGAATTTTTCTTAGATTAGTGGTTTTTAATGTTGAAAATATACAAGACTGTTTCCACTATAAATATCTTCATCTGAGTATGAAGTGGAGTATTCTGCTCCCCAAAGGATACTATCTTCTCAAGAATTGTGTCTGTATTTTGCAAGTCAGCTAAGATTTCTGCCTTCTGAGTTTTAAATTAAAATGATCTGAACCCCCTTTTTCACTTCCTCTGAGAAGTCTAATACCCTCTCCAAGATTTCTCATGGTATTTATTGTCTTTCTGTTACTTTCCTGGATTCTCTCATTTGCATGAGTTATCTCTTCTTTTTGGTTAATGCCAGCTCAGATATAGAAATTGACTCCTTTGTGATATTTGTACAAATCTCTGACAGAAGGCATGTGGTACATAGATTTTGCTGAGGTTTTGGAATGATGGAAAAGGTTATCATTAAGCAATGAAGTGAACATAAAATCAAATGTTAGATTCTTTTTTAATAAAAGTTCTTCCTTCAGTTCACCACCAGAAATTTCTCATGGAACATCTTCTTTTGCAGAATCAACCACCTATCATGTTGCTGGTTTCCACTGTACTTTCTTTTTTTTTTTATTAAAGATTTTATTCATTTATTTGAGAGGGGGAGAGAATGAGGGAGAGACAGAAAGAGAGAGCATGAGACCAGAGAGGGTCAGAGAGAGAAGCAGACTCCCCGCTGAGCAGGGAGCCCAATGCGGGACTCGATCCCGGGACTCCAGGATCATGACCCAAGCCGAAGGCAGTCGCTTAACCAACCAAGCCACCCAGGCGCCCTCCACTGTACTTTCTCACATCCTTTCTCCTCTTCTACATTCTCCTCTCTGAATTCTGTGTTTATTTACTTGCAGAGTAATTTAAATATACCATTTCAACTAGTTATTTTTTTAAATTATTATTATGCCTCTGCACCTCAATTCCATATCCAAATTCACTTAGCCAGGCATTCTTCCTACCAAAGACCTTTCCCTCTCCAAAATGTAATCTTGTGTCAATTGATAAAATAATTATTTTTTTAGAAAAAATCTGTACATGCCTAGAAATTTCTCTCTAATATTTTTGGGAGGGGTGGTGCTCATCTTTTTGTGTGTCTGTTGGCCCTATATGTCTTTTTTGGAAAAATATCTCTTCACATCTCTGCCAGTTTTAACTGGATTACTTTTCATTTTTAATTTTTATATTGGGTTATACAAGTTCATTACATATTTTGGATACTAACCCCTTATCAGATGTGTTATTTGCAAATATATTCTCCCATTCAGTAGATTGTCTTTTTGTTTTGATGTTTCTTTGATGTACAAGAGCTTTTTATTCTCTTCTCTTTTAAATTTTATTTTTATTATTATTTTTTGTTTTTATTTAAATTCAATTAGCCAACATATAGCCATCATTAGTTTTTTCATATACTTTTTTTAAATTTTATTATGTTATGTTAATCACCATACATTACATCATTAGTTTTTTTAATTTTTTATTGTTATGTTAATCACCATACATTACATCATTAGTTCTTGATGTAGTGTTCCATGATTCGTTGTTTGTGCATAACACCCAGTGCTCCACGCAGAACGTGCCCTCCTTAATACCCATCACCAGGCTAACCCATCCCCCCACCCCCTCCCCTCTAGAACCCTCAGTTTGTTTTTCAGAGTCCATTGTCTCTCATGGTTCGTCTCCCCCTCCGACTTACTCCTGTTCCATGATTCATTGTTTGCATATAACACCCAGTGCTCCATTCAGTATGTTCCCTCTTTAAGACCCATCACCAGGCTAAACCATCCCCCCACCTCCTCCCCTCTAGAACTCTGTTTGTTTCTCAGAGTCCATAGTCTCTCATGGTTCGTCTCATTAGTTTTTGATGTAAGGTTCAATGATTCATTAGTTGCATATAACACTCAGTGCTCATCAGATCATGTGCCCTCCTTAATACCCATCACCCAGTTACCCCATCCCCCCACGTCCCTCCCTTCTGCAACCCTCAGTTTGTTTCCCGGAATCAAGAGTCTCTCATGGTTTGTCTCCCTCTCTGATTTCTTCCCATTCAGTTTTCCCTCCCTTCCCCTGTGGTTCTCTGCAGTACTCCTTATATTCCCAATAGTTTATTTTTGTTTTGTTCCTTTGCTTCAGGAGACATATCTAGAAAAATGTTTCTATGGCTGATGTCAGAGACATTACTGCCTGTGTTCTATTCTGGGATTTTTAGGGTTTCAGGTCTCACATTTAGATCTTTAATCCATTTTGAATTTATTTTTGTGTGTGGTGTAAGAAAGTGATCCAGTGTCATTATTTTGCATGTAGCCGTCCAGTTTTCCCAACACCATTTGTTGAAGAAACTATCTTTTTCCCATTGCATATTCTTGCCTCCTTTGTTGTAGATTAATTGAACATATAATTGTAGGTTTATTTCTGGTCTCTTTATGCTGTTCTGTTGACCTGTGTGTCTATTTTTGTGCCAGTGCTATACTGTTTTCATCACTATAGGTTTTTTTAAAGATTTTATTTATTTATTCATGAGAGACAGACAGAGAGAGAGAGAGAGAGAGAGAGAGAGGCAGAGGGAGAAGCAGGCTCCCAAGGAGCAGGGGGCCCGATGCGGGACTCGATCCCAGGACCCTGGGATCATGATCTGAGCCGAAGGCAGACGCTCAACCATCTAAGCCACCCAGGCACCCTATAGTTTTTTAGTATATCTGAAATTTGGACTTGTAATACCTCTAGTTTTGTTCTTATTCAAGATTGCTTTGGCTATTTGGGGTCTTTTCTGGTTCCATTCAAATTTCAGGATTATTTGTTCTAGTTCTGTGAACAAGGCTGTTGGTGTTTTGATAGGGATTGAATTGAATCTGTAGATTGTACTATGGACATTATAACAGTATTTATTCTCCCAATCCATGACACTGGAATATCTTTCCCTTTGTGTTATCTTCAATGTCTTTCAACAGTGTTTTATAGTTTTTAGAATATAGATCTTTCACCACTGGATTAGGGTTATTCCTAGATATTTTATCATGTTTGGTGCAATTGTAAATGGGATTGTTTTCTTAATTTCACTTTCTGCTGCTTCATTTTTAGTGCATAGAAATGCAACAGATTTCTGTATATCAATTTTGTATCCTGTGACTACTGAACTCATTTTTCAGTTCTAGTAGTTTTTGCAGAGAGCTTTATGGTTTTCTACATATAGTATCTTGTAATCTGCAAATAGTGAATGTTTTACTTCTTCCTTACTGATTTGGATGACTTTTATTTATTTTTGTTGTCTGATTGCTGTGGCTAAGACTTCCTGTACTACATTGAATAACACTGGTGTGAATAGACATCCTTGTCTTATTCCTAATCTTAGGGGAAAAGCTCTCAGTTCTTTACTATTGAGTATGATGTTAATTGTGGGTTTTTCTTATATGGCCTTTATTATGTTGCTATATGTTCCCTCTAAACCTACTTTGTTGAGGGCTTTTATCATAAATGGATGTTGTACTTGTGAAATGCTTTCCCTGCATCTATTGAAATGATCGTATGTTTTTTATCCTTTCTCTTCTTGATATGATATAACATGTTCATTGATTTGCAAATACTGAACCATCCCTGCATCCCAGGACTAAATACCACTTGATTGTGTGAATGATTTTTTTAATGTATTCTTGGATTTGGTTTGTTAGTATTTCGTTGAGAATTTTGCGCCTGTGTGCATCAGAGGTATTGGCATGTAGTTCTATCTCTCTCTCTCTCTCTCTCTCTCTCTAGTGTTGTTATCTGGTTTTGATATCAGGGTAATGCTGGCCTCACAGAATTAATTTAGACACTTTCATCCCACTTCTATTTTTTTGAATAGTTTGAAAAAAATAGGTATTAACTCTTCTTTATCTGCTGGTAGAATTCATCTGTGAAGCTGTCTGGTCCTGGACTTTGTTTTTTGGGAGTTTTTTGATTACTGATTCAATTTCATTGCTGGTAATCAGATTACTCAAATTTTCTATTTCTTCCTGATTCAGTTTTGGGAGTTTATATGTTTTTAGGAATTTATCCATTTTTTCTAGGTTGTCCCATTTGTTGGCATATAATTTTTCATAATATTCTCATAATTTTTTGTATTTCTGTAGTGTTTGTTATTTCTCCTCTTTCATTTCTGATGTTATTTGAGTCCTCTCTCCTTGTTCTTTCTTTTGATGAATCTGGCTAAATATTTATCTATTTTGTTGATCTTTTCAAAGAACAAGCTCCTGGTTTCATTGATCTGTTGTTGTTGTTGTTGTTTAGTTTAGTTTCTATTTCATTTATTTCCAGTTTAATTGTTATTTCCTTCCTGCTACTGGTTTTGGGTTTTGTTTACTCTTCTTTTTCTAGCTCCTTTAGGTGTAAGATTAGATAGTTTATTTGATATTTTTCTTGCTTTTTGGGGTAGTCCTAAATTGCTGTAAACTTCCCTCTTAGAACTGCCTCTACTGCATCCCAAAGATTTTGGACCATTGTGTTTTCATTTTAATTTGTCTCCAAATACTTTTTTATTTTGTCTTTGATTTCTTGGTTCAGCCATTCATTGTTTAGTAACACGTTATTTAACCTCCATCTATTTGTGTTCTGTCCAGATTTTTTCTTGTAGTTGATTTATAGTTTCATAGAGTTGTGGTCAGAAAAGATGCATTGTATGACTTTTATCTTTTTGAATATGTTGAGACTTATTTTGTGGTCTAATATGACCTATTCTGGAGGATGTTCCATGTTCACTTGAAAAGAATATATATGCCTCTGTTTTAGGATGGAAAGTTCTGTATATGTCTATTAGATACATCTGGTTCTATGTCTCATTCAGAGCCACTGTTTCCTTATTGATTATCTGTTTGGACGATCTATCTATTGATGTAAGTGGCATATTAAAGTCCCCACTCTCATTGTATTACTATGGATTACTTCCTTTATGTTGTTTAGTAGGTGCGTTATGTATTAGGGTGCTCCCATGTTGGGTGCATCTTTACAATTGTTGTGTCTTGTTGTTGTTGTTGTTTTCTTTATGATTGTGTAGTGTCTGTCTTTGTCCCTTATTACAGTATTTGTCTTAAAGTCTATTTTGGGGACACGTGGGCGGCTCAGTCAGTTAAGCATCTGCCTTCGGTTCAGGTCATGATCCCTGGGTCCTGGGACTGAGCCCTGCACTGGGCTCCCTGCTTAGCGGGAAGCCTGCTTCTCCCTCTCCCTCTCTGTCTGCCGCTCCCCCTGCTAGTACTTTCTCACTCACTCTTTGACAAATAAATGAAATCTTTAAAAAATATAAAATCTATTTTGTCCAATACAAGTACTTCTACCCTAGCTTTCTGTTCACTTCTATTTGCATGATAAATGCTTTTCCATCCCATAACTTTCAGTCTGTGTATTTGATATGAGTCTTTTGTAGGAAGTATATGGATGGGTCTTGCCTTTTTATCCAGTATATCACCCTATGTCTTTTGATTGGAGCATTTAAACCATTTACATTCAAAGTAATTATTGGTAGATATGTTCTCATTGCCATTTTATTACTTGTTTTATGGTTGTTTTTGCAGTTCTCTGTTCCTTTCTTCTATTGCTCTCTACTCTCATGATTTGTTGGCTTTCTTTAGTGATATACTTGGATTCCTTTTCTTTATTTTTTGTATATCTATTACCGGTTTTTTGGTTTGTGGTTTATTAGGTTTATATAGAACACCTGGTGCATATCACAGTCTATATTAAGTTGATAGTCACTTAAGTTTGAACCTATTCTAAAAGCACTTAATTTTTATTCCCCTCCCCTCCACATTTTAGGTAAATAATGTTATACTTTATATTCTTTTATTTTGTGAATCCCTTGACTGGTTTTTATAGATATACTTAATTTTACTGCTTTTTTGTTTTTTTGGTTTTTTTTTCTTCCTACTTTTCTTGCTCCCTGTTTATGGTCTTTCCTTTCCCCTCAAAGAGTCTCCATTAACATTTCTTATAGGGCTGGTTTAGTGGTCATGAATTCCTTTAACTTTCGTTTGTCTGAGAAACTCTTTATGTCTCCTTCTATTCTGAATTATAGCCTTGCTGGCTAGAGTATTGTTGATTGTAGGTTTTTTCCCCCCTCCAACATTTTTAATGTATCATGCCACTCTCTTTTGGCATTCAAGTTTCTGCTGGAAAATCAGTCGATAGCCTTATGGGGTTGCTCTTGTATGTAACTGTTTTCTCCTCTCCTGTTGCTTTTAAAATTCTCTCTCATTATGACTATTTTTTGCCATTTTAATTACTATGTGTCTTGGTGTGGACCTCCTTGAGTTAATTTTGTTGGGGAATCTCTGTGCCTCCTGGATCTGGATTTCTATTTCCTTCCCAAGGTTTGGGAAATTTTCAGCTATTACTTATTCAAATAAATTTTCCGCCCCCTTTTCTCTCTCTTCTCCTTCTGGGATCCCTATAATATGAATGTTATTATGCTCCATGGTATTGCTGAGTTGCCTTAATTTATTATCATTCTTTGTTAATCATTTTTCTTTCTCCTGTTTAGCTTGATTGCTTTCCATTACTCTGTCCTCCAGGTCACTGATCCATTTTTCTTCTTCTAGTCTACTATTATTCCTCCAGTATATTTTTAATTTCAATTATTGAGTTCTTCATCTCTGGTTCTTTTTTATGTTTTCTATCTATTTGTTGAGGGTCTCAGTGAGATCCTCCCCTCTTTTTTCAAGTCCAGTGAGTATCTTTTGGACCATTACTTTAAATTCTCTTTCAAGCATATTATGTATATCCATTTCATTAACTCTCTTGATGTGATTTTGTCCTGTTCTTTCATTTGGGGATATTTCTCTGTCTTCTGACTTTGTTTCTACATGTGAGGAAAGTTGGCTACATTTCCAGCTCTTGAAAGTTGTGGCCTTATGAAGAATAGGACCTGTGGTGCCCTGCAGTACAGTGTTCCTTGTTAACCCAAACCTGGCACTTCATGTGTATTTCCTATATGTTTCATGTGCCCTACTATTGTGGCTGGCCATATTGCCTTCAATCCAGTCATCTGCAATGGCTCTCTTATTCTGTTGAGGGCAGGGTTTGGTCCCTGTCTTGTTAATCAGTCACTCTGAGGCCGCCCTGGGCTTGAGTTGGGTCAGACCAGGCATTTGACAGAGCTGTGATTGCATTGAACTGCAAGACATTCAACCTTTATTGTCCCCTGGGAGGCTTTCACTGATGGACAGGACTTGTATCCCTATCAGATTTCTGCCCCCAGCCCACTGTTGGAGCTGCAGTTTAACTGATATGTGTGGTTTTCCTTCCCCTCTCTCTGGGGCAGGAATCATTTTGGAATGGTGCTGGCCCCTGTCAGGACTGCTTGTACAATGCCCTTTGGATGTACTCCTGCCAAGGCTGGGTTGGAGGAGGTGAGTCTGCAGAAAAGTGTGGGGGTAGGACTTTCAGTGTCAGTAAGGTTTGCCTAAGTCTGCTGCAGCAGGAGACCTAACACTGACTTGGAGAGCTGCCAAGGTAGGGTTGGTGGGGGCAGTTCTACAGAAGAGCATGGGGCAGGGTGTACTGTTAGCCAAGACTGCTGATTTTTGAAGTTCCAGGTGCTAAGCACAACTGATTGTAAGAACTCGAGAAATTAAGCCCCTCTGTTTTCAAAGTCAGAAGTTATGGGGATTCATCTTCCCATTGCAGGTCCTCTGTGCCTGGGGTACCCAGTCTGCTCCTCTCCCTTCTCTATGCTTGCAGGAGCCCTCCCTCCCACAGTCTCATAGATCATTTTAGTTCCTGCCCTCATCTGGGTACTTTCTGCCCTCTTCAGTGTTCCCTCTTCTCTGTGTTTATCTGTGGAGAGTATGTTCTGCCAGTCTTCAGGTCATTTTCTGGCTTATTTACACTGATGTGGGTGTTATATAGTTGTAGTCATGGGCCGACTTGAGTTTACTATCCTCCTAGTTTGCCGTCTTCTCCAGAAGTCCATTTATTTTATTCTTTTTTTAAATTCAATTATCCAACATATAGTACATCATTAGTTTTTGATGTATGTAGTGTTTAATGATTCATCAGTTGTGTATAACACCCAGTGCTCATCATAACATGTGCCCTCCTTAATGCCCATCACCATCACCCAGTTACCTCATCCCCGCACCCACCTCCCCTCCTACAACTCTTGGTTTGTTTCCCAGAGTCAAGAATCTCTCACAGTTTGTCTCCCTCTCTGATTTCTTCCCATTCAGTTTTCCCTCCCTTCCCCTATGCTCCTCTGCACTATTGCTTATATTCCACACATGAGTGAAACCATATGATAATTGTCTTTCTCTGCTTGACTTATTTCACTTAGCATAATACCCTCCAGTTCCATCCACATCGATGTACAATAAAGAAAGGTATTCATCCTTTCTGATGGCTGAGTAATATTCCATTGTATATATGAACCACATCTTCTTTATCCATTCATCTATTGAAGGACATCTTGGCCCCTTCCATAGTTTGGCTATTATGGAAATTGTTGCTATGAACATTGGGGTGAAGGTGCCCCTTCTTTTCACTGCATCTGTATCTTTGGGGTAAAGACTCAGTAGTGCAATTACTGGATAATAGGGTAGCTCTATTTTTAACTTCTTGAGGAACCTCCATACTGTTTTCCAGAGTGGCTGTACCAGCTTGCATTCCTACCAGCAGTGTAAGAGGGTTCCCCTTTCTCCACATCCTTGCCAACCTTTGTTGTTTCCTGCCTTGTTAATTTATAATCTTTGTAATAAAATTGAGAGATAGGAACTCCTGACACCTGATGACTGATAAGGAAACCAAATCTCACATTGGTTAAGAAAGCTGCTTAAGTTACACAGCTATTAAATGAAAAAAGCCAGGACTTTCAACCAGAATTGTTTGACTCTAAAACTCATGTAATTCCATTTGGTGATTTGAAGCACAGCCATCCTTACTCCGTCTCATTTCCAGTGTGTCTTAATAGGAGGGAAGAGGTAGGCAGTAAAGACATCTTGCTGGGGCTTTGATCTTTAACATAAATTGTGTGGGTTAATAAAATAGATTATTTCCATAATTGGGATAGAATATAAAAACTGCTTTACAGCTCAAAAGGTTAAAAGAAAACAGAAAAACAATGAACAAAGGGGAAGAAGAATGACAGATGATGGGACAGATTGTGTACCTTCTCCCCAGATTCAGACTAAAAAGAAAGGGGGTGGGAGAGAGAGAAAAAGAAAGAAAGAGGGAGATAACAAAACCTGATCCATTTACAGTTGGGGCATTTTAGGTCTCCTCTGGCATGGTTGATGCCTTCCTTCACTAAAAATACATAGCAAATGTTCCATCATCTGCTTTATACTCTCCTGTTGCACAGAATATGACAACTGGCTCCTTGCAAGTTGTCTCTAGTTTCTAATGGTTCAATATTTTAGTGTTTGGTTGTTATTTTCTAGAACAAATCTCATGTTTTCCTTTGTCTCTGAGTAAACTGGGCTTGTTAAGATGCTCAAGAAACATAATGTAAACATATAAAAGCTTCCCATAATATTTTCACTTCCTCATTTGTTAGACATTTTGAATTATTCTTCCATCTCCTCTTGAGGGATATCTGCTGGTTTATACATGGCTTTACTTACTTCTCTCTTGCTTTATTTAGTTCTGTGTTTGTTTTTACAAGTGTCAAAAAGAAAAAAATCATAATCATTCTTGTATTATAAAGTGAATAAAAAGCTAAGAGAAACCAATTTTAAATAAAACTGAATATGCTTATCTGGGTCAATATGATGCTAAAACATCCAACTGCAATATGAAAAAGTAGTCAACTGATAGCTCTTTAGTAAATATATCGTATATGTTGTTAGATTTGTTTTGTCCTGCCTCTATATTCATTGAACCTTGAATTGGCCACACTGGTACACTATAAACCTAGCTCTAGACTGATTTCCATCCTTGCAATATAGAGAGTAACAAGAACATGATTTAAATAACATCTAGAGATGAGAGAAAAAGAATTGATAGTTGTTAAACACTTACTTTATATCAGGTGTTTTTTCAGAAGTTTTACATATATACATATATATGTACATTTGTTGCTTTTCCCACATCAATTAATGAAAGCAAGTTAATTCAGTATCTCTTTTGTGCTTACCACTGTACAAAGCATTCCAAATACTGTACCTAATATAATATTTAAAATTAAACTATGAAGCAGATGTTATCCATAATGTATAAATGAAAAGTTTGAAGAACATAAAGAATTTGATCTACAGAGTTAATTAAATGTGGAGCTGGATTTGAAATTTTATTCCAGAACTTCAAAACTTACTCTTTTTCCGCTAGGCCAACACAGTGCTATATGATCATGCTCCTGAGCCTCCCCTGAACTGAATTTAGAAAACATTTATTTTTCATTTCTTTAATAAGATATTTTCAATGCATAGTAGATGAGCAAATTGCACATACTCCTCAATAAATTAAATAAGACTAGTGATGACAGTATTTCAATGAATCGCTTATTCCAGCATAAGTTAGAAGACTTTAGTCAGATCAGAAAATCTTAATAATTTGAGACCTGAGGGAACAGTTTCTAAAAAAGGGGTGGAGCTAATGTTCATTATATGCCTGATATGCGTGAGATGATATCACTTATTTAACTCTTATTTATGTGTCAGGAACATGAGAAGTGCTAAGCATTTTACATTTATTATATCCTTTACTATATACAATACCTTGTATGGTGTGACATATTATTAACCTCATTTTACATTGAGGAAAGCAAAGTTGGTCAGTAGTGAAGCTGGAATTCGAACCAGGCCTTTTGTCCTCAGACCTACTGCTTTCTCTCACATTGTGCTGGAAACACCTATGAGCCAGTAGCTGTTCCAATCAAGTTCTAGTTAAAGTAGCTCCATGGTTGCTCCCCAGAACAGCATATGAACAGAGAATTATCGTTACCTTCAAGATTCATTTCTCAGGATTTCCCTTCACTCATCTGATTAAATCATTCCTCAACTAGTGTTAGTATTTGGCCAGCCTTCCACAGTCTCCCAGCCTCTTTGTGTTTATGGACAGGTCAACCAGCAAAATAACTTTCAGCTGACAAGCTCCAGTTGAACCTGTTTTCCCAGATCATTAAGCACATTGGCATTTACATTTATAACCATTTTCTGCTGTGTTGATTTCAATCTACTTTGTTCACAAATTAGTAACATAAAGAATACTCAGTTAATGCCTCTTCATACACCACCACCAGCCTTCTTGGTGGCAGATGGTAAAACTATGATGTTAAAAGAGAAAGCCTGTAAACAAGTTGAACTCAGACAGTCATCAAGATTAAGATTCATTCATCTTTTTGGACTTATAAACTATGCCGATAAGAATGAATCACAGATTTCTAAAATAAAACTTGCCCTCAACATTATCAACATTCTCTATCAAGAACCCTCTAACCCTCTAACCGGGGTTTCTCAACCTCAGCACTACTGACATTTGGAGCTGGGTAACTGTTGTGGGCACTGCCCCGTGCAATGTAGGCTGTTTAGCAGCATCCTTGTCTTCTATCCACTAGATGTCAGTAGCGTCCCCCATCCTCCAGTTGTATTCCCCATCCTATCCGCACTTCTTGTGATAGTTGTCAAAAACATCTACAGATATTGGGAAATGTCTCTCTGGGTAATAAAATCAATCTCCAATTGAGAATATATGGCCTATCCTCATCAAGACTTACCTCTGTGTGATTCTCCTGGACTTCTGGAACTAGCACAGATCTTAGAGATCACATTCTTCTTTTTCACTGATAAGAAAACCAAAGCCTGAGAAGAGGAAGTGAGTTTTAAGTGGGAAATATTTGAAGCACAATATTCCATTGCTCATATACTAAAGGGGATCCTTATGGTAGAATCCTTACTATCCTTATTTTATAAATGAAGAACTAAGGACCAGATTTTGCCCCAAAACTCACAGTGACTAAGGTTTCTTATTAAGACTCATGTGTACAAAACCCAATTTTTCGTCTAATACAAATAAGACTCAATATTTTTTAAGAAGTCATTACAAACACTTGCAAGTTTTTATTGAATATTTACTATCTGAAATGAAGATCAGCTTTAACAGATTCACACGGTCACAGTGGAAAAATTATTTCAGTTTCCCTCAAGTTTATATAGGAGGATATTGAGTCCTCTGCAGTCATAAGACAGGTGTTGATTCCCATTGGGTATCATCTCCTGCTGTGTTGTTTAACATGTTTGCATTATTGCTATCATTTTCCCCACCTTTTCTCTTCAGATTTAACTCTTCATGGGCCCCAAATGTTTCCTTTTGCCAGTTCTAGGGACACCACCAACCAGTTCCAATTTCCATAATCCTTTTCATATGTTTTATTTCATTGTTTATTTAAAAATCTCTTAATTTCTTAAATATCTTTGATATTTAAGAGTATATCTGATATTCTTCAGTATTGTAACTTACAGCACAGATTTAACTAAATATTAAATAATTTTATAATTGGCCTTGTAAATGTACTTTATTCTGAATTCCTGGTGTTTTAAGAGTGTTTTAGTATTATTTGGGAAACTTGCTTAGAGTTTTTGGATGGGATGGGAACACTGTATTATTTTTCCATTAAAATATTTGAAAATTCAGTAGGCAAGACATTTACAGGGAGATATTAGAAATGAAAAAAAAATCCCTCTAATCCTTTTACTAAATAATCCAGGATCTGCATATTTTTCAGAGTCTCTCAGCAATCTTCCCCTGTAAATTTGCCCCCTTTAATTAACCTGTATTCTGACCTTGAATTTGATGTGACTGAAAACATGTGGAAGTTTTAAATCATGGGTCCAAATTAAATTAATTATTGAAGTATAGTTAACATAGAATGTTATATTAATTTCAGGTGTACAACATAGTGATTGGACAAGTCTGTATGTTATCCCACGCTCACCACAAGTGTAGCTACCATCTGTCACCATATAGTGCTGTTACAGTATCATTGACTATCTATATTCCCTATTCTGTACCTTTTAACCTTGTGACTTATTCATTCCCAAACTGGAAACCTGTGTCTCCCACTTGCCTTCACCCATTGTGCCCATTGCCCCAACCTATGCCCTCTGGGTACAACCAGTTTATTCTCTGATTTATGGTATCCCTGTGTCCCTGCTTCTGCTTTTTTTGTTTGTTTTGTTTTGTTTTGTTTTGTTTATTTATTTATCGGGGAGAGAGAGACCAAGATCGCGAGAGAAAGCAGGAGTAGGGAGGAGAGGAAGAAGCAGGCTGTCCACTGAACAGGGAGCCTGATGCGGGGCTCAGTCCCAGGACCCTGGGATCATGCCCTGAGCCAAATACAGATGCTTAACCAACTGAGCCGCCCAGGTGCCCCGATTTGTTTTGTTTAAGATTCCACATATGAGTGAAATCATATGATATTTGTCTTTCTCTGTCTGGTTCATTCCACTTAGGATAATACATACCCTCTGAGTCCATCAGTATTGATACCAATGGTGAACACATTTTTATGGCTGAATAATATTCCATTGGGCTGTTTATATGTGTGTGTGTATATATACACACACACACATCATTTGTTCTTTAACCATTTATCTATTGATGAGCACTTGGGTTGCCTCCATATCTTGACTATTGTAAATAATGCATCAGTAAATATAGAGGTGCCTATACCTTTGCAAATTTGTGTTTTTATTTTCTTTGGGTAAACACTCAGTAGTGATATTAGTGGATTATATAGTATTTCTATTTTTAATTTTTTGAGGAACCTCCATAGTTTTTCATGATGGCTATACCAACAGTGCATGAGGGTTGCTTTTTTCCCACAATCTCTCCAACACTTGTTATTTCTTGTCTTTTTGAATCTAGCCATTTTGACAGGTGTGAGACGATAACTCATTGTGGTTTTGATTTGCAGTTCCCTGATGATGATTGATATTGAGCACCTTTTTATGTGTCTGTTGACCATCTCTATATCATCCTTGGAAAAATTTCTATTCAGGTCCTCTGTCCATTTTTAATTGAATTATTTGTAGGGTTTTTTTTTTGGTAATGAACTATATATAAACCTCTTTATATAGTTTGGATATTAGCTATGCATCAGGTATATTATTTACAAATACCTTCTTGCGTTCAGTAGCTTGCCTTTTTGTTTTGTTAATGGCTTCCTTCACTGTGCAAAAGTTTTGTTTTGTTTTGTTTGTTTGTTTTTATTTTGATATAGTCCTGTTAGCTTATTTTTGGTTTTGTTTCCCTTGCCTGAGGAGACATATCTACAAAAATGTTGCTGAAGGCCAATGTTTAAGAGATTTCTGCTTATTTTCTTCTAGGAGTTTTATGGTTTCAGGTCTCACATTTAGGTCTTTAATCAATTTGTGGTTTATTTTTGTGTGGCATGAGAAAGTGATCCAGTTTTATTCTTTTTCATGTAGTTTTTTTTTCTTTTCCCCATTGTATATTCTTGTCTCCTTTGTCTTAGATTAATTGACAATATAAGTGTGGGTTTATTTCTGGCTCTCTACTCTGCTCACTTGACATATGTGTCCATTTTTATGGCAGTACCATGCTGTTTTGATTACTATTGCTTTTTAGTATATCTTGAAATCTGGAATTGTGATACCTTCAGCTTTGTCCTTCTTTTTCAAGATTGCTTTGGCCTTAAGGGCTTTATGTGGTTCCATAGTAATTTTAGGATTATTTTTTACAGTCTATGAAACTGCCTTTGGTATTTTGATAGGGATTTCATTGAATCTGTAGATTCCTTTGGGTAATAAGGACATTTTAATGATATTAATTCTTCTGATCCATGAGCATGGTATTTCCATTTGTTTGTGTTGTCATCCATTTCTTTCATAAATGTTTTATAGGTTTCAGGGTATAGCTACAGGTTTGTCATATGCAGCCTTTATTTTTTAAAAAGATTTTATTTAATTATTTGAGAGAGAGAGCACAGAGGGAGAGTGAGAGGGAGAAGCAGACTCCTCAGTGAGCAGGGAGCCTGATGCAGGGCTCAATCCCAGGACCCTGAGATCATGATCTGAGCCAAAGGCAGACACTTGACTGGCTGAGGACCCAGGCTCCCCAATATGTAGTATTTGTTATATTGAGATATGTTCCCTCTATTTCCACTTTGTTGAGAGTTTTTATTATGAACAAATGTTGAATTTTATCAATGCTTTTTCTTCATCTATTGTGATGATTATATGATTTTTTTTGTTTTGTTAAAGTATTATATCCTGTTGATTGATTTGCAAATATTGAACCATTCTTGCACCCATTTGTTGTTTACAAGCATGTTGTTTAGCTTCTGTGTGTTTGTATCTTTTCCAGATGTATTTTTTTCTTTTGTTTATTTCTAGTTTCATACAGTTGTGGTTGGAAAAGATGCATGATATAAATTCAGTCTTCTTAAATTGAGACTTGTTTAGTGGATTATATGTGATCTGTCCTGGTGAATGTTTCATGTGCACTTTAAAAGAATATGGGTTCTCTTTGGTAGGGAATCATATATTCTGTATATAACTGTTAAGTTAAAAAAAATAAGTTCATCTGGTTTGATGTGTCTTTCAAAGACACTTTTCCCAGATGGTCTATCCACTTGTGTAAGCAGGATATTCAAGTCCCTTAATTTTGTAATTATGTATTACTGCCAATTTCTCCCTTTATGTCTGTTAATATTTGCTTTAGGTACTCAGGTGTTCCAGTGTTGGGTGCATAGATATTTATAACTGTTATATTCTCTTGTTGAATCAATCACTTTATCACTATGTAATGCCCTTCTTTGTCCCTGTTACAGTCTTTGTATGAAAGTCTATTTTGCGGCGCCTGGGTGGCTCAGTTGGTTGGGCGACTGCCTTCGGCTCAGGTCATGATCCTGGAGTCCCGGGATTGAGTCCCGCATCAGGCTCCCTGCTCAGCGGGGAGTCTGCTTCTCCCTCTGACCCTCTTCCCTCTCGTGCTTTCTCTCTCAAATAAATAAAATCTTTAAAAAAAATAAAATAAAATAAAGTCTATTTTGTCTGATGTAAGTATTGCTACCCCAGCATTTTTTTCTTCCATTTCAATGAAAAATCCATGTCCATTTCTTAACTTTTCAATTTGCATGTGTCTTTAGGTCTGAAGTGAGTTTTACAGGCAGCATATAGAAGAGTCATTTTCTGTCCATTATTGGAGAATTTAGACCATTTACATTTAAAGTAATTCTTAATAGGTATGTATTTTTTGTGACTTTGTTAATTTCCTGGTTGTTCTTATAGTTCTCTGTTCCTTTCTCACCTTGTGATTAATGACATCTTTAGTGTTATGCTTGGCTTTCTTTCACTTTATTTTTTATCTATTGTAGGTTTTTGATTTGTGAGAACTCTGAGGTCCAATATAACATACTATGTATATAACAGCCTGTATTAAGTTGATGGTCAGCTAAATTTAAACATATTCTTAAAAAATGTCATTTTTACTTTTCCTCCATGTTTTATTTGTATTTTGTTATAACTTACATTTTTTTTAAATCTGAGACCTCTAATTTTTAAGATCTAATTGACTTTACTACTTTTGTCTTTTAAGCTTTATACTAGCTTTACGAGTAAATTATCTATGAGTGAATTATCTTTACTGGTGCTAACCAGGCTCTCTGACAGAGCATTCTGGCAGCTCCTAAGTTGTTTGGCTGAGTTCTAGAACTGGTTCCTTTATACTCTAGTTGCTCTTTTAAACCATGTTTTTTTGTTTTTGTTTTATTTTGTTTTCTGTCTGTCAGGGCATTTGGGGCTGGTATGGGCTAGAGGCACAGGGCTCAATGAGGCATCAGGCTGCCTATGGTGCTCATACCCACTCCCATCTGTGTTATCAAGGTGGAGGGGAAACATAAAGCATGGGACTCACCAGCCCCTCCAGACCCAGAGAGTTTTCCAGCAGTTTTCCCACTGTTTGGCAAAGTTCTAAGACTTGTTCCTTTATATTCTAGTTGTTCTATAAACCACAGCTTTTTTTCTGTGCCCCAGGGCAGATGAATCTGCTCAAGGTCCCTCAGTACTGTCTCTCTCCACTGCAGTTCACAGCATAGGGGGTGGGGATTCCCTTTGTTACCATGTCTCTGTCTCTCTTGTTATTCTCTGTGAGGTCTCTCTATCTTTTGCTGTGTGGAACCTGTTCATTCAGCCCTCAGTTTTTCTTCAGGTGCATATGCTCTATAAATAGGTGTTGATTTTGTGTGTCTGTGGAGGAAGTGAGTTCAGGATCTTCCTATGTCACCACCTTGGATCAAAACTGGTGGATCTGGGATGCCTGGGGGGCTCAGTTGGTTAAGTGTCTGCCTTTGGCTCAGGTTATGACCCTGGGGTCAGGGATCGAGTCCTGTGTTGGGCTCCCTGCTAGGCAGAAAGCCTGCTTCTCCCTCTCCCTCTGCTGCTCCCCCTGCTTGTACGTGTTCTCCCTCTGTCTGTCAAATAATTAAATAAAATCTTAAAAAAAAAAAAACAATGGATCCAAATTCTTGGATTGTCCTTCCATCAAGATTGAGGTCTATGCCCTATCCCCTTGAATCTGGATGGGCTTGTGCCTATTTTGATAGATAGATTTGGCAGAAGTGAAGCCATATGAATTCCGAGGCTGTCATAGGCCATGCAGCTTCTTATTTGGTGTCTTGGAGTGCTCATTTCTGGATATTCCCTCTCTAGATGTTCCATATTTCAATAAATAGCCATCTCCACTACCCTCAGCTCTTAGATTTTTATAATCCATGTGCCAGACACTGTGGAGCAAAGACAAAATATCCTGCTGTGCTGAATCTAAATTCTGGACCACAGAGTCCATGAGCAAAATAAAATGGGATTATTTTATACCACTAAGTTTTTGAGTGGCTTGTTATCAGCGGTGGATAACTGGGACATTGCATATATCCTGGTCCATTCCCTCTAGGCCCTGCTTTTTAACAGTCAATAATGGAAAATATGTGGGATCATCAGAAAAGACTTATCAGTTCTAACCTATTTAAAATATGAGAAATCTTTTCTAGAAAATGGCCTGCTTGCTAAAGATTTCAGACTGGCCATTTAGAAAATTACTTGATCATAGGAGATTTCATGTTACAACAGTTTTTTAAAGTAGACCTGGTCACTTTCTATAGAAATATACAAAGAGGTAGGGGGAAATGAAAATGTAAATCCTAAGAGATATGAATAAAGGACAGGTGAGAATATAAATAGAGAAAAAATGTTTTGAGGTTAACAAGGAAACTAAAAAACTTTCTACCGCAAGTCTTGACCTGAACAGGTAGAACTGACTTTTTTTTTTAATTTTATTATGTTATGTTAATCACCATACATTATATCATTAGTTTTTGATGTAGTGTTCCATTGTTTGCATATAACACCCAGTGCTCCATTCAGTATGTGCCCTCTTTAATACCCATCACCAGGCTAACCCATCCCCCCACCCCCTCCCCTCTAGAACCCACAGTTTGTTTCTCAGAGTCCACAGTCTCTCATGGTTCATCTCCCCCCTCCGATTTCTCCCCCTTCATTTTTCCTTTCCTGTTATCTTCTTTTTTTTTTTAACATATAACGTATTATTTGTTTCAAAGGTACAGGTCTGTGATTCAACAGTCTTACTTTTGCAATCAGGGTACAATTGGGTTTGAATTGTATTTTTTGAATTATGCTTTACAAAATATTACTTTCCACAAAGTAGACATAAATTCTATATACATTTATACATACTATGATGGTTGTTTGTCTAGATGTTAGTGTAAGGTAGTGTTCAAAGTGATTAACATCTATAATCTGTTGACTATAAGTAGAAAAGATTACTCTCAATAATGCGGTTGGATCTCATTCAGTAGCCTGAAGCCTTAAGAGCAGAATCTAGTTTCCCACATTACAAGGAATTCTGCCTTAAGACTATAGCAGAAATCCTGCCTGAGTTTCTTGCCTGCCAGACTGTCCTATGGATTTTCAACTTGCCAGTCCCCACAACCGAGTGAGCCATTTCCTTAAAAATCTCTCCTTTTGCACATACACCCCCCCCACACACACACAGATACACATATCTTATTGGTTCTATTTCTTCAGAACAGGTTATCTCTAGAGAACCCTGACTGATACACATACTTAATTACATGCATATATATACACCACATCTTCTTTATCCATTCTTCTGTTGAAGGACATCTGGGCTCTTTCTATAGTTTGGCTATTGTGGACATTGCTGCTATAAACACTGGGGTGCAGGTGCCCCTTTGGATCACTACATTTGTATCCTTGGGATAAATACCTAGTAGTGCAGTTTCTGGGTCCCAACATTTCTAAGCTATATTTATTTAATAACCTTATAGGTTTCTCTCAGTACAGTCATCAAAGGATTCTCCTTGCTCTAGCAAGAATGATATTCCTAGAACATAAACATGATCTTATCACTCTGAAGCTTAAAACTCATTACTTTCATGGTAAGATCCAAACTCAGAAGGGCCATGGCTTACTGATAGCTACATGATGTCACCATTCCTGGTCCTCCTTCAGCCTCCTCCCTCACCATATCCCCACATTAACCATAAACCCAAACACCCCAAATGGGATATGGTTTTCCTGATTCAATTGACTCCATCAAACTTCGTGTCTTACATATGATTTTCTCATTGCTTGGGATGCTAACTACTAAGCCTTTGAGATGCAAAGTAGGAACCATGACTGAAAACTATAATTATGTGAGTAAAAAGAAAATAGATCTAGGAAATTAGAAACCTGTGCAGTAACTTCTTTTAGAGGACAGAAAACTTAGTTTATTTTCAATTTAAAAACAAAGTAAATAATATGTAATAATTGTGAAGTACCTACAATATTCAATTAAGTAGGTCATGAGTTAATAAGTGACATGGTATCTTCATTTCTTCCTTTATTTTAAAATGTATGTTAATATATTCTGAAACTAGATGACATAGTATAACAGTATAAATAATTATATGTATACTTATGATGAAAAAAGTGACAAACATGTTATACTAACAATCATGTCAAACCTAAATCTATAAACTTTGATCCCCAACTAGTTCTTTAAAAAAAAAATTCTCATTATGATTATATTATTCTTTTATTTAGAAATATAAAAATATAGACACATCTAAATAAGAAAAATGTTTTTTGGTTTTGTCTATACATGTACTATTGAAAAAAAGCCACTAGTACAACATATAAAGTATTACATTCTTTATGCAAATGTAATCTTTTATATTAAGAAAACTGTATTAAACAATAATATCATATTATAAACTTTTTCTCACATAAGACATACTTTACCTTTCTATATCATCACATAGAATGTGATGATATAGAATAACTTTCAAAGGCTCTGTAATATTACATGATGTGAAACTGTTGCAATTTAAATAATTTTCTATGACTGGATGCTATATTTCTTTTCATTGTTTTATTATTACAAGAAGTAAACTATAATGCGATTCTTATATCTTTGTGTACCAAATCCTTCTTTCTCCTTTAAGATGGATTCCTAGAGGAGGAATTGCTGAGTCAAAGGATATACGAGTTCAAATATACTAATAATGTATTGCCACATTTTTCCTCAGAAATGCTTTCATTCCCATCAGCAAGGTATGAGACTGCCCATTTTCTATTCCATTGTTAGACAGCTGATTTCTAAAGTGGATGTTTAAATTTTCAACTTGTATTTGTAGTCAATTTCCCCTCAGGCCTTTGTCTTTGCTATCCTGGTTTTCTTTCCTTTAAACAAGTGAAACTTTGATATAGAAAATATGATTAGTAAGAAACATACTTCCCAAAAGGCCTAGAAAGGCAGGAGCAGTGGGTGAAAAGGGGGGTTCCTGCAAAATTTCTAAGAAAATAGCCACGAGAAGATGCTAGAACAACTTAGCTAAGTGATTTGACAATGTCCATGACTTTTTCTTCTTTTAAGCTAGTTAGATAGTATAGTGTGGCAAAATTGGGGAAATGTGACTCTGTGTGTGTGTGTGTGTGTGTGTGTGTGTGTGTGTGTGTGTATGTGCGTGTGTGGTGTATATATTTAAAAAAATATTTGGTTAGTATAAATTACCTTTGTTAGATAAAAATCAGGCTCACAATTAGACACTAAGGATGATGCTGTGATAAGAAATTGGGATAGAAAAAGAAAATTCTATAGTATATCAGGTTGGTCTAATAGTCAAGTGGATGAAACAATAAAGAAAAAAGGAATACAGTAAATTATCTGATTTAAAAAAATAGTCACAGAAATAATGATATATCCACATAGGCTTATAAACAAGACCTATTTAGCTAAGCAACCTGATAGATATTCAACTGATATTGGGGGGCTGGAAACAGTAACAAAAACCTGACCATTATGCATAGAGGGTTATAAAGCACAACACTGCATGCATCTGTTTTTTACACTTATATACCCTCACGTTACACATTCTCACAATACCCATTTTAATTTTACCAGGCAGCATTTTCATTTACATTTCACTTTTCTCTAGGTCACTGCAAGAGAGCCCTTTTATCAAATGAATATAATTACAACATTCACATCTTATCACTGCCTTCATTTTCCTCTTAAGAAAACGTGATTGTTTCATCTCAACAAAGTCTTGTGTGTGAAATGCAGAGCAAACTACTGAATGCTCTGTACTGAGGAAATAAATATTACATATAAGCTTTTCCTTCCCCTTGGGAGTTGTCTCGAACTAGGGGAAACATCTACTCTGCATGACCAACTCAGGGTAGTGCTTGTCAGTTGGAGTAAAAGCAAGACATTTTATTATTTCCACGGGCGACAGTAGCAGCAAAGGATAAAAGGAAATAATGTTATTAGCTGAGAAGGCAGTACTCCTCCTCCAGTAAAAGCTGGCTACCCTAATAAAAATATAAATAAATGAATCATGTAAGAAACACCAGCAGGCCTGAAAAGGCAGTTTTTTGACTCTCATTTATTTAGAAAAGTATAATTTTTCTTGTGATAGGAGTGGTCAGGATGAAGGGACTAGGGTTAATGGGAAGAGAAACCGAGTCAAAACAAAGCTTTACGTTCGTAAACAGGAGGTCTTCTCTATGTGTGTTGTAACATGAATTCTTCCAGCTTCCATTGTGGAAGCTGGTCTGCAGAGAGACAGAGATAGTGTGCTCTAGATTCATACTAAATAAGCCCACTCTGATTTCACATTAGTTAGCAGGTGGTATTTTCTGTGGCTAGGTAAGAATGTTAACTGTGTTTTCCTCCCTTTCTTTTTTCATCGTTTAACCCTTTGAAAGTACACCAGCCAACATTCTAGCAATTGCCAAATCTGTGCGCATGTGTGTGGGCATGCATGCGTGTGTGATTTATCTACATGTGAATACTCTGAAAGTGACATCACACTTAACCATTACTATCCTCTATGAGCTATATTCACAGAGAAGGCTAATTAAGCAGAAACCTCATTTTTTAAAAATAATGAACTTTTCCTTTTACAATGCAGGGGTTGTTTAGAGTTGCTGTGTGATCACACATTTGTAGCTTTATTCCTCAGATTGTAAGGCTAAAACCAGTCTGTCATTATCACTTGCACTCTCTCATTCTGATAGCACATAACAGTTTGCATTTTAATTAAAAGGCCATTGGTGGCTGTGGTAGGGTGCGGGGGAGTGGATTTTAGAATGTCAAGGTATTCCATAGCCACAAACACATCATGCTATTTAAGTTATATCTTTAACCCACTGCAGTTGGCAACCATTAGAATGCAAAGGAAGCCAGAAGGGGAAAAAATGACATCTTTTAAAAAGAGTGAAGGGATTGATTTTTACATCAGTCACTTGAGCGAGTGATTCTCTCCAGAGGGTGCAGGGAGGAGGCTCCTCTCTAAATGCTAGGAGTGTCTATGGATTTGAATAATGGATTAGGAAGTGTGCAAACATCACGATTTTCAGATTTCTCCTGCTGAATCAAGACAGCTTGTCCAAAGCATCAGGGAAAAAGCTTTCCTTTACCTTGGAAACACTGCAACAGGGGGCCCAAATAATGACATTGCACTAGGGACCGAGTCCCCAAGGACCATTGTTAGATGAGACTGAGCTGGAATGATCAGAGGCAGTTAGTTATAGGTGGGTGGGCCTCTGAGTACTTTCCTGCTTGTCATTTTCATTCTGTTAGGGCGTGTGTGGGGGCAAGGGACTGCAAAATCAGAATGCTTTAGGGAGAGCAGGTTGTTGGGGGTGGGGTGGGGGAGGGATCCTAATTATTTTCTGACTGGATCTTTGATGATACTGTCCTTAGAGACCCCCATACTGCCAGCCTATTACTCATTCCCAGAGTGAATATTTCTTTAGTGGAGGTCCAAAGGTTATGACATCTGAATTGAAGCTTAAGAATCATTTATTTCTAAAAAAGCAATGACGCTGTTCAGACTGCAAGAATTAAAAATTCTGTTAGAATCCACTCCTATATATTGGGAAAGGATTGTATACTAAAAGTAGGCTATAGGAACCAATGCAAACAATCCAGGCCTTCAACACTTTTCTTTAAAGACAATAAAAAACTACCCTGAGAGATAACAGGAAAAGCTGTGGGGAAGGAAGCTGGTTGGCAAGGAGAGGGTAAGACATAGAGTGGGAGGGGGAGCATAATGAAATCATTTTTCTTGTCAATGAAAACCACCAAACAGTTGCAAGGATGGAGGCAAATATCTCCCCATTCCTTCAAAATGAAAAACTGAGTGAGCAGACATATGTGAGGCTATGTAAACAGGACACTTCTTCTGATCCCAGGAGTTAACAAAGATAGTGCCAGAAAAATGAGTCACTCAAGCATCTCCATGAAAGCCAAGGCTGAGGTTGGGGCTGAGTCATTTGGAAATCAGATCTAAACTCACGTCCCTGCCTCCTTGTCCAGCTCCCTTGGATGGTACAGGTGAAATGGACTTCTAGCTGTGTGTCCTATGAATACTGGCGGTGTGGATAAATAACCAGAAAATTCAGTCTTTTTAAAATGGATTTTCTTAACTGTAATTTTCCTCGCTGAATTAGTCAAGTCAGACTCTTAGCCCTCCTTTTCTTTCTCCAGAGCTATTCAGGCTCATGTCTAGACTGGGGAGAAACTATACCTAAGATGATAGCACACTCTGAGGGCTTCCCAATAATAAATACATGGAGTTTTTCTAGTGCTCATCTGGCCACATCACCACTATCGGGTGAATAATAATCTGTGTACAGAGAACACCTTTCCTATGCCTCTCAAAGCAAGTCCTTTGGTCCTTAAAAGTGCTCTTCAGTCCTTAATCTCCATGTTTAATGCTGGATTAGTCAGCCAATGTGCCTAAAATAAGTCATTGGCTAAGACACAGTCACTACCCTCAAAGAACTAAGTCTTTTCGGTAAGATAAATTATGTAAAGACATAACTTTCAAAGATAATTCAACCATACAGTGAGAGTTTATAAGAGAGACTCAAGGTGAGTGTACAGACAGAGTTATGAGAGGCTCAACTATAAAATTTTTAAAATACAGGTGGCCCTTGAATAATACAAGGGATGTTGGGATGCAGACCATCATTACAGTCAAAAATCCACATATAACTTTTGACTCCTCCAAAACAAAACTACTAATAGCCTACTGTTGAACTAAAGCCTTACTGATAACATAAACAGTTGATTAACACATATTTTGCATATTGCATGCATTATATATTATATTCTTATAAAAAGTCAGAAAAATTGTTAAGAAAAAGATAAGGAAGAGAAAATACATTTATAGTACAATATTATATTTATTGAAAAAAATTCTACATATAAGTGGACCTGTGCAGTTCAAACCTATATCTTTTGAGGGTAAATTGTGTGACCCAATTCAAGGATCAAGCCCATTGTGTTCAAGGTCATATACATATATGTGGTCAAAGAGTACATTCTCCGGTTACAAATGAATAAGTTTTGAGGATTTAATGTATATCACAGTGATTATAATTAATAATACTGTATTATATACTTGAAAGTTGCTAAGAGAGTAGATTTTAAATGCCCTCACCATAAAAAAAGAAATGGTAATTATGTGACATGATGCAGGTGTTACTTTACACTGTGGTGGTAATTATTTCATGATATGTAAGTGTAGCAAAGCAATATATATACATCTTTAAATTACACAATGTTATAAGTCAATTATATCTCAACAAAGTTGGGAACAAATAAATAAGGGAAATACATATATAAATGTATATGCATATGTAAGAGGTGTGTGAGTGTGTGTGTGTGTATGGTTTGAGATAGGTTTTAAAAAGGAAATGCGGATCATCCTGAAACCCTTCAAAATCGATAATACCAAGAGAAGCAGAAAAGAAGAGGAACATTCTATTCATGACGGAACACAGTCTACAGTACAAAGAGAATATTGGTTTGACCCACAAATAAGCACCATGTAAGCCACTTAAAAAGTTCCTTTATCTCCACAACTCCTTGAAAAGTTGGTACTGAGACACTCTAGGAGGGCCAAGGTTACATATGAGTAGAGGCGTCAGGATTTGCAACCAAATTTTTCCTGATTTCAAAGTCCATGCTGTCTACACTACTCGTATTAGGTTAAGATAGATACATTAAGGAACTGGCAGCTTCTACGTTTTCCATGTCTCAAAAGCATGTGGCAAAGTCAAATAGGCAAAAGACTCACACATTATTAGAGAATTTCTATGTACATAGGATTAAAACATAGAATCATAGAATCTCTCCTTGTTTTCAACTTTTCGCAACCATTGTTCATACATGTGCTATCATTTGTTCTTTTGTTTCCAAAACTGAAACCCTCAAATGTCATCCAGCTTGAGTTCAATGAGAGTTTAAGGCTAAATAACCACCTCTTTCTGGAAGCCTAATGATTTTCACCCTTGTGTCTATTTTGATAAGCTAAGGAAACATACTCATTTATGACTAGCCTCAACCTTTATTCTTACTTTTTATTTGGTTTTTTTAAGGAAAAGCATAAATCAAGTATTTGAATGATTACAGACCCCATATCTAAATATGGTGATGTTGATCATATTGTTTCATGGCCAGAAAAACAGCACCCACATGTAACAGTATCAAGTGTTCATTTGTGAGTCAACCTGTGGAAATCCCAGTTCTAATTCAGGGTGCATAAAGAAAGCTCAAGTTGTCAAATAATGCACATGTGAAAAAGTAAGAGTTGTAAAGAACCAGGTCTATGAATGCCAGTGTTGGTTGTTATAAAATGGGTCCCTGCATTGTTAACAATTGGGAAATGTGGAGAATAATTTATTCTCTTTGAAAGAATAATTTTGTATTAATTCATATAATCATAAACAGAACAAAAGAAGCCCTTAGGTGTTTTTCTAAACCAGAGTTTGAAAAACATATTTATGTCATTTGATGTATGATATAAGATGCATATATCAATCAACAGAATATCATATTTTTGTAGATTTGGTATGATACTTAAATCTGACTTCTTGGTAGCCCGTATGGGACTTGTAGCTCCCCTGAAGCAATAAAATTATACAAGCAAGCTGCCTTGAGATAGTTGAGTTGGAGATAAGTAGAATTTCCTTACACTATATCAAAGTGAATCTAAAGAAATATGTACATATAGTTTTGTTGTGGCTGAGATGAACTAACATTCACAATAGGAAAAATTAACACATTTATGAGTTGGAATATTTTTGCATTTATAGTCTAAAGAATCTTCATTATTAATAATGACCTATATTTTGATTACCTAAGGTCGGGGATATCCATCTGTCTAACTACGTACTTCTTTATCATATTTCCAGGGAGATAAAGATGTAGATATGTATATACATATATGTAGCAGTATGAATTTTAGTTCACAGTCAGAAGATATAAGAGGTAGCATGGTTCTTTTTTCTCTAAATATGATTTAATTGTCTCAGAGTTTTTACCAGTGAAATATAGGAATGTCAACTTTAGTAATTTGGGAGCTATCTACCAGCAAGGGTTTAAATATGGAGGAGACTGAAGTCTTAATCTACTGAGGCTATCATTTAAATAAATGCTCCTATAACCACATCATGCTGTGTCAACTGCCAGTGATAACCCTAGTAGTTTTTTAAAATTGCTGCTCTCCCCAATCTAGGGAGAAATTAAAACTTTCTCTCTGGGATGGAAGCTTCCACCTCTCCTATTCAAAGTGCTTTCTTCCATCTCTCCCCCTCATCTGCCCCCTCCTTGACCTTTAGAAACATAGCAACATTCCATTATTTACTTCCTCATATATATGGATCATTCATGTTGAATAACTTTATTTTTTTTCAAAGATTTTATTTATTGATTTGAGACAGAGAGATACAGAGAGAGCATGAGTGGAAGGGGGGAAGGCAGAGGGAGAGGGAGAAGCAGACTCCCCGCTGAGCCAGGAGCCCGATGTGGGGCTAGATCCCAGGACCCCAGGATCATGACCTGAGCCAAAGGCAGACGCTTAACCATCTGAGCCACCCAGGTACCCCGTTGCTGTTTAATTTTAAAGATTATTTCTCACTAACCCTGTATTTGCTAAAAATATTTGAGGCTGTTTACTCCATTTAACAATACCATGCAAGTTATGTCTACATTAGTTCAGGGTACATCTGAACATGCAATGATTAAAGGGCTGACCTCCAAAATTTATTTTATGTTTAAGCTGGTACATCAATTTGACTCCAATCATTTAAAACAGTTACTTAAGCAACAGCCATGGTTTAGTTGTCTAAGTTCTTTTCAAGATTTTTTTCCCATCTTCTCCTTCCTTAACTCCCCAGCCAAAGAGATCAGGAGCTAAACAAGCTGGTATGATATGTTCTTATTGAAATAACTGCTTTGCTATTGAATTGTCCAGATAATTAATTCAAAAAACAAACCGCTTGGTGTCAGGTAGACATATCCCTTTTCAAAGATTGTTTGATACTGGATACTGGGCATCTCAAAGACTTACAGTAGAGAAAAGGAAATGTGGTTGTTAAAATAGCCTTGTACAGTTCCTATAAACAGAATTTTTTAACACACAAACTGTACAGTGAGTACAGTGTTTAAATCCACAAAGATGCTTTAAATAGAGTATTTCTGTAATGTAACATCTTGTGTTTTCATATTTCCCATCATATTCAAAAATATTCCTCAACATAAAGAAAAAGTACAATATATTTGCATAGTAGGAATTAAGAGTTGAAAACACCAGAGACTATGAAGAAACTGGAATAATACTTTCTGATTTCTATATACTCTAAAAGTGTTTATACTTGTAAATCACTGTACACAAAATTACTATCAAATTTATGATGTTTTAAAAATAAAGTGGTGATGTTTTGTTTAAATGCTAGAATCACAAGGATTAAGCTATGATTATTTTCTTGTGGGCATGTAGATGCCAAAGTGACACGTATATGCTTATAGATTATTCCTTATAGAGAGGGAAAAGACTAAGCAAAGTGATGTAAAGTAAAATAAATGTAGTAATCAGTGAAAAATTAAGTCCTTATACATCTATAGATCAGGAAACTTATTTACTTTTAAAGAAGATACCCTGCTTTCTTTAGAATCTCTTACAATAATGATTAGGCATTTTAATTTTTATAATTAAGCTTTCATCCATGTTACACTCTTTTTTTTTTTTTACAGGAACAAGACAGTGTTGAGGGAAAGGGAGGAGTAATTTATGGATTTCTTCAGGCTGCATTGTCCTCATTCACTGATAAATATTTATTATATTAGTTACTAAGCATATAACTGCAAATAAGATGGACACAACCTAAGCCCTCATAGGGTTAAACCCAGGCTGTTATTAAATTAATAATGATTATGCTTCAAAGTGTATGTAGACACAGTTTGATTTTTTAATTAACCAATTGTTCTTCCTAAATGTGCATACTAGGAACACAAACATTTTATTTCTCGCAATAAACTTGGCTATATATTAAATCTTTCACCACACATTATATGTGCCCTATTGTCTCTATAGTTCCATAATTCCAGGAAAGCCAGAAAGTCCTTCCAAAGATAACTAGATAATTCAAATGTGAAAATTTAGCAATATTTGGGGAGAAATATTTTATAGTTAATGATGAGACAGTTTATTGTCTAGTCCTAAACTTTGGTTCAAAATGGTAATTCTTTCCTTACACACTTCAATAGTATGGTTTTTTTTTCCAGAAAGACTGTCAATTTGTAATATTTTGAAAATAGAAAAGAACTAGAAGTTGTTACTGTACATTATTGCTGCATAACAAACAAAACCAAACAATTATATAAAAACAAAACTACTTTTATTAGGCTCATCTGTCCCATGGGTCAGGAATTGGAAAAGGGACAACACAGATGGCCTATCTCTGCCTGGCAATGTTTGAGCTTTCAGCTAGGAAGACTTGAAGACTGAAGGTGGTCAGAGGCTGGGACTATAGTCTTGTGAAAGTTCACTCACTCACAGGTTAGACGTTGATGTAAGCTATTGGCCAGACCTCACTGGGGGCTGTCACCCAGCACACTCATAAGTGGGCTTTCCACGTCATCTTTCTTCCTCTTTAGAGACTGATGACTGGATTCTCAGATTCTAGGAAGAAATTTTATTGCGTGATATGACTTAGTCATGTAGCATCACTCTCACCATAGACATAGGCCTACACAGACTCAAAAGGATCAGAGAACCCCATATCCTAATAGAAGTGTCAGTATTAAAGTGTAAGAACATGGAGAATGAGATGTTACAGTCATATTGCAAAATCTACCACAGAAACAACTGAAAATTAAAGACTTTTATTTCTCATTGCATGTTTTGTTTATGAGCATTATGTAATGCTATATTCTTTTATAGGACTGAAAGACTCTGATAATAATGTTAATAATTTTGTAATATATATTAATATACATATAATAAAATAAAAACAATAACTATTACTTTTATATTGTGGCTATGAGAGTCTCTCTAAACATGCACTTTTAATGACTCACTGGTGTAGCATAAGCCAATTTAGTAGATAGAAAACCTTAAAGACTCTATTTTTAAATAATTGGAATGTCATATGTTAGAATAAAATAGAAAATATGAAAGTGCTTTTCATATAATAAGGTATGTGTTGCTTCAAGAAATTTTGGGTTTTATTTTTTAGGGGTTTTTTTGCTTTTTAATTTTTTTATTAAAGTATGGTTAACACGTGATGTCACATTAGTTTCAGTTGTACAGGGTAGTGATTCAACAAGTCTGTATGTTATGCTATGTTCACCACAAGTGCAGCTGCCATCTGTCACCATACAATACTATTAAAATATCATTGACTGTATTCCTATGCTGTGCCTTTTATTCCTGTGACTTATTCATTCCATATCTACAAGTCTGTACCTCCTACTTCCTTTCACCCGTTTTGCCCATCCCCCCACCTCCTTCCTTCTGGCAACCATTGATTTGTTCTCTGTATTTATAGATCTGATTCTGCTTTTTGTTTGTTCATTCGTTTATTTTTTTTAGATTCCACACATAAGTGAAATCATATGGTATTTGTCTTTCTTTGACTTATTTCACTTAGCATAATACCCTCTATATCCATCTATGTTGTCACAAATGGGAAGATCTCATCCTTTTTTATGGCTGCATAACATTCAATTATGTGTGTGTGTGTATACCACATTCTCCTTATTCATCTGTCTATTGATGGACACTTAGGTTGCTTCCACACCTTAGCTGTTGTAAAGCTGCAATAAACAGGAGTGTATGTATCTTCTTGAATTAGTGTTTTTGTTTTGAGTAAATATCTACTAGTGGAATTATTGGATCATATGGCATTTCTATTTTTAATTTCTTGAGGAATCCCCCCTACTGTTTTCCACAGTGGCCACACCAATTTATATCCTCACCAACGATGCATAAGGGTTCCCTTTTCTCTACTTCTTTGCCAATGCTCATCATTTCTTGTCTTTTTGATTCTAGCCATTCTGGCAGGTGTGAGCTAATATCTCATTGTTTTGATTTGCATTTCCTTGATGATTAGTGATGTTGAGCATCTTTTCATGTGTCTGTTGGCCCTCTGTATGTCTTCCTTGGAAAAAATGTCTACTCAGGTCCTCTACCCATTTTTTAATCAGATTGTGTGCTTTTTGATGTTGACTTGTGTAAATTCCTTATATATTTTGGATATTAATCCCTTATCAGATTTATCATTTGCCAATGTTGTCTTCTATTCAGGAGTTTCCTTTTTTTTAAATTTTGTTGATTGTTTCCTTCTCTGTACAAAAGCTGTTTATTTTGCTGTAGTCCCAATAGTTTACTTTTGCTTTTGTTTCCCTTGCCTTAGGAGACATGTCTAGAAACATGTTGCTACAACGGATGTCAGAGAAATTACTGCCTGTGTTCTCTTCTAGAATTTTTTGGTTGCAGGCCTAACATTTGGGTCTTTAACCCATTTTGAGTTTATTTGTGTGTGTATTTGTTTTTTTTTATGTACTTGGTTATGAGTTAAATGTGTGTCTTCCTGATTTTCAGTTGAAGAAGTTTGAAAGCCACTTCTCTAAATATAATAAGGGATTTCTAGATAAAATTGCAAATTGTAAACAAGGAAAACTAAACATGATGAATTACATAAGGTTGTTGCTTATAAACTGGTTAAAATTAGGCTATATTTGTCAGTGAAAATTATTTTACTTTAAAAATAGGTAAGATCCTTTTTATCTGCAGAGACTGCTAAAAGTATCCATTGTCTGTTTGGGGTGCCTTAAGTTTAGATGATAAGACCAAAAATTTTTGCCTATAAGTCATTGCTTCTCTTCTTCATCTCTGCATAAGGGAAGGAGGTGGAGGAATGATAAAGGCTGTTTTTTATTTTTAAAGTGGCTAAGGATCATTAAAGCACAATGTTAAGAAGATAAAAACATAGTTCCTGTTTTTTTTCTGAAAGGCCATTCCTACTAGATCCTCCATTTTCTGGGATAGTATAAGACCTACTCTGTATAAGCATTTGGAAATGGAGATCTTATGGTGAATTTTGGCATACTGACACAAAAATGAATTTGATCCAGAGAGTTTAAGATGAAGAAATATCAAAAATAGTTGATAGTTTTTCCAGTGGAATTTTTTCCACATGAGAAACAGTTTTAAAAGTGTAGTCTGAGGGTCCTAGGTTGAAATTTACTAGTTTAGTAATTCCTACAATTGGAAGAAATGTCCAGTAAGTTGGAAGGCCATGACTTTAAAATACTAGAAAGTTGTGGGTTGTTCTTTTATTTTGTTTTTGTAAATATGAAATCAACTCAACTCTAGATCCAATGGGAACAGTGATACCCAGAAAAAGAATAAATATGAAATATCTAATTATCATCATTCATTCATGACTGTATGTGTTCATCAAATATATGCTGACTGCCAACTATATGCCAGGCACCATGCTAGACTTAGGAAGTGCAACGGTTAAAACAAAAAACAAAAAACAACAGGCAAGTTCCTTCTCTCATGAAGTCTCCATTGAAAAGTTCAACTGTGGAGAATCACTATGAGAAGTAATTCCTGTACAGTATTTCAAGTATTTTCTCCCTTTTGTGCACTTGGGTTTTCCTACCCCATGTATTTTGTATCAAGCCAGTCACCAAAAGTCACCAAGAGTGACACTGCTGATATATTGTAATAGGCTAAGAAATTCTATAAGCACCTTATTGCTTTGTTTTTATTGTTAAAAAATATGTAGTTTAAGTGAAATGCATCAGTACTGGCAAAATAATTGTTCATCCTATGGACCAGAATTTTTAGTCAAACTGATATCCATATTCTTGGATTATAAGTCACCATTATAAAACCACAAACATTAAAATGTCTTGAGGCTTTACTTTCTTCACTTAGGTCAGGTTTCTTTCATTCTTTAAAATCTTTAGCCTTGTTTTGTTTTGTTCTCCCTTTGAAAGGGGAAGTGTGGGGAAGTTATTAGGTGTATCTTAGTCATGTTTAAATTGATTATATAGTTTCTCTCAAGGATATTCTTTGATGGAATTTTGTTGAAGAGAAAGTGGTCCTATTTCTCCATAGGAATAAATTGCTTTTAGAGTTTGTGTCCAAAAATGGGGAGGAACAACTTGAAGCAATGAAATGTGTGTGTGTGTGTGTGTGTGTGTGTGTGTGTGTGTGTGTGTAGAAAGAGAGAGAGGGGAGGGAGAGAGTAAAGGAAAGAGGGGGAAGGGTCAATACACTTACTCTCCTTGTACTTTAATTTTGAAGCTGCTTATTGATATTATTGCCATTGTTACTGGGGGGAAAGAAGTGCCAATCCTTAAATACTTATGACTGAAAGTCATGTTCAATTAACTGATATTTCACCCTCACTGATTTCAAACACATCTTTAGGATGATACATGAACTGGGTGATTACAATTCCCACTTTGCCTAAAAGAGTTCCAATTTACACAGTGGGGTTCCTAGAGTAATTATTATGTTTCTTTTAATTCTCAAAACTGTCCTCATCTGGGCAATAAATTCTGTGGTCAATTTACTAGTGAGGGACTGGGAAAGTTTCAAACAAAAAGAGTTTAATGTAAAAAAGTTAAATTCTATTTGATTTTATTTGTGTATAAATTAGAAGAAATTACTGATGATCCAGAAAATAATAAGTGGTCTCTGAATTTTAATTTTGAAAAGTGTTTTCTAGGGATGCCTGGGTGGCTCAGTCGGTTAAGCATCTGACTCTTGATTTTGGCTCAGATCTTGATCTCAGGGTCGTGAGATCAAGCCCCATGTTGGGTTCTATGTTGGGCATAGAGCCTGCTTAAGTTTCAATCTCTCACTCTCCCTCTCCCCCCACCCTTCTTGCTCTCACTCTAAAAAAAATGAAAAGTGTTTCCTAAATAGAAATTTAAGATTGATGCTTCAAACCGCATAATAACTAACTACTAGCCAACAACAATGGGAGAAGAATCATTTGAGGCCATACTTTTGGGATTGCTAGTACCATGTGGGTCAATCTGATAGTATAGCTCATATACCATGCCCCCCCCAAACAAATAAAATCAAAATGACAGTACTGAATTCGAAAATCTTCCCATTCACAGGATGAGGCTGGGTGACAAGATGGTAAGTTCAATGAGTTAGGACTTAGGTCTTAATCCTTACTTTGCCCCTGACTGGTAGTAGGGGTGAGTAACCTTGGAAAATCATTCATCTCCTTTGGACCTTGGTTTCATCATCCATTAACTGAAGAAGTTGGACTCCATCCAGTGTTTTCAAACTCTGTCATGTGGGGGTAGAGGTTAGTATAGGTAGAATACCCAAAAGTTCTTTCATGGAACTATGTTTCAGGAGGAATCCCTAAGAAAAAGATAAATAAAAGTGAACTACACGGGTGAAAAGGGAAACAGAGGAATCTAGAGCACTGTCCCATTGGACTTCCTCTTACCTCTCATAGCAACTTGAGAGAGCACTGAGGAACACAGCTGAAAAAAAATTGCTAAGGTGCTTTCTTATTAAAAATTCATAGGCACAGAGATTTCTGTCAATGTTGGCACCCTTAAGGTGTTCCACTGTGTTATTCTGGTGCTTATTAAGACCTCAGTTACCACTCATCATTTCAAAAACAGTGGCAAGAAATTCTGCAATGATTAATAATAGTGAAGAATTGAGTTTAGTTAGCATTGAAAGCTCTATCTTACATAGAATCTCTTTTTATTGCAACTCATAGCAACCACGGATGGTTGACAGGGAAAACATTATTTCTGCTCTACAGATGAAGAAACTGAGCCTCAAAGATATTGAACATGTACAAACACAGACAACTACTAAGAGACTGTTAACCTTACAAGTTATTTTACCAGCAAAAAATGGGCTTATTTGGAAATAAAAGAGAAATGCAATTTAGAACATGCAAGCTATGGCAAAACCATAGGCAAGTACAACAAAGTTGAGGAACATTGTTTTATGGAGAAGAAGGAGGAAGTTAGGAAGAGGTGTTTTAAACAAAAAGTCCTTTGGAGAAAAGCATGGCTCCAGGGTGATAGTTTCTCATTGGCTGAGTTGCAGGGGTAGTCGATATCTTGTAGGAGATGCAATGTACATCTGTCCCTGTTGGGGCCAGTAATTGATGATTACTTCCTGTTGATTCTTCTGCTGGGGTCTGTAATTGACAATTCTTCCTGTAATTGATGTTGAGTGATAAGGCTTTCCCTTCTATCCTCCTGACTATATCTTAGTGAGTCTTCCCTTTATTAATTTCACAAGATGAGTGTATTTCATGCTGCTTCTCTATCAAACATACCACATGCCATATTCAAAAGGATAAAATAATGAATGTGATTGTTTGACTTATGTACCTTAAAAGTGTAGAGTTAAATATCTTATTGTTTAGAAATGGGATGAATTTCCTAAACCACATAATCAGCACAAAGAAAAATCATGGGACTTTTAAAATTTTGTCTTGTGTAAAGTGTAACATAAGGAAGAAGGTGTAACTGATTGCTAAACGAGTAAATAGAGAGGTCATATGGAGAAGTACATTACTGGGGAAGTCAGTACTAAGACTATACTACAAAACATAGAGTGACAAGTAACAACAGTGATGGCAGTGGTTAACTGTTGTGTTGCCCTTTCCAAGTTCCTGCTTCTGTGGAAATAGAATTCAGCAAAGGGAATACCATCATACACTCCTGTGAAGGGGAGCTGAATATGGAAGAAAATGGAGGTAGAATTAATACTGAAGTGGAAAGAACAACACATTTGTGGACTTTAGGTATCAAGAGAGTCTAAATATGTTTTGCCACAATGTACTTTTACAATTTGGGGGAAATAGCTCTCCTTTTTCTAAGTCTCAATTTCCTTATCCAAAATAAGAGGGTGTTGGACTTAGTAATTTTAGTTCCCTTTTAGCACAAATATTTTCTTATTTTAGAGTCCCTTATAAGTTAATTTGATGTGACTATTGTTATGACTTGGAAGATCCAGGGTGGAAACTGAGAAGTTTCATCCATACCATAGATTCACCTATTTGGAAAAATGAATCCATTTCCTTACAAGTAATATCAGTTATCTCTGTAGCAAGATTAAGATGAATGTTCTATCTACCAAGGAATTGTGCTCACTCCTCATTGCACTTATGTTTGTGAGAACATTTTTGGTGGCAAAGGACAGAAAACACAACTTGAATTAAAGTAATCAATAGAGAGAAACTTGCATTATACAATCAAAAATGTCAAAGGAAGATAAGACTTGAGGTGGAAATTCAAAAGGTGTCATAAGGATATAGTCTCTACTTTTGACTCTGCTTGTCTCTATATTACATTTATTTTCAAGTTCCTCAAGGTGTTAACGTGGCTGCCAAAATATTCAGCATGAGTTATTCCAGATTCAGATTCCCCAGAATCTTTCCAGTATCTCTAATACAGCTCCTGGAATTCACATAGATTGGAGCATTTGGCTTTATGTTCTCATCTTTTAATCAGTCATTGCCCGGGGTATGAAGAATACTAACTTGTTAGGCTCACCAAAGAGGAAATATTAATTCCCATGGACTTGACTATTACTTGCTTTGGCATGTATCAGTTCCTCAAGCTGACTTAAAACCACAACTGTCCCTTACATACCATTCTCCATAAATAAAGCACTTTCCTGCTTTATTTTTCTCCATAGTATCTATCATTACCTGACGTTCTTATTCTTATATATTTATTTGTGTGTCTATCCCTCCTCAACTAGAATGTGAGTGGCATTAGAGCAGGGATTTTTACCCCTGACCTAGAAAAGAGCATGTCATTTGGGATAGGCTCATTAGTGAATAACTGTGTGAGAAACATATATTATTATTCACCTTTTATAGGTAAGGAAAGGAGACTGAGGCACAGAAATGTAAAAGTGTCCCAAATTATGCATCTAGTAAGTTGCTGAGCTGTAACTCACACCACTGACTTCAGAGGTGGCACTTAGTTATACTAGTTGCCAGAAGAACTTGTTTTATACTATATCCACCATTTGGTAGTATTCCAAATGGGGGGATGACTTAGGGACTCAACCTCAGGTTTCTGTACTAAAATGAGGTTCTAATAAAAAAGATTATGTCTTTTTGATAAAAGAACAATCTAACCTCCCTGGATATTAGTTCAAATACTAGCTCCATTTGCACATCCATGTTTGAAGTGAATATTTAAGCCAAATCAGTATCATTAACTTTCACTTGATTGAGCTCAAACACCCCTAGGTAACTTTCTCAAACTTCTCCCATTCATAGATGACACAGCTGGGTAGAAATTAGTCTCTAAAAATACTTTCACACAACCGGCTTGTTTTCTACTCACTGTCTGCTTATGTTATGCTCATTCCATCTGTCAATAGATGTGAGTCACACATTCGACCTTTCAGCTTCACTTGCACACATAAATTTCTTCCAATTTCCTGTGAAACAAACACTTTTAACTCTTTAGGGTTTTGTAATGTGTACACAGGTCATTCAGGGATGATTCAAATAAAAAAACCCCCTCAACTATGTGACAAATTTGACTTGAGTCCTTTATTCCAGGAATAGATATTCTTTTACTGTTTCACTAATAAATGTAGGTCTAGATACAGACACAGACATACAAATAAATTTGTATATATTTCTATATACATGCAACCAAAACTTCCAGTGACTTTCCACAATGTAGGATAACTAAAAACAACAGTTTAAAGGAGGCACATGTACCCACTAACAAATTCCTGCTAACCCTCCCTAGGTCTATGTAGTTTTTCTTCTCACAATTCATATTAAAGAAGACTTGAACACTCAAGTAAGAAAGTAAAGTTGATTTCTCTGTAATGTCTACCTGGGATCATGACTGTCTTATCAGATTTGTTTAATCTTTTTATCCTGACTACACACAATAAAGACTCCAAGTTTGAAAGATAAGTTGGCAGGAACACATCTCAATTTTGAGAGATTTTATTTGAGTTTAAATTACAACTAGTTCCATGATTTAACAAAACCCATAAAACTCTCCCCAATGGCTTTTATGATGAAAAACATACAATAACTGAATAACAAAATGACAAAATTGACAAAGATAGGAAAAAAAAACCCACAAAGTGTTTTACCTCAAAAGCTGTTCTTACCCTGGACAAAAGAGGAATAACAAGACACTTTCCTTCTGTTTCTTCCTTGGTTACCAATCCCAGAGTGGCTGAAAGAATGAGAGCTATTTCAAGTACTGTGGATGGGAGCTGTACCTGCAAAGCTCTAGGAAAATGGAAAAGAGATATTCTTTCTAGTGTTGTGCCAAAATATTAAGGACTATTCCTCCATGCCCATTTATGTTTTACTTTCTTTCTTCCTTCCCTGTTAGTTACGAAATCTATCGGCCTCAATAAAATTTTCTGACTACACTTCCTGCATTATGGACACAGGTCTAGGAACACAGGGATAAATAGTTACTCAGGAGAAGATCTATGATTATTAACAATATAATCAAAGCAGCTCATCTGAGACCAAAGGAGGTAGAAAAACTTTCCCTGGTTACACACTCCAGATGGAGAACCCAGAGATTCTGATTCACTGACCAATGCTTATTAGATTATGCCACAGTGTCTATTTCACATCTCTGTTTGAGCTGGTAGAAGTGGGTCCTCTGAATCATCCTAGCAAAAAGTATAAACCACAGTTTATCTTTAATAAATCAGTTCCGAATCTTAGTGTGGTTTTTCCTGAAAATTTAGAACAAAATGGCCAGGAACCTGGGGCTGGGTGCAATGATTGCTTGGCGGAGCTCTAAATATATGGAAGTAGTGGGAGATGAAGGAAATTTTAGCATGCACAAATACATGGCACCCATGGAAGGTTGGAGACATATCGCATTCCAGCTTTGTTGACCTGGAAGAGAGAGCTTCATGTGGTATAATAGAACTCTGTAGGAAATAAGGCAGATCCAGGATCCAATTGAAACCTCTTCAACTGAATGGTCTCACACAAATGGCTCAATTTAAATTAAATTAAATGGCTCACTTATAAAATGGGAAGAATGGGGAAAAGGTGGTAATAATAACTAGCTTGAATTATTAAGAAGGTGAAATGATATGAAATACTGTCTGTCTTACCACTGAATCCTCTGTTCCTTGGCGCTACCAAGGAATTATTCCCTCAGTTTCCTGGGTTTGGCACACAGTGTGAGCTCTCTATAGGTTAGCTGTTCTCTCTGAACTTCTTTTTTTGCCTAAAAGTAATAGATCTTCTTCAAATGTGATTCAGATTCATTATCCTGAGAATGTGTGCATAGTGAAAACTAATCAACTTATTATTATGGTATGCCTGAGGAGTAGAACATCCTAAATGAAAGGCAAGTCTGGAATCCTTAATCATTAGTTATTAATAATTGCAATTATTAATATTATTGATAGTTCATTATTATCACAAATATTAATGGAGATGTCCGGGAAGTAAGAAAGGATATTTAGCATGTGACAAGGCAATCAAGTAGTCACAGGGTCTGTTGTTGCCAAGGCCATCTCATTAAGGAAATAGCCAAAACATAATCCCATATAGATTTGGCAATACCAAGTTCAAGAAACATCGGATTTCATTTAAAAGACTGATGAAATTTATTACCAAGAGAATAACATTCAAGTCGCCAACTAAGGAGAAAATATTTTACATAGAAAAGGCATGCCAGTAGGTTGGAGCATAAGAAGAGCCAAAATGATGCCAAATTTAAATTCAGATCTATCTCTAAGGGAAAACCATTAAGAATATCAGCCTTTTTCCCCAGGCCACAAAGAATAATCCAAGGAGATTTAACCAGAAAATGAAGAAAACAAAATGTTGGTTGCAAATTAAACTTCCTGGCAGGAAAGTCTATCAAAATGATGACTCTTTCCAAGAAGGTGATTCAACCAGCCTCCCAGGGGGAATATGAACCCAGGTAGCACAGAGGAATAGAAAGTACATCGTGGTGAACAGTTCCCTGGGAGTACACTGGCCGCACCAAGAAGTCTTTCCATCTTGATTCTCTGTGATTTCAGCACAAATTGCTTTGCTGGGGGTTGGGGGAGAGGGTTTCCGACCCCTTTTGGAGCTCATGAAGTTGCCAGTAGGTGACTAAATCAATGGAAAAATGAAAAGCAAGGAGGTTCCCAAATCAGATTACTGTGTAAATATTAGAGATGCTTCAGAGGGCCCAGTGTATTCGGACACTGGCTTCTGAGTCAAAAAGCAAATTTGTTCTTCAGGTGTCTGTGTTTATGGCCTTCAGTTTACTGTCCAGTTGGTGTTTTAAACAAATAACTTTCTAAACTTTATTTCATGACATCTTAGTCACATTGTAAGGTTATTCTCCATAGGCAATGAGTCAAAGGGAAGTAGCAAACGACATAATCATTTTTGCAGCCACTTTCCTTTGGCTAGAGCTTTAGTGTGACAAGAGAAATGTTTAAGGTGGTGACTCCATACTTATTTTCTTCTCAATTGATATTCTTGGAAGTCTATTTACATGTTACCTGGAACAAGATGGGATGCATATAAATAATGAACATGATCCTATTCTAGTAAAGAAAACCACTACTACAAATTATGAGCAGGAATAGGTCAGAGAAGTAAATAACCTAGTGCCAAATTATGTTGGATTCTTATCTAGAAATTCTTTCCCCAAATTAAGACTCAATAAACCTGAACTGAAGTAAATTGTCATACTGCAGAAGGTAAATGAAAGCTGGATACAGAATCAGAAATTTAGCTTTCAAAAACTTCATTATTTCCAGTCTTCATTTTAGCCCATGTGTGCATTTCAGGAAGATTGCTCCAAAGTTAATTTAGGTACAGCAAACCCATTTTCCTTTTATTATATTCTACATAACTGGGGCAGAAATCATAAGTGAAATGAATCTCAGTTAGAAAAGCACTGGTATAGTCAAAATGGCTGGACTTGTGGCAAACTAGGCACTGTAATCCCAAAATAAGAAAGTCTAGTGTCTGTAAAGGTCTTTACATTGTCCAAAGTGTGTTTACGTGCAATCATCTTCTCTTTTTGTATAAAGAAGAAGCTAACTGCCAGCGAGGTTAATTGAAGTGACCAATGAGACATGAGAGTTTGGACCTAGGGCTGATCACAAACACAGTTTACTAAAATGACCAATATACTCCCGCTCATGGCAGTAGCAGCCCACATACAGATGGCTGTTTTTCTTCTCTCATCCTTTTGCAGCCAACTTTTCTGCCATTGGTATTTTAATGCCACTTTGCTACTCCAGACAATAGTTATTTCAGATCCCTGAGAGGTAAAATCTCAGATACCTGGTAGGTAAATTCTCAAAAAGGAATGCAGTATAGATAACTTGGGGGCCAATGACTACCACCCACTCCATCAGTTTATTTGACCATTCTTTACTGTTGAATCCTTGCTCCTCAAAAACTACTCAGACTTGGTTGTCAGACACATCTAAATGCAGATCAACATTTAGCCACTCACTTGCGGGAAATGTACTGAAATCATCTAAAATGGGTATTATATTAACCACTGTTAATGGTTGCTTTGAGGATTAAATGAGTGCTAATGCACCTAGATACATATCATTGGCAATCAAAGTTTTCCTCTTTCACCCACTCTCCACTTTCTCCACCCCAGATCTACATGCTCCAAATTAACATAAATGAGGTCATCCCACAGTGCTCTGCCTTATTCCAATAGCCAATGACTTGCTGTAAATTGAGGCCCCAACCTCAATTTACGTAGAAACAGATTATTGTCAAAACCAACCTATTTATAAATTGCTCTGTCACAACGATCTTGACCTTAAAAGACACTATATTTATTTTATCATTTTATTATTATATCTCAAAGAGAAGGGCAAAAGCAAATTTTAAAAAGGGTACAGAGTAATAGTTATAATGCAGACAATTGTGTAATTAACACCTGAGTCAAGAAATAGAACACTGCTATCAACACAGATGTTCTTGTGAGGGTACGACTTTTCTTAGAGACAATCACAAGCATATATAGAAATAGTGATATAGTGGAAAAGACATGGATTCTAAGATCACACAGACCTGGGATTAATTGTGTTTCCCTCACTTATAACCTATGGGAATTTGGCCAAGTCACTTAATCTCTTTGACCCTCAACACTCACATTTGTAAAATGGGAATGATAAAACTTGCATTTCAGTATAACTGTGAGATTGGTATATATACATAAACACATACATGTGTATGTGGGGGGCATATATAGTTCAATGAACAGTAACTATTACCATTAGTAATCAAATTTCAAAGGCATCATGATATATATTGGCTTCAATACATGTTAACCATGCATTTCAGTAATATAAATTGTAAACTTTGCCTTGGCTAAAATTTGTCTTTGCAAAAATTACATGTCTAAAGAATAATGATTTATATATTACATTAGAATATAGAAGATTTAGGGGCACATGGGTGGCTCAGTCAGTTAAGTGTCTGCCTTAGACTCAGTTCATGATCCTGGGGTTCTTGGATCCAGCCCTAAGTGGGGCTCCCTGCTCACCAGGGAGTCGGCTTCTCCCTCTCCTCTGCCCCACCCCTGCTTGTGCTATCTCTCTTTCTCACAAATAAATGAATAAAATCTTTTTTAAAAAACTAAAATGTTAAAAAAAAGAATATAGAAGATTTATTTTAAAAATTTAGGCATTGTGTGCACTGCAAATTGAAAATTTTGTTAAAATATACTCAGAATTTCCAATTAAATTGTACATTGCTGTTTACTAAAATATTAAAGAAATGATATTTTACTGAAACATTCTAAGTTCAGACTTTTACCTAATTGACCAGACTATCACCAATTAATTGGACTTAACAGTGTTTTGATGAATTATTACTACATTTCTAACAGTAACCATTTGTAGCAGTACAGTTTTAAAAATATCATGATTAAATTGAATTAATTATTAAACTATCTCCTTATAGAATAAATCTCATACCAGAATATTCTAGCATGCCATTCAAGGGAAAACCTAAATATAACTTAAGGCAATGAGAGAATGGTTCCAAATTTTCTAGAATTCTCAGGAAGTACATCAATCTGTTTAAATTACCTTTGCACCTATGTTTCTTAATGATGGCAAGATTAGGAAGAGATAATAGGGAATATATTTAGATGATTAGCATTCACTGCTTTATGTTTAGTTTTGACTTCTGCCCTCCAACCGAGAATAATGCATGGACAATTTTATTTTCCCACAAGAGTAAATATATGATCTTGTCAAGTCTTGTGACTGAATCTCATATCAGAAACTTTTCATATTTGATATTTCCTTCTTTTTTTTTTCTTTCCTGGAATGGCCACTTTTATTTTTTTATTGTTATGTTAATCACCATATATTACATCATTAGGTTTTGATGTAGGGTTCCATGATTCATTGTTTGTGCATAACACCCAGTGCTCCAGGCAGAATGTACCCTCTTTAATACCCATCACCAGGCTAACCCAACCCCCTACCCTCCTCCCCTCTAGAACCCTCAGTTTGTTTTTCAGAGTCCATCGTCTCTCATGGTTCGTCTCCCCCTCCGACTTACTCCCCTTCATTCTTCCCCTCCTGCTATCTTCTTCTTTTTCTTTTTTCTTAACATATGTTGCATTATTTGTTTCACAAGAACAGATCTGTGATTCAACAGTCTTGCACAATTCACAGCGCTCACCATAGCACATACCCTACCCAATGTCTATCACCCAGCCACCCCATCCCTCCCACCCCCGACCACTCCAGCAACCCTCAGTTTGTTTCCTGAGATTAAGAATTCCTCATATCAGTGAGGTCATATGATACATGTCTTTCTCTGATTGATTTATTTCACTCAGCATAACACCCTCCAGTTCCAACCACATTGTTGCAAATGGCAAGATCTCATACCTTTTGATGGCTGCATAATATTCCATTGTGTATATATACCACCTATTCTTTATCCATTCATCTGTTGATGGACATCTTCACTCTTTCCACAGTTTGGCTATTGTGGACATTGCTGCTATAAACATTGGGGTTCATGTACCGCTTTGGATCCCTACATTTGTATCTTTGTGGCAAATACCCAGTAGTGCAATTGCTGGATCATATGGTAGCTCTATTTTCAACTGTTTGAGGAACCTCCATACTGTTTTCCAGAGTGGTTGCACCAGCTTGCGTTCCCACCAACAGTGTAGGAGGGTTCCCCTTTCTCCGAATCCCTGCCAACATCTGTCGTTTCCTGACTTGTTAATTTTAGCCATTCTGACTGGTGTGAGGTATTATCTCACTGAGGTTTTGATTTGGGTTTCCCTGATGCCGAGCGATTTTGAGCACTTTTGAATGTGTCTGTTGGCCATTTGGATGTCTTCTTTGGGAAAATGTCTGTTCATGACTTCTGCCCATTTCTTTATTGGATTATTTGTTCTTTGGGTGTTGAGTTTGATAAGTTCTTTATAGATTTTGGATACTAGCCCTTTATCTGTCATTTGCAAATATTTTCTCCCATTCTGTTGGTTGTCTTTTGGTTTTGTGGACTGTTTCTTCTGCTGTGCAAAAGCTTTCTATCTTGATGAAATCCCAGGAGTTCATTATTGCCCTTGCTTCCCTTGCCTTTGGCGATGTTTCTAGGAAGAAGTTGCTGCAGCTGAGGTCGAAAAGATTGCTACCTGTGTTCTCCTTTAGGATTTTGGTGGACTCCTGTCTCACGTTTAGGTCTTTCAACCATTTGTAGTCTATTTGTGTCTGTGGTGTAAGGAAATGGTCCAGTTTCATTCTTCTGCATGTGGCTGTCCAATTTTCCCAACACCATTTGTTGAAGAGACTGTCTTTTTTCCATTGGACATTCTTTCCTGCTTTCTCAAAGATGAGTTGATGATAGAGTTGAAAGTCCATTTCTGGGCTCTCTATTCTGTTCCATTGATCTATGTGTCTGTTTTTGTGTCAGTACCATACTGTCTTGATGATGACAGCTTTGTAATAGAGCTGGAAGTCCGGAATTGTGATGCCACCAGCTTTGCTTTTCTTTTTCAATATTCCTCTGGCTATTCGGGGTGTCTTCTGGTTCATACAAATTTAGGATTGTTTGTTCCATTTCTTTGAAAAAAGTGGATGGTATTTTGATGGGGATTGCATTGAATGTGTAGATTGCTCTAGGTAGCCTTGACATCTTCACAATGTTTGTTCTTCCAATCCATGAGCATGGAACGTTTTTCCATTTCTTTGTGTCTTCTTCAATTTCTTTTATGAGTATTTTATAGTTTTCTGAGTACAGATTCTTTGCCTCTTTGGTTAAATTTATTCCAAGGTATCTTATGGTTTTGGGTGCAATTGTAAATGGGATTGACTCCTTGATTTGTCTCTCTTCTGTCTTGTTGTTGGTGTATAGGAATACCACTGATTTCTGTGCATTGATTTTATATCCTGCCACTTTACTGAATTCCTGTATGAGCTGTTTTGGGGTGGAGTCTTTTGGGTTTCCCACATACAGGATTATATCATCTGCAAAGAGTGAGAGTTTGACTTCCTCTTTGCCAATTTCGATGCCTTTAATTTCTTTTTGTTGTCTGATTGCTGTGGCTAGGACTTCTAATACTATGTTGAATAGCAGTGGTGATGGTGGACATCCCTGCCGCATTCCTGACCTTAGGGGAAAAGCTCTCAGCTTTTCCCCATTGAGAATGATATTCGCTGTAGGTTTTTCATAGATGGCTTTTATGATATTGAGGTATGTACCTTCTATCCCTATACTCTGAAGAGTTTTGATCAAGAAAGGATGCTGTACTTTGTCAAATGCTTTCTCTGCATCTATTGAGAGAATCATATGATTCTTGTTCTTTCTTTTGTTAATGTATTCTATCACGTTGATTGAGTTGCGGATGTTGAAACAAGCTTGCAGCCCAGGGATAAATCCCACTTGGTCAAGGGGAATAATCCTTTTAATGTACTGTTGGATCCTATTGGCTAGTATTTTGGTGAGAATTTTTGCATCCATGTTCATCAAGGATATTGGTCTGTAATTCTCCTTTTTGATGGGGTCTTTGTCTGATTTTGGGATCAAGGTAATGGTGGCCTCATAAAATGAGTTTGGAAGTTTTCCTTCTATTTCTATTTTTTTTGGAATAGTTTCAGGAGGATAGGTATTAATTCTTCTTGAAATATTTGGTAGAATTCCCCTGGGAAGCCATCTGGCCCTGGGCTTTTGTTTGTTGGGAGATTTTTCATGACTGCTTCAATTTCCTTAGTGGTTATAGGTCTGTTCAGGTTTTCTATTTCTTCCTGGTTCAATTTTGGTAGTTGATACATCTCTAGGAATGAACCCATTTCTTCCAGGTTATCTAATTTGCTGGCATAGAGTTGCTCATAATATGTTCTTATAATTGTTTGTATTTCTTTGGTGTTGGTTGTGATCTCTCCTCTTTCATTCATGATTTTGTTGATTTGGGTCAATTCTCTTTTCTTTTTGATAAGTCTGGCCAGGGGATTATCAATCTTGTTAATTCTTTCAAAGAACCAGCTCCTAGTTTCGTTGATCTGTTCTACTGTTCTTTTGGTTTCTATTTCATTGATTTCTGCTCTGATCTTTATTATTTCTCTTCTCCTGTTGGGTTTAGGCTTTATTTACTGTTCTTTCTCCAGCTCCTTTAGGTGTAGGGTTAGGTTGTGTATTTGAGACCTTTCTTGTTTCTTGAGAAAGGCTTGTATTGCTATATACTTTCCTCTCAGCACTGCCTTTGCTGTATCCCAAAGATTTTGAACAGTTGTGTTTTCATTTTCATTGGTTTCCATGAATTTTTTTTAATTCTTCTTTAATTTCCTGGTTGACCCATACATTCTTTAGTAGGATGCTCTTTAGCCTCCATGTATTTGAGTTCTTTCCGACTTTCCTCTTGTGATTGAGTTCTAGTTTCGAAGCATTGTGGTCTGAAAATATGCAGGGAATAATCCCAATGTTTTGGTCACGGTTGAGACCTGATTTGTGACCTAGGATGTGATCAATTCCGGAGAATGTTCCATGAGCACTAGAGAAGAATGTGTATTCCGTTGCTTTGGGATGGAATGTTCTGAATATGTCTGTGAAGTCCATTTGGTCCAGTGTGTCATTTAAAGTCTTTATTTCCTTGTTGATGTTCTGCTTAGATGATCTGTCCATTTCAGTGAGGGGGGTGTTAAAGTCCCCCACTATTATTGTATTGTCAATGTGTTTCTTCGCTTTTGTTATTAATTGCCTTATATAATTGGCTGCTCCATTGTTAGAGGCATAGATATTTACAATTGTTAGATCTGTTTGGTGGATAGACTCTTTAAGTAGGATACTCTTATTACAGTCTTTGGTTTAAAATCTAATTTGTCTGATATAAGGATTGCTACCCCAGCTTTCTTTTGGTGTCCATTAGCATGGTAAATCATTTTCCAACCCTTCACTTTCAATCTGGGGGTGTCTTTGGGGCTAAAATGAGTCTCTTGCAGACAGCATATGGATGGGTCTTGTTTTTTAATCCAATCTGATAGCCTGTGTCTTTTGATTGGGGCATTGAGCCCATTTACATTCAGGGTAACTATTGAAAGGTATGAATTTAGTGCCATTGTATTGCCTGTAAGGTGACTGTTACTGTATATTGTCTGTGTTCCTTTCTGGTCTATGCTGCTCTTAGGGTCTCTGTTTGCTTAGAGGACCCCTTTCAATATTTCTAGGAGGGCTGGTTTCGTGTTTGCAAATTCCTTTAGTTTTTGTTTGTCCTGGAAGCTTTTTATGTCTCCTTCAATTTTCAATGAGAGCCTAGCTGGATATAGTATTCTTGGCTGCATATTTTTCTCGCTTAGTGCTCTAAAGATATCATGCCAGTCCTTTCTGGCCTGCCAGGTCTCTGTGGATAGGTCTGTTGCCAATCTAATATTTCTACCATTTTAGGTTACATATCTCTTCTCCCGAGCTGCTTTCAGGATTTTCTCTTTGTCTCTGAGACTCGTAAGTTTTACTATTAGATGTCGGGGTGTTGACCTATTTTTATTGATTTTGAGAGGGGTTCTCTGTGCCTCCTGGATTTTGATGCCTGTTTCCTTCCCCAAATTAGGAAAGTTCTCTGCTATTATTTGCTCCAATATACCTTCTCCCCCTCTCTCTCTTTCTTCTTATTCTGGGATCCCAATTATTCTAATGTTTCGTCTTATCGTATCGCTTATCTCTCGAATTCTGCCCTCGTGATCCTGTAGTTGTTTCTCTCTCTTTTTCTCAGCCTCTTTATTTTCCATCATTTGGTCTTCTATATTGCTGATTCTCTCTTCTGCCTCATTTATCCTAGCAGTTAGTGCCCCTATTATTGATTGCACCTCATTAATAGCCTTTTGATTTGAACCTGGTTTGATTTTAGTTCTTTTATTCCTCCAGAAAGGCTTTCTCTAATAACTTCCACGCTTTTTTCAAGCCCAGCTAGTATCTTTAAAGTCATGATTCTGAACTCTAGGTCCGACATCCAGCTAATGTCCGTATTGAGTAGGTCCCTGGCAGACGGTACTACCTCTTGTTCTTTTTGCTGAGGTGATTTTTTTCGTCTTGTCATTTTGTCCAGAGGAGAGTTAGATGCATGAGAGAACAAAATGCTAACACGTTAACAACGTCCCCAGCAAATATACTCTATACAAATCAGAAAAGACCTGAAACCAGGGGAAAAGAAAGGGAAAGAAAGAAAAAAGAAAGAGAAAGAAAAAAAGATAAAGATAAACACAAAAACAGAACAATACTAAAAAAAAACAGAATATGATCAAATATGATCAGGCTAGTGCATAGATCAGTGCCACACACTAAATTTTGAGTGTATTTTGGTCTGTTAGAAAATAGTGCCTCCTAAAATTTTAAAGGAAGAAAGACATATATGTACAAAATAAGGGTTGATACAATGAAGGGATGGAAGATGAATGTAAAGATGAAAATTGTAAAAGATTTTATAAAAGGAATTGATAAGAAGTTGTTTGAAAAAAAGAAAGAAGATTTTTTAAAAAAAAGAAAAAAAGGAGAGAACGTGATCAGGCAGGAGACTAGAACAAAGCCATACACTAGTGATTTAGGGTATATTTTGATATGTTAGAAGAAACTGTATCTCAAAATTTTAAAAAGAGAACAACTTATATATATATGCCAAAAATAATGGTAACTACTATGAAGGGATAAAATATGACTCTAAAAATGAAAAATAAAAACTGTTTTTTTTTAAAAAAGGGATTGATAGGATGTTGGTTGAAAAAGGGAAAAAGAAAAATTTAAAAAAAAAACAGTTAAAAAAATTAACTTTGAAAAACTAATTAATCATGGTAAAAAAAAAAGCCATGAATTCGATCTGTAGTATTCCCCTAGCGCTGGAGTTCTCCTTTCTCCTTGATCGGTAAACTTGGTCTTGGCTTGCTAGCTGTTCGTGCTGATCTTCTGGGGGAGGGGCCTGTTGCCATGGTTCCCATATGTCTTTGCCGGAGGCGGAATTGCCCCTACCTTGTCGGTACGGGCTAAGCAAGCTGCTCGGATTTGCTCTCGGGAGCTTTTGTTCCCTGCAAGCTCTCTGTACAGCTTTGGAGGACCAGGGTGAAAATGGTGGCCTCCCAATCTCCACCTGGAGGAGCTGAGAACTCGGGCCCCGCTCCTCAGTGCACCCCCAGAGAAAAGCAGTCACTCCCGTCTCCCTGGTCTCCGGCCGCACTCCGTGCTCACCCGGCCTGTGACCGAGCGTTTCTATCTCTGGCACCCGACCCCGTGTGGAGTCTCCAAACCCAGCAGATCCCTGCGGTGTGCTCCCGCGCCACTTCTCCCTGGGGAGGGAGGGGAGTCTCCCCAGCTCTGCCGCTTGTTGGGTCCCTGCTGCAGAAGCAGTGGCCCGACTGGGCCGCGGATCACAGTTTATGGCAACCCCGAGCTGAGAGCCCGCGCCTTGGCTCCGTCTATGCAGCTGGCTTCCCCGCTCCAATACCTGGGAGCTCTGGCGCACTCAGGCACCCCCGGTCTTTCTGTGACCCCGAGGGTCCTGAGAGCACACTGTCCCGCAAGGGTTCCACCCCCGCTTAGCCACTGGAGCGACGTCCCTCAGCGGAGCTGACTTCTAAAAGGTCCGATTTTGTGCTCCGTGGCTCTATCACTTGCCAGAAGCGGCCGTCGGAGGCCCCCTCCCCCGCCGTCTATCCTTCCGAATATCGCCTCGGATTCACTTCTCCGCACGTCCTACCTTCCAGAAAGTGGTCGCTTTTCTGTTCAGAGAGTTGTTGCTATTCTTCTCTTCGATCTCCTGTTGAGTTCGTAGGTGTTCAGAATGGTTTGATCCCTATTCAGCTGAATTCCAGAGACCAGACGAAATCCAGGTCTCCTACTCCTCTGCCATCTTGCTCCGCCCCAATATTTATTTCTTAATGTCTTTAGTTTGGGTTGTGTCACCCCTAAGAATTGAAATAATAATACTAGCTGTACCTATATCACAAATCTATATTAAGGATCAACTGATAATATATGTAAAATACACTTTTTTAAAACCATAAATTGATATACTAATGGAAATTATGATCACTATTTTCTCATCTTGCCAAAGTTTAGTTTATTCAATTTTTATGAGTTGTGATGTTCTTGAAATGGATTATTTTATAGATCCTATTTCACTGTTTACCTTACTTTGGAGATGTCCTTAGAATGTAAAAGGAAAAGTCATGTTTACGGCTACATACTTTGTGGATTAATGGTTCCAAGAAGAATCTTGGCTTCATCTTTTTGTTAGTTCTATCAAGTGGCATTCTGCCACTCAGGAATGCTCTAGTTATGATTCAAAAACTTTCAGAATTCACTTTTATATTAGGATGGATAAGACTGATTACTTTGACTAAGACTAGTAATTAAGATTATCCTTTAAACAGTCTGACTACAGATAAAATGTGGTCACAGCAGTAAGCACATTAAGTACATGTAGATCCGCCAAGGAAGTTGCTGCAACATGGTTTCCTCTTCCTGAAAGGTTGTTACCCTTCTCTTCCTGTTGAAACTTGACACATACTTTAGAATCCAACTTAGCTGTTACCTTTTCTATAATGATAATTCCCCCCAGAGAATCAATTCAAGGCCTTTCCTCATCACTAAAACACTACCTCTCTTCTACAACATTCTTAGAATACCAATTCTGGTATTCTTAGACTGTTAGTGGGGAGAAAAGTAAACTTCCACCATGTTTAAGCTTCTATTGTTTTAAGTCTCTATCATGGCAATCAAACTTATATCCTAACAAATGCACTTCTATACTGGGGATGCAAATAATTACATTTGGACAGAAAAAATTGTTTTATGTAATATAAATTGAGGAGTGCTTGGATAGCTCAGTCCATTAAGCACCTGACTCTTGATTTCGGCTCAGGTCATGATTTCAAGGTTGTGACATCAAGCCCTGCATCGGGCTCCATGCTGGGTATGAAGCATTTTCTCTCTTCTTCTCCCTCTGCCCTTCCCCAGACACTTCTCTCTCTCTCTCTCTCTCTCTCTCTCTCTCTCTCTCTCTCTCTCAATAAATTTTTAATACAAATCAAAGTGGTATGTTAATGCAGCCATATTAACTCCCCTTTAGGCATATTTGCTGTTATTTGCTCTTTTAGCTAAACAGATCATCTAAGCTTTGGGTTTCAAATACATTTAGGTTGCTTGTTTACATCAATGACATTTTTTATGGTGTTTAACAGTATGCTCTTTTCTTCTGGAATAGGATTCCAAAAGGAGATTGAAGAAAGAGTATGACTTGAGCTTTGATATAATGTTGACTATGGGTCTAAATCTAGACTATATTAGAAATTGTTTTGTTCATTTTCTATGTATTCACATAGGCTATTTCCATTTTCTGGGAGGCTCCTATATTTGGGATTACTTTATGTACTATTTATCCTTTTGATCTCAACATGAATATTATTTCCTTTGGGAAAGCCATCACTGAACTTACAGACTTATTAAAAATTAGTATGACATAGTACCATATTTTGTCACTGCAATTACTGCATTACTACTGTAATTATATAACACTTTGTATGAATTTTAATTTGATGGCTGATCTTCCCACCAGACTAAGTTCCATGAGTGCAGAGACAATGTCTATAAATCTTACTGATGTATCCTGAGCACCTGGAATATTTTATGTATTCAATAATTATTTGTTGGAAGGAGGTAAAGAAGGAGGGAAAGAGGAAAACTACCCAGCCATGAAAAGGAGAAGAACTAGAAGACACTATGGGGATCTGATTACTTGAAATACCCACATAATGAGGGAAAATATGTTTCTAGAGAGGAGGGATTTCAGTCATTAAAATTAATTTCATCAATTCTCTTCATTTTGTATGGGTAGAAAAAGAATAAGACTTTCCTTTTATTACTGTTATTTTCTTTCATATCCAAAAAATCAAAGCTCGAAATCTTTGCATATTTACAAATCAGCAGTTACCTCCAAAAAATCCTCTATAGCATCTCGGGATTTATGCCCAGGGTCTTCCATTTTTTCTTACTTCTTGAATAAGAATTTGCCAAGAGGGATTTGATCAGGCCCACCTCTGGCGCTGCCAGCCTGACTGAATTTCCTGGTCCACTAGGTGGTGTTGGAAATGTCACTTGAAGGAGTGCTGCCAAGTTAGAAAATGGACTGCTTATGGCTCCACATGCAGATAGGGACAGGTGTCTTCATCTGGCTGCTGCCTTTTCTGTGCCATGAGAAGTTTCTGTGAATACAAAAATTGATAAAGTTTCTTTTGAAATAGGGATTTTAAATTTCCAACACATTTCAACTAAAAATATTTGACAGAATTGATCCTCCCGCACATTGATACACATTTTTCACTTGGCTTCCAGAACACCACACTCTGCTGGTGTTCTTCTACCTCACTGACCCCTTCTTTTTGGTCCCTTTTGCTCATTAGAGTACCTCATAACTCATTCCTAGGGTCACTTCTCTTTCCCACCTGCACTTGCTCAGAGAGTTCATTTGTACTCTCAGTTCTGACCAGGATCTTTGCTGATGTTTCCCAATTTTGTATCCCTAGCCATACTCTAGACCCATGTACCCAATCACTTAATTTGGCTGTTCACAGTCACCATAAATTCACCATAACAAAAAATGAACTTCTGTCCCACTTCTATATTTGCATAATCTCAGTTGTTTGAAATCCAAGCTTCAGTTGTGAAAAGAAAAAAAAAAAAAAAGTGACATCAGGATGGCAGCCTCCAGGCTTCTCTCTTACATTTCAATGCTGAGCCAGCAAGACGTCTTGTGTACCCCATCTCAAAGTATATCCATACTTTGGCCATTTCTCAAATGACCTGCATCATATCTTGCCTGCATTATTAAATCATCTCCTATGTGGTCTCCCTGATTGTACAAAATCTTTGGTCCCTATCACCAAATCTTCAAATAACAACCAGAGTGATCCTTTCAAAACATAAGTCAGAAAGTGTCATCTGTCTCTCCAAAAATTGTAGTGGTTTCCATTCCACACAAAGTTACAGCCAGGTTCCTTTTCTTCACAGCCTTTTGTGATCTTCCCCCATGACCTGCCTAATCTCATCTCCTTTTCTCCTTGTTGCTTACTCTGCTTCAGCCACACTGGCCTGCTCACTGCTGTTCAATTGCACCAGGCAGCTTCTCATACCAGGGCCTTTACACTGGCATTCCCTCTGCCTGGAATGTTCTTTCCATCCATCCACATGGCTAACTCTCTTATGACCTTTGGGTTCTACTCAAAAATCATTTCCTCTGAGGTTTGTCCTGTACTACCCCATTACCACCTGACCCCTCCAACTGTGCTAGGTCTTCTTTAACCATATTAATTTAACCTTCTAATACTTTATTTAATTTATGTATTTTTGTGGGGCATTATGTATTTTCTATCATTCCTATGAAAATATAAGTTCCATTAATGCAGGGAATTTTTTCTTGCTTTATTTAATAACTAGAATTTGTTTCTGGTGCACAGTTAAGAGTTTAATAAATATTTATTAAACGGATGACACTTTGGCAGGAACAGGTCAAATTTGCCTGCTATCACCACTACTATTCAGTATGATACTAACTAAGTCAATGAAAGAGAACAAGGAAAAGAAATGAGTTATAAATAACAGAAAGGGAGAGCCAAAAAACTGTGACTATGTACATATATAATTATCTACCTATAAAACAAAGTCATCTAAGAGATGTATAAGAACAAATGAAAGAATTCAGTAAAAAGGACACATTCATGCTCAATATGTATTTTTAAAAGATGAATAATTGTTCTATTTGCCAAAAGTAACTAAATTTAAAAACAGAGATCCTGTTTGCAATAAAAAAAAAAAAGAATAAAATGCCTAAGAACACACGTAATATAAGAAGCTCAAGTTAGCTAAGCATAGGACTCTTGGTTTCAATCACTTCTCGGCCTTTTGGCTAAGATCAAGTGTAGGACTCTTGATTTCAGCTCAGGTCATGATCTCAGGGTTGTGAGATCAAGCCCCGCATTGGGCTTCCTGCTCAGTAGGGAGTCTGCTTGAGTCCCTCTCTCCCTCTGCCCCCTCCCCTGCTTGCACTCTAAAATAAAGAAAGAAAAGTTCAAGGCTTACATTAAGAAAACTATCAAATAGTTTTAAAATGAATTAAATAGCATATCAAGTTCATGAACAGGAAGATGTATTATAGACAAAATAATTTTCCAAATAATTGATGATTTTAATGCATTTCAATCAAAATAGAAAAGGAAATTCATAACTTTTGCAACTTATTTCAAGTTCAAATGGAGGAAAATATTTAAGTGTATTTAATACATTTCTACGAAAAGTAAAAAGAAAGGAAGGAGGGAAGGAGGGAGGAAGAGAGGAAGGGAGGGGGGAAAGAAAGAGACAGATCAATATTATTAGTACAGGAATAGACCAGATCCATGACATTTCAAATTTCTTAGCAAAAGATGGACTATTAAATCATGTGCAGATAATCTGCTTTTTGTTAGGAAAATAACAAGTCAGACTGTACCTCAGACATACATCAAGTTCAATTTGTGATGGATCAAAATGCTACAACTAAACCATGTAAGTATTGTGAGAAATATAGGAGAATATCTTATAATTTTGCAGTAGAGAAGGGCTTCCTTAGGAAAGATACAAAATGCAAAAAGTCTAAGAAAAACATTACCCCCTTCGCCCTCATAAAAATGAACAGAAATAATTTTTTAAAATGGGTTAGCATAGGCATCATTAACATTCTGGATAAATATCCAGGATGCATAAAAATCTCTTTCAAATCAGTAGAAAAAAAGAAAAGCTTCCCAGAGGGCAAAATATATGAAAATATAGTTTACAGAAATAGAGAAATATGGAAAAAATCTCACTGAAATTAGGGAAACCCAAACTGAAAGAGAACATGTTTTTTCCCATCTAACACATAAAAAAAGCTTAAAATATTGCCAAAATGTAGTATCAAACAAAGATATAGGGAAACGGAATATACTATATATTTCCTATATATAGTAGGAAATATATCCTACACTCCAAGGTAAGAGGTGAAAACCTCTGAAGCCACTTATTTAATGACTCAACTCCTCTGCAACTCTCTCTTGAAAAGGAAGAAAATGAGAGGAGCTTATAACAAGCACTCTTCTCGTCTTTTTGATACAGATTCCATTCTCTCTCCTTGATTCCAATTATTCTTATCAACCCAACCATTTGATACTTGACTACTTACTGACTCCCAATTATAAATGCTATAGCAAAACCCCCCAAATTTTACACACACACGCGCGCGCACGCGCGCGCACACATACACACAGTGAATCAGAGGGCACTGTCTCTGGGCTGCACAATCTATTGGATGAAGAGCCTTCATAAGTATCTCTTATTCAAGATAGATTGTTAAGTGCTCCAATAAAGGCACACACCAAGTGCTATGGGACCATTGGGGAGGAAGAGATTAATTGCTACCATTACCACATTTTTAAAATCAATTTATCAGCATCCCAGCTTTGCAATTAAAGGAAATTTGCCAAGGCACTTAGAACAAAAGTATCTGTATATAATTTTCTTTCACTAATCTCCTCCAGATCCTTTCATTCTGTTACATACACTCAGTTCTTTTTTCCTTTTCTTTTCTTTTCTCCACCTCCCCCCTCACCCCTACTTTCTAGTCAAAATATGACTCAGAATGGAAGACTGACTTTGGATACAGTTGCTGATGCCTTAGATTGCTTCACTCTTGCCATTTGTAATCTCAGAAATATCATACAATAAAGGTCATTCATTCTACCAGCATGAGAAATAGTTTTGGGGGAAAATTTATGCACATAGGAAACTTGTGACTTCCTTACACTCTAAAATTGTGAAGGATTTCTACCAGTTGTCTCTTTGGGAAATAATGTTCTGCTGATTATTTCTGCTTTCCTATTTGTTGCAAATTATATAATTTATCCAAATTGATAACAAAGTATGTAGAAAGTAAATTGAGTACAAGAGGCTGATTTTTGTTACCCATTTACAAATGAAGTTTCTCAATTTTTATTTACTTATTCTTTCAACTAAGATTTGTTGAGTACCTTTGAACTAAGTTCAAAGCACTCTTCTAGATGCTAGGCAACAGAGATGAACAAAATACACTAAGTCCCTAAACTCATTGGATTTATTTTCTCATAGAGGAAACCAACAATAAACAAACATTAACAGAGCACAATTTCAGATAGCACTAAGTGTTAAAAGTGGCAAGAAAGGGATGGATTTAGGGGACAGCAAGCGATAGGAGAAAAGGCTATTCTAAGATACAATGATAAGAAGAAATCTGAGCAAATTTCAAAAATTAGAACACATGCTATGTGACGATAGGAGGAAATGCCATTCCAAGCAGAGAGACTCACAAGTACAGACATAGAGAGGGAACTAGGTATATTCCAAGAACTCTTAGAAGTGGGGGGACCAATTATTCCAGTTTGTCAAGGTCTATGAAGATCCCTGGGAGGCTTGTCTTTCAATGTGAAAACAGAAAACCCTGGAAAAAAAAAATATTGAGTTGGAATCCTAACTTGGAAAATTGCCTTAACCAGAGCAGATGAAAAATGGAGAAAGTAGTGGGAGATGAGTTTACTGAGGTAACCAGGTACCAAATAATGTGGAACCTTTAGAATCTGGTACAGAGACTCTGCATTTTAGTGTGACCAAGCCTTTGGAGGGGTATAATTAGGAGAACCATGTAATCTGAATTATTTGTTTTATTGAAATAAGTAGGCATCCTTCTTTTTGGGAAAGCTTACTGTTTTCTCTCTGGTCTCTCTGGGGAGACATCTTATCAATCTGAGCATTTCTGAAGGCCAGAGTCAGAAAATTCTGAGCAGAAGATTCACCTGCCCTCAACAATATTTCCAAGGATATATTTAGAAATAATTTTTTGTAAGTGCCTTCGTGCTTCTCTTTTAAGAATCTGGAGCAAATAGCCTTCTCATAGAGGAAAATGTTGAAATAAACTACAATGGGTCTGTTAATATAGGTATGAGATGTCAGACTATGGCCATGACCCATTAGTCACCTCTCAGTCATTCATAACTGAAGGTACCAATGTGATCACTAACATGATTTGAGCCCAAGAGCTCTTTATTCAGCAGAAATACTGAAGGTTTCTCTCACTACATTTTCTGTGTTAATGTCTCTTTTTTTATAGTGTTTTTCCTAGAAAGTCTCAAAGGAATTTCTCTAAGCTATGAAAATATCCTTATCTCTTGGCCCAAATGGAGAAATATACCCCTTCATGGCTAGAATGACTACCTCTAAATGGACTGCTTTGTTCAGTCCAAACTGTAACAGCAAAATACTAAAGTCTAACACTCTTTGATGCTGTGCTTCTCTCCACTGCTTCATTTTGTCTGAAGCACAGAGGCTGAGAAAACATTTTTAATTATTTTTTTTAAGAATTCTAAATTAAAATTGAAGAAAAGGAGAAAGAGATGGTGATATTACCAGTAGTAAGTAAAGGATTCAAGAGGAAAGAAAGATGAAGTAAATGTGAGAGACAAATTCCATTTAGTAAGAAAGAGCTAAAGCTCACTCCCTCTTTGGAGATCATAAAAAGCCTGGACATTTTCAAGTCCTTTCCAGTGGAGGGGCTGCACAATAGAAGGATGACATAGGATGCAAAGACGGAAAAGGTAAAGACAGACAGAAATAATTTATATGCACAATGTTTTTCCTAATTTCCTTTGACAGCAAGTTCTCCATGAATTAGACACTGCCCCTTTCTGATCAGAATTACTTCTACTTTGGAATACAGAGTGGAAAAAATTAATAGTAATTTAAAACAGTTGCATCAGAGTGAATGGATTAATGGTGAATCACTTTTATTTTAAATTTCCCTCTATGCCTTATTCCTTAAAAATGAGCAAAAACAAATTAAAGAATGAACATGTAGATGGAACTAAAATTACTGTTCACTAATTCTAGTTTAAATTTAGTTTAATTGGATTTCTAATTAATGAGATTTAACATAGGTATATTTAACAAAGTATACAGAACACAGAGTATAAATAACACAGGGTTATATGTATATAACCTCACTGTATTTACAGTAGGTTTCTTCCCATTTATCTATATAGTGCATTTAAGAATCCTAACATTTGGATTACATATTTCATGAAATATTCATGTCCTCTTTAAGAAAGAAAAAGCTCATTTCACTGAACTTGTATTCCTGAGTTAGGGCAGATAGACTGTTTAGGAGATTATAAGCCTAGGGTACATATTGCCAGAGTCTTACAAAAAGAATAGTCTATATACAATGTGGTTTCCAGGTAGGCAGATAAGAATAATTACAAATGAAAAATATATAATTATGTGCACCATCTTTTTTGTTGTTTTGTTTTTTTATTATGTTATGTTAATCACCATACATTATATCATTAGTTTTTCATATAGTGTTCCATGATTCATTGTTTGTGTATAACACCCAATGCTCCATACAAAACGTGCCCTCTTTAATACCCATCACCGGGCTAACCCATCCTCCCACCCCCCTCCCCTCTAGAACCCTCAGTTTTTCAGAGTCCATCGTATGTCATGGTTCATCTCCCCTTCCAATTTCCCCCCCTTCATTCTTCCCTTCCTGCTATCTTCTTTTTTTTTGTTTAAACATATAATGTATTATTTCTTTCAGAGGTACAAGTCTGTGATGCAATAGGCTTGCACAACTCACAGCACTCACCGTAGCACATACCCTCCCCAATGTCTATCACCCAGCCACCCCATCCCTCCCACCCCCCACCACTCTAGCAACACTCAGTTTGTTTCCTGAGATTAAGAATTCCTCTTATCAGTGAGGTCATATGATACATGTCTTTCTCTGATTGACTTATTTTGCTCAACATAATACCTTCTAGTTCCATCCACGTCATTACAAATGGCAAGATTTCATTCCTTTGGATTGCTGCATAATATTCCATTGTGCATATATACCACCTCTTCTTTATCCATTCATCTGTTGATGGACATCTTGGCTCTTTCCACAGTTTGGCTATTGTGGACATTGCTGATATAAAAATTTGGGTGCACGTACCCCTTGGATCCCTACATTTGTATCTTTGGGGTAAATACCCAGTAGCGCAATTGCTGGATCGTATGGTAGCTCTATTTTCAACTTTTTGAGGAACCTTCATACTGTTTTCCAGAGTGGCTTCACCAGCTTGTATTCCCACCAACAGTGTAGGAGGGTTCCCCTTTCTCCACATCCCCGCCAACATCTGTTGTTTCCTGACTTGTTAATTTTAGCCATTCTGACTGGTGTGAGGTGATATCTCATTGAGGTTTTGATTTGGATTTCCCTGATGCCGAGCGATGTTGAGCACTTTTGCATGTGTCTCTTGGCCATTTGGATGTCTTCTTTGGGAAAATGTCTGTTCATGTCTTCTGCCCATTTCTTGATTGGATCATTTGTTCTTTGGGTATTAGGTTTGATAAGTTCTCTATAGATTTTGGATACTAGCCCTTTATCTGATATGTCATTTGCAAATATCTTCTCCCATTCTGTCGGTTGTCTTTTGGTTTTGTGGACTGTTTCTTTTGCTGTGCAAAAGCTTTTTATGTTGATGAAGTCCCAATAGTTCATTTTTGCCCTTGTTTCCCTTTGGCGATGTTTCTAAGAAGTTGCTGAGGCTGAGGTCGAAGAGGTTGCTGCCTGTGTTCTCCTTTAGGATTTTGATGGACTTCTGTCTCACATTTAGGTCTTTCAACCATTTTGAATCTATTTTTGTGTGTGGTGTAAGGGAATAGACCAGTTTCATTCTTCTGAATGTGGCTGTCAAATATTCCCAATACCATTTGTTGAAGAGACTGTCTTTTTTCCATTGGACATTCTTTCCTGCTTTGTCAAAGATGAGTTGACCATAGAGTTGAGGGTCCACTTCTGGGCTCTCTATTCTGTTCCATTGATCTATGTGTCTGTTTTTGTGTCAGTACCATACTGTCTTGATGATGACAGCTTTGTAATAAAGCTGGAAGTCAGGAATTGTGATGCCACCAGCTTTGCTTTTCTCTTTCAAAATTCCTCTGGCTATTCGGGGTCTTTTCTGGTTCCGTAAAATTTTAGGATTATTTGTTCCATTTCTTTGAAAAAAGTGGATGGTATTTTGATGGGGATTGCATTGAATGTGTAGATTGTTCTAGGTAGCATTGAAATCTTCACAATGTTTGTTCTTCCAATCCATGAGCATGGAAAGTATTTCCATTTCTTTGTGTCTTCCTCAATTTCTTTCATGAGTATTTTATAGTTTTCTGAGTACTTTGCCTCTTTGGTTACATTTATTCCTAGGTATCTTACGGTTTTGGGTGCAATTGTAAATGGGATCGACTCCTTAATTTCTCTCTCTTCTGTCTTGTTGGTGTATAGGAATGTCACTGATTTCTGTGCATTGATTTTATATCCTGACACTTTCCTGAATTCCTATATGAGTTCTAGCAGTTTTGCGGTGGAGACTTTTGGGTTTTCCACATAAAGTATCATATCATCTGCAAAGAGTGAGAGTTTGACTTCTTTGCCAATTTGGATGCCTTTTATTTCTTTTTGTTGTCTGATTGCTGTGGCTAGGACTTCTAATACTATGTTGAATAGCAGTGGTAATAATGGACATCCCTGCTGCATTCCTGACCTTAGGGGGAAAGCTCTCAGTTTTTCCCCATTGAGAATGATATTCGCTGTGGGTTTTTCATAGATGGCTTTTATGATATTGAGGTATGTACCCTCTATCCCTATACTCTGAAGAGTTTTGATCAAGAAAGGATGCTATACTTTATCACATGTTTTTCCTGCATCTATTGAGAAGATCATATAGTTCTTGTTCTTTTTTTTTTGTTAATGTATTGTATCACATTGATTGATTTGCAGTGTTGAACCAAGCTTGCAGCCCAGGTATAAATCCCACTTGGTAATGGTGAATAATCCTTTTAATAAATTGTTGGATCCTATTGGCTAGTATTTTGGTGAGAATTTTTGCATCCATGTTCATCAAGGATATTGGTCTGTAATTCTCCTTTTTATGGGGTCTTTGTCTGGTTTTGGGATCAAGGTAATGCTGGCCTCATAAAATGAGTTTGGAAGTTTTCCTTCCATTTCTATTTTTGGAACAGTTTCAGAAGAATAGGTATTAATTCTTCTTGAAATATTTGGTAGAATTCCCCTGGGAAGCCATCTGGCCCTGGGCTTTTGTTTGTTGGGAGATTTTTCATGACTGCTTCAATTTCCTTAGTGGTTATAGGTCTGTTCAGGTTTTCTATTTCTTCCTGGTTCAATTTTGGTAGTTGATACATCTCTAGGAATGCACCCATTTCTTCCAGGTTATCTAATTTGCTGGCATAGAGTTGCTCATAATATGTTCTTATAATTGTTTGTATTTCTTTGGTGTTGGTTGTGATCTCTCCTCCTTCATTCATGATTTTGTTGATTTGGGTCAATTCTCTTTTCTTTTTGATAAGTCTGGCCAGGGGATTATCAATCTTGTTAATTCTTTCAAAGAACCAGCTCCTAGTTTTGTTGATCTGTTCTACTGTTCTTTTGGTTTCTATTTCATTGATTTCTGCTCTGATCTTTATGATTTCTCTTCTCCTGTTGGGTTTAGGCTTTATTTACTGTTCTTTCTCCAGCTCCTTTAGGTGTAGGGTTAGGTTGTGTATTTGAGACCTTTCTTGTTTCTTGAGAAAGGCTTGTATTGCTATTTACTTTCCTCTCAGGACTGCCTTTGCTGTATCCCAAAGATTTTGAACAGTTGTGTTTTCATTTTCTTTTGTTGCCATGAATTTTTTAATTCTTCTTTAATTTCCTGGTTGACCCATTCATTCTTTAGTAGGATGCTCTTTAGCCTCCATGTATTTGAGTTCTTTCCGACTTTCCTCTTGTGATTAAGTTCTAGTTTCGAAGCATTGTGGTCTGAAAATATGCAGGGAATGATCCCAATCGTTTGGTCCCGGTTGAGACCTGATTTGTGACCTAGGATGTGATCTATTCTGGAGAATGTTCCATGGGCACTAGAGAAGAATGTGCATTCTGTTGCTTTGGGATAGAATGTTCTGAATATATCTGTGAAGTCCATTTGGTCCAGTGTGTCATTTAAAGTCTTTATTTCCTTGTTGATCTTTGCTTAGATGATCTGTCCATTTCAGTGAGGCAGGTTTAAGTCCCCCACTATTACTGTATTGTTGTCGATGTGTTTCTTTGCTTTTGTTATTAATTGGCTTACATAATTGGCTACTCCCATGTTAGGGGCATAGATATTTACAATTGTTAGATCTTCTTGTTGGATAGACCCTTTAAGAAGGATATAGTGTCCTTCCTCATCTCTTATTATAGTCTTTGGTTTACAATCTAATTTGTCTGATATAAGGATTGCCACCCCTGCTTTCTTTGGTGTCCATTAGCATGGTAAATCATTTTCCAACCCTTCACTTACAATCTGTGGGTTCTTTGGGTCTAAAACGAGTCTCTTGCAGACAGCATATTGATGGGTCTTGTTTTTTTTTTTTTTTTTTTTTATCCAATCTGATATCTTGTGTCTTTTGATTGGGGCATTTAGCCCATTTACATTCAGGGTAACTATTGAAAGGTATGAATGTAGTGCCATTGTACTGCCTGTAAGGTGACTGTTACTGTATATTGTCTGTGTTCCTTTCTGGTCTATGTTGCTTTTAGGCTCTCTCTTTGCTTAGAGGATCCCTTTCAATAGGTCCTGTAGGGCTGGTTTTGTGTTTGCAAATTTCTTTAGTTTTTGTTTTTCCTGTAAGTTTTTTATGTCTCCTTCGATTTTCAATGAGAGCCTAGCTGGATATAGTATTCTTGGCTGCATATTTTTCTCGTTTAGTGCTCTGAAGATATCATGCCAGTCCTTTCTGGCCTGCCAGGTCTGTGTGGATAGGTCTGTTGTCAATCTAATGTTTCTACCATTGTAGGTTACTGATCTCTTCTCCCGAGCCTCTTTCAGGATTTTCTCTTTGTCTCTGAGACTCGTAAGTTTTACTATTAGATGTCAGGTTGTTGACCTATTTTTATTGATTTTGAGAGGGGTTCTCTGTACCTCCTGGATTTTGATACCTGTTTCCTTCCCCAAATTAGGGAAGTTCTCTACTATAATTTCCTCCAATATACCTTTTGCCCCCTCTCTCTTCTTCTTCTTCTGGGATCCCAATTATTCGAATGTTGTTTCATCTTATGGTATCACTTCTCTCTCAAATTCTGCCCTTGTGATCCAGTAGTTGTTTCTCTCTCTTTTTCTCAGCCTCTTTATTTTCCATCATTTGGTCTTCTATATCACTAATTCTGTCTTCTGCCTCATTTATTCTAACAGTTAGAGCCTCCATTTTGGATTGCACCTCATTAATAGCCTTTTTGATTTCGACTTGGTTAGATTCTAGTTCTTTTATTTCTCCAGAAAGGGTTTCTCTAGTAACTTCCATGCTTTTTTCAAGCCCAGCTAGTATCTTTAAAATCATCATTCTGAACTCTAGTTCCGACATCTTACTAATGTCCTAATTGATTAGGTCCCTGGCCATCGGTACTGCCTCTTGTTCTTTTTGGTGAGGTGATTTTTTCCGTCTTGTCATTTTGTCCAGAGGAGAATAGATGAATGAGAGAACAAAATGCTAACAGGTTAACAACGTCCCCAGCAAATATACTCTAAACAAATGAGAAAAGACGTGAAACCATGGGAAAAGAAAGGGAAAGAAAGAAAAAAAGAAAGAGAAAAAAAAAGTAAAAGATAAAGATAAAAACAAACAAAAACATAACAAAAAAAAAAACCAGAATATGATCAAATATCAGGGTGGTGCATAGATTAGTGCCACACACTAGATTTTGGGCGTATTTTGGTCTGTTAGAAGAAAGTGCCTCCCAAAATTGTAAAGAAAGAAAAACTTATATATGTATAAAAATAAAGGTAAATATGATGAAAGGATGGAATATGACTGTAAAGATGAAAATTATGAGATTTTATAAAAGGAATTGATAAATTGGTTGAAAAAAGAAAGAAGAGGATTTAAAAAAAGAAGGGAGAGAATGTGATCAGGCAGGAGACTAGAACAAAGCCATACACTAGAGATTTAGGGTATATTTTGATCTGTTAGAAGAAATTGTATCTCAAAATTTTAAAGAGAGAAATATATATATATGGGTAACTACTCTGAAGGGATATAATATGACTCTAAAAATGAAAAATGAAAAATATTTTTTATAAAAGGGATTGATGTTGGTTGGAAAGGGGAAAAAATTAAAAAAAAAACAGTTAAAAAAATTAACTTTGAAAGACTAAAGAATCATGGTAAAAAAGCCATGAATTCTATGTGCAGTATTCCCCTAAGACTGTAGTTCTGCTGTTCTGATTGATCAGTAAACTTGGTCTTGGCTGGCTGTTCTTGCTGATCTTCTGGGGGAGGAGTCTGTTGCCGTGGTTCCCAAAGGTCTTTGCTGGAGGCGGAATTGCCCCACCCTTCCCAGGTCCAGGCTAAGTAATCTGCTCAGGTTTGCTCTCGGGAGCTTTTGTTCCCTGCAAGCTTTCCATAAAGCTTTGGAGGAGAGTGAAAATGGCAGCCTCCTAATCTCTGCCCAGGAGGAGCCGAGAACTTGGGGCCCCACTCCTCAGTGAGCACCCAGAGAAACGCAGTCAGTCACTCCCATCTCCCTGGTCTTCGGCCGCACTCCATGCTCATCCAGGCTGTGACCGAGCATTTCTATCTCTGGCACATGGCCCCGTGTGGAGCCTCCAAACCCAGCAGATCCCTGTGGTGTGCTCCCACACCACTCCTCCCGGGGGAGGAAGGGGAATCTCCCCGGATCTGCCGCTTGTTGGGTCCCTGCTGGAAGAGCAGTGGCCCGACTGTGCCATGGATCACAGTTTATGGCAACCCTGAGCTGAAGGCCCACTCCTCGGCTCCACCTCTGCAGCCAGCTTCCCTGCTCCAATACCTGGGTGCTCTGCCACACTCAGGCACCCCCGGTCTTCCTGTGACCCTGAGGGTCCTGAGACCACACTGTCCCGCGAGGGTTCCACCCCCGCTTAGCCACTGGAGCGACGTCCCTCAGTGGAGCCGACTTCTAAAAGTTCTGATTTTGTGCTTCGCGGCTCTATCACTTGCCAGAAGCGGCCGACGGAGGCCCCCTCCCCTGCCATCTATCCTCCTGAATATTGCCTCAGATTCACTTCTCCGCACGTCCTACCTTCCAGAAAGTGGTCGCTTTTCTGTTCAGAGAGTTGTTGCTATTCTCTTCTTCGATCTCCTATTGAGTTCATAGGTGTTAAGAATGGTTTGATCCCTATCCAGCTGAATTCCTAGGACCAGACTAAATCCAGGTCTCCTACTCCTCTGCCATCTTGCTCTGCCCTAATTATGTGCACCATCTTAAGAAGAGACTTTACACTGGAAGAAAGGAAGTTGGACAGTCATTGAGTAAAGTATCTTAAAATTAGGTTTGTCATGTTTTGGGAAGAAGCAACAGAAATTTGAAGAGAAGATAGGACCAAGTGAAGGATTGGCATGAGGGAAAGATTTTCTGAAAGCTTAAATTTGTTTAAATAAACTTGCTTATTTTTTTAGTGAAGTAGAGTTAACACTCAATGCCACATTAGTTTCAGGTTTACAACATAGTGATTCTATATGTCACGCTGTGCTCACAAGAGAGGCTACCTTGTCATTATACAAGAATATTACGATACCATTGACTATATTCCTATGCTGTGCTTTTATCCCCATGACTTATTCCCTAACTGGAATCCTGTACCTCCCAGTCCTCTTCACCCATTTTGCCCTCCCCTCCCACTATTGCTCGGAAACCCTGTTTGTACTCTATCATAGGTCTGTTTCTGTTTTTTGCTGGTTCTTTTTTTTTTTTTTTAGATTCCACAAATAAGTGAAATTATATATTTATCTTTATCTAATTTCAGTAGCATAATACCCTCTAGCTCCATCCATGTTGTCACAAATGGCAAAATCTCACCCTTTTTACCTTATTTTTTCTGGTATATTTAACATACAGTGTTGTATTAGTTTCAGGTGTACAATATAGTGATTCAACAATTCTATATATGACTCATCAAGATAAGTGTATCCCCCTCACCTATTTCACCCATCCCCCACCTATCTCCCCTCTGGTAACCACCTATTTGTTCTCTATAATTAAGAGTCTGTGTTTGGTTTGTCTCCCTCTTTTTTTTTTTTCTTTCATTATTTCATTTGTTTTGTTCCTTAAATTCCACACATGAATGAAATAATATGGTATTTTTTTTATGATTTACTTCAGTTAGTATTCTACTCTCTAGCTCCATCCATGTAGTTGCAAATAGCAAGATTTCATTCTTTTATATGGCTGAATAATATTCCTCTGTGTGTGTGTGTGTGTGTATGTGTGTGTGTGTATAACATCAATTCACAATTTCCTTATCACACTTGGGTTGTTTTCATACCTTAGGGTATTATAAATAATGCTGCAATAAACATAACTTTGCAAATTTGTGTTTTTGTTTTCTTTGGATAGATACTCAGGAGTGGTATTACCAGATAGTATGGTATTTCTAATTTTTGAGGAAACATACTATTTTTCACAGTGGCTATACCAATTTACATTCCCACAAACCATGCACAAGAGTTCTTTTTTCTCCACAACCTTGCCAACATTTGTTATTTTTTGTCTTTTTGATTCTAACCTTTCTGACAGGTATAAGCTGATACTTTTTTTATTTGCATCTCCCTGATGATTAGTGATGTTAAGCATTTTTTCATGTGTCTGCTGTCCATTTGTATGTCTTCTTTGGGAAAATACTTATTCATGTCCTCTGCCCATTTTTAATTGGATTGTTTGGTTTAGTATTTTTTAAGTTCTTTATATATTTTGGATATTAACCCCTTATTGGGTATGTCATTTACAAATATCTTCTCCCATTCAGTTGGTTGCCTTTTTGTTTTGTTGGTTTCCTTTTCTGTGCAAAAGCTTTACCTTTTGATGTAGTTTGTTTCTGTATCCCTAGCCTGAAGAGACATATCTAGAAAATTTTGCTAAGATGTTTTGTTTCAGGTCTTTAATTCATTTTGAGTTTGTGTGTGTGTGTGTGTGTGTGTGTGTGTGTGTGTGTGTGTGTGTGTGGTATTAGAAAGTGGTCCAGTTCATTCTTTTGCTGGTAGTTATCCAGTTTCCCAACACCATTTATTGAAGGGACTGTCTTTTCTCCATTATTTATTCTGCCCCCTCTTCATAGATTAACCAACCATATAACCATGGGTTTATATCAAGGATGTTTATTCTATTTCATTGATCTATGTTTTTATTTCTATGGCCAGTACCATACTTTGATTATTATACCTTTTAGTATGTCTGGAAATCTGGGATTGTGATAGTTCTAGCTTTGTTCATTTTTCTCAAGATTGCTTTAGCTATCTTGTGGTTCCATACAAATTTTATCATTTTTTCCCCCAGTTCTCTGGAAAATGCCATTGGTATTCTGATAGGGGTCACATTCAATCTGTATATTGCCTAGGGTAATGTGGACATTTTAACAATATTCTTCTAGTCCGTGAGCATGTAATATCGTTCCATTTGTTTGTGTTGTCTTCAATTATTCTCATTAGTGTTTTATAGTTTTCAGAGTACAGGTCATTCACCTCCTTGGTTAAGTTTATTCCTAGGTACTTTATTCTTTTTGGTGCAGTTGTAAATAGGATATTTTTCTTAATTTTTCTTTCTGATACTTTGTTATTAGTATATAGGAAATCAACAGATTTCTGTATATTCATTTTTTATACTGCAACTTTATTGAATTCCTTTATTCTGATAACTTTTTGGTGGATTATCTAGGGTTTTCTATGTATAGTATCATGTCTTTTACCAATGTGACAGTTTAATTTCTTCCTTACCAATTTGGATAACTTTAATTTCTTTACCTTGTCTGAGTTCTGTGGCTAAGACTTCCAATGCCAGGTTGAATAAAAGTGGTGAGAGCGGGCATCCTTGTCTGGTACCCAATCTTAGAGGAAGAGCTCTTAGTTTTTCACCACTGAGTATGATGTTAGCTCTGGGTTTTTCAGATACAGCCTTTATTAAGTTGCGATATTTTCCCTTCAAACCCACTTTATTGAGACTTTTTATTATGAACAGATGTTGAAGTTTGTCAAATGGTTTTTCTGCATCTATTGAAATGATCATATGATTTAATCTTTGTTTTGTTAATATGGTATATCACATTGTTGATCTGTGAATATCGAACCATTCTTACATCCCCAGAATAAATCTCAACTTATTGTGGTGAATGATCCTTTTAGTGTATTGTTGAATTTTTTTTGCTAATATTTTGTGGAAGAATTTTGCATCTAATTTCCTCTATTAGTGTTATTGTCTCATTTTGGTATCAGGGCAATGCTAGCTTTGTAGAATATATTTGGAAGTTTTCCTTCCTCTTCTTTTTTGGGAATAGTTTGAGGAAAATAGGTATTACCTCTTCTTTAAATCTTTGGTAGAATTTACCTGTGAATCCATCTGGTCCCGAACTTTTGTTTTTGAGTACTAATTACTATTAGTTGATCTGTTCAGACTTTTATTTCTTTCTAATTCCACATTGGAAATTTGTATGTTTCTAGGAATTATCCATTTCTTGTAGGTTGCCCAATTTGTTGACATATAATTTTTCATAGTAATTTTTCATTATTGTTTCTGTGATATCAGTTGTTACTTCCCTTGTTTCCCTTATTTATTTGAGTCCTCTCTTTTTTTTCATGATAAGTCTGATTAAAGGTTTATCATTTTTTAATATATTTTCAAAGAATCAGCTCTTGGTTTCATTGATCTTTTTAGTCATATTTTAGTCTCTATTTCATTTTTTTAATGCTCTGATCTTTATTATTTCCTTCTTTCCACTAACTTTGAGTTTTTTCCTTTTCTAGGTCTTTTAAGTATAAGATTAGATTACTTATTTGGGATTTTTCTTTTTTCTTGAGGTAGGCCAGTATCACTATAAGTTTTCTCTTAGAACTGCTTTTATCTGAGCCCCAAAGATTTTGCACCATTGTGTTTTCATTCATTGTCTCCGTGTGTGTGTATATATATATATATTTATATTTATATATATTTTTTATTTCCTCTTTGATTTCTTCACTGACACTTTGGTAGTTTAGTAGCATGTTGTTTAACCTTCACGTTTGCATTTTTAAATTTCTAGTTTCATACCACTGTGGTCAGAAAAGATACATGGTATGATTTTAATCTTCCTAAATTTATTGAGGCTTGTTTTGTGACCTAACCTGCAATCTCTCTTGGAGAATGTTCCAAGTGCACTTGAAAGAATGTATAATCTGTTGTTTTTGGATGGAATGTACTGTATATATCTGTTAAGTCCATCTAGACTAACGTGCCATTCAAAGACTATTTTCTTGTTTATTTTCTGCCTGGACAGACTACCCATTGATATAAATGGGGTATTATTATTATTGTATAACTCTCAATTTCTCCCTTTATGTATGTTAATATTTGCTTTATGAACTTAGGGGCTCCAATGTTGGGTGCATAGATATTGACAGCTATTATATACTCTTGTTGGTTGACCCCCTTTATCATTATGTAATGTCCTTCTTCATCTTGTTGTAGTCTTTGTTTTAAAGTCTATTTTGTTTGACATTTTTTTCCCTATTTTTTTCACTTCTGGACTGTATTGTGTTTAGGTCTGAAGTGAGTCTCTTATAGGAAACATAGAAGGGTCTTGCTTTTTTATCCATTTTGCTATCCTGTCTTTTGATGGGACCATTTAGGCCATTTACATTATAAGTCATTATAGATAGGTATGTACTTACTGCCATTTTGTTAATTGTGTTCTGGTTGTTTTGTATTTCTCTTTCTCTCTCTCATATATTCGAGTATATATTCTCTCTCTCTCTCTCTCTCTTTCTATATATATATATATATATATATATATATATATATATATATATACATATATATATATATAATATCCTATCATCTATCTATCTATTTTTCTCTTCCTTTCTTATGACTGATGATTTTCTTTAGTGTTCTGCTTGGCTTTATTCTCTTTATTTTTTGTGTACCTATTATAGGTTTTAGGTTTGTGGTTACCATGAGGTTCATATATAACATCCTAAGCATATAACAGTTTATAGTTAGTTAATGTGAATGATTATTTGCTTGATGTTTTCCAAGAGATTCATTAACCTATCATTTTTTTAAATTCTTTTTTATTTTTGTTTAGTTTAGCTACTTTTCATTATTCAAATGTCCCAGATTGCCAATCTGTTTTCTGCATCCTCTAATCTGTTGATTCCCTCTAGTATATTTTCCATTTCATTTATTGTATTCTTCTACTCTGATTGGTTCTTTGTATTTTCTATCTTTGTTGAAGTTCTCATGGAGTTCTTGCATTCTTATCTACAATGCAGCGAACGTCTTTATGAGTATTACTTTAAACACTTTCTCAGGCATATTATTTAGTTTTTTTTTTTTAAGTTTTGTTCTTTCATTTTTTTTATTTTATGATGTTATGTTAATCACCAATACATTACATCATTAGTTTTTGATGTAGTGTTCCATGATTCATTGTTTGCATATAACACCCAGTGCTCCATTCAATACGTACCCTCTTTAATACCCATTACCAGGCTAACCCACCCCCCTCCCCTCTAGAACCCTGTTTGTTTCTCAGAGTCCATAGTGTCTCATGGTTCTTCTCTTGTTCTTTCATTTGGAGAATAGTCCTCTGCCTCCTCATTTTATCTGACTTTCTGAGTTTGTTTCTCTGAATTAGGTGGAAAAGCTACTTCTCCTAAACTTGAAGGAATGGTCTTGAGTGATATTGGCTGGCTTATGTGGTCTGGAGGTTCTCAGGCATTCTGTTCCTGGAATGCCCTGGTTAGATGGCCAGTGCTGGAGTGACCATGGACCTGGGGAGTACTGGAGCTCTCTGAGCAGAGGGTATCAGAGAAGGACAGTTGATGCTGAAGTGGGTGCAAGCCAGGGTGTCCTGGCATGCTCTGTGCAAGGGACATTCTGGCAGGACAGCTGTAGCTGAAGTGGACATGGGCCAGGGCAATGCTAGGGCTCTCCACACAGAGGACAACCTGAAAAGATACCTAAAGCTGAAGTTAGTGCAAGCCTGAGATTCCTGGGGTCTCCATGCAGAGGCTGCCCCAGAAAGACAGCTGAAACTGAAAGTGGTGCAAGCTATGGTGTCCTGTGATGCTCAGCACAGGAGGCATCTGGGTGGGGTAGCTAGAGACAGAACCTACACAGGCCATGGTGTCCTGGTGCTCTCCATGTAGGTGACACCCAGGTGGGGCAGTTGAAACTGAGTGTAGGCCAGGAGGTCCTGTGGTGCTCCACACAGGGGGTGCCCTGGCCAAATAGCTGGAGCCAAGGTGGGCAAAGGCCATGAGTTTCAGGGGTGTTCCATGGAGGAGTTACCCTGGCAGTGTGGCTAAAGCCAAAACAGGCATGAGCTTGGGGGTCCCTGAGCACTCTGGCCCAAGAGTGCCTTAGCAGGCTGTATGGAACCAAAGTGGTGCATGCCTAGAATATTGGGGGTATTATGCACGTGTACCCTTGGCAGGATGGCTGGAGCTGTAGTAAGCACCGACCAGGTATATCTTAATCTTTGCCATGCTACAGCTGCCTTGGCCTCTAGTCCATGGCAGCCCCAGTGGCTGTGGTGGACTAGGGGTCTGGGGCTCACTTAGGCAGCAAGCAGGTCATGGCATCCAGACCCTGGTCCAGTCTGCGCTGTCAAGGTGGAGGGAGGAATGCAAACTGTGATGCTCACTGGCCCTTCCAACCCAGAGGAAATTTGAGCAGCTTTGCCACTATTCGGTGGAGTTCAAGTTGCTCTTTTTAACTACAACTTTTCTGTGTCCCAGGGTATCTGAGGCTGATGTGGGCTAAGGGCCTAGGGCTAGCTAAGGCAGCAGGCCAGTTATAGCATCCAATCCCTGCTCCACCTGCACTATCAAGGTGGAGGGTGAATAGTGGTGCTTGCCAGCCCATCTCAACCACAGAGAGTTCTAGCAGCTCTCCCACATTTGGCAAGGTTCCAGGGCTAGTTATTTTATACTCTAATTACCCTTTTAAACCTTGTTTTTGTTTGTGTGCCCTGAGGAAGACAAATCTACTCATGGTCCCTCAGTACCATCCCCATCCACTGCAGTTCAAAGCATCGGGGATAAATGTTCCCTTTATTACCAGCTCCGTCTCTTGCCATTCTCTATGTGGTTTCTATGTATTTTTTTTGTGCAGAAGATGTTCAGTGAGCCCTCAGTTCTTTTCCAGGAGGATCTGCTCTATAAATAGGTGAAGATTTGGAATGTCCATTCAGGAACTGAGTTCAGGGTCTTCCTATATCACTATCTTGGACAGGAACCTTAAATTTAGATCATTTACATTTAAAGTAATTATTGATAAGTATGTACTCATTGTTATTTATTCGTTGTTTTTTGGTTGTTTTTGTAATTCTCTGTTTCTTTCTTCTCTTGCTGTCTTTCCTTGTGATTAATGACTCTAGTGTTCTGTTTGGCTTTCTTTCTCTTAATTTTTTTGTGTGGCTATTATAGGTTTTGGGTTTATGGTTACCATGAGGTCCATATGTAACATCCTATGTATATAAGCAGTCTGTATTAAGTTGATGGTAACAAGTTCAAACACATTCTAAAAAAACTTTATACTTCCCCTCCATGTTTTATGTACACGTGTCTTTTACACATCTTATTTTGTGAGTCTCCTTATTTTTAAAGATAAAATTGATTTTACTGCTTTTGTTTTTTTAACTTCATATTAGCTTTATAAATGACTGTACTACTACCTTTACTGTATGTTTGCTTTTACTCATGACTTTTTTTCTTTCATAATTTTCTTCTAATTATGGCCTTTCCACTTATAAAGAAGTCCCTTTAACATTTCTTGTAAGGTCAGTTTAGTGGTGATGTGCTCCTTTAACTTTTGTTTGTCTAAGAAACTCTTTATCCCTTCTTTAATTCTGAATGGTAACCTTTCTGTGTAGGGTTGGTTGTAGTTTTTCCTGTTTGTTTTCTTTTTAGTACTTTGAATATATCCTGCCCCTCTCTTCTGACCTACTATGTTTCTTCTAAAACGTCAACTGAAGGCCTTATGGAGATTCAGTTGTACGTTACTAGTTGCTTCTCTCTTGTTGCTTTTAAAAAAATTATTCTTATCTTTGACATTTTAATTATTATGTGTCATGGTGTGCACCACCTTGGATTCATATTGCAAGGGACTCTCTATGCTCCCTGAACCTGGATGTCTATTTCTTTCCCCTGGTTATGTAGGTTATCTGCCCCTTTTTTCCTTCTCCTTCTGGGACCCATAGTTTGTTCACTTGATATTGTCCAAGAGATCACTGAATGTATCCTCATTTTTTTAATTTTTTTTCTTTTTAAGGTTCAGCTTGTGTACATTCCATTACCCTGTTTTCTAGGTCATTAATCCATTTTTTCTACATTCTGTAATCTGCCTCCCTCTGGTATATTTTTCATTTAATTTATTGTATTTTTCTATCTGATTGGTTCTTTTCTATATTTTCTATCTCTTTGTTGAAATTCTCACTGAGTTCATCCACTTTTTCTCCAATCTTATGAGCATTTTTATTACCATTACTTTGAACTCTTTATCAGGTAGACTTGTTATCTCTTTTTCGTTTAGTTCTTTTCCCAAGGTTATATCCTGTTCTTTCATTTGGAGTATGCCTCTGTCTCCTCATTGTGCTCGATTCTCTTTTGTTTCTATGAATTAGGTGGAACAGCTAGATCTCCTAAACTGGAATAAATGGCCTTCGTTTTGTCTGTCCTTTATGTAGGTTGTGTGTCTAATGACTTTGGCTAGCTGGAGTTGGGACTGGGGGCGGGGGGAGGCGGTGTCCCAGGGCACTCCACTCTCGATTGCCTTGGTGGCATGGCCTGAGCTGAAAGTGTTTGTTGTGATGGTCCCAGGGTTCTTTGCACAGAATGTGCCCTGGCTGGACTGCTGAATTGGGCATGGGCCAGGATAGTCCCTGGGCTCTCTGCACAAAGAGCAACCTAGAAGGAAAACTGAAGCTTAAATGGGTACAAACTGGAGTATCCTGGGGTACTATGTACTCGGGGTCACCCTGGTGTGGCAGGTGGAATCAAAGCAGGTGCTTGTTGGCAGGTCCTGGAGTGTTCCATGCCAGGGGCACCCTGGTGGCAACTGAAACTAAGGTGGGCATGGGATGGTAGTTTCAGGTTGCTACACACACAGGACACTCTGGCAGGGTGGCTGGAGTGAAAGCAATGCAGGCTGGGTGGTCCAAGGGCTCTCTGCACTGGGGGTGCCCTGGCAAGTCATCTGGAGCTGAAGTGGTACATGTGTTGTGCCTGTGTTACTTTGGCAAAACAGCTGGAGCTATAGTCAGCACTGACCAGGGATGTCCTAGTATACGCCAAGATGGGGTAGCTGGAACTGGTGTGGGCTAGGGTACTGTGACTCACTGAGGTGGCAGGCTGGCTAGGGTGCCTGGATGCTCCCATCTGCACTATCAAGGTGGAGGGGACACAAACTGTGGTGCTTACCAGCCCTTCTGACCCAGAGAGAATTCCAGTACCTCTCTCTCTCCATTTGGCAGGGTCCTAGGGCTGATTCCATTATTTTAGTTGCCCTTTTGAACTATGGCTTTTTCTGTGCTCCAGGGCAGAAGAATCTGCTCATAGTCCCAAAGTATTATGCCTCCCTACTGAGGTTCACAATGTTAGAGGTGTGGGTTCCCTTTGTTACTCTATCTCCATCTCTGTCTTATTGCCATTCTCTATGTGGTCTTCAGGGGGAACTGCTGTATAAATAGGTGTAGATTTGGTATGTCTGTGTGAAGGTGAGTTCATGGTCTTCCTACATTGTTATCTTGGACCAAAACCTATCCAGCATTAATTTCCAAACTTAGTAATATTTAGCCACGTATGTGCTCGGCACCAAACAGGCAAATAAGTGAGACTTTACTTGGCCTTTAGAAAAGATTAATTATCATTTATTGAGCTTCTATGTGCTGGCTACTGGATGCTTTATTATCTCATTTTATTCTGACAAAATTCAGACACTTCAGCTAATTTAAATGTCACAAATATCATTAGTGTTCATCCCTACCCAGTTTTCATGTCCTTTCTGGCACATGGGAAACTACAGTTCCCAGGTGACTTGAAGTCAGGCAAAGCCATAGGACTAGTGCTAGCCAGTGACATGTGAGTTCAAGTGAAAAAGAGCCACTTTCTGGACAGGTCTTTATGAGCTTGCATGATACCTCCATAACTTTTTCTTTTTTGAATAAACTTGGAGGCCACATATGAAGATGGCAGAGACACAGGATGGGAACAACCTGCATCCCTTAGTGTTTGGAAGAGTTGCCTAATCCATGTTGGACTTATTATGAGCAAGAAATAAATCTTTCTTGCACTAAATAACTGAAATTTCTACTAAAATATAGAACATTCAGTTGTCAAAGGGTAGGATGACGATATTGATGTCAATACTTGCCTAACTCTAAAGACCAAGCTCTTTCTACTGTGTTATACAGTCTCTAATAAGCAGTGTAAAAACTGCTGTTACATGATGACTCAGACTTTACATGGTCTATAAACTCAGAACAAGGTCTCGATGGTAAGGTAGCTGGGCTTTGACTTGGATCTTGAAGTGAATGGTGAAGAATGTAGGGCATTATCAACAAAAAGAAAGGAGAGTTGTATAAAACCAGGCCTTAGGGCTGCCATGAGAATAGATTCTTTGAGGAGAAGATATATATGCTGGAAAACCACAGAATATAAGATTAGCGTACAAGAGGAGCTATTTTCTTGAGCATCTCAATGCTAAACTGAGGAACTTTGATTTAGGACAGTAATAAATGGCTGAGAAAGTGCTGGACCAAGTCAATAGCTTCAGCTTTGCTGGACACAAGGATCTCCTGTTTAAAGTGTGGGGTAGATTGTGACTAATCTCTAAGATCCCTTCCAATTCTGTATGTCTTCAAATATACATCTCACCGATCCTTTATTTAGGGAAAATTAAAGCCAATACGATTGATAATCAGATTTTTAATAAAGTGACTGATAATCACCTAGAGTTAGAAACCTTCCCATACTTAGACCAGCACATAAATATTTTTACACTGATTTTGCCACAAAGAGAAATGTCAGAGGAATGATTCTGCTGCTGTGGTGATAGATATCTATGGGTATATAGGCTAAATTGACTAATATTTTTGTTTCCATTACAAGTAGGTTCTGCCCTCATTGCCTTTTGTTAGGCAATTTATTATCACCACTTTCCTGGAACTTGATCACCAATCTGTCCTCTAATCCTCATTTCATCTCTCTCCAAAGCATTTCTTTCTCAGGAAGCCCCTCTATTTGGAGGCAGTGGGAAAGGTAACATTGCATGACTGCATATGAGCATAGGCATATATTGACTGTCCTATAAATGCTAGCAATCTGTTGAACACTAAAGATTATATAAATCTTAGCAGCTTTACTGATGCTTCATACACAAGCAGCTGTTGTTTCTTGGTCGCCTGATTAAATATGCTGCAAAATTTCTCCCAAGAAAATCTCACCAAAGTTGATTCCAGCAAATCCTTCACAACATCTCTGCTAGCAACTTCAGTTTCTAAGCAATTCAAAGAAAATACCCAATCAATAGCAATTCTTTCAAGGGGGCTGCTCTTTCTCCTTTTGAGACAAGGTATTTATAACACCAGACCAAGTGTTCTAGTCTTGGCTCTGCACTAACCAGCAGTCACTCAACATTTTTTAAAATGAAGTTCTGAATATTTTAGAGACATGTGGAATAAAATGTGTTTTTGACAATATGTCTCTATCTACATAACTGTATCTGTTTCTATAATATATATATACACACACACATATATATATAAAGTAGAAAAATTATGGGCTATATATTTAGAGACAAAGTCAGAAAAATGCTTAAAGCTATCAAATATCAACATTATGAAATTAATCATCTGTGAAATATTCACTGGAGAAATCAAATCAAAAGCCTACCTAAGGTTCTAGTTCAAGATGGCAATATAGGAAGACCCTGAACTCATCTCCTCCATGGACACCCCAAAACTATACCTCTTTATAGAGCAATTCATCCTGAAGTAGAACTGAAGCCTAACAACACCTTCAGCACAACAAAAGATAGACCACGTAGAGAATGGCAAGAGAGACCAAGACAAGATAACAAAAGAAACATACATCTCTGATGATGCAAACTAGTTGGGAGGGATAGTACTTTGAGCAGATTCATCTGACCTGGGGCACAGAAAAAAAGCTTTGGTTTAAAAGAGCCACAGGAATATAGAGGAACTAGCCTTGTACCCTGCCAAACAGCAAAGGAGCTACTAGAATTCTCTCTGGGTTGGAGGGGCTTACAAGTACCCTGGTTTATGTCCCTGTGGAAGGGAGTAGGGTTGGGTTGCCCTAGCTGACCTCCTGTCTCAGTGAGCCCTAGGACTCTAGCCCACAGGAGCCCCAGCCATCCCATGAAGGTAGCCCCTGTGCAGAACACCCTGAGATACCCCAGTCACTGCTCACTATAGCTCCAGCTGTTGTGTGAAGGTGACACAGATGCAAAGCACCCCCAGAATTCTACAAGGCCACATCACTTTGGCTTCACCCTCCCAGCTAGGTGCCTACTGCTTGGAGCACCCTTGACAAAACTTAGCCCATTTTTACCTAGGTTCTGGCCACCCTGTCAAGGTGTTCCCTAGGCAGATAACCTCTAGAAACCCTGGCCTAAGCTGCCTTGGCTCCCATTGCCCCACCAGGATATCCCCTATGCTGAGCAATCCAGGAAAACCTATCCACTTTAGCTTTAGCCATCCTGTCACAATACTCCCCCCACCCCCACAACCCATGTTCCACTTCAGCTCTGACTGTTGGGATGCCTGCTGTATGGAGATTCAGAGGACCCTACCAGCCCATGTAGAATTTTGGTTCCAAGGATCCCACAAAGGGATCCTCTGTAAGGAGAGACCCAAGAGACCCCAGTTTGTATCCACTTCAGTGCCAGCTATCCTGCCCACATACCCTCTGCACAGAGAGCCCCAGTACTGTCCAGGACTATACACACTTTAGCTCTGGGCATCACACCAGGGAAGCCCAGTACAGAGTGCCCCAGGAATCCCAATCCACCCAAGCCAAAGTGATGAGACAGTCTACACAGAGGATGGCCATACAGAATACCATTCCTTCAGGTTTAGAAGTATAGACACAAATACAGAGAGTGAAGCAAAATAGGGAGACAGAGGAATACACTCCAAATGAAAGAACAAGACAAAACTTCAGAAAAAGGACTAAATGAAAAAGAAATAACCAATCTAATCTACCTGATAAGAGGTTAAAATAATGATCCTATAGATAGATACTCACCAGGCTGGAGAGAAGAGTGTAAGATCTTGGTGAGAAACTCAACAAAGAGATAGAAAATATTAAAAAGAACCAATTAGAGTAAAAGACTACAATAACTGAAATGAAAAATACACTACAGATGATGAATAGTAGATTAGAGGATGCAAAGAATGGATCAGTGATCTGGAAAACAAGGTAATGGAAAGTACCCAGGCTGAACAGCAAAAATAGAATTTAAAAGAATGAGGATAGGTTAGGGTATCTATTGGATAGCATCAAGCAAACAAACATCACATTATAGGCGTGCCAGAAGTAGAAAAGAAAAAGGGGCAAAAAACTTACTTACCTAATCTAATAAAGGGAAATACACACTCAAGCTAAGGCAGAGAGTTCCAAATAAGGTGAAACCAAAGAGGTCTATAACACCACACAATAATTAGAATTTCAAAGGTTAAATGTACAATCATTTTTTTTTATTTTTTTATTGTTATGTTAATCACCATATATTACATCATTAGTTTTTGATGTAGTGTTCCATGATTCATTGTTTGTGCATAACACCCAGTGCTCCATGGCGAATGTACCCTCTTTAATACCCATCACCAGGCTAACCCATCCCCCTACCCTCCTCCCCTCTAGAACCCTCAGTTTGTTTTTCAGAGTCCATCGTCTCTCATGGTTCGTCTCCCCCTCCGACTTACTCCCCTTCATTCTTCCCCTCCTGCTATCTTCTTCTTTTTCTTTTTTCTTAACATATGTTGCATTATTTGTTTCACAAGTACAGATCTGTGATTCAACAGTCTTGCACAATTCACAGCGCTCACCATAGCACATACCCTACCCAATGTCTATCACCCAGCCACCCCATCCCTCCCACCCCCCACCACTCCAACAACACTCAGTTTGTTTCCTGAGATTAAGAATTCCTCATATCAGTGAGGTCATATGATACATGTCTTTCTCTGATTGACTTATTTCACTCAGCATAACACCCTCCAGTTCCATCCATGTGGTTGCAAATGGCAAGATCTCATTCCTTTTGATGGCTGCGTAATATTCCATTGTGTATATATACCACCTATTCTTTATCCATTCATCTGTCGATGGACATCTTGGCTCTTTCCACAGTTTGGCTATTGTGGACATTGCTGCTATAAACATTGGGGTGCACGTACCCCTTCGGATCCCTACATTTGTATCTTTGGGGTAAATACCCAGTAGTGCAATTGCTGGATTGTATGGTAGCTCTACTTTCAACTGTTTGAGGAACCTCCATACTGTTTTCAAGAGGGGTTGCACCAGCTTGCATTCCCACCAACAGTGTAGGAGGGTTCCCCTTTCTCCACATCCCCGCCAACATCTGTCATTTCCTGACTTGTTAATTTTAGCCATTCTGACTGGTGTGAGGTGGTATCTCATTGAGGTTTTGATCTGGATTTCCCTGATGCCGAGCAATGTTGAGCACTTTTTCATGTGTCTGTTGGCCTTAAATGTACAATCTTAGAAGCAGCAAGAGATAAGCAAAAAGTTATGTACAAAGAAAACCCCATAAGGCTATCAGCTGATTTTTCAGCAGAAGGGAATGGTATCAAAATGCTGAAAGAAAAAAGAACCTACAGCCAAGAATACTCTAACCAGCAAGGTTATCATTTAGATTTTAAAAAGAGATCAATAGTTTACCAGACAAATGAGAGTTAAAAGTTTCATCACCATTAAATCAACATTAGAAGGGGACTTCTTTAAGTGAAAAAGGCCAAAATTAAACATAAGAAATGATGAATAAAAACAGGTAAAATACAACAATGTATACATATAACATGGGGGTAAAAACAATTATTTTAGGATGGATTCAAACATAAGTGCCATCAACTTAATATAGACTTCTATATACTTAGGTGTTATATATTAGCCATACAGTAACCACAAACCAAAAACCTGTAATAATTTCATAAAAAAAATAGAAATAAAGCCAAGCATAACACAACAGAAAGTTATCAATCACAAGGAAAGGGAGCAAGAGAAGAAGAAAAACAGAAACTACAAAAACAATCAGAAAACAATAAAATGGCAATTAGTATACATCTATCAATAATTATTTTAAGTATAAGTGGTCTAAATGCCCCAATTAAATGACATATGTTGGTAAAGTGGATTAAAAAAAAAAAAAAAAAAACAAGACCCATCTATATGTTTCCTATAAGGGACAAACACATACAGACTGAAAGTGAAGGATGGAGAAAGGTATTCCATGTAAAGAAAAGCAAAAAAAAAAAAAAAAAAAAAAAATCAATACCTATATCAGACAAAATAGACTTTGAGACAAAGAAGGGTGTTATATAATGATAAAGGGGTCAGTCCAACAAGAGGATATAACAGTTGTAAATATCTATGCAGCCAACTTTGGAGCACCTAATAACAGATATCTTACAGTAATACAATAATAATAGGGGACTTCAACAACCAATTTACATCAATGGATAGGTCATCAAGGCATAAAATCAATAAGGAAACAGTCTTTGAATGACACATTAGTCAGAGAGACTTAATAGTTGTATACAGAACATAGCATCCCACCACCACCACCAAAACAGAATACACATTCTTTTTAAGTACATTTTCCAAGATAGATCACGTTAGGCCATGAAACAAATCTAAATAAATTTAAGAAGACTGAAATTATATCATGAACATTTTCTGACCAAAACAGTGGGAAACTAGAAATCAGTCATAAGGAAAAAAAAAAAAAACTAGAATAAAAAGAAACATGGAGACTAAACAACATGTTGCTAAAAAACCAGTGAGTCACTGAAGAAATTGAAGAGGTTATCAAAATATGCATGGAGACAAATACAAATGAAAACACAATGGTCTAAAGTCTTTAAGATGCAGCAAAAGCAGTTCTAAGAGATAAATTCAAAGTCATACAATCTTACATCAAGAAAAAAGTAATTTCAAATAAATAATATATTATACCTAAAGGAACTGAAATAATAGATCAAACAAAACCCAAGGTTGGTAGAAGGAAGGAAATAATAAAAAGCAAAAATAAATGACATAAAGACTAAAAAATAAAAAAAATCAATGAAAACAAGAGCTGGTTCTTTGAAAAGATACACAAAATTGATAAGACTTTGGTCAGACCTATCAGGAAAAAGAGAGCACTCAAATAAATTGTTATAAATGCAAGAGAGGAAAGAAAAGAACAACCTACACTGCAGAAGTACAAAGATTATAAAAAACTACTACAAAAATTATATACCAAAAAATTAGATAACAGAGAAGAAAATGCATAAATTCCTAGAAACATATAATCTTCTAAAACTAAATTAAGAAGAGAGAGAAAATCTGGACAGACCAATTTAGTAATGAAATTGAATTGGCTATCAAAAGCTCCCAACAAAAGTCCAGGACAGATGGAGTCACAGGTGAATTCTACCAAATTCTACCAAATCCTCTTCTACCAAAGAGGAAGGAAGGCTTCCAAATGCATTCTATGAGGCTGGCACTACCCTGATACCAAAACCAGACAAAGACACTACACAAAAAGAAAACTATATACTAATAACCCTGACGAACCTAGATGCAAATTCTCAACAAAATATTAGCAAACCACATTCAACAATACATTAAAAGAATTATTCACCACAATCAAATGGGGTTTATTCTGGGAATGCAAGGATGGCTCAATATTCACAAACCAATCGATGAGATATACCACACTAACAAAATAATGTAAATCATATGATCATTTCAATAGATGCAGAAAAAAGCATTTGACAAAATCCAACATCTGTTTATGATAAAAATTCACAACAAGGTAGGTTTAGAGACAACCTGCCCCAACATAATAAGGACCGTATATGACAAACCCTCAGCTAATATCATACTCAATGGTGAAAAACTGAGAGCTTTTTCTTTTTTTTTTAAGATTTTATTTATTTATTTGACACAGAGAGACACAGGGAGAGAGGGAACACAAGTGGGGAAGTGGAAGAGGGAGAAGCACTCTTCCCGCTGAACAGGGAGCCCAATCCAGGGCTTGATCCCAGGACCCTGGGATCATGACCTGAGCTGAAGGCAGACACTTAATGACTGAGCCACCCAGGCACTCCTGATAGCTTTTTCTGTAAGATCAGAAACAAGACAAGGATGTCCACTGATGCCACTTTTATTCTGCATAGTACTGGAAGTCCTGGCAGCAGCAGTAAGACAAAAAAAAAGGAAAGGAAAAAAAAAAAAAGGGAAGGCAAGGCAAAAGGCAAGGCATCCAAACTGGTAAGGAAGAAGTTAAAGTGGTACTATATGCAGAAGACATGACACTACACATAGAAATTCCTAGATTCCACCAAAAAACTATTTGGAGTAATAAATGCAGTGCACTTGCAGAATGCAAAATTAATATATAGAAATCTGTTATGTTTTTATACACTAATAATAAAGTAGCATAAAGAGAAATTTTTTAAAAAATTCATTTACAATCACACCAAAAATAATAAAATACCTACCAATATACTTAAGCAAAGAGGTGAAAGACCTGTAATTTGAAAACTATAGAACACTGATGAAAGAAAATGAAGATAAAACACACAAAGGGAACACATCCCATGCTCAAGGATAGGAAGAATATTGTTAAAATGTGCAAACTACACAAGGCAATCTATAGATTCAATGCAATCCCTATCAAAATAGTAACAGCATTTATTGTAGAACTAGAATAATACTAAAATTTATATGGAACCACAAAAGATCCTGAATATTGTCAATGGAGTCTTGAGAAAGAAGTACAAACCTGGAGGTATCACAATCCCAGATTTCAAAATATACTATAAAACTGTAGTAATCAAAATAGTATAGTAGTGGCACAACAATAGACACACAGATCAATGGAATGGAATAGAGAGCCCAGAAATAAGCCCACATCTATATGGTCAATTAATCTAAAACAAAGGACACAAGAATATACATTGGGGAAAAGACAGTCTCTTCAAGAAATGGTGTGGGGAAAACTGGACAGCTACATGCAAAATCAATATTGAAACTGGATCATTTTCTTACACTATACATTAAAATAAACTCAAAATGATTAAAGACCTAAATTGGAAACATGAAACCATAAAACTAGAAGAAAACATAGGCAGTAATCTCTTTGACATTGGCCTTAGCAACATTTTCTAGGTTTGTCTCCTTAGACATGGGAAACAAAAACAATTGGGACTATACCAAAATAAAAAGCTTTTGTACAGTGAAGGAAAGCATCAGCAAAACAAAAGGGCAACCTACTGAATGGGAAAATATATTTATAAGTGATATATCTGATAAGGGGTTAGTATCCAAAATATATAAAGAACTTATACAACTCAATACCAAAGAAACACAAATAATCTAACGAAAACTGGGTAGAAGACCTGAATAGACATTTTTTTCCAAAGAAGACATACAGATGGTCAGCAGATAATGACTAGATGCTCAAGAGCCCTAGTCATCAGGAAATGTATATCCAAACCACAATGAGGTATCACCTTACACCTGTCAGAATGGCTAAAATAAGGACAGAAATAAGTTTGGTGAGGATGTAGAGAAAAATGAACCCTCAAGCACTGCTGGTGGGAGTGTAAATTGATGCAACCACTGTGGAAAACATTATGTCATTTCCTTAAAAAAAACTAAAAATAAAAATACCATATGATCTAGTAATTCCACCACTGGATCCTTAAAGAAAATGAAAACACTAATTTGAAAAGATAAATGCACACCTATATCTATTGCAGCATTATTTACAATAGCCTACATATGAAAGCAACCAAAGCATTCACTGATGAAAAGATAAAGAAGATGTGAGACATGTGTACATACACACATAATACACACACACACACATAATAGAACATTAGCCATAAAAAGAATGAGATTTTGCCACTTGCAACTACAAAGATGAATCTAGAAGGTATTATGCTGAATCAAATAAGGCAGAGAAAGACAAATACCATGTGATTTCACTTATATGTGGAATCTAAAAAAAACAAAACAAAAAAATGGACAAACAAAAATGCAGAAACATACTGATTAGAGAACAAACTGGTGGTTGCAAGAGGGGAGAGGGATGGCCAGAAGGGCAAAATGGTGAAGAGGAGTGGGAGATATGGGTTTCCAATTGTGGAATGAATAAATCATGGGGATAAAAGGTACAGGGTAGGTAATGTAGTCAGTGGTATTGCAGTAGTGTGGTATGGTGACAGATGGTAGCTACACTTGCCATGAGCACAGCATAATGTATAGACTTCCTGAATTACTATGTTGTATACCTGAACCTAATGTAACATTGTGTGTCAAGTATACTTTGACTTAAAAAAAAAAAGTCTAAAATGTGGTTTGCAAGACTATTATTCACAAAGGCAGGGTTCTACCTAAGTCTTTATAAGAGTTTTGTGAAGTTCTCTGATGCCCAGTGTTTATACTTATATCTCAACTGAGATGTCACTTCCTCTAAGACATTTCTCTGTTGGAATCATATGCCTTTTATTTATACCTATACTGTCCTCAGTAGTTACATCATCACATTTGTCTGATTTTCCATTAATAATTACTTTTAAGAAAGGAACCATACTGTTTCAATTGTTGTATCCCTAGCAATTAGCACAGTGCTTGATACATAGTATGTTCTCAGTTTTAAAAGTAAATTGTTGAAAGATTTATTGAAAATTTGTATGTTCAGGGTATTATCGTCTTAGAAGTGGTACACATCAATTACTATGTCCCATTATAAGGATAAGCTTTCAGCAAATGCACCGTTTTTTCTCTCTTGCCCCAAGACTTTTATATATGTTACTCCCTAATCCTGGAATGCTTTCCCCAATGAATTCATTAGTGACTCTTACTTTCCATTCTAACATCTGGTTATGTAGTACCTCCTCAGGCGTCCTTCTTTGACCACTCACCAATCCACATCTTCCTTTATATATCCACTAACATCTGTCATTGCATTTATAGTCTTTATCATTGTGTATACTTGTTTAAATATTTGCTTAATGTATGTTCTTCCACTAGCAAGTAAGCCCCATACTGGCAGACGAATGTTCTTGCCAATCACTCTATCCCATCATCAAGCAGAGTGTACGGCATACTAAAAGAATTCAGTAATGACTTCTTGAGTTAATAAATAAGTGACCTTATAGATTTAAAAATGAGAAATTCCTAATGATACTCCAATATTGTTCAGGGAAAATATGCATATTACTTACAATAAGAACTATATATTTAGAAATGCAAAATGAAATTCACTAGACCCTAAAAATGGGAATAATTCATTAAGAGTATATTTTTTGTTATTACTTGCTCTAGATTCCTGGTCACCCAGAGACCTTCAGATCTGAAATTTGATCTTTATTAATATACATGACAAGCAAGACTATTTGTGCAAATACCCAGAGCTGAGTCACCTGCCAGAAACATCCTCAACTACATAATAATCAATTTATAAACCAGTTCATTGAGGTTAGTCACTGTGAGATGATAATCAAGAGATAGGCAATATTCATTACATATACATTCATTCATTCACACATTCATTCATTCTTCATGTTATTTCCTAAATGCCTACTGGGTGCAGCACTATATCCAGTATTGCTTTGGTCTGCTCAACTGTGTATAAAGAGTTAACATCAGGCCTGGGCTGATAGAGAATTGGGAATTCAGTGTCTGTCTTTGCAGTACTGTTTCCTTGGAAACTACAGAGTTAAGATAAATGTGGAATGTTGGTTCTGCCTTGTCTGCTATATGGAAATACACCTGGATTGGGGCAGCTGGGATTGGGCAAGCAGGCCTGGGCCCTATGTAAATAGAGGTATAAACGATTTCTGAGAAACTAAGAAGCCAGTTTCTCTGGGTCAAAATGACCCACACACTCCTTGGCTCTCAACAGAGGAAGCCATCCTCACCCTCTATGGGCATGGGGACTAAGGAATCTGTGAACTCAGGTAGCTATAGGTCTCTGTTGAGATGAAGATGGCTAAGTTCTGAATCTCCTTCCCTATGAAACTAAACAAATTAGGATTGGAATGAAGCCTGTCTATGTTCCATGGGTTAGATTGCTTTCCCAAGCCTCCAACAATGCTGTACACTGACAAAATCTGCGACTGATCCTCCAAATTCAGAACTACACCTTCCCCCCAAAAAAACTCCTTGAATAGTACAACCTCCCTGTAAGGTCCCACTTTACATCTTGCTGGCCTTTCTCTTTTGCTTTGTCTATTCTCTAACATCTGATGCTCTTAGTAGCTTATGATGATCAGCATCGTGGTAAGAGACAGACCCACATTCATGTATCAGCCCCACTAGTTCTTGGCTCTATGGCTTTGACAAGTGATTTAATTTCTTACATCAGTTTTCTTCTGCAAATGAGTTCACACTGAAGAAAAGAGTAGAGCACACTTGTTAAAAATACAATCTTTACAGCCTATTTGCATAAATTGAACTACCATTAATAAACAAATGGCTGTGTGTCCAACTTGTAGCCAAGTTACTGAACCTCTCTGTGTCTTGGGTTCCTTAAATACAAAATGGAGAGAATAATTGCACACATAGAGCTGCTATGAGGATTTAAAAAGTTAGAATATATAGTTGATAAAATGCCCAGCACATAGTAAATCCTCAATAAATGCTAGCTGTTAATTATAATTGTATTCAAATTACAACTTAATATTTATTCTTTCAGTGTTTCTACTTCACTGAAAGCAATGAAATGATAGGTTATTACCCTGGGAAGGTTAAGTAGTAAAAGAAGGGCTACATATTCCAAGTATGCATGAGAGAAAACAACACAACTAATCCAGAGTAGTTATTTTCCTCTCTTAGACTGGAGAAACAATTAAATGATGTTTAAATGAAATAGCATAGGGTGCCTGGGTGGCTCAGTTGGTTAAGTGACTGCCTTCGGCTCAGGTCATGATCCTGGAGTCCCAGGATCGAGTCCCACATCGGGCTCCCTGCTCAGCGGGGAGTCTGCTTCTCCCTCTGACCCTCCCCCCTCTCATGCTTTCTCTCTCTCTCATTCTCTCTCTCAAATAAATAAATAAAATCTTTATAAAAAATAAATAAATGAAATAGCATATTCATAAGCAAATTAATTGAAGAACAAGAAGACCAGGGTACATACAAAGTCACCATGGTGATCCAGAACAAATCATCTCAATTGGCTCAATTTATTTAATATTTATTCCTCCTTGTTTCTCCAAGTATTACATAAATCGATACATTACTTCTTTTCTCAGAGGGGGCAGGGCTGTTTTCTCTTCTCTAAAATGAGAGTGTCAGATGACTTGTATGACCATTTGTAGTTCCAAGTTTCTGTTACCAATTCAAGCTAAGGAAACTGAAGCGAAGGACTCTCAGATGCGCAGCCCCACTGGATAATAATTTTATATATGCATATGTCTTGTTTTTAGTAAAAGAAAACAAAGGAAGAGAAAATGTATAACTCAACTTCCCCTTTAATTAATCATCCCACAGATATTTTAAGTGATTTGTCTCTCTTATACTCTTCATCTGCTTACTTTAAGTTTTGTGAAGAATTTCCATTTGCCTATGTGGAAACTGAGTATTGAGCCTTTCCCAGAATCTAAAGTCATGTTTGTCTCCCACACAGCCAATTCTGAAATTTGTTGTGATATTTTCATTGGTTCAGTAAATTACTCGCAGTATATACTTACCTTTCCTTTCCCTCCTCACCCCCTAGAAGGTGAGTGAGGTGGGAAGGAGGAAGGTGGAGGAGAGGGGAAGAGGGAGAGAGAGAGAGAGAGAGAGTGGAGAGAGAAAGGAAGGGAGAAAAATGTATATAAATGAATCTGGTCTCAGCTGTGGAGACGTTCCTAGTCACCTCCCACCCACACTCACCCAGCTCACCTGGCAGCTATTCATAGCAATCATTTCAAATAAAGCAAAAATCATTTTTAATCAGGGATGCTGTTTGGCTTTGTCTGTTCTGTCTTGTGGCAAAGTTTCCTCAAGTTCCACAGATGCACTATAGATGATTCAAACTCCTTTGTCATTGATTATGTTCATACACGAGTTTAATGTGAGTGGGCTGCTTGAGAAATAATTAATTGTCTTTCTACAGCTGGGGAAGAGTCCTTTGGCTGCAGCAGTCTGGGGCTGAAGGATGCTATGGGACTGTTCTCAGCCATCCCAACCAGTGAGTGACTGCTTATAGACAAATGAAATCATAGGCTGGGAAGGCTGATGTATAATAGGGCTCCATATAGAAATTCATAATCATTATTGCCTTCTCTGTTGGGGATAAACTCAGACTTAGGAAGTTTACATGATGCATAGGTGTGTTCTGCCCAACCTTCATGGAAACCAGAGGCTATCACATTGAATTACCCTATGGGCTTTGGAATTGGAAAGACCTCAGTTGAAGTATGCTCTTTAAAAGTTATGTACTTCATATTTTTGAACTTGTCTTCATACTTGAAAGGGGAAAATGGTATGTACTTTATAGAATTTTTATAAAAATTAACCAAGTTAATTCATATAAGGTGCTTAATACTATGTTTGGTATCTAGTATTGGCTCAATAAATGTTTATTATTTTTATTATTTAGCCTACATCTTGGGTGTGATTCCAACTGATTCACTCAATTTCATGTAGCAAAACACCCATCCAAAAATTCTACGCTATACCTTCCAAACACATGTTTTTGTGCATATAACAAATGTGCCAGCAGTGTCAAAAAGAACTCGGTCATCCTTATTTCTACAGAGACATCCGAGATTAGATATTTATTGCTGAAAACGGTTTATAGCATCATTTTAATATGCTTTATAATCATGTGAAGGATGATGAATCATATAATATCCATGTACAAACAATATTAAGATAAAGATCAAGAAATGGTTCCAGGTGTGATGGGAAGAAATCTTTAAGTGGTTTTAAAGCCTGTAACAGGGTATTGTCTAGAATATTGAGGTTTGGGCCATTATGAGGCTTCCCCAGTTTATTACAGACTTTACCCTAAGCTAGTCATGGATGAGGATGCATTCTGCGATCCTATTAATATTTTTATGTACATATGGCAACAGCACTACTTTAACCCAAGTATAAGTAGTCAGGCAACACTTAAAACGGTATTGTGATCTGGGGGAAACTGTTCTCTTCCAACTGTACTACTAGCAATGCTTCTGGTTAAAATCTACCTAGAAAGAGGCTCAAGACAATTTGTTGAACATTCATAGAGATAAATAGCAAACATTTGATAAGCTATCAGAGATACTAGGACATTTACAAAGTTTTAGGCATAATAAAATAAACATAACAGTGTATGCAAGGAGATCTAGTGCATTGTGCTTTTATGATTTTTAAGGTATTGATAAAGTTGGGCATCTATGAAATGTCAAAGTCTTTTGGCACATCTCCAGCATGCATTGGCTGAAGAAGACTAGTTGATCCTATCCTCCAAGGGTGAATCATACATATAGATAGAAATGGAACAAAGACAGAGAATCAGGAACCCATATGTTTCAGTCTTAAGCATTGTTTAACTAAGACACAGACTTATCTGTTCGATACGTTTATATTTAAGACATGGAACTAGGTACTTTACATATGTTCATTTCATTTGATGTTAATCTTAGCCCTGACATGTTACTATCTCTATTAAAAGACTGAGAAAAAGCGATGCTCAGAGAAGAAAAACCACTTGCCCATGATCTCATAGCTAAAATACCAGAGCTGAATTTTTCATTCACTTATACAAAACTGATCTCCTCTTTCCTAGATTAAAAGCAGAGGAGGAGTTGAGTAATGGGGTTTGAGAGATACTAAATAGCCACTATACAAATCTCCTCCTTGAAGAAGGTACCTCTCCCAACATCATAACAATTGCAAAACATGAACGGTCTTTGTTCATACCTTTATTTAATGAGTGCCTATTATTTATCTATCATTGTTCTAGGCCTGACAAATACAAATAAGGAAAAGAGAAAGGGGGGGGGAACAAAATGATCTTTTTCTAAATAAGCTTATAATCAACAAATCCATCTAAAGAGCAGCTTTGGAACTCTGTCATTTCAAACTAATGTTTGATGCAACAATACTTCTTCTGGCTTATGACCCACAGTATATATTGGTAATTCTATAACCTGGTCAGTTCTCCCCAAAATATAATTAAGTGTTAATATATTGGAAATATTATGTCAGAGATTTACAGAATGGGGTGGCAATAACACATTTCATGTAATCTTGCTATTGAATAAAAGGGTTGGTTGAAGACTAAAAGGGAAGGTTGTCATTAAATCATCAATTACCACACTTAAAATGGCCAATTTAGTTTACTGTTTAAGTCATTTGAATAAGAACCTAAAAATAATCCATTCTGGGGAAAAAAAAAAACCTAATGGAACTGAAGCCCTAAGATGAAAAAAAAAAAAATCACTACACCATGGAAACAACTATCAAAATAAGCCTTAGCATGTAGACTTAATTACTGACTCTTGTAAAGTATGTGTATAAATAGTTTGACTTTGCAAATAAATGCTATCTGACAGCTATTTAGTAAAATGAAATTTTGTTACAAAGCCTTAAATTTTATTTAATTATGTGCTATAAACATAAAATGAGTCCAGAGAATAACATGAGAATCTCTCATTTGATTAGCAAATTGCTGCTTATGCCTTACTAGGTGAATATGAGCTGATTTTTGTTGCTGCTGTTCCTCTATATATGCCATGGTTCTAGGTTTCTTTTTCTAAAACACAGCTGCGGTCTCTCTGTTAAGACCCTGTTACTACAAGTCTGGGGTTTTACTGAGTTGGCATTCAAGACCTCCTAGGATCTCATTAAACTCCCTTCCCAGCATTATCTTCTACTGTCCCCTTCAATTGTGGCCTCAGTTTTGATATATTGTTATTTGTATATGCTGTTCTTCCCACATGTGATTCTTTTCAAGACTTTCCTATCCTAAAAGGCAGTGACAACATCACAGTGAGTCCTAAACATAATCACCCATACTATCCATTGGTTCTCATAAGTGAGCACAAACAAACACACTTTCTAAATTGAAAAAACTGGAAATGCAAGTTGGGAGACTGATAATGAACATTTATTATGGTTGTTTACTAGCATTTACTACTCAACCTTCAACTAAGCAGTTCAAAGGGAATATAGGATCAAAGATACAAGCAAAACAACAAGACTTTCCAATGCCTTTCCTATCTCACAGAGATGTATACTGAAATTTGGGTCATGAATTAACCCATTAGAATGACAAGGCTGCTTGATCAGAGTAGCTCAAAATCACAGACTTATAATACTTACCATATGTGGCTGGGGAACAGATCGAGTCAAGAGTGCACTTGTTAACAATTCATGAGTTTTTTGTTATGCTAGATTTTTATACTTCTGCATTCTACTTCTAACTGTACCACTGGGCCTATAGGTAGTTGGTTGGTAGCCCAACATATAAATATATTAACATGTGCTTGCACTGCAAACATAGCCCTAAGGTAACTCACCCTAAGATAAGTTGGGTACCCTTTCAACTACTTCTCAGCTGTTTCAAGATGTTTCAAGGCCAAACTGGCATATCAACAATGTGGGACATTTTCTAGATAATGCCATCTTTTTTCTGCAGCTGAGAGTAAACTTTCCCTCCAAACCATAAAGTTCTCTCTTGGGTTTTCACATTCTATTTTCCGTAAACACCAACAGAGTGGATGTAAGTATAGCAAGCCTGGTATTGGCCAGAGACTTTATTGTTCCATTTATTAAAATAAAAAAAAGAGGCCAGTAAAGTGTTGTTGATTTATTTTGCTGCTTGGACAAGAAAGTTAATTCTCCTATTTCAAATGTCTGTGGTCCCTGCTCATCTCTGAATAGTGACCCTTAGTCCCACCAGTATGATGAAGAGAGAAGCCAAAGATAAGGCCATAAATGTTATCAGATAGTCAAATGATAGAGATACTTATGGAGTAAACACACATGCTTGGTCCACTGTTTTAGGAATGGTCTCAGAAAGAAGCATTTCTAGATCTTAAAAGAAAAAAGAGTAATAGGGCAAACTGGACTTTGCACAATTCTCACACAAAATCATCAGCAACATAAAAAACACCAACAGGAAAGACAAAACCAAGAAAATAAGGGAATGAAAGAAGAGACTTATCTCATCTGTTTCTTTATGAGATGCATGTTCACACTGAACAGAAAGGAAGGGAACTAGCATCTAAAGCCAATAACTGTTCTTGGCACTGAGGGCACTTGATGTTGCTCTTGTAGTGAGATCCTCCTAATCTCCCCTGAGATCTCTAGTTCTCCAATGAGGACATCAGGAAGTACAGTGTAACTTGTCTAGGATCACATGGCCCCATGAGGCAGAGCTAAGATCCAAATGTAAATCTGACTCTGAAGTGCATGCTCTCTAGTCTCTCTTGGCTGAGCAAGTTTGGTGCTATTTTGTGATAATTATTAGAGGATGGGGTATTATAGAATGACTATTTAAGGAGAAAAGTGAAACTGCTCTGAGAGACTAAAAATAAATTGAGGTTGTGGAGAGGTTCCAGTACCAGTGAGATTAATTAAAAGTAGATATTTAATAAAGTTTTCACTGAAACACAGAATGGCAGCTGTAATCAAATCCATGGGAAGGGTAAAGTATACAGGCTCCCAGTGTGTGAAGGACAGAGCTATTTCTGAAATCAAAACAGTAACATGAAGAGATTACAGTTTGACCCATTTCCTGGCATAAGAACTTGGTTTTTCCAGATTGCTCAGAACACCAATAACCTTACCACAGCTTGAAAATATTATTTAGGATCAACTGATCTGCAGGCAATGTTGAGAATGGATGCTGAGGCACTTGAAACAGATTTATCTATTATTTAAATTAAAAATGTTATTAATGTCTTATATGCAGAGATGGCCTGGGGGCCAGATGGCTGTACAATCCCATATTCTAAAGCTCACAAAGCATATTTGATTTAAGTTTTGAACTTATAGTTTCCACATTTAAAAAGGAAATTATTAAAGCCACATATAGACCTCATTCTCAGTAATTAAAAATGACTTTTATAGACTTCTTAAAAAAAAATACTAGCAAACAGAGAGCACAGATTTACTTCTAGGATGATTTGTGAGGGCAAGTGATACGGCACGAACGGTTGTTTTCCCCAGATACTTGTATCCCCCTCCAGTGCCAACTAAGGGAAGTCAAAATGTTTTCAGCTATTAGGAATGGAACCCTGTTTCTAGAGGTTGTAAATCATTGTGTTTCTAAAAAAAATTGCTTTAGGAACATATAAAAATATTTTTATCTACAAAATGAGAAGCCATTCCAATAAAAAGTGAGAAATGCAATTTATGGTTCAGCAATTTGGAAACATCTGGCTAAGTATAGCTCCTTGAAAGCACATTATATTTGGCTTTGTGTCTGTGAACCATGGAGATGTTTGTCTGAAATTATCACTTTTATCTGAGTTAACGATAGCTCCCCTGAAAAGGAGTATTCAATAATGATATTTAAAAATTTCCAAAAAAATAAAGAAATAAGCAAATACTCTTAAGAGACAATGTAGGGTTTAACAGCTTGGACTTTATAGGGGGATAGACCAAGGTTTAAATCCCAGTTTCACTAACAGTGATTGGATTATGGGTAGCTTATTTTAATTTTTCTGATACTTAATTTCCTAGTGTGTAAAATGAGAAATTAAATAACATATACAAAGTATTTATATAACATTTGAAATATAGTAATTCCTCAATAAATGTTAGTTATTATTAGATTGAACCACATAAAATTGCCATTTTTGTATGACAAATAGTCAAACATTGGCAGCTTCATATGATTTCATATAGTTCAGTCCAGCATTATAAATTCCAAAAATACTGAAAGGGAGAATAGTAAGTGAAGCCCTAATTTTCCCACTGAATCAAAAAAGAGAAATATTCCAAAAGGCAAGGAGGCATCTCTCAATACTGATAGAAATACAGTAATACCCATAAGCTCAAAAATGGTATTGAGTTTTCAGAAGAGGAAACACCAAATGATACATTCCAAAATGAAATAGAGGGAGAATTCTTTGGCAAACTTTAAATATTGAGGATGGTAGAGGAGTAATTATCTACAGGGCTATAATTTTTCTTCGTCATTTTTTAAAAAGAGTAAATACATCAAAATGGAATAAAAAAGTAAATAAACATGTGACACCTAGGTGGCTTAGTCTGTTATGCGTCTGCCTCCACTCAGGTCATGATCCCAGGGTCCTGGGATGGAGCCCTGCATCTGGCTCCCTGCTCAGTGGAGAGCCTGCTTCTCCCTCTCCCTCTGCCGCTCCCCCCACCCTGCTTGTGCTCTCTCACTCTCTCTCTCTGTAGTAAGTAAGTAAGTAAATAAACAAATAAATCTTTTTTTTAAAAAGTAAATAACATGGAAAATAGTAAATTCAGAATACTTTCTTGATTGAGTAAATTTTCTATAAATTCAAATCAGGATAAAGTTAATGACAACAAAGAGGATTTCTTCTCCCTATTTATGTTTTTTCCAAATTGTCTAAAAAGCTATCTTAGAACATTTTTGTTTGACTTTTTTCACACCCAGAAGACAAAATAGTAAAAATTCTTTAAATGCTGAAAAAAGTTGTACGTAATTCTTAACATTTTTTAAATTCTTTACATTTTTTTAAAGATTTTATTTATTTATTTTGAGAGAGAGAGAATGAGAGACAGAAAGCATGAGAGGGAAAAGGGTCAGAGGGAGAAGCAGACTCCCTGCTGAGAGGGAGCCCGATGTGGGACTCGATCCCGGGACTCCAGGATCATGACCTGAGCCGAAGGCAGTCGCTTAACCAACTGAGCCACCCAGGCGCCCCAATTCTTTACATTTTTAAAATTCTATTAAATTGCAGGCAATGCCTAGCCTGCTTTTCATATACTTTGAAGTGATTCTACTGGTCATCTTTAATTGTGGTAGTGACTTAGAAATGACCAAGGATATCCAGGAAATAGAAGAACTGTGTATTTAAATCCACCTTGACAAGAGCCAAAGGTCCCCTAAAACCTTAGAGTTCCCAACACCTCTGCCTATATCCTTCAATTCTCTTCTTGTCATCATTATGCTTACTTCATCCTTCAAGTAGAAATACACATCAATTCATAAAACTGTTTGTGTCCCTGAGATTGTTTATAATGAAAGCTTCTGCAAATTGAATGTGTTTTTCACATTTGCTTCCAAAATATAAGGTTTTCCAAGAACCATACAATGCTAAATAGACATACAGTACCAGCCTCACATTCACAAAAACAAATAAATATCAGAGATAAAGGAAACTGAAGTATCAAGCAGAACAATAAAAAATCTCCATGGAATAGGCTCTAGGATCCAGGACTTGTTTTCAGGTATTCATAGATTCATTCATTCCTTCTTTCCTTCAGCTAAGATGAACTGAACTTTCTGTAATTGGGCATATAATTATGAGCAAAAATGTAAAAAGTTGCTGTTTTCATAAAATTTGCTGTCTAGAGGGGCAATAGGTGTCAACACTCAAATGAATAAATACTTCAAATTGAGATGTCTTACACAGTAAACAAGCAACACACAACAAAGAACTTTTTCTGGTGTCTGTTTACAAATTCCTTCCCTAAGAAAGTAGCATTTGAGGTAGAAGATGAAGGGTGAGAGTTAAGTCGGAAAGGTTGAAAAGTAAATGGAAATTGGGGGAAGAAGGAAAAGAATATCCAAAGGTCCCAAGCCTAGAAAGAAAATGGCTTTCCCTAGAATCTGAAAGGCCAGAATGGCTGGAGCACAGAGAATTAAGGGAATAGGCCTCTTAAGATGTTGTTAGAGAAATGAGCAGGGTCAAGGACAAGAAACTTGAGGGTCATATTAAGACTTTTTACTTATTTTGTTTTGTTTTGTTATTTTTTCTTACGGGTTAGATGGCTTAAATCAAGGGGTGAAAAAATCAGCTTTATACTTTTAAAATTTTACTCTTAGGCAGGGTGGAGAATAAAAAAGAAAGAGAATCAGATCAAAGACCAGTACTGTCACCCCTTCAAGAGATGGTGGTGACAAAGAACCAAAAATCAACTGGGGCCAAGGCCTCAGAGACGGTCTTCTTTTCAATCAGTTATTTTGTCTCTATAGGTAGCAAAACTATGGACGGTGGAAGGGGTGGGCTGGGGTACATGTCCTTGCCACAAGCCTAAAGACCAGCTCACCATGGTCTCTGACTTCTGTTTACCAAGTTAGTATACCAATTTGGAATCAAGGGGCAAGAAAATTTGAAAATAATGTTTTCAGCAATTTTTAGTATTTTTTAGGTCAGAAATTCCCTTTACTTCATAAATTCAACTATCAGGAATTTAGTATTGTTAACTTATGATAAAAGATGCCTTCCAGATTTTTGTCGGTGGAAAACAAAGCTACCTTTTGAGGTGTCTTTGCCAATCAGCTCAAGGAAAATTTTAAAAGGCTGTGGAGGCGATGATTGAAAAGACTCAGAGAACTTCATGTGGAATGTGACAATAGCAAACATAAGCAGTGCTGATAGGAATTGGAAATGTTTATGATAGCTACACTGCCTATCCTTCTGAGTCTGCATTCTCCCTATCTGATAGTTTCTTCATACATGTTCCGTTCTCCTCTGCAGACTGACTTCCTCTGCTTATTCATACCATCAGTGCCCCGTGACCTCAAATTATCTATGGCTTTGGTTTGCCTGTGAATCTCCTACTCTGACACAGAGTGACTTTCCAACCCTAGAGCCATCTTCCTCTGAACTTAGGTTTGTTGTCTCTTGGTTCAAATTATCTTTTAGGCATCTAAATGGGTAAATTCAGTTTGGGGTTGCTTTTCTCTTAGTTCAAATATCTACCCCAGAAACAACTCATTATCACACTAGGAGAACTTGATAAACATAACTGCCTAAAGTTCGTCATCAAATCAGATCAATTTAGAAGAGAAAGCTGAACCTACGAGAAACTGAGTTCATATCATAGATTAAAAAGAAAATAACAATTAAAATAATTTTAAAAACTCAGAAAAAAACAACAATTTCAGTTTCTACTCTAAATGTATGTAAAAGGGCAACTCAGATAATCGTAATTCTTAGCAACTTATCTGTAAGTCTCCCCTGATCAAGCAAGACTTGAGCACTGGGAATCTTTGACCTGTTTTTGCAGGGTTACATTCCCTAATAACCCCAGCCTTCTAAGTTATTAAATGTTAAAATCAAATTTAAGGGCAGAATTTTACTTCACACTTTGAGTACACACATATCATTTGCCTGAAGCTGGGTTTTACAGTTTGGGATATGGAGAAGCCAAGTGCTCTCCTGATCTGAAACATTTTTTTTCTCCTTTAGAGACACCATCACTGGACTACTCTAGGAAGATGGAGGAGAGAATGAGACATCACTTTTGCTTGAGTGGGAGTCAATAGTGGAGGAAGAAGGCTAGGTATGGCTCACGAAGTACACTCCAATTTTCAAATTTCTGGACTTTCATGTGCTGCCGGATAGACACTCTGGAGCCATCTAGTGGTATAACATCATTGATATAAATGTTGAGAAGAGCTGGGTTTAGCCTTGAAAAAAGACCATTGAAACTCTAGTGGAATCAGACTATATCTCAGAACAATCTCACATAGAGGTATCATCACTTTAAGAAGGCAACTCTAGCTGAGGATGTCCTGGTCCTAGGAAAGCAATGGATATCCTCACTCTGACTCATTCCCTCTGACTACAGCTTCCTCTAGCACTCTTCCAAGGTGTACCTAGGTGGAGTGGAATCTATAAACAATATTTTTAAATAAATCCATAAAATACAAGACTGAATTTATCCAGTGGTAATTAGAATTTGATGATTTTATTATTGATTCCTACATAACTCTACCTATTTTCAAATGAATGCATTTGGGCTGAGGTTGTCTAAGGGGTATTGGATAGCTTTAAATTGTAAGGGTATTGCTTTGTTTTGACAGATATGTATGGGGCTTGGAGAAAAAAGGACTAAAGCCCTTTTCTTGTTCCTGAAACTGAAAAACAATCTTCTATGAAGACTTATACTGGATGGGACTGATTTGCAATACTTAGAAAAGGTTTTCCTTAGAAACTGCACTGATAACTTCTTTCTATTCATTTTAGCTCATTTCTTTTACTTGGTAAACTAAATCAGGCTCTATGGCAGTTTTTCTAAAAAATTGAGCATGCATTGCTGAATCACCTGAAGGTCTGTTAAAATATAGATTTCTAGACCCCCCCCCTCAAAGTTTCTACTTCAGGTGGGTCTGGGTAAGGTCCAAGAATTTACATTTATAACAAGTTTCCAAGAGATGTTGATACTATTGACTGAGGGACTGTACTTTATGAACTACTGATGTGAAGAATCAAGACATAGAGGTTCACCCTTTATTGTTTCATTGACTTAAGGACAAGATCCAGACGTTCTTTTAGAGTTCCCCAATGAGCAGCAGGTTTTCACTGTCTGCAATTCATCTATTTTTAAAACTAGACCTGATTCCTCCAATAAAATCCGTTGCAGAACCCCAGTATATAAAATGTAAAAACAAAGCTACTCTGATTAAAATGAAGGTTGGGGAACAGAAGTTCACCTGTTCTTCCTCACTCCCCACAAACTTACAAAGCAAATACAGCACGATCTCTACAGAACACTTAAGCCACCATAGAGCAGTTGGGAAACTGAAGCAGCCAATATAACTGCCATCCTCCTAATGGTAACCAGCTACACAACTTGTCAGAAGGTTCTGTTCATCATCCAGACTTCTCTCTGTAGTTGTTCCATCCCAGCCTCAAATACTATTTCCTACAAAATGCCCCTTTTTTACCTCACCATTATTTTTCATGGGGTTGAGGGTGAGGAAGAAATGTGAATAGAAGAGTGTGCATTTCTCTTTTGAGGATAACACTTGATTACAAATTTTGTCTCACAGGAGATACTGGGAATGAATAGTGGAAAACATCAACACTGTATGAGGTGTATCTTCTGCACAGCCTGGTTCGTGAACACCAATATTTATTTGGAAACAATTTTAAACACTACCTTTTAATTTAAGATTTCTCTCCTTTAATAGCCTGATTCTGGTTTATTACAGAGCGAAGGGAGAGAAAAAGGTTAAGAATTGTCATCAATTTGCAGGTTTTCTAAGCCTCAGCCTTTATCGAGCTACCTATGGGAATATGTAACCAGGTGAATATTTATCTAATGTAGATATTTCTCTTTTTTTCCCCTCCAGATGAGTTCTTGAATCTAAACCATTACTTAAAAGCAGAAAGGTGGAAGGCTCTGTATCTCTTGAGTGCCGGGCTTGCTTTGGGATATAAATCTAGAATAAATTTGCTTTGGGCTGCAGGAATTATTTCCTGATAGGAACCAAAGAAGAATAGTCCCATGAGTTTATTGTTAGAGCTATAACCCACTTTCACAATCAAGGGAAAACAGACCAATCATATTAAAGGCAGGCATTCCTTTGTTACTGATGTACCAATAAGGTAAAGGAGAGTTTCAGAATAAAGGAAACCCACTGGGATGTAGCAGTTCACTTTTGGCTTGTTGTTTTCTTATTCCCATAGACTGAATGTGAATTTCACTGAGCATGTTTCAGATAGTCAATATTCTTTCTTCATAAATTTCCATTACAGTCCCTATACCCATTGTCAATGATCTGTTTCTTAATCTGAACTATAGGAAGACCCTTATCTGTAATCACTATTGCATTACATCTACTCCACACCTGTTGGATCCTCTTGATGGGGAATCCAAGCCTCTCTTAAAGAGGCCAAAGACAAAATTAGCTAACATGAAGTAGATCAAGAAGTTAGGATTAAGTGGGATGATCCAGAAGTAAAAACTAGTAATGCTTACAAAAGTGAGTCCTATATCCAAGGATCAACATTAGAGAATCCAAATTTATGTTTTAATTCAAGAGGTGAATGTAGGGTTAACAATGTGAGATAACTGTTAAAAAGCCAATTTCTGAACAAATTTAGGGAAGTGGAATTAACATTAACATAATGTGAGTGAATCCAAAACACCACAATATGTTTCATCACATACAAAACAGACATAATACATGTTTGGTGACTTATTTCATGGGTTTGTGTTGCTGGGCATATGTATTAAAGTATGCATTCAGAACATACATATAATATGCCACTATAATTCCCAAAATGTTTTGTCTACTCTTTTCCATTCCTTAGACTAAACATACCTCAGATGCCTGAAGTGTAGTCTAACAACAACAACAAAATCATCCAAATTAAATTTCCAGGGGAACAATAACGGGATATACATGGAAAACATATGATAGCATCTTACCGTTTTCTCCTTCAGCCCTTGGAAGTTGGTATCAACAACCACGATACCAAAGTTACCTACTTATTTAGTCCCAAATTAGTTCACTCTGGATATGGAGCACACAAAACCTCAAAGTGAACCATACAAAGAAATTCTTTAAAAGACATTCATCAGGGACTTTTTACAGAGTGCTTAAGGACCCTATCCATGGCAGGGTGTGGAAGGTGTGGCATTAAGATAGGTAGATAAATCGCCCAACTTCATATCATAAGGTGATACTGGAATTTAAAAACATCTCCCAAGAATTACTGCTCTAGTCCTAGCTGCTCTTTCTTTCTCATACTCAGAACCTATATGTAACTCTTTCTGTGTTTGCTACTTTTAACTTAGGAAAGGAAATAGGGGGAAAAAATGGTATTTCCCCCTTAGATGCAACTGCTCAGTTTCCTATGGAAAAACAAAATTAAAGTATTTTATAATACACTGAGGAAATTTGGATAGTGGTCCAAATAAATCCTCCAAACTGAGAGACCTGTGATTTTTCAAGGGTTGTTACAAAGACTATGCCCTTAAGCCAAACAAGCATCATCTTTGGGGAGATTTTATTTGTGTGATCAATTCATATCTGGACAGGTCTTCTGTTGGTTGGCATAGCAACTAACTGAAGTTCATTGAACTTTTAGATGTGTGTGCTAACAGTCTAAAGCTGATTTTCCCCCCATAGGGACCAGAAAAGGCTTTCTTTGTTAAACCTCTCCAGTTGCATTAAAAAATACATCATTTTCCTCAAGCCTACAAACACACACATTTGAGATTTGGAAAGTAATATTAGGGAAATTGCTTCTATCATATAATACCATAATAATTTTACTCTATTTCCTGAAAGAAAGGCTAAAGTTAAACATTACCCTGTTTCCTATTCATTTCTAGGACTTTCCATGGTAATCTTAGGAGATTCTTTCCAAGAATTTCTTGGGGTAAGATTTTGTTGAAGAAGTATGGGCAGTGATCTTTTGGTGTTGGTATTTACTCTGGCCTTGATAAAAATTTTCAGTTTGGAAATGTTAGGTCTCCCTTTCTTATTTAGTTAAAGATCTCCAGTAATTTATTTTCATGCTGTTTATTAAGCAATGAGTTAATTAATGCATATTTAGAGAAGAAGGCCTGTCATAAACCTGTACTAAGCACTTGTGGAAGATGAAGAAGAACAAGAGATATCATTGGCTTTTAAATTTATAAAATCATTTTTTTTAAGAAAAGGCCAATGGAAAGGGAATACTAGCAAAGATGTTTCTACTATGAACAGTACAAAAAATAAAGGAAACATTTGCTAGTTACATCATACCTTCTTGTTGATTAATTCCCAATTGTGAAAACACTATTACTGTGGGAGTTGAAGAAGCTTCAAGTGTAGGGCAGTTTTTTTTTTCCGGAAGATGTAATACCTGACCTATGTGCCCCTAAGAAGCTAATCTTACTATTTAAAGATATAAGAAGAAAAGATAGGGCGCCTGGGTGGCTCAGTTGATTAAGCAGCTGCCTTCAGCTCAGGTCATGATCCCAGGGTCCTGGGATCAAGTTCCGCATCGGGCTTCCTACTCAGCGGAGAGCCTGCTTCTCCCTCTCCCTCTGCCTGCCTCTCTGCCTACTTGTGCTCTCTCTAACTCTGTCAAATAAATAAATAAAATCTTAAAAAAAAAAAAGAAAAGATAGGTTTCAAAAAAATTACTCCCTTATAAAGAATAGAATGCTAATTATTTGTTCAAGGGACATCCTCGTTCCTTCTTATTTAAAGTCTGCAAAAGTGCCCAATTTTCCCAATTTAAAAAATATTTTATTTGTCTCACTTCTTTTTTCTGGAGAATAGGAAAGATATCTCAAATGTGATTTGTAGTCATTTCTCGATACTGGATCTCTTGGAGGCCACACTGCTGATTAAATAATTACCATCTGACTACTCAGGAAGACTATTTCCTTCTAGCCTGGACCTGAGCCAATCTACTGCCAACGAGGCTATTACACTTCAATGACTTTATTGATCAACAGTGATTAGGTCAAGTTGCTGACAATGTGTAACTGACCACTGCTATTTATAAACAACTACTCAGCAGCCCCAAACTAAGGCTTAGCTGCATGTGGTTTTGTGGGCAGCTGGACTCTGGCCTCCTGTATCTGGGGTCTTTTATAATGAATCTGGTGTATTGCAGGGATATTCATTTATAAAGGTCCTTTTTGAACTAAAGGGGCTGCCTTTGTTTGATACAGAAAAGGGGGAAGTGAGAAACGTTTAAAGCAAGGGTTGCAGGAGGTTGTGGGCATATGGAGAAAAGGAGAGTTGAGTGCCAATTCTGAACAAAACCCTGCTGTATGATTTTGAAGGGTTATGTATGGTAAGGTTTAACATTAACCTATACTGCCATCCTGTGGAGCAAAGGAGAAATTTTTATCTTAGTGACCTAGCAGACAGAACGGCAGGGAACTTAATGATAAATAGGAGGCTACAGGCTGGCTTCAAACAGTACACTTTTAATTAAAAATATCTCGAGGGGCGCCTGGATGGCTCAGTCGTTAAGCGGCTGCTTTCAGCTCAGGTCATGATTCCAGGGTCCTGGGATCGAGCCCCGCATCAGGCTCCCTGCTCCGGGAAGCCTGCTTCTCCCTCTCCCACTCTCCCTGCCTGTGTTCCCTCTCTCCCTGTGTCTCTCTGTCAAATAAATAAATAAAATCTTAAAAAAAAAAAAAAAGAATATCATTAAAAAAATATCTCGAGTCCACATTACTACTGCTTCAAATGACAGGCTTTGGGGCATTTTCTAGAGTATTAAACAAAGCAGTCCTCTGAGGCTACTAATAGTCTCTAAAGGCCTGAGGCCAAACCTCTCTTACACAATGGAAAGGCTGAGTCTCTGAACCTAGGCTCCTTCATCCCATCGGACAAACAAGCGAAAAAGTTCACAAGCGAAATCTTCCAAAGACTAGATTAGAGAAAAGAAGGAAAGGCAAGAGATACAAGTATCAGTAACAAATGAGTGTGAGTGGAAAGGAAATGACAGAAGAAAGTGTTAGATCTGAAACCAAGTGACTCTGCATTTAAGTCCTAGCAATCATTTACTGAGGATTCATGTGAAAGAAAAACTGTACCAGGTGGAGTTAAACAGGCAAAGAATACATTAAGACAATTGCAATAGGGGGCCAAGAGATCATGGAAAAGTACTGGAGGACTTTAGGGGGAAGGTTGGTCAATGTAATTAGACCATCTCTGTTTGCTAACTGATGCTTATAGAAGTTAGGATCCTACCCTCCTACAGAGAATGGGAGATAGGGCCCAATCGTGATGAAAAAGACAAATTTTCTAAAGTAAACGATTTTAAAAAGAAAAGTTAGGGGCCTAACGTCAAGAAAACACCTGTCTGAAGTCTAGTCAGATTAAGAAGAACTTTGGTCAATCAGTCTCCCAATCTGTAAAATGACCAGAGTAATTCCAGCCATCTTTACCTATACATGTGAATGTGGGCGTGGGGGGAAAAATAGAGAAATGTGTGAATATGCTGTAAACCACTAAATACAGTCAATATTATTGTTAATAGTTTTCTCCATCTAACTTTAGAAATATGCACAAATTCAACTTTAAAAGGACTAAAGTGAGAAAGGAAAAATGTCTCCACAAAGTAAAAGCAGGTCTAATAGAAAATCTCAGATTCAGGTCTAGCTCTATAACTTACTAACTATGGAGGCTTAAAAAAGTCATTTAACCTTTCTGAAACTTAGTAAACTGAATGCACAAACACCTACCTCACATGGTTGTTGTAAAATTTAAATAAGAAAATACGGAAATCTACAAGCACAATGTTGGCACTTAGTGACTACTAGTAGAATCTGAAGTTACATATAGTCTAGCTTTGTGCTGTGGGCTCATTTCTAACATGGCTTTCTTATTCCTGATTGGATTCATGCATCTGTCAACCACTTTCACAAAAATGTGATATAACAAATCACCCCTAAACCCACTGTCTTACAAAAATGAGCATTTATTTCTTGAAAGAAGGTATGGAAATGTGCTATAGATCTCATGCTGCTTTTGTTCAGGCTGGATTCCCAGTCTTCTAGGCTGGATCTGGCTGGATTTGAATCCAGGTTAAGAGTTCATTTCAGGTCTGCTCCCTGTGCTTCTCTTTATTCTGGGACCAGTGAACTATTACACTGTGATCTTCTCATGGTAATGGTCCAAGTGAAAGAATACAAGCCTTTGCTCATGATACATCTCCCGAGAGCCAGCTGGCTAACCAAGTCACATGGGCAAACCCAAAGGTGGAAAAGCATGCTGCCCAGGAAGGTAAGAGGGTGAATATATAATATTACTACAGAGAAGTAGAGGATTAAGACCAATAGCTCAATCTACCACAATATATCATCATCATTTGTATATACTGTAGTTTCCCCTCCATACTGTGGTGCCCCAAATCTTCAGATCTTAAATGGTGATTAGTTATGGGAGTAGAGAAAGTGAGCATAAAGCAAAAAAATCTCAGGAGAAAGGTGGGCGTATTCCCATCACATATTCCCTACCACATATTTGAAGGAAAACATGACCCAAACAAAATCTTGCATCCCTTTGCAAAAAAAAAAAAAAAAAAATTTCACAAGTGTCTTCTATTTTTCAATTTTCTTTAAATTGATTCCTTAAATCCCTTATTGAGAAATATTCCTATGATAAACTAAATGAAATAGGGTTGCCAGGCTAAAGTAAGGAATTTGAAAGAGTTTGCCAGATACAGAGGAAATAACTATGAAAACGTGAGCAAGAGATGGAGACGAACGAGTGCTTACCCCCCTTTCTTTAACTCTCACCTCCTACTAACAAACCTGCGTCATTGGAGCTGAGAGAAGAATTCATCTCTGAATATACATCTGAATTAAAACCCATCTGCAATGGTCCTATTGTGGCTTTTGAGAACAATGCCATCTCTTAAAATAACTGTTTTCAATCGTGACCTTTGGCATGTCTGGAAGTTTGTGATGATGAATAATGAACGGTGAACGGCACGCTACAGAATGCAACCTCTTAATTGCTCACAGCGAAGTAACATAGGATTTTCTATCCTTCTGTTTATGCCAAAGCTTGGAAAAGATCACTGAGTTTGGATCTATGTAGAGCTACGAGACTGAATCAGAGATGAAAATTTCATTTGAGCCAGCTACTCAGCCTTTCATGAAACAATTTGGAGAGGCGGAGGCAGGAAACACAGTGTGTAATGATGGCGTGCACAGAGTTTGGCATCAGTCATGTGTGCGCTTAAATTGTGGTGCTACCATTTAAGAGCTGGGTGGCCTTGAGCAAGTTTGTAGTCCTTTTGCATTTCAATAACAATATCTGCAAAATAGGAATCGTCATCACTGCTGGGGTTGTTGTGAGGATTTAGCATGCTAATATATGTAAAATATGGCACACAGGAAGTACACAAGGGAAAACCACTGTTGCTGTAACTATTATAATGCATTAGGGAGGTTTTTTTTTCCCAGCAAAGAATAAGGTAAGAAACCAGTCTGCTCTTACAGGGGTAGAACCTGAAGACCAGGGTGGCAAGGATGGAGGCTGTGGGATAGGGCAGGGGTGGAGTTTATGGGATTGGTGAGGAAAGAGTCGGATAAGACAGGCAGGTGGGTATGTAGGGAATCTATCTGGACCAGAAACAGAAAAATGATAACAAAAACAACTTGCATTACAAGTTTGCTCCTGGAGCATCTCATGTTGATGACCCCGAATTCAGTGATTATAGTGGAAAGTATGCTTTTCAGCCAGAGTATTAAAAGAGAAAAGGATATGATAGTTAATTTTATGTGTCAACCTGCCTGCCTCGTGGGATGCTCGGATACTTGATCATTATTCTGGATGTGTTTGTGAGGGTGCTTCCGGATGAGATTAACATTTGACTCAGTAAAGCAGATTGTCCTCCCCAATGTCAGTGGGCCTCATCCAATCTGCTGAAAGCCTGAGTAGAAGAGAAGAGGCTAAAGGGGAATTCACTCTCCTTAACCAACTATCTTTAAGCTGGTACATTGGTTTTCTCCTGCCTTAGGACCAACTCAGACTGAAACTTACACCATTGGCTCTCCTGGTTCTCAGGCCTTTGCACCTGGACTGGAGCTATATCATCAGTTCTCCTGGGTCTCTGGCTTTTTGCAGATCTTCTGAGGACTTCTCAGCCTCCATAATCACAATAGCCCATTCTTCTTAATAAATATATATATATATATGATACATATATTACATACATATGTTAACATATATATTATATATTTATATATAAACATATATATTATCTATTATATTATATATATGGTTCTGTTTCTTTGAGAACCTAAACTAATAGAATGTTGTATACAAGCCTAAAACAGTCACAAAGTCATCTGGACTTAAGATGTGAGGCAAAGTACACTGGGAATTCACCTCCAACATCTGTGTTCCAGGGAAAGCAGGTAATAATCAACATCACAGGTAGCTCTAAAGAAGAAAAACAGGCAGTTGTCAGGAAGTCCAGCTAGAAAAAGCCTTGGGGGACATTATTAGAAAACTAGAAAAATCAGGAGCTTTCCCTCCAAGTAGAGTGAGCATAGCAATGGGGAAATTATAGGAGCACTGGGGAGATTCTGAGAGACAACAGAGAAACTTCTGAGAGCAAATCACATGAGTCCCAACTGATTAGAGAGTGGGAGTGAGGGAAAGAATCCTCATGTGGGGAAGGAATGGAAATGACAAAACCAGGCTTTTTTAGTTTTGTCAGAACATATTTGGAGCTGAGGATTACAAGTAGGCCTCAATTTAGACACAGGGCACAACATGTCTCCTTCCCAGGAGCCAGGTAGAAGCCTGGTCACTAGAAATAGAACACAAGATACAGAAGGGCTGGAAGCCAATATGACTGGATGTAAGGCGCCTGAGCTTCCAATTAGAGTCCTATTAAAGGATCCAGACAGAGGACAGCTCTGATCCAGGTTGGACACTGACTTGGAGACAAGAGACCTTGACAAGACTTTTGTAATGACCAGACTGCCAGCTGGGCTTTTGAGCAATAAATCTCCCTGACATCTCTTTTTTCATACTTGTAGAAAGGAGAAGTTCCCTGTCCTTATTCTTGCCCAGGCCTTTCTATTCATGAAGCTTCCCCCGGTGAAACCTCATAAGGCAGGATAGATTTACAGACCTAACCCTGAAGTGCTGTGTCAACGCACTCTACTCGTGATATAATCTCAAACTGCTCTTTAATCTCTGAGTGGTGACCTTGTTACTGACTTTCTCATTTTTAACTTGACTACCCTTCACACTTCAGACTTGATATTCAATACTGTTTTCTTAGAACCATTCTTGAATCCCTTTCTTAAATTTGTTGAAGTAGAATAATAAGTACACAGGGGTCCAATTACTGAAATAGACTTGGAAATTAACTTTTCCCATCTCTGCCAGAACTCTTGAAGGCGAGATGGATTTATTGATCAGATACATGCATAGAGGCTTCCCTTTACCCCAGCCATGGTTTAGAATATATCTGCTACATGAACATTCCTCCATACTCTGAACAGCACCATGTCAATCTTAATCATTAAGGAAAAGGAAGATGATAAGTTTCCTAGATACAAAATTTATAGTTTCAATTTTGTTTTTTAAGAGTTAGCATAGGATGCCAAGTTGCCTGACGGGAACCTTTGGAAATTTAGAGTATGAGATAAGAACTTCCAGACAAAAGGCAGTTGTTACCGCAGTAGGCTCTTTCTTGATACTCTCCTGCAGCTCTCCAACTCCATTAATATGGGTAATTACTTCGTGTGTTGAAGTGAATTTGAAATTGGGAGATGAGAAGTTATTAACTTTGAAGAGGTTTAAAGTTCATTATAAATGCCTTTCTTTTTTTTAAATTTTTTATTGTTATGTTAATCACCATATATTACATAATTTGTTTTGGTGTACTGTTCCATGATTCATTGTTTGTTCATAACACCCAGTGCTCCATGCAGAATGTGCCCTCCTCAATACCCATCACCAGGCTAACCCATCCCCCCACCCTCCTCCCCTCCAGAAACCTCAGTTTGTTTTTCAGAGTCCATCATCTCTCATGGTTCGTCTCCCCCTCTGACTTACTCCCCCTCATTCTTCCTCTCCTGCTATCTTCTTCTTTTTTTTTTTTCTTAAACTATGTTGCGTTATTTGTTTCAGAAGTACAGATCTGTGATTCAACGGTCTTACACAATTCACAGCGCTCACCGTAGCACATATCTTCCCCAATGTCCATCACCCAGCCACCCCATCCCTCCCACCCCCCACCACTCCACAACCCTCAGTTTGTTTCCTGAGATTAAGAATTCCTCATATCAGTGAGGTCATATGATACATGTCTTTCTCTGATTGACTTATTTCGCTCAGCATAATACCCTCCAGTTCCATCCACGTCATTGCAAGTGGCAAGATTTAATCCCTTCTGATGGCTGCATAATATTCCATTGTATACATATACTACCTCTTCTTTATCCATTCATCTGTCGATGGACATCTTGGCTCTTTCCACAGTTTGGCTATTGTGGACATTGCTGCTATAAACATTGGGGTGCATGTAACCCTTCGGATCCCTACATTTGTATCTTTGGGGTAAATACCCAGTAGTGCAATTGCTGGGTTGTATGGTAGCTGTTTTCAACTTTTTGAGGAACCTCCTGTTTTCCAGAGTGGCTGCACCAGCTTGCATTCCCACCCACAGTGTAGGAGGGTTCCCCTTTCTCCACATCCCCGCCAACATCTGTCGTTCCCTGACTTGTTAATTTTAGCCATTCTGACTGGCATGAGGTAGAATCTCATTGAGGTTTTGATTTGGATTTCCCTGATGCCGAGCGATGTTGAGCTCTTTTTCATGTGTCTGTTGGCCCTCTGGATGTCTTTGGAAAAATGTCTGTTCATGTCTTCTGCTCATTTCTTGACTGGATTATTTCTTCTTGGGGTGTTGAGTTTGATAAGTTCTTTATAGATTTTGGATACTAGCCCTTTATCTGATATGTCATTTGCAAATATCTTCTCCCATTCTGTTGGTTGTCTTTTGGTTTTGTTGACTATTTCCTTTGCTGTGCAGAAGCTTTTTCTCTTGATGAAATCCCAATAGTTCATTTTTGCCCCTGCTTCCCTTGCCTTTGGCGATGTTTCTAGGAAGAAGTCGCTGAGGCTGAGGTCAAAGAGGTTGCTGCCTGTGTTCTCCTCTAGGATTTTGATGGCCTCCTGTCTCACATTTAGGTCTTTCAACCATTTTGAGTCTATTTTTGTGTGTGGTGTAAGGAAATGGTCCAATTTCATTCTTATGCATGTGGCTGTCCAATTTTTCCAACACCATTTGTTGAAGAGACTTTTTTCCATTGGACATTCTTTCCTGCTTTGTCGAAGATTAGTGGACCATAGAGTTGAGGGTCCATTTCTGGGCTCTCTATTCTGTTCCATTGATCTATGTGTTTGTTTTTGTGCCAGTACCATAATGTCTTGATGATGACAGCTTTGTAATTGAGCTTGAAGTCCGGAATTGTGATGCCACAGCTTTGCTTTTCTTTTTCAACACCCCACTGGCTATTCGGGGTCTTTTCTGGTTCCGTACAAATTTTAGGATTATTTGTTCCATTTCTTAACCATGAGAGACTATGGACTCTGAGAAACAAAGTGAGGGTTCTAGAGGGGAGGGGGTGGGAGAATGGGTTAGCCTGGTGATGGGTATTAAAGAGGGCATGTATTGAATGGAGCACTGGGTATTATATGCAAACAATGAATCATGGAACATTACATCAAAAACTAATGATGCAATGTATGGTGATTAACATAACATAATAAAATTTTTAAAAAAAGGACCATGTTCAGAAACCTTCAGAGTTGAAGAACACATGGATATCTGGGGGAGAGTGACATACTTGGGAAGAGCAAGGAAGCTCAGTACCCTTTCTCCATACATTGCTCTATGCATCTCTCCTATCTGGCTATTCCTGAGTTATATCAGTTTATAATAATCAGTGATCTAGTGGGCAAAATGTTTTTCTGAGTTTTGTGAGTCACTCTAGCAAATTAATCAAACCCAAGGAGGGGTCCGTGGAACCTTCAGTCTATATAGTCAGACAGAAGCTTAGGTGACAACCTGGACTTGCTACTGGTGTCTGAAATGTGTGTCGGAGGGAGGAGAGCAAGTCTTGTTGGACTGAGCCCTTAATCTGTGGAATATGATGCTTTCTTCAGTTAGACAGTGACAGAACTGAGTTGAATTGTAAGATACCCAGCCATGTCTGAGAATTGCTTGTTGGTGTGGAGACCCTTATACTCACATTGTAATTGGGCGCTGAATTATTATAATTCTTTAAAGCCTTTCAAGCACAGCCTGACTTTACCATGCCATAGTCTCAGATATATCCTTTCTTCTCCTCTGAGCTAGGCACCAGAAAGCCTCTTATTAAATGTCCTCTTTCTTTGATACACCCACCTTGCTCTGAGACCAAATGTGCTGTGTGAAAATTAATAAAAGATGTCGAGAGCAAAACATACTTAAGTGAGTTACTGCAAGAACCTTGTTTTGTTTACTTAAATGCTGAGCTTAGATTATGCTTGCATGTTTATAAAAAGCTTTTATTATTTGAAGAAAATGCTCTAAAATGTAAACAGAAGCTGTTTTCGGGTTGCAGGATTACCAATGGCATATCCTTGGAATTTTTTTTCTTTTCTGCTTTTATTACTTTTTTTATTAAGTGTATGCTATTTTTATAACCTAAGAATGGTATAAAATTAAAATCCTATTCATTTTTATGAACACTTTAATATCTTCCTATTTGTGTGTATATGTGTGTGTGTGTGTGTGTTAACATGGCTGTGTCTCTGCATTACTGTATCACAAGGGACTCTTTTCCTATGTTATACTTTCCTCTTCTTTGTCCCTCAGAATTATTTTTAAGCTATAATCAGTGCAAAAGAAAATCCCAAAGTGCTTTACTTTTCTCACACCAACTACCACTTTAATTTATTCTGAATGAACTCAGTAGATCAACAATAAAAATCATTACACAACAGAGCATTCAAAAAAGACAATATACATCTTAAGTGATATATTGCATACTATACCTGCTTCCCAAGAGATACCCAGGGCAGGCATCTCCAGAAGATTTAGCTTTACTAAAGACCAAACATGTACAATGAATTATCTATGACCCCAAGATTATTCACAAGTCCCCAAGAGGTTAAGAGCACGAGTCCTGAGAGTGATGTCAAGATGCTGCTTGGAAGCACTTAGAACAAGGAAGTGATAGATTAATTGAAGATTAAAGACTTCTCATGAGTCGGTATGTATGCTCCAGGTTTGATTTAATCCGTACAATGTCACTCAGAGGTGGATGACATTATCCTCATTTTGTGGATGAAAACACTGAAGGTCAAAGAGTAATGTGGCTTTCTTCATCTTACATATTCATTAGGTGGCACATTTAAGATTTAAGGCCAGGTCCTCTGACTCCAAACTTCCAAACCATGACTTTCAGGAAAAGGGCCAGGAGTATACAGAAGTATGAGCTCTATGTTCTGAATATACAGTTGTGTGGGTGGGGAGAAGGGAGTAGAACATGGAACGAGAGCATGCAAGAGGGGGGAGAAGGTGAATGTTCAAATCTTCACCTGTCTCTAAACCATATTGACCCTAAAAAGCCCCTTTCTTCCTCTCCTTTTATTGCCTACATTATTTCCCTAAATCCAATCTCTTCTCTAGGTTGGGCTATAAAACATGTATAGGCTTAAAAAAAAAAGTCGCAAATAGTAATTAAATCTCAGAGATTCTAGGTGATCCCTGAACCTTTAAAATCACCTTATTTTAAACAAATTCTCTAGAAACTTTTTTTTTTCTTAGCAATGTGAGGAGGTTATTAGTGTTGGCAGGGCTAATTATATGATAGAATGAGTAGGCAAGCCTTCAACTTCAAAATGATTTAAAGGGAGACTTTGCTTCAAAATATCTGTAATCAGAGTGTACTGGGATTTAAAATCAGACAAAGGATTTGAAATCTAGCCCTGACCAGATAAGCAAAATAGAACAAGCCACTTCACCTCACTGGACATAGGAATAAATGCCTAAGATATATACTTACCCTAAGGCACACTGAGAGGTAATGAAATAACTGGGCTTGGAGCCCAGGTCAATTGATTCTTAGCCAATCATGTTAACCCAGAAATAACCCACAGTAGACCCCAAGTAATTGATTGACGCTTTCTACTTTGCCTACCTGCAGCCTAGAGGCTGGACTCTTTTTTCAGTCTTAATGATCACAGAAACTTTCTGCTTCAAATGATAAACTCTGAGAGCCCTGGAATACCCCCTACCAGCCCCCAGCCTCCACCACCATTCCCTCACCAGCATAGAGCACAGCCTAGAAAGAAAAGGAGAAAGGTTTCTTTTATTTTTTGATAACCACCAGGTATCAAATACTATGATGTTTGCATATTAACTCTCATGTTCATGCATGTTATCTCAAGTCATCCTACATCTTTATGTCATGACCATTGTTATTCTCAACTTAAAATTGAAGAAACTGAGGCCCAGAGAGGTGAAATAACTTTCCAAGTATCATACTGATAGGGAGTGACTAAAACAGGATTGAAGGTCCATGTTATTTCTCTATCCCATGCTTTCCTCCACAGAACTCTGAGGAATGGGTTCATTAGATTCAAGAGGTTTTTATTAACCTACACAGTGTCTAGTCTACCAGGAACATGTCCTTAGATCCAAGAAAAGAGGAGAATGGAGAAGCCCATTTTTGCAGTGGTCTGTACTATTCTTGTCTTTCTCTCTGTACTCTACATTTGGAGAAGGTAAAGCAGTTTCTTCTTCTGTTACCTGGAGGGCCAGACAAAAGGTGCAAAACTAGAAGAGTAGCATCTCTGCCATCTAGAGTCTATGTGCCCCACAGGTACCTGAGGTGCCTCCTTGGTTACCCCTTCCCTGTCTGAGTTGTGTTCATTTCTCACTTGGGGTTGACCAGAACTCTGCAAAGAATGGGTTAAAGAATGCTCCTGTGGCTTTCCATTCCTTGTCCTTTACAACAACGAATGCAACTGGTTCTGGTTCAGCTGTCTCACAAATAGAACCTTCCACAAAACAGCATTAGGAAGAAGTAAGTCAATCCTGCAGAGGGCAAGGACAGAAGAAATCCTGTGTCTGTGACAAATAGGTTTATGACATTTCCTGAGGCCTTAAAAAAAAAAAAAAAAAAGGCAATGACACTGGGCTGCCTCAGTGAACAAATAGTGGTCCGCTAGGTGGCAGCACACCCTACCCCCCCACCCCCACCCCCACCCCCACCCCCGACTTCCTGCTGGCTGCTTTAGAGAGCTTGCCTTTTTCAAAAGGAAGAGAAAAGAGCTAAAGACAGGGCATAAAAAGGAGTGAAAGGAAAAGAATATTTCCTGAGGGTCTCCAGGGTGCCACACCCTGATATATATATTTTAGAATACATTAGTCCATTTAATTCCCACAGCTTATTGAGGTAGATATCCCTGCTTTAAAGTTACTTATAATCGTTATCAAATATTGAGGATTTGCTCTATGCCAACTTCTTTACTATACAATCATTACCTTATTTAACTCGCTTAATACCACTCCCCAAACTGGGTACTATTACTAACCCTCTTTCACAGATGAGGGAACCAAGGTTTAAAAAGGATAGATAACTTTAAAATCATACAACTACTAAGCCAGGACATTGAAAATTGAATTCTGGGAGGATAATATCAGAGTCTGTGAATGACTGAATACACTTCTTGTGTAAGAAAGATTAAATAACTTCAGATGTAAAGAGTAACAGAGTTAGAACTAAAACCTATGCTTATATTTTTTCTGAGTATAAAATGAATACATATATTTATACACACACACACACACATATAATGGAGAAATTTTACATACAGGATGCAGATCCAATGAATGTAATTATCATCTATAATCACACAATCCAGAGATAGCTACTATTTTTTCCCTTCCATTTCTCCCACAGGTATGTGTATTTATCATAGTGCATATAATACTTCATATATAGTGTTTGACTAGAATTTTTTTCACTTAATATTCAAGAATTTTTCCCAGACCATTAAAATATGTTGAAAGTACAATATTCCATGAAATTCCTGACAATAATTAATTATACACATATTTCAGAATCTGAATTGGTTCCAATTTTTCACTGTTTTGTTGTAATGCACAGCCTTCGCTATAAATCTGAGTACACGTCTCTACTTCTTTCTGCAGGCAAGTTTCCTATAAACAGAATTGCCAGATCAAAGGAAATAACCACATTTAAGTTAATAGCTACTATCAAATTTATTTCCAGAAAGATTGTATCGGTTTTCATTTGCTCCAGCACTGTACAACATTTTCAGATTCACTTACTCCGTGGCTTTTGAGCCTGTTCTCCTGACTCATGGACTATTCCACCTACAATTAGTTCCTTCTTTCCAGAATTGTGTCTCCATCATCCTAGGCCCCTTTGCTCTGGTTTCAAATATGTACCACACTTCTCTTCTACCCTGACTCAAAAGAATTTCTTATTTGATCAGTACTCCTTAAGCTATACCCTATAACTCTCTGCCAGTTCATTATCAGTTTTCTGAAACACGTGTGGTGTGTATCCTTTGGCATGCTGTCATATATCCACACTGCCAGTTCCCTCTCATTAGAGTTCTACCTTCTTTATTCTAATGAGTTAGATCTCATAAAGTAGCTATTGACCTCTCACCTGTCTTGATCTCCATTATTGCCAGCTTCTCTGTATAATTTAGCATCATCAAACTTTTCACCAAATTTCACTCACTTTAGTCCCTGAGACATTGCATTTTCCTGTTTTTGTCTTATGTTTGACTAACTCTCCTCTTCTACTAGAACCTATTCCTTCTCCTTGGAAATCCTCAAATTGTTATCAGATCCCACTTTTTCTAGGCCTAGTTGAATACATAGCGTTGCTATTTTGATATAGACACAAACTTAAATTATAACCATTTTTTTAAAGATTTTATTTATTTATTTGACAGAGAGAGACACAGCGAGAGAGGGAACACAAGCAGGGGGAGTGGGAGAGGGAGAAGCAGGCTTCCGGCAGAGCAGGGAGCCCGATGTGGGGCTCGATCCCAGGACCCTGGGATCACGATCCGAGTTGAAGGCAGAGATGCTCAACGACTGAGCCACCCAGGTGCCCCAAATTATAACTATTTTAAGTCTCTCAAATAAGCATAAAATTTGTCCAAATAGATGGAAAAGGCAGGATATATAGAGAATACTTAAGGTAGAATAGTAGAGCAAAGATAGAAATAGGGATGTGAATACTACTCTCAAGAATGGCTAAAGTAGCATTTTTCTAGCATGTCAGGGCATTTTTAGATGTTGTTCAAAATAAAAGAGGGCAAGTACAAAGAAGGGTAATCAAACTTGAAACTATCTGGAAAACATGGCATGCAATTCCTTAAATTTACCATATCCATTTGCAGAGCAAAGTCCTTAAGTCCTACAATATAAAGATGTGTTTTCATATTTATTTGACTATCGGAACTTTTGTAGGAGAAGACCTACTGGGATATGAGCATGGGAAATTCTGGGCCAAGAAGATGGGGTTCCCAGTGATGAGGTTAGAAAGTTAGGAAAAACCAGTTCATGGCATGTCTTAGCTATCCAGGAGCGGTGGAAGGGCATTTTAGATGTTTTGTTCAGGTTTGAAGACTGATTATGAGTATTTAAAAAGGGAGTACTCAGAAATTTGCTTTATAGACAAATAACTTTTCATGTTATATAATCCAGTTCCTGCAGCTAGGGAATGAACTGAGAGGATTTGGAAACTGAGGGGATTTCTTTACTGAGAAAAGAGTCACTGTTCAATTCTCATCATGGTGCCTGGGGTAGAGAGAAAAGCACCGAAAGAAGATGGAAAGACCAAAACTCTGTCATTGATTTAATAGAGAGGGTGAGGAAGAGAAAGGAATCACATTGCACTCATACCTATTAATTCGCTTATTTATACATACAACAAATGACCTGGAGTGCTAGTAAGTGCAATTATAATGGCAACTAATTCTGTAGTCTCTACTTTCAAATAATTCTTAGTCTGGTAGTACAAGAGAATTCTCAGAAGAATCTGTATCTATCCACAGAGGTAGAGAGAAAATTTAAATACAAAGAAAATTAAATATGTAAAAATACATAAAATTCATATATAAATCATAATCCCTTATTATAAGATATATAAATAATACAGAAAATATATAATACAGAAGTGCATAAACAATATGCATAAAAATGCATAATGTATTTTATGTACCCAAAGCACATTTATAAAAATATTATTAGATGCGTATATATCAATAAAATACTGAACTATAAGGCAAGTTCTACGTGTGTATGTGCATTATATGCATATAGATAATGAAGTATTCAAAATCTCTAAGGATATAAGATAAATCCTGTAAAGCAGAAGATAACTGATATTATCATAATCCCTAAGAAATGCTGACCTGATACTGATGGAGCATTCAAAATTCTGCTTCCAAATCACTCAGCCTATTATGACTATTTCATTGCACTGTTCCTTTTTTATTTCTATAATAATGATAACAACCGACTCATCAATACCTGGTGAGCAGAGCATACTACCACCAGAGAAAATCTATTGTGAAAGAGAAACCAGTTGCTCTGAGCTGAAATGACACTAAATATATATATATAAAAGAACACACAGGAGGAAAAAAAAAAAAACAATGTGGTATCTGGAGGGAGAAAATTCACTCTCTTTGCTGCAATTTTAAAAAATGGGATATAACAACCTCTTTTGGTTTGGTGTCTGTGCATGTCTCAATATTTTTATAGAAAATGGTAATATAACTCCTAGTACCAGAAATGAGTTGACATGGCCAGCAATTTTTAGTGGCCTCTAAAGAGGAGGTAAGACTGATGTGAATTACAGCTTTGAAGTTATGTGTATACTCACCAGCCTTATTCAATGAAATAAAATTCCAAAATGTTATCTTAGAATCAGAATGAGGCAGAAATGGACAAAACACTTAATTTCACAATATTTTTCTTCTCCTGGTAAGTCACAAATCCAATTGGCAAGCATGTGCTTTGCTGGCCAGCTGAGGAAGGCTGCTAAGAGTGGGGTGATAGTAATAGAAGAATATAGGTGCTAAAGTCAAATTATGATACTTCTCTCCACTACTGACTAGTTGTGTGACCCTGGGCAAGGTGTTTAACCTCTTTGGACCATGATTTCCATTTTAGAAAAATGGGGAAAATAAACACAAAACATCTTATGTGATTGCTGTGAAGGTTTTCAAAAGTGAAAAATTAGTGTCTTTCACAGAAAAGGGGCTCTTAGTTCTTGGTTATCTCACCTCACCCCCCAACACCCTTGTTTTACAATAGGGTCAAATTGAACCCAAATTCTTTGTGAATAGGGATATGGTCCCAATTCTAAGAGAGGTTGTGATCCACCTAAAGAAACCAAATGAAAACAAGAACAAAAACAAAATAGTCTAAGCAATTTTACATATGGCCCATTCAAGAAAAAGTAGTGAGCTACTTCTCAATGCATTTCACTGAGTTATGTAAACAGCAAGTGCTCCAGGACTAAAATAGTCATTCTTCATAAACATTGATCTAGGTGTTAAAGGATTGGTAAGGTTCAATTAGGTGAGGAGCATTAGGAGAGAGCCCTCCAGTGGGCAGAGGATTTCAGCAAATGTGAAGGCAGAAAAAACACATTTTAGAGTATTGAATGAGAGAAGAACCCTTTCTCATAGCATTGATACTTGACTATATTTCACGTTCAAAGTTGAAACAAAACTTTTCCATCTTAGGCCTGATTGAAAGAAAAGTTCAGTAATAAAAAGGAAGAAAGAGAAACACCTTAAGTAAAAATTAGATTAAGGATGTAATCAAAGAAATAAAAGTACAAATAATTAAATATATATTTTTGAAATGTTAAAACCTACTAGAAAAGAACTACAAACTGAAAAATGAATAATCACATTTAACCTTTCAACTCTTAAATATCACAAAAGAAGGAGGAGGAGGAAGAGAAATATCTAGTGTTGGTACAAATATAGGATAACAGCCACTCATAAACATTGCTGGTTGGCATGAATTGGCACAATCTTTCTGGAAGTCAATTTGCTATTATTTATCATAAGATTTAAAATTTTTCATATAACTTAGTCCAACAGTTCCTAAGAAATTCATCTTTTATTCTTATTTTTTGAAAGATTTATTTATTTATTTGAGAGAGAGCGAGCACGAGCAAGGGGAGGGGCAGAATGAAAGGGAGAGGGGAAACTGACTTCCCCTGAGCACAGAGCCCCACCTCAGGACCCCGAGATCATGACCTGAGCTGAAACCAAGAGTTGGACTCTTAACCAACTGAGCCACCCAGGTGACCCAAGAACCTCATCTTTTTAAAAAAATAGTCATGGATACATACAGGAAAGGATGCTATATTTTGTCAAATGCTTTTTCTGCATCAGCTTAGAGGACCATATGGTTCTTCTCTCTCCTCTTATTAATGTGTTCTATCACATCAATTGATTTGCAAATGTTGAACCACCCTTGCATCCCAGGCATAAATCCCACCTGATCGCGATGGATAATCCTTTTAATGTACTGTTGGATCCTATTAGCTAGGATCTTGTTGAGAATTTTGGCATCCATATTCATCAGGGATATTGGTCTGAAATTCTCCTTTTTGATGGGGTCTTTGCCTGGTCTTTGATGGGGATCAAGGTAATGCTGGCCTCATAGAATGAGTCTGGAAATTTTCCTTCTGTTTCCATTTTTTGAAACAGCTTCGGGATAATAGGTATTATATCTTCTTTGAATATTTGGTAGAATTCCCCAGGGAATCCATCAGGCCCTGGACTCTTGTTTTTCGGGAGGTTTTTGATCACTGCTTTCAATCTCATTCCTGGTTATTGGTCTATTCAGGTTGTCAATTTCTTCCTGTTTCAGTCTTGGTAGTTTATAGGTTTCCAGGAAGGCATCCATTTCTTCCAGGTTGCTTAATTTATTGGCATATAGTTACTGATAATAATTTCTGATAATTGTTTCTATTTCCTTGGTGTTGTGATCTCTCCCCTTCCATTCATAATTTTATTAATTTGGGTCCTTTCTCTTTTCTTTTGGATAAGCCTGGCCAGTGGTTTATTGATCTTATTAATTCTTTCAGAGAACAAGCTTCTAGCTTCATTGATCTGCTCTACTGCATTTCTGGTTTCTAATTCATTGATCTCTGCTCTAATCTTAATTATTTCTCTTCTCGTGTGTGGCTTAAACATCATTTGTTGTTTTTTCTCCAGTTCTTTAAGGTGTAAAGTTAGTTGGTGAATTCGGGATTTTTCTCTCTTTTTGAGTAAGGCTTGGATGGCTATGTATTTCCCCCTTAGGACTGCCTTTGCAGTATCCCATAGGTTTTGGACTGATATGTTTTCATTATCATTGGTTTCCATGAATTGTTTAAGTTCTTATTTGATTTCCTGGTTGACCCAAATATTCTTGAGCAGGATGGTCTTTAGCTTCCAAGTGTTTGAATTTCTTCCAAAATTTTCTTGTGATTGTGTTCCAGTTCCAAAGCATTGTGGTTTGAGAATATGCAGGGAATAATCTCAATCTTTTGGTATCGGTTGAGATCTGATACATACAAATATACAGCTAAAAGAATGTTCATGACAGCCCTCAAATAATAGCGAATCATTGTCAACAATCTACATACCTTACCATGGATTACTGATTAAATAACTTATGTCATATCTGTTCATGGAAATTCTATGAAGTTGTTAAACATGTTAGACATGTATAAGTAATGCCACATTATAGAATGTAAAACAATATTGCAATATAAGTCCTTTAAAATGTGTATATAAATGTATACAAACAGAAAGAGCAATTGCTGTTTTGAGAGTGGTCATTAATTGCTGATGCTTGTACTTCTAGTTTGTATATTTGTGTCTTCTGAATTTTCCACAGTGAACAAATGTCCCTTGTTTAATATGATATAAAAAACAAATGAAAACTGAAAAACACAAAAGAAAATTCGTGTGTTATTTGGTGCTAGTGGAAAGTAGGTCTTCAGGATCTGTGTGTGGGATAAAAACATGGAGGAGAGGACAGTGAAAAAAGAGAAAGTCTAAAAAGGAAGTGGATCATGTTTAACCAAATTCTATCTTGTGTGATGTCTAATACATAGTTTATTCAACAGTAATTAATGTGCATCTTGAGTGGGTGTGAAATGGTGATGGAGAGTAAATGGAGCATTTTCAGGGCTTTTCAAGGCAAGCAGCTAATTTTGTGACATGGGGAAGTCTTGGTCTGGAGCTCCTGAGAATAACTACATGTTGCAGCAATCCTACGTATCTTTCTCTGTTGGATTTTCTTTTGGTTATCATTAAAGTCTTCAATAAGATCTTATTAGACAATAGTTTTGCCTTATCTGTCCCATGGGGCATTAAGAAAGGATATATGCATAGTATCAGGATTACAGGACTGTAGTGAATAGTGTCCATTAGACAGAAAGAAAAAAATGTTGAAGTACCAGGTTCTCAGTTAAAGGGATGGCAACACCAGGGCAAATTTGTGGATTATGAAAACATCTCCAGGATGTCTAGAATAAACTATCTGTGCAGTTAAACTGTTGCTTCACATTCAATTAAAATACAAACGATGAGTTAAAATCATAGTACTTAGAATATTCCAGGTCTTCATGCCGTCAATGATACCTGGAGAACTCAGAATCAGCCCCATGTCACATGGCACTGCCCTGTTCCCAAACATGCATCAATTGATCCCAGTTCAAGAGCTTTCATTAGTCGCTGAAGCAGTCATCACAGATAGGACTTAAAATGATGTTGACATTTTCCCAGACCCCACCAAGATAGAAATACAAGTGAAGTCATATTAGTGGTAATAACTAAAAATATGCCAGACAATTCCTCACCTACATAGTGGGGGACTGCCAAGACTTTTATCAAGCCTGTCATAATTACTTCTAAAGGCCATTAGAAAAGTCACTTATAGGGGCGCCTGGATGGCTCAGTCATTAAGCATCTGCCTTCGGCTCAGGTCATGATCCCAGGGTCCTGGGATCGAGCCCCGCATCGGGCTCCCTGCTCCGCGGGAAGCCTGCTTCTCCCTCTCCCACTCCCCCTGCTTGTGTTCCCTCTCTTGCTGTGTCTCTCTCTCTGTCAAATAAATAAATAAAATCTTTAAAAAAAAAAAAAAGAAAAGTCACTTATAATCCATTAACCTTTACACCATGTTTTTACAATGCCTTGATTCTAATACTTCAGCCAGCCTCTCTTCTCCCATGATATTGGAATCATTAATTCATTCAACAAATATTTGTTAAACACCTCCTATATTTCATTCTCTGAGTCACTTTATAGCAGTGAATGAAAGATGAAAAGTTCTTGCTTTCAGGGAGCTCACATGGCAGGAGATAGGTAATACATAAGTAGGCAAGTAGATAATATGCTAAGTAATGATAAAAGCAATGAAGAAAAATAAAGCACAGTAAGGAAATGTAGTGTGATGCAGCTGAGGGCAAGCTTTATAAATAAGAGAGTCAGGAAAGACCTATTTGTACAGAGACCTGTTTGGAAGTGAGAGAACAGGCCAATGGATAACCATACCATTCTAAGAGTGGTATCTGTGAGGACACATGGAGCTTGTGGGTACTTTCTCTGGTGTCTCTGGGAGTCACATTCAGACTGGTGGAGAGCCCATGTCAAGAAGACAATTACTAATATCCCTGAACCTATATATTTTCAAAAGTTTTCCCCCAATTATTACTAAATAGAGGGTACCTGTATTCCAGGCCAGAGAGGGAAAAATGTTTCTCTCTTACACTCTGTATTAAAATCCATCACTACAGGCCCTGAAAAAGCATTGCTTTAATTAAGAATCTCATGGCTCCCAGAGAAACAACTCCTCCTCCTCTCTTTAGGGCTAAAGCAAAAATTGAGACATTTATGCACTTATTCATTCATTGACTTATTAGGCACTTACTGAGTACATAGTGCCTTTTGAGCCTCATGCAAGCACAAAGTATGCAATGGTGAATCAGTCAGCAAAGAATTTGCCTGTCAGAAAACTCATTTTCTAGTGGGTAGGACAGAAAAAAGCAAGTGCATGGCTATTCCAGTTATTTAGTATATCTGATCCTCAGTTTCATTATCTACAAAAATTAAGCATAACATTCTCTTTTCTTTTAAAGATTTTATTTATTTGACAGAGAGAGAGAGTACAAGTAGGGGGTGAGGGGCCGAGGGAGAGGGAGAAGCAGTACTCCCCGCCAAGCAGAGAGCCTGACCTGGGGCTTGATGCCAGGACCCTGGGATCATGACCTGAGCTGAAGGCAGCTACTTAACCGACTGAGCCACCCAGAGGCCCCTAAGCATAACATTCTCTTTGCTAGATTATTATAATGATTAAACAGCGAAAATACATAGGTGACCTAGCAAAATATCTAATCCAAATAATAGACACTCAGTAAGTATTGAAAAGCAGCACAAGGAAAGAGAAAGAACACTCTCTGAATTAGTAGCTCTCAAACTCCATTAATACACCAGTAACCCCTGAAGGGCTTGTTAGACTGTTGGGCCCTACCTCCAGATATTCAGACTCAGTAGTTTTGGTGGTGCCCAAGAATTTGCATTTGTAGCAGTTCCCAAGTGATGCTGCTGCTGTTGGTCCAGAAACCACATTTGAGAACCACAGGCCTGTGGAATCAGATATACTTGAAATCTCATCCTAAAGCCATCCTTTATGATGTCTGTGGTCATGAGCAAACAACTTAATTTCTCTTAGTTTCTCATCCCATATCACTAAGCTGGACATAATAACACTTATTTCACAGGACTGCTTTGTAAAGGGCTCACTAGTACAGTCTGGCAGGTAATACAGGAACAATAAATATAAATTATCTCTCTTTCCTTTTAGTCAGCCTCATTTCTCAGAGCTCTGAAATTACTATCTAAACCTCTCAGAAATTTCTAATTTTTATGAAAGTAATTTTATAGTATTATCTTTTCTACTTGTCAGAAAACTCCTCATGAGAACAGATATTGTTTTATACATCACTTGCCTAACGTAGTGCCTGGAATATAATCGATACTCCCATAATAAATGTGTATTATCTTTATTACAACTGAATGCTTCTAAAGATATTGTACGCCTTTATTGTCTTACCTCTTTGCTTGTTTTTCCAAAATGTGGAGTTCCAGTAAACGGAAATAATAATTTTGCTCTGTTTCAAGCATAACTCACATACCTTGGCTACTGATTAATCAGGAAAAAAAAAAAGCTATTCCTGGCAATTGAGCTGTTGTTCAAAAATAGTTAAGTAAACTTTCTAAGATGTGATATTAATCTCTCTTTTGGACAGTGTTCATGAAAATGCTGCTTAAACCTCATTTAAACTTAACGCTCTCTTATGTACTTCTAGTTATAAAATACTATAAAATCTGTTAATTTCTAAATACAGAGAACTTTACAATTTAAAAAAGGAATCCCTACTTTAGAGAGACACATTTTCTAAATCTATTGAATCTATTTAAGAAGAAAAACAGATGGTGAATGTATCCTAAGATGCCATTATTTCTCCTATAACTATATACCTTACATTTCCATATAATTTCCTGGGGATAGTCAATCTGAAAAGCTTTCTATACCTTAGTCTGAAAAATGACACATCAACAACATGCTGAGCCTCCTAATTACCAGGAATGTAGGGCCCATTAAACTGTGAGCATGCATATGCACACCTAATTATGTTTATGCCTACTTATAAATCAGCAAAGTGAAAGCATATGCACGCTGAAAATTACCCATCATTAACTTTCCTAATTGTACCCATAAAAAAAGGGAAATAATTCACTTCAGAGTATGTTTTCATCCTTTGGGCAAAGCCTACACTCATCTTGTTTAGGTTTTGAAAAATTGTCTTCTTTCTCATAAATGGAAATCAATTCTTTGGATGCCAAAACAGAAAATAGTTCTTTCCTGGGTGTAGAGCCAGAGAAAATGAAAAGATTCAGATATGAATGTCAGAAGACTAGAGCATGGATCTGGGAAGCAAACAGCACAGAAAGGAGATACTAGATAAATGAAAACAATTCCATCATTCTGAGGAAGAGTGCAATGTAGATGGTGACAGGCCAACTACAGATACAATGGGATGCAACAATGAGGGACAGATCCTCAGGGAAAAAGAAGCATTAAATTTAGATGTCGGACAGAAGACTCAATTTCATGACAGTAATTGAGATCAATTGGAGCACTGCCTGCTCTCCTCATTCACAATTTCCCTTGTAGTTTCTTGAACAATTACTGTTCTATTACTGGCAGGATTAAGATAAAACAGACAGGAGTTGTGCATGCCTAATTGGGCTTCCACATGTGGGTTATTGCTGTCCTTAGAGACAGAAAGCAGAAACAAAGGGAGGAGGGCAAAAACCAGCACTTTTGATATTCACGATAATGGGAAACCATCCTGGCACTAATTCAGAGGTACAGAGTGCTGAATAATAAAGCCTACGATGCGCCTCCTGATAATTCTCCTCTAGGCACTTTGCGTGCTTATTTCATTTAGCGCTTACAACAGCACTGCAGAGGCTTCATCACTGTCCCTGTTATATAGATGAAGAAGATGAGGGTAAGGAGGTCACCTAAGAGAGCCCAACCGCTAATTGACAGCGTGAAGATTCAAACTCCAACTCTTTCTGACTCTAAAGCCCTTGTTTCAGGTTGTGCTGCCACCCAACTCAAAGTACCCCAAATTCCCAGATTTAATCATTTTTATTTTGCTAAAGATTCAAATGGACTTTTATTTCCTCTTCACTATATTGACAGTTTTTTTAGAAAATAAAACATCTGGATTAATGACTTTCTAAAATGCAACTTGTCCCATATGACTTTACTGACGTCTACTGACCTATGCTAGAACAATGTTTTCCTTTCAGCTTAAACAGCATCTTTGAAACCCCTCTTCTATTCTAGTATTTGTCAAATTGTAAGCCTAGCCTTCCCTAAGGAAAAAGGTAGAAAATCTGATCTAGACTCTACTAGTAAGATTCACTTGTGCAAGAATTTGAATGAGAACTAAATAACTCATGGAAGCCATGTGTCTGGGGCATTGAACTGTAGGAAAGCAGAAAGTTAGATGAGGCCAATTCTTCATAGATGGTAATGGCAGTACTTCCAATTTCCAATCTTGGACATCCCAGTTGTGCCATGGCACCTGAAGTGGGGTTGAGCATTGATTTTGCTCTGGGGCTCAATATCTAGCTCTTGTAACTCCTGGAGATTCTATAAGCTAATATTCTTTTTTTTTTTTTAAGATTTTATTTATTTATTTGACAGAGAGAGAGACAGCGAGAGCAGGAACACAAGCAGGGGGAGTGGGAGAAGGAGAAGCAGGCTTCCCGCCGAGCAGTGAGGCCGATGTGGGACTTGATCCCAGGACCCTAGGATCATGACCTGAGCCGAAGGCAGATGCTTAACGACTGAGCCACCCAGGTGCCCCATATAAGCTAATATTCTAATAATTCCTTTTTTTTCTGCTTTTACTAAGCAGAGTGCATACAATTATTTACAACCAACAACTCTAATTTTGACACCAACCTAAGGAAGTATGAACTCTCTGCCTTGTCACCCATAATCTTCCCCAGAAAAAGGTTCCAGTGACATCCCCATTACTTTGTTCTTCATAAAAATGTCCTAGTCAATGTGACTTATGCTGTATTCCCTCTACTTGGAAAGCATTCCTATTCAATTAGACACTGCAGTAGGCTTACTACAACTGAATCCACAGAGTGACCAGTTTCAAGGACCATCCAATGCTCCCCATTATTTTAGATATGAATACCTAGGCTAAGTCCCTGCTTGAGGGTAAATATAAGGATTTGATCACTATCCAACTACCAGTAAAACTTGTGTAAAGAGAAAACATAGAAGTTCACATCAAAGCACTTTATCTCTAACCCTCTTAACTGTGTATCCTGTATGGTGTGGCTCAAAAATCTCAGCTTTAAGAACACATCAGCATCGAGGGGCGGAGCAAGATGGCGAAGGAGTAGGAGACCTAGATTTCGTCTGGTCTCAGGAATTCAGCTTAATAGGGATCAAACCATTCTGAACACCTACAAACTCGACAGGAGATCAAAGAGGAGAGTAGCAACAACTCTCTGAACAGAGAAGCGACCACTTACTGGAAAGTAGGACGTGCGGAGAAGTGAATCCGAGGCGATATTCGGGAGGATAGACGGCGGGGGAGGGGCCTCCGCCGGCCGCTTCTGGCAAGTGCTAGAGCCGCGGAGCACAAAATCGGACCTTTTAGAAGTTGGCTTCGCTGAGGGACGTCGCTCCAGTGGCTAAGCAGGGGTGGAACCCTCGCGGGACAGTGGGGTCTCAGGACCCTTGGGGTCACAGAAAGACCGGGGGAGCCTGAGTGCACCAGAGCTCCCAGGTATCAGAGCGGGGAAGCCGGCTGCAGAGACGGAGCCGAGGCACGGGCTCTGAGCTCGGGGTTGCCATAAACTGTGATCCGCGGCCCAGTCGGGCCACTGCTCGTGCAGCAGGGACCCAACAAGCGGCAAATCCGGGGAGACTCCCCTTCCTTCCCGGGGAGGAGTGGCGCGGGAGGGCACCGCAGGGATCTGCTGGGTTTGGAGACTCCACACGGGGTCGGGTGCCAGAGATACAAACACTCGGTCACAGGCCGGGTGAGCACGGAGAGCGGCTGGAGACCAGGGACAAAGGAGTGACTGCTTTTCTCTGGGGGTGCACTGAGGAGCGGGGCCCCGAGTTCTCAGCTCCTCCGGGCGGAGATTGGGAGGCCACCATTTTTGCCCTAGTCCTCCAAGGCTGTATGGAGAGCTTGCAGGGAACAAAAGCTCCTGAGATCAAACCCGAGCAGCTTGCTTAGCCCGGACCGACAAGGGCGGGGCAATTCAGCCTCCGGCAAAGACATTTGGAAACCACGGCAACAGGCCCCTCCCCCAGAAGATCAGCGCGAACAGCCAGCAAGCCAAGACCAAGTTTACCGATCAAGGAGAACGGGAGAACTCCAGCGCTAGGGGAATACTGCACATAGAATTCATGGCTTTTTTTTACCATGATTCATTGGTTCATCAAAGTTAATTTTTTTAACTGTTTTTTTTCTTTTTCTTTTTCCCTTTTTCAAACAACATCTTATCAATCTCTTTTTAAAAAAAAAACATTTTTTATTTTTCATTTTTAGAGTCATATTTTATCCCTTCATAGTAGTTACCCTTATTTTTGGCATATATATATAAGTTGTTCTCTCTTTAAAATTTTGAGATACAGTTTCTTCTAACAGATAAAAATATACCCTAAATCACTAGTGTATGGTTCTGTTCTAGTCTCCTGCCTGATCACATAGTCTCCCTTTTATCTTTTTTTTTAATCTTCTTTCTTTTTTCAAACAACTTCTTATCTTATCAAGTCCTTTTATAAAATCTTTTATAATTTTCATCTTTACACTCATCTTCTATCCCTTCATTGTATCAACCCTTATTTTGTACATATATGTCTTTCTTCCTTTAAAATTTTAGGAGGCACTTTTTTCTAACAGACCAAAATACGCCCAAAATCTAGTGTGTGGCACTGATTTATGCACTAGCCTGATCATATTTGATCACATTCTGCTTTTTTTGTATTGTTCTGTTTTTGTTTTTATTTTTTTTCTTTTCTTTTTTTTTTCTCTTTCTTTCCCTTTCTTTTCCCCTGGTTTCAGGTCTTTTCTGATTTGTATACAGTATATTTGCTGGGGACGTTGTAAACCTGTTAGCATTTTGTTCTCTCAATCATCTATTCTCCTCTGGACAAAATGACAAGACGAAAAAAATCACCTCAGCAAAAAGAACAAGAGGTAGTACCGTCAGCCAGGGACCTACTCAATACGGACATTAGTACGATGTCGGACCTAGAGTTCAGAATCATGACTTTAAAGATACTAGCTGGGCTTGAAAAAAGCGTGGAAGTTATTAGAGAAACCCTTTCTGGAGAAATAAAAGAACTAAAATCTAACCAAGTCGAAATCAAAAAGGCTATTGATGAGGTGCAATCAAAAATGGGGGCACTAACTGCTAGGATAAATGAGGCAGAAGAGAGAATCAGTGATATAGAAGACCAAATGATGGAAAATAAAGAGGCTGAGAAAAAGAGAGAGAAACAACTACAGGATCACGAGGGCAGAATTCGAGAGATAAGTGATTCGATAAGACGAAACAACATTAGAATAATTGGGATCCCAGAAGAAGAAGAAAGAGAGAGAGGGGCAGAAGGTATATTGGAGCAAATAATAGCAGAGAACTTCCCTAATGTGAGGAAAGAAACAGGCATCAAAATCCAGGAGGCACAGAGAACCCCTCTCAAAATCAATAAAAATAGGTCAACACCCCGACATCTACTAGTAAAACTTACGAGCCTCAGAGACAAAGAGAAAATCCTGAAAGCAGCTCAGGAGAAGAGATATGTAACCTACAATGGTAAAAATATTAGATTGGCAACAGACCTATCCACAGAGACCTGGCAGGCCAGAAAGGACTGGCAAGATATCCTCAGAGCACTAAACGAGAAAAATATGAAGCCAAGAATACTATATCCAGCTAGGCTGTCATTGAAAATAGAAGGAAAGATAAAAAGCTTCCAGAACAAACAAAAACTAAAGGAATTTGCAAACATGAAACCAGCCCTCCAAGAAATATTGAAAGGGGTCCTCTAAGCAAAGAGAGAGCCTAAAAGCAGCAAAGATCAGAAAGGAACACAGACAACATACAGTAACAATCACCTTACAGGCAATACAATGGCACTAAATTCATATCTTTCAATAGTTACCCTGAATGTAAATGGGCTCAATGCCCTAATCAAAAGACACAGGCTATCAGATTGGATTAAAAAACAAGACCCATCCATATGCTGTCTGCAAGAGACTCATTTTAGACCCAAAGACACCCCCAGATTGAAAGTGAGGGGGTGGAAAACAATTTACCATGCTAATGGACACCAAAAGAAAGCTGGGGTGGCAATCCTTATATCAGACAAACTAGATTTTAAAACAAAGACTGTAATAAGAGATGAGGAAGGACACTATATCCTACTTAAAGGGTCTATCCAACAAGAAGATCTAACAATTGTAAATATCTATGCCCCGAACATGGGAGCAGCCAATTATATAAGGCAATTAATAACAAAAGCAAAGAAACACATTGACAACAATACAATAACAGAGGGGGACTTTAACACCCCCCTGACTGAAATGGACAGATCATCTAAGCAAAAGATCAACAAGGAAATAAAGACTTTAAATGACACACTGGACCAAATGGACTTCACAGACATATTCAGAACATTCCATCCCAAAGCAACGGAATACACATTCTTCTCAGGTGCCCATGGAACATTCTCCAGAATTGATCACATCCTAGGTCACAAATCAGGTCTCAACCGGTACCAAAAGATTGGGATAATTCCCTGCATATTTTCAGAACACAATGCTTTGAAACTAGAACTCAATCACAAGAGGAAAGTCGGAAAGGACTCAAATACATGGAGGCTAAAGAGCATTCTACTAAAGAATGAATGGGTCAACCAGGAAATTAAAGAAGAATTAAAAAAATTCATGGAAACCAATGAAAATGAAAACACAACTGTCCAAAATCCTTGGGATACAGCAAAGGCAGTCCTGAGAGGAAAGTATATAGCAATACAAGCCTTTCTCAAGAAACAAGAAAGGTCTCAAATACACAATCTAACCCTACACCTAAAGGAGCTGGAGAAAGAACAGCAAATAAAGCCTAAACCCAGCAGGAGAAGAGAAATAATAAAGATCAGAGAAGAAATCAATGAACTAGAAATCAAAAGAACAGTAGAACAGATCAACGAAACTAAGAGCTGATTCTTTGAAAGAATTAACAAGATTGATAATCCCCTGGCCAGACTGATCAAAAAGAAAAGAGAAATGACCCAAATCAATAAAATCATGAATGAAAGAGGAGAGATCACAACCAACACCAAAGAAATACAAACAATTATAAGAACATATTATGAGCAACTCTATGCCAGCAAATTAGATAACCTGGAGGAAATGGGTGCATTCCTAGACATGTATCAACTACCAAAATTGAACCATGAAGAAATAGAAAACCTGAACAGACCTATGACCACTAAGGAAATTGAAGCAGTCATCAAAAATCTCCCAAGAAACAAAAGCCCAGGGCCAGATGGCTTCCCAGGGGAATTCTATCAGACTTTTAAAGAAGAATTAATACCTATTCTCCTGAAACTGTTCCAAAAAATAGAAATGGAAGGAAAACTTCCAAATTCATTTTATGAGGCCACCATTACCTTGATCCCAAAACCAGACAAAGATCCCATCAAAAAGGAGAATTACAGACCAATATCCTTGATGAACATGGATGCAAAAATTCTCACCAAAATACTAGCCAATAGGATCCAACAGTACATTAAAAGGATTATTCACCACGACCAAGTGGGATTTATCCCTGGGCTGCAAGGCTGGTTCAACATCCGCAAATCAATCAAGATGATACAATACATTAACAAAAGAAAGAACAAGAATCATATGATCCTCTCAATAGATGCAGAAAAAGCATTTGACAAAGTACAGCATCCTTTCTTGATCAAAACTCTTCAGAGTATAGGGATAGAGGGTACATACCTCAATATCATAAAAGCCATCTACGAAAAACCTACAGCGAATATCATTCTCAATGAGAGAAGGTCAGAAACACGGCAGGGATGTCCACTCTCACCACTGCTATTCAACATAGTATTAGAAGTCCTAGCCACAGCAATCAGACAACAAAAAGAAATCAAAGGCATCCAAATCGGCAAAGAGGAAGTCACACTCTCACTCTTTGCAGATGATATGATACTGTATGTGGAAAATCCAAAAGACTCCACCCCAAAACTGCTAGAACTCATACAGGAATTCAGTCAAGTAGCAGGCTATAAAATCAATGCACAGAAATCAGTGGCATTCCTATACACCAACAACAAGACAGAAGAGAGACAAATCAAGGAGTCGATCCCATTCACAATTGCACCCAAAACCATAAGTTACCTAGGAATAAATTTAACCAAAGAGGCAAAGGATCTGTACTCAGAAAACTATAAAATACTCAGGAAAGAAATTGAAGAAGACACAAAGAAATGGAAAAACGTTCCATGCTCATGGATTGGAAGAACCAACATTGTGAAGATGTCAATGCTGCCTAGAGCAATCTACACATTCAATGCAATCCCCATCAAAATACCATCCACTTTTTTCAAAGAAATGGAACAAATAATCCTAAAATTTGTATGGAACCAGAAGAGACCACGAATAGCCAGAGGAATACTGAAAAAGAAAAGCAAAGCTGGCGGCATCACAATTCAGGACTTCCAGCTCTATTACAAAGCTGTCATCATCAAGACAGTATGGTACTGGCACAAAAACAGACACATAGATCAATGGAACAGAATCGAGAGCCCAGAAATGGACCCTCAACTCTATGGTCAACTTATCTATGACAAAGCAGGAAGGAATGTCCAGTGGAAAAAAGACAGTCTCTTCAACAAATGGTGTTGGGAAAATTGGACAGCCACATGCAGAAGAATGAAACTGGACCATTTCCTTACACCACACACAAAAATAGACTCCAAATGGTTGAAAGACCTAAACGTGAGACAGGAGTCCATCCAAATCCTAGAGGAGAACACAGGTAGCAACCTCTTCAACCTCAGCTGCAGCAACTTCTTCCTAGAAACATCACCAAAGGCACAGGAAGCCAGGGCAAAAATGAACTATTGGGATTTCATCAAGATAAAAAGCTTTTGCACAGCAAAAGAAACAGTCCACAAAACCAAAAGACAACCGACAGAATGGGAGAAAATATTTGCAAACGACATATCAGATAAAGGGCTAGTATCCAAAGTCTATAAAGAACTTATCAAACTCAACACCCAAAGAACAAATAATCCAATCAAGAAATGGGCAGAAGACATGAACAGACATTTTTCCAAAGAAGACATCCAAATGGCCAACAGGCACATGAAAAAGTGCTCAACATCGCTCGGCATCAGGGAAATCCAAATCAAAACCTCAATGAGATACCACCTCACACCCGTCAGAATAGCTAAAATTAACAAGTCAGGGAACGACAGATGTTGGCGGGGATGTGGAGAAAGGGGAACCCTCCTACACTGTTGGTGGGAATGCAAGCTGGTGCAACCCCTCTGGAAAACAGTATGGAGGTTCCTCAAACAGTTGAAATTAGAGCTACCATTCGATCCAGCAATTGCACTATTGGGTATTTACCCCAAAGATACAAATGTAGGGACCCGAAGGGGTACGTGCACCCCAATGTTTATAGCAGCAATGTCCACAATAGCCAAACTGTGGAAAGAGCCAAGATGTCCATCGACAGTTGAATGGATAAAGAAGAGGTGGTATATATACACAATGGAATATTATGCAGCCATCAAAAGGAATGAGATCTTGCCATTTGCAACGACGTGGATGGAACTGGAGGGTGTTATGCTTAGTGAAATAAGTCAATCAGAGAAAGACATGTATCATATGACCTCACTGATATGAGGAATTCTTAATCTCAGGAACAAACTGAGGGTTGCTGGAGTGGTCAGGGGTGGGAGGGATGGGGTGGCTGGGTGATAGACATTGGGGAAGATATGTGCTATGGTGAGCGCTGTGAATTGTGTAAGACTGTTGAATCACAGATCTGTACTTCTGAAACAAATAACGCAACATAGTTTAAGAAAAAAAAAGAAAAAGAAGAAGATAGCAGGAGAGGAAGAATGAAGGGGAGTAAGTCAGAGGGGGAGATGAACCAGGAGAGATGATGGACTCTGAAAAACAAACTGAGGTTTCTAGAGGGGAGGAGGGTAGGGGGATGGGTTAGCCTGGTGATGGGTATTAAAGAGGGCACATTCTGCATGGAGCACTGGGTGTTATGAACAAACAATGAATCATGGAACACTACACCAAAACAAATTATGTAATATATGGTGATTAACATAACAATAAAAAATTTAAAAAAAAAAGAACACATCAGCATCACTAAACTAATCTGAGGTCTCCCTCTATGCTCCCATACTCCTGAAGCGTCTTAGTCATTCATTCATCTCCTCTGCATTTTTGATCTGTTTGTGGAGACCCTGCATAGTCTCTGCACCTCCTTCCTCCCACTACCTGGAAGAAGAGACAGATTTGATGCCTGCCATGCTACCTGGCTCTGGTCAGTGACTAATGCTTGATAGTTTGTGTAAATTTTATTCTCCTAGCTGACTTCCATGATATTCTTAAATCTTATGAATTCATGAGAGAACCTTTTTTCACTCTTCGTTGAATCCGTCTGTGTCTAGCAGTAGATGGGGCACATATTTTAATGACGATGATTAATGATGATAATTCTTAGTTACTATTTATGGAATGTTATTACGTGACACCAAGGCATTTAATACCCATCATAACACTATAATAGTAACATCATTATCACTTGTAGCTGAGGAAACAAAGTATACAAGAATTAAGAAAAGTACCCAGTGTCACAAAGCTTAGACACAGCAGAGCTATACCGAACCTCACTCTGATTCCCTGACCCTTCCCCATTGGCACCCCTTCCCACAGGGTAAACCTTCAGGACCAGATTCAGGTAACTAGGACCCAAGAATTTCCTGCTTAGATGATCTAGGGCCTGTGCATCTTCTCAGGGCCCATTCTTCCAACAGTGGACCCAACCACTGATGGGGTGGCTGTTTGTGGAGTATGACTAGGGCTTTGACCATGGGGGGCTAGAGTGTCCCCACATAGGCAGATGAGCTCTTTACACAGTGCAGTGGAGCTGACAGTGGGAAGGAAAAGTGGAGTGTGTTGAATAACACAGAGTTATTTGATTCTAGGTTTCAATCTGGGGTTTGGTATTGCTACAGAGTAGCAAATGTGGTACAACACATTTTATTTAACCGTTCTGAGTTTATGACTCAAATATTAAGGTAAAGGGTATGTTGGCCTTTTTTTTTTTTTTTTTTTTGGACTCAAGCCCTTGACCTTGTAAATGTTAGGGATAAGCTCTCCTAAAGCATATGTCAACAGACCAATAAAGTATTCTACCTCAGGTCATTCACAATAGCACTTTACAGTAGCTTCCTCTAAGTGTAACAGGTGGTTAGAAAGACTGACAGGTTGTCTTTCAAATCCTTTTGAATCTTATTTGTGTCACCTATGTATACCTCCAATCTCTTTATTATGTTCCTAGATGTCTCAACAGACTATTTAGGAAGGAAGCCATCTCCATGGGGTCGCATGCCTCTCTTTCACAGTCTGTATCCATATAAAGTCCCTAAATCACAGTAAGCCTCACTGTTCAACACTGAAAAAAACATCTGTCCTTGTGTAGCAGTTTCCCCAGGTTCAACGCCAGCTGACCCTCCAAACAGCTTAGCCTTGGCCCAGCGCTACAAATGTGATCTCCAAAATAATTAGCAATGCTCAAGCCCAGAAGAAACGAGGCACTTTTTTTTTTCTGTTTGATCAGTGCCCAGCTAACAACAATTTTCTAAAACACTTCAGTAAGAGAAAGTGGAGGTTGTTGTTTGTATTATGAGTGTCATAATATTACTAGTAAGCACTATTGAAAGGAGAGAACAAAGAATTATTTTTCAGCTGATGGAATGACAGCTTCTTTTCGTAAAAGAGCATGCTACACTCTCCAAAACTATCATGAGTCATTTATTGTTGTTAACTGCTAATCTCTGTTCTTAACATGCTGGGTAACAGGTTTACCAAAGATAAAAATTCAAGCTCAGAATGGGCTCCATGATCTATTCAAGGAAGCCTCTGCCCAAAAGAACTGTGAAAAACCATAGTGAGTTGACTAACCAGCAGGAAGCATTTGTGAAGGGTCCCAGGTACCCAGCTCTATGCCTCACAGCCCACTTTCTTTGACATGTGAACCACAGCTGTACTACTTCTCCTATGAGTTGTTTAAAAAGTTCTGTGTAAATAAAAACCTTTGTTCCTATTGACCTTCATCCTCATTTTAAATCTTCATCATCAGTGCTATCAATTTTCTTGTACTTTGTCAATCTGCAGGTGGGTGGTCCCCGACCCAGAGAGTTAAGTCAGCTTAACCAAAGTCACAATAAGTCATGTGTCTAAATGCTCAGTTCTATGCTATGTAACAGTCCTTTCTGCTAGATTTTAAATAATGTGAATAGCTGGTGCATTACTATAAAACTGTGTCTCTGATTTTACCACTCTACCTTCTTTTCAAACTCTTCAATTACTTATTGATCCATGCTATAGACTGAATGTTTGGTACCCCCCAATTTCATATGTTGAAACCTGATCCCCAGTGTGATGATATTTGGAAGTGGGGGCTTTTGAGAAGTGATTAGGTTATAAAGGAAGAGCTTTCATGAATGCAATTAGTACTCTTATAATAGAGGCCCAATAGAGCAACTCACCCCTTCTGTCATCAAAGGACACAGCAAAAACATGCCCGTCCAGGAACCAGGAAGAAGGCTCTCACCAGACACTGAAATTGCCAGTACCTTGGTATTGTACTTCCAGGATCCAGAACTGTAAGAGATAAATTTCTGCTGTTTATAAGCCACCAAGTCTATGGTACATAGCAAATGTAGCCCAAACAGACTAAAACAATCCACAAATAAATGTTTCCTGCACAAAGAAAATAATTATTTAAATAAATCCTAAGGTGAATCATTTGGTGAAACAGCATTTATTTCTAGTTTACTAAATTCATGCTTTATCTTTTAATTAGCACAGATAATTGTATATCAGTCTTACATTTACTTGAGTGAGGTTTACTTCCCATGCATGTTACAGGATTATCTGCCTCAATTTCTCTCTCTTAAATAAGGCTTCGTAGTGATTTCCTGCCACTAAGTAACACAGTTAAAAAAAAAAAAAAAAAAGCTGTACCACCATAGTATTTAAATTCTTTGGACCAGAAACTCATCTGAGAAGCCTATAAAAGCTACAGTTCTCTTCTCAAGAAGAAATAGATGCACATACATGAAAGTTTTTGCATATAATATCTAGGGCTGATTTAACCAAAGAAGCCTGAAAGAGGACTCCCTAGATGTCCAAGGAATACCTAAGAACTTTACCCTTCCACGTACCTGGAAGCTTTTCCTCAATATTCTGACAAGAAGTTTACAAGGAAGGGAGTGGAAAATAAAATAAAATAAAAAATCCCAAGAAATAAGAATTTAGCTGTAGGGGAAATAATAGAAAGAAGGGGGTAGGATCATGGAATGGGTCGGATCATAGAGACCCAAATTGGCAGGAATAGACAAAGGAATTTTTAAGATCTCTTGAATCTGATATTTAAATTATTTACTATGCATCAGGTAAACTTAGAGTCATGTAAGCTCCTATTTGTACCTTCAAATCGCTGGTAAAATTTTCCAGTGCATCCCTCCCTCACATGAGATGAATTCGTGGGTAAAGTGTTTAAAAGATTGGGGCTGTTATTGACATCTGAGTCAATGAGAATGCAGAAACAGAGGAACAGATGCAGGACACAGGAGCCAGAAATCAGAGCCAGAACAGATAAGGAGAAATACAATTTTTCAGAATGTGAAGAAATCTTGGAGTGTTAGATTTTCCATAGGATGCAGAATTGGCTTTGGAGCCCATTTTGTCTTACTTTAAGTGGGTAGGTAACCTCAGCTGATATCTTAGTTACTCTAACATTTTCTTAGCTCTTGAGAATGTGTAAAAAAGAAGCACATTATCTCATTTTATCCACTTAAAAAGCCTGTGAGGTGGGCTATGTTTCCCATTTACAAATGAGGACACTGAGGCCGAGAATATGAAAATAACCAAGATCATAGAACTAGAAAGACTTGGAGCACAGAGCTATATGGGCTTCTAAATTTTCTTCCTAACTAAACTCATGCCCTTTCCTCTGGGTCGCACTGCTTATTTGAGAACAAATGCTAAAAGATGGATAGCTGGCCCCTGATCTCTGTTATTGTTCTTTCTCTCTTGTGCCTGTGCTCAGCTACTGAGTCCAGTTAGAGCTTCAGTATACTATTAACCACACTATTCCCGGGGGCCACTCTCATCAGAGAATTGGCAGTTAAAGTGAAACCTATTCTGCATCACTGTCTGAAATGACTGGTTCAGACTTCTCCCAGAGGTTCATTGTACTTGGGGGAAAAAAAAAATCAGAATTAAGGAGAGTTTACAGAAATGATTTGGCCATCAGTACTTTTCAGTTCCAGCTTTGGCTTTTACACCTGCACCCCAGTCTTAGACTTTGGGCTCAAACTTCCTACGAGACATTGCAATGTGGATATATTTGTGACTGAACAGTCCCAAAACAGAGAAGCACATTTGCAGGAGTCCAGCGTGGTAGTGATCACTCATTGATGTTATGTGAGTATATTTTACATTATAAAATAGCTTTGTGTGTTCAAAGAAAAATCCAATTTTTTCTCTTGCAAGAGTTGTTTTCTGATTGCTTTGTTACGTTAGAAAAAATGTTTCTTGCGGTTTAGCACCAACCTCTTGCGCATTGAAGAGAGTAGCCTGCTTCCCTTCACCACTGCCGCTAAAGTAGGTCATTGTCAGAGTCCTTCCCTGCCTTCTCTTTCTAATGCTCATTAGCCCTGTCCCTACCCCATTATCTTCCATCACAGCTCCCAGTCCCTTTCTCTCTTTGCACTTTAGTGATAACATCTCCACTCTTCTGTGCCCCCCACAGGGCAGATATCACAACTGTTTAGGGTACTGGAGTATGCAGCAGAGCACCTAACACATATTAGGCGTTAACTAATATTTGTGGGATCAAAGAATCTGTGAAATGTATAAATGAATAAATGAATGGTGGTGTTATCTTTGCTGGTGACTTAAGAATCAGCCTAATTAAATCATACCCTCCGCGTATCCTCTGTTCTAATAAACAGATGTGTTCTTTTGGAAATGCCCCTATCCCCACCACCATTTTTTCACCAGTTTTAGGAACAACATTCTTCTGTCCCTGAGTCCTTGCCTTGGACTGCTGTTCAGGACTGGCTTCCTCTGTCTTGCATTTCCCTGTTCTTCTAGAAATGACTTTATGTCCCTGAGTGCAGCCACTCTGCTCAGACTTACTTTCCTATTGTTCATTTTCCTCACCCCACCATGCTCTTCCTAAAATGATGCTGCTTCTCCCTTTTCAGTGACAGCTGAAGTAAAGCAGTGATTCACAAACCCTAATCAGCACAAATACCTGAGTGTTTGCATGTCGTAGCTACTCAGGGCCAAACCCTACCACATCAGAGTGTCTAGGGATAGGTATAAGGAATTGGTATTTTGTGACAAGCTCCTAGCTGATCATGATAACCAAGGGGGCAGGAGCTACTAGGGTAGAGGAGAGCTTGGAACATGTGAATTTGAATATTTGTTCAGAGATGGATTGACTTGGTGACTTCAGCTATTTAACCTGAGTTGATTCCTGCTCTGGAAAGTGGTAGAGGGGGTGGGGCAACCTACTCCTTGTTCCTCCTCCCAGTCCATTCAGAAGTAGATCAATACTGAGCAAGAATTCTGTAAAGGCCCAGGCCCAACATTTTTAACTTAAGCAGATAGCTTTCCCAGGCTCCAAAAGACAAATCCATTTTTTAAGAAAATGTATTCAAATCACAATATACAAAATAATAATTTCACTTAAACCCAAATGTGGTGCAGAATATATGATTATCCAAGTAATATATAATCAATAGATTAAAAAAAAAACTTTTTTATACACTCTCACACTCCTTCCAAAAGCTGCCACCAGCACCCCAGTCACTGGTTCTACCCACCCCCCCGCCACACACACACACACACACACACACACACACACACACACACACATTTCCACAGCCAGTTATCCACAGTGCCCTTTTGCACTCTACTACATGTAGTCTAGAAGACATGCTGACTTAATGCCATTGGAGTCCCAGGGCCAGTAACTACTGTCCCCATTGTGGGAGCCAGTAGGAATCTCACTCCTGCTGCTGATATAATCCTTATCGCCCTATCCTAGAATTCCAAATTAGTCTCTTCTACAAGTGATAATACAAGCAATGCATAGGATTTTAACGGTCATTGCAGGTAGTGCCGTAATTTACTTACAAAAGTTAAATAGGAATTAGTGTTGTTTTAGTCCGGTTAAATATGAATTTTCTTATCATGAAGGTGGAACAATAGCTATTTCCTTCTGATCCAGACTTAAGGCCACTTCCTGCTAACACTGACCCAATAGGGAGGGTAAGGTCTATTTCTTTCCTCATAGGGTAAGGTACAGCTTCCCCACTCCTTACAGAACATGAGCAGCTGTGCCTGCCCCTTGGGGCAGGGCCTGTAAGCAGGTATACATCTCCATCACCTAATGAATATACTGCCCTCCCCAGACAAAACTGATCAACAGTCCAGCCTTTTGAGGGGTCCAGCAGCTAGTGTCTCCTTCTGAACTAGACGACTCTTTTTCATGTCCAAGCACTGCCACTCTCCCCTGCCTTCAGGGACAACTCTGTCTTTTGGTGTGAAACTTCTAAACACAGACATGGGTGGAGTTTTTCTTTAGTACATTTGTGGAGGCAGGCAAGGGGTGTGTAAAGAAGAATTTAAAGCAATAGGGCAGAAAGGCTTAGCTGACCTGGAGGATCAAAGTGGGAGGGAATGAAAAATAAAAGCACTTTTTCATTTTGTTCTCCCTCTTCCACAAAGGAGAATGAGATAAAAGTTGTTTCACTGTGTATTTTCATGCCACAGTGTATTAAACCTGTATTTGTGGCTCTCTAATGTTTCACTGAAGTGGAAAGAATATTGAAATTACTAAAGATCCAGCCAACACCAACTAATATTTCAGTGTGCTTATGTCACTAAAGAAAATGATTTTCAGCAGATCATCAGTTTCTAAAATATTGTTGGGGAAATGCTAATAGGTGTGTTCCATCCCCAAAAGTTTGTTCTTAGTGTTCAAATAATTCTAGGAAACAGTGTTTGCTGTATTCTCCTTTTAGAGAGCCACATTCATATTTTAAAAGCGGTCTTAAATCCTGTTATAAAAATCCTATTTAACACTATTTAACTCATTGTTTTCCCATTTTATTTATGTTCCCATCTCCTCAGGAAGATCCTGTACCTTACTGATTTTAGAGACTGTGTTAATATTTTGAACATGCTGATTTGGAAAAGATAGTACAGTTGCCCTTGCCCCCTCCCCACCATCTGTAAGTGTGTGTTTGGGGCTTGATAACCCCTCTTCAGAGATGCTGTGGAGACATTGGCAGAACTAAATTTCTTGGCTCCAATCTCTCTCGTGTTGATTCTGAGGAAAGACAGTGCAATTTGGAAGTAAAAATAGCTCAGGAGATTGTAAATGGCAAAAGCAGAGGGAAAGAGAGGCAGAAAATGATAAGAGATGTAGCTAAATATTTATATATACAAAAAATGAAAACATGAGAAACGTTCCTTCTGAAATACATAATTAAGCTCAAGACAGAGTAGGCAGATGGAGTCAGTAATTACAGGTTCCTAATGTATCTAAAATTCCCAAGAATGAAAGTGTTGCTACTGATTTTGTAGCTTCACAGTTTATAGCTTGTTACTGTTTATAATAGGTTCTGCTCCATTAACACTTGATGTTCCAGTTAGATAGCTTGCATTTTAAATATAAACCTAGCAGAGCAAAGCTATGCAATTTCTGACCTACTTAGACTATTTGTGTGAAAATATGTTATAAACTATGGTTCTTATGCATATATTATAATGATTTGTATTACTATCATCCTCATTACTATTAATGAGGCAGTTATGGTATCATAGAAAAGACCCTGGATCTGGGACCTCCTCTCATTCCAACAAAGATTTATTGAGTACTTGCTATTGACTAGGTACCCTTCTGAGCCCTTGGGGATACATTAGTGAATAAAATAGATTTCTGCCTCATGGAAATTTCATTCTGGTAGGAGATGGGGAGATAGAAAACAAAGAGTAAACAAAATAAATAAGTAAATTATATAGCATATTAGAAGGTTATAAAAGAGGAGATTGTTTTAGGTAAATGAGTTTATCAGTAGACCAGTCAAAGCAATGCTCATGGTGAACATGACACAGGGGCAAAGACCGAAGGAGTCAGCCATGTGGGTATCTATGGGAAGGGGAGAGGGGACAGTCAGTGCAAAAGCTGTAGGGTGGGAGGATGTCTGGTCTGTTTAGGAATAGCAGGAGGTGAGCATGTCTGGAACAGTCTAAGAGAGTGGGAGAGCTAAAAGACACGAGGTCAGAGAGGTGACACAGGGAGATCATATAGAGCCCCGTTGGCCATCATTAAGTTCTTGACTTTTATTTGGAGGGAAATTAGGATTTGTTTCAGGAATGCAGAGGAGTGCAATAAATTGACTCACATTTAAATTTGGGACCTGATTGCTAAAGGATTTGTTTCGAATTCTCTTTGAATTATATGGGTTCATATTTTCTTTCATGTGTATAATAATAGAAAATAATGTCAATTCCAACTACCAGGTACTTAAACAAGGGGATGAGGTAGATGTCTTAGTTTTAACCAACAGAGTTCTTCTTTAGAAAAGCACTATTAAGGAGGGCACGTGTTGTGATGAGCACTGGGTGTTATAGGCAACTAATGAATCGTTGAACACTACATCAAAAACTAATGATGTACTATATGTTGGCTAACTGAACATAATAAAAAATACATAAAAATAAAAAAATTTAAAAAAGAAGAGCACTATAACATTTTTTTATAAAAAGGATGCCAGTTAGTTGTCATTTTGGAAGTGCATGCCATACAGAGATAACATTTCTCTACCTTGTGTTAAGAGAGTGAGCTCTCTGATGTTGAGACGAGTTATACAGAGAACTCCAGTCCATCACCCCACACTGGCAACTCCTACCCCATTTCCATGATCAGGATTATAATTCTATTGCTTTAACCCTGATCCCTTCAACCCCTTCAAAGTCAGGAAGAACTGCAGAAAGCCAAATTTGCTACCCAAACCAATTACATAAGAAGTCCCTTCATCTAGTTAGCCTGGTTCCAGCTTCTCAATGCCAACCACCACCAACTGGAGTACACTCGAAGCTTTCCGTTGTTTTCATTATAAAGCTTCCTTACTCCCCTGCCTGCATTCAAGTGTGCCAAGGGCAAGCGATGGTTACAGAATCCCTCACTATAACAAGCTTGGAACAGAACAAATTCCCTCACTATAGCAAGCTTTGAAAAGATAGCCTCTGTTCATGTGCACTGTACTTCTCTCTACGGAACCATCTCCATTCCCCAGAAACAAGGAAGAAAAGATGGACAAGGGCAGGGAAGAGAGAAGTGCCCCAGGAAAAAACACATCAGTTCAGTCTCTGCAGTTCCTCCAGTTTATCCCATGAACTTTGTGGCTTAAAGCAAAACAAATTTATTATATCACAGGGTCTATGGCTCAGAAATCCAAATACATTAGCTGAATCCTGTGCTGAGGGGCTCAATAAGCTGAAATACGATTCCAGGGCTTCAATCTCATCTGAGGTTTGGGATTCTCTTCCAAGATCATTAGCTGTTGGCAGATTTTAGTTTCTTGGGGTTGTAGGATTTAGGCCCTCAGCTCCGAGAGGCCACCCACCATTTCCTGCCTTCCGTCAGCCCTTCTCTACAACAGGGTGGTTTTCTTCCTTCAAGTCCAATAGTAAAGCACCCTCTCTTCTCTTCCTTCTTTTTCTTCCCTCCTCTTCTTTCTCCTCCTCCTCCTTCTTTTTCTTTTGAAGGGTTTGTCTGATTACGTCAGATCTACCCAGGATAATCGCCTTCTTGAAGAACCCAAAATCAACCAGTTGAGGACCTTAATTACATCTGCCAAATGCCTTCACCTTTGCCATATAACATAATTCTATCATGTCTGCTGGTCCACTCCAGGGCAGGACATTATACAAGAATGTGGGACATTAGAGGGAGTTTTACCTATCGTAGATGGAGTGGCCATATTAATATCAACATATTTCAGGGTAAGAAAATTGTTTGAAGTGAACAAGAATATTACATATGGATAAAGTCTCAATTCAGCAAGAGGGCATGACAATCCTAAATTTATGTACACCTAAGGACAAAACCAAAATAAATTTATATGTACCTAAGAAACAAAATTTGATAGAACTGTAAGGAAAAATAGAGAAATCCACAATTTTCTTTGGAGACTTCAACCATTCCTCACTCAGTAATTGATAGAACAAATAAACAGAAAGTCATGAAGCACACTTCCGAGTAAAAAAAGCCAGTCTACAGAATGTATGATGCCAACTCTAGGACAAACACAAAAAAAGCAAAACTGTAGAGAGAACAGTAAAAAGATCAGTAGTTGCCAAACACTGGGGAGAGGAAGGGAGGGATGAATAGATAGAAAACAGGATTCTTAGGGCAGTGAAACCATTCTGTATGATACCGTAATGGTGGATGACATTACACATTTGTCAAAACCAAGAGAACTACACAACACAAAGAATGAACCCTAATGTAAACTAGGGTTTTAGTTAATAATAATGTTATCAATATCAGTTCATCAATTGTAACAAATGTGCTACACTAATGCAAAATATTAATAATAAGGGAGAACGGGGGTGTGGAGTAGAAGAGGTAGATGGAAACTGAATTTTCTGCACAATTTTTGTGTATAAAACTGCTTTAAAAAATAAAGTTTATTAATTTACTTAAAAAGAGAAAAAGTTCAGGCTAATCTATAGTGACAGAAAGCATGGCAGTGATTGCTAGGGGCAGGAGGGCCAGGGTAGGTGGGAGTGATTACAAAGGGGTATGGGGAAATTTTTGTGGTGATGGGTATACTGATTGTGGTGATGGTTTCATTGGCATACATATATATGTCAAAATGCATCGAATTGTGCACTCTAAATATGTGCAGTTTATTAAATATCAATTAGATATCAATAAAACTCTTGTAAAATCCAAAAAAAAAAAAAAAGAAAGTCATGAAGCACAAAAGAATTGAGTAACACCGTGAACCAAATAGAGAAGCTGACATTTATAGACCATTCCACCAACAGTATACAACACGTTCTTTTCAAAGGTACATGGAACATTCACCAAAATATTCCACATTCTTGGCCATAAAACACGTTCAAAATAATAGATATCAAAAATAAAATAATAGATACCATGAAAGGAATGTTCTCCAATCACAATAAACTTACTAGAAATTAATAATAGAAAGATACCTAGAATAACTACAAATAATGTGAAATTAAACCGCACTCCTCCAAATACTCTATAGATCAAAGAGGAAGTCCCAAGGGAAACTAGGGAATGTTTTTAACTTAATTAAAATGAAAATACAATATATTATAGGATGGTGAGAGCTAATTTTTTCCCCTTATATTTAAAGTCCTGATTCAAATTCTCCAAATACTGCTTTACATCAATATCTCAACTAGACAGGCTTCCCTTGTTTTTGTTATAAAAAATTTTGATACCTATATTGGATTATCCGGGTAAGCATTCTCTCTTTCAAAACAAGGCTAAGGTGAGCTTTGTTTATTGTGAGATGTGTTATATACTATAGTTTCATAAGTACCTTGAACATCCTAAATAGTCAGATGTTTCCATATGATTATTTTATTCTTAGAGCACAAAGGTTTATTTTCTTTTATTTAATTGAAGTATAGTTGACATATAATATTAGTTTCAGGTGTACAACATAGTTATTCAACAATTCTATACATTATGATATGCTTACCATGATAAGTACAGTTACAATCAGTCACTATACAAAGTTAATTCAATATTATTGACTGCATTCCCTATGCTATACTTTTAATCCCTGTGACTTATTTAGTTTATAACTGGAAGTTTGTACCTCCTAATCCTTTTTACATATTTTGCCTGTCCCTCGCCTGTGTTCTCCTTTAGGATTTTGATGGACTCCTGTCTCACGTTTAGGTCTTTCAACCATTTGGAGTCTATTTTTGTGTGTGGTGTAAGGAAATGGTCCAGTTTCATTCTTCTGCATGTGGCTGTCCAATTTTCCCAACACCATTTGTTGAAGAGACTGTCTTTTTTCCATTGGACATTCTTTCCTGCTTTGTCAAAGATAAGTTGACCATAGAGTTGAGGGTCCATTTCTGGGCTCTCGATTCTGTTCCATTGATCTTTGTGTCTGTTTTTGTGCCAGTACCATACTGTCTTGATGATGACAGCTTTGTAATAGAGCTGGAAGTCCGGAATTGTGATGCCGCCAGCTTTGCTTTTCTTTTTCAACATTCCTCTGGCTATTCGGGGTCTCTTCTGGTTCCATACAAATTTTAGGATTATTTGTTCCATTTCTTTGAAAAAAGTGGATGGTATTTTGATGGGGATTGCACTGAATGTGTAGATTGCTCTAGGTAGCATTGACATCTTCACAATGTTGGTTCTCCCAATCCATGAGCATGGAACATTTTTCCATTTCTTTGTGTCTTCTTCAATTTCTTTCCTGAGTATTTTATAGTTTTCTGAGTACAGATTCTTTGCCTCTTTGGTTAAATTTATTCCTAGGTATCTTATGGTTTTGGGTGCAATTGTGAATGGGATCGACTCCTTGATTTGTCTCTCTTCTGTCTTGTTGTTGGTGTATAGGAATGCCACTGATTTCTGTGCATTGATTTTATAGCCTGCTACTTGACTGAATTCCTGTATGAGTTCTAGCAGTTTTGGGGTGGAGTCTTTTGGGTTTTCCACATACAGTATCATATCATCTGCAAAGAGTGAGAGTTTGACTTCCTCTTTGCTGATTTGGATGCCTTTGATTTCTTTTTGTTGTCTGATTGCTGTGGCGAGGACTTCTAATACTATGTTGAATAGCAGTATCACCATTATTTCTAACATTCATTGAAGATTTATTAGACATAGGCAATGTTCTAATGCTTGACCTGCATCATCTAATCTAATCTCACAAAAACTCCAAGTGACAGAAACACTAAAATTTGACTCTCTTCTCTAGGCTGGATCAGAGTTAGTAAAAATATGTTGAGGGATGAACTCAATTTCCAATTTTTTTAGCAAAACTAGCTTCTGAGTCAGAACAAATATAGATCCATATTTACAAGTTGCTCTGAAGGAAGCATCCATCTCCCTGACAAATCTTTTATATTTGAATATTTGTTCTCATTACAGACATCTTTTTGTTTCATTTTCAAGAGAAGAAAGATAAAATTAGTGTATTTAACCTTTTCTTCTATTATTTCTTTTGGTTTGGGAAAAGCTCCTAGGGTTAGCTGATACACAAAGGCAGCCCTGTAATCCCAGAAAGGCTGCACCAACAAGGCACCACGGAGCTACAAGCTATAGAATGAGCAGACAGCACACATCGGGGCATGGGACAAACATAAGAAGAACATACCAGACTCAAGAAGTACTAAATGCAGCTGTTGTACCTCAGTACCCAGTTGCTGGTAAGGCTTTGGTGGAAAGAACACTGCTGAAATCAGTTGGTTGGGGGGTTGATATTCTATCTCATCAATTTATAGTAGTATTCTACATTAATTTGTGCAAGCCACTTTCCTTCTCTAGACCTCAGGTTTTTTTTTTTTTTTTTCCTCCTTGAGAAGAAACCCTTAATTGGAAGGGAATCTGATGTCCTGATAAGGACATCAGTTTGGAGCCTAAAAGAACTGAGACTGAATATGAGCTCCACTACTTACTAGTGTCCTTTGACAAGTTACATAACTTCTCTGAACCTCAGCTAGGGAATGACAGAATGGAATTTTTAAGAATGAGTGTTTTATTTCAAATATTATATAACAAGTTAAATAGATACTCATCTCTTAGGGATGTTTTGAAGATTAAACTAGAACACAGCTAAATGCTAAATATATGTATATATACAATAAATGTATCTGATATTCCTTTTTTTTTTTGCAACAGTAATTGATACTTCTTTCATCTCTATTCCAGAGGTAAATGAATAAATCAATTCCATCATCCCTGCCAGGATATGAATATATCATACATATACACACACACATAGCAGATAGCATCATGTTAAATATGTCTGAGACCTTAAGAGAAAAAAGTCCCCAAAAGACATCATAATGAAGAATTAGAAGGATCAGACTCAGGGCTGTACCTTGTTAACTGATCAAGCTTTATAGACTGGTATTCTTTTTTTTTATTTTTTTTATTATGTTATGTTAATCACCATACATTACATCATTAGTTTTTGATGTAGTGTTCCATGATTCATTGTTTGCGTATAACACCCAGTGCTCCATTCATTACATACCCTCTTTAATACCCATCATCAGGCTAAACCATCCCCCCACCCCCTCTTCTCTAGAACCCTCAGTTTTGTTTCTCAGAGTACATAGTCTCTAATGGTTCTAGACTGATAGTCTATAGAGATTTTACAAATAAGGGGACAGCCTTGACTCATCCCAAATATCATTGTATCACTATCTTAGCAAAAGCTAAAGGAAAGGGATCACTGCTTTTTCTGAACTTCCTTGTGACCATTCGACCATAATTTAATAACAACTTCCTCCCATTCAAAGACTGTTCAGTAAACTAATCAGTTTGGTATGATAACCACCAACATTAGATGTTTCAGACATTTTAAAGTCCCTCAGTAGTATCCTCACCATTTCTAGCAACTTTTATTTTTTTTATAAATTAACTTTAATGGCTTATCATTCACAAATAATAAAATACACAGATATAAAATGTACACTTTGATGAGTTTTGACAAATGTGTTCATCTATATAAATACCACCCCAATCATGATAGAGAATATTACTCTTGAAGAAAGTTCCCTCTGTCAATTCTCCTGCCACTACTCCAGGCAACCCCTATCTAATGTTTATATCCATAGTTTGCTTAAACTGAAACACCATATGCATGTAATCATACAGAATTTACTCTTGTTCTGGCTTCTTTTCCCCAATATAATCTTTTTGAGATTCATCTTATTGCCTGAATTCCTTATAGAACTTGGCTTGTTCCTTTACAGTTCTAAATAGCATTCCATTGCATGACTATACCTCTATTTCTTTAACTTTTTTCTAAAAGTTAGTTTTTGTTCCTTTATTTATTTTTATATGCATGTGAATTTTAAGTTGAGATATAACTAAGACAACAAAATTAACTATTTTAAAGTGTACTAAAGTGTTTTAGCATAGGCAACCATCACTGGAGTCTAAATTCAGAACATTTCTATTTCCTCCAAAAGAAATCTCATATCCTCTAGCAATCAGTTGTCATTCTCCTTTTCCCTCAGCCCTTGGAACCCATTAATCTACATTCTGTCCCTGTGGATCTGTCTATTCTGGAAATTTGATATAAATGGAATTATATAATATGTAGTCTTTTGTGTCTAGCTTCTTTCATTTAACATGTTCAAAGATCATTCATGATGTAGCATGTATCAGTAGACTAAAGTAACTGGAATTCAGGATGATCTGATTAGTAGGCAATAGAATGGATTACTAAGTAAAGCATACAATAGTCTTTTCTTAAAAATTGAATTACTATAGGCTTCCATGGTGAATTGAATTTTGGTACTGCAGGAAATTGGGAGAATAAAAAGCTGAGTATCTAAGACCTTTTCTACCTATATTACATTTGACTTTTCCATGAAGAGGTTTAATCTAAGTAAGCACTTCATGAGGATTCACTGAGTATTATCATTTGCATGGCTTTGTACTCACAGCAATGTAAAGAATAATATCAGCACCTCAGTGACATATTGACTTCTCTAAAAAGAAATGAGGCTATTGAGGGAGGTGGTCAGGAAGATAGAATTTTGTACAGACTGTCTTCTTGTATTGTATTTAACCCAATATTTTGTACTCTGGAAATTTCCAGGAGAAATAAGTTTAAGAAAAATTAATATCTTCAAAACCAAGCATTATCCAGATGAGCACATCTAAGTGTTACACCACCGTAAGGATACTTTTCCTTAAGATTAAAAAAAAAAAAAATCCATCATGGGGCACCTGGGTGGCTCAGTTGGTTAAGCGACTGCCTTCAGTTCAGGTCATGATCCTAGGGTCCTGGGATCAAGCCTCACATCAGGCTCCCAGCTGAGCAGGAGCCTGCTTCTCCCTCTCCCACTCCCCCTGATTGTGCTCAATCTCTTTCTAATAAATAAATAAAATCTTTAAAAAATCCATCTCTATATCTATCTATCCATCCATCATCTATCCATCCATCCATCCATCCATCCATCCATCCATTCATTCAATATACATTCATGGAACACCTACCATTTGTCAAATTTGGTGCTGGATATATAAAATGCAGAGACTAGACATAATTCCTGTCCTCAGGATAAACAGAACTGTTCCTACTACTTTGGGAGAAATATTGTTCAATGACTAGAATATAAATGGAAAATTATATTCTAGCATTCAAAGATAGCACCAGAGAGTTAAGCAAAAAAATCAGATAACTGCCTCTTATGTCAACTAAAGAACTTGAAAACTGTGAGGAAGCATTTTAAGGTTTTGAACTGAAAAGTGCCATGATTAGGTTAACATTTCAGGAAAACACACTGACAGCAGCATGATGGAAGGATTTGTTTAGGAGATTAGTTAAGTGTAGGGGCAAGCCTGAATCATGTCAGTTGTAATTCCATTGCAATCCTGATCATGTTACTCATCTGTTCAAAATCATGAATGGCTCATATTCAGTTATGAGGTAGGAAACAGGATTATCAGTATTGTGATATGAGAAATGTTGACACTTTGCAGTGGAGTATCCTCATTGTGGTTGCACTGAAGTTTGTCATCTGAGCTCTCTTGTTTGCTTTTGAGGTTGGAACAGAGGACACAGCTGTGTAAACCAGGAGCTAAGCAAAATTAGATCTAGTGACAAGTGCCAATTAAGAATATAGCTGAAATAAGTCAGACTAAGAAAGATAAATACCATATGATTTCATTCATATGTAGAATCTAAAAAACAAAAAAAAGAAACAAACAAACAAAACTCCCACAAATGAATAAACAAACAAAAAGGAGAATCATACCTATAAATACAGAGAACAAACTGATGGTTGCCAGAGGGGAGAGGATGGGGCTTGGGCAAAATGGGTGAAGGGTAGTGGGAGATACAGGCTTCTAGTTATGGAATGAATAAGTCATGGGGAAAAAAGACACAACATAAGGGACACAGTCAATGATATTATAATAAGCATTGTATGGTGACAGATGGTAGCTACACTTGTGCTGAGCATAGCATAATGTATAAACTTATTGAATCGTGAACTTGTACACCTGAAACTAATGTAACATTGTGTGTCAACTACAAACAAAAAATTATTTAAAAAAGAATATAGCTGAAACTACAGAGAATCAGGCATTCATATTTCCTACTTTCCTCTGTTTACTAAATTCTTGTATTCCCCTTGCAAACCAGAGAATACTTTTATAAACATTCTAAAATTTAAAGTTTATTAAATATTGAAGAGGGAAATATAGAAAGATGCCAGCTTAATGAATCCAGCTTTCTTCCAATTCCAGTATGAATTACAAAGAAGCATGTCACTTTATCTAAATAGCTAAAAAGCAGCTGATGCCAACATGCAGTAAAAGCTTCAAATTTGTGATCCAGAAATGAGGGTTTTCTTCCCTCTAGACTTTATACAGGCCTCTAGCAAATAGCAGAGCCTTGTGGTAGAGAGAAATCCAGCAGTTGCTTGAATTCCAGATAGCAGAGGGAGTTAAGGAAGAGATCACCAACAACTAATATCAGTGTTCTCCATTTCCCTGATCCCCACAGAGCTGAGAAAGAGCTGCTTAGGTAGGCTGAGTTTTCTCCATCTTTGACACTTCTTTATTTTTTAATCTTTTTTTTTAATTTAAATGCAATTAGCCAACATATCGTACATCATTAGTTTCAGATGTAGTGTTCAATAATTCATCAGTTGCATATAACACCTAGTGCTCATCACATCATGTGCCCTCCTTAAAGCCCATCACCCAATTCCCCCATCCCTCCACCCACCTCCCCTCTAGCAACCCTTAGTTTGTTTCCCATAGTTAAGATTCTCTCATGGTTTGTCTCCCTCTCTGATTTATTTCTATTCCACTTTCCCTCTCTTCCCCTATGATCCTCCACACTGTTTCTTATATTCCGCATATGAGTGAAACCATCTGATAATTGTCTTTCTCTGATTGACATATGAGTGAAACCATCTGATAATTGTCTTTCTCTGATTGACATAGTGATGTAAATGGTAAGTATTCATCCTTTCTGATGGCTAAGTAATATTTCATTGTGTATACACACAACCTCTTCTTTAACCATTCATCTGTCGATAGACATCTTGGCTCTTTCCAAAGTTTGTCTATTGTGGACATTGCTGCTGTAAACATTGGGGTGCAGATGCCCCTTTGGATCACTACATTTTCATCTTTGGGGTAAATTGCAGGGTCATAGGGTAGCTCTATTTTTAATGTCCTGAGGAACCTCCATACTGTTTTCCAGAGTGGCTGTAACAGCTTGCATTCTCACCAACAGTGTAAGAGGGTTCCCCTTTCTCTGCATCCTCCCCAACATTTGTTTGTATTGAAAATTTTAGCCATTCTGATTGGTATGAGGTGGTATCTCATTGTGGTTTTGATTTATATTTCCCTGATGCTGAGTGATGTGGAACATTTCTTTTCATATGTCTATTTGCCATGTGTATGTCTTCTTTGGAGAAATGTCTGTTCATGTCATCTGCCAATTTCTTGACTGGATTATTTGTTTTTCGGGTGTTGAGTTTGATAAATTCTTTATAGATCTTAGATACTAACCCTTTATCTTATATGTCATTTGAAAATATCCTCTCTATCGCTTCTTGGGCTTTTGGCTAAGATCAAGTGAAAATATCTTCTCCATTCTGTAGCTTGCCTTTTAGTTTTGTTGACTGTTTCCTTTGCTGTGCAGAAGCTTTTTATCTTGATGAAATCCCAGTAGTTCAATATTGCTTTTGTTTCCCTTGCTTTTGGAGACGTCTAACAAGAAGTTGCTGCAGCCGAGGTTGAAGAAGTTGCTGCCTGTGTTCTCCTCCAGGATTTTGATGGATTCCTGTCTCACATTTAGGTCTTTTATCCATTTTGAGTTTATCTTTGTATATGGTGTAAGAAAATGGTCCAGTTTCATTCTTCTATATGTTTCTGTCCAATTTTTCCAACACCATTTGTTGAAGAGACTGTCCTTTTCCATTGGATATTCTTTCCTGCTTTGTGGGAAATTAGTTAATCATAGAATTGAGGGTCCATTTCTGGGTTCTCTATTCTGTTCCATTGATCTATGTGTCTGTTTTTGTGCCAGTACCATACTGTCTTGATGATGACAGCTTGGTAATATAGCTTGAAGTATAGCTTGTGATGCCACCAGCTTTGATTTTCTTTTTCAACATTCCTCTGGCCATTAGTGGTCTTTTCTGGTTCCATGCAAATTTTAGGATTATTTGTTCCAGTTCTGTGAAAAATGTCGATGTTATTTTGATAGGGATTGAATTGAATATGTAGATTGCTTTGGATAGTAGAGACATTTTAATAATATTTGTTCTCCTAATCCATGAGTATGTAATGTTTTTCCATTTCTTTGTGTTTTCCTCAATTTATTTTTTTTTAATTTTATTTATTTAAGTAATCTCTACACCCAACATGGGATGCAAACAACCTTGAGATCAAGAGTCACATACTCTTCCAACTGAGCCAGTTAGGCACCCTCCCCATCTTTGACACTTCTAAAGATAGTGAACATAAGGCTGATGACATATTTGCCTGCCCAAATGGCCAGAGAATGCCCAGCCTTTCACCACTTACAGGATTATCTCCACTCATAATAACAAATGGTGGAAGAAAAATACCAGAATTCCTAAGAGGGTTAAAGGAAGCTAAAGGAAGAAATTCAGAAGAGCCAAAAGAATTCTCTACTGAAAGAGTTTTCAAAGGAGAAAGACAATAGCTAACTAAAAAATACTAGGATATAAGTGCATAAAAATTACACTCTTTTTTTTTTAAAGATTTTACATATTTATTTGACAGAGAGATAGAGAGCACAGATAGGCAGAGCAGCAGGCAGAGGGAGAGGGAGAAGCAGGCTCCCTGCCGAGCAAGAAGCCCAATGCAGGGCTTGATCCCAGAACCCTAGGATCATGACCTCAGCCGAAGGCAGTTGCTTAACTGACTGAGCCACCCAAGCACCCCAAAAATTACACTCTTAAATAGCCCATGGATCAAAAAGAATATTGACAGAAATTATAAGCCACATAAGCTTACTTAAGAAGCAATGAAAAGGACAACATTTTCTACAAATAACTGTGAGGCATTGTAAAATATTTATTCAGAAGAAACCACACAGCTTTAAATTCCTTGATAAATAAATAAGAAAGGTAAAAAATAAAGGAAACTTTTATCCATCTACAGTTATATAAATAACAAAATAAATTAAAATATATATTGAAAAACGAAAAGTGATTTAAAAAAAAGTGGATAAAGTAGGAAACCCAAACTAGTCTAAAGGATAAATGAATTCAGAAGTTGTCTTTTTTCAAAGGCCAATAAAACAGATAAACCCCTTGTGAACATAATTAAGGAAAAGAGAAAATAAACATACAATATGTGATATTTAAAAAGTAAAAAAAAAAGAATTGGATATGGAATGCAAGAGAAAGAAAGAAGTGAATACAATTTAAAGAATTTGTTCTTAGCGAATGGAAGGACTAAAATGTGGAATTAAAAGGTTGAAGGCAATGATTATGAGTGAATTTTGGACTTACTAATTTTGAGATACTCACTATATATCCAGTGGTGATGCTGAGTAGGCATTTAGATACATAAATCATATATGCAAGATATAGTGTGGTTTTCAGAATAACAAGCCTGGTGGAATAATAAAATTTGGGAGCAAACAAAATATAAATAAATAAGCTTTTATAGCAAAGGATTAGATGACATTACCAAGGGAATGAGTTTACTTATAGTATATTTAGAACTCTAGGACACTCCTATATTGAGTTAAAGTGAATAGAAAGGAACCAACAATAAAGCCTGAGACGGAGTGGCCACAAAGGTATGAAGAAACAGGTGACAGAGGTTTCTTGCAAGCCAAATATAGCAAGTAAGATGAGAATTGAGAAATGACCATTGATCAAAAAGAGAAAAATCTAATAATTAATTTTATGTTCTCATCTTATTTGAGCATTAGCAGCATTTAACTCAAAGAGGTCATTTCTTTCTCTATGGCTTCCAAGACACCTCTGTATCCTGAGTGTTAAGTAGTAAATGTAACAGGTATGGGGAGATCTTTGGGGATAGGACAGGCTTACCCAGAGAATGTGACGTGAATTTTCATTTGACTGCTGATAGAGTTCTGGAAGAAAGGGATAGCTTACTCCGAGTACATGGATTTCTGTGACACCCTATAGAATATACTGTTGGAAGTATAGAAGATGAAAGGAGTTGACGTTGCATAAGAATAATACATTGAGTATTGACCAAGTAGGCCTTTCCTAACAAATACAAGTATGATTTAATTACAGAAAATTTATTAACACAATTCATTTCATTAATGAAATGTTGAAGTCATAATAGATAAGAGAAAGGCTATTATTAAATTCCGGGGCCATTAACATGAAGATAGAATAAGAAGGAAACACTTAAAATGATGAAGAGATAAAACATTTAACAAAACTCAACACCAAACATGATTTGAAATGGTAAAAAAATAAAATAATATAATGATCAGAAAATATACAGGGATTACCATTATTCTATCATTTAATGTTGCCTTCTAAACACTACTGAATGTAAAAACCTGCACATGACAATAAAATAATTGGCATAAACATTGGAAAAGAAAAAGTAAAACTATACTTTATCGTAGGATGATTTTATTGTATGCTTAAAACCTCAAGTGCCATTTAAAAACATATATAATTTATAAGAATTGGTTAAAGTAACTACATATCAGATATCTGTACCAAAATCAAGTTTCCTCTATATGAATAATAAATAAAAAATCAATAAATTTATTATTCATAGTTTAGACAGAACTACAAAAATTAAGAAAAAATTTAACTACCAAAGCATAGAACTGGAAAGACATGACTTCTGGCATTAAAGCATGAGTAGTTCACTGACCCACTTCTCAGTTTAAATGGTGAAAATTATGGAAAAGAAAATATAATGACCCTGAAAATGACTCTAAGGGCAAAGAGCAAATGAAAAGAGTTCAAGAAAGCCCATAAAAATTCAGAACTGACTTCACTTTCAGAGAATGGAGAATTTTAAACATGAGAACACTCTCAAAAATAGTAGAGGGTTTGATAAAAGTCAGGAGGATATTTGTGGCTCTAATGAAGATACAGCCTAGACTGGTGGCTAGCTAGTTTGGAGGAGAGAACTAGAGAATAAGAGAACTGAGGAAAGCCCTCCTAAGAGTCAAAACAAATACCAAATGTTTACCTCAGAAAGCATCCCATGAAATAAGTCACAATTTAATTGCATTTGTTTGTATAGAAATTTATACCCTAGAGCATTATTGAAAATAGTGGAGCATTTGGTTGGCAATTAGCAGGACCTAACAGCTGGGTGTGATCAGGGAAAGAATGGAAGAGAGACCTACCAGTACTGCTCTCATTCCAGAAGACTGTGGGTCTACACAAAGCTGTGTCTCCCTGAAGAGCAACATCAGAGGTTTATTGCTATGGATCTAAAACAGAATTCAGTAAAATAATCCAGCCAGTCACTAAACAAATAAAGAAGCAAATGAAAACAGCCAGCCCTGGAGGGAGGGAACAATTACTCAGAATTGCTATATATCTAAAAAGTACAATGTCCAATAACACGAAAAGGCATGCCAAGAAACAGAAAAGTATGACCCATTCACAGGAAAAAAAAAAAAAAAAGCAGAAAGCAGAAACTACCAGAGTAATGTCAAATGTTATATTTAACAGAAAAGAGATCTCAAAGTAGTCATTCTAAATATGTTCACAGAACTAAGGAAAGCATGATTAAAGAAGGGAAGAATCACTATAATGTGCACCTGAAACTAATATAACACTATGCTAACTAACAGGAATTAAAATAAAAACTTCGAAAAAAGAAGGGAAGGTATTATGAAAATGTCATAACAATAAGAGAATATCAGTAAAGAGAAATTATAAAAAAAGAACTGAATGGGAATTTTGGAGTTGGAACGTACAATAACTAGAGAAGGGCCTCAACTTTAGAATTGAACTGATAAAAGAAAGAATTAATAAAGTTTAAGATGGAATAATAGAGATTATTCAACCTAACAAACAGAGGGTAAAAAAGGATGAAGACAAAATCAATGGAGCCTCAAAGAATTATAGTATAACATTAGTCATACCAACATACATGACATGGAAAAAAACAAAAGGAGAGGAAAGAGAAAGGAAAAGAAAAAATATTCAAGAAATAGGACTGAAAAGTTCCCAAAGTTATTTAAAAGATATAACCTCAATATCCTGGAAACTCAATGAACTCCAAGTAGGATAAAAGTAAAGAGACCTATAAAAAGACACATCATAATAAACATGCTGAAAATCAAAGACAAGGAAAGTTCTTGAAAGCAGCAAGAGAAAAATAGTGTATCATTGACCACTGACGACTGAATGCAAATAAGATCAACAGTTGACTTCTCAGAAAAACAATGGTGTTCAAAATAGTTGAAAACTGATACCAATCTTTACTTACATTTCTTTCAGAACATTACCAAAAAAAAAAAAACAACCCTAAAGTTCACAGTGAAAAATTTAATTTTTTCTGTATTTTTTTCTATTTTCTTATACCTCCTAGCTTCTCTAGAGCTTCTCACTCTCCATCTATGTAGTCTACTTTACCAGACACTTTCCATGAAGAACCAGCCTACCTGCCTCTTGTCTTTTTGTTCCCTCTCCTTTTTAATTTCCCTCCTCTGGTGGTGTCTTTCTGTATCTATTCTAAACTCAACTTACAAAAAATGAAAATTCTCTTGGAGATAGGATAATATTGAACTTTAAAGCAGGTAAATATAAAATTCTCTTTACTAAGAAGGACCATCAAAAGTAGCACAGATTAATCCGTAGGGGCTCCTTCAGGGGTTATGTGGGCCTTCACTGTGAAAGAGATGTTTGAGCCAACATCTGAAGGATGACTAGTATTAGCTCAGTGAAGAATGGGAAAGAACATTTCAAGCAAAGAGGATTATTTGCACAAATACCCTGAGGTAGAAAGGAGAGTATGTATTGGAGATGCAGAAAAAGAGCTTTGTTGGTTGAAAAGCAATGAGTAAGGTTTAAAACAGCTGTGAGGAGGGTTTGTGGCTTAGACAGGGACAGAATGTGTTTTACTTTGTACTCCATATTAAGCAGCATTTTTTCTCTATTTTCCTTCCCATGGCAGACATTTAGTGACTCTAACTCCTTCAATCATGAATGATTAACCTATTCTCATTGACCTACCTGGAAAGGATCCACTGAAGTGCAATATCTTAATTCAGAGAGTTCCAAGAAAAGATGGTTTTATTATTTCTAAGCACAGACAGAAATTGGAAATGTTCACATGGTACTTCTTACAAGTCCTATAAGGATGTTTAAAGGGGTGGAAGAGGCTATCAGTAATTAGTCGCAACATTTGCATTTGTCCTTTGATGCCTTATAAACTCATTCTTAAGAAAACTTTAAAGCTGTGTTTTATACTTTTTTTTTTTCAGAAAAAAAGCATTTCTGTCAAAAGTCAAATAAGGAAGTGAGCTTACTAATATCATTTGGCTCACTTGGGAGGCCCTAAATACATGTGCAGGATCTCCTAGAAGACAATCAGTTTTGACTTTAGATCAGTGCTGAGGAAGCCTCCCTGCCTGAGGTAAAAAACAAACCAACAAAGAATAGAATTTCCCTCACCTTACTTAAAGAAGCTTTTATATATCTGGCCCATCTGTCATCCAGCATTTATATTTTCTCTACTTCAGAGATTTCTATCCTGATTGTATCTACTGCTACATACTGGGAATGGTGGGGGGGGGGGAGGAGGAATGGGGAGGGAGATTGTAAGGGAAAATGTGCCACCTGCTCAAGCTTGTTTCCCACCAAAAGATGATATATATGCATGTGATTGTGTAAGGGGAAGAGAGACTTGTTTATTGAGCATGAATGTATGAAGTTTTGCGAACATGAGTATGTTGAGTTTGAGTATTCCTGTATTTTTGTGATTTTGCATTTGATTCAGTGTGAGAGATGAGAATGTATGTGAGATATATATATATATATACACACACACACATATGTGTGTGTATATCTTTAAAAACTTATTCATAAAACAACAAACTGAGACTTCTGGTCTATATATTGCAAGTCCCTTTTCTTTGGAAGTCTGCCTGTGTGAAGCTTATGCAATGGAGACTAAATTACTTGTGTTTGAAATGTCTGCCTACAGCTACTTATTTCCTATTTTTTAACTGCTACTTATCAACCTGTTAGTCAGCAACATTTATCAATTTTACTATGCCGAGCAGGAAGAGGTGCTACATATGGAAACCTTGACTTTAAAGAACTCATAGCAACAAAGAGAATAGCAGGAATCAAATTGCTAAATATAGTCTACCCTCTTGAGTAAACAAATGAAGGCAGTTCTTTTTAAGAGCACTCAAGAATGAAAGGGTGGTAAAAAACAGTGTTGTCACAGAGAAAATCTATAATTCCTTTTATCTAAGTCCCATCTTATGAGCTATATATGTCAAGAAGGTGGTTTGTTAGTTAGTTAGCTTTCATTTTGAGCCACTGTTTATCCATAAACTCTCATTCTCTATTCTTCTTTCTCACCAGTGAATACTGTGGAATATGACATATTTATTTCCTATTTGACAGTCTCAGCTGTACAGAGAGGGGAAAGAAAAACTAAGAAGAGGAGAAGGAAGGAAAGGGTGAACCCAAGACAGAAAGGCATTGGAAGACAATCTGAAAAAGATAAGGGCACGTCAGTAGGAAGCCAGAGGTCTAGATTCTAGTAATTACTTGGCCATTCAATATATGAAATTATATCCTCTGCCCCTTCTGTTGGTTATCCTCAGTTTTCCAAATGTATTCTGTGGAGGACAGATTACCTTGGCAGATAAGAGGAAGGATTTTTATCTATTTCATGGTATGAACTTGACTGGGAAAAGATTCTGTCCCTAATACATATTTGAAAGTCTTTGGATGAAGCACCCTCTCAGACTCTTCCTGGTGGAAAAACTATCACAATTGGGTGTTCTTCCAGGAAGACTTGACCTATCAGAGTGTGGCTTCTGGAAACTATAAAGGATTCTCTTGTTTCATCACAGTTAGGACTCTTGAAGGTTACAGTTTCCTCTTAGAGTCCCCAGGAGTTCAGAGATGTTTTAAAAGACCACAGAGGAACCATGAAACTCTGGACTCCGGGAAACAGTTACAGAAGGGAGGTAGGTAGGGGGATGGGGTAGCCGGCTGATGGGTATCAAGGAGGCCACATGTTGTGGATGAGCACTGGGTGTTATACACAACTAATGAATCATTGAACACTACATCAAAAAACTACGTGGGGCGCCTGAGTGGCTCAGTTGGTTAAGCACCTGCCTTTGGCTCAGGTCATGATCCCAGGGTGCTAAGATCTAACCCCACATTGGACTCCCTGCTCAGCGGGGAGCCTGCTTCTCCCTCTCCCTGCAGCTCCCCCTGCTTGTGCTCTCTGTCAAATAAATAAATAACATCTAAAAACAAAACAAAACTAATGTTGTACTATATGTTGGCTTAGTAAACATAAATAAATAACAAATAAATAAATAAATAACGACCACAGAGGAGATATTTTAAAGATTTCAGGGATCTCAAAGGGAGGCAAAATACAAAGTTTCATTTGTAAGATCCACTTTTACCACCACTTTTTCTCATCTCTTAATATGATCACTGCTATGCGTATATTTCAAACTCCCTTGTCCCTCTCTCTAGTGTTATTCTACTCTTGTGTTAAAATTAATCTTGCTTAAATGCAACTCCTCATCTACTCAAAGCTGCATCAGGATAGCTAAATGTGGCTGGAGTAAAACATTTTAACCTTTTTAAATATATTTTAAGTTAAGATACTTGACAAACGTCAAGTCCACCTTTTACTACTCGTTCATTTTATTACTTGCCTAGAGCTTATTTCACACATTCCTCTCTCTCTCCTTCTTTATTACTTGCCTAGAGTTTATTTCACACATTCCTCTCTCTCTTCACATGAAATTCTTACCCTTCTTTCTACTTTACTGGAAAACTTGAAGCAAGCAAATTTCCCTGCCACAGCTACTCACATATCAGCCTTTGTGTCCATACACTTACCTTGTGTTTTATCACTACATAGGGATTATTCATGCTTCTTTCTACCTAGAGCCACCACCCCCCATATCTGAACTATGTATCACCCTTTCACCTATTCAAATATGTCACTCAAAAATGTTCCCCTCTGTCTTCTATGTCATCATTATGCCATCAAACATACTGTTATTTTTTCTATCTTAAAAATAAAGTCTCTTGATCTCACTTCTTCAATTATCATCCTGTTTCTTTATTATCTTGTATAACAAAACATCTAAAAAATACCTTTGCCTATCAGGCTCTTTCCTCCCGTTCTTTCAAACCCACTCCATTCAAACTCTTCCCACTACCCCACTACTGAAACTACTCTTACTAAAATATACAAGTAATCTCCACATGTTAAGTCCAAAGATATATCCTCACTCCTCATTTTTATTTGACCTGTCATCAGAGTTTTACACAGCTTATCACTCCTTTCTCTTATAAATTCTATTTAGTTCTGGGGTCCCATGCACTTATGGTTTTCTCCCTTCCTTCCCATCTGTTACCAATCTGTTTCGCAGGTTCCCCTTCTTTCTCAATTACCTCTCAATTCTTAGACCTTCTTTCCTCTCTAGCCATATTCACTACCAGAATGAAATCATCTCTAGTGCCATGGCTTTAAGTACTATATATATATATATGCTTTTAAGTCCCAGACAGGTTGTCTCCTCTGAAATCCCTCACAAATCCAGTCAGTATGTTGCCCCCCAAATCTAGACTCTTTGGTCCAATTTCCTACTTGACAATCTCCACTTGGATGTCTGGTGAACATTCCGTAATCACTGCGTTCAAAACAGAACTCATAACCTTCCACCCCATTCCTAAACTTACTCCTCTCACTTTCCTGTGCCACTTAATTGGCACACAACTTTTCTCCCATTTACTCAGAAATCATTGTCTTAATTTCTCTGACACCCCATATTCAGGCCAACAGAAAGTCCTCCACTTAAATTTTATATCCCGAATCACATCATTTCACACTTCTCCAATCTAAGCCACTATCATTGCTTTCATGGGTTATTGAAATTGATTTCCAACTGATTTACCTACTTTCCCCTTTGTGCCTCTACAGTCTATTTCAGCACAATGGCCAGGATGATCATATTAAAATGTAACTGGGTCATCCCTCTCCTCTGCTCAGAACATTGTGGTCTTCTTCATAACACTCAAAATAAAAGGCTTACAATAGCCTGTGAAACCCTATATGACCTAACTTCCAATTAGCTCTATGAACTCATCTTCTACTAGTCTCTTCTCACTCAATACAGACAATCTGACCTCCTCACTTTACAGGTATATGTCAAACATATGATTGCTTAAGAACTTTGTACAGACTTTTCCTCTGCCTATAATTCTTTCCCCAGATAGCCACATGTCTCATTACCTTACCTTTTTCAAGATGGCTATAATGGTAATTTCCTAATGTATTGCATCCTGACCATCCCTGTTAAAAACTGCATATTTAATATCCAGCATTCATAAACTGAAAGTCTTTATGTAATTCAAATAGGAAAAAGGAATCACTCTAGATCTTTAAAACAGGACATTTAATATAAGAAATTGGTGACAAAGTTGATGGAAGAGCTGAGAATTCAAAAAAGAAGTTGGTGAGGCAACCCAGACAATAGCCATCCCATAGGACTAGATTCTCATTGGACTAGAAAGACTAACAAAATGTTACCAGAGCTCAGAATCTGGGACTTTCTGGTGGGAGCTAAAACCATGATGGAGGCTGCCCAGGGTTAGCTGGGACCATAGAAGGAACTATTTGGCTAGTTCCCCCATAATGCAGAGAGATACAGAAGAAACACCTAAACTTCTATCCCCCTCTATCTTCCAACCTCAACTGTTTCACACTGGGCAAACTAACACAAAAGTCAGAGGACCAGAGAACTTAAGAAATGTAGTTCCTTATAAAGCATAGTAAAACTGATGTGGGCAGAGAATAAGTAGGCAGTTGACATGCACTTACAGTCTTCTAAGTGTACTAGATAATACAGTTGGTTTATTATCTCTTTATCACCACAAAATCACAGATCCACAAGCGCATGGATTCCTTCCATTTTATCCACTGGGATATCCCTAGAACTTAGAAATATACCTGGCACATAGTAAAGGCCAAACATATTTGTTGAATTGAGTGAATATAGCAAAATATGCAGTGGAAAAATGGACTTGCTTTTTAATCCTACCATAAAGCTGGTTAATTACTTTTATGACATAAACTTATTTACCTAAAGTGAACATTTTTATTTATTAGGAATTACCCACAAGGATTCAGTGGCCCCTGGATTAATACAGGTTATACCTTACATAAATTTGTGTCAGTCTTCCTCACAAGATATGGGTGTTGAGTACCACCACTACTACCTTTAGGAAACTAGATATTCCTAGGTATGCCATATATTAACCAATGTAGAATGTTCATATGAATCTTACTTGTTCTGATTCCTTCACTCAGCATATATTTACTAAAGGTCTGTCTTAGGCTTTACAAATGCTTGAGCTACAACAATGGCACAATTCTTGCTCTCAAGAAGAATACTGATGCCGATTTATGGGGCCAGAAAAAAAATAGAAAGTTAAATATTAGAAATCACTGTATAAACTATTAAGTTGTTATTATTCTTTCCTCATCTGATAATTTCTAGTAGTGACCCTCAGCTAGAGCAAAATTATTACCTAATTACTAATATTTCATTTCTCTTACAAATAAAAATTTTAGGGTTAATGTGGAAAGTGCTCTTTAAAGAGAAAGGGTAGATGTTACCTTCTTGGCTCTGGTGGAGAAACAGCCTTTAAAACTCCTTTTTACACCTAATAGCAGACTTTTTTGTTTTCCTCTTTGATTACTCAACTAAAGTCCTGAAATGTTTAATGTACATCCTTGAGCCTTCATTTATAAACTTTGTGAGAATATAGTGATAAATTGCATGTTATTTACTAAAATCCAGAGACTCGGAGTTTAAATGCATTAAAGAGAACTATAAAGACCCTTCTGAGAAACTTCTAAAGTAGAAGAGCTTCATCTCATTCTTCTCTCTGCTCTGCCTCTCTGCAGTAATTGGTGAGAGCATTTTTCTCCCTCACTCAGCTATTGTCTTCCATAGCAATATTTTATTGAAATTCTTTCTTTCCTCTCTGACAGCTCCCAAATTGAGGACTCTCCTTCTGCTTGCCTTTGGTACATGTACTTCCCAATATCCCCTTCACCACATCCCAGGATTCTGCCTCTGTCCACCCTCTTCCTTCTCTTCTGTTTCCTTATTTCCTCTGTTCTCTTTCCTTATCTCTTATTCTTTAATCTCCTGCTCTAATCTTTTAACTTTCTTATCTTCTCTTTTCCCCATCCCTCCTTTCTACACTCCTTCTGGGAAATCTTATATACTCCTGCAGTTTAAATATTGCTGCTATGCTGAGAATGTTAAAATGGACATAACTCACACACAAATCTCTCCTGGCTTCCAGACGCATCTTTCCTACTGCCAAAGAACAGCTCTACTCTGCTCCAGGCTGGTATGCACTTTCTCAAATACCTTCCCTGCAACCTCACTTTTGATTGCATCATTCTGTAATGTGAGGCAGTGGTAAAAGTAGGGACAATGGATTCATATAAATTAAACTTTTAATCTTGGTTCAACCACTTGATTGCTGTGTGACTTTGTGAAACATGCCAAATCTGAATCTGTTTCTTCTTATATAAAATGGAACTAATAATACTACTTCATACTTTTGTCATGAGGATTAAATATGATTATAACCTTGTGAAAAATTGTCCATCAGGAGTCCATTAAAATGGATTAAATGTAATTCTATGTGCAGTGGATGACTCCAGATGCTTCTTCATGTCTTCAGGGGTTCTAGAAAAGCTGTTTGCCTGATTTTCCTGTTATATTTGGTTTTGAGATTCTGTTTCCACTGAATGAGTGAAGAGGATATATACATCTTTGTAGTAAGTTAAAAAAAAAAAAAAGAGGGGGATGGCCATAAATTCTAAGTAGCAAGTCCCATGAAAAGATAAATCTTAACACGCTTTGAATCTGGGCTGGCGTTATGACTCTACTTTGACCAATAGAATGTGATGAAAGTGAGGGGGAGGAGTTAAGATGTCGGAGATGTAGGGGAACTCTGGGCTTTCCTCCATCTCTTGAACACAGCTATATTGAGGTCAGATCATTTGGAACACATAGGAAATTGATCTGAGGATTGGAAGAAGGATCTCCATGGTTGGAGGGAGAGAGTGTGTCAGGTGTAATGTGTGTGGAAGTGAATTGGGGGAGAGAAAAACTGCCATGCCGCAGAAGGGAGGGAACCCTTTTTGTAGGGAGAGAAAAGGGACAGAAAGAGAGAGGGGTTGAGAGAATGAGGCATCAGAAGTAAACCTTTCAGACCACAGACGGGGGAGACAGGGACTGAGTTTCACAGGTGTTTGTTGTTTTTTTGTTTTGTTTTTTTTTTTCAAAAGTGAGCAGAGCTCAAACTCTGAGGTTTTGGATGTGCATGACTTTCACTGGAGCAGAGTTGTAGCATGCACTCCTGGGGAGAAGAAAGGCTCTGGCCTGGGAGCATGCACAAAGTGGTGCAGGAATCTCCTGGGTCACACTGGGAGAAATTGTTCCCTTTCCTGGAGTACGTTTGGAAGAGGGTATATTGCCTCTCCTGAGGACCAAAGACCCTGCAGGTGCCAGCAAATGGCCTTCCATCAGCAGGGGACAAAGGTGCATGCAGAGGGTGGGTAACCTGGTTGCTGCTTTTCACAGTGCCACAGCGTAGATTCTGGCACCACACAGGTGTGAGACTATTTTTCTGGGACAAAGGGCACTAGTCAGAGTGCAGCAAGGCTCTAATCCAGAGGAGGGAGTGGATCTGGGTAGTGCCGGCTCCTTTAAGATTTGGAGTTTTGAGTCCCAGCCATGCCAAAGATAAAATGTAGGAAAGCTGTGGCACCGTGTTTGCTGATGACCCTTGCTTTTCTGTGAGGGCTTCCTGAACAGCAGTGGGTGTGAGAACCCCTGTCCGGGGACTAAAGAGTGGGGTGGTGCTATTTTACTCTCACCACCAACACAGTGAGACTTCAGAGAGCAACACAGCAGCCCCTATCGGAGGTTGCAACCGCTTATACCAAACCCCGCCCCTCTGTGCTTGGGAAGTGCTTTTTTACTGGGACAGGATTGACTGTGAACCAGCTCTGCGGGCCTCTACCCCAGGAGAGTAATACAGGCAGCATACCGCATGCACCAAGTCTACTGACCATACAGTGCTTCAGACTGTACCCTTCAGTTTGGTGGAAATAGGACCAGGCTGTATTTTTTTCCCTTATTCTTTTTTTTTCCTTCCTTTTTTTCTTTGGAATCAGACTTACAGTTTTTTGTTTGTTTTTCGTTTTCTTGTCTCTCTCTTTCTTTTGTTTTGGCAGGGAGGAATCAGGCTTCTTCTTCCTTTTTTTTTTTTTTCCTTTCTTTTTCTTTGGAATTAGGCTTATAGTTTTTTTGGATTGTCTGTTTGGTTTTTGTTGTTGTCGTTGCTTCCTTTTGCTTCTCTCTCTCTCTTTTTTTTTTTTTTTGAGCAGGCTTTTTTTTTCCTTTTACCTTTCTTTTCCTTTTTCCAGGGTTTTTTTTTTTTTCGGTCAATAAACAAATCAAAGCACAACTAGATAAAGGTCCAAACACCCACCACTACAAACAAGGAGGAATTCTACAGAGGACTGACCAGTGGAAAAGAGCTGCCAAAACACAACAGCATACACAAGAAACACTTCTTGAAGTGCCAGGCCCTGGACAGTGTCTGACCTCTTTTTAGTATAAAATCACTCTGAGGTGCAGGAAACATAATAGGCTTTCATAACACACAAAACATAGAAACTTGGCCAAAATCACAAGATGGAAGAATTCTCCCCAAAAGAAAGGTCAGGAAGATATCACAGCCAGGGACTTGCTCAAAAGAGATACAAGCAATATATTTGAACAAGAATTTAGATCAACAGTCAAAAGACTATTAGATGGACTTGAAAAAAATAATAAAAGACACCAGGGAAAATCCTGCTGTAGAGATAAAAGACCTAAAAACTAGTCAGGCTGAAATTAAAAAAAAAAAACAAAAAAAGCTCTAATTGAAATGCAAAACTGACCGGATATAATCACAACAAGGATTGAAGAAGTAAAGAAGAGATGAGGTGACGTAGAAGACAAAATTATAGAAAAAAATGAAGCTGAAAAGAAGAGGGAAAGAAAACTATTAGATCATGACTATAGACTTAGGAAACTCAATGATTCCACAAAGTGAAATAGTATCCATATCATAGGAGTCCCCAAAAAACAGTGGGGAAAAAGGAGCAGGTTTATTTGAACAAATTATAGCTGAGAACTTCCCTAATCTGGGGAAGGAAATAGGCATTCAACAAACAGATAAAAAATATAAGCCTAATTGCAAAGAGAAAGAAAGGAAAAAAAAGAAGAAGACTGACCCCCCAAAAAAAGAAAGAGAAAAGAGAGAGAGGAATTCTATCAAACATTTAAAGAAGAATTGATACCTATTCTGAAACTGTTCCAAAAAACAGAAGTGGAAGGAAAACCTCCAAACTCATTCTATGAGGACAGAATTGCATTGATCCCAAAACCAGATAAAGACCCAACTATAAAGGAGAATTACAGACCAATATCTCCAATGAACATGGATGCAATTATTCTCAACAAGACACTAGCTAATCAGGTCCAACAATACATTAAAAGGATTATTCACCAGGACCAAGTGGGATTTATTCCTGGGCTGTGGGGGGTGGTTCAACATCTGCAAATCAATTAACATGATATACCAGATATAACAGGATAAGAACTATATGATCCTCTCAATAGATGGAGAAAAAGCATTTGATAAAATACAGCATCCTTTCTTGATAAAAACCCCTGAAAAAAGTAGGGATAGAAGGAACATACCTCAACATCATAAAGGCCATATATGGAAGATCCACAGCTAATATCATCCTCAATGGGAAAAAAAATGAGAGCTTTTCCCCTAAGGTCAAGGACACGACAGGGATGTCCACTCTCACCACTGCTGTTCAACACAGTAGTGGAAGTCCTAACCTCAGGAATCAGACAACAAAAAGAATAAAAGGCATCCAAATCACCAAGGAAGAAGTCAAACTTTCAATCTTAGAGATGACATGATACTCTATTTAGAAAACCTGAAAGACTCTACCAAAAAATTGCTAGAACTGACAGAGAAATTCAGCAAAGTTGCAGGACATAAAATCAATGCACAAAAGTCAGCTGCATTTCTATACACCAATACTGAAGCGGCAGAAGGAGAAATCAAGGAATAGATCCCATTTACAATTGCACCAAAAACCATAAGATACCTAGGAATAAACCTAACTAAAGAGGTAAAAATCTGTACTCTGAAAACTGTAGAATGCTTATGAAAGAAATTGAGGAAGACACAAAGAAATGGAAAAACATTCCATGCTCATGGAAAAAAATATTGTTAAAATATCTATACTACCCAAAGCAATCTACACATTCAATGCAATCCTATCAAAATAACAACAGCATAACCCAGAAATGGGCCTTCAACTCTATGGTCAACTAATCTCTGACAAAGCAGGAAGGAATATCCAATGGAAAAAAGACAGTCTCTTCAACAAATGGTGTTGGGAAAATTGGACAGAAACATGCAAAAAATGAAACTGGACAACTTTCTTACACCACAAACAAAAATAAATTCAAAATGGATAAAAGACCTAAATGTGAGACAGGAATCCATTGAAATCCTTGAGGAGAACACAGGCAGCAATCTCTTTGACCTCGGCAACAGCAACTCCTTAACTGGACATGTCTCTGGAGGCAAGGGAAACAAAAGCAATAATGAACTATTGGGACTTCATCAAGATAAAAAGCTTCTGCACAGCAAAGGAAACAATAGACAACACTAAAAGGCAACTTAGAGAACAGGAGAACATATTCATAAATGACATATCAGATAAAGGGCTAGTATCCAAAATCTATAAAGAACTTATCAAACTCAACACTCATAAAACAAAAATCCAGTCAAAAAATGGGCAGAAGACATGAACAGGCATTTCTCTCAAGGCCTACAAATGGCTAACAGACACATGAAAAAATGCAAACTGCTGCATTTTGGAAACTGGAAACTGGAAAACAGTATGGAGGTTCCTCAAAAAGTTAAAAATAGAACTACTCAATGACCCAGCAATTGCACTACTAGGTATTTATGCAAAGGATACAAAAATAGTGATTCAAAGGGACACATGCCCCCCAATGTTAGCAGCAATGTCCACAATGGCCAAAATATGGAAAGCCCAGATGTCCACTGAGTGATGAATGGATAAAGACGATATGGCATGTATACACACACACACACACACACACACACACACACACACACACAGGAATATTACTCCACCATCAGAAAGAATGAAATGCTGCCATTTGCAATGATGTGGCTGGAGCTAGAGTGGATTATGCTAAGCAAACTAAGTTAGTCAGAGAAAGACAGATACCATAAGATTTCTCTCATATGTGGAATTTAAGAACAAAACAGATGAACTTGGGGAAGGGAAGGAAAAATATAAAATAATAAAATAAAATAAAATAAAATAAAATAAATAAAATAAAAACAGAGAGGGAGGTAAACCATAAGAGACTCTTATTTATAGGGAATGAACTGAGGATTACTGGAGGGGTGGTAGGTGGAGGAATGGGATATTTGGGTGATGGGCAGTAAGGAGGACACTTGATATAATGAGCACTGGGTGTTATATGCAACGGAGAAATCACTAAATTCTACCCCTGAAATTAATAATACACTCTATGTTAACTAACTTGAATTCAAATAAAATCTTAAAAAAAAAAAGAACGTGATGGAAGTGTCACTGCGTCATTTTTGAGCTTAAGCCTCAAGAAGTTTTGTAACTTCCTCCACTGCTCTCCCAGAATACTGCACTGAGACTACCATGCCATCAGGAAGCCCTAGAAGTAGGGGCGCCTGGGTGACTCAGTTGGTTAAGCATCTGCCTTCAGCTCAGGTCATGATCTCAGGGTCCTGAGATCAAGCCCTATATCAGGCTTCCAGCTGAGCAGGGAGTCTGCTTCTATCTCTGCCTGCTGCTCTCCCTGCTTTCTCTCTCTCTGTGTCAAATAAATAAATACAATCTTAAAAAAAAAGTGCCCTAGGAGTAGAAAGGTACAGGCCTCCCAGATATCCCAGCTAAGCCCAGTCCCCAAGCAACTACTAGTTCAATGCAGCCAAATGAATGTGTCTAAGCAAGACCCATCAAACCAAAAATTCTGAGAAACTTTTGAGGAAAAAAATTCAGTTATTTTAAGCATCAATAAATCATTGATACAGCCTATCTGCATGGATTATCCTTATTTTAATTTTTGACTCATATCTGGAACTCAGGTTATTTCCTTGAATTTGTAGCCCCATACACATATATACACATCTACAAACATTGAAACAAAATCCCTGCATGTATATGGTAGATTTTACTGAAGGACTGGAGAAAGAATTTACAGAAGAATATGAGGTATCCTTTTTTCATAAAATTCTTTCACTTCATCACTCTTTCTCTCTTCCCTCCCCTCCCCCTCTCTTCCTTTTCTTCTCCCTGCTTCCAAATATCTGTATGAGACACCCACACTTACATGGCATGGTTTACTTCTTGGTTTCCTCATGTTTCATCATCTGAGGTCTCAGTTTTATTCCCAATGATCTGTCAAAATATTTTCCTAACCAAAAGCATCCCAGAGCTGTTAAAGATTATTCATTATTTTACCACTGTATCTATACATCATCTTGTACAATGACACATACAAATTCTAATAAATGTATCCTTCTTCATGCATTTCACATTTTGTTTCACAATATGTCGATCTATCAAGTAGCTCAGGTTAGAAAATTTAGAATCATGTTGGCCCTTTTCTACGTCTGTCATAATCACTGTAATCTCTCAGGTTATGTTTTCCTTCTCAGAAATATCTCAAGCATGTATCTTCTTATCCACATTCCAGCACCAGAGTTCTAGGCCAAACCCTATTCATATGTCACCAACATCAGCATAATTTCAACTTAACTTCCCTTTCTACCTTTAATTCATCTCTCTTCCAAACAATGCTCCAGGGCAGGAGCTGTTAAATAATTTCACACAGGCCAAATCTGGCCCAACATCTGTTTTTGTAAATAAAGTCTTACTGGAACACAGCCATGCCCATGCAATTGTGTATTGTCTAAGGCTCCTTTTGAATTTTATCATCAAAACTGAGTTATTATGACAAAGATCATATGACCCGCAAAGCCTCAAATATTTACTACCTGGCTTTCAGAAAAAGTTTTCAGCAACCCCTGTTCTACAGTCTGCCATAATAATCTTTCTAGAACACAAAACACTCTGCATGGTTCCATTATTATTTTAAAATTAATATCATTTACTATACACATTTTTAAAACTGGAGGAATATTCATTTATTTGTTAATAGGACTTATATATGGGTAGTGGAATTCTATTAATAAATTTCTATAACTTCGTATTTTGTATAACATGAAATACTACTTTATACAACCGCATGGATACCATATTTTGAAAAGAATGTAAACTCACTTCTTTAAGACTTCCAATGATAATTTTTGCTTTCAAAAAAAAAAAAAAATCTCAATCCTTTGTAAAATACATAAGGCTTTTATAAAATCCCCAATCTTCTGTTTCCAGCGGCCCACGCTCACTTTGCTTCACACTCTCCCTCACAGACTCTAGCCTGGTAGATCTCAAACTTTAATGTGCTTAAGAATTACCGAAAATTCAGGTTCCTAAGCTCCCTTATTTAGTATATTTGGGGTGAGACTAAGAATTTACATTTTTAATAAGCACCCATGCTGGTAGTTCATGGATCACATTTCAATAGTTTTACATCGTGAAATCAGACTTCCCTAGCTTCAGATAAATCCTGACTCCAACATTCACTAGTTATCTGACTTTGGGAAAATAACATAAACCCACTAAAGCTCAGTTTTCTTTTCTGTGAAATGGGATAGTAAATGTTTTTGCCTCATTAACTTTTTTTCAAGGATTAAATGAGATGATACAGGTTAAAGCATTAACATAGTGCCTGACACAGAATAAATATTTGGTAAATTTTTTTGATTTTCTCTATAGCTTCCTTGTTACTATCAATGATATCATTATTTTAATTATAGAACTTTCTTTGAGCCATAATGAATTCCAGGCCATTCCCCAAGTCACATATGTCTCTGCAAGTCACATTCCTTTGCCATTACACGTTAGTGTCTCTTTCTGTAATATCCTTCTCCACCCCAGCCCTGTGTTTGTTTACTGAGTTAACTTCTACGCATCTTCTAGCCACCAATTCATATGTTATCTTCATACATCCTTCCCTTAACTTCCCTCACCAAAGCTAAATCCAGTTCTTTCTCTCACTTCTGTACCCTCATAAAACTTTGTATATACCACAGCACCAGTAAATTTCTGCATGTTTTTATGAGCCCAGAAGAGACTGTGATATCTTTAAGAGTAGTATCATGCCAAACCTGTCTTTGCATTATCATTATTGTCATCATCACGGCCATCATTTATTCTGGGTCCCCATGAGATAAATCTCATATTAACTGTGTGTTTCTAATGTTTTGTTATCTGGGGACTTGGTGACCCTGGAGGGATTCCGCCACCCTGCCCACCCCAGGGCTAGTTATTTCCTAGAGATAGGAAATGAATTACCTGTAAGCACACTTTTATATGCAAATCCACCAATCCCAAGTTCAAACCACCAACTACCTCTATTATACTCAGGGTTACTTTTCTGCCCTAATCACCCTAAGACCACGTACCAGACAACTAGAGGCAGCCCCTGTGCCCCAGAGACCCCTGGAATTATTTAAACTGGCCAATCCTAAACCTGCCTACCCTGCTTGACCCATTCCTTACCAAGGAAACCACATGAAGTCTCTTATCTGCATTTTCCTCCCTCCTGTTGCCTGAGGACACCCTGGTGCTTCTGTGTGTGTACCCCTTCCTTTGAGATCTGAATATAACAAGCTGTTTTTTCAATAGTAGTTGTCTCATGTGTCTTTTCTTATCTGTAAAACGAGACGGAATCCATTAAGTAACTGCTCTCTACAGTTCTTTCTACTTCGGCTTAGTCTGGATTCTGTTTAACTTCTTTTTAATTTCAAAAAGCACCACTAGGTGGCAGCAGGAATTAAATAATATCTCTCTGCCTTCATTTTTCAGGTTTTTAAAATTCTTTTGCAAGAGTAGGGATCATTTTGGAGAATTATACCACCACCACTGCTGCCACAAAAAAAAAAAAGTTGAAAAAGATTTTTAAAGCTTACAATAATTAAAACAACTACAAGTTCAAACTCCGTAGTCAGCATATTGCTACTTCAGCAAAATGTCAGATGATAGTAAGAATTTATTTAACTTGCTTTCCCAATGAAAACATCGTCACAATGTGTAAATTTTCATTATTTATAGATTATATGTCTTAATTCTATGAACTCCAGGAACATATATACAACTACTTGCTTAATATTTCTGTTTGGATGTCTAATCAGTACTGTACATTTAAACAAAGAACTCAATTTCTCTCCCCCAAACCTGATACTTACCAAACTTTAACCATGTCAGAAAATGCAAGCAACATTCTCTTCATTGCTTAATCCAAATATCTAGGAGCCATCATTTATTTCTCTCTTTTCCTCCCATTCTACATCCAATCCACCAGAAATGCTTTGACTCCACCTCCAAAACACACTGACAAGTTACAATTTATTTCCATCTTCACTGCTACAGTTGCTGTAGCAGTTGCTCCTTTTACAACTTACACATTCACTCACAGCACTCCAGCAATACTGAACTTGTCCCACTCCTTCACGCATGCATGCCAATCACTCGCTCTTACCTTAGAGCTTTGCATTAGTTCTCTCTTTTACCTGGAATGCTCTAGGACCTGTTCTATCCAATGTTGGCAGCTTCTCATCATTCAGATCTAGGGACATCCATGTTTTATCCAGCCCACCATCTATAGTGCTAATAGCCACTTTCTATTGCATTAACCTAATTTGTTCCCACCTCTGCACTTACCACTCTCTGCAGGGTCTTGTTTGTCCATTTGTTAACTTGTTTATTGTCTTCTCTTACAAGAATGTGTCACTGAGGCTAGGAATATGTCAGTTACTTACTTCATGTCTATAAGAACATTACAAGTACTCAATAGATATTTTAAAGTGAGCAAATCAATGAATTATGGACAGGGTTAGATCTTTCTTTAAAGACTGAAGAGATATACCAACATGGCACTGAGAAACAGGATCACTGTATTGATCTTTGGTCTTCATTGAATCTAGTCATTGAGAATAACTTTTTTTTTTCCCCTGTGAAAATCCTCTTCTAATGAGCAAGTGGCATTCTTAATGTTTAGTAAATTTGTCTCTTTCAACAACACTTAACAACAAAATCACACTGTGTCTTAACGTGTCTTAAAAATGACATGTAATAATGGAATACTTACTCTGGGCTAAGCCCTGGGCTAAACACTTTACTTTTACAGTCTATTAATTCTCATAACACCCCATATGATTAGGCTACATACTGTCATTTTCTTAAATATTATGATCAAAGGGCAAATGAGAGTGAGGGTTGTTGCCAATCCTGCCCAGGTTTGACAGCTAATATGCGCTGAGCTGGGACCTCAGTCCTCACAGTATGGCTCCAGAGGCAGTCCACCTAACTGCTTTGTTATCTTGCTTGCAGAGTCAGTTTCCCTTAGCTGTTGTAACAAATTACCACATACTTAGTAGCTTAAAATAATACAAATTTATTCTCTTATAGTTCTACAGGTCAGAAGTCTGAAATCAGTTCCACTGGGTTAAAGGCAAGGTGTAGACAGAGCTGGTATCTTCTGAAGGCTCTAAGGGAAGAATTTGTTTCCTTGTTTTTCAACTTCTAATGGCCATCTGTATTTCCTGGTTGTCACTCCAAACCACGTCACTCCAATTTCTGTTTCCATCATCACATCACTTTCTCCCCTGACTCTGATTCTGCCTGCGTCCCTCTTATACAGACCCTAGTGACTATATTGGGACCACCCAGATAATCCAGGATAATCATATCTCAAGACCCTTAATCTACGCACATCTGCAGAGTCTCTTTTGCTATATAAATGAACAAAAAGGAACTTTCACAGGCTCCAGGGATTAGGTTGTGGATGTATTTGGGGGGCTATTATTCAGCCTCCCAGATTCCCCATGCTAGCTGGTGATGCCAGGCAGACTCATTTACTACCTAAGTAACTGATCCACACACCAGCCTCTCTCCATATGCAATTTAAGCTAATGCTTCAGCAAAATTATAGAATACAGAACATCACGGACCTTTGGCATCACCCATAAGTAACTGATGCTGAAAATGCTTATAGTCTACTATATATTGATAATAAACATGCCTACAAGAGATTTAAGGCTATTTAAGCCTGGAAGATATTAAACACAGATATTTAAGATTAAGTCTTAATGCATTCCCTTTCTTCCTTCAGTTGGAGCTTCCTATTTAATAATCCCCCTGACATTCTATGGATGATTTTTATTTAAAAGAGGAGAATACTTTTACAAGGCTCAAAAACCCTTGCCTAGTCCAGATATGACTTAAATGAATTAACTTGAAAGAGAATTGATGCTGGGTTTTATTAAACAAACTCCTGGATGCTAGTTACAGAAAATGAACAATGATCCAGGCAAGCAGTAAAATACCTTGTAAAGTACCCAATAGCTTCTATAAATAAATTTGCAATTCACTTAGGATGTAAACGTACAGGGTAAGACTTGAATACATCAGCAAGGCTATAAAATGATGCCTTGGTTTTCCTTCACTTCTGACCTCTCAATTACAAAGGCTTCTCAAAAGTGGGTTTGTGGTAGCACATCATTCCCAAATTGCTGCTCTCAGCATGTCTGGCAATATAGAGCTTCCAGGGCAACTTTCATTTCATCATATCCCTCGACGCACAACAACTTTCTAAGTCTAAAATGGTTCTGTAAGAAGAATAGTTTAAGCACAGGACCATTTCCAATCAAGGCCAAATGGTCTCTTAGGGCACATTTTTAAAAGCCCCTACAACTGAGAGTTTCAACTCATTTTTCTTTTGCAAACAGATGAAAATATATACCACTAGGAGAAATGGTCATTTTGATATAAAGCAACATTGTTCAAATTGTTTTTGGCAGAAGGTGAGATCATTTAGTTAAAAAAAAAGTTCCATTGCAAACATTGTTGAAAATACTTTATTCTATGTTCCTTTTCAGATTGGAATAGCAGGGTAACAAAGTAAAAGCTCTGAGAAGTCCTGAAATAAGAAAGCATCCTTAACTTTGTTTCACCCAGCATTTTGACCTCTGAATCCCTTATCTCCCTGGATACTGACTACCTTCATGGTATAGAAGGATGTTCCTTGGTACAGATTGTGTAAAACACTGATCTAATTTTTTTTTTTTTTTTTTGTAGTCAAGTATCAAGGATCACAGTAGCTCAAGTGTCAGGAATGGTGACATGAAAAAATGATGCTTTCTGAAATGGATGGGACTAAGGAATACTGATTGGAAAAATTAGAAACAGGAGTTTTAAGAGTAAGCAAAGAGCTCCTGGGTGGCTCAGCAGGTTAAGCATCTGCCTTGGGTTCAGGTCATGATCCTGGGATCCTGGGATGGAGTCCCATGTCAGGCTCCCTGCTTGGCGGGGAGCCTACTTCTCCCTCTCCCTTTGCCCCTTCTCATGTGCGCTCTCATTCTCTCTCTCTCTCCATTACTCTCTCTCTCAAATAAATAAAATTAAAAAAAAAAAGAGTAAGGTAAACTAGATCAGGTAAGATTCTAATGAGTGGTTTAGATGCTCCCTGAGTACAAGAGTAGTTTCCTTTCCAGTTTTTAAATCCCTAAAATATATCCTTTTATTCCATTAAAACAAAGACCTGATTTTTATACCAAAAGTCTCTGAACACGCCACTTTACAATGATTTCAAGTTGCACCCAGTGTGAAATTCTTGGTTCTCCACAGTCTGTATTTGGATGCTTGGTAGAAAACTAGGCGCCCTCTCTAAAAATTATAGTTCATAGAGGATAAAAATATAGTCCCTGTAATCAGACTCCCTTGAATTCCGATACTAGTTCTTCCAGTTAGTGTGGCTTGGAGAAATGAAGTGAATGCTAAAGTCTATTTCACGGAACTAGTCCATAAAGGAGCTAAGTGGCCATATAAATCCAGGAAACACTGTACACTATATCTACTTTCCTAGAAAGTGAGTCAAATGCTGAAAATAAACCAGATTAACTCTATCTAATCCAATTTTCCAAGGTCTATTTGAATACAAAAATTCCACACACACCCCCACCCCCAGGCACTAACAATCAATATCCTGGGGGAACTAGTGTGGAAAGTACTTCAGAAGAGGCTAGGGTGGTAAAATGAATACAAACTTTAGTCTGTGACCAACTTTGAAATTTTGGCTCTGCTACTTGCTAAGTTGTTGACTTTGCATGAATTATTTAACCTCTCTGAGCTTTCATTTTTGTTGGGTTCTCTGAGGCAGTTCATGATAAATAGAATCCCTCTTCTCTACCCAGGTTTTGAGGAAGTTGAAAGAAAAATTAAATATAAATATACAGGTCATAATATGACCTTCATTGCTAACAGAAGGTCAGGTGTTAGGACACGACTGAAGGTTGGTCAATCCTGGTGCACTTGTTTGGTTATTTTTTTTAATATTTTATATTTATTTATTTGAGAGAGAGAGAGAGAGAGAGAACATGAGAGAGGGAAGAGGGTCAGAGGGAGAAGCAGACTCCCTGCGGAGCAGGAAGCCCGATGTGGGACTCGATCCCGGGACTCCAGGATCATGACCTGAGCTGAAGGCAGTCATTTAACCAACTGAGCCACCCAGGCGCCCCAATCCTGGTGGACTTGTTAACATAGAGGGTACCCTTTAAAAATATATATATATACACATATATATATTTGAGAGACAGCAAGAGAAAAAGCACAAGAGAGAGCGGGGGTGGGAGAGTCAGAGGAGAGGGAGAAGCAGACTCCCCACTGAGCAGGGAGCCCTAGAGTCCTGGAGTCCTGGAGCCCTTGAGCCCCAGAGCCCCAGCTCAGGGCTGGGTCCCAGGACCCTGGGATCATGACCTGAGCCAAAGGCAGACACTTAACCAACTGAGTTGTTTAAGAGGAAGAAAGGATAAGCTGAGTCCATCATGTCTGGATATGTACCAATCAGGTACGTCCCTTTAGGTCTCAGGGGCCAAGGGATGGAAGTGGTGGTGAGAAGCCAGAAGTGCTACTCTAGTGAAATTTCCTCTACCTACAAGAAACTATTCCCTCCCAACTGCTATTCCATCTCTTATAAATGTCTACACAAAACCACACTATCCACACAAAAACCTGAACATATATATTTATAGCAGATAATAGCCCCAAACTGGAGGCATACCAGATATTCTTCAATAGGTGAATGACTGAACAAACCATAGTAATCCATATAATGGAATAGCATTCCATAAAAATAAGAAATGAACTGATAAATCTACAAAAAGACATAGAAAAACCTTAAATGTATATTGCTAAGTGAAAGAAGCTAGTCTAGAAAGCCTATGGGCTGTATAATTCCAACTCTATGGCATTTAAAAAGAGAAAACTAATAAAGAAAATAAAAGGATTAGTGATTGTCAGGGGTTTCAGTTGGAGGAAGGGGAGGGACGAATAGATGAAGTATAGGAGATCATTAGGTTGGTGAAACTATTTTGTGTGATACTGTAATGGTAGATACATGATGTTATGCATTTGTCAAAGCCCATAGAACTGTACAACACAAGAGTAAACCTTAATGTAAATTACAGACTTTAGTTAATGACAATGTACTGATATTGTGTTAATTGTAACTAATACAAGAAATTAATAGCTTAATAAGAGGGAATATATTTGTGCCTGTGGGGGGGGTGGATAGGGAGCAGGGGTAGGGTGGGTATATGGAACTCTATGTACTATGTGTTCAATTTTTCTGCAAATCTAAAACTGTACTGAAATAAATTCTATAAATTATTAAAATGAGAAGAAGCAATACTTAAAAGTGAAGACATGAATACCTAATTTATATGGCTGCTCAAATGACTGAAGAAAAGTGTATATACTATGTATATATCCTCTACTATAATAATTAATATTCATAGCAGCCCTATTGAATCTATCCATCTCATTTAGAATTTACTTTCTGGATTCAGATTATAATCAGTATTTTCAATCGCTGCCTAAGTGGGCTGTTCCCTGAAGGCACAACATCATGTGATGGAGTATAGCACAATCAAGCCAAAATACTTCCTCTCACCTTCTTGAGGTCTTCAAGGAGAAAAAAAGAGAAGATTCTTAGCCAAGATTGAGAATGCAGTGTAAGAATCAATACAGAAAGGGATTGGCATATGCTAATAACAGCCAAGGGGTATGATGGAGTTGAATAGAGGGTGTGTTATTGACCTAAGAAATTGAGTTCATCCTCATCTGCTCGGGGCAGAAATTGCACTTTGATCAGATCTCAGAAGGTGTAAGAAAATTCAGAGACCAGGTTTGTATCCAGTTGCTTTAGCATATCTCCCAGAGATCAAACAACCATGCTTTCTTTCTATACAACCAGCTGTGGGTTGTACTTTCTTATCAAGAAAGGCTAAGCACTGAGGGCCTGGGATGACCATACAAAAGCAATCCACCAATCCTTTGAAGAAAAATCATTAAAAGCCAATTATATTAGTTTCCTATCGCTGTGTAACAAATCACCACAAATTTAGCAGCTTTAAACTACACACATATAACAACACTGCAGTTTTAGAGGTCAGAGGCGAGGAGGCTCAGCTTGTTTCTCTGCTTTAAGACTTGCAAAGTGAAAACCAAATTGTCTTCAGTGCTGTGTTCTCTTCTGGAGGCTCGCAGGGACAATCCGCTTCCAGGATCATTTAAGTTGTTGGCAGAATTCAGCTCTACACAGTTGTAAGACTGAACTTCCTGTTCCCTTGCTGGCTGTCATCTGGGGGGTAGTTCTCATCTCTGGAAGCTGCCTGCCTTCCTTGACTTGTAGCCCCCTTTGTCTTCAAAGACAGAAACGGCAGGTCAAGTCCCTCTCATGATTCTAATCTTTTGTCCTTCTTCCATTTCATCTCTCTCTGATACTTCTGCCTCCCTCTTCTACTTTTAAGGGTCCATTTGATTACACTGAATCCAACCAAATAATGATTAAAACCCTATTTTAAGGTTAGATGATTAGCAACTTTTTAAATTCCTTTTGACATGTAATAAAACATAATCATAGTCATAACACTAGGGGCAAAACATCATGGAGGCCAAAATCCTGCCTAGCACACCAATCTTACTTTATATTTAAAACATAGGATTGGAACTGAAATACACACTGCATATATCTAATTAATTTGCTTTGGCCTTTTCATTTAACAGGTGTATCACTGTTGGGGGACAATCTGTTGACTGAAGAAGGGAAGACCTGATACAAAGTGGTATCTGCTTAAGGGATATCCTGTACCTCAAAAGAAATCAAAGAAAAAGTCTTATTACTATGTAGCAGTTGCTTAGGAGACTCAGATCCCATGAAAGGTATTGTCCTGGGATTCTTCCCCAGGCGTGACCTCCATCGATGCCCCAAACCACACCTATTTACTCTGAGCTTTCAAATCACTTACTGGCTTCCTGGTAAAAGGAATTAATTTATCAGCTGTGAACCTAGTCTCCCAAACTGGTTTGTAAGGAATCAGGCATTATCTACCTTGAATTTCTTTAAGTACTCTGAAGCAAATGCTCCAAAATATGAATAGGACCATACAATAAACAGGAACCTATAAAGAGATAGCACGAGAGTATAAATTTAGTTATCTACAAAGGAAACAAAAACCGTCCACTAAAATTGAAAGAGGTTAAGGAAATTGATAGAGAGAAATATCCTGGATGATTTGCTATGTGATCTGAGACACTGTTTCCTAATTTTTGATAATTGGTTTTCTCATTTCTGATGAGAACTTGAGATACTAAGGTTCTTCTCCTACTTTCTCATTCTGTGATTTTACTATCTCAACAACAGCCCTTTTATTTTATGTCTTCTTTTAGAGCATTGAGTTAACACGTTTAAGGACTATTCACCATGTACTACTTCCCTAATCAGTGCTTATGCCGGGGCTATGTGGCAAATGAAGTTATCAAGCCAGGCCTAAGGAATCTCAGGTTGGAAAGGAAAAAAAGGGTAATAACTCAATGACCACAATACAAAGAAATATATTGAGTTAAAGTGCATCAAAGGGTGATCCTGAGACAGTTATGGAAATAATTATTTAAATCCACCAAAGTCATCAGAAAAGCATCACTGCGAGAACACTTATGAATAGAGAGAATGAAACCTTACTTCATCATAGGAAGTTTCTGAACCTCTCAGAAAGATTTGACTTTCCACACTTTCAAGATTCACTATATCTTGGAGACCCGTGGACCTAATGTGTTGACTGAACCATTCCATGCTAGTTTGCTTACCTAACCTAGGTGCCTTAAAATAGGCACCACAACAGTAGTTATAAATTGATTCTATAATTAGGTAGTCCCTGTAGCTACAGAACATTCAAGACAATGACATGCACAAAACAAATACTCTTTTTATACTTGGTTAATAATATTAACTAAGATGAACGTGGCTAGTATTGCTGCAGTTTCTGAACTGAATGCTCAACAATTATGATCAATAAAGATTCTGTGATACTCATAGAAAATCATCACTTTCTAAAAATTGTCTCTCTTATGAAAGAAAACATTCTCATGTCATACTCCAAAGTACCAGAAGAAGGCAGAAGATGCACACAGTTGAGACTATCCTGGATTCTGTTATGTAAACTAGCCTTTTAGACAATATCTTACACTTCGCTGAACCTAAATTGAGTGTTACAGTCTTCATTCAGAATTTTTCCTAACAAAATAATAAAAACATATAGTGGGTTTCAGTTTTACTATATGTGATAATTATAAATTCTGATGATTCTTTATTAAGGAATACTATATAGTGAATCTTTAGTTACAAAATAGTATCAAACATCCAGTAAATGTTTATGTGAATGGTGAATTTTCTAACGGTTTTACAAGCATGAGATATTAGGCAGAATTCTAAGACGTTCCCCAAGATTTCCCACTCCCTGGTGTATGCATCCTACATAATCTCTTGGATTGTAATTCTGATGGATTTTTACCGTGTGATTAGGCTATGTTGACCTTAAGATAGGGAGATTTTCTAGGTAAACTGATCAAATCACATTAAGTCTTTTAACAGTAGAAAATTTTCTCTGGTTGGTAACGGAAGGAAGTCAAAGATTTGAAGCGTGAGAAGTAGTTGATGTCCCATTTCTGGCCTAAAGATAAAGCAAGTCATGCATTAAGAAATAAGGTGGCCTTTAGATGCTGAGATTGGCCTCCAGCTGATAGCCAGCAAGCAAATAAGAACCGAAGCACTACAACCACAAGAAACCAAATTCTGCCAACAGCAAGTATAAAAGTAGTAAAATTTTCCTCAGAGATTCTAGACACTAACATAGCTTGGTCTACACTTTGATTTTAGCTTTGTGATACCCAGAACAGAAAACTGACTCATGCCATGCCATACCTTTGACCCAAAAACTGTGAGATAGTAACTGTTTGCAGACTCCAAATTTTTGGTAATTTGTTATATAGCAACAGAAAACTATATAAATAAACTCACTCGATTTTCATAACAAACCATATGAAATAGCAACTATTATCCTTATGTCTATTTTTTCTAGTTTTGTTGGGGTATGATTGACAAAAATTGTATACATTCAAGGTGTACAACATGATGATTTGATACACATGTATTTTGTGAAATTACCACAATCAAATTACTTAACATATCCGTCACCTCACATAGTTACCATTTTGTGTATGTAATGAGAACACTTATGATCTACTCTCTTAGCAATTTCAAGTATACAAGACAGTATTCGAAACTATTCACCACACTATACACTAGATCTCCAGAGGTGATTTCATCTTATAACGGAAAATTTGTACCCTTTGACCAACATGTGCCCATCTCCCCCTCCCCCATGCTCTGGTGACCATCATTCTATTCTCAGCTTCTGTGAGTTTGACTTTTTTAGATTCCACATATAAGTGATACCATTCAATATTTGCCTTTCTCTATCTGGCTTATTTCAGTTAGCATAATGTCCTCCAGGTTTGTCCATGTCATCACAGATGGTAGGAATTCCTTCTTTTTTATGGCTAAATAATATTCATGTGTGTGTGTGTGTGTGTGTGTGTGTGTGTAATTTTCTTTATCCATTAATGATAAATTAGATTGTTTCCATATCTAGAGGTATAATTGCTCAATCATGTGGTAGCTTTAATTTTACTATTTCAAGGGATCCCCATACTGTTTTCCATAATGGCTATAGCAAATTACATTCCTACCAATAGTGTGAGATGATACCTTACTCTGGTTTTGATTTGCATTTTTTTTTTGATGATTAGTGATGTTGACCACTGTTTTATGTACCTATTGGCCATTTGTAGGTCTTCTTTGGAAAAAATGTCTATTTAGGCTTTTTCCTGTTTCTAAATTAGACCTTTTCTTTCTTTGCTATTGAGTCATTTGAGTTCCTTATATATTTTGGATATTAGCCCCTTGTCAGATCTCTGGTTTGCAAATTTTTTCTTCCACTCTGTAGGTAGCTTTTTCATTTATTTTCTTGGCTGGGGCAGAGGTTTTTAGTCTGATGTAGCCCTACTTATTTATTTTTACTTTTGTTCCTTGTGTCTTTGGTGTCATACCCAAAGCATCATGGCTACAACCAAAGTCAAGGAGCTTTTTCCCTGTTTTCTTCTAGGAGTTTTATGGTTTCAGGTTTTACGTTTAAGTCTTTAATCCATTTCTAGTTAATTTTTGGTATGGTGAAATATCAATCCAATTTTTAATACTCTCATTTTTAAAACAAGGATCCTGAGATAAAGAAAGGAATGATAACTTGTCTAAATGACACAGGTAGTAAATGGAAAAGCCAAGACTCAAAACTAGGCAAAATGAATCCTGTGTTATTCACTAAGCTTGTTCACTTCTAAACAGAAATACTAGTAAACTCAGAGGAAAATATTTAAAAGTTATCCGGCAACAAGGCAAAATTTACCATAAGTTGACAGAAAGCCTTCCAGTGTATTTTTAAAACTCATTCCAAAAATAAAGATGTAAAGGATGTAGTAGAAAGTAACTGGCATGTATTAAAAGACACAGACTTGGCATCTGGTGATCCTGCCTTCATCATTTACTGAATCAGCTTAGAGAAGTCAATTAACCAACCTAGCTAAAAATATTCCATTCATAACTGATATCAAGAAATCTACCTTCTAGTCTTATTGTGCTAGTTATAAACAATTTTACATAATGATATATTTAATAAACATCAGTAATATTTTTGCAGAAAATAAAAGACTCATGATAAAATATTAAATGAAAATAGAATTTACATATATACTTACAATTAAAATTGTGTGTGTACAATTATCATACTTATGTATGTATTTTTTAAAAAGTATATAAGCAAAGGAAAAATAAAAGTATATAAGCAATCCCATAGAAGTATTTGGGAAAAATTTAAGGAAATACATTCAAACGTTAACCTCTCAGGGTTTTAGGATTACACATGACTTTAAAAAAATCTCTGTTAGGGTTCATTGAAATTTCTAAACATATCAATTCAATACAAATTTATTAAATGTATGCTATATTCTTTGTTTACATTAGCATTATTAGGAAAAAAAAAGTATTTGTATCCTCTGGGAAGTTTCCTTCTATTCCCTCAATATCCATTCTCAGGTGCCCAGGACTTCTACCCTGTTTTTACTCCATCCAATACTAAATGGCAAAGGTTTTCTTATTCACCTCTCCTGCTAGACATTTCCATCATGGACTATATCTTGTCCTATTGTATTTTTAGCACCTGGCACACTGTCAGGCACATAATAGGATTTCAATGAACTCTGAGTTAGTTCTCTTCTTTGTCATTTAAGTAATAATGAATGAATCTTGAGAAATAAAGTCAGAGTGTCAGGACCTATTAAATTTTTGGCCATGTTTTAAGAATGGGAGTCTTTCACTAGCTTTTTTTTTTTTTTTCTTTGCTATTTCCTGGATCCTAATGCCATATTAAAAAGGCTGGTCAGACTCTGATGGGAGCCTCTTCTAACCTTATAGTAAATATTCATCCCTAAATTAAACACAGACATGCAGACTGTAAACAATTTGTTTAATCTAAAAGTAAAAGTGATTATCCAATTAAAATGAAAAAGGGAAGACTAATTTAGAATGCATTCACTTCTAATGAGTAAGAGAAAAAAATCTATGACATTATGGAGCAGGTGTTGAGAGCAAAAAGGGGAGAGACAGGAAGAGGGTAAATCTATGTATTTAATGAACACCTCAGGAATAGAAAACACAAGGCAGAAAGCAGAATCGAAAGCATCTCATAGCTAAATTGACATTACCTCCAGACAGTCTTGGATTCTTGGTGATAAAAGACTGTAGGGGCTGCTGAAGAGGAATCATGCTGTGAAGAGTATATCAATGCATATTTTATAAAGCTCTATCCCGGGAAATTTTCAGATCCCACAAATAGTTAAAGAGGTATCATACTTTTAAGTCATTACTTTCTGCTTCTGCAATATTTTGACCAGTGGCCATTTCACTACACAAAGATAAGCAGAGGAATGATTTCTAACTATAACAAATTTGAGTGGCCTCAAAGTTTTGCTTGCTATTACTGTTATGGACTGAGTTATGTTCCTCTAAATTTCTTGTTTTGAAGTCCTAAATCCCAATGTGACAATATTGGGAAATAGGGCCTTCAAGGAGGTGATTAAGGTTCAATGTGGTCATAAGAATATGGCTCTATCCAATTGGAATGGTGGCTTTATAAGAAGAGAAAGAGACCTAGAGATCATCATCTCTCCACAAACACACAGAGAGAGAAGGCAGCTGTCTACAAGCCAAAAAGAGAGCTCTCACCAGAAATCTACCCTTCCCACTCCTTGATTTTAGACTTTGAGCCTCTACAACAGGGTGAAAATTAATTTTTGTTACTTAAGTCTGTCAGTCTGTGGTACTCGGTTATGACAGCGTGAGCTGACTAATAACATAGATCTCTGTGGTAGCGAAAACTCAGTTAAGTGAATAAACTGTGTGATCAGCTGTATCTTCCCAGGAAAAATGATTCAATGTGACAGGTCTCTTCTTCTACCTCATTTCCTGGGCTGGAATCAGATAGACATTGCCAGAAACCCCTTACTTGCTCAGGTCAGCATTGAGACTACAAAGTAACTAAGGGGGTTAAGAGTAAAGCCTGCAGGACAAAAGGAAAGAGCCACTCTCTGCCTCGGTGTTTGATGTGTGAATCCTAATCTGTCCATGGAAAAGGAAAGGTCATATCTTCGTAGTTTGGTCTCCTCCAGGAAGGACATAGCTGTGATTTGAAATTTATGAATCATGACCATAGCCTTGAATGCTAAAAACCTAAAAGAGAGGGAGAGAGAGAGACCCAAATGATATTTCAGGACCATGAGTACTCTATATTTGTAGCTAAAATTTGGCAACCAGCCCTAGAATAGACTTCTAGTCAACTGGAAGAGACAACATGGAAGAATTTTTATTTAATAGGCAAGTCAAACAGGGTGACACAGACCTCTTTCCCCCTGAAACCCTCCTGAATTTTTAAGATAGAATTCTAAGATAGGATTAGAGGATGCATCCCTCCAAATAGGAGACTTTAGGCTCATTTTACTGTACCAGTCATATCAGAGAAGACAGGCCATGAGTTTGATCCTCCAAACACAAGAGTGAAAAAGAAGAATCAAGTGGATGATTCTTCACAGTCACCCAGACTATTTACCTTTTCCCACCTCATATTGTGCGCTAAAGGTTTAATGCTTTAGCACAACTTCTTATTTTTGATGTGAGCGTTGGGACTGTAATCTAGATTACAGTACACGTAAACACTATGCACTTGTATAATAGTAACAATGTGATTGAAATGTCTCAGTTCCCCCAAATGCCATACATTGTGCTTTCCATTTTACACATATTATCTTATATAAGCTTTACAGAATCCTAGGGTACTGTAGCTGTCTGCTTTTTTTTAATCTTAATATCCATTCATTCTAAACCTTTTCAATAAATCTCAATCTCCTTCTGGGAACCATCCCTTCTTCATTTTGTTAATTAACTTCCTGTGGATTGACAGAAGAGGCGAAGCATGTGACAAGTCTGAGCCAGTCAGCAGTTCATAAACAATATGAATGACAGGGCTGCCTGGGTGGCTCAGTCAGTTAAGCGACCGACTCTTGATTTTGGCTCCGGTCATGATCTTGCGGTAGTGGGATAGAGCCCTGCAGTAGACTCTGCGCTCAGTGCAGAGTCTGCTTCTCCCTCTCCCTCTGCTCCTCCCCCACCTATCATTCTCTCTCAAATAAATAAATAAACAAACTAAAAAAATATTTGAATGACAATGGCATTTTCCTTGAAATTTTTAATTTGCATTCCTATTTTCCTCTGTGCCTGAACTGGGATATATCCTTGGGAGTTGCTGGTTTTGGTGTCTTAAGAGATTAAATTGTTACAGATGGAATGAATGAAATAATGAATGAATGAATGAATGAATGAATGAATGAATAGTAAAGTAAAGCTACAAAAAAATAGAGATAGAAATTGGATTCAGGTGATATTGTTTGAATCCTGGATCAAGCCTCGACTTCTGATGATATGTTCAATGATATAAATTTTATTAAAAAGTCTTCTCAGCTGAAGCCAGATTTTCTGGCACTTATAACAGAATCATCAGTATTACATTTCATTTTACACATGAGTCCCTGAATCTTAGAGAAATTAAGTAATTTAACCCAAAGCAATACTGTTACCAAAAAAAGAAAGAAAGAAAGAAAATGCTAAGCTTTATACGCAAACATTTGGAGAATTTGAGTGCAAAATTCTCCATGTCTGAGCTGAAGATAATTAACAATCAACAGTTTGGGGAATTCATCAAAATAAACACACTTTGAAGGATGCTGGCCTCATCTCTCTCCTTGCTGTTTTTCACTCAACAAGTACATGTCAAAGCAGGATTCCTGGGTCTGACCAACTCTATAGTCTACACCTACTGTACTTTTTCATGCCGGGGAATCAACAAAGGGTAACATTCTGTCTGTCACCTGATCATTTCTCACTGGAGCCAAGAGAAGAACAGGTGAAACATGGGGAGAGTTTAGAGTGTTCTATGATTAAGATTTATGAGCCTGAAAAACATACTGAGATAGAGTATGTGAGCTGCCTTCAGGAACATGTGACACAGAGCCTCCTTTCTTAAGCTATTAGGAGGCACTGGAGGGGTTTGGGCTATCAGAAGAACCTAGGCCTTGTTTAGAGATGGCTAAAAGGACATGGCTAATGATATTATTTCGGGTACAAATGTGTATTCCCAAAGTATTTTTTCCCCAAAATATGTTCCTGGCAACACAGTAACAAAGATGCCTTCTGAACATATTCTTGGTTGCAACCAAAGAAAACTGAATCTGGTAAAAGAAGAAAAAAAAACTATATTGGGAAGATAGTGGTTAGCTCTTCAGTTGATAGTAAGTTAAGCATCCGCCTTGGTTAATGGCAAGCTTCTTCGTAGCTGGGAGCGCAGTAGCAGTCTGATTAGAGAGAAGCTGCTATCTGCCACCAGACACTAATTACTACTAGCATCAGTGCACTGCTCATAAGATGCTGTCCCCATTCCAGGGGTGAATTCTAAACTGTCCCTCTGCTTTCTTCCATCATTGGTTCCAGATGAAGGTCCCGGAAGAATCTATTGGTCAGGCTTAGATTAATTCCTTAAATTCTAGCTGCTTTGTTTTAAGAAAAGCAAATGTCTGGGTTTTTTTGGTTTCTATGGTATGAGGCAGAGCCCTGATCCATGTAAAGACTCACTCCAAATCAAAATCTTTAAACATAAAAATAAGCAACGACGTGGATGGAACTGGAGGGTATTATGCTGAGCAAAATAAGTCAATCAGAGAAAGACATGTATCATATGATCTCACTGATAGGAGGAATTCTTAATCTCAGGAAACAGAGCGTTGCTGGAGTGGTGGGGGGTGGGAGGGATGGGGTGGCTGGGTGATGGGCACTGGGGAGGGTATGTGCTATGGTGAGCACTGTGAACTGTGTAAGACTGTTGAATCACAGATCTGTACCTCTGAAACAAATAATACATTGTATGTTAAAAAAAAAAAGAAGATAGTAGGAAGGGAAAAATGAAAGGGGGGAGTTCAGAGTGGGAGACGAACCATGAGAGACTACGGACTCTGAGAAACAAACTGAGGGTTCTAGAGGGGAGGAGGGTGGGGGGATGGGTTAGCCTGGTGATGGGTATTAAAGAGGGCACGTACTGCATGGAACACTGGGTGTTATATGCAAACAATGAATCATGGAAAACTACATCAAAAACTAATGATGTAATGTATGGTGATTAACATAACATAATAAATAAATAAATAAAAATAAAGTAAAAAGACAAAAACAACAAGCAAATAGATAAGCAATGAATACCTGCTTCATTCTGTAAAATGTTTAAAACAAAACAAAACAATGAAAAGAACTGATACTATAACTTCCCTTGCAGATTCACAATTTTCCTTCTGTATTAAAGTCTCTGAGAATTCTTAGAGCAAAATAAATGAACAAAAAGCATGTTTATAATTCAGCATTCCTCAAACTTATTAGACCATGGTACCTTTTAATGATAGACTGCATTAATGCATTGCATATTTTTTTCTCAGGTTGTAATTTGAGACCTGTTATATTGAGCCTTTTCCAGATCTTTTATCTATGTTCTCCCTTAACCCTCTATAAATGTACCCTGAAATGCCAACCTAGAGGCAGAAACAAAATAGCCTCGTTTTTCCCTTTCAACTAAGATTATATCTAACACCAGTGTCCTTTGGAATTCATTCACAGAATTTAAAGTCTGGATCCGAGTTTACAAAATAAAAGAGACTAATGAAAGCCAAGAAACTTGTAGTCCTAAATTGAGATGCTAAAGGAATTTCAAGGAGGGGACAAGGGATGAAAGTATACTAGCCAAATACGATGAATTAATGACATCCTTTACTAGGATTATGTAGGAGAGACTCTAGCCTACAACCTTACGGGTACTGTTCCTTAACTATATCATAGACATCTCGAGTCTAGGCTCAATCACACATTTTCCTCTTCCCTGGGATATTCTTCCTTCTGTCTAGCTGATTTCTTTTCATCTTTCAGGTTATCAATTTGAATAGACCTTCTTCTTGAAAGCCTTTCTTTGACTTCCCTTGCAAGCCCTTTCTCCACTGACTAAATCAGGGGTCACTGTTATATGCTTCCATGGCACCTTGTAAATTCTTTCCCACTTAAGAAATATCTCAGCTTAAGTGATTGCTCATTTAATTATGTCTCTACATGATGAGTTACAAAAGAAAGAAAGCAATGGACCTATTTTCTTCCTTTTTCAGGACATCTCTAAGAATTTCATCCACCAAATAATCAGGTAGGTGATATTTATTTCCTACCATGTAAAGGGAGGTCTGTTAGCTTCCTAAGGTTGCTGTAATAATGCACCACAAACTTGGTGACTTAAATTGACAGAAATTTATTCTGTAACAGTTTTGGAAGTTAGAAGTTTGAAATGAAGGTGTTGGTAGAGGGCCATGCAAAGCCACTAGGGAAGGAAACTTCTTTGCCTCTTCCAGCTTCTGGTAGACCCAGATGTTCCTTGACTTGCAGCTGCAGCACTTCAATCTTTCCCTCAATAGTCACATAGCATTCTCCTTGTATGTCTATGTCTCTGCTTTCCCTTCTTATGTGAACACCAGTTATATTGGATTAGGGCCCACCCTAATGACCTTGTCATAACTGGATTATATCTTCAAAGGTCCTGTTTCCAAAAAAAAAAAGGTCCTATTCACAGGATTTCAACATATATTTGTAGGAACATAATTCAACCTGTAACAGTAGAGTTCATGTTCACCTGATGTATCCATAGCTTCCTCCTAAAACTGTTAAGGCATAGCATTTAGTAAGTGGGTGTTTTCTGTCACTGTAGATAGACAGGAGTGTGTGTGTGTGTGTGAGTGTGTGTGTGTGTGTGTGTGTGTGTGTGTGTAACAAATAGTTTAAATATGAGAGAAGAATTTATATATTTCTCAGTTGCTATGCTATTTTCCAGGAGGGGAATGGCTGGTAGGAATGAAAAGACAGGTCTACTGTAAATCCCTACTCTTAAAGAAAGGTTATGAGAGATAAATTGCTTTTCTTAGAACTCCAAAGACATGGGAATGCAGACTAAAGTTGGGTTTAACTTTAACTTGATATAATAATCTGTTTGGTCAAATGAATCCACAAAAAGAGAGAGGAACAAAAACATTCTTTCATTGTATCAGGAACAAGAACATGCAATCACATCTTTTTCCCTCTTTCTCTTCCTTCACCCTCTTCCACTCTTTCTTCTCCTTGTCTTTTTCCCAGTTTCCCTATAAGCCCAACTAAAATTGAAAATATTTTCTCTACCTACCTGTCTCTTTTGTTTGCAGGAAATCACTACCTCTCATTTTCTCCTGTCTTAATCAGTGGTTTACAATCCTGGCTAAGCATTAGAATCATCTGGAAGCAGTTTAAAAATACAAATGGAACGGCTATACCTCTGGGGTTTCTGTTTCAGCATCTGTGATTCTATTGCAGGATTGAGGTGAGATCCATTGGCTCTCTGATGCTTCAAGATGGTAGCTCCAGCATCAATACCTTCAACTGTAGAATTCTGAAGGCTAAATAATTTGTTTCATAATCATACCTTGAGCATTTAGTAGTTTTGTTACCTTCAAGTTTGGGTTAAACCTTCCTTCCTATAAAACAGATTAGCCCTGTATTATATGACCTGAGGAATTTAAATCACTTCCAGCCTACTATCTCCCCACCCTCGAGATTTCTACCTTTATCCCACCTAATAGACTGAGCCCCTTGAGGAGGGCACTGCTTCTTTTATCTCTGTGTCACAATTATCTACCACAGGATTGGGCACACAGTGTACCCTTATTGCATTTAGTTAAATGATGAATTGTTTCTACAGTTTGAGTTTCTACAGTTTGAGCAAATTTCTCCTACTCTCAATGTCTCAGATTGGCCTCAGCCCTAAACCAATCTAATCAGGCTACAACTCCCATGCCAACATTAAAAATAAATTATTTTCCTTTGATCTCAGTTGCTTATAGAAAGACTATGAGGTAACAGTTCTTTTCTTCTTTCGGATAAAAAATGTGATACTAATACCCAGGAGGGATCCAAGGTTCTATTTTTATACCTTCTCTGAATTATCAATTTACTGCTAGGCTTTGTTTTGAATTTCAGGGCTCTGACAGAGTGGGCTCTGACAGAATAGACTCTGTCTTTCAGAACTATTAGGCAAGATCATTTAAAAAGTAGCCTTATTAAAATAAACACATTTCGAATCAAAACAACCTTGGTGCTTCTAGAGATATTTCCTAGAAAGTAGTGTGAAAAACAAGTCAGCTGCTTAAGAACCATTTTATTACTTATAATTAGAAGTAGTTTTCTGTCCATGTTATTGTGACCTTTTTAGTAGAGAGGTGGGGCTTATTTAAATAATTCCTCATATTTTCCAGGTGCCATGGAGTTTGTACTTTTGCTTCATGAGCTGATGCCTTTAGTGCCCTTCAGGATACTTTCTCAGGTAATCTTCAGTTGCTCCAGACCCTATATTGCAGAGTTGTTTACTTGACTTTGAATTTTCATAAATTTGCATTTAAATAAAAGAAACCTTCAAAACATTCTTACTGAATTTATAGTATAGAAATAAAGGCCATAGGCCTGGAAAAGGCATAGATTTGGGGATCAAAGGACCTGAGTCCCTGTACCACGTTAATTACATGACCTCTGAAAGATTATTTCACATCTTTGAATCTCCTCTCCCTTATTTGCAAGGTGCAAAATTTGAACACATAGCTAATATACACTTTTGAGGGCAAGAGAGAATGAGATATAAAACCTTTGACACATAGCAGTAAGTGTTCAATAAAATAGGGCTCCTTCTTCTTTCCATGACTGTCCTTTCTTCACAAAAGTAAAATAGCCATCATAACAATCTCTTCCCTTTCAAATTATTAGCTTTATTAACTAATCTTTGTCCTCAACGGTATCTATATTATGGCTGTAACTGCTGTAAAAATGTAACAGACAATGTAAATGGAACAAAGATACAGATAAATGAGAAGTCAAATTTCAATTCACAAATATAGTCTGGAAAATGTCATTTATTCATTAATATTTTTGGTGTATCTCCTATATGTCAGAGACTATGTTTATTATTAACTCTTAACTCCTCTTCTTCAAATACTGGCAATATATTGGGGAGGCTTGGCATCACAAGAAGTTCCAATTTGAACTTGGTGTTGATATATACTGTGAGAAAAGCATAGAAAAAGACTCTGGGCATTCAAAAGGGGAGACATTCCTTCCATTTGGGAGAACAGCAAAGGTTTCTGGAAGCAAGGATTGTATTATCACTTGAATGGAAGGTGGTATTTGGAAATGGAGAAACTAGAAAGGAAGACATCATCAGTAGAGATGGTACCCTGAGCAAAAGCAATGAGAAATCAATGGGTGCATTTGGAGAAGAATTCAGTGTTGTTGAATCAAGTGGTTCACTTGAAGAGAGAAGTGAGAAAAGGATTAGTTTCATGAGTGTTTTGCAACTTGAAAGTACTAGGATTATGCAATATAGCAATCCTAGTAGGTATTTGAATTGGCCTTAAATAATTCAAAGCTGGGAATGTGTCTTCTTGTGTTGGAAAGCAATAAATTCTGGCATAGAGAGGACTCCTTTTTGACTGCAGTCTGACTGATTAAAACCTGGATTGAGCGTATATATTGAGCTACATCAACAGATGCCCCAAATAACTGGACTGAGAGCACCATGATCCAGGTCAAAACCACACTTTGAACCTTTCCAAAGCCAATAAGTGATGAAATGAAAAAATCAGTTTCTTACCAAATCAGTTATATAATTAGTTATTGATGTATCTGCTTAAAAAACTTCACTCAACATTTGAGGCCCACCTAAAATGCCATTTCTCTCATTAAAACTTTTTTGCCTGTTAATGTTGCCCCAAGGTATTATCCTTGTTCTCTTCTCTTTACAGTCACTCTTTTGGTAATTTTATTAGCCACATGGGCTTTAAATACCATCCCTTTTTGACAATGACTCCTAAATATATATCTCTGTTCCAGATTTATATATTAAACTGTTGATGAGTTCCTCCAACTCATTCGACATCACTACTTGAATGACTAGCAGACATCGCAACTTAAGATGTCCAAAACTGAACAGCTGATCTTCCTCCTCAAGGTGTTAAACCGTCAGCCTTCCCCATCTCAGTTAATGTCAACTCCATTATTTCAATTTCCTTGGCCAAAAAACATGGAGCAATCCTTGACTCTTCTCTTCCTCTCATAGCATCCATCCATTCAACTGACTAGAGAACTCTTATCTCCGTCTTAAAAAATTCGAAATACTTCTAAATCTCATCACCTTCTAGTTCAGATCACCATCATTTTCTTCAATATTGCAAATCGGTTTTGAATAGATCTTTTTGCTTCTATACTTGCCCTCTCCCAGCTGAACTTGGTGTTGATATATACCATGAGAAAAGCATAGAAAAAGACTCTGGGCATTCAAAAGGGGAGACATTCCTTCCATTTGGGAGAACAGCAAAGGTTTCTGGAAGCAAGGATTGTATTATCACTTGAATGGAAGGTGGTATTTGGAAATGAGATAAATGAGATATCATTTATCTGCTGAATGTCAGCAGACCAACTAAAATAAAAATGAAAACGTATCACTTTTCTGCTAAGATCCTTGCATTATATCACCATTTCACTCACAGGAAGAGCCACACAATGATCTGTAAGGTCTTTGTGATCTACCATGCTCTATTCATACTTCATTACCTCTCTGACCCCAGCTCCTACTAATCTCTTAAATCATGCAGAGCTACACTAACATCCCTCCCAACAGAATTCACTCTTATCACAGAGCTTATCTACTGGTTCCTCCCTCTGCTTGGAATGAGATAGCCTCATGCTTTAGTCCTTCAACTATTTCATGTCTTTCTCATGTTACCTTCTCAGTAAGATCTATTGTAATTTCCTTATTTGAAATTGCAACTACACCTCCAGCATTCCCAAACCTTACTTCATGCATGTCTCCTTCTTACTTATTCACAATGGTTATTATTTATTTATTTATTTATTTATTTAATTTATAAAGATTTATTTATTGGGTGCCTTGTTGGCTCAGTTGATTAAGCATCTGTCTTTGGCCCAGGTCATGATCCCAGGACCCTAGGATTGAGTCTCACGTCTGACTCCCTGCTACGCAGGGAGTCTGCTTCTCCCTTTGCCCTTCTCCTCCACTCATTCTCTCAATCTCTCTCTCTCTCTCTCTTGCTCTCACTCTCTCTCTCAAATAAATAAAATCCTTAAAAAAACAAAATATTTATTTATTTATTTATTAGAGAGAGAGAGAAAAAGAGGAGGGTCAGCGGGAGAGAGAGAATCCTGAAGCAGACTCCCCACTGACCACAGAGCCTGACATGGGGCTTGATCCCGGAATCCTGAGATCATGACCTGAGTTGAAATCAAGAGTGGGCTGCTTAATCGACTGAGCCACCCAGGCACCCCTATTATTTATTTCCTATGTTCCTATGTTGGAACATAAGTTCTTTGGGGGGTATGCACATTTCCTGTTAGGACAATTTATGTTTTTTAAGTGCCCAGAATCATGTCTGACACATGATAGATGCTCGAATGATACTAAATGAAATTGATTAAAAGATCTTTCTCCCTCCCTTTCTACTCACCTTTCATTTTACTCTGTGCTTAATACCTGTAGTTTCTTGTAGAATTCATTACATGTGGAGGTGCTCAGTAAATGTGTCATGAATTTAAGTGTGCTCCACATTTCAGTGGATTCTTTTAGAGCCATAGAGCTTGCACATTATTAAGAAAGAAAGCAAAACAGAGCACTATTTGTTTTTATCTATTGATAGCAGTGGAAAAAAATCTTATCTTTAAAAAAAAATGTTTATTGGGCGCCTGGGTGGCTCAGTTGGTTAAGCGACTGCCTTCGGCTCAGGTCATGATCCTGGAGTCCCGGGATCGAGTCCCACATCGGGCTCCCTGCTCAGCAGCGAGTCTGCCTCTCCCTCTGACCCTCTTCCCTCTCGTGCTGTCTCTCATTCTCTCTCTCTCAAATAAATAAATAAAATCTTTAAAAAAAATGTTTATTTTGTTAGCAGCAAAATCTGGAACCTGAATTCCCTAGATTAGTGGCTTTTAAACCACTAAATTTTTTCACATCTTCCTTGTAGTCCTAGGATGTGCAACAAGGGTTACTGAAAGCGTAAGAGAAAAGTAGTCACAAGGCACTTTCACCCCACCCATTAAGGGTCCTCTCTGAACCTTCCTGAGTTTTTTCTTACCTAGGCCAGCTCTGCTATTTCTGCTTTTCATATTGAGCTTTTGAGTAAGATTTTGTTGGAATAAAGGATTCCACTGCAAAAGGAGATTTTGAAAACAATTAAATTAGGTCATTTTCTTAACTCTCTACTTATTTTGATCTGAATAGACATCATTTCTCCTTTCAGTCCTTGCCAACTCTGAAGCTAAATGGAATCACACTGAATATCAAAAATACAAGATTTAAAAAATTCTTTCCCAAACTGACACTATTTTTTAAAAGTGGGGCAAATGATTTTTTTCTTACTTTGTTTCTAACTACAGTTTTATTTTATTTATTTTATTTATTTTCCCATTCTATCTTCCCCTTGGTAGACTAAAAGCCTGAATGATACTTGCTACAAGAGTGTCCGGGAAAATTCATGTTTGCAGTTAAATAAAACCGATAAAGAAGGAAGAAAGAAAAATCAAAATGACAGAACTTATCATGTCATAACATGTCATACTGTCAGAATCTTTAATCTGATGTCTGGGGGGAAAAAAAAAGCCCCCACCTACAGATGTGCTACAACTAGCAATTTTGAGTCATCCAGGTATATTTAACATCTACTCATATTTTATTACCTTGCTTGGTGCTTTTCTTTTTCATTTATTTTAAAATTTTTCCTAGTTTGGTTTGTAATTATAGTCAACAAAAGTGTATTAATACGTATCATGTTCTTTCTTATTTGTCTGATCCTTATTTTTCTAGGAAAAATAAATTTGAAATTTTCCAAATTCGTTTCTGCCCCTCCTCTTTCCTCTGCTTGGGGGCATCCTTAAGTGGGTACTTAGTATCTTTGTGTAGTTTTATCCTGTAAGCAAATAACTGTTTAATTTTCAACCACCAGTAAAAAATGCAGATTTTTTTAGCCAAATATAATAAATATTTTAGAATCTTTCAATCACCTGTCTTTATATTAGAATTATATTGAGAGCTTTTTAAGTACTGATGTTTTTGGCCCTGGTAAAGACCATTTAAATCAGAATCTTTTGGAGTGAGGCCCAGGCATTTATATTTTTTAACAGTGCCGAGGATCATTCTAATGTGCGGATAGAATTGAAAAACAGTTCTCTAGGAGGCCTGGGTTACTGAAAACTAGACTAGACATTTATTTGGTTGCCAATGCATAATACTTGAAGAAAAAATTAAAATGCAATAAGAACTGAATTTACTATTGCCTTACTAGCTCAATATGACCTAGAGTGACTTAAAGTGGAACCAGAAGTGGATTTGCTGTGAACTTGATGAAATTTAAGCTTCAATGCTCATTTGCTCTTGCCCCTATGAGGGCTGGGAGTTGCCAAGAGTTGGGCAGTGTTCAGGTAGGAAAAGCCACGTAGCAACCAGAAAGCATCTCTAAGAATTACTTGTAAATTGCCTAAAGAGAGCTCCAAAAAAAGGGCCTGACTCATTTAGTCTACAGTAATTTATTGTAATATCTTATTCTACATGAATATTCATTTTCAAATCTAATTTTATATTTGTAATGTTTGCATTCCTTTTTTAAAAGAAAGACTCACAAATTTTATGTGCTTGAGGCCTCGAAAATCCTAGATCTGTCCCTGAATGTGACATGTTTAAAGAAAGCAAAAGAGATCATTGGTCATATTCCTAACTAGAAACTTAAATGTTAGAAATTCATGCTAAATAAAAGTTCTTTTCAGTTCTTTTGAGCAACTTTCATATATATTTTTAAATTCCATTCTGAATGGCCCAAGAATTTCCATTTGATGAGATTCCTATTTGATATTCACAATTGCTTTTTCCTCCTGAATTCAACCACAAGACTTTGAGATTATTATCGTTAACATTGTCACAGATATTTTATAGATAATATTTAACATATATTAACTCATTTAATACTTATATCTGTAAGTTAGGTATTTTTACTCCCACTTTTAGAGAGGATGAAAACTGAGAGAAAAATTTCTCTGATCAATATCCAGAATTCAAACCCAGAACTATCAGATACAGAAGTTATCTTTCTTTCTATCATTAAACTCTCCTTTTATTTCAGCAAGACCTGTGTTTCTATACTGACCTGAAATGTAAGCATTACCCTGAGGTTTTCACTTTCAAGTTCCAGATTTCTGATGATATTCCAAGATCACAACTGCAAGCAAGTATTGTTTTCTTTTGTTTTCATATACCAATTCTAACTGACAGTGACTAGCTGAAGTCCCTATGTTAGGAAGGATTCTAAGGGGTGAGTCTAGGATCAGCGGAGGATTATGGTAAGAAATTAATGTCTGTCTTTTACGCATGAAGGACTGGCACACATACCAACATTACATAATATTTTCTAAGCTGCTGATTTTAGCCACCTCCCCACGGATTTTCCCTCATTTACATTTTAGCCAATAGTCAGTTAGCCTTACCAACAATTTCCAGTCCTGAATGCTTCTCTCCAGACCACTCAACCAATATCAATGATAGGATGTTCAGTAAATATTGTTCTACTCAGGTCTCAGTATCATTAGAGAAGGTTAAAAATCATTAGGTCCCTTTATTTCCCTTAATTTTCAACTGGACGACGTATACTGATTTTTGGGCGGACATGAACAAGCTGTGAAAATTAACTTTAATGTAATAAAGCATCTGTTTATACATTGTGTTGTTTGAGTAGTGCTACCATTCAGTGTCAACGTGCTAAACTGATGCTATATTTTTCAGAATCTTCTACTGTGTGTGATCCAAGTTTACTGCTGGTACAAGAGTGAAATTTATGTGAGATTTGAAAAGCGGAGTCAGTTGGTAGCCATTATTCCCTGAAGGCTTTCATGGTTAGATACAGTGGGAGACAGGTTATGCAGATGCCTGCACATTTGAGTTTTTCCTTGCTCAGTAAGAGAAGTATATGAAGTGCTAGTGAATTCCAGTTTATTTTCTTCCTTTCCTGTCCTGTGTCCAGCTCTTCTTCCCAACCACTGGCTCCGCTAACCAACAGCAACAAGCCTGGGAGGAAACTGCCTTCCCCTGACTTCACCATTTCCCTTTGTAGTTTTACACCAGGAGCTAAGGCTTGCCTGAATCCCACATTTCCCTGCAAGCCCCACCCTGCCTTCCAGTGCCCTTGCATCAAAGGAGAACATTAGTGACTTCCCTCCAATCCCCCAACTCCCCTCGGAAGCCTATGTTCCCCCAATTCCCCCCAAATTATATAAACTTTAGTTTCTGGAAGATGATGTCCTTCATTTCAATCCATTTTCCTGATTTACTCTAACTGCTACAGAGAAAATAAGTGGCTCTTATTCATTGTACTGAATTTTATCATAACCTATCTCACATTTTTTGTGTATTAACAGAGGTGTATAAATATATTATAATAGTTACATCATTTTAGCCCAGATATTTGTCTGTATATCTGGGTGTCTGCTCTTGCAACTTCAGTAAGAATTATGAGAATTATGGAGCACTTCATGAATATTTGCAAAATAATTTTTAGAGAAGTCTTTTTTTTTAAGGAAACTCTTAAAGGAAGTATCACAATCATTTTATATAATCTCTCAATTCTTGATATTTCATATAGAATGAGAGGGAACTTGAAATGAAGCTAAGAAATAAAACCGAGTGGATTCTTTTTGTTCAGCTACTAGTTTCAGCATCCTTTATGGTTTAGTGCTTATTTCCCATTGAACACACTCAGAGTAGTTCCTCACTTTCTATTTGTGACCATGTGTGGTTAAGCAATAAAAAGTAGCTATCAACATTAGCAACATGATCATTTTTCTTAATATTTAAAAATCCAGCCTCTCAGAAAGGAGATCATGGTCAGGGAGAATAGGTGGGAGCCCAGTGTTAAACCTCAATTTTTTTTTAAGGTTAAACTTTGTTTTCTTTATTGAAATAGAGTTAACATAGTGTTATATTAGTTTCAAGTGTACAATATGATTCAAAAATTCTATGCATTACTCAGTGCTCATCAAGGTAAGTATGCTCTTAATCCCCTTTACCTAGTTCACCCAACCCCCCCTACAACCTGGTAACTACCAGTTTGTTCTCTGATTTAAGAAGGTTTTTTTTTTTTGCCTCTTTCTTTTCTTTCTTTCTGTCTCTTTCTTCTTTTTCTTTTCTTTTTCTTTCTTAAATTCCACATATGAGTGAAATCAGACAGTGTCTGTCTTTCTCTGACTGACTTATTTCCATTTGGCATTATACTCTAGTATAATCATCCATGTTGTTGCAAATGGCAAGATCACATTCTTTTCCATGGCTGAGTAATAGTCCATTATATATTTTATATATATATATATGATTTATATACATATTATATATACTAGTATATAATAGCATATCTATATGTTCCATTATATATACACCATATGTTTTTTATTCATTCATCTCTCAGTGGATATGGTTGTTTCCATATCTTGGCTATTGTAAATAATGCTGCAGTAAACATAGGGGTACATATATCTTTTTGTATTAGTGTTCTTGTTTTCTTTAGTTGGATACCCAGTAGTGGAAATACTAGACCACATGGTATTTCTGTTTTTAATTTTTTGAGGAAACTTCATATTGTTTTCCACAGTGGCTGTACTAATTTGCATTCCCACCAACAGTACACCTCAATTTTTTTATTTTTTAAAGATTTATTTATTTTTTTTAGCAGGAGGGGAAGGTCAGAGGGAGAAGGAGAAAGAGTCTCAAACAGCCTCCATGCTGAGCGTGGAGCCTGAAGTGAGGCTCGATCTCATACACTGAGATCACAACCTGAGCGAACCAAGAGTCGGAGAGTTGACTGCACTACCCAGGTGCCCCTACACCTCAATTTAAAAAAATATATATATGTGTGTGTGTGTGTGTGTGTGTGTGTACGTGTGTATGCGTGTGTACATGTGTGTATACATACATATATATGTGTGTGTGTGTATATGTGTGTATACATACATACATGTGTGTATGTGTGTGCATATGTGTATATGTGTGTATATGTGTATATATATAATACATATATATATATATATATATATATTATATATATGTAGCTATAGCCTGCATTTGACATCGCTGAAAAGCACCAAAGGAAACCTAACAAGTTTTACCTGAAGGGACCTTTTCAAGATTCAGTGGGAAAGGAAATACATTGGAAGATAAGTGCTGGATGCTTGCCAAGAGTTTCTACCTGCAACACAGGTAAACCCAGAGCATTCCAGCTGCCAGTCAGCTAGAGCCCAGCAGGAATACAAAAGGCAAACTAGGCTTTTGTTTCCTGGGGGTGAATAGCCAGAGCACATCAGTAATTAATTTTGTTTTTTCAAAAGTGAAATCTGTGTGAAGGGACCAATGGTATAGGACCCCCTTTGTACTTTCCAGGGTGCGAGATATCAGCCTAAGTATTTGACCCCAGGCATGGTAGAAAAAAAATATTTTTAATTTGCAGATATTTTATCATGAGATTTAGCATCCTTTTCCATGTTTAAGGGATACTTATAGTCTTTCTATGAGCTCTCTTTTGATACCCCTTGCCCATTTTTATTTTGGTGTTATTGAGATTCTTCTCAACTTCTAGGAGAGTATCTTTATACTTGTGTTATGAGTTGCAAACATTTTTCCAATCTGTTGATTGTTTTTTACCTTTGCCATATATATTTTATTGTGTGTATATAGACAGATAGATAAATTTGGAAACATTTTTGCTCCTGAAATAATCAAATCTACCAAAAATTTCTTTTTTGAGTAAGAAAGGGCATCCTCACTCTAAAGTTATAGGAAAATCTTCCCATATATTCTTCTAAACTTGTACGACATATTTTTCATGTTTAAATACTTGTTCAGTATGGAATTTATACTGATATGTAGTATGCAGATTTTATTTATGTATTTTAGGTGTGGGGGAGAAGGAGAGGGAGAAAGAGTCTTAAAGCAGACTCCGCGCGGCACTGAGCACAGAGCTGACACCGGCCTTGACCCCACGACCCCGAGATCACGACCTGAGCCAAAACCAACAGTCAGATGCTTAACTCACTGCACCACCTAGGTGCCCCTCTGCTGTGTCATATGAAGCATGGCTCCAGCTCTATCTTTTGTAGGCTGACTCCCCTATAACCCAGTTATTCCATAGGCTTTCTATACTGTCCAATCGATCTGCCCAAACGGCAGTACTATATTTTAGTAATTAAAGCATTACTATATACTAAAGAATAGTTCTACTTCACTAGCCCTCCTCCCTCTCCCGCATCATCACTTTGTTAATACTTCTTGTTTGATTTTACACACAAACTTTAGAATCCTTAGGCTACCAAGTGTTATTTTATCAGTGTAGCATTAAAGTTATTAAAGTCTCCAAGTTTCTCCCATTTAGGTTTTCACCTTTAAAAAACTTATTTCCAAGTATTTTATCTTTATCAATAACAGTTTATTTTCTTTATGTCTATTAACTATTTTTTTGTTTCTACATTAAAAAGCTACTGACTGCTGTGTATTACTTTTTCTTGCACCTTACATCTTTGTTGAATTATCATTTACAGTATTTTTTCTTGATTCTTTTAGGTTTTCTAGGTATATAATCAGCTTGTCTGCAAGTAGTGATCACTTTGCCTTTTTTCCAGTTTTTATGTCTTTAGCTTATTTATTTTATCAAATATTTATTGGTTAAAACCCTAATACAAATAGTATGGGTGGTGGTGGGCATTTTTACCTTATTTCTAATTTTAGTGTGTCCCTATCCAGCATGATATCGAGATATACATAGTTTATCACACTGAGGAAGGGTCAATTAAGTCCCCCTTCTTATTGAGACTTTTAAAATCAAGAATGGGTGGAATTTTTAAAAAATGATTTTTTCAGCATGTAAACATATGATCATACAATTCATTTCATCACATTAATTTATATATTATTTTAATATATTTCCTAATGTTGACCCAATATTGTATTCCTGTAACAAAACACACTTGGTCATGATGTATCAGATTTTTAATGGGCTAATGAATTCTATTTGCTAAAATGTTATTTGTGATATTTTTCTTTAATATTTATAGTGAGATAAAATCCATAATTTTCTTTTGTGTGTATCCTTTGTCACCGTTTGGTAGTAAAGTAATGCAAACTTTAAAAAGAATTTTTAAATTGCCTTTTCTGTGTTGAGGACTATGCTCCAATCTGGTTATTATGGAAGAGACAACATCACTGAAATAATGTGATCTTTGGGGCACCTGGGTGGCTCAGTCAGTTAAGTGTCTGCCTTCAGCTCAGGTCATGATCCCAGAGTCCTGGGATCCCATGATCAAGCCCCACATTGGTCTCCCTGCTCAGCGGGGAGTCTGCTTCTCCCTCGGACCCTTTCCCCTCTCATCCCCCATCTCATCCCCACTCTTGTGCTCTCTCTCTCTCTCTCTCTCTCTCTCAAATAAATAAATAAAATCTTTAAAAAAAATTATGTGATCTTCAAGCATGGGAAAGAATTCCTTTTTGAAACCATGAGGGACTGTTTCTTTTTGGGGGAGGGGAATATTTCTTATACTACTTTTGCCATTTTTTCCCTAGGAAAATAAGTCTGGAAACACATTGCTTTCTCATTCTAAGAATTTTTTTAGGAGGTGGGGGGCTGCAGAAAGGGGGTAATTAAGCAAGTGGCAATGAAGCACTGGAGAAATAATTATTAATTTACTCATTGAGGAAGAAGGGAGACTTTTTTAGGTGATTATAAAGTGCTATTCCTTACATTTAATTCTCACTAAAACTCAGATAAATATTACCATCTCCATTTTACAAGTGAACAAAATGAAGTTCTAAGAAAGTGATGTAACTTTCTCAAGAAAATAAGCAGGCGAGCATGATTCAAACTCTTGCCTCTTGTGACCACAAAGCCCAAATATTGTAGATTGCACTATTTTTTCTCTCTTCTGCTCTCATAGATGTGATACCTAATGTTAAATCAGGAGATATAACTATCATTTAGTTATTAAAATGTTTAAAATCAAATAATCAACAGCTTACATAAAAACTCAGGTTGTTGTCATATCTGCATGCAATCAGCTCATCAAACAAGAAAAGGATGTTGAGACCCCCAAGGCATCGAGAGGTCTGACTTGGGAGTGAGAAAAATGGAGCTAGCTTTTGCTGGTAGTACTGGAACATACTGGACAGATTGGTCCCATACTGAGTGGTTTATCAGTATAATCATCCTGTCATCTCTTTTCTAGTGTCATATAGGGCCAATACCTAAAGAACTGGTTAACTTAAAGGAAAAAAAAATGTTTATAACAAATGCAGCCTATAACTGTGTTTACTTCCTTAAATATGTCAGACTCTTTTTGTGAAAAGAACTATCGAACTGCTTTATCAATATCTTAGTACTGAAGCTCATATGGGAATGGTGAAATAGTAATCAAAAGTGTGAGACCTTCCCGCAGTCTCATCTTATTTCCCCCCCATAACATTTGTATTTCAATGATTCTTCATTTGAAACCCTACTGTTCTAATTATATAATTATCAGCCTGAAAACTTTTTCTTGTAAACCTCTACTATCTTGAAATTTTGTGCTATAAACTATATGAAATTCAGGTTAATCTATAAGCCCTCAACAGTGTTACCGAATTATAGAAATTCTCAATAGCAACCGAAGTGAAAAGGATATAAAAATAAGTGAACTTAGCACAATCACATAGCACACTTGAGTTTCCTCCTTATTCTATGGCTGTCAAATATCTTAGACTCAACAATAATTCTGCTCCAATAATTTCATAGAACATGCAGTCTTCCAAGACTTTGGAGGAAAGTAAATCAATAACAATGATTTAGAGAACTAATTGCTATTGTCTCTTGGATGTCAGAGAAAAGTAAAGCAAAATCGAATTAGCTTGCTGATTTTTAATTAAATCCATATGCATACTCTTTGAATTACCTGAATATGATAAATAACAGCTTTGTATCAACACACACACACACACACACACACACACACACATACCTGCCCCTATTCTTTTCAAAGGATTATATAATGGCATATTGTGACTGTTTCCCATATCATTAATAAAAGTTGGATTTTTAGACCAAAGGAAGACCAGAAGTAAAACTGTCAAATAATATTTTAAAATCAAGTTAAAACTATGACTCTCATATAAATACAAAATGAACACATACTAAAAATGTTTGAAGACGCCACTATACACCTACAAGAAAGGAGAAAAAGGCATAGAAAGACAAATAATTGACAATATTAATTGTTGTTAAGAGTGTCAAGCAACAGGAACTTGCATCCATTGTGGTTAGGAATGGAAATGATATGGCCACTACAGAAGACAGTTTGGTGGTTTCTTACAAAACTAATATTGTTTTCCCATACATTCTAGCAATTGTCCTCCTAGGTGTTTACCCAACTCGTTTCAAAATTTGTGTCTACACAAGAGCCTGTATGGGAATGTTTACAGTAATTTTATTAATCCCCAAGGATCAGAGGCACTCAAGATCTTCTTCAATAGGTGAATGAATAAACTGTGACACAGCCACACAATGGAATACTATTCATCAATAAAAAAGAATGAGATATCAAGCCATACTAGTCATGTACCTTAAATGCATATTACTAACTGAAATAAGCCAGTGTGTAAAGGCTACATACTGATCCATTTATATGACATTTTGGAAAAAGCAAAACCATACAACTTATACATGGAGCAGTAGTTGCCAAGAGTTCAAATCTGTGTATGTGTCTGGGGTGGGGTGGGGGGGTGGGTGCTAGGGTTAATAATATTAGAAGCACACGGGATTTTTTTAGGATAGTGAAACTATTCTGTATGATAGCATAACAGTGGGTATATAACATTATGCATTTGTCAACATCCATTAAACTTAACACAAAGAGTAAACTCTAATGTATACCACTTAAATAAAACAACTGTTTAGAAGACTGAAGGATCCCAGGATGGATAGTAGACTATAGCAAAAAGGGGAAAAAAAGTCTAATTGGATCATAAATGTATGAAACAGCCTCACTGATAGGAATGGGGGTAAAAAGTGCTAACCTAAATAAGTTTGAAAATGAGTGGAGTCTGAAGTATTAAATGCCAAAGCAACAGTACATATACTACCCTTTAGGTGAGAAAATTGTTTCCCATGGAGATATGGGTTAACAATTGTGAAATCTCTATTCCTGTATTCTAGAGTCGAACAATAAAGTAAATAGATGGGAGCAAGTTTTCACCATAGTGGAGTGGGGTCTAAGAAGGTTTTTATGGAAGCAATTTTTGAAGAACATGTAGAAGAATCTTAAAGAGCCTACAGAATCCCAGCAACCAGAAAAAAGAAGAAAGCACATTTCAGTGACAGGAAACAGCTTGGGTCAGTTGTCCTCAAACTTTTAGCTCTCAAAAATCGGAGGGGGAGATGAACCATAAGAGACTATGGACTCTGAAAAACAAACTGAGGGTTCTAGAGGGGCGGGGGTGGGGGGATGGGTTAGCCTGGTGATGGGTATTAAAGAGGGCACGTACTGCATGGAGCACTGGGTGTTAGATGCAAACAATGAATCATGGAACACTGCATCAAAAACTAATGATGTAATGTATGGTGATTAACATAATAATAATAATAAAAAAAAACAAAAGTTATCTAGCACCAAAAAGGACTTTAAAAAAATGTGCATGGAAAAAAATAAATTAAAAAAGTGTGCATGTATCTATTAGTATTCTCACATTATGAATTAAAACTGCCAAAAAGGGGCACCTGGGTGGTTCAGTCAATGTAGTGTCCAACTCTTGGTTTCAGCTCAGATCATGATCTCACAGGTCCTGAGGTAGAGCCTTAGCCTGGCTCCATGCTCAGCAGGGGAGTCTGCTTGAGGGTTCTCTCCCTCTGCCCCTCCCCTGACTTGCATAGGTAAATAAATAAATCTTAAATAAATAAATAAATAAATCTTAAAAAAAAAACAGCTAAAAATTTAAAATATACATTTACTAATTTATTTTATTTATTTATTTTTTTTATTTCACAGAGAGACACACAGTGAGAGAGGGAGCACAAGCAGGGGGAGTGGGAGAGGGAGAAGCAGGCTTCCCATGGAGCAGGCAGCCCGATGTGGGGCTCGATCCCAGGACCCTGGGATCATGACCTGAGCAGAAGGCAGATGCTTAACGACTGGGCCACCCAGGCACCTCAAAAAGATTTTATTTATTTATTTATTTGAGAGAGAGAACTCACACGCAGGAGCAAGGGGGAGGGGCAGAGGGGAGAGGGAGAAACAGACTCCATCCCAGGTACCTGCGGTCATGACCTGAGCCAAAGGCAGACCTTAACAGACTGAGCCACCCAGGCGCCCTTACATTTACTAATTTATTTTAAAATAAAATAATAAACCTATTTTATGTCAACCTAGTCTCTGGAAATTTCCAATTTATACTCATGTGAGAAAGAGTTTGAAAAGGCAAGGAATATCTTAATAGTGTTATGGAGATAGTCTTAATCATGGAGACCTTGCCGAAAATGTCTTGGTGATAGTGTCCAGTAGTGATTACACTTTGAGAACCCCTGGCTTAAGCAGAGGCACAGAGGAAAGAAAACCCCAGAACATGGAACAGCAAGAAGGTTTTAAGTTAGTAATATTATTAAATTTGAATGGTGTAATGGCATGTGGCTAAATAAAGAATTAACTGAAAATTAAACTGCCAGTAATAGCAGGGGCTTGAATGTTATGCAGGAGTAGTTTGATTGGTTTATTGGTTTATTTTGTAACAATCAGGGACAGCAGTTTTTTGAGAAGAGTAATGGTACTTAATTTTTTTTTTTTAATTTAAGGAAATAACTTCTAATAGCAATATATAACTTGGAGGGTTAAAAGTTTGAAAATCAGAGAACAACACCTAGGAAGTAATTTTAACGGTCCCTGTGAATCATAATGGGACCTAAGAATCTTTAAAATGTGGTGAATTTTACAGCCACTATAAAGGTAGAATGAAGAGTACTGGGGATTTAGTAAATACGTAGTTGAAGGACAGAGAGAGAGATTTGAGGGACAGGGGAATTTGAGACCATATTTGAAAGAAGCCCATATAACAATGTTTTTATATTCTCTGTACCTATACCTATTAGAGAAAACTTGTAGTAGACTTTCCAAAGACAGTTATTTTTGTTTGTTTGTTTGTTTTTCAGGGAAGGCTGAAGCTATAAGAATATCTTAGCAATAGCATTCCTCTTAGGAAGATAAATGAATATCTTAGAAATATCTCTTGGGGGCACCTGGGTGGCTCAGTCGTTAAGCGTCTGCCTTCGGCTCAGGTCATGATCCCAGGGTCCTGGGATCGAGCCCCGCATCGGGCTCCCTGCTCCGCGGGAAGCCTGCTTCTCCCTCTCCCGCTCCCCCTGCTTGTGTTCCCTCTCTCACTGTGTCTCTCTCTGTCAAATAAATAAATAAAATCTTTAAAAAAAAAAAAAAAGAAATATCTCTTGGATTTAGGGCTAGGACCATACAAAGGGCACTCTTGGGAAACTATATTTTGACTCTGTATTTTTTTAAAACGGGCCATTGCAGTAACTATACAAGGATTCTTACAACTTATCTTTAAAAAATGGTATGTTTGGCTAACTGGTAGTTTTGTTTTGTTGAATGGGATATAAAGACAAAAACCCAGGGGCACCTGGGTGGATCAGTCAGTTAAGCGGCCAATTCTTGATTTCAGCTCAGCTCATGATCTTGAGGTCCTGGGATCAAACCCTGCGTCCGGCTCCGCAATGGAGCCTGCTTGGGATTCTTCCTCTCTCTCTCTCTCTCTCTCTCTCTCTCTCCCTCTGCCCCACCCCACCCACGCAAATTAAAAAAAATCTTATTAAAAAATACAAAAATCCAAAGCTGGATTTCTTAATATAGGAAAAATTGGAAAGATGGCATTAAGGGGTGAATTGTGTCCTCCCAGAATTCATACATTAAAATTCCAACCCCTAGTGCCTAAGAATGTAACTGTATTTGAAGATAAGCCCTTTAAAGAGCTAAAGTTAAATAAGGCCATATGGATGGGCCTAATCCAAGTAAATATATTTGGAAATAGAGCCTTCTAAAAGGTGATTATGTTAAAAAGAGGTCCAAAGCCTTGGGCTCATATTCAACATGACTTAAGTCCTTATTAAGAAGAGAGATACCAGGAATGCACATATACAGAGAAAGGACCATGTGAGCACACAGTGAGCCAGTCAGTGGCCATCTGCAAGTCAAAGGGAGGGGCCTCCAGAGAAACCAACCCTGCCAACACTCTGATCTTTGATTTCTAGTCTCCAGGACCGTGAAAAAATAAATTTCTGTTGTTTAAGCCTCCCAGTCTGTGGCAGTTTGTATGATAGCCCTAAAACACTAATACAAATGATGAGGGAGAGAGAGATCAGAAAGATAAATTTGCTTAAATAATGAAAAGGAATATTGGGAAATGAACACATACATTTAATGGGCATTTTGATTACTCTGCCTTGTGGCCAGCTAAGACTTTTCTTTACCTCCCACAGGCTCTTTAGTAAAACCTACATTACTTGGAACATTTTGGAGTTGATTAGTTTGGGTTTTTTTATTTTTTGGCTGATAAGACAAAACTTCAAGGCAGACCTGAGCTCAATAGAGTTTGCACATGAAGACCCAGCTCATCTGAGTTAAATAAACAGCTAGATTTTTTCCAATGTGAAATACTGACATCATGAAACAAGGTGAAACCAGAGAGGGAGACAGACCATAAGAGACTCTTAATCTTAGTAAACAAACTGAGGGCTGCTGGAGGGGAAGAGGGAGGGAGGTGGGGCGGGCGGGGTTGGGGTGGCTGGGTGATGGACATTGGGGAGGGTGTGTGTTGTGGTGAGTGCTGTGTATTGTGTAAGACTGATGAATCACAGACCTGTACCCCTGAAACAAATAATACATTAAATGTTAATAATTTAAAAAATATATAGGTATTAAAAAATAAAATAAAATAAAATAACTTAAAAAGAAAAATCGACCTAGAGTGGCCACGCAAAGAAACTGTTTTATCTGTCTCTGTTTGAATTGAGTCAAAACCTTTGTACTGGGCAAAATGGCAATTATTTTAAGCAATTGCTTGAAAAATCAGCAGGAGAATGGACATCCTGATCACAAGACTGATGGTTGTCAACTTTCAGAAGATAGAATCAGTAGTCAATCAATGTATAACCCAGAGTAGCTGAGCTTGTTAACATCCCTAGAAAACTTTTTTTTTTTCGTTTCTTCAATTCAGGTAATTGCCCCCCTTCATTTTCCTCATAAAAACCCCTGCTTCCACACTACAGGCAGGGCACTATTTCACTTTCTACCTGAATCTGTTTTCCCTGAATCGTAATTCTTTGATCCCAAGTAAACATCTGTTTGCCTCATTGCAGCTATTTTCAGGTTAACAAGTTTTGACTTTGATTTATATGCTTCCCATATGCTATAATTTCTTTGCTCTAAAGACAGAAAATTGACTATTACCATCTAAGGGAAGTTTTTTATTCACTTTATCCTCTTATAAAGGTTTAGAATCTCATTTATACAATTTTCTGGATCTTCTGGTAACATTTTTAAAAATAAAGGTGATCTTACTCTGTATGTTCTGAAAACAAGTTCCTCTTTAGATTGGTCTGCCCTAGATAACTGTGTTCGTATAACAGGAGTTTCAGGTAAATTCCAAGAAAAACTGGCCCTCTTGCTTTATGGAAATGGCAATATAGGGGAAAAAAATGGAGATTCAGGATTATTTTCATATTTTACTCAACAGATAGACTTCTCATCCCATTTACTATCTGTTACTATTAAAATCATGCCAACCACTTTCCTAGTCTTTCCCCCAGCAAAAAAAGATGATGGATATTTGAATTTAAAAAAATAAAATAAAGGGGCACCTAGGTGGCTCAGTCGTTAAGCGTCTGCCTTTGGCTCAGGTCATGATCCCAGGGTCCTGGAATCGAGTCCCGCGTCGGGCTCCCTGCTCGGCAGGAAGCCTGCTTCTCCCTCTCCCACTTCCCCTGCTTGTGTTCCTTCTCTCGCTGTGTCTTTCTCTGTCAAATAAATAAATAAAATCTTTAAAAAATAAATTAAATTAAAAAAAACTATGCATAAATTTTACTTTTCTCACTTCCTAAATGGATGATTTGAATTAGTCATATAATCTCTGATTACATTTCCTGTTAATACAATTAAGAAAATTATACCTTTCTGAAGAAGAGTATAGCAAAGATATTTTTTTAATTACAAAAAATAACTAACTAGTCCAGTATTCGCCATGCTGGTGATTACATTTTCTTTCCTCCAGATTTCTCCAAATAAAAGAACCACAATAGCTATTCTCAAAAGCTCCAGTTAAACAGAACTTTTCAACAAATTGTCTCAAAATATATGTTCTGTTTCAATCCAAATGAAGCTGAAAGTGGCTTCATCAATTTTGCAGATCAGATAGATCAGAGTCGAGGTTTCTGTGATTAATATGGCTGTAAGGATCATTATCCACTTTCAGAGTCGCCAAAATAGTCAGACTGGATACATTATGTTTCATTTATTTCATAAATCTACAGAAAGCTTAAGCTAAAGGAATGTGAGCAATTTATTTATCTTTACTTTTAATTGCTACGCTCTAGGCAATGATCACAGAAAATGCAGACACAGCTGAAAGCTCACAGAAGCTTCCAATCCTAAAGCCACAAATAGTCTTAGGTAAGTTCTTTACTCATTTGGTGAAAATAATAGTTAATAAGTGGAATGATTTTAATTTTTAATAAATTTTATTTATATTTTCTAATCATAAAAGGTAGTAATTTAACACATGTATTGTTATAAAGTTAGAAGACACAGAAAATTAAGAAAGCTGAACAAGAAACCACATAATCCCATGATAAAAATGAAACCCTTATCTCTGATAGCAAATTTTTGTCAAGTGGAAAGATTTTAACTGATGTTTTCTCACTAGAAAACATATTCATAGTTAAAGAATTTACAAAGTAATATTAAACCAGAAAACTAAATGGGATAATATTGCATATATTAATTCATACCAATAAGCTTAATCCAATATATCATAGATAAATTTCCAGGATGTTTCATGGGTCATTGTATTTTAGTGTATAGCTACATGATGTTATATCTGCTTCTGAAGTATATATATATTTTTTTCCTTAGTTCTAAACATTGCCACAATGAAACTGTTTACTGATATGCACTATTTAATTTATTTATTTATTTATTTATTTATTTATTATTTATTTTTAGCAATAGAATTGGAGAACCTTAGCCAAATGTTCTAAACTCTTTTAAGGCTTTTGAACCTTAGGTCAAACTTTCTTCTGTAAACAGCATAAATATTATGTTAAATGATACAGACTGTGAAAGGATTTCAATCTAAAGTGGACCGAACACAGCCTGCCCAAACCCTTAAAGGACTCACCTGTAGCTTGCTATGAATGGGTTTTCCAAATTGCAATTCCTCTGCTATTCTTGATAAACTCAATTTCTGGTAATTTGAGCTTGCCTCAGTTTACTTCTTTAAATTAAGTTGACAAAGCCAGGTAAGAAAGTGTTCATTTCCCAAAGCTTGTGCCTATATCAGACATTACTGATCTAATATATTTTAACATTCTGTATTTTGTCAGTCTGATAGCCAAAAATAACAAGAACATCAACAAAAACCAATTCTCCTTGTTTTCTTTAAAAGTTAATGATTTTAAATATAAAACTTTGTTTCTTACCCAAAGAAACCAAAAATACTAATTCAAAACTATATGCATCCCTATGTTTATTGTAGCCTTATTTACAACGGCCAAGATATGGAAGCAATGCAAGTATCCATCTAAGGATGAGTGGATAAAGAAGAATGATACATATACAGAATAGAGTATTACTCAGCCATAAAAAAGAATGAGATCTTGTCATTTGCAACAACATGGATGGACCTAGAGGGATAATGCTAAGTGAAATAAGTCAAAGAAAGACAAATACCATGTTATTTCACTCACATATGGAATTTAAGAAACAAAACAAAGGAAAAAAAAAAAGCCACACTCAAATACAGAGAACAAACTGGTGGTTGCCAGAGGGAACATGGGTGGGTAGAGGAGTAAAATAAAGGGCATCAAGAGTATACATATCTTGATGAGCACTGAGTAATGTAAACAATTGTTGAATCATTATATTGTACACCTGAAATTAATATAACACTATATTAATTATACCTCAATTAAAAATGAAGTTAATGACCTCAAACAAAAATCTTTATGTTCATTACTCAGATGTATTGCTTCTTTGGGTTGCTTTTCAAATTCTTTCCCCAGTTGTCTTTCTGATCATTTTTGCCCTCTTATTGACTTTTAAGATACATATCTATACATATATGTCATGATATATATCTATGTATGCTATACATATGTAATATCTACCTTTTGTCTTTATAAATATTGTATCTTTTTAGTTTGTTATTTGTATTAATTTTGCTTGTTTTCCTTCTGGGATGATATATTCTGCTCCTCTTCATTTCTGTTACTATTAAGTAGTTTTTAGTTTTTATACAGTTAATCTCCTATTATATCTTCTACCATATATTAAAAGTTTTCCCTGTACCAAATTTCAAAACCCACTTTTTGTTTTCCTCATTGTTAAAATGATCACATATCTAATTCATTAGAGAGTCAGTGTGATATAAAGTGTAAGAGATCTAAATTTATATTTTTAATGATGTACAATTATTCCACACTATTCACTATTTCTCACTTCCCTATTAAAATATCAACTTTTTCATTAAAAATATGTCTTCCTATGCACTAGTCCTGTATTAGTACTCTTAATTTTTGTGTGTATTGTGAAGCAGTAAACATATATATATATATATAAAGAATATACGTAAAGAAAAAATACATATAAAGAATATACAGAATGTATATATATAAAGAATATACATAAAAATATATGTATATAGAAAGGATAACCAGTTTTCACAGCATCATTAAATAATCTTTCCATGTTTTACAACTTTCATTCCATAAAAAATCAAATGTCTATATATGCTGGGGTTTGTTTTCAGACTATTTTATGTTATAATTTTATCTCTACTTGTACCAATACTACAATATTTTAATAACTTAATGTCTTGTAGGTTATATCTTCAGCTCTTCCACCATTGTCTTCTTCAGGTATGACTTGGGTTATCTTCACTCTGCTTTTCCACATGAATTTTAGAATCAGCTTAGAGGATTTTTATTGGAATTGGAATTTTATCATTCATTACAATAGTGAATTCAGCTTTACTATCCAGAAATGGAATATCTATGTTATTTTAGCATTATTTTATGTTTTTAAATTATATTTAAATTATATTTTATAATTTCTCCTGAAAGGACTTGCACATAATTTTGTTAGATTCTTAGTTTCTTTATATTTTTTTGCTAATGTAAATGGTATCTTTTTTTTTTTTATAGCTGCTAACTTTTGTTGCTATCATACAGGAATATTATTGGAGTTTTTGTGCTTATCTAGTATTTAGCATATTGATCAATTTCTGTTTGAGCTAAATGTTTATCTGTAGACTCTCTTGGATTTTCCATGTGGATAATCTTATCTATCACCTGAAAATTATAACACTTTTTCTCTTCCTATTCAATCCTTATGTTTTAAATTTAATATATTTATCTTGTTGCATAGGCGAGGGTACCTTTCTTGCCTTTATCTGGGGTCAAGAGATGTGATACTGTGTTTCACAGTAAGAAATACGGATTTGGTTTTCATCCCCTTTCCTGGCACAGAGCTCCTAAGAGCTGGTGGGATTTTCTATGTGATTAGAGCTCTGAAGGAGACAAAGTCTTATGTTATTCATGATAAGCCCCATTCAACCACACCTGGATTTATGTTAATGAAATGATTTTTGACAAATTCATGTGAATGGGTGTTGGTTACCAAAAGAACCAATCTTGAAATTAGAGGGTTGGACTTTTCACCTCCTCCCCACATTTTGGGGAGGTTGAATCAATTACTGATGGCCAATGATTTAATCATCGTGGTAAGCAATGAAGCCCTCATAAAAACCAAAATGGATGAGATTCAGAGAGCTTCCAGGTTGGTAAATATGTGGTGGTGCTAAAACTGGGACAGACAGCATAGAGCTACTTCCTACACACCCTGCCCTGTGTATGACGTCCATCTGGCTGTTCCTGAGTTATAGCCTTTTATAACAAACCAGTACTCTATTAAATAAATCCTCTCTGTCAGTTTTGTGAGCCACTCTAACAAATTAATTGCACTCAAGGAGGGGACTGTTGGAACCTCCAATTTATAGCTGGTCAATCAGAAGCTCAGATAACAACTTGGACTCTTGATTAGCATCTGAAATGAGGAGCAGGGGCAGTCTTATGGGACTGAGCCCTTAACTTATGAGACCTGATGCTGTGTCCAGATGGATAGTATCAGATTTTAGTTAAATTGTAAAGCACCCAAGTGTTTGAGAATTTCATGGTGGGGGAAAACTGTCATACATTTGGTGACCAGAAGTGTCAAAAGAGTTCAGGAAAGTATTGGAAATGAAATGTAGTATTAGTGATGAGGGAACAGAAGACAAGCTGAGGACAGGGAAGAAGCTGACACCCCACAACTCCCCTCCCACCCAGATGGGATATATGTGACATTCCTCAGGCACTCCTGGCTGCCCTAAAGCTAAGGAAAGGAAAAACAAATAGTTAACCTATAGAGATCACAATCCTGCAAGACATGAGTCTCCCTCAATTTACAAATGTCTTGGCAATCTACAAGAACAAAGCATTTCTATCAATAACCTAGCTTCCAGAAGGAAATGTAGATACAATTAAATGTCCTTATAATCTGCAGCCCATTGACAGATACTTGAAGCAGGCAGAATATAATGTTCCTCCAGGAATTTCCCAACTATCTTACTGTTAATGCCGTGCTAGAGGGAAAAACAACCTTAACTTGACGATGGCAAGGCCTCCAGTGTCCTGTGAGTCTTCTTTAACATATGAAAATACTTTTGAAAACTCCCTTTTTCCTTATCTCCCCCAACCCCATAGTACACAATCAGCCACCCCTCAAACTCCGGGGCAGCAGTTCTTTCTGCCCATGGGTCATGTCCCGGTATTTTAATAAACCACCATTTTGCACCAAAGACTTCTCAAGAATTCCTTCTTGGTTGTTGGCTCCGGACTCCACCCTACTGAACCTCACCGATATTCCAAAATCCCATCATGAGTAGTAAAGGAAATTATTTTTCCCTTTACTATATGATGTTCTTACTATTCTATTTTTATTCTCTATTGGCTTATCTATACTTCTTTTTGATTATTTTGAGTGGTGCTTTAGGGTTAGGAATGTACATTCTTAATTTATACATGTAGTTGGGTCACTATTTCACCAGTTCACACTTAACACTTCACTATTCAGTTCCCAAGTCACAATTCTCTCTTCCTACTTCCCTTAATACATTTTACACTTCAAAATCTCCATTACCAGAATGTTATAACTTACAATATTATCATTTAGTTTATCGACCTCCTTTCCTTTGCACTATTGTTATAATTTATATTTCTATATGCATTGTTAACTCTACATTACAACTGTATGATTTTTACTTATAGTCATTTTCAGAGAATTATAAAAAGGAATAAATACAAATACTTCTATGTTTATCCACTTAATTACTATTTCTAGGACTCTTCATTCGTTTCTGAGTTTTCTACATGGCATCTTTTCCCTTCAGCCTGAAAACATGTTAAAGAATTTCTTATAGTTCAGTACAGTTAAAGGCATATTTTCTCAGATTTAATTTCTCTGTAAATACTTTTCACTCTCGTTTCTACAAGACAGTTTTACTGAATAATAAATTCTGGATTGACAGACTTTTTATTATTATTCAGAACTTTAAAGATATCATTTTATTGTCTCTGCTTTTTTTTTCCTAATGAGAAGATAGATGTAAATCATCCTATTTCCTCTCATGTGTTTTTTTCTCTTTGATTTCAAGATTTAAACTTTACTTCAACTTAAAGAAATTTGGTTATGATTTGCTTTGGTGTGGCTTTTGTACTTGCTTTGCTCGGGATTTGCTAAATTTATTAAATCTCTAGATCAAAGTCTTTAATAATGTTTGAGAAATTTGTGCCCTAATTTTTTTCAAATAATTTTTCTACCCAATTGTCACTTTCTTCACTTTCTAGGCTCAAATTACATGTATTTTGGACCATTTGATATTATTTCAGAATTCTTGGTACTCTTTCCATTTTTCTTCAGAAAACTATTTTTTGTTGGTATAGCCTCATATTCATTTCCTCTTTTTTCTGCCATGTCCAATGTGCAGTTAAGCACAGTTTTTTTTTTTTTTAATTTGCTAGTAGTATTTTTAGATTCTAGAATTTCTATGTTATATTTCATTGTTTCCATTTTCTCCTGGTATATACTTATCTGGTTATTCTTTTTTTTTAAGATTTATTTATTTGACAATGAGAGAACACAAGCAGGGGGAGCAGAAAAAGAAGAGAAAGAAGCAGGCTCGCCACTGAGCAGGGAGCTGGACGCAGGGCTTGATCGCAAGACCCTGGGATCATGACCTGAGCCGAAGGCAGACGCTCAACCAAGTGAACCACCCAGGCACCCCTATCTGGTTATTCTTTAAGATGGTATTTTCTTTAGATTCTAGTTTTTAAATTACTTATACTGCTGTTTTAAGTCTTTCCCTACTATTCCCAATTTTATGCCATCATGAGGTAAGTTTCTATTGATTGCTTAAAATGAAAACAAAAAACTATGGGGCATATTTTCCTGTTTCTTTACATTTCTGGCATTATTGATCATATATGAGACATTGTGAATTACACTATGTAGATACTAGAAATCCTGTTGCCTTTCTCTGAAGAGTATTGATTTTTGTTCTGGTACACGGGTCACTTACTGGATGCTCACCTTGAACTTGCTTCAGCTTGGTTTTGGTTTTACAGTTTGGTAGGGCAGACCTATGGAAAGCCCACAGTGTTGACCAAACTTCTCTAACTTGTTAGAACTTAGCTTCCAAACTCTGCGTGTCCATGTTAATCTTGTCAGCACTTAATTTTAGTCTTTGTTCTTACTCTAGGACATAATCCTTATTACAAAATATCCTCTTCCTATATCTCAATTGGAATGGGATGGTAAAGATACTAATGAAGATTTAAGGTCTCTCCATTTTGGCTGGATCCCAATGTCTCCAGCACTGCTCAGTCTTTATTATGTTTATTGCAATCTCCATCCCATAGCAGCCACTTCCTAAATCTATGGTAGGCTCCTCTTAGCTATTTGTAGTGCAGCCCTCAGCCAAGGACTTGGAAGAGACTTTCATACCCAACTCTGGGATCTGTTTCTGCAACAATTTCCTTTACAGTGTTGTATCTAGCTGAATCCAATCATTTTAGCTTTGCCCTGAACTCAAAATTCTGCCTCCTCCTAGGGCTCTGCTTGAATTGTTGCACTGGAATTATGATGCTGCAGTGGAATTATGAAATTTTCCTCAGGCCAGGGCATCCCTGGGCTTACCTTAAGAATTTCCCCTCTCTTGCAGATTATAGTCTTGTGTTGTCGCTTGTCCATGGCCTGATGAGAGTTGTCTTATATAGTTTGTACAATTTTATCATTGATTAAAGCAGGTAGACTAGCCCAGTACTATTGACTGCACCATGGCCAGAAGCAGAGATATTTGCACTAAAATATTTTAAGGTATTTCTTCCAGTCACCTTTCTTATGTAAATTTTAATAAAAGTATATGTGATATATACAAAATTTTAAATCCTTCTATTCTTGCCTAACATTAAAAGTATTCAACGTCGCTTGAAATACTTATTAACCATCTGAAACACCTACTAGAAACAAATAGTTGGATTTGCAATAATTTTCTATATTTATAATACAGAACTGTAAAAATCTTCCACTTTGTAACTAATCTTGTTATATGCCCCAATCACTGTTCTTTCAGACTTTTGTATTTAATCCTTGCTGTCAGTCACCCTGAGGCACAATACATACAGTTGCCTCATGAAGAGCAACTCAATTACAAATCAATGGTTATAATCCGAAGTGGCAAATGTGATTTATCTCTCGTAATGGCAAATATGACACTCATAAGTAACAGTAGGTAATTGAAAGTGAAAAGGTTTGTTTCAGATAAATGCTTATTCACCTCTACTCTTGCCCTTTGTTTTAATGTATTTGTAGCCCCCTTCCTCCTTTTTACAATGTACTACCTCCATTAAGAATTTAGAGAACTTTGTAGGGGCACCTGGGTAGCTCAGGCAGTTAAGCCTCCCCTTCGGCTCAGGCCCTGATCTCAGGGTCCTGGGATTAAACCCTGTGTCAGGCTCTCTGCTCAGCAGGGAATCCGCTTCTCCCTCTCCTTCTGTGCTCTTTCTCTCTCAGATAAGTAAATAAAATCTTTTTAAAAAAATAGTGTAGAGGGCTTTGTTGAATTAATAACAGACTTTAATATGATCTTTATATTGACATAACTCATACTGTTAGACATCTTTTCATTTCAGGTATTGACATTAGTAGCAGAATTCAGGCACTGAATCAAAGGTATGTTCCTTAGTACACTGGACTTGAGGTTTATGTTTGAAAGCACTGTTTGTCTCCTTTGTCAACAACGTTTGAACACATGTACCATGTCTCTTCATATCTGAACCCACATGTACCTCATGCTAGAGTTTGGGCTCAATTTCAGCAAAGGCTCCTGCTGCTTCCAGTTGACAGCAATAGACAGTACTATATTAGTAGGCATTTAACAACTGTTTCTCAAAAACAAAGAAAACAAACAAACAAACAAAAAACCCTGAAAGATCTGCTTAGTAGAACTTGTTGGGAAGAGATATACATGATTTGCTCCACAATACACAGGGCCCTTTCCTCAGTTCTTGGAGGATGACTGATTTCTCATCGGGTGCTCCAACATTCCTCCTTTCAGGCATCAACTTCAGCTTTGCTTGATAAAGTCCTTCAAAAAGGTCACTAAACACATGTTCCATTGTACATCACTTCCATGTGTCTTTAAAACAGCCCTTTTTCTCCCCTTAGTGACTATTTCAGTGGTCTTTTTTTTTTTTTGAGCGAAATTCAGGAAATTTCAGATTTCTTGTGTTAGCTTTTTTTTTCAGATTTAATGAGGTATAATTGACAAAATGGTAAGATATTTAAAGTGCACAGTGTGATGATTTGGTATAAATATACGCTGAAAAGATTTCCACCATTGTGTGAATTAACACATACATCACCTCATGTTTACCTCTTTTTCTCTTAGCAAATTTCAATTACACAGCAATACAGTTATTACCAGCTATAGTGACCATGTTATATGTCAGATCCTCGGAACTTATTCATAACTGAAAGTTTGTGTCATTTTAGCAAACTCTCCCCATTTCCCATAAGACCCTGGAAACCACTTTTTCACTGTTTCTAGGAGTCCAACTTTTCTTTTCAGTTCCACTTATGTAATACTATGCAGTATTTATCTTTCTCTGACTTATTTCACTTGGCATAATGTCCTCATGGCTTTCCTATATTGTCACAAATGACAAGATTTTCTTCTTTTTAAAGGCTGAGTAAAAATTCCATTGTGGTATGTACATTCCAATATACATATATATGTCTGTTTTTATACTAATACTATACTGATTTAATAACTATAGCTTTGTAATTTAATTTGGAGTCAAGAAGTATGATGCTTCCAGCTTTGTTCTTTTTCAAAATTGCTTTGGCTATTCAGGTTCTTTTGGACTTCCAGATGAATTTTAGGATTGTTTTTTCTCTTTCTGTGAAAAACACCATTGGAATTCTGATAGGGATTGCACTGAATCTGTAGATTACTTTGGGTAATATGGACAATTTAACAATATTAATTATTCCAATACATGAGCACAGACTATCTTTCCATTTGTAACTTCTTTAATTCTTTTCCTTAATGTTTTATAAAGTTCAGTGCACAGATCTTACAGCTCCTTGGTTAAATTTGTTCCCAAGTATGTTATTCTTTTTGATGCTACTATAAATGAGAGTGTTTTCTTCATTTCTCTTTCTGACATTTCATTGTTGGTGTATGGCTAGCTTTTGAATGTAAGGCATAATATAGATCTTTGGTACTTTTCAGGACCACAATTTGTCTGATTTTGTTTGTTACACATACACTCAGATATCCTGAAAAACACATATGCATATGCAACATTTCTTTCTGAAGTTCAAGCTTTCTCAAACTTTTACCTAACTGGTAGAACTAAAACTAAGAAGTACTATAGAACACATTTTTTTTTTGTTTTGTTTTCAGGATGGCTCTTTGGGATAATTATTTAAATATACTAAAATATAAATGAAAACAAGTTAATAACTTAAAGATCATCTTTTATTCTTAGGATTACTCTGACCATCCCTATTATTCTCTGTCACCTTACTTTATTTTTTATCAAAACATTTTTGACTACTGGATATTATTTATTGTTCCATTTATAACACTTAGAATGGGATGTAATAAAAAATAAGGATATATTGGGGCATCTGGTGTCTTAATCAGTTGGGCATCCTGCTCTTGATTTCAGCTCAGGTCATGATCTCAGGGTTGTGAGATCAAGCACCCCAATGAGCTCCGTGCTCTCTGAGCTGGGTGTGGAGCCTACTTACGGTTCTCTTTCTCCCTCTCTTTCTGCCCCTCCCCCTCTCAAAAAAAGGATATATTGAACAAATTAATAACCTTAGAAAAATTGATTAACATTTGGAGTCCTCAGCACCCCCCAAAAAAATTTCCACGAAAATTGATTTTAGAAATTAACAAATATTCTGAACTTAAACTCATGGAGCTATTTAAAACATTTGTCTCATAATGCTGTACAAAATAAGAAAGTAACTGAGTTGCTACATTTAACTAAAGTTAATTTCAGGTGCTCCATATGACTATATTCGAGGTCATGATGACTGTACATGGTTAAAATCCATTTAGGAGTTTAGCCTGCTGAAATAATAAACAGAATGAAAGATCTAGCTAGATATGTTTATTTATATATATGATTGCAAAAAGCTTTTTCATTTATATTGAATGTTCTTTCTGAAAAATTCAAGAAAGTATTCTGGACAGCCCCCAAATGGTCACATAATAGTATCTCACATCTGCACCCATGTGATCACCAAGGGCCACTGACATTCTCCGGCACCCACCAGGCAGGTCTATGCCCTCCGACCACCACCATTCTTGCTGGGTTCTAAAATGTTAAGGAGGAATGCTGTACAATTATTGTACATTTACTGAGAATCACTGTTGCTGGCAACTACTATAGCCTCTACTAAGTGGTGTGACTACTACTTTTGTCTCCTTCGAGGTGAACACGTAGCATACCAGGGTCTACCACAGATTCCCAGGAGTCACCCCAGGCACAAGAGTGATCTACCACAATGTGGGAAAAATGTCACTTCTTATATTACACCAAAGTAGTTTTAGTTGTGCCTTGATACCAGAGAGGTGAATCGGCTTTATTTATTTATTTATTTATTTATTTATTTATTTATTTATTTTACGAATCATCCTTTTCCTGGGAACAGGGAAATAGCTGAGAGTATTCTCAAATGACAGATTTGGATCAGCCCTTTCTTTGTCCCTAAGACTTTACTACATGACAAAGCTTGAGATATTTGGTTTGTTTTCTCCATAGGATTAGTTCTTATCCAGCTTAATCCTTACTCATTCAAACTGATTTTTGATAACTCTCCCTCCTTCAACCCTCTTCCCCACTAGTTTATGAATCATAAAACAAACTTTAACTACCACTGAATACCACTACTCTGTTGTTAGACAGTGGGTGGTTTAGTTAGTTTTCTTTGAGATCCAGGGATCAAAGACAGTGGGTGGTTTAAAGTCTTCCTCCTACTGTAATGAAAATCTTGAAGTTTAAAGCTCTTTTCGGGGTTAGAGATCAGTTAGGTATGCATGTACGTACGTACGTATGTATGTATGTATGTATTTAAGAGGTTATTTATTTGGGTAAAAGTTTTGGTAAATTTTAGACTTACTATATATTTGAAAATAGATATTCTTTTCTGATTTTTGCTTATTGATAATCCCTTTCCTAATCTCAAGAAAGCAATTTCTTTATTTAGCAATTTCTGTGGTAAAATAACTTTAAAACGCCTCCATCACTTGCTATAAATACAACTAACTATATTAATAATGTATCACATAAAAATACCAGAACCTCATAATTCTTCTAAAAATCTTTACTTCAGTCCCCTTGCTAGCAGAGCATTATTCTCACAAAATTTTGCAATTATTTATGCTTTCAAGTTTGAATGCCAAGGTTTAGGATCAGGCTTTGAAATCTTATACCCATAAATTTTGTGTATGTTAATACACAAAACAGCTTTTCCAGTCTGACATGAGGTATTGGCAGCCTTGATGGTATGTCATCTCCCTGTCTTATCACTCACAGGGAATTAAATGAATGTCAACCATCAAGAGTTTCCATAAGCCCATGGAAAACAATGTTAATTATATCAGTTCTTCTCGGCTCTGAACTAACCAATTCCTACTCTGTGATTCGGTGAGTTGTACATGCCAATATTATGCTTTGTCCTTGTCAACATTAATGCACCAGCTATTGACATTCAAAATTAGTTTTCTAATGTATTTATAATTGCTGAATAATTTTTAATCCTTTCATCCATTTTCCTTGTGTCTTTCTCCTACTTTTTACTAAAAAGGCAAAGTAAAATATGTATAGTAGATAAAGCAGTGTGTATGTATAGATGAAAACACCCGGGCTAACTTGCCAACAGAACTGGAAGACACATTAATGTAAATGTTTAAAAAATTTATCTTATAAGCCTGTAAAAACAACCTAAAAACAGTTCTTATATAGGACTATGCACATTGAATCTGATTTATAAAAGAAAATCATGATCCTCTTAATCATTAGCCTCATCATCCCAGATATGATTATTGAATGCCTATCAGGCATCAGGTAATGTCCTAAGCCCTTTACTAATTTTATTAGTTTCCTAGGGCTGCCATAACCAATTACATGAACTTGTTGACTTAAAACAACAGAAATTTATTCTCTCACAGTTCTGGAAGCCCAATGTCTGAAATCAAGCAAGGTTATACTTCTCCTAAGAATATCGGGGAGATACCATTCCTTGCTTCTTCCTACTTCTGGTGGTTGTCAGCTTCTTTGAGGTTGTGTCCACATATAGATAGGACCTACCCAAATAATCCAAATTGAGCTCATCTCAAGATCCTTAATTTAATTACAACTGCAAATGTTTTTTTTCTAAGATAGCATTCATAGGTTCTGGAGGTTAAGGCATAAGAATATCTTCCTGGGGGACACTAACCCATTATGCTTGCACTATTTCTAATAGTCACAAATACGGAGATCAACTGAAAATGAGAGAGGTTAGCAATTTTTTAAGGTTGCACAGATCATGAGTGGTAGGACTGCTTAAGTAGAACTCATCCCATTGTATTCTATTGTGTTTTGTTTCGGTTTTGAAAAATTGACAAACAAGTACAAATTTAATGTACATATCTTGATGAATTTAAAAATAAGCATACACCAGAGGCTGCTGGGAAGATGGCGGAGCAGGACGTCCCTGTGCTGACCTCTTGCCTTGTGGCCGCCTAGAGAGCACCCACGTTGGCATAAATAACACAAAAAGCAGCCCAAAAACTGGCAGAACAGACTCTCTGCAGCCCGGCATAAACAAGAGGCCACAGCGAAGCAGATCCACCCCCTCTGATCGCTCTTGGCAAGATCCCGTCAAAGTGGTGCCACAAGCCTGGCAGTGTGTGCGCGGCCCAGACAAGGTCAGCACCACTCCAGAGTGAGTCCTGCCCCAGGGAGAGGGGAAGATAACCACACACCCGTCTGACTGTGACCCCAGCAGTGGGCTGAGGGCAGGCAGCTGGTCTGACTGCAGGCCCCACCCACCAACAAAAGCTTCTCCGGGGATGACACAGGGACAGTGCCTGCAGTTTGGTGCTACTGCATCTCTGGCAAACATCTGGTCTGACTCGACTCAAGTCCGAGGCAGCCCCGGAGCAGCCCACTAATACCACGGGCACCAGACTCTGCCCACAACAAGCAGGGAGCCATCGCAGACAACAGGACTGAAGGCAAACACATCCCAGCCACAACGGTAGGACACCCCCTGGAGCAACACACACAGGAGACACCCCCTGAAGCACCAGGTTCTGGGGAACAGACATTGCACTGCAGGACCTCTTCTTCATAGAGCCACTACTTTCAAGTGCAGGAGACGTAGCTGACTTTCCTAACACAGAAAAACAGACAACGCAAGAGACAGATTGAGGAGACAGAGGAGTGTGTCCCAAATCAAAGAACAGGACAAAATCAGAGCAGGAGACCTAAGCGAAACGGAGATAAGTAATATGTCTGATAGCGAATTTAAAGTAACGCTCATAAAGATTCTCGCTGGAATTGAAGAAGGACTGCAGGACTTCCTTGAGACCCTCCACTAAGAGCTAGGAGATGTAAAAAAGAACCAGTTAGAGCTATTGGATTTACTAAATGGAAATAAAAATAGACCACCTGGAATAAATAGCAAGCAAGAGGAAGTAGAAGAAAGGACCAGCCACCTGGAGGACAGAGTCATGGAAAGCAATCAAGCCGAGCAGATGAGAGGGGGGAAAAATACACAGAATGAAAATAGACCCAGGGAACTGAGCAACGCTGTCAGGCCTAAGAGTCGCATGATAGGGATCCCAGAAGGAGAAGAGCGAGGAAAGGGGGCAGAAGATTTGTCTGAAGAGATAATAGCTGAAAACTTCCTGAACCTGGGGAAGGAAAGAGAAATCCAGATCCAGGAGGCACAGAGAGCCCCCAACAAAACCAACCCAAAGAGGTCTGCACCAAGGCACAAAGTAAATAAGACGGCCAAAAGTAGTGAGAAAGAGAGAATTTTAAAAGAAGCAAGAGAAAGGAAAGCAGGTACATACAAAGGAAACCCCATACGGCTATCAGTGGGTTTTTCAGCAGAAACTCTGCAGGCCAGAAGAAAGTGGCATGATAGATTCCAACTGCTAAAAGGAAAAAAATCTACAGCCAAGAATACTCTATCCAGCAAGGCTTTCGTTTAGAATAGAGGGAGTGATCAAGTTTCCCAGAAAAACAAAAATTAAAAGCAAAACCAGCCACGTCCCTGTCACACATGATGCCATCGGCCTGTGGGTCCCAAATTCACGGTCCAGCCGCCCTCCTGCCTGAGTCAGCACGCACAGCCTGCCACTTGCTAAATGCCAAGTCAACATGCCTTCACCTCAGATTGCCGAGGGCTCAAATTGACACTGTTACCCTCAAATTTCAGCCCCTGTACCCAAATCTGTGCACAAAAGTGGGAATAATTATAACAGCAGAATGAAGCAACCCAAACATCTATTTCTGTGGAATACAGAATGGATAAAAGGAGTGTGCTAGGCTGAGAACATCTCCAAAAAGCACATGAACAATACATACAGCATGATTCTGGTTAGTTAAAAAAAACCCAAAAACCTGGGAGGAATAAAACAAGATGAAACTAGAGAGGGAGACAAACCATAAGAGACTTCTTAAGCATAGGAAAGAAACAGGCTTGCTGGAGGGGAGGTGGGGGGGATGGGGTGACTGGGTGGTGGGCATGAAGGAGGGCACGTGATGGAATGAGCATAGGTGTTATATGCAACTGATGAATCACTGAACTCTAAAACTAATAATACACTATATTGTTAATTAATTGAATTTAAAATTTAAAAAAAGGAAACCCCCCAAAAAAAATAAGCATACACCTGTGAAACTGTCTCTATTTTACTTGTTCAGGTACTCATTTGTATCACTCTGAGTCAAGATGTCTGAGACACCATTCTGTTTGTTCCCCATGCCTTACTTGCAACCTTTAAGACAGACAAGACACTAAATAACGAACTACTGAGTAAATAAATATATGAATTCTCACCAGCAAGTCCTCTACCAATAACAAGCTATGGCCAATATCCATAACAGAAAGAAAAGGTATCTGTTACTTTACAGCTGTTCTACATAAACATTGTAAAAAATCAATAGCAAATGCCAACTTCTTTCCAGAGACATTTAGTATCAAAATTTAATTCTTTAGACTTAGGTTCTCAAAGAACAATTTCCAAGATACAGCTCTGTGAATAGGAATTGACTATTTCTCACCTTCTTCCTGTTCATTTTTTTATTATGTTTTTAAAAGTCAGGGGTAACTGAAAGAAGATGACCTTGACAAATTACCTCTTTGATTGTTAGGCACAGCCACTACCACATATTGACTGGTGTGGAATATGTACAGAGCAGAAAGATTCAATTTGATTCCTAGTTATTGCTGGTGACTGAAGACAGTTGTTTGTTTGTTTTTCCTCAGACAAATTGAGTGATGATTAAAGATGGCCAAACACCACATTGGGAATTGCTCAGTCACTGTGGCAATTGTCTTGTGAATGAATCATTCAGCATGCCTTTCTCTCCTTGAGGGAATTTAGTCACACATTTCAAAAGGCAACTACAATTTTGGTAATATAGAGGACTGGGATTGAAAATTGTAAGATCTGATCTATTTGATGAATAATTTTCTCAAAGTTACTTTTTTTTCCCCCCTGAGCTATTTCATTCTGTTTTTTCTTTGTCATTCATTCATTAGCCATTCTTATGGCTAGGGCAATTACCATCCAGGTAAATCATAGTGTTTTATCATAGACCTCTTGTTTGGTTCAGATGTACTTTCTTCTTGGGTTGTTTCAACACTGGGACTCCTTATCTGTTCTCTAAACATTCCTGAATTTGGCAAGAAGGCTTTGGGCATTGCAAGGAAGATGACAACCAAATTTCTATCATAGGTCACCGAAAGGGAGTTAGCATTGGCATCAAATTCATGGATTTGAGAATGGAGAGATTTGAAGGAGTTCAGGGACAGTGGAGTGTTAGGCTTGAAATATAATTGATTTGAAGTATATCACTGAAACACCCTGATACTGATGTACATTAAGCCACAAGAAACTAAACCTTCCTAGTATTTCTGATGTTCAATGTCTTAATTTATAAGACACATATTATATTATACTTCAACTAGAGTTCATATGAAAATTAGATGAGTAGTTCAGTTAAGCATCTGGCATAATGCCTGGAACATATAAGGTGCTCAAATATTATAACTTAAAAGAAGTTGAGGTAGGGCAGATAATTTCAGAAAGTTTTATCCATATTTTGAGCAGAAATTTTATCATGTCATTATTATCATCTTTGTACGTTCTCCAGTGCCCAGTGTTTACTCCTCAAGTATATTAGCTCAATAAACTAAAATTAAGAAAGCAGACAAGTTTCTTAAGGAAAAACTTGCATTAACCAAACTTATAACACTGGCAGATAAAATCAGAATGCTAATTTCTTAATTTTCTCATTAAAAACGCAATTGTCATGCAGTTTGAAGTATTCAAGTCCTTATTATTTTATCTCTGTTGGCAGACTTCAGGGGAAACCAAATCATAATTAGAATACTATGTGGAATCTGAATAAGGAAGTGTAGATGAATAGAATTTTAATTACTGTCAGGTTTATGTAGTTCAATAGATTCATCTCCACAACATGGGTGGTCTTGTTAGCAACACTGGAACGTTTGAATTTCACTGTCTATTTTTCCATTTCCTTTGAATGTTGGTTGGATGGATATTACATTTATTTGTTTCCATCACTCAACTTTTATGACCAACCTCCTGGCAGAGCAATCTCTTTTTCCTTCGAGTGTTGATGTCCTCAGTCAGAAATAATCAGTTCTTACTTGCCAAGCAACTCTATTTTTTTATTTTATTTTTTTATTGTTATGTTAGTCACCATACAGTACATCATTAGTTTTTGATGTAGTGTTCCATGATTCATTGTTTGTGTATAACACCCAGTGCTCCATGCAGTACGTGCCCTCCTTAATACCCATCACCGGGCTATCCCATCCCCCCACCCACCTCCCCTCTAAAACCCTCAGTTTGTAAAACATTCTCATCTTTTAGCATTTATTCATTGTGTGATTTTTACACTACAAATGTTAGAAAGCAATCTCATTTTTCTTGTTTCCACAAATCTTGGATAACCTCTAACTGAAGACACTACTTAATTTTTTTCTGGCTATAATGAAAAAATAATTGACATAGCCCACTGTATAAGTTTAAGGTGTGCAGCATGATAATTTGATTTACATATATTGTGAAATGATTACTTCAATAGGTTCAGCTAACATCCATCATCTTATAGACACAAAATAAAAAGAAGAAAAAAATTTCTCCTTAAGAACTCTTAGGATTTGCTCTCTTAATAACTTTCTTAGATATTATACACTAGTGTTAACTATAGTCATCATGTTACACATTACATCCCTAGCATTTGTTTATCTTAAAATTTGACGTTTGTACTTTTGACAGTTGTCTCTAATTCTTCCTTCCCCACCGTCTGCCTCTGATAACTACAAATCTTATCTCTCTTTCTATGAGTTTATTTTTATTTTTTTAGATTCTACTTATAAGTGAGATCATATAGTATTTGTCTTTCTCTCTTACTTCTTTTCATTCAGTGTAACACCTTCAAAGTCCATCCATGTTGTTGCAAATGTTAGGATTTCCTCATTTTTTGATAGCTGAACAATATTCCATTGTGTGTGTGTGTGTGTGTGTGTGTGTATACATAACTTCTTTAATCCATTTATCCATCGATGGACACTTAGTTTGTTTCTATGTCTTGACTACTGTAAATAATGAGGCTTCGAACATGTGGATGCAGATATCTTTTTTAATTAGTGTTTTTGTTTCCTTTGGGTATATTCCCAGAAGTGGAATTGCTGGATCATATGGAAGTTCTATTTTTAATTTTTTAAGAATTGTCTATACTGTTTTTCGTAGTGACTATACCAATACATAATGCCACCAGCAGTGCCCAAGTGTTCTCTTTTCTCCACATTCATGCCAGCATTTGTTATCTTTTGTCTTTTTGACCCTAGCCATATCTAACAGATATCTCATTGTGGTTTTGATTTGCATTTCCCTAATGACTAGTATTGCTGAGCATCTTTTCACATACCTATTGGTCTTTTGTGTATCTTTTTTTGGGGGAAATAAATATCTAGTCAGGTCCTTTGCCCATTTTTAAATTGAGTTGTTACGTTGTTGTTGTTTTTACTGAGTTGTATGAGTGCATATTAACCCCTTATTAGATATATGGTCTGCAAATATTTTTTTTCTCATTCTGTGGATTGTCTTTTTACTTTGTTGGATTCTTTTGCTCAACAGAGGCTTTTCAGTTTGATGTAGTCCCACTTGCCCATTTTTATTTTGTTACTTGTGTTTTAGGTGTCATGTCCACAGAATCATTATCAAGATCCAAGTCAAGTAACTTTATTTTTGGTGTGTGTGTGTGTGTGTGTGTGTGTGTGTGTGTGTGTGTGTGTGTTTTAGGAATTTCATAGTTTCAGGTCTTACATTTATGTCTTTAATACACTTCAGGTTAATTTTTGTGAGTGATGTAAAATAGGTGTTCAGTTCCATTCTTTCACATGTGAATATCCAATGATCCCGGAACCATTTATTGAAGAGACTGCCTATTCTCCATTGAGTATTCTTGGCTTTCTTGTCAAATATTAATTGAACACATATTCTTGGGATTATTTCTGGGCTCTTGATTTTGATCCATTGACTTATTGTTTGTTTTTATGCCAGAACCATACTGCTTGGATTACTATAGATGTATAGCATAGCTTGACATCAGAGAGTGTGTTGCCTCTAGTGTTGTCCTTTCTCAAGATTGCTTTGGTCAGTCCAGGTCTTCTATGGTTTCATACAAATATTAAGGTTATTTTTCCTATTTATGTGAAAAATGTTATTGGAATTTTGATTAAGATTGCATTGAATTTATAGATTGCTTTGGGTAGGATAAATATTTTAACAATATTCATTCTTCTGATCAATGAACACAGGATATTTTTACATTTGTGTGTGTGTCTTCTTCAATTTCTCTTATCAGAGTCTTTAAGTTTTCAGAGTAGAGATCTTTCACCTTAAATTTATTCTTAAGTATTTTATTGTTTCTTTTTTTAAAGATTTTATTTATTCATTTGAGAAAGAGAGAGAGAGAGCAAGTAAGCACAAACAGGGAAAGAGGGGCAGAGGGAAAGGGATAAGCAGATTCCCAGCTGAGTGGGGAGCCCAAGGAGGAGCTCCATCCCAGGACCCTGGGACCATGACCTGAGCTGAATTAATTGTTAATGTATAGAAATACTATTGATTTATGTTAATGTTGTATTCTGCAACTTCAGTGAATTTATTGATTAGATATAAGAGTTTTTAGGTTGAGTGCTACTCATTCTCCTCATTTAAAAACGAAGATGATGATATTATCTTCCTCATGTTTTTTTTTTTTGAGAGGCTTAATAAAATAGTAATTTCACAGGCCTTAACATAGTGTCTGCCATAAGTATTGACACAGTAAATGTTCTTACTCTAATTCCCTAACATTTAATATTTTTTTCTATGATCTGACATCACAAAAAAGGAACACTGCTATAGCAAGATTTTTCATAATACATATAGCTCACTCTCTAACAGTTTCCCCATGATCATTTGAAAGAATAAAGACCACCTTTATTTTGATTAGCTGGAGAAAGAATTTGGAAATTCTGAACTCCTCTTTGTAAGGGCACCTGGAAGTTGGAGCCTTAGATATTTATTTTGAAGAGAAGTCAGGCAAACTAAATAGGATAATGCATACAAATGATCTTTAAAAATGGTAAAACATGTGGCATATAAAGAGGATAATCATTATTCTTAGGAAAATGATGGTAACTTTGTAGATAACATGGGAACAGTACATACAACAGTGAGGCTTTTTGGAGTTGGTAAAGGGACAAATTCCACAAACTTCCATGCTATTCCTCTGATAAAAATCTTGAGCAATCACTTCTTTAACAAAAAAAATTATCACAAGGCAATCTAACAACATAACAAGACAAAGTGCTCTGGTTGTTAACGCCTTTGGGTGACATCTCCTGAAAAAATATCTCCCCTACGGAGATTACAGAATGGTATTATTCTTGCTTCACTATTTTCATATGCAGCAAGAAGAAACTACAGGCTAATGAATCAACATGTCACTTATCCAGCCTTCTTCTTTCAGCAGCATTGCTTTAAATAATCTCTTCTTTGAATTATTCAGTAATTTCACCAGAAGCACAGCAAGGATTATTAGTCAATCTTTCCTACACGAGGCATGGTTGGAAGGCTTAATAGTTTGAAACTTAAAATTATTTCTTAGTTATGTAAATGCTTGTGATCTATCATTTGTTCATGAAATGTTTCATGAAATAGTGAGACTGAAATAAAACTTTCACTTTGAAACAAGAAACCATTTACTATAAGAAGAAACTAGTCGTAGGTTTATCAAGTAGATAAAGCAGTCATGGGGCTGTTTGTCAAATACACACATATTAAAATATACAGACAATGGAATTCTTAGGAAGAAGTGGATCCCAATGCAAACTGCCTCTATATAAATAAGGCCATCTTTCAGCTAAAAGAAATCTATTTGAAAGGTTTTTTTTTCTTAATCCATTATTCCAAATTGAAATCCCAGAAATTTCTTTCAAACAACATCCTTGTGTAGAACAGTTGTTCCATGGTGGACATGCCTTGGTTACTGCCATCTTGGGCATAATCAATTTGATCTAGTTTGATCCAGGGTCATGTTGCAAGTCACTCTAATTGCCAATAGCTTCTGTTGCTAACAGTGTCAGAATGGACCAGAGCATATGTTAGTAGTTTACCTCTTCAAAGATCAGGGCCTTTATGCTTATCTGCTTTGCCCTTGTTTGACTGGAACAATCAGGAGAAATTATCTTTATTCCAATGGAATTATGTATGATCAATCCATGCAAGTCTAATATGTCATGTCCAGACATTGTAGGGAAGCAGATGCATGGTGCTTCTGCTTTGAGATCAAACCACGAGAGAAGCAGGCACAACATAAGCAGTTCTTGGTAACCAAAGAGGCTTGGGCTGAAAAATTAATTAAAAGCCACGCATTTAACTGCATATGTTTTCTTGTGGGGAGTTTTTCTAACAAAATATTTACTTAGCATCCCAAAGAGAAACAGTACCAGACATTTATGAGATAACCTCAAAAGCTGTTGAAGCATTATACATTGATTTCAGGAACTCAGTTAGCTTTGCTGAGCATGGCTATGTGCAGTCATGTAGTTGGGCATTGTTTGACTCCTCTTATATAGCTAATAGTCTATGGATGTTCAACCTTATTCATAATTGAATAGAAATGAAAGATGGGGAGTAAGAAATGAGGTATAGAAAACAAAATGAAAATGACTACTCTCCATGCCTCCATTGTAGGCTTCCAAACCTGAACTAGGATAAAACATGGGGATAGAGGGGAAGCTTTAAATTTGGATTTAGATTGGACACTTCATTATGTAAGAGTCATTGGTCACTGGAAAGGTTTTTGGATCCGCCCAAATTTTTTCTGGATAGAGAGAAGAGCAAGTCCATAAAGTAAGCTTAACAGTGAGAGACAGAGAGGGGGGTGAGGGAGGAGAGAGAGAAAACTTCAATGCTAAGCCATCTGTTAGATTCAGCCCATTCAATAAACCTGTTACACATAGAGCAGCTACTGACTATAACAATGTATGGATAGATGAATAAATGCACGAGTAAATAGATAAATAAATGAATACCTTAAAATACAGGAGTTCCTTTCTTGAAAGTCAGGTCTGGGTTAGCATAGTCATAGGAAAAAACAGTGCAACTTTAGGGGCTGCTAGAATTAGAACTGGATCTGCCATGCCTCTTTTTCTCCTCTTCTGGTTTTTCTCTCTGGATAGAGAAAATTACAGTTCTACCTCCAGAGAGGAAAAGAAACTTAGAGAAAAAAAAAATCCCAGAGGAAGCCTCCATTAACTTGTCTTTTTTTTGTCATGTGCCCATAACTAGACAAATCACTACAGTGGAGGAAGAGTGGGTAGTGATACATGGTGACTGGTAAGCCCACCAGGAAACACATGGGTGCAATGAGGAAGGAGTTGCTCTCCAAAGAAAATGGGGCATGGTGGAACTATTCTGGAAAGACAAAAATACTAAGGGTCTATTCCCTATGCTCTCCAATTTTGTTCCTAAAAAATAAATTGCTAAAGTGTACCATTCACTGGTGAGAAGGATGATGGATTTATGAGCATTGAAAGCCAACAGTTATTGTCAATGATTGTGATGACTTACTGACAGCCACAGTCAACAATGTCTGGAGGAGCATAACAGAGTATAAATGCTCTGAAAAAGGTAGGCAAGTAACACTTTCTAATATTTCAAGTAAAGAAATGCTGCTCATTACTCAGAAACTCTACTTCCTAATATGAATGGCAAGTTCTTCAGGCAATTCTCAGGCGAGGTTTGTTTATAAGAGTATCTCTAATAATTATAATTTTTTCCTATCTATATATATTCTATATAGAACAAGAACTAAAGCATATTAATTGCATTTCAGAACACAGAAGTTATGAAATATTTTATGACATATTTGTTTTTAGTTGATTTATTTGGAATTGTAGGGCTAGACTTTTATAGCCAGTTTTCATAACAATATAATTTTCCAACAATTTAAGTAAATTTCCACTATGTAAATACTGATATCTTGGGTTTGTCTTCATGATCCCAAATTTTACCATAAAAGTACAAATAGCATTAGAATCATTTTACTTTTTTTGTATTGTAAGATTTTATTTTTTAAGACTTTATTTTTATTTTTTTATTTTAGGGAAAGAGAGAGTGCACATGAGTGGGGGTTGGGAGAGGCAGACAGAGAGGGAGAGAGAGAACCTCAAGCAGGCTCCACAGTCAGCATGGAGCTGATGCAAGGCTGCATCTCACAACCCATGAGATCAGGACCTGAACTGAAATCAAGAGTTGGGTCCTCTACTGACTGAGCTACCCAGGCATCCCCACATAAGCTTATTTTTGTAATACACTTGATAAAATTCATTTCCAAACCTTTTAAACAACCCAAAAAATTACAGAAGAAAGTTACCTGTAGTTTGGGGGCTTTTTTTTTTTTTAGATTTTATTTATTTATTTGTCAGAGAGAGAGCAAGCGTGCAAGCCCAAGCAGGGGGAGTGGCAGGCAGAGAGAGAATCAGGCTCCCTGCTGAGCAAGGAGCCCAATGCAGGACTCCATCCCAGGACCCTGGGATCATGACCTGAGCTGAAGGCAGGTGCTTAACCAACTGAGCCACCCAGGCATCCCTACCTGTAGTTTTTTAATGGTAATATTTTTTCCTATAAATTATTTTCTGTATATTGATTGTATAACCAATTACCTTACACTTCCTTAGTTTTTAAAAATCATTTTTAGTTAATTCCATTGGCTTTTCCAAGTATTTTATTGGATTTTATTTCTAACTTTTAATGGAATTCTATATTTATTAGTATTTGGTTGTTGTTTAATGTTATGTTTAAAGCTGCATGTTTTTATCTGGATATTTATATATTTTTCCATGGATACTTCTATTCTCTGGACACTTATAGGATTCTTTTTATTTTGAAGTATCTTTTTATTTGAAATTCAAAAACCTCAGGATATATTTTATCCATTTCCTACACTTGTTTTATGCTTTTCTAAAAATTATGGAGATTTTTATTGTTTTCTAGGTTTTTGTCTCTTTTTAATTTGGAAAATCTTTAGTCTGCTTAAATTTGGACATTTTCTGTATTTTATTTGTTCAGTTCCCTTTAACTATATTTTAGCTCTCCATTGTCTGCCCAGTTCTTTGCTTTTTAAAAAAAAAAATTGTATCTAGCCTGCTTAATATCAAATTCCATTTTCTTTACTGCTGTTTTTATATGTTGCTGTTTCTAATTTAACTTTAAATACTATAGTGTCATTAATTTACTCTTAAATTTCTTAACTTTTTAGTTGGAATAATCCCCTACTAATTTTGTTCAGTTTTATCCTTATCGCCTATCTTATACATGCTTTAGTTTTGTCCTCTTTTCTTAATGGGTTTAAGTCAACGCTTTTTGTTTTACAGATGAAGAATTTAGGACCACAGAGATTGAATGACTTCCTAAAAGTCACAGTGAGATAGATTACTCTACACATCTCTCCATGTTGTCTCTCCCTCTCTAAAACTGCCAATCCAATAACAATGTCTTGGTCAGACTATAGGCTATAAATTTTGCAAATTCAAAAAGAAAAACACAGCTTAAACAGTGAATTGATTATCTACTGGCTCCATAAATAAATATGGTCATATTAAGAGCTAGTATAAAGTGAAATAAACCAGACCCAGAAAGACAAATACTGTATGATCTCACTTATATGTGGAATCTAAAAGGTCAAACTCATAGAACCTGAGAGCAAAATGATGGTTGCCAAGGGCTGGGTGGTACGGGTGGGAGAAACGGGGAATGTTGGTCAAAGGGTTACAAACTTTCTGTTCTAAGATGAATTAGTTCTGAAGTTCTATTGACTTCAGCTGACATAGTGACTACAGTTGATAGTACACTATTGTGTACTTGAAATTTGCTAGGAGAATAGATCTTAAGCGTTCTTACCATGCACAAGAAAAGGTAAATGTGAGGTGATGGGTGTGTTAATTAACTTGATTGTAGTAAGCATTGCACAAGGTGTACATACATTCAATCATCATGTTGTACACCTTTAAAAAAAAAGTGTTAGTAGAGCACAGTGGTAAAGACAGAGACATTGGAGCCATAGTCCCTGGGTGGGAATCCCAACTCCTCCATTTCTAGTGCTGTGCCCCCGGAAAAGCTACTGAACTTCCCTAAGCCCAAGTGTCTTCATCTGTAAAAAAAAGGGATGATAATACCTGTATTTATCTGGTATTATCAGTAGTATACCTGGTACAAAGGGTTGTTGTAAGGATTAACTGGGTTAATACATATTAAACCCTTAGAAATGCCTGGCAAATATTCCACAGGTGTTATTACAGCCTTGTTCTTATAGTATTAAAACATGCATCTCTGGGTCATGGGGATGAATCATCATGATGTGGTGAGTGGTGAGGGTAGAGACAGGCATCCAGAAGCCTGCATAAAGACATCTGAGAGAAAGAAAAAAAAAAGGGAAGAAAGTAATATGCTGCCCTACTCAGGTCCCTGACTCCTCAGCTTGGTATGAGAATGAGGTTACACTCTTTGTTTCTGTCAGTTATATGCCTGTTATAAAAGCATTTAATTAAAAGACACATATAATATATGAAATATAATTAGGCACATTATAACAGCATTGGCAGGAGCAAGATAGCTCACTTAAAACATATCGGGGTGCTTGGGTGGCTCATTTGGTTAAGCCTCTGACTCTTGATTTTGGCTTGGGTTGTGATCTCATGGGTCCTGAGATCAAGGCCTACATGGGGCTCCAGGCTCAGTGCAGAGTCTGCTGGAGATTCTTTCTTCCCCCTCTGTTCCACCCCATGCTCAGGCTCCATGCTCTCTCTCTCTCTCTCAAATAAATAAATAAAATCTTTAAAAAAAACAGATTACTGAAGAGAAAGGACTATTTACACAAGTGTGGTCAGGGTAAAGGAAATCAAACTAGGGATGATAGCTCGTCACGTATCCTCAGGTGAACAACATCTGGAAATAACCACGACTCCTAGATGCAAGGAGAGAGAGTGGTTGCCAGACTAAGGTGAGACCTGCTGTTTTAAGGAAGTGTTGCTCCATGAAGCTATGTCCCTCATAAAGAAAGACAGCTAATGCCAGCTTATGCCAGGGCAAGAAAGGAACCAAGAGAATAAGCACCCAGCCTTTCTATTTTCCCATCATCCAATCTCCTGCTTGTACCTCTCATTGACTGAATTCAATGATAAACCAAAGGACAAGGATCTCAGCCTCTAAGCTGTGTCCTGGTGCTGTTGTCAGCTGCTTAGATGTTCATTAATGACTGTATTAGTTTTCGTCTTTTGTCTGACATTCAAGCCCTCACCAAAATAACTCCAAATTACCTTAGGGCTCTGGGGTGGATAATATGAATTGGTTCACTCAGCCCCTACTCCATCTGCCTTTCAGGATGTTTCCTCTACTGCAAAGGCTGAAAGACTATAAACCAAATTTCCTAGACTCATTGCAACTACTGTTCTGGATACAAAACGTTTTACTGATGAGATGTATAAGTGTGAAATTCAGAATGCAGATATAATGCAAAGGTTATCTTGCTGTTGCTGGTTGTGCAGGCAATCAAGGTGATGGGAACTAAATGCTAAGAGGTAATTACAGAGCACACACTCCACCATGAAATACCTATTCACCAAATTTGGAGGGGTTAAAAGACAGTTGTGGGGTGGTAGAACCAGTGTTGGCAGCATTTTCAGATCTCAGCTCTCCTATGTGGTGTGCTCTTGAAATTTAACCTATTCAAAATTCCTGCTATTTCACAGTGCTTTCAATAACTTTGTAAGCACATATTTATCTGCATTAAATCCTTTGCTACTTGAAAGAGCTAGAGTGAGCTTTGTTTCCTGCACTGAAGTGTGCCTAATACAAACCCCACTGTTCCTACTCTTCAGCACACACCATGTACTTCAGTATTATGGGTCGCTGTTGGGCATCAAACAAAACTCGAGATTCCCTGATAGGTCTTTGCTTGAACTAACCTTCCTTTCTGAAAATCTCACCTCTATGCAATCCCCTCCCCTTCCTCCCCTTCTCCTCCTCCTCCTCTTTCTCCTATTGTTTGTTCTCTCTCCCCCTTCCCCTTCCTCTCTCTTGCTCTCTGTGCCTGGCTCACTACATACCTCTAAATGTCTATAGCAATAAACTCTTATTAATCATCATAATCATATATTTATGTCCAATTTCCCTAAATGTATTAGGGCATACCTCGAGCTTCTTTTCATGCTTACTGTATTTTAATGCATGTGTGACAAATTCACCAAGTCCTATTCCAATGTCTTGGGTATAGCTATAGGTTGATAAATATTTTCAGGTTAATTATGGGTGAAAGAAATTTTGCATTCCACATGCAACCCTAGTTTTCATAGACTCACAAACAGAAGTCTATGACTTTCAAAATTGACACCCTAAAATTGTGATATGTCACTGATATTCTTTAACATTCAAGCCAAAACAAGATGTTGCAGAAATTGTCAGTGACTTCTAGTTGAAGATGAATGTGTGCTTTTTAATGATGAGGGGAAAAATAAAACAACAGGAATTCAGTCGAACTCGTATATTGTTTTAAATCTGGCTCAAAAACTAGAAACACACATTTGCTATTACTGAATTCCTAGAGAAGCATTTGTTGATTCCTAGAAAAAGGTGTTCTTTTTATACCTTTATGTCATCTAAATAAACACACGAACATACATTTCCCTCTCTGTTCGAATGTATATATTCAAACAAAAAGTTTTGGGCTTTTCAGAAGCATACTACAGAAGTGAATAAATATTAACATGGATGGCTAGAGAGAGTGAACTATGCCAAGAAATAGAAATGGATGAGAAAATGCATTGCAAATTAAAAATCACCATATACATTCAAAATATGTTAAGTGAAGAATAGTTTCCTTTCTTAGCAAGGGAATTGTAGGCTTGAGACCAAGACTTGGTACCATACTTAACTATCTAAACTTGGGCCGATTGCTTACTGTCATTTAGTTTCATTTTAGTTGCACATCAAATGGGAAAACTGGATTTTATTTTCTTGGTTCTCTTGAATTAAAGCACAAAAACAACCAACAGAGAATGCTCCTGAGTAGCAGATGTTCATCACGTCTTGAAAACACTCATGCCACAGCTGAGAAACACGGCATGACAGCCAAATAGGACACTTTTGGCTTCTATTAATCATCTCATGGGTCTGTGATAAAATTAAAAGGCGGCAAAAGGAAGGTACAATGCAGTACTTATAGAAAACACTGGTTCCTGTCATAAGATGCAAAACAGCTGCATGTTTAAGAGCCATCCAGTCCCTTGATCACACAGATGTTTGGCACAGAACAGTCCAGGGTCCAGATGTTAGACCACAGTTAGCACTCTGTATCCAGAAGTTAAAGCACCAGATAGAATAGGCTTTAACACATTGTTTTTCCTACCTTGAGATAACTTTCATTTTTCTTTCTCTTTTATAATTCTCAGGACTGAATGTCTTCATGTTTTCAATCTACAATGGATCATTTTAGGCTCATATTTTTTTATCCAACCATAATAAATATTACACTATAGGTTTGTAATCAGTATTCATTTTAAGAAAAGTAATGGTTTAATGGAATGAAACAAAGTGAATGTTTTTGGCTTTAAAAAGTTATTTTCAATAACAATTATAATACAATATTTTGAAGGAAATTAAATTTGAATAAAGTTGAGGTAAACACCATTTACATGTGAGAACAGAGATTATCTATGAATTGATTAATCATGTTTAATCTGGTTACATGGCTTAACCCAGAATTCACTAGGTACTATCCCAAAAGTGGTTTTAGGCCAGTCCCCACTAGGTAACAAATTAACAAATTACAGAATCTACCTCTAGTGAATATATTCCCTAAAAATGCTACTTCATTACCATCCCATTATTCACACTGATGATTTTCATCTGGTGCTAAGAACATTGCAATTTTTTTATTATCAAATCTTTAGCTACTGATTTATCTTATGCAGGAAAGATGCATAGACTATGTACAAATGATTGCATTTTCAACAATATATTAAATCACCTTAACATATTCCCCTCCCTCCTCTCTCTTCTATCTTTTTTGGTAGAAATTTGAACAATCAGGTAATAGCCTGTTTATAAATTAATGGCTGCAACTGGTTTTATAGCCCAAATCTTCCAGTGGTACAGATGGACTATAGATCTCTGATAATGTAATTAGAGCTGCCACTGTAGTATATTGGAAATATTATTGAATTAGGAATTAGGAAACTGAGATTTCAGTTCTGTTTTATTATTGACAATATATAAAACAAAGATGTTTAATTTTTCCTGTTGAGTTTTAATTTCCTTATTTATCAATAAAGGTTGAAAGAGGTGGTTTCTAATGTACCTTCTGCTGATTAGCCTCCTGTTACAAGTCATGTCTGCCCTAACATAAACAGGAAGTGCCTATATTTGCTTTGTTAACTAGTATTTCAAATATATATTTTCCTTCTCACACCCATGGTATATACTGTTTTCTTCATTAGATATGAAACTACTGTATAAATTATTCAAAGTTTTAAGAGGAGATAACTAATGATAAACATCCCCAAAACAGTAACTTTCTAAAAGGGTGCCTGGGTTGCCCAGACATTAAGCATCTGCCTTCAGCTCAGGTCATGATCCCAGGGTCCTGGAATTGAGCCCCGCATCAGGCTCCCTGCTCAGCAGGTAGCCTGCTTCTCCCTCTCCTGCTCCCTCTGCTTGTGTTCCCTTTCTCACTGTGTCTCTCTCTGTCAAATAAATAAATAAAATCTTCAAGTAAGTAAGTAAATAAATAAATAAACAAAATTAAGACTATATAGTTGGGGGGGATGGGTTAACCTGGTGATGGGTATTAAAGGGGGCAAGTATTGAATGGAGTACTGGGTGTTATGCGCAAACAATGAATCATGGAACACTACATCAAAAACTAATGATGTAATGCATGGTGATTAACATAATAAAATAAAATTTAGAAAAAGACTATATAGAGCACAAAGACTAACACGTTAAAACTCTACAAATGTGAAAAATCCAAATCAGCTGAATATTAATTGTGGATTTAACATTTTAGTTGTATTTTAAAGAAGGCTGATAAATATCGCTCTATATGAGGCTACTTATACATAAACAACTTTTTAAAAATCACAGACCTGTACCTCTGAAACAAATAATACATTATATGTTAAAAAAAAAAAAAAGAAGATAGCAGGAAGGGAAGAATGAGGGGAGGGGAATCGGAGGGGGAGATGAACCATGAGAGACTATGGACTCTGAGAAACAAACTGAGGGTTCTAGAGGGGAGGGTGTAGGGGCATGGGCTAGCCTGGTGATGGGTATTAAAGAGGGCACGCTGTGCATGGAGCACTGGGTGTTATACGCAAACAATGAATCATGGAACACTACATCAAAAACTAATGATGTAATGTATGGTGATTAACATAACAGAATAATAAATAAATAAATAAATAAATAAAAATAAAAATTATAGAACTTAAATTATTTTTAAATAAATTATGAAGTACTTTAAATTATAATTTATGAAGTTATAAATTATAAAGTATATATCTGCTTTTTGAAGTTTAGAAAAGAGTTCATTAAATCCAATAAGCACCAGTTTTCAAATGACTTTTCATTTTTCATTTGTTAAGGAAGAGGAAAATTCATGTAGGCAAAGGATGTCTGAAGTAAAGGTAAAGAGACTAGGGAAGAGTCAAATGAAGAAAATCAGCTAATTCTTATGTGGCTTTGCATACAGGAAATTGAAATTTTCAAACACTCAAATATTAATTCACTGAGATAGTGAGTTTTAGAGCATCATTGAATGTCATTACCCTTTGAAATGCCAATTTACCAATATTCACAGTTTTTTAGTTGTATTAATTCTTAACCTTTGGAGGCCTTCTCTTTAGAAGGCACAATTCAACAAAGAAAAATTACCTTCTGGAGAGAGAGCAGCCATGAAACTTCAACTACTATGAACCAAAAGACATAAGAACATAAGAAATTACACACACACACATCTCATATACAAAGTGAACCATCTGAAAAGATAAATGAAAATATTTACAGAAATTATCTTTGGATAGGAGATTATGGGTAACTTTCACAAGATACTTATCTTTATTTCAAAACTTCCTAAAAACATGAATTATTTGTGAAAAATAATTTATTAACCAAATAACTAACATATAATATATGTAGGAGTCATTCGAGAATTTCATCCGTTTCTTCAGCAAGAGGGCCATACCACTTGAACCAGTAAATATAAAATTTTGCTGCATGTTAGAATCACCTAGGGAGCTTTAAAACAATCCCATTATCCAGGCTGCACTCTATACCAATAAAATTAGAAGCTCTGAGAATCAGACCTAGACATCAGTATTTTTGTTTGTTTTCTTTTTTTAACACTTCATGAATTTGCATGTCATCCTTGCACAGGGGCCATGCTAATCTTTCCTGTACCATTCCAATTTTAGTATATGTGATGTCGAAGTGAGCACAAGACATCAGTATTTTTAACACAACCTGCATCCAGCTGATTCCATTGTCCAGCCAAATCTGAGAACCAGTGATATAGAACATAGATATATGTTATATATAAATTCAATGAGTTTAAATTCTAGAAAAATGACATAAAGATGCAATTGTCCATTAATAAGTGTTCAGTGATGGCATTCTTAAACTCTTTCTGTGACCTTATCTTGGCAGACTTCTCAATAGCCTGTCCTTCCTTGATTCATGCCCGTTTCCATACCGCTTCACAAAGACTTCTGTTGATTCTGTGAACTACCTGATATTCTTCCTATAAATTACTTTGTGACATAATACTCAGTTGTTTGAAGTGTAAACCCCTAAATCGTATATTCTTAAAGCATTATTAATGTAGTAAATAATTTGAACTAGGTAAAAAGAGAACATAAACTTCCATGTAGGTAAAATTAAATTTTATTTTTTAAAGAAAACATTTGGACCAATACTATCTATAATTAGTAAAATATATACTAATTATCATGTATTTGACAGTATATTTTATGAGTATTTTCTCATTGGTGTTCTTAACCAATATCATTAGGTAATTACTATAACTATCCTCATGTCACAAATGAACAAATTACTATTTAATCAGGCTAAGGGTTTGAAGCCAAGTGGTTTGATTCAGTCTATTCTCTTAACCATAATGCTATGTTTATTAATGGATTTGGGTTGTTATGATGGTGAAAAGAATGCAGGGGTAAGAGAGAGGTAACTTGAAAGTGATTACAAAGTGGGAGAGTTTTGGGTTACATGAGCTTTTGTAAATGCATATTCCTTTGACATGGTTTTGGTATATTACCTCAATCATGTTGTTGTGTTTAATCATTAATAAAATATCCTAGGGTCCATTAAGTTGAATCTCTTATCCATGACTGAAAGACTAAGGAGAAACACAAACCTCCGTATATGTGCTAAAAGAATATTGTCCATTTCTGCCTGATTAATAAGTTATTCACCCCATCATACAACCATGGAATGACATTCATGGCATATGAATGATGGGATGATACAAATATCTTAAAATTAGCATCTGCTATTGATGCATCTTTGCATCTCTCATGTCACCTAAATATTGGAGAATTTTTTCAGTTTTAAAAAAATTACTGATGTTGGGGTGCCTGGGTGGCTCAGTCATTAAGAGTCTGCCTTGGGGGTGCCTGGGTGGCTCAGTCAGTTGAGCGATTGCCTTCGGCTCAGGTCATGATCCTGGAGTCCCGGGATGGAGTCCCGCATTGGGCTCCCTGCACAGCAGGGAATCTGCTTCTCCCTCTGATCCTTCCCCCTCTCATGTGCTCTCTCTCTCTCATTCTCGCTCTCTCAAATAGATAAATAAATAAAATCTTAAAAAGAAAAAAAAGAGTCTGCCTTAAGCTCAGGTCATGATCCCAGGGCCCTGGGATCAAGCCCCGCATCCACTGGGCTCCCTGCTTGGCAGGAAGCCTACTTCACCTTCTCCCATTCCCCCTGCTCGTGTCCTTCTCTTGCTTTGTCTCTCTCTGTCAAATAAATAAATGAAATCTTTTAAAAAAATTTACTGATGTTACTAAGTCAGTAGACTCAAAGTTTTTCTATGTATTTATTATTTCAAGATATATTTAGTAGAAATTGGTTATTTTTAGAAGATGGAGACACAAAACCAAAAGGAATGAGCCTTTGCCTTAAAGAGTATTCCCCAAAATGAGTTTTGGGTCCAAATATTGAAAAAAATAGAAACAGTATTATCCTAGTTCAGGTAATTATTAAGTGAGATAATAAATAACACTCATCTCACTTCCATTGTTCAGCCAAGAAAACTATCAAATTTCCATCTCCACTCCTGACCTTTCCCCCAAATTTCAGAATCTTATATCCAACTGCTTAACTGGCATGTACATGTGGATGTTTAAACCTAACAACAACAAAACCAAACTACTAGTTTCTGAACTTACACCTGCTCTATTCATACTTCCGTAGCTCAGTAAATGGCAACTTCATTCTCCTACAGGCAGAGCCAAAGTGGCTTGGAATTATCCTTCCCTTTTTTTTTTTTTCCTTTCTTGTACACCTCAAACCGAAGTCTGTCAGTAAAACCTGTGAGCTTAATCTTCCAAATTTATGTAAAATCTGACCCTTTTGGTCACTACCCTTCTTGCTACTACCTTAGCAGTATGTGACAAGCCTAGGGCTAACACCATACTTAACAGTGAAAGGCTGAAACCTTTTCTTTCAAGATCAGGAACAAGGCAAGAGTTCCCACTGTCACCACTCCTATTCAACATAGTACTGGAAGTCCTACCTGGACCAATCAGGCAACATAAACAAATAAAAGGCATCCAAATTAAGAGAAGAAATAAAAGTGTGTGTATTTCTAGATGACATGATCTTATATAGAAAAAAAATCCTACAGGCTCAACCAAAGAACTGTTAAAACTAATCAACAAATTCAGGAAAGCTGCAGGATATAATATCAACATACAGAATCAGTTGTACTTCCAAACAATGAAATATCTGAAAAGAAATAGTCTCATTCAGAATAGGATCAAAACTATAAAATACTTAGGAATGAATTTAACCATGGAGGTAAAAGATTTCTATACTAAAACTTCAACTCTGATGAGGGAAACTGAAGAAGGTGCAAACAAATGTAAAGATAGTCTTTGTTTATGGATCAGAAGAATGAATATAGTTAAAATGTCCATACTACCCAAAGCTATCTGTAGATTCAGTGCAATCCCTATCAAAATTCCAACAGATTTCTATACTACAAAGCTATAACAATCAAAACAATATGATACTGGCAGAAAAAATAGACATATACAAAAGAACAGAATAGAGTCCAGAAATAAAACCCTGCATATGTAGTCACATAATATTTGGTAAGAGAGTCAAGAATACTTAATGGGGAAAGGAAAGTCTCTCCAACAAATGTTGGGGAAACTAGATAAACACATGTAGAAAAGTGAAATTGGACCTCTGTTTTATACAATTCACAAAAATTAACTTGAAATGGATCAAAGATTTAAATGTAAGATCTGAAAATGTAAAACTCTGAGCAGAAAACAGGGGGGAAAGCTCCTTGTCACAGGTATTGACAATGATTTTTTTTTTTAGATATGACACCAAAAGTATAAGCAACAAAGCAGAGATAAGTAAATGGGCCTACATCAAACTGAAAAGATTCTGCTCACCAAAGGAAAGCATCAACAAAATGAAAAGCCAACCTACAGAATGGGACAAAATATTTGCCAACCATATATTTGATAAGGGGTTAATATAAAAAATACATAAAGACTCATACAGAAAACAAGCAATCTGATTAAAAATGAGCAGAGGAACTGAATAATAGACATACAAATGGCCAAGAGGTAGATGAAAAGATGCTCAACATCATTAATCCTCAGTGAAACGCCAAACAAAATGAGATGTCACCTCGTACATGTTAGAACGGCTATCATCAAAAAGCAAATAACAGGTGTTGGTAAGGATGTGGGGAGAAAAAGGAGCCCTTGTGCCCTATTGGGAATATAAGTTAGCATAGCCACTATGAAAAACAGTCTGGAGTTTACTCAAAATATTAAAAAGAAAACTACCTTATGATCCAGCAATCCCACTTCTGGGTATATATCCAAAGGAAACTAAAAACAGGTTATCAAAGATATATCCGCATTCCTGTGTTTTTGCAGCATTATTTCCAATATATGGAAACAATCTAAGTGCCTGTCAATAGAAAAATGGATTAAGAAATTGTATGTGTGTATGTGTGTTTGTGGGTGTATAAATGATGGATTATATATCATTCCATACTTCATATTATATAAAATATAGATACCATATAATGATACCATACTAAGAACTTGAAAATTGCTAAGATTTTAAATCTTCTCACCAAAAATAGAAATGGTAATGACATGATCTGATGTAGTTGTTAGATAACAGTACAGTGGTAATCATATTGCAATACATGTATCAAATCAAACATAGTACACTTCTGTTGTCTTGTTCTGTGTATTGATGTTGAAAAGTCTGATACCACCCTGAATTTGTTTTGTTTTTTCTCCAAACTTCATTGAGATAAAATTGACATAAAACATATAACTTTAAAGTCTACTGTAACCTTAAGTTATCTATATGTTAGAGCAAGACAACAGTGGAGCACCATTTTTAAGAATCCCAAGGAACGACATTATAAGACAACTGTTTTATACTCAGCCGAATGCCCTTCAATTAAGACTACAATAAAACTGATCTAACATGCACAAATAGAGGAAACTTATGGAGAAATTATACCTACAAGCCTTTCATATGGAATCCACTAAAAATAACTTTCATTAAATCAATAGATTTTTAGGAAAATGAGCAAAATTTTTAAGAACTGAATATATTTATTTGTATAGTAAGACCAAAAACAGAATAAAGATAGCTGGAAGAATAGTATATGGATTTTACATGCTCTGACAAATTAGAAATAACACCACTAAAAGTGGGTGGAAAAGGAGATAGAAAAGAGAAACTAGAATAAGAATTTGGAACTTTTCATAGGGAAAGGTGAAAGTCTAATGATACAATTCAAAATTGACAAACTGAATAGTAGAAACTGAAGTAAGGTAAAAGGGAACTAAGGGATAGTATAAAATTATTGATAAAAAATAATATCTAGAACAAAAATATAATCCTTTCTAAATGCCAAAAAATAAAGAAAATTAAGAAGCCAACAAAAATAGCAGTGAAACAGATCGCACAAAGATACAGAGTAACTATAACCCAATTCACAGTAAGTGTATCATAAAGTTATCTGACAAAAATGAGAGAGAACCTCCAAATGACTGCATTACACCTATTTGAAAATGAGTTTCCAATTGGCTTATAAAACAAAGCTGAAGCTTAGCTGTATTTATAAAAGCCTAAAGTAAAATAAAATGATTCAAAAGATAAAATAAAAGAGATGGGCAAATGCAGACCAATACATGAAAGCAAAAAAAGGGGCAACTATCTAGATATTTAAGGTACATTTCAAACAAAAGGCAAATTTTAAATTTCAAATCAAACATACACCTTCTAACACTCAAGGTTACAATTCACAATGAAATTATACATAAAAGAGTTATGAATATCTATGCACTAAATAATACAGCAGTTCATACAGGATAAAAGTCATAGGGGAAAATTACAGGACATGAAAGGAAACATAGAAACACACTATCCTGAGGAGATTTTAACATCCTTTATTGTTCAAGTCAGTCAAATAAATAAGTAAATAGGGCTATAGAGGACATAACAACATAATCAATAAGGAGGCTCTAAGATGGGTATTTATGAAAATGTATACCTTCAGTAAATAGAAGACAGATCTGCTTACAAAACACCATAATAAAAATCTATAAAAAGTTAGCATATAATAACACAAAGAAAATATCATTACATTTTATAAAGAAAAAAAATATGATACCAAAATATTGTCTGGTCACAATGTAGTAAAACTAGGAAAAATAGCAAAATAAAAAGAAATCTTTTCCATCTGGAAATTAAAATGTAAACCAAAATTTCTAAAATTTTAGATAATAATGTTAATGAAAATGATATATTTTCGAATATACAGCAAATAGCAAAAGATGTACTAAAATGAATTGCAAAACCTTAAACAATAAGAATGAGAAAATTAAAATAAACATCCAACAAAAACAAAATAAACCAAAGACAAGCATTATAAAGACACGTTAATAACAGAAGTCAACATGTTAGATAACAATAATAATGAGATGAACGGATAAATTAAAAGTTGTTTCTTTGGGAAATAATTTAAAAGAAAAAAGAACAGCAAAAAATGACATCATCAAAAATGACTGTTAATACCAAGTTTTCTTTTTTTAAAAATAAGGAAATAAGAAAATAAAGAGAAAATAAAGTATTATTTACTGCTTTTATGAGGAAATATAGTTCATTAACAGTTGAAAAGAAACCTTTAAAAAAACAGAATTATGACAGCTAATAATGTATGATAGCCTTTCTTTTTAGTACCAGTTTGGACATCAAATAAAAAAATTACGTCAGGCAAAGATCATCAATGGATGCTAAAAAGAGGCCAAAATTGATGTAGACAGAATATTCGCATACTGCCAAAATATCACCACAGATTATTTTATAATTGCAAAGGAAAAATTTTATTTTTATAATAGAGAAGTTTGGTTGTCACCCCTTTAAAGAAGTGACCAAATTTACCATCAAGTGAAATTACTTGACAATATGTTCCACCTGATATAATATGAAGTAAATAACTCTTAAGAAATATTCTCCACAGAAGAAATATTTAACATAAATGTAATCAAACTATTTTAACTTTTAAAAAGAAATTCAACAATATACACAGAGAAATATCTAAAACGACCCTGTGTAGGGGGGGAAAAATCAAAAACAGATATCTAAAAGAAAATTCACCTGATATCTTTAAAAGTCATTGCTATTTAAAAATGGGGGAGGAAAATTGTTCCAGATTATAACAAATGTGGATACTTCAATCAAATGCAAAGTGAAAATTTGCTATCTTGAAAAGGACTTGATAACAAATAATAGTCAAATCATTTTAAATTTCTATAGATATAATATGTTATTTTGGTTATTGATGAGTATGTCCTTATTATGCAACATTTAAGGGTTAATTATGATGTGTACAACTTTTTTTGAAATGGTAACAAGGAGACTGAGATATCTATACACATATCTATATATCTATCAATATCTACCACATCTATATCTACCTATCGAAACAGTGCAAAGCATTAACAAATTTTGAATGTATCTGTAATAGTGGATGTGTGTTTTTATTATCATATTCCTTCACAGCTTGGGAATTTTAATAACTTAACAGGTGACAAATAGCCTGCTATTTTCTTAACTGGTCTAAAAAATGCAACATTTTACCTACTTCTTTATTATCAACCTCAGTCAAAAAAGTTCTTTATGCCTGGGTAGACTTAATTTCTTCAGATGCCACAATCTGAGATGATTACTACTAGAAAATTTCTGGTTATTTTAGCAACTCCAAACTGAATTAGTACAATTAAAAACTTTTTTTTTAAAGAATTCAAAGTGTTCATTGAAAAATTATGCCACTAATCCTGTATCAATAAAATCTGAAAAACCAATCCCCAGACCCAGGCAAATTATATTTTTGAAGACCTGTACTTGATGTTCACAAAGGCCAGAGGAATGATTCATTACTAATTGACTGAAGGAGAGGGGGATGGAGTGAATATTCTTAATTTTCACTTCCCCATGATTTCCGTTATCTATGATAGTTGTGTGGAGTCCATCATCTGTGAATGTAAATCAAATTGGTCAAGAAAGTGTATTTGGCAGAATAGACTTACCTGTATGGTGGTTGGGATAGGAGAGCATCCAGCTAACCATAACTTCTCCTTTCTCAGACAATGGCATTTAATGGTTTGAAATGATGGTAACCATCATCACTTGGATTATTATTGTGTCTTATTTTCCATCCATCTTATTCAGAGCTTCTTAATTTTCATTTCCCTTTGAGTTCTGTAATCCTGGCTCACCAGTGTTACATTGGATGTGGGATAATCCTAGTGATATTGTGTGCTAAATGTTACTAGTGTTCACCAAAACTTTCCTCTCCTTTCTGGACACATGAATGCTCTTAAGATTCTTGTTGTTAAGGGAAGTCATGTGACTAGATCTGGCCAAAAAAATGGGAACAATGGAAAGTGATGTGAGACTTTCCTAGTCTGAAACAGTGAAAAATCACTGAGAGAAAATCCAGCAACTCTCCACTTGCTTCATTGAGCAAGATCAGCCAGGATCCCTGAATATCTATGTGGGAAATAGGGCCTCTGTCATTGTATATTAATACAAACTAAGCCTTTTTACTTTTAGGTGCTGAGATGCAGGGTTTGTTAGCACAGCATAAACTAGCCTATCCTAATACACATGGCTTCTTCCTTCCCCTGTGAGTGAGGATTTTTGCTTGGTTGCTACAGTGCCTACTGACACTGCCATTTAATTTGGGATTGTTAGGTCTATGAAACTAGCTCAGTAGGAAATCTTAGCATCACCTTTACATTTGTTTTAGCTAGAGAACCACGCTTCACAGATTGCTGGACCCAAACTGTAGTTGCTCCTGGAATGTGTATTTTAGTCACCTCCTGAAGAGTAATACATCTGGCATGTACCCCCAGAGAGATTTACTTTACTTGCTTACCACAGCTGTTGATGATATGTGCCTCAAGAAGCATTTGTTCTCCCATATCCCTTTTGGCAAGAATAGGGTCTATTGTCCTCTTACTTTCAGAGAGATCCTACTTCAATTTTCCTAGTTTAACATGCCTGTTGATTTGTTTCCATTCATTTTCAAATATACCTAGAATTCACATTGTTTACTGGAATTCAGTGCCCTTTTGTTTTTCACTTTCCCTTGATTTTTGGATCAGATGTTTGTTTTATAAATACTCCTTTAGATTTTGAAATCTGTAGTCTCTCACAGTAAGATATTTGGAACCAATGGATTCTGTTCAAACAAATCCTGTCATTCTTTATCTCCCCGATTTAGATACCTTATCCTGGAGGGTTCCCACACCAACTCTAGAATTAGACTGATCAGCTCTCTTGGGATATATTTACAATTTGTTGTGACTTTCCGTAATGTCCTAATTTTGTAACTTTCCTAAAGTGTGCCCTCTGAGGGGAGAGACAGTTTTTAAATCTCCATCTATAATAACCATGTTATATAGAATCCCATCTAATACTGCTTTGATAGTTCATGCTAATATTTTGGTCTTCCTTTTTCAAGGCTAAAAACATTTTCTCTTCCTTCTTCCTTTTCAATGTCTATCTATCCTGGACTATAAGATTCATATTTCCCTTTCATATATCATTAGTTTGGCTTCTAATATCTCATTTTTTAAGGAATTATGCTTTTCCTCTACCTTAGTCAGTTGGTTTTTATTTATTTTACTTTCCGTCATACACTGCTTTTACTCTGAAATAAAATTAAAGCAAGTTTTCCAAAATCCTTAGTAGCCTCTATTAAGTCCTGAGAAAATAGGATTCCCAGAAAGAGTCTTATAGGCAAAGTAGACCCAAAGTCTACTTTGGGTATTTAATAATTTCATTGACTTTTTCTTCCTCAGCTCTAGGTATTCACTTTTACTAAGGGCTTCCATTCCTCCTTGTCTATTAATTAAAGCAATTATCATCTTAGTGCTACACATGCTTGCTAAGTCTGAGTTTCTAGGCACATTTGCTAAAGTTGAAAGCCGACCCCCCCACACACACATACATCACATGAATTCATCAAGCATAAAACCTCTCACAGTTCTCCCATGTAGCCCTGAAGTCTTCTCAAAACATTAGACAGGAAGAACAAAATTTGGATCAACTAATCTAGAAAGGCCTACTTATGTTTTGCATTAAGTAGTTTGAGCTGGAAGCTCATACAAATTCTGTTATCATACACAGAAAGTAGCTAATTCTGCAGCACAACATCTTAGCCTATAGTTCTGTCTGATAAACATTATAAATGCAAGAAAAAAAATTCAGTCCATTAGTGTCATGACATCTCTTAGATCCAAATGGTTTGCCAACACTCAATGAATTAAAGTTGCCCCTAACTTCCTTCTTAAGACTCTCCAAGGTCAGATTCTACAAAAACAGCATGTAGTTGAAAGAAGATGAGTAGGCTCCCTAATGAAGACACAGAAGGGGTGGAGCCACTAATTTCTTTTTGCATTTCATTAATTTCAGATTTTATTTCTAACAATTAATTATTTTTATTTAACTCCGGTTTATAATGATGTCATTTTCTAGTTAAGAGAGCACTAAAGTCATTTATTTTTAGACTTTCATATTTAATAATGTAAGCATTTACAGTTATAAATTTTCTTGGATGACAAATTTCACCTTTTCATATGACTTTTTTTATGAAGCATGCACTTTTCATTAGTTTCAAGATAGTTTATAATTTGCTTTGATTTTATCTTTGATTCAATGACATTTAAGAGTGTGTTTCTTATATTCTAAATAGTAACTGTTTTTGTTAAAATTTTATTATTTTCCATTTTATTAAGATCAGAAAACTGTGGCCTGTACAATCTGCTTTTTAACGCATTCTGCATGTTATTGGTGACCAATACATGATCAATTTTTACAAATGTTTCAAGTTATATCTACTCATCAAAATATGTAAAATAAATACATTTTTACCAATTGTTTTTATTAGATCAATGTGTTCTGAAAGATATTTAAAACCTACATGTTAATTTTATCAATTTCTTCTTGAATTCCATTAGTCTTGTATTATAGACTTAGTTGCTATGATGTTTGATACATACATTAATAGGAGTATAATCCCTCCCTAGTAAATTGTGGCTTTATTATGTAGTACTCCTCTTTATTCATCCCCTGTCACTTTTTATGCAGTTAAACTTAGATTTTTAACTAATCTTTATGTTGCTTTTTCTGTTTATATTTTTGTTTGGATTTGGGGGTCTCTTTTAGCAGACCAGTGTGTAATCAAATGTGGTTTTATATATATATATATATATATATATTTTTTTTTTTTTTAACAGTTGTAGGAAGCTTTGGGGGATAGCATGTAACAGTGTTTTTTGATCTTTGTGTTTATTTTTTTAACCCACTCAACAGTCTCCCACTGATGATAGGAGAATTTGCTTCAATCACATTTACTGTATGAACAAACACATTTCAGCATATTTCTTCTACCTTAAATTATATTTATTATGCATTTTATTTTGCTGTTTTCTCTTCTTCCAATTCTCCATATTTTTTCTGGTCAGAATAAGTTACTATTGATTGTCCTCTTTGCCCTAGTCAATGTGGAAATTTTATTACACTTTTATCATTCTACTATTGTTTAACCACGTTACCACATTTGATAATCACACACGTGGTTCTATTCTATTATACAAAGAAATATCTCAATCATTTCATTGAACTAAATACTCTCTAATTCTGCACTGCCCTGTCCCCAAAATGAAAATTTTAAAACAACTTTCTCACCTCTTCACACCTTTCATATAAGAGTTTTGGATACTTTTCTTTTACCTCATCTCCCCAATCTCAGTCCCAAATTCCTAGAACATGCTAGTAACTTTTACTTTTAGGCTATTGTGAGGATTTCCCTACACTGTGTTCTGCTATGTTAAGATTGCTTATTTAACACCTCGATTACATAGCCACAGTCACTCTTCAGCATCTTTTTATATTTAATTATACATGATAAGATTTATTTTCATCACTGTTTCCTCTCTTTTTTAGACTCCTCCTATCTAGAGATCACTGTTTTAATTTTTTTTCTTTTACTAAAGCTTTATCTCAAGGAATCCTCAGACTAGAAATGTTAGTGATACATCCTTTCATTCTTGCAGTACCTCTAATGTCTTTCAATCACTCTAAGAGAGAAATTATAGGCTGGCTTAATGTGCAATTATTGGATTGTATCCTTGCTCTGTAGTCTGCAGGTGTTATTTACAATGTCATTAACTTCTAAGATTGTAGAAGAGAAGAATGTAATTGATCTGATTATTTTTATTTACTAAGAAACCTGTTCTCTAAATCTGGAAAAGTATATACTTAAAAAAATAAACTTATTCTTGGAACTTAGCAATGTTATCAGAATATGCCCAGGCAAGGACATTTTTTATCCAGTGTTTCCAAAAAGTTATTGATTATTTATAATCTAAAGCCTCAAGTCTTTCTCAAGAGAAGTAAGTTTCCTTTATTAGTGGTTTATTTTTCCCTGTCTTTTATCTATTCATGTTTCCCATCTGAAATACATCTGCAAGGACTTCCAAACTTATCCTCCTGTCCCCTATCTTTTTTTTTTTTAAGATTTTATTTATTTATTTGACAGAGAGAAAGACACAACGAGAGAGGGAACACAAGCAGGGGGAGTAGGAGAGGGAGAAGCAGACTTCCCGTGGAGCAGGGAGCCCGATGCGGGCCTCGATCCCAGGACCCTAGGATCATGACCTGAGCCGAAGGCAGATGCTTAATGACTGAGCCACCCAGGCGCCCCTATCTTTTCTTTATTTCCATTTTGCTGTAGTTTTACTCTGTATTTTGACTTTTTTAAATATGTGATTTTCTAGGAGGCTAATTTTGGTCTCATCAGTGTCCATAATTCTTAGTTTATTTGCTGACTTTTTTAGTTTTAATATTATTTAATTTACAAAATGGTTTTGGTTTCAAATCAACTCTTATTAAATGAGTATATTATTAGATTACTGCTTTATTTCCTTAACGTATTGCCTGTGTTCTGTATTATGTCTGATTTTCTAGGAGCACACCATTTTCTACTTTCTACTACTTCTTCCCTTTACAAGTCATGTTAGTTTTTTTGACCACTCTCTGAGACTTACAGTTTCTGGGATAAATTGCAGAGCAAAAGTTCTATAAATTGTAGGAGACAAAACATTATCTAACCCTCTGCATTACAAGTTGACAGTCTCTACTGAGGCACCAGGAGAAAGCTACACATCTCTCACATTTGTCAGCCCAGTAAGCCAAAGATCACCTGCAGAAACCGATAGACCAACAAAGCCAGGTTTATTGCCTGTTGCAATGAGGAATGAACACACAAAAAGAACTGTCAGATTTCTGACCAAACAAAAGAAAAGCTAGAATGATTACAGAATTTAGCAGAAGGAGTTATAGTGACATTTAAAGGAAGCAGGGTTTTTGTTACAAGCAAAGAAGGCCTGTATGTAAAGAGGTCAACATCAATGAATAAGGGAAGCTGAAGGGTCTCCTGAGAACAGTCACTGAAGGCAGACTTGCCTTTCCCATCTGGATACATGAATCTCCTCAGGCCACCTCTTATCAGTAATTTTCATATCTGATCTTTTTACTTCACTGCTGATTCGCAGGCTCTGTCAGTTTTTTGTTTTTTTGTTTTTTCCTTCCAGCACCTAACAGACCCTGAGGACCCTTTTCTACCTTCAGGCCTGGCTTTCCTGCTGACCTTAGCAGCTGCTCAACTCAGAAAAGATAGCTATTAATTGGTTTTGCATTGGTGGGAGAGGGAATCTTAAAACAAGCCAAGCTACCACTTTCCTAGACTCTCCTGGCAGCTCCCATTTTAACTGCCTGCCCTCTGATATGTGATGTGTTCTATATATGTTATTTAATTATTCCTCACCAGAAAGCCAATTGAGCAACAATATTTTTCTTATTTTACAGGTGACAAACCGGAGTTTGAAGAAACTCAGCAATTTTCACCAAATTTTACAGACAATAAATGCTGAACGTGGACCCTGGCCATGGACCTGGACACTTCAGTATCCTCATGAATATGTGTTGTGTAACTGGGTTAAAATCTGACAGAGACACTATTTTAAGATGGAAGTAGAGCCTAAAGAGGTTCATAGCACTGATGTCCATCCTTGCATACACATCCTCTTGATAACAATCACTTCACTGAGGGATTATAGCCTAAACTTCAGCTTTAACAGTAAGAAGAAAGATGCTATCTCTTCCTCCTCTGGCTACTTCTAAGGCCTACTTACCAGAGGCATTGGGAGGGTATTGTTGAGAGCCTGGTTAAATACTTGGCAAATACTTCCTAAGAAACAGATAAGAAAATCTGAACTCCCGGGCCTTAGAGTAGATCGTTCTACATTGTAGAAAACCTGGAAATGGATACTTAGAAAATGAGTGGGAAAGTTTCACCAGAAGGAATCCAAAGATTCAGAAAATATTTACTCCCCTATTTTCTGCTGTGAAGCACTTGTAGTTCACCTTAGTTTTAGTCTCAGAAATACCCTACAGCATGCAGCAGCCTTTGATGTTTTATTAAAGAAGCAAATGCTTTGATGATCTCCTTGTGGGCCCAGGGATTGCACCTCTGCCAGTTAACCTTCCCATATCCCTTGCCAGCCATCCCCACTAGAAGCTAATGCTACGGCATGGGTTTGGCCTTGTGGTTTTATTTCTGTTTTGTTTTTGTTTTTGTTTTCTATTTTTTTTAAAACCAGCTTATTCTACAATATACCCAGAATTTGAAAAATGGTCCATGATGAACACTATAGAAATGTTTATTAGATAGTAATTAAGAAAATTTAGGCATTACCAAAAAAATAAATAAATAAAAGTTTAGGCATTACCTTGAAAAAAATGTTTTAGTGTATGTTTATGAGTCTGTATAAAAGCAAAATATTTTCCTAAAATCTTTACCCATGCTTTACTCTTGGAATAATTAGTATAGGCTAGATATTTTCCATTTGTTCCTGTGGATCAGTCTCCATTCACCCTTCTTTATCCTGCTCTGTCCCCCAAGACACTGACTTCTTTTCTTTTGTTGATTGTATAAAAAGACTCCTTAGCTCATCAGTTTCCATGAGTTGGTTGAGTCATATGAACAGAAGTCAGTAAATGGAGAGAACAAGAAAGGAGGCTGAAAGACAGTAAAGTTGGGGTATTTATTCTCTCTGTTCCCTTCTTTCTAAGCACCACAAGTTGGATTTTTCCTTTTATCAAAGGCTCAGCTCCTGTTTGGTAGCACTTTTCATACAGCTACCCACTTCCGGTAGTAGTAACTGTTTCCTTTCCTTCCATTTTCAGATTTAGGGATTGCAATGATTTTCTGCCAGTAGTCAGAAAGTTGCTAGTACTGAGGAATTTACTTTTTTTTTTTTTTTCCTAATCCCTGCCGACAAACCTTTTTAAATAGTTCCCTTTTTGAGCTCTGTTGAATAACCCAAGATGGGCTACACCATGTGCTTCTTCCTGGAACCCTGACTGATATACGGTGTAAAAAGTATTCAGCTGCAGATATTATAATGTAAATAAAGGAAAAAATCTAAGGATTAATCATTATCTGAAGTCAAAATACTTGGTCTTAAATCTGATTTCGCCCAGATTCTAGAGGTTTTAGAAAAGCTCACTGACCTATTTAACATCAGATTTCTCACGGGTGAAATACTTTCTCATAGGACTATTTTAATGTAAAATATAAATACAATAAAAATTGGTACAGTACCTGGAAAACATGGTAGTGAATAAATATGGGTAACGGCAGTTTTTGAACAGTATCTATATAACTAAACTAGAATTAGGTCTCCTAGAATCTTGGCCTGTATCGTTCTAGGTTTGGGCTTGGCTGTACGAGAAATTTCCATGATATTTAGAAGGCAGAAGGAAAGCAGCATTTTTCTCTGAACAGAGATATTAGGTCATGAGCTCATGGAGATGCCATGCATCTTTATTAATCTGCTGGATCACCTTGTTGGTGTGAAAGGCAGGTTCAGGACCCACAGCTCCTCTAGCTTCCATTATGTCTCTCTTTCAGTTTTTCTGGGTCCTGGGCCAGATGCAAGGGTGCCAATGTGTTTTGCAAGTTGCCCACATCATTAAGGCTGAAAGTATCGAGAGGCAGATGCTAGTTCCAATTTATCCTCATGGGTTCAAATTTGTCCTCACTCTCCCCAATTTTATGTCCAGGTTTTCTTTCCAACAACTGATTTTGTGGATCTGTGGCGTCCTTAGCTTCCTACCAGACACAAAGGTAATTTCCTTAGAATAAAAACAAAAACAAAAACACAACTCCCACAATTATAGATGGTCTAATCCCTGTTATAGTCTTTTTTTCCCATTAAAGTATTTTATTCTACATTACTTCAAGTGGCTCTGCTCACCTGTTCAGCTGACACACTGGTCCTCTTGTCATCCTCTCCTATTAGTGACATGATCACAAACACGACTGAGCAGATCACAAAGAATATTAGAATATGTTACCCAATAAATATGGGAGACTAGAATAACATAATAAGCACTTTACTTTGTTGGATCATGAAGTAAAGTTGGGCTATTAAAAGAAAAACAATATTAAAATTTAGCAGTCTTTATTTCAAGAATTAAATCCATCCCTCAACCTTAGTCCCAGATTTCAAGAGTAGATTGGAGTTCATCTTTTTGGCTTTGTTTTTCTCCATTCCACAGGCACAATACAAAATCTTTGTTCAGTGTTTGGGAAAGGAGATAGGGAGACAATTACTGATTATTAATTTTCACTGGGGTTACTGAACAAACCCTATGACTTTTTTTCTCTCCTGAGATTCCTGTCATTGTCTAGTCAAGTTTAACTTCCAAGGCTTTGCTCCCAGATAAAATTTCATGCTCATTTAGCACATGATACCTTTAGAGCTGACAGAAGTGATCCACCTGCTACAGCCCAGCAACCCTATGCTTGGTCCCAGAAAGTTACAGAAATAGTTTTCTTTGTCTCCTGGATTCTCTATGGGTCATTTAATAGCAACAGTTTCTCTTTATTCTTTTCCTTTTTGAATGGTGCTTTTGTGAGTTGGAGTCTTGATGTAGCTGTCACAAACCTTCTAACTTCAGAGGTTAAACTACAAGATCTAATGAGGGGAAATTATTTTTAGCTTAGCCTCTGGCACTATAAATTCCAGAAAATTTTTGAATTAAGCTTTATGACTTTATAGGAAAAAATAGCAGGCTGCCAAACTGTCTGTTTTAACTCTCTCTCCCTCTCCCTCCTTCTAAGTAAAACCTAACTAGGTGATTTTTTTAATAGTATTTTAAATATCTTTTGGTAGCAACTGAATGGCAGTTTAATTCAACAAAAATTCTCATATGCTTTTTTTTAATGTGTTTGTTTTCTTTTTTTTTAAGATTTTATTTATTTATTTGAGAGAGAGAGAGAATAAGAGATAGAGAGCATGAGAGGGAAGAGGGTCAGAGGGAGAAGCAGACTCCCCGCTGAGCAGGGAGCCCGATGTGGGACTCGATCCCAGGACTCCAGCATCATGACCTGAGCTGAAGGCAGTCGCCTAACCAACTGAGCCACCCAGGCACCCCTAATGTGTTTGTTTTCTAATTGGAACTTTATCTCTGACAACTAACATTAGACTAGCAAGGACTTTGCCCACTATCAATGATATGTGAGCCTGGATTCTGTTATCTTCATTTCACAGTGGAAAATAGAATTTACCTGTGAGGCCTAATACTGGGGCTAAAAGAAAAACATATACTATCACTTTATTCTTAAAAGTTGTATTTCTCATAACTCAGAATCAATAAATAAAATAGAAGCTGAGTCATATTGGAAAGAAGCCCAATTGTGAATTGGGCTTTCTTCTCTGCAATATGGCATTTCTCCTCTGCAATATGACTAATATGACTTTATCCAAGCCCCTGGCTACTGTCCTCTGAATCCTGGCTTTGGACATTTCATCAATTATTAACAATTTCACTGGATAGGAGGGACTAGAAGAGATGAAAAGGTAAAAGTGAAGAAAGGCTGGGGCGCCTGGATAGCTCAGTCGTTGGGCGTCTGCCTTCGGCTCAGGTCATGATCCCAGGGTCCTGGGATCGAGCCCCACATCGGGCTCCCTGCTCAGCGGGAAGCCTGCTTCTTCCTCTCCCACTCCCCCACTTGTGCTCCTGCTCTCGCTGTCCCTCTCTCTGTCAAATAAATAAATAAAATCTTTAAAAACAACAAAAAAAGAAGACCAATTTAAAAAAAAAAGTGAAGAAAGGCCTTGTTTGCAGGCTGATAATCATGAAAAGAAAATACTTACCGTACAACGACTATCTGTGAGGTAATGGGGAATTGTGGGGATATCATATTTATCCTATACTGGCTGGGAAGAAAGCTACAAATTACAAGTATAAAGTCATTTAGCACTACTTGCTAAAAATGTTACAAGATGAGCTTCTGTCCTCAAGAAATTTTAAATATCATTGGTGGGAACTGGTGGGCCTCATGACTGACTGAGGGAAACTATCACTATTTTCTAATACCAGGGAAAGGCACATTCCAGGCAGGACTCGCAAGGAAGTTGGAAACTCTCCTCTTTAAAATGGCTATGCATATTGTAAGAACTGTTTAACTAAGGGTAGAGGTGTGCTAAGAAACAGAAGACAATCTCCTTCAAACAAGATAGAGATCTTGGAATCTTAGTTTGAATACTAAAAAGACATGCCCATATATTATTCCAACTATGGTAAAATCATACTATCAGCCATGATGTTAAGGTGACATTTATTACTTTCTATGGCCCAGAGACTGTGCTAAATCTTTTATCTACATCATCACATTTATCCTCAAATAAGTATTACTACTACCAATTTACAGAAGAGGGAAAAAAGGGTTTAAAAGTCTAAGTTCATGTAGAAGTAAGTGAAAGAGGGGTGCCTGGGTGGCTCAGTCAGTTAAGCATCTGCCTTCAGCTCAGGTCATAATCCCGGGGTCCTGGGATCGAGCCCCGCATCAGGCTCCCTGCTAAGTGGGGAGCCTGCTTCTCCCTCTCCTTCTGCTGCTCCCCTTGCTTGTGCTCTCTCATTCTCTTTCTGTTAAATAGATACATAAAATCTTAATTAAAAAAAAGAAGTCAGTGAACGAACTTAGCTCAAACCTTAAATCAATCTCAATCCAAGTTTGTGATTTAAATACTAAAGATATATAGAATAGCTCAGACAATAAAACAACTGTACTATTGTGAGTTTAGGTAGTAGGATGGAATTTTATGCAATTTTAAATGGTGCAATTTGAACTAAGTCTTCAAGGATGGAAGAAGCTGAATGGGGTTACAGGGTGTTCTTCAAAAATGAACAGAGTGAATAAAGTTATATAGGCAAATAAAGAAGGAGTATTGGGAATCAGTGAATCACTGGTCTGAATTTTTTAAAAGGTTTAACATCCACCATTCATGGACACCATTTATCCATGAAAATTTACTTTTGCAACATTTCCCCAAATGCTATCTAAATTTATAAATATTTGTTATAGAAAAATATCCTCTTGAATCTATTAAGTTGAAAGCATATGAAAGAAAAAACATTTGATAGTTTATTAGAAATTTCTAATTGGGAAATCTAGTTGTGTCAATGAACTAATATAAATGTCAGATAAATATGAAGTATGCATTATTATTATTATTTTAAAAAATAAAATAAAATCCCCACAATTTAGTTAAAATAGGAACAAGTCTCCATTTCCAAAAACTTACAATGTCATTTTGGAATGACAAAGTCAGAATGAACTTGGAACCAAATTATATCCTACTTTTTGGTCTATCTAATTTTTTAAAACATTTCTGTCTCCAGCAAAAACCCCTCATGTATGTCAGAGGAGGCATATAAACAAAACTTTACTTTGAGAAAAAGGTCTTCAGGACATTTGACAGCAGCTGCATTGAGCAAGGACCTCACACTGGAAAAAGAGGAGCAAAAGTATTAACTTTATTAATTACCCTTAGCAACATGCATATAGCTTCTATAGGCAAAGTGGGTCAAAGTAGGCTGAAGGTTTTGAGGTCAAAGCTGAAAGGGTTCAGTGAATCATAACCTCAATGCTCCTGATTCAAAATGGCTGCCAGTGTTACTTGTTAACATCAAAAAGACCTAGGGATGAGAATGATGCCATTGTAAAATTTCTAGTGGAACTTTGGATCTTTGCACTAACCTTGCATTCTACAAGTCAAATTGCAAAAAACCTTTTGTTTCTTTATAAAAATCAACCTTTGTCACATATTAATAACAATTTGTAGTATTCATTTGACCCAGATAAACATTAGCAGAGTCTTTTCCAATGATTTAAGAGTTGTTGAATATTAAATTCTCCTGATAAAAATGTCTGTGATGGTAGATGAAATTGTGTTTTATTTGTCCGGAAAGAGCAATTTTTCTGCTACATGATTTACAGGTGAAGATGGTTTCATTGTGTAGAATACAAAATATGGTATGCCAGGTTGATTTTCTGATGTGGATTTTTCCCTCAGGTGCAGATTTCCATGCAAGTTCAAAAGTTAGGATAGGCATGGAAGGGGCAGGAAGGCAGCCTTAGCATTATTGGAGCTCAGAGTACAAGTACAAGCCTGGAAGAGACAGCAGGTTACAGAAGGTTGGCGCTGGGTCAGAAATAACTTAAGTCAGAGGGGGTTTATCATTAAAGCTTAGGTAGACTTCTTTGTTTCCAAATATCTTGGAGACTCACCTTATTTATTTATTTATTTATTTATTGAGAGAGAGAGAGAGAGAGAGAGAGAGAGCACAAGCAGGGGCAAGGGGCAGAGAGAGAAGACAGAATCTTAAGCAGGTTCCATACTCAACATGGAGCCCAATATGGGGCTGATCTTAGAACTGTGAGATGAACCAAGAGTTGGATGAACCTGAGTTTAGAACCTTAGCTTAGAACCTGAGCTGAAATCAAGAGTCGATGCTTAACCAACTGAACCACACAGGTGCCCCTCACTTTCTTTTATTCTAGATACAGTCTCTTTGGCTTTCAGATATCATCTTCCTTTTATCATATTCTCTGGCTTTACTGAGGTCTCACAAGGGAATCATGCTATAAGAATACAATTACACTCTCCTTAGCATTAAAGGAGTACCTTTAGAGCAACAAACCTTAATACCTTAACCTTTCCTTTCATCCCATCTCTCAGAATCCACACGGCTGAGAATCACATGTAAATCCATTAGTAACAGTGCTTCAAAGGTAGCAGTTCTTCTTAACAGCAATGGCAGGGAGAGTGGAGTTACTACTCATCCTGACCCGGGTGCGTCGGAGTCTCAGCAAGATATGAGTAGACTGATAAAGTACTCCAGATGATCCTATACCTCTTAGAGAAATGAGCATCATTCCCTGCTCCCCCAAGCTCCCTGTTGAGAAACTATTTTTCTGGAAGCTGTATAGTTCCAGCCCAGTATGGTGCTATCTTATCAACAGCCAAACTAACCATAAGTTTAGGCCAGTGACAACCATGGGCATAAGAACAAAGGAAAGAAATTAAGTACTCAATGTTTGATATCTAAAAGGAAGGAAGGAAGGGGAATCAACATAGTTAATTAATAAAAAATTAGAATTTCAACATTCTCCAGGATAGATCACCTGTTGGACTACAAAACAAGTTCAATAAATTTAAGAATGTAATCACATAATTCATCATTTCCAATCATAATAATATGAAGCCAGAAATCAATCACAAGGTGAAAAGAAAGGAAAAATGACAAACATATAGAGGCTAAACAACAGGCTACTAAACAGCCAATGGGTCAATGAAGAAATCAAAGAGGAAATAAAAGAATACATGGAGATACATGAAAATACAGCAACCTGAAGTCTTTGGGACACAATGAAAGCAGTTCCAAGAGGGAAATTTATAGCAATAAAGGCCTATCTTAAAAAACAAGAAGGACCCCCCCAACCCAAAAAAAAAATCTAACTAAATTATCTAGAGGAACTAGAAAAAGAAAAAAAATAGAGCCCAAGATGAGTAGAAGGAAGAAAATTATAGCGATCAGAACAGAAATAAATGAAATAGAGACTAAAACAAAAACAAAAAAACAATACAAAGATGAATGAAACCAATAGCTAGTTCTTTGAAAACAGTATAAACCATTAGTCAGACTCATCAAGAAAAAGAGGAACCAAATAAATAAAATCAGAAATGAAATAACAACCAACATCACAGAAATACAAAGGATTATATGAAAATAATATGCCAATAAATTGGACAAACTACAAAAAATGGATAAGCTGCTAAAAACATATAATCTTCCAAAACTGAATCAGAAAGAAATAGAAACTCTGGGGCACCTGGGTGGCTCAGTCGTTTGTGTCTGCCTTCGGCTCAGGTCATGATCTCAGGGTCCTGGGATCAAGCCCCATGCCTGGTTCCCTGCTCAGTGGGGAGCCTGCTTCTTCCTCTCACTCTCCCTCTGTGGTCTCTCTCTCTCTCAAATAAATAAATAAATAAAATCTTAAAAAAAAAAAAGAAATAGAAAATCTGAACAGACCAATTACTAATGAAATTGAATCAGTAATCAAAAAGTTTCCAACAAACAAAAGTCCAGGACCAGATAGATTCACAGGTAAATTCTACTAAACATTTAAAGAAGAATTAATACCTATATTCCTTAAACTATTCCAAAAAATAGAAGGAAAACGTCCAAATACATTCTATAAGACCAGTATCATTGCGATACCATAACCAGACAAAGTCACTACAGAAAAAGAAAAAAAAGAAAAGATATAGGCCAATATCCCTGATGAACATAGATGCAAAAATCCTCAAAAAAAAAAAAACAAAATTAGCAAACCACATTCAACAATACTTTAAAAGGATCATTATCCATGATTAAGTGGGATTTATCCCAGGGATGCAAGCTTGGTTCAATATTCACAAATGAATGTGATACACCATATCAGCAAAATATAGGATAAAAATCATATAATTATCTCAATAGATGCAGAAACAGCATTTGACAAAATTCAACACCTATTCATGATAAAAACTCTCAACAAAGCAGGTTTAGAGGGGATATACCTCAACATAGTAAAAGCCATATATGAAGAGCCCATAGCTAACATCATATTCAATGGTGAAAACCTAAGAGCTTTTCCTCTAAGATGAGGAATAAGACTGGGATGTCAACTCTGACCATGTTTATTTAAAACCGTACTAGAAGGATACCACCATGGCTCAGTCCATTAAGCCTCTGCCTTTGGCTCAGGTCATGATCCCAGGGTCCTGGGATCCATTCCCATATCAGGTTCCTCACTCAGCAGGGAGCCTACTTCTCCCTCTGCCTGCCGCTGCCCACTGCTTGTGCTCTCCCTCTCTGACAAATAAATAAATAAATAATCTTAAAAAAAAATAACACTTATAGTTTAAAAATAAATAAATAAATACTAGAAATCCTAGCCACAGCAATCAGACACACACAAAAAGTAAAAGGCATCTGAACTGGTAAGGAAGAAGTTGAACTCTAATGATTTACAGAAGACATGATACTGTGCATAAAAAACCCTAACCACTCCACCAAAAAAAAGTATTAAATTAATTCAGTAAAGTTGCAGGATACAAAATTAATATGCATGAATTGATTGTGTTTCTATACACTGATAATGAAGTAGCAGAAAGAGAAATTAAGAAAAAAATTCCATTTACAATTGCACCAAAAAGAGTAAAATACCTAGGAATATGTTTAACCAAGGAGGTGAAACACCTGTACTCTGAAAACTATAAAACACTGATGAAAGAAATTGGAGATGACACAAACAAATGGATATATATATTCCATGCTCATGGTTTGGAAGAATTAATATTGTTAAAATGGTCACACTACCCACAGCAATCTTACAAATCTAGTGCAATCCCTCTTCACTTCTCCCCAACAACATTTTTCATAAAACTAGAATAAATAATCCTAAAATTTGTATGGAACCATGAAAGACTCCTACTAGCCAAAGCAATCTTAAGAACAAAGCTGGAAGCATCACAATCTTAGACTTCAAGATATACGATAAATCTGTAGTAATCAAAACAGTATAGCACCGGCACAAAAATAAATACACAGATCAATGGAATAGCATAGAGAACCCAGAAATAAACCCATAATGTTATAGTAAATTAATCTATGACAAAGGAGGCAAAGTATACAATTGAAAAAAAGCACTCTCTTCAATAATCAAATGCTGGGAAAACTGGACAGCTACATGCAAAAGAATGAAACTGGCTCCTTTATTTATAAACTGGCATACATAAAAATAAACTCAAAATGGATTAAAGAACTAATGTGAGCCCTAAAACCATAAAACTATTAGAAGAAAACACAGATAGTAATTTTTTTTGACATTGGCCTTAGCAAGATTTTTCTCACTATGTCTACACAGTCAAGGGGGGAAAAAAGCAAAAATAAACTATTGGGACTAATTAAAAAAAAAAAAAGGTTTTCACAGCAAAGGAACCATCAACAAAACAAAAAGGCAGCCTATGAGTGAGAGAAGATATTTGTAAATCATAAATCCAGTAAGGGTTAATATACAAAATATATAAAAATATACACAACTCAACACCAAAATCATCATCATCTGATTAAAAATGGGCAGAGAACTTGAATAGCATTTTTATAAAGAAGATATATAGATGGCCAACAGACATATGAAAACATGCTCAACATCAACATCACTAATCATCACGGAAATGCAAATCAAAACCACAATGAGATTTTACCTTACCCCTATCATCAGAATGGCTAGAATCAAAGACAAGAAATAATAAGTGTTGGGAAGACTGTGGAAAAAAAGGAATCTTCATGCACTATGGTGGGAATGTAAACTGGTATAGTCACTGTGGAAAATAGTATGGAGGTTCCTCAAAAAATTAAAAATAGAAATATCATAAAATCGAAGAGGCGGAGCAAGATGGCGGAGGAGTAGGAGACCTGGATTTCGCCTGGTCTCAGGAATTCAGCTGAATGGGGATCAAACCATTCTGAACACCTATGAACTCAGCAGGAGACCGAAGAAGAGAGTAGCAACAACTCTCTGAACAGAGAAGCGACCACTTACTGGAAGGTAGGACGTGCGGAGAAGTGAATCCAAGGCGATATTTGGGAGGATAGACGGCGGGGGAGGGGGCCTCCGTCGGCCGCTTCTGGCAAGTGATAGAGCCGCGGAGCACAAAATCAGAACTTTTAGAAGTCGGCTTCGCTGAGGGACGTCACTCCAGTAGCTAAGTGGGGGGTGGAACCCTCGCAGGACAGTGTGGTCTCAGGACCCTCGGGGTCACAGAAAGACTGAGGGTGCCTGAGTGCAGCAGAGCTCCCAGGTATTGGAGGAGGGAAGCCGGCTGCAGACATGGAGCCGAGGCGCAGGTTCTCAGCTCGGGGTTGCCATAAACTGTGATCCGCGGCCCAGTCGGGCCACTGCTCCTCCAGCAGGGACCCAACAAGCGGCAGAGCCGGGGAGACACACCTTCCTCCCCTGGGAGGAGTGGTGTGGGAGTGCACCGCAGGGATCTGCTGGGTTTGGAAACTCCACATGGGGTCAGGTGACAGAGATAGAAACGCTTGGTAACAGGCTGGTGAGCACGGACTGCAGCCAGAAACCGGGGAGACAGGAGTGATTGACTGCTTTTCTCTGGGGGCGCATTGAGGAGCAGGGCCCTGAGTTCTCAGCTCCTCCGAGTGGAGATTGGAAGGCCACCATTTTCACTCTCATCCTCCAAAGCTGTACCGAGAGCTTGCAGGGAACAAAACCTCCTGAGAGCAAACCTGAGCAGATTGCTTAGCCTGGACTCACAAGGGCGGGGCAATTCAGCCTCCGGCAAAGACATTTGGGAACCATGGCAACAGGCCCCTCCCCCAGAAGATCAGCACGAACAGCCAGCCAAGACCAAGTATACCGATCAAGGAGAACGGGAGAACTCCAGCGCTAGGGGAATACTGCACATAAAAGAATTCATGGCTTTTTTACCATGATTCATTAGTTTTTCAAAGTTAATTTTTTAACTGTTTTTTTTTTTATTTTTCTTTTTCCCTTTCTCATCCAAAATCTTATCAATCCCTTTTAAAAATTTTTTTTATTTTTCATTTTTAGAGTCATATTCTAACCCTTCATAGTACTTATCCTTATTTTTGGCATATATATATATATATAAGTTGTTCACTCTAAAATTTTGAGATACAGTTTCTTCTAAAGGATGAAAATATACCCTAAATCTCTAGGGTATGGCTTTGTTCTACTCTCCTGCCTGATCACATTCTCTCCCTTTTATTTTTTAAATCTTCTTTCTTTTTTCGAACAACTTATCAATTCCTTTTATAAAATCTTTTATAATTTTCATCTTTACAGTCATCTTCCATCCCTTCATTGTATTGACCCTTATTTTGTACATATATAAGTCTTTCTTTCTTTACAATTTTAGGAGGCACTATCTTCTAACAGACCAAAATACACCCAAAATCTAGTGTGTGGCACTGATCTATCTATGCACTAGCCTGATCATATTTGATCATTTTCTGTTTTTTGTTTTGTTTTGTTTTGTTCTGGTTTTGTTTGTTTTTATCTTTCTCTTTTTCTTTTTTTTTCTCTCTTTCTATTTTCTTTCTTTCCCTTTCTTTTCCCCTGGTTTCAGGTCTTTTCTCATTTGTTTAGAGTATATTTTCTGGGGACGTTGTTAACCTGTTAGCATTTTGTTCTCTCATTCATCTATTCTCCTCTGAACAAAATGACAAGGCAAAAAAAATCACCTCAGCAAAAAGAACAAGAGGTAGTACCATCTGCCACGGACCTACTCAATATGGACATTAGTACGATGTCGGACCTAGAGTTCAGAATCATGATTTTAAAGATACTAGCTGGACTTCAAAAAAGCATGGAAGTTATTAGAGACACCCTACCTGGAGAAATAAAAGAACTAAAATATAACCAAATCGAAATCAAAAAGGCTATTAATGAGGTGCAATAAAAAATGGGGGCACTAACTGCTAGGACAACTGAGGCAGAAGAGAGAATCAGTGATATAGAAGACCAAATGATGGAAAATAAAGAAGCTGAGAAAAAGAGAAAGAAACAACTACTGGATCATGAGGGCAGAATTTGAGAGATAAGTGATACCATAAGATGAAACAACATTAGAATAATTGGGATCCCAGAAGAAGAAGAAAGAGAGAGAGGGGCAGAAGGTATATTGGAGCAAATTATAGCAGAGAACTTCCCTAATGTGGGGAAGGAAACAAACATCAAAATCCAGGAGGCACAGAGAACCCCTCTCAAAATCAATAAAAATAGATCAACACCCCGACATCTAATAGTAAAACTTATGAGTCTCAGAGACAAAGAGAAAATCCTGAAAGCACCTCGGGAGAAGAGATATTTAACCTATAAAGGTAGAAACATTAGATTGGCAACAGACCTATCCACAGAGATGTGGCAGGCCAGAAAGGACTGGCATGATATCTTCAGAGCACTAAACGAGAAAAATATGCAGCCAAGAAGACTATATCCAGCTAGGCTGTCATTGAAAATAGAAGGAGGGATAAAAAACTTCCAGGAAAAACAAAAACTAAAGGAATTTGCAAACACGAAACCAGCCTTCCAAGAAATATTAAAAGGGGTCCTCTAAGCAAAGAGAGAGCCTAAAAACAACATAGACCAGAAAGGAACACAGACAATATACAGTAACAGTCACCTTACAAGCAATACAATGGCACTAAATTCATAATTTTCAATAGTTACCCTGAATGTAAATGGGCTAAATGCCCCAATCAAAAGACACAGGCTATCAGATTGGATTAGAAAACAAGACCCATCAATATGCTGTCTGCAAGAGACTCATTTTAGACCAAAAGAAACCCCCACATTGAAAGTGAAGGGGTGGAAAACCATTTACCATGCTAATGGACACCAAAAGAAAGCTGGGGTGGGAATCCTTATATCAGAAAATTAGATTTGAAACTTAAGACTGTAATAAGAGATGAGGAAGGACACTATATCCTCCTTAAAGGGTCTATCCAACAAGAAGATCTAACATTGTAAATATCTATGCCCCTAACATGGGAGCAGCCAATTATATAAGGCAATTAATAACAAAAGCAAAGAAACATATTGACAACAATACAATAATAGTGGGGGACTTTAGCACCCCCCTGACTGAAATGGACAGATCATCTAAGCAAAAGATCAACAAGGAAATAAAGACTTTAAATGACACACTGGACCAAATGGACTTCACAGCTATATTCATAACATTCCATCCCAAAGCAACAGAATACACATTCTTCTCTAGTGCCCATGGAACATTCTCCAGAATAGATCACATCCTAGGTCACAAATCAGGTCTTAACCACTACCAAAAGATTGGGATCATTCCCTGCATATTTTCAGACCACAATGCTTTGAAACTAGAACTCAATCACAAGAGGAAAGTCGGAAAGAACTCAAATACATGGAGGCTAAAGAGCATCTTACTAACGAATGAATGGGTCAACCAGGAAATTAAAGAAGAATTGAAAAAATTCATGGAAACCAATGAAAATGAAAACACAACTGTTCAAAATCTTTGGGATACAGCAAAGGCAGTCCTAAGAGGAAAATATATAGCAATACAAGCCTTTATCAAGAAACAAGAAAGGTCTCAAATACACAACCTAACCCTACACCTTAAGGAGCTAGAGATAAAACAGCAAATAAAGCCTAAACCCAGGAAGAGAAGAGAAATAATAAAGATCAGAGCAGAAATCAATGAAATAGAAACCAAAAGAACAGAACAGATCAACGAAACTAGGAGCTGGTTCTTTGAAAGAATTAACAAGATTGATAAACCCCTGGCCAGACTTATCCAAAAGAAAAGAGAAATGACCCAAATCAACAAAATCATGAATGAAAGAGGAGAGATCACAACCAACACCAAAGAAATACAAACAATTATGAGAACATATTATGAGCAACTCTATGCCAGCAAATTAGATAACCTGGAAGAAATGGATGCATTCCTAGAGATGTATCAACTACCAAAATTGAACCAGGAAGAAATAGAAAACCTGAACAGACCTATAAACAGTAAGGAAATTGAAGCAGTCATCAAAAATCTCCCAACAAACAAAAGCCCAGGGCCAGATGGCTTCCCAGAGGAATTCTACCAAACATTCCAAGAAAAATTAATACCTATTCTCCTGAAACTGTTCCAAAAAATAGAAATGGAAGGGAAACTTCCAAACTCATTTTATGAGGCCACCATTACCTTGATCCCAAAACCAGACAGCGACCCCATCAAAAAGGAGAATTACAGACCAATATTCTTGATGAACATGGATGCAAAAATTCTCACCAAAATACTAGCTAATAGGATCCAACAGTACATTAAAAGGATTATTCCCCATCACCAAGTGGGATTTATCCCTGGGCTGCAAGGCTGGTTCAACATCCACAAAGCAATCAACATGATTCAATACATTAACAAAAGAAAGAACAAGAATCATATGATCCTCTCAATAGATGCAGAAAAAGCATTTGACAAAGTACAGCATCCTTTCTTGATCAAAATTCTTCAGAGTATACGGATAGAGGGTACATACCTCAATATCGTAAAAGCTGTCTATGAAAAACCTACAGCACATATCCTTCTCAATGCGGAAAAGCTGAGAGCTTTCTTCCTAAGGTCAGGAACACGGCAGCGATGTCCACTCTCACCACTGCTATTCAACATAGTATTAGAAGTCCTAGCCACAGCAATCAGACAACAAAAAGAAATCAAAGGCATCCAAATCGGCAAAGAGGAAGTCAAACTCTCACTCTTTGCAGATGATATGATACTTTATGTGGAAAACCCAAAAGACTCCACCCCAAAACTGTTAGAACTCATACAGGAATTCAGTAAAGTGGCAGGATATAAAATCAATGCACAGAAATCAGTGGCATTCCTATACACCAACAAGACAGAAGAGAGACAAATTAAGGAATTGATTCCATTTACAATTGCACCCAAAACCATAAGATACCTAGGAATAAATCTAACCAAATAGGCAAAGGATCTGTACTCAGAAAACTATAAAATAGTCATGAAAGAAATTGAGGAAGACACAAAGAAATGGAAAAACGTTCCATGCTCATGGATTGGAAGAACAAACATTGTGAAGATGTCAATGCTACCTAGAGCAATCTACACATTCAATGCAATCCCCATCAAAATACCATCCACTTTTTTAACAGATATGGAACAAATAATCCTAAAATTTGTATGGAACCAGAAGAGACCCAGAATAGCCAGAGGAATACTGAAAAAGAAAAGCAAAGCTGGCAGCATCACAATTCCAGACTTCCAGCTCTATTACAAAGCTGTCATCATCAAGACAGTATGGTACTGACACAAAAACAGACACATAGATCAATGGAACAGAATCAAGAGCCCAGAAATGGACCCTCAACTCTATGGTCAACTCATCTTTGAGAAAGCAGGAAAGAATGTCCAATGGAAAAAAGACAGTCTTCAACAAATGGTGTTGGGAAAATTGGACAGCCACATGCAGAAGAATGAAACTGGACCATTTCCTTACACCACACACAAAAATAGACTCCAAATGATTGAAAGACCTAAACTTGAGACAGGAGTCCATCAAAATCCTAAAGGAGAACACAGGCAGCAATCTTTTTGACCTCAGCTGCAGCAACTTCTTCCTAGAAACATCGCCAAAGGCAAGAGAAGCAAGGGCAAACATGATCTATTGGGATTTCATCAAGATAAAAAGCTTTTTCACAGCAAAAGAAACAGTCCACAAAACCAAAAGACAACCGACAGAATGGGAGAAAATATTTGCAAATGACATATCAGATAAAGGGCTAGTATCCAAAATCTATAAAGAACTTATTAAACTCAACACCCAAAGAACAAATAATCCAATCAAGAAATGGGCAGAAGACATGAACAGACATTTTTCCAAAGAAGACATCCAAATGGCCAACAGACACATGAAAAAGTGCTCAACATCGCTCGGCATCAGGGAAATCCAAATCAAAACCTCAATGAGATACCACCTCACACCAGTCAGAATGGCTAAAATTAACAAGTCAGGAAACGACAGATGTTGTCGGGGATGCGGGGAAAGCAGAACCCTCCTACACTGCTGGTGGGAATGCAAGCTGGTGCAGCCACTCTGGAAAACAGTATGGAGGTTCCTCAAACAGTTGAAAATAGAGCTACCATACGATCCAGCAATTGCACTACTGGGTATTTACCACAAAGATACAAATGTAGGGACCCGAAGGGGTACGTGCACCCCAATGTTTATAGCAGCAATGTCCACAATAGCCAAACTGTGGAAGAAGCCAAGATGTCCATCGACAGATGAATGGATAAAGAAGATGTGGTTTATATACACAATGGAATATTATGCAGCCATCAAAAGGAATGAGATCTTGCCATTTGCAACGACATGGATGGAACTGGAGGGTGTTATGCTGAGTGAAATAAGTCAATCAGAGAAAGACATGTATCATATGACCTCAGTGATATGAGGAATTCTTAATCTCAGGAAACAAACTGAGTGTTGCTGGAGTGGTGGGGGTTGGAGGGATGGGGTGGCTGGGTGATAGACATTGGGGAGGGTATGTGCTATGGTGAGCACTGTGAATTGTGCAATTCTGTTGAATTCTGACTGTTGAATCACAGATCTATACCTCTGAAACAAATAATGCAATATATGTTAAGAAAAGAAAAAAGAAGAAGAAGATAGCAGGAGGAGAAGAATGAAGGGGAGTAAATTGGAGTGGGAGATGAACCATGAGGGACGATGGACTCTGAAAAACAAGCTGAGGGTTCTAGAGGGGAGGGGGGTGGGGGGAATGGGTTAGCCTGGTGATGTGTATTAAAGAGGGCACGTTCTGTGTGGAGCACTGGGTTTTATGCACAAACAGTGAACCATGGAACACTGCATCAAAAACTAATGACGTATGATGATTAACATAAGAATAAAAAAATTTAAAAAAAAGAAATATCATAAAATCTAGTAATTCCACTACTGAGTGTGTACCCAAAGAAAATAAAACACTGATTCAAAAAGACATATCACCCCTATGTTTACTGCAGCATTATTTACAATAGCCATGATATAGAAGCAACTCATGTGTCCTTCTACAGTGATGGATAAAGGAGAAATGGTGTTACACACACACACACACACACACACACACACACACACACACACACACACACAGGAATATTACTCAGCCATAAAAAGAATGAGATCTTGCCTCTGTGAAAACATGAACAGATCTAGAGGATACCACACTCAGTGAAATAAGTCAAAGACAAATACCACATGATTTCACTTAGATATGGAGTTGAAAAATAAATGAATAAATGAATAAAAAGCAGAAACAGACACATATATACAGAAAACAAACTGATGGTTGCCAGATGGCCAAAATAAGTGAAGGGGAGTTAGAGATACAGGTTTCCAATAATGGAATGAATAAATCAAGGGAATAAAAGGCACAGCATAGGAAATATAATCAATGGTATTGTAGTAGCATTGTATAGTGACAGTAGCTCACTTGTGGTGAGCATTGCATAATATGTAGACTTGTTGAATCACGACACGGTACGCCTGAAACTAATGTGTAACACTGTATCGACTATGCTTCAAAAAAATAGAATCCTGTTGACTTCTTTATGCATATTTTAGTGTATGACATTGTCATTATTTTTTAAATATACTATATGTAGCCAGGGTGGCAGGGGTACTTTTATGATTTTAACATCAAAAGTAAATTCTTGGGTGCCTGGCTGGCTCAGTCAGAAGAGCATGCAACTAAAAAAAAAAAAAAAAAAAAAAAAAAGAAGAGCATGCAACTCTTGATCTTGGGGTTATGTGTTCAAGCCCCATGTTGGGTGTAGAGATTACTAAAAATAAGTAAATAAATAAATAAAAATTTAAAAAAATAAAGTGGTCAATTTCTTAATCTTGTTCTGCTTTGAGGTCAGAGACTCAGCCCTGATGGACTCTATTTAGAGGTCTCAGTGTATTAGAACTCTGACCATTCTTGGGGTCCCTCAAAAGCAGACAGACACCTAGACACATAGTCCTCTAAACATTTTGGCATACTGAGACTTCAAATAGAAAGCTATGAGTCAACCTTTCCCAGTTTGCACTGTGTAATTATAACAGGGTGGCACCCACGAAACAGCATATAAATGAGGTGCATAGTAAAATATCATCTGAGGAGACTGGACAGCATCCTATTCTCCCTCAGGTGATACACCTTCCAACTCAGTCATGACCCATGGGCCGCCATCATCTGGCAGGCTGATGAACAATCAGTTCTTAGATCCAGCTTGCTTTTAATAGGCCTTAATCTAAGAGTAGGTTCTGTCTCTTGCTGTCCTATATAAATAGAATCTGAAGAAAGGCCATTATTAAGGGGGCTGGGCAATGATCTCACACTTCCTATTACACCAGACATTGGTATATTTTTTCCCCCTTCACTTCTGGGTACCATATTTCAGTATTTGCAGATGCTCAGTGAGGCTGAAACTCAAGTTTCAAGAACCTAAAGTAAAAGAGGAATGTTCTTTCCTGGAAAACTTTAATATCATTTTAATCTGTTCTTGTTGTTGTTGTAACAACATTTGTAACATTTTGCTTTCAAATAATTTCGGAAAAGCTGTAAGAATAGTACAAAAACTGTGTGGTACTCTTAACTATAGTCTGCAGTTGTTAACATTTTATAATACTTGCTTCATCATTATGTGTAATATTTTTTCTGAATAATTTGGCAAAATGTTGCATTTTCTTTTTTTTTAAAGATTTTATTTATTTATTTGAGAGAGAGAGAATGAGAGACAGAGAGCACGAGAGGGAAGAGGGTCAGAGGGAGAAGCGGACCCCCCGCTGAGCAGGGAGCCCGATGTGGGACTCGATCCCAGGACTCCAGGACCATGACCTGAGCTGAAGGCAGTTGCTCAACCAACTGAGCCACCCAGGCACCCAAAATGTTGCATTTTCTAAGAACAAGAATATTCCCTTACATAACCACAGCTCAATTATCAAAATAATGAAACCAATAATAGCACAATCTATTATCTAATCAACAGATCTTATTCAAATTCCACTAATCTCCACAATTAATGTATTTTATTGCTATTCCAGAGTCCAATCAGGATCAGGCATTGTTTGTCAGGCTTTGTCTTCCATGATATTAACATTTTTGAAAAGTATAGGACAGTTATATTTTAGAATGTCTATCAGTTGGGGCTTGGCTCACATTTCCTGGTAATAACGTTAGTTGACTCTTTTTAGCAGAAATATCACAACACTGATAAAATGACTTTAGTGCATTGTATCTGGAGATGATGTTGGTTTGTCCTCTTAGTGGTAATAAATTTTATTGCTTGGTTAAGGTGATGTCTGCCTGATCTCCATGAAAAGTTATTGGATTTCCCCTTGCAATTAATAAGGTGCTTTGAGAATATGTAAATTCCCTGTTTCTCAGCAAATTTTACATAGTAGTTTGATGATTTTTGCCTAAATCAATTATTACTGTGATGTTGCCAAATTGTAATTTTCTCAATTATTTCTTCTCTGTCAGTTAGCATTTTACTATAAAGAGCAGCTCTTTTTCTCCCATTTACGTGTTTATAACTAAGAAATCCAGATTGGGGGCCAAGACATGCTCACTGCTTCTGAGGTGTCATATTTCTAGAACTTTTGGGGGGACATAGATAGAAAATAAATGCAATGGTACACACACACACACACACACACACACACACACACACACACACACAAACTATATCTCCCCTATTGCTATCCCTATCTATCATCTAGATCTCTCTGTCCTAGATATCTTAAAAACCATGAATTTATACTGACACCTTCAATGCAAATCCAACACCATATGTTTAAACTTCATCTTTTCTACTTCCATATGCTTACATTTCTTTTTTACTTATTTGCTCAATACTAGAATATAGAAAAAGTAGTTTCAAAAACATTAACCCACACCACTTCTACAAATATATTTAGCAACTAGAGTTCATTATTTGTTTACAATTTTTTTAAATCTTTAGAGGGGTTAAAGTGAAAACATAATGTTCAAATGCTACCTTTTGAAATAGTTATCACACCCTCATTAAGTGTAGTTATGTAATTCATTTGAAGCACAATTAACTTCATAAGTTTGTTTGTATTATATTTAAAATTTCCCCCACACCTTTGATTTATTTACTTTTGATTTTTTTTGAATATATAAAGTATCAACATAGTTCTGAAGTAAGAATTATACGAAAAGGTAGACAGAAAAGTACCAAGCCTCTACTCTAAACCCTTCTACTTCATTTTCAAACACTTTGTAAATATAATCACAGACTAGTTTCTGGTTTATATTTCATGTAATTGCTTGTGGTATTATATTTTGTTTTTGAAAAAATAAGCAAATACATAAATATATTTGTTATTTCCTTATCTTACGACATAGCTAAAATTAAATGTTGCATTTTACTTTTTTTTACTTTGCTTTTGCATTTAATAATATACATTAAAAATAATTTCATTTCTCATTATTTATTGTGGTTTCATAGTCATCCATTGTGTGGGTGGACCATAGTATATTCAACCAAACAATAGTGCAATTAATTATCCTGTATATATCTATCTTCATATTGTTGGCAGTGTGTCTACAGGGTAACTGATTAGAAGTTGAATTTCTGGGTCAAACACATACATAGTTCTGACAGATTTGCCAAATTTCCCTCCATAAAAGTTTGTACCAATTTGCATTCCCACCTGCAATGTATGGGAATGCGTATTTCCTCACAGTCTTGCCAACAGAAGGTGTTGCTAAAATTTATTTTTTGCAGTCTAAAAAGTGAGAAATGATATCTTGGTGTGGTTTAAATTTACATTTCTCTTATTATGAGTGAAGTTGAACATCCATGTTTAGGAGTCATTTTGGATTTTTTAAATGAATTATTTGTTCATTTCTTTGTCCAATTATTATATCAGGTTTGGGTCTTTTCCCTCTAAATTTTAAAGAGAGCATTATATATAGTGATGGCAATGTTTATATTTGCAAAATGTAACACAGATAAAGGGCTAATATTCCATATACACTGAATAATACTGAATTAATATATATGGAATATTGCCATACTCTCATATTCCTCAGTTTTACTCTGGATCATAACGTCATAAAAAAGGGGACAGCAGGGGCGCCTGGGTGGCTCAGATGGTTAAGCGTCTGCCTTCAGCTCAGGTCATGATCCCAGGGTCCTGAGATAGAACCTCACAATGGGCTCCTGCCTCAGCGGGGAGCCTGCTTCTCCCTCTCCCTCTGCCTCTCTCCCTGCTCATGCTCTCTCTCTCTCTCTCTCTCTCTCCCTCTCTCTCTCTCCCTCTCTCTATATCTGTATCTCTGTGTCTCAAATGAATAAAATCTTAAAAAAAAAGGGGGGGAATAGCAGAATCATAAGCTTGTTCTCTTTTCTCCCTAAAAACACGTTCTTTTCCTCTTTTCTTCCTAACCAAACTCTGTCTACATTCTCTTGTATCTCACTGTCTCCACAAAGAGTTATCTCTTGCTCACTCCTTAGACAATTTGTCCTTAGGCCTACTGCCTGGGAATGAGGTCCCCAGTGCTTCTATAAATGAGTTTAGTTTCATTTGAATTTGAAATTTCAGAGTGTAATGTGCTCAGCATGGTCAAAAAGGAATAACATGGGTTTGGTGTTCAAAGTCCATGTGACCCTATAAATTTCTTGCTTCATGGAGAGAAGCATGACTAATAGAAGAACCAGAGTGGTCCTGTAAAGTAGAAAACTTGTCCTTGTTGAGTCTAAGGGCAATCATGTTAAAAAGTAAAGCAGGGGTGCCTGGGTGACTCAGTCAGTTAAGCATTTGACTCCTAATTTCAGCTGAGGTTGTGATCTCAGGGTTGTGAGATCTAGCCCTGGGTTGGGCTCCCTGCTGGGTGTGGTGCCATCTTAAGATTCTCTCTTTCCTTCTCCCCTGCCCCTCCCCCTTCTCTTTCCTTCTCAAAAAAAAAAAAAAAAAAGAGTAAAGCAAAAATTTTTTGGTCCATCAAATTTGTATGTTGTGTGTGTGTGTATGTGTGTGTGTAATGAGCTACTAATGAGAGTGTGGATAATGAGGTTTTTACTTCATTACTAGCAGTAAAACTCTTTGAAAAGCAGTTTGACAACATGTACATATTAACCTAGTAATGACACAAAAGATTTAGCTTTATCATCCTTGTAGAATTATACTTGGTAGTCCAAAATAAAAAACATTAGAAATGTCTAACATTGAGAGATTAGCTAAGTAAATTATGATGCTTTCACCAAGTAAAATATTATTTAGGCATTAAAATTTTTACTTGAAAAAATATAATCCCATAGAATAATGTTTATAGCATAATATTAAGTGGAAAAATGGTATATAATTATATATACAATTTGATTTAAACAGGATCGAAATAATATTCTCATAGAAATAAAAGAAAGCATAATAATTCAGTTTTCAAACTTCTTAGAAAAAAAATTCTGTGAAATGTTATCAGTATTTGTGTTTGGGTGTTAAGTCTAAGGGTGAATTATTTTTCCTGGTTTGGTTTTCTGAGATTTCAGATTTTCTTTCCTGAGAATTTATTACTAATATAATGAATAGAATTATGATAAGAAGGTCATACCCATTTATCTCTAAGGTCCTTTCCAAATCCAGCATGGAGATATTTGTATCCCTAATCAAGAGCTTAGATCTAGATAAGAATTTGATATTTCTAAAACCGAGAAGGGGGTGACACACCCTTGCATAAAAACATTGCTTGATTCTGAGAACTGGAGGCAGCTCTGGACCCAGCATGGACTTCAAAGTTGGTCAGAATTATGTTCAAATAGGGTTATCCATTACTATCTGCCCAACTCTATACTGGTTATTTAGCTCTTACTGAACTTCAGATTACACCTCTGCAAAATATGAATAGTCTTACTTACCTTAGGCTTGTTGCAATACTAAATGATGTAATTTTAGAAAATATAGAGTTATTCAATAAATTAAAAAATTAATCATTATAATTGTCCAATGATATGGATTCCGATATCATAACATACAATGGAATATCATGCAGCCATCAAAAGGAATGAAATCTTGCCATTTGCAATGACGTGGATGGAACTGGAGGGTATTATGCTGAGTGAAATAAGTCAATCAGAGAAAGACAAGTATCAAATGACCTCACTGATATGAGGAATTCTTAATCTCAGGAAATGAACTGAGGGTTGCTGGAGTGGTGGGGGCTGGAAGGGATGGGGTGGCTGGGTGATAGACACTGGGGAAGGTATGTGCTATGGTGAGTGCTGTGAATTGTGTAAGACTGTTGAATCACAGACCTCTACCTCTGAAACAAAGAATACATTATATGTTAAAGAAGAAGAAGAAGATATCGGGAAGGGAAAAATGAAGGGGGGGAAATCGGAGGGGAAGACAAACCATGAGAGACTATGGACTCTGAGAAACAAACTGAGGGTTCTAGAAGGGAGGGTGGTGGGGGGATGAGTTAGCCTTGTGATGGGTATTAAAGAGTGCACATATTGAACGGAGCACTGGGTGTTACATGCAAACAATGAATCATGGAACACTACATCAAAAACTAATGATGTAATGTATGGTGATTAACATAACATAATAAAAAAAAGTCACATTTGAAATGCTAACTTTTTTTCCACTGTGGAAGTATTACACTAATAAAGTTTACTGATGGGGAGAGCACATGTCCAAGTATGGATTCTTGCACTGACTCATCAGCTGAAATCTCGAATATTAAGAAATGCTAAACTGGGTCGCCTGGGTGGCTCAGTTGTTAAGCATCTGCCTTTGGCTCAGGTCATGATCCCAGGGTCCTGGGATCCAGCCCCACACCAGGCTCCCTGCTCTGCAGGAAGCCTGCTTCTCCCTCTCCCACACCCCCTGCTTGTGTTCCCTCTCTGGCTCTCTCTCTCTCTGTCAAACAAATAAAATCTTAAAAAAAAAAAAAAAAAGAAAGCTAAACTGGAGGAAAAAATGGTGCAATGAATTTTGGAGCTTCAAAATTATAACACTGGCATTAAGGCTGAAATAAGGAAAAGATGCTTAATAGGAAAAATGACAAGAAATTAGATATAGTTAGATTTAAGAGCCATTTTATTAATAAACCATTATTGGTTAATATGAGACATATATTACCTATATTCCTATATTATAGTTATATATTTAGACTTACATTTTAGTTTATGATAGAATTCTGTCCTTGCTAATCCTAAAATTAACTTACTTATACAAAACAGTCACGTCTTTGGTTTGATTTTCAAATTATAAACTGTATACAAAAATAACATCATAGTTTTACTACGAATATTAAATCAAAGGATGCTTTTAAAGCACCTAGTCAAATCCTTGGCACTTGTGGGTGCTCAATTATCATAGCCTCTCTAAAACATGCACAGCAACTCTAGAATAAAATTCCCTCCCTGAAGATAGACACTGAATGCTATAACTAATACTTCAGTATACTAAGCAGTGAGAAAAATCCAAGCCAGGAAAGACAGTTTCTGACTCCAGTCTATTTTGCTATCCTGGCCTGAACATGGCTTCCCAGAGTTCTGATGTACATTGGGAAGGACTGTGACAATGGATCCTCTCCCAGATGCATTTTCATCCTGGAGATACTTTCAGAGGCAGATAGTACGTGGGTGTTGCACAGTTAGGAGCAAAAACAAATCTGTCTGGCTTTAAGCAAAGCTTATCAGACTCGTCCAGATCCTCAGATACAGAAACTTAGACCAATCTGAGATCATGGCTCACTTAATGCCTATCTGGACATTAACACCACTTTAAGGAGTTTCCTGGGAATCCCTTTGAGTGCCCTTAGAACACATGGTGTATGAACTGAAACAAAGAGCAGCCGTGGCCCTTATTAGTTCTATGGCTTTATATAAGTCACTTGGCTTCTCCGAGTCTCACTTGGAAAACTCAAACAAAATTTCTTGTCCTGCTTACTGCAGGGTCATTTATGTGGGTCAAATGGGATAATATCTAAAAACACTGTAGGGAAAAGAAAATGTAATGTTCTTTATAACATAAACTAGGATTATTAACTTCAGAAGCCAAGAGATTATACAATTAAAATCTTTTAAATAATGTTAAGAAATATGGCCTTGCAAATACATGGAATAGCAAACTAGTAGGGATAGTGAAGGAAGCTTCTAAGACTGATAAGGAGATAATTGACAACTTTTGGAAATCACAAGCTCTGTTTGGGATCTTCCTCTGCTGGCATCCTCCTTGTTCCTGGTGTTGTTTGGATTTAGCTACTGGAGACCTGAATTTATTTTCCTATCTGATGTTTTGTCCTACAAGTGCCTCTAACTATATCTAGCCAGAAGAAAAGCAATAGATAGTGAAATGAAAAAGAAGGGAGGGGAGAGAAGCAAAAGAGGAGACAGAGTTCAGTGCTCCAACCCAGGATGTCTGCTCCTACCTTACCTATCCCTGTATTTTAGATGTTAGGAACCAATGACCACCGAATCCAACATCATGGCTCCCATAGTGAGTGAACCGTTATTCTCTTTGCTTAGTGGGATCTTTACATGTTTACTGATTATTCTAAGATGATTTTTATCAGTCACTGAAAGTTTCAAGGGCAAACACACTAGAAATTTTAGGAACACACAAGAAGCTACAAAATATTACTTCTTGATAACAAGACATTTTATAATGATATTGTGTCTGGTGGGCAGGGCTGTCAGTATAACATGAAAATTAAATCCTCAACTGGCAGTGGATTTTTACATATTGCCAAGGACAGAGACATAGAAGGTCATTAAGGAAAGCAATCTCTGCAGAAAGGGGCGTGGCATAACACTGTCGATAGCTAACTGAATTGAGAAGGAGAACAGCCAAGTGCAAAGGGACTTCTGCAAGGCAAAAGGTCACAGATGCTGTCCCAGGAATGATCCAGTAAGATAGCAGTCTACATTCACAAGAAGCTATCCAAATGGAAAGAAAGTGATTTCTTAGAATTGCCCTGAAAGTTCTTGCCCTTAATTGTAACACAGTTCCAACAACTCTGATATCACTACTGACCTAGTGCCAGTACTGGGAAACAGATGACTCCCCAGGAATTTAAAAATTTTATTTATTCATTTAAGGGAAAGAGAAAGAGAGAGAGAGAATGAGAGATAAGGAGAACAGGGAGGGGGGGCAGCAGGCAGAGGGAGAGGGAGAGAAAGTCTTAAGCAGACTCTTTGCTGAGTGTGGAGCCCATTGCAGACCCATTCCAGGACCCTGAGATCATGACCTGAGCCAAACCAAGAGTGGGAGGCTTAACTGGCTGAGCCACCCAGGCACCCCTTCTCCACAGGAGTTTACTCTTTACTTAAAAATGCATGATGTCAGGGGGGCAGAGCAAGATGGCGGAGGAGTAGGAGACCTGGATTTCATCTGGTCCCAGGAATTCAGCTGGATAGGGATCAAACCATTCTGAACACCTACGAACTCAACAGGAGATCGAAGAAAAGAATAGTAACAACTCTCTGAAAAGAAAACCGACCACTTTCTGGAAGGTAGGATGTGCGGAGGAGTGAATCCAAGGCGATATTCAGGAGGATAGATGGTGGGGGAGGGGGTCTCCGTGGGCCGCTTCTGGCAAGTGATAGAGCCACGGAGATGAAATCGGAACTTTTAGAAGCCGGCTCCACTGAGGGATGTTGCTCCAGTGGCTAAGCGGGGGGTGGAACCCTTGCGGGACAGGGTGGTCCCAGGACCCTCGGGGTCACAGAAAGACTGGGGGTGCCTGAGTGTGGCAGAGCTCCCAGGGATCAGAGCGGGGAAGCCGGCTGCAGAGACAGAGCCAAGGAGTGGGCTGTCAGCTCGGGGTTGCCATAAACTGTGATCCGCAGCACAGTCGGGCCACTGCTCCACCAGCAGGGTCCCAACAAACAGAAGATCTGGGGAGACTCCCCTTCCTCCCCTGGGAGGAGCAGTGTGGGAGTGCACCGCAGGAATCTGCTGGGTTTGGAGACTCCACACAGGGTCGGGTGCCAGAGATAGAAACACTCAGTCACAGACCAGATGAGCACGGATTGCGGCTGGAGACCAGGGTGACAGGAGTGATTGACTGCTTTTCTCTGGGGGCGCACTGAGGAGTGGGGCCCGGAGTTCTCGGCTCTTCCAGGTCGGAGACTGGGAGGCCGCCATTTTCACTCTCTCCTCCAAAGATACACCAAAAGCTTGCAGGGAACAAAAGCTCCTGAGAGCAAACTCGAGCAGATTACTTACCCGGGACCAACAAGGGCGGGGCAACTCCGCCTGCAGCAAAGACATTTGGGAACCACGGCAACAGGCCTCTCCCCCAGAAGATAAGCAAGAACAGCCAGCCAAGAGCAAGTTTACCAATGAATGAGAATGGCAGAACTCCAGCGCTAGGGGAATACCACACATAGAATTCATGGCTATTTTACCATGATTCTTTAGTCTTTCAAAGTTAATTTTTTTTAACTTTTTTTTTAATTTTTCTTTTTCCCTTTTTCAACCAGCATCTTATCAATCCCTTTTTAAAAAAACATTTTTATTTTTCATTTTTAAAGTCATATTCTATCCCTTCACAGTAGTTACCCTTATTTTTGACATATATAAATATATATATATATAAGTTGTTCTCTTTTTAAAATTTTGAGATACAGTTTCTTCTAACAGATCAATATATACCCTAAATCTCTAGTGTATGGCTTTGTTCTAGTCTCCTGCCTGATCACATTCTCTCCCTTTTTTTCCCTTTTCTTTTTAAAATCCTCTTCTTTCTTTTTTCAAACAACTTCTTATCTTATCAATTCCTTTTATAAAATTTTTATAATTTTCATCTTTACAGTCATATTCCATCCATCACATTAACCCTTATTTTTGTACATATATAAGTTTTCTTTCTTTAAAATTTTGGGAGGCACTTTCTTCTAACAGACCAAAATACACCCAAAATCCAGTGTGTGGCACTGATCTATGCACCAGCCTGAACATATTTGATCATATTCTGGTTTTTTTTGTTTTGTTTTGTTCTGTTTTTGTTTGTTTTTATCTTTTCCTTTTTCTTTTTGTTCTTTTCTTTTCTTTTTTCTTTCTTTCCCTTTCTTTTCCCCCGGTTTAAGGTCTTTTCTGATTTGTTTAGAGTATATTTGCTGGGGACGTTCTTACCCTGTTAGCATTTTGTTCTCTCATTCATCTATTCTCCTCTGCACAAAATGACAAGATGGAAAAAATCACCTCAACAAAAAGAACATGAGGCAATACCAACAGCCAGGGACCTACTCAATATGGACATTAGTACGATGTCAGAACTAGAGTTCAGAATGATTTTAAAGATACTAGCTGGGCTTGAAAAAAGCATGGAAGTTATTAGAGACACCCTACCTGGAGAAATAAAAGAACTAAAATCTAACCAAGTTGAAATCAAAAAGGTTATTAATGAGGTGCAAACAAAATGGGGGCACTAACTGCTAGGATAAATGAGGCAGAAGAGAGAATTAGTGATATACAGGACCAAATGACAGAAAATAAAGAAGCTGAGAAAAAGAGACATAAACAACCACTGGATCACGATAGCAGAATTCGAGAGATAAGCGATACCATAAGACGAAACAACATTAGAATAATTGGGATCCCAGAAGAAGAAGAAAGAGAGAGAGGGGCAGAAGGTATATTGGAGCAAATTATAGCAGAGAACATCCTTAATGTGGGGAAGGAAACAGGCATCAAAATCCAGGAGGCACAGAGAACCCCCCTCAAAATCAATAAAAATAGGTCAACACCCCGACATCTAATAGTAAAACTTATGAGTCTCAGAGACAAGGAGAAAATCCTGAAAGCAGCTCGGGAGAAGAGATATGTAACCTACAATGGTAGAAATATTAGATTGGCAACAGACCTATCCACAGAGATGTGGCAGGCCAGAAAGGACTGCCATGATATATTCAGAGCACTAAATGAGAAAAGTATGCAGCCAAGAATACTATATCCAACTAGGCTGTCACTGAAAATAGAAGAAGAGATTGAAAGCTTCCAGGACAAACAAAAACTAAAGGAATTTGCAAACACGAAACCAGCCCTCCAAGAAATATTGAAAGGGGTCCTCTAAGCAAAGAGAGAGCCTAAAAACAATATAGACCAGAAAGGAACACAGACAATATACAGTAACAGTCACCTTACAGGCAATAAAATGGCACTAAATTCATATCTTTCAATAGTTACCCTGAATGTAAATGGGATAAATGCCCCAATCAAAGGACACAGGCCATCAGATTGGATTAAAAAACAAGACCCATTGATATGCTGTCTGGAAGAGACTCATTTTAGACCCAAAGAACACACAGATTGAAACTGAGGGGGTGGAAAACCATTTACCATGCTAATGGACACCAAAAGAAAGCTGGGGTGGGAATCCTTATATCAGACAAATTAGATTTTAAAACAAAGACTGTAATAAGAGATGAGGAAGGACACTATATCCTCCTTAAAGGGTCTATCCAACAAGAAGATCTAACAATTGTAAATATCTATGCCCCTAACATGGGAGCAGCCAATTATATAAGGCAATTAATAACAAAAGCGAAGAAACACATTGACAAAAATACAATAATAGTGGGGGATTTAACACCCCCTCACTGAAATGGACAGATCATCTAAGCAAAGATCAACAAGGAAATAAAGACTTTAAATGACACACTGGACCAAATGGGCTTCACAGACATATTCAGAACATTCCATCCCAAAGCAACGGAATACCCACTCTTCTCTAGTGCCAATAGAACAGTCTCCAGAATAGATCACAACCTAGGTCACAAATCAGGTCTCAAACAGTACCAAAAGACTGGGATTATTCCCTGCATATTTTCAGACCACAATGCTTTGAAACTAGAACTCAATCACAAGAGGAAAGTCAGAAAGAACTCAAATACATGGATGGTAAAGAGCATCCTACTAAAGAATGAATGGGTCAACCAGGGAATCAAAAAAATTCATGGAAACCAGTGAAAATGAAAACACAACTGTTCATAATCTTTGGGATGCAGCAAAGGCAGTCCTGAGAGGGAAGTATATAGCAATACAAGCCTTTATCAAGAAACAAGAAAGGTCTCAAATTCACAACCTAACCCTATACCTAAAGGAGCTGGAGAAAGAACAGCAAATAAAGCCTAAACCCAGCAGGAGAAGAGAAACAATAAAGATCAGAGTAGAAATCAATGAAATAGAAACCAAAAGAACAGTAGAACAGATCAACGAAACTAGGAGCTGGTTCTTTGAAAGAATTAACAAGATTGATAAATCCCTGACCAGACTTATCAAAAAGAAAAGAAAAATGACCCAAATCAACAAAATCATGAATGAAAGAGGAGAGATCACAACCAACACCAAAGAGATACAAACAATTATAAGAACATATTATGAGCAAATATATGCCAGCAAATTAGATAACCTGGAAGAAATGGATGCATTCCTAGATATGTATCAGCTACCAAAACTGAACCAGGAAGAAATAGAAAACCTGAACAGACCTATAATCACTAAGGAAATTGAAGCAGTCATCAAAAATCTCCCAACAAACAAAAGCCCAGGGCCAGATGGCTTCCCAGGGGAATTCTACCAAACATTCCAAGAAGAATTAATACCTATTCTTCTGAAACTGTTCCAAAAACTAGAAATGGAAGGAAAACTTCCAAACTCGTTTTATGAGGCCACCATTACTTTGATCCCAAAACCAGACAAAGACCCTATCAAAAAGGAGAATTACAGACCAATATCCGTGATGAACATGGATGCAAAAATTCTCACCGAAATACTAGCCAAGAGGATCCAACAGTACATTAAAAGGATTATTCCCCATCACCAAGTGGGATTTACCCCTGGGCTGTAAGTTTGGTTCAACATCCACAAATCAATCAACGTGATACAGTACATTAACAAAAGAAAGAACAAGAATCATATGATCCTCTCCATAGATGCAGAAAAAGCATTGGACAAAGTACAGCATCCTTTCTTGATCAAAACTCTTCAGAGTATAGGGATAGAGGGTACACACCTCAATATCATAAAAGCCATCTATGAAAAACCCACAGCCAATATCATTCTCAATGGGGAAAACGAGAGCTTTCCCCCTAAAGTCAGGAATGCGGCAGGGATGTCCACTATCACCATGTTATTCAACATAGTATTAGAAGTCCTAGCCACAGCAATCAGACAACAAAAAGAAATAAAATGCATCCAAATCGGCAAGGAGGAAGTCAAACTCTCACTCTTTGCAGATGATATGATAGTGTATGTGGGAAACCCAAAAGACTCCACCCCAAAACTGCTAGAACTCATACAGGAATTCAGTAAAGTGGCAGGATACAAAACCAATGCACAGAAATCAGTGGCATTCCTACATACCAAAAATGAGAGAGAAGAAAGAGAAAATCAGGAGTCGATCCCATTTACAATTGCACCCAAAACCATAAGATACCTAGGAATACATCTAACCAAAGAGGCAAAGGATCTGTACTCAGAAAACTATAAAATACTCATGAAAGAAATTGAGGAAGACACAAAGAAATGGAAAAACGTTCCATGCTCATGGATTGGAAGAACAAACATTGTGAAGATGTCAAAGCTACCTAGAGCAATCTACACATTCAATGCAATCCCCATCAAAATACCATCAACTTTTTTAACAGATATGGAACAAATAATCCTAAAATTTGTATAGAACCAGGAAAGACCCCGAATAGCCAGAGGAATGTTGAAAAAGAAAAGCAAAGCTGGCGGCATCCCAATTCCGGACTTCCAGCTCTATTACAAAGCTGTCATCATCAAGACAGTATGGTACTGGCACAAAAACAGACACATAGATCAATGGAACAGAATCGAGAGCCCAGAAATGGACCCTCAGCTCTATGGTCAACTCATCTTTGACAAAGCAGGAAAGAATGTCCAATGGAAAAAAGACAGTCTCTTCAACAAATGGTGTTGGGAAAATTGGACAGCCACATGCAAAAGAATGAAACTGGACCATTTCCTTACACCACACACAAAAATAGACTCCAAATGGTTGAAAGACCTAAACGTGAGACAGGAATCCATCAAAATCCTAAAGGAGAACACAGGCAGCAATCTCTTCGACCTCAGCCGCAGCAACTTCTTCCTAGAAACATCGCCAAAGGCAAGGGAAGCAAGGGCAAAAATGAACTATTGGGACTTCATCAAGATAAAAAGCTTTTTCACAGCAAAAGAAATAGTCAACAAAACCAAAAGACAACCGACAGAATGGGAGAAGATATTTGCAAATGACATATCAGATAAAGGGCTAGTATTGAAAATCTATAAAGAATTTCTTAAGCTCAACACTCAAAGAACAAATGATCCAACCAAGAAATGGGCAGAAGACATGAACAGACATTTTTCCAAAGAAGACATCCAAATGGCCAACAGACACATGAAAAAGTGCTCAACATCGCTTGGCATCAGGGAAATCCAAATCAAAACCTCAAGGAGATATCACCTCACACCAGTCAGAATGGCTAAAATTAACAAGTCAGGAAACGACAGATGTTGGCGGGGATGTGGAGAAAGGGAACCCTCCTACACTGTTGGTGGGAATGCAAGCTGGTGCAACCACTCTGGAAAACAATACAGAGGTTCCTCAAACAGTTGAAAATAGAGCTACCATATGATCCAGCAATTACACTACTGGGTATTTACCCCAAAGATACAAATGTGGGATCCCAAGGGGTATGTGCACCCCGATGTTTATAGCAGCAATGTCCACAATAGCTAAACTGTGGAAAGAGCCAAGATGTCCATCAACAGTTGAATGGATAAAGAAGAGTGGTATATATATATATATATATACAATGGAATATTTTGCAGCCATCAAAAGGAATGAGATTTTGCCATTTGCAACAACGTGGATGAAATTGGAGGGTGCTATGCTGAGCGAAATAAGTCAATCAGAGAAACATGTATCATATGACCTCACTGATATGAGGAATTCTTAATTTCAGGGAACAAACTGAGGGTTGCTGGCGTGGTGGGGGGTGGGAGGGACGGGCTGGCTGGATGATAGACATTGGGGAAGGTATGTGCTATGGTGAGCACTGTGAATTGTGCAAGACTGTTGAATCACAGATCTGTACCTCTGAAACAAATAATACAATATATGTTAAAAAAAAAAAAAAGAAGAAGAAGATAGCGGGAAGAGAAGAATGAAGCGGGGGAAATCGGAGGAGGAGATGCACCATGAGAGATGATGGACTCTGAAAAACAAACTTAGGGTTCTAGAGTGGAGGGAGGTGGGGGGATGGGTTATTAGAAAGGGCACGCTCTGCATGGAGCACCGGGTGTTATATGCAAACAATGAATCATGGAACACTACCTCAAAAGTAATGATGTAATCTATGGTGATTAACATAACAAAAAATAAAAAAAAAGAAAGAAATCTATCAGAAATTTTAACACATGTGTGTTAAAGGCGTTTTTTTCTATAAAAATTTACATAATTTTACAAAATTTTGATTTGGATCAAGTAGTTGATGGAAATGTTAAAATGTTATGACCATAAATAAAGAAAAATAATTTTAAAAAATGCATGATGTCAGTATACTAAGGTCCACTGCAACAGGCCATGATTAAAGAACTATTTTTCCCAGTGTACAGGTGAAGAACTAAGGTTAGAGAACTCATAGAACAAGCAAGTATCGAAGCAAGTCCAAACCACTTAAGCTCCAAAGTCAATTCTCTTAATCAGCTTATTATATGTGCATAGGTCCTATTCATAACAAGATATGAGCCTGCAAGTAGGAACAGGAGGTTGTGGAACACTGGAAAAATTACCTAACTTTTCTTGATTTTAGTTTCTTTAATTTTTAAAGGAATTAGTGACAACACCTAAGGCATGATAATGTTCAGTAGTGAAGGCAAAAAATTACTATTTTTAGCTTATACAAATATTAGTGAATAATTTATTTCCAGTGCCTGAAACATTATACAAATTCAACAATTTTTACTAACCTAATTCAGTCAAGGGTCTTCAAATGCTTGTTTTTAGGCATGAATGGATTAATCCCAAACAGAATAGGCACCGTCTTAAGAATTGGAAAAATAAAAATAAAACAAAACAAACAAAAAAACAGAACATGGTACATTGGAAGATAAATACAATGGGATGGTAGTGGAGACAGGGGACATATATTCCCACATTCCATCATCACTCTTGGCACCGAATTCTGATATATTAGAGGAAGGAAATTAAAATGGTCAGAAATTATTAATGCCTTAAGACTGTCAAAGATAAGTGAATCACCTATGCAAAAGATCAGTAAGTGTTATATTGTCTGACAAGTGTAACAAAATCAGTTCTGTTCATATATTTCTTCAGCTAATTTTACTTATGTTTATATTTGTTAGAAATCATGCTAGAAACATGTTAGAAATTATGTTAGAAACAAGGGTGAACAAGACAAATGTGATTCCTCTCCCAATTGAGCTTACACTCTAATGGAAGATATACATGAGAAGATAAATATAATTTTTATAATTTAAGGTACTGTGAAGTGCTATGAAGTAAGCAAAGAGAATTTGGGGCAGCATTGGTTTTCCAGATAGCATGTTTAAAGGTTGATATTTTGGACAGTACTAAAAGGATCATTACTAATTATTGGCTATATTTAGATTTCTGCTATGAAGAGGTGACCCAACATCCTTAGCTTCTTTTGAGAAAGTTCAACTCTTGTTCTTAAGATAATAGAAAATGATTTAATTTCCCAAGAGTCCGTTATTTTTAGTGCTAAAGAGTTCAAATGCAGTTCAAAATGCCAACCTGATACATTTTGACTGGGAAAATATGGCAAAGCATAATTTCCAAGAATTAATTATATCATCTGAGATACGTGACAGCAGGTTTTGCTAGTATAAGAATTGTATCCATGCCACAAATATAAAACAAAAAGACCAAATTATGTTTAATAAGTACACTTATTGCAAAGAGAAGGCAACTGTAGTGAAATGGAAAGAGGTACAGAATTTGGAAACAGCCAGAAAAACTTATGTAAATCATCTTATCTCGTTAAGACTTGTTTTTCTTATCTGAAAAAGAAATGTGGGTAATAAATGTTGGGAGGAAATATTTCTTTGCTGCGTCTGATGTTTCCTTCCAGATGAAAGAAACACAGTTTAGGTAATAATTCTGGCTTCTTTCTGCCCCTTTGTTTGTTCTGCTCCAGAAAAATATTAGACTTCCTTGGAATGGTAAATTTATGAAAAACAACCTGGACCTGCTCTGTTCAACATCTCTCTTTTCATTCTGGGAAGAAGCTGTGAAAGGGGAAGCTCACCCATGGGGAGGAACCAGTGGCGAGCTGATTGCCAGGTGAGCCAGTCAGTCAGTGTTAAGAAACTTGATGATACTCTTCAAGGTCAATAATCAAGATGATAAGGCAATAATGTGCAGATCTGCTAAGATTTTTTATTTTTCAATATGTCATATTCTCATGTGGAAGTTCTATTTAAACTCAACAATAATTTGTGATTTATAGTTCTGCTGTGTCAATAAATGTGATGGCAAATCTGAACTTGTTGCAAAAATTCAAATCTGCATATAAACATGTACATTCTTTATTCTTGTAATATACTTCATAATTAAAACTCAATCTTCAAAAGTAAAAAATAATGTGAAAGCATAGGATTGAGGCTCAGAAATTTTTAAGCAACACAGAGACACTTTCAGGATGCCTCAGCTTTAGGTGAAGCATGCTGTGTTTCTATTGATCTATGAAGGGCTCATTCCTGTCTGTCAGGTAATGGTGTCTGTTATGAGTTAGATTGTGCCCATCTCCCCCACCCTGAAAAGCTACACTGAAGTCTTAACCCCTGGTACAGGTGAATGTGACTTTTTTTTTTTTTTTGAAAATAGGGTCTTTGCAGATATAATCAAGTTATGAAGTCATAAGTGAACCCTCAATCTAAAATGAGTGGTGTTTTTATAAGAGGAGGAAAGACTCAGAGACAGGTATATGCAGGAAGAAGACAGTCATGTGATGATGGAGGTAGAGATTAAAATGGTGCATCTACAAGCCAAGGAAAACCAAGGACTGCTGGCAAATATCAGAAGTTAGAAAGTGTAAGGAAGGATTCTCCCCTACAGAACTCAGAATATGACCTGTCAATACCTTAATTTCAGATTTGTAACCTCCAGAACGGTGAGACAAGAAATTACTATTGTTTTAAGCCACCTGGTTGTAGTACTTTGTTATGGAAACCCTAAGAAACTAACACAGTCCCCACAGGACTGTAGTTATAGGAAACCCCAGGCATCACTTCCCTGCTCCAGTGAAAAAAATCATGTATCATTATTATAAGACTTATGTTGTACAGCGTGGTCCTCCTCAACCTTGGAGAACACAAGCAAAGCCATGCCCCAGGTCACTCCACTTTCTTATACGCTGCTGAACTCAATTCTACTTCCAACAACTTGCCCAGAGCAATGTTGGTAGCGTTGTGCCTCATGGTGGTGTAAATGGAGACGGTGTGGATGACCAAGTAGAGTAAGAGTGTGTAAGAGTGTGCTGACTCTCAAATTCAGGAGAGACTCAAAGGGAATCCTATTAATAAGGTCATCTTTTGTGATTTGCCAAATTAATCCTGTGTACTTGAGTCTAGATTCAGGGTCTAATGGCTGAAAAATCATAGCTAAGGGATCCACCCTCTCCCAGTTGATCTTCTTCCAGGGTTTAATCATTCCAATACATTGGACCCTATTCCTCTCAGTCACACATATTTGTTCCTTTCATTCTGTTTAGTCTCTTGGTCATATAATATCCTGCATACTTTTGTTTCCATATTTATAGCGCCTGATCTTTCTCCAATCTAAAAATTCTTGTTCCTCTTTGTCTACCCAAATGCAACATTTAAGGCTCAAGCTATAATCTACTTTCTTTATGAAAACTCTGCCAGTTATTATAATCAAGATCAACTACTTCATGTGATCTGATTATGCAGATCTTGCCCCTAAATTATTTTATAATCCTATTTGGTGCTCTTATATTTATGGTGTGTGTGTATGTAAGTGGAAGGTGGGGAATGAAGACAAGGTAGTAGCCTTGTCTTTCAAGAGGATTCTTGGCTCATTTAGGGTGGGTGTACATTACATGGATTGCAGGATTTTAATATTCTCTTTAGTACATAGCACAGTGATGACTTTAGAAGTGATCAATAAAATTTGGCTTGATAATAAAGAAATCTAGTGCTACATGAATGGGAAAAAAAAGGTAGCTAAAGTGTAAATGCAGAGCTTGGGCCAATCATGGGATTCCATTATTCTAAAGAATATATGCAAATCTTGGTTGGCCTCAAATGGAAGTAGAAAGAAAAAATATTTCTTGAACAACTGTACAATGTTTCAGATACTGCACCAAGCAACTTACATATATAATCTCTTCTAATTCTCAGAGAAATTCTTTGAGTTCATGATCATCATTCCCAATCTAAATATCAGAAAATTGAGTCAGCTTCTTGAAGAACCAATATTGAGCAAAAAAAATCCTTGCATGATACTATGCTCCCCTTTCTCTTTCATAGTCATACTTTAAAAGATTTTGAGGGGTAGAGCAAGAGAATGCCTTTGATTCTGTACGGGGATTCAAGGGTCGCATTAAAAATAAATTGATGGACAGCTACTACATGTGTATGACAGGGCAATCTTGGTTCTTGGTGACATATGGGGCAGTGTCCTCCCAAGAGATAAACGTCAACCAGCAGGTTTTCATGATAGCAAACTAGAAAAGAGCTTCTTTGAAGGAAAATCATCTGCTATTAAAGTCATTTCAGAGACATTAAAAACATTCTTTATTCTCTAAAATTGGGGTGAAAAAAGCATTTAACCTATCAGCCTGTAAATTGACCTTTGTGATCTTAGAAAAGACAGACTAATTATTTTAAAAGGTTATACTTCCTCCCACTTTTTGGAAAAGAAGAATTAGCTCAGCCATACGGAATGACCAGAACAGCAGAAGAATCGTGGATGTTCCTCTTCAAAGCTGATGATTACCTAGGCTCAGCAACAGCTCCAGGCATGGACATAGTAAACAGGTGACAGAACTGATTCAAAATATGTTCCTTTTCAATGTAGCACAGGCAAAGTGATTGGGAAGCACATCTAAAAATGTATAAAGAGATATATAAATATCTCATTTTTAAGTAGAGCCAAGTATAGTGGTTAAGAATAGAAATGCTGGAGTCAAGCTAATGTTTTCAAATTCTGGTTCTACCTCATAGATACTATGTGACTTAGGTCAAGTCACTACACTTCTCTGAGTCTTGGTTTCCTAATCTATATGAAGATAATTATCATGCCTCATTTATAGAGCCATTAAGAAGACTAAATGAGGGGCACCTGGGTGGCTCAGTCATTAAGCGTCTGCCTTCAGCTCAGGTCATGATCCCAGGGTCCTGGGATCGAGCCCCACATCGGGCTCCCTGCTCCACGGGAAGCCTGCTTCTCCCTCTCCCACTCCCCCTGCTTGTGTTCCCTCTCTTGCTGTCTCTCTCTCTCTCTCTGTCAAATAAATAAAGTCTTTAAAAAAAAAAGATTAAATGAGTTCATATTTATAAAGTGTTTAAAACAGTGACAAGAACTATAATTATGTTTTATATAAAGTAATATTAATTCCTGACAACATTATTTGTGGAATCATAAAAATATAAATTATTTTTTTAGAAATCCTTGAATCCAAGTGTACATTTTTCCTTTGAGGAAAACTCTTGCCCAGGTTACACAGTGAAATATGAGCAGAATGAAGACTATAACTTCCAACTCTTAATGGCTATTCCAGATCTTTCCCCAGTTCATGTTGCACCCTCAATGTTAGCCATGAAAAGATGCCATTAGCTCTTCTCTTTCCTTCCTCTCAGGCTTGGAGTTTCCCAGTTTAAAGATTTTATTTATTTATTTGACAGAGAGAGAGAGAGACAGAGAGAGAGGGAACACAAGCAGGGGGAGTGGGAGAGGGAGAAGCAGGCTTCCTGTGGAGCAGGGAGCCCGATGCAGGGCTCGATCCCAGGACCCTGGGACCATGACCTGAGCCGAAGGCAGACGCTTAACGACTGAGCCACCCAGGCGCCCCAGGAGTTTCCCAGTTTAGAACCAAACTTGGGATTTTACAAGCAGGTTCCATGGGCTTTCAAGCCTTCCTGGTCACAGAAGTTGACAACAAGGAGGACAGTATTCCCCAGAGTTTTTGAGTTAGGAAATTATTTAAAGGCCATGATCAAAATGTAAACTGTTCATTATACTGGGGCACTAATTAATTTATCAGAAAAAAATGATTAATGGAGAATCGGACCAGGACAAGTAGATTGTCAGGAGATAATTGTTTTTTTTTGAAAAATGTCGTGGGTAGTAAATGACTGAGGAGTTGGAGGTGGGGAAATGAGCAGAGTTCACAGGGAAAGAAAAGAACTAGAAGCGAGCCAGCCCATAGAGCAAGAGAAAGAGTTAGCAATGCACATGGTACCTTCATATCATTTGAATGTAGCTTTTCTTTCTCTCAGAATATAACTAATTAGTGGGAGAAGAGTAATGATAGAAGAACGAGGACAAAGAAAAGATGGAAGCCAGTGTCTGCTGGTACTATGCGCAGATACTGTGTTGGCATGTTCTCCACATAACCAATGAGGTAGGTGTTTTTAACCCCACTTTCTGATGGGGAAATTTGGTCTTAAATAGGTTTAAAAGTTGTTTATTCAGCTAATAAAAGGCAGAGCTGGAATTTAAATATAGGGTAATTCTATGGTGTCCAAATGCCTGGCTCCCTCTCTATTGTTATAACCCCCCTTGTTTTCTCCCACTTGCTGAACCCAATTGAATGGGTTCTCACTGTGAAGCACTTTTTTCTTACCAGTGTTACTTCCAAAAACCCATAACCCTGTATTAGAAGGTACTTGACTGCATGTCAAAGAGAGAAGAGAAACCGCTCTTCTTTAGTTAACTATTTTTAGCACAAATGAACTGACTAGCAGGTTTATCTTAAATGATGCTGGCACTGTTCATGGCGCCTGGACTACCACAGAAAACACAATGCTGATTATGCTCACAGCACCCAGCACAACTGCAACTTTCACCTCAGTCTAATTGAAAGGCAGACGACAGGGCCTGCCTCCATGTAAATTTGCATGAACTGGATGATTGCCTTAACTTCTCAGCCTGATCATCATGCCCTTTGCTGTATTTAACATTATTTGCTTCTCTGAATAACTTGGTTGTTGAAAATTCATTGTATCCATGTATTGGAAACAGAAAAAGAAGGTCACTGAGTATAATATTAGAATGGATTTTGGAGGCTCACTTATACTGAAAAACATCCTGTGGAGACCAGCTCAGAATTATACAAAAAAAAAATTATGAATGAAAGGAAATGTGATTTCTTCTACTTTACACTCTCCACATGACCCAAATAACTCCAAAGAGAAGAGGAATGGTAATGGTAAGTTTGTGGCTGAAGGTGAAGACATTCCCATTTGTAGTGAAAATTCTTATGACCAAAATGGACAATATCAATAGAGGTAGTTAGAACATGAATACCAGTGCTGGCTCATAGATTTTAATATATGCAACCATGAAATTTTCCTTGAGCCTTTCCTGGCTGCCAGATGCTTTTCACGAATGATAGTAGCTAGAGGTTCTTTAAAGTGCATGGCCTTATCAATATGTTCTATTTTGCTTTGTATGTTTGTAAATAATGTTGTATTTTGTTTTTGTGTATTTAAAAAAAATCTTCTTCCATTTTCTGTAATTGCTGTCTCTTCTCTGAGGCACCAAAAAATGATATGTATTAATTGACAGTAATTAGTGCTGAATATGTACACAGTACAGTGAAGGCTAAAGAAAAAGAAACAACTTAGAAAAGTTATTCAATGTTAACTGCACATCAGTTCTGACTCTGTCACTTGTTAGTGTATCAGTGACTTTCAGCAAGTAATTTATATCTATAAGCAGCAGCTTCCTCAACTCCTAAGAAAATAAATAAAAAAGAGGAAACGCATAGCATTCTTATGAAAGGAAGCCTGTAAGGAGAAAATGAAATAACCCTGGCAGTTGCTCTACACAGTGCCAGCCACACAATAAACACTCAAGAATGCTATCTTTTAAAAAATACTTACTATGAGCAATAGTAAAAAAAAAAAAAAAACCTTCTAATTTAATGTCATTTTATTGTTTTCTGTAAAACAAGTGACTGGATATATAATTAAACATTTTTCTTTTGTTTATGGCAGCTTCTGATATATTTATTTTTTTCTCCTTTGTATTGTTTTGTTTACATACCTATACTTATTTCATGACATTTTGCTTCCTGACTTTTGAATGTAGTATTCTGTCATAAACACATTTACATATTACTCCCTGCCATGTGGCTACTGTATCCCATGGAGTATAGATATTGCATTACATTTTGGTCACTGGACGTGACGCGCAAGTCAAGAGATTTATGCTTCACTCATTCCTTGCCCAACACTCAAGTCTACTATCTTTTAAATATGTCCACTTGTCTTTCCTTACCCTTGTATCCCTCCTTTAGGCCTTTTCATTTCCTTCCTATTTCACCTGAGCATTGTAGCAGCTGCTTTACTGAGATTCCTGTCTCAGATCTTGTTCCCTTTATTCCAATCACCCCTCACTCTGTAAGCAAAATTGTCTCTCTGTCAATTTTTTTTTTCTCTGTTTCTCTGAACTTTTTCACTTGGGGTCTCAAGAAATGCACTTAAACTCACTGACCTCAAGAAAAAAATCCACTCTAGAACCCTCAGTTTGTTTCTCAGAGTCCATAGTCTCTCATGGTTCTAGAGGAGAGGGAGGTGGGGGGATGGGTCAGCCTGGTGATGGGTATTAAAGAGGGCACGTTCTGCGTGGAGCCCTGGGTGTTATACGCAAACAATGAATCGTGGAACACTCCATCAAGAACTAATGATGTGATGTATGGTGATTAACATAACATAATAAAATTAAAAAAAGAAAAAAAAAGTCCAAACTCCTTCAGGTTTTTATAAGGCCCTTTAAGATCCAACAGTCCTCTAAATGTAAATATAAATATAGGCAAATATATAAATATAAATAAATCCAACTCTGAACAGGACTTAATTTTTTAAAGAAATAGGTTAAAATAATTAAAATTTAAGGGGCGTCTGGGTGGCTCAGTTGGTTAAGTGTCTGCTTTTGATTTCACCTCAGGTCATCATCTCAGGGCTGTGAGATCAAGCCCTGTGTTGGGCTCTACGCTGGGTGTGGAGCCTGCTTAAGATTCTCTCTTGGGCGCCTGGGTGGCTCAGTTGGTTAAGCGACTGCCTTCGGCTCAGGTCATGATCCTGGAGTCCCGGGATCGAGTCCCGCATCGTGCTCCCTGCTCAGCAGGGAGTCTGCTTCTCCCTCTGACGTTCCTCTCTCTCATGCTCTCTACCATTCTCTCTCTCTCAATAAATAAATAAAAATTAAAAAAAAAAAGATTCTCTCTTTCCCTCTCCCTCTGCCTCCCCAACTTCCTCTCTTTTTCTTTCTCTCTCTCTCCCTCCCTCTCTAAAACATAAAAAAAAAATTCAAATTTAACATGGAAAGGCAAACAACCTCAAACATCTATTTAAAAAATACTAAAATACTATTTAAAAAAATACTAAAGAAGGATGTGCTTTTTGATACTACATGAACTAGATGATTGCCTTAAACTTAAAACCATGTTATGTTGGTTCAGAAATAGACTAAGATTACTGTGATAAAATCAATCAATAAATAGAATAATGTAGATATGAAAATTTAGTATGTGACAAAAATGGCAGTTTACAGTTTCAGGTCATGGTATCCATGTGTAAATAAACATTCACACTCAAAGATTTTAGCACAGTAGGCACTGTGAACATACAGTTACCCTTGAGGATTTATTATTCAATTTTAAGACCTTAGAAATTTTTAAAAAGATGAGGATTTCAAAGTGCTTATAGAAACATCATTACAGAAATATAAGTAAGTGAAACTGAAGGAGAGTAGGTCTGAGATAATATGTTAAGCTTAAAGAAAAGCCCCACTTTTTTCCAAGGAAATGAGAAATCAGCATTTTGTAGAAATGAAAATTATAGCTATAAAATCTGCTTTGGGGAAAAGTATAATTTGTCAGTAAACATTCATAAACACTTATTTGATAATTTATTTTCTCTTTATCTTCAGTATGAATGTGCACAAATATTTATGTTCCTTTATTTTTCTAAATCTATTTTTCCAAATCTAGCTCTGTGTCCCTGCTTGCCAAAGTTGACAGGCCCTCCCTACTAGTCATTCTTAGTGAACACCTCTCCCTTTCCAGGATTGTCCAAGCAATTGGCTTTACATTATATTTGGAGGTAGACTTCTGGTTTTCTGTCAGTCATGCTTCCTACTGACAGGCCCAGGCTCACATGAAGCATTCAAACACTTGATAGCCAGCTCCCTACGTGGCAATCTTGGGAATCGAGAACTTTTGCCATAGCCCCAGCTCTAAGCACCAGCCTTCATCCTTCACTCTTCTCTCCAATTGTGCTTAAATCCTTTCTTTGTCTGGAGCACAAAATATTTTCTTCCCCTTTCCTATAAAAACACACATGCTCAAGCTGTAGAAATATATATTACTGTCTTTTCTTTGCCAGAATATAGGGGTTTAAAAATATGAGGGTTTAAAATAAAGAAGTCTGTTTTTCCCTGGTAACTTAACAGCGTGCGTGCGCACGCACACACACACGAAACACGAGGTAATTCTTTTCCTTATAAGTTCAGCTTCTGGCATATTTTAACAATCTATGTTTCCAGTGAATTATTTGAGCATCATCTCATAAAAATGGAAATTTAAGATGACCCACGATTTTAAAAATCTAACACTGAACTTTTTTAGTCCTCATCTTGTTTGTTGGTTTATTAAATTGCAATTGTCAAAGAGTATCTGCATGGCTCCTCAGGAGGCTGATTTCACTTTTCTTCTATGCAAGGTTGGACATGGGCTGAAGTGATTCCGGATTTAGGGTGAAAGGGTAGAGGGGAAAGCCATGTCAAGTCTAATGGCAAAATAGTCAGTGTCTCTTTTTTACTAAAAGTACTTAGGAAAGCCACTCTAGGAAATCTTTGGCCCTTTTAGGATTATACTGGGCACCTTTTGTTTATAACTAGGGTGATAAAAGGATATAAAAGGGGAAGGTCTCAGTTATACTCAATCTGCAGCTTTCAAGGAGAAAGTGTTGCTTTTATATTGAATAAAATTTTCTACCATAACACAACATTTGTATATACATTGATTATACTCCTTCTACCACCTCAGGAAAGATGGTGGGAGAAGGGGTAACCTGAAGGAAATGTCTGCTTTTTAGGGAAATGAGATGCAAAATGTGGTTCCCTGAGACAAGAAGGGATCCCACAAGAAGGACATAACTGGAATTTCTGCCATGTGCTAAATGTGCTTTGATGAGACACTCTCATCAAAGTTTAAGCCAGAGCAACAACTACCCATAAATGTTGCCAAACTCCAGCCAGGACAGAGAATTTGAATGGTGTATCTGGACCCCTGGCCCTACTGTCTGATTAGCTTGTCCAGCTTTCCTGTTCATTGCATTAACCTTCTAGTAACACAGCACCATGTTTTACCTGGCTGAATTATTTGGATTGGAAATTGGTATGAATCTTAGTAGGCAAGACAACATAATTTCTAGTTTTAAACTCACATTTATCAGAGCAGCAGAAAATAGTATCAATCAAATTAGAACTTTCCTTTTGTACTGGATTGTGTCTAAGAGGCTTATCTAGTTCTAAGGCAAGGTATGTGAGGGAAAGGCAGAAAACATGAGGTATAACCCTTGAGATGTCCATCAATCCAAATGATCATCAATCACTGATCTCAAGGTCACTTTTGTCTTTCTGTGGGCCTCTGTGGGTCTGAAAGATCTTCTCTGCTATGACCATAATACAGATGGTAGCCTATCTACAGATGAACCTACAGATCTACAGCTTATCTAAGAACTGGCATCTGTGTGACCCTCAATGGGCCTCATAGCTATTTACTGTGTAAAGGCATATCAATTTTCTGGACTCTGCTTGGGGAAAAGCACAAGACCTTACTCTCTGGATCAAGCCTCCTTCCATCCCTCTTTCTCCAATGTGGAAAAGTCTGTTTTCTAGTTGCCACAGAGATCCTGCTTTCTTTCACAGATAAAATCTGGTTCCCAAAGGAACTCTGTTCCAGTACCATTTTTTTTAATGGCTCGAAGTCTAGTTCTTTTATGAACGTAAGCTTATCTCAAAATCAGTCACTAAATGTAGAGTGGCTTAATTTTAGATCCTGTTGATAAGGTTTGTCTGTATTCTTCAGCATTGCAGGTATGCATGTTTATATAAACCATAGCCCCAGGAAGTAGCCAGAACTTTCTATTGACCATATTCATAGGCTCGTGAGCCCTGTACCTGCCCCAGGTTTCATGCAATTAACTTGACTCTGGTCTACCGCCATGCACACTGAACTCTGAATCCCATTACTCGGCAGGAGGCAAATCCTAGCTGCATCCAGGCGCAGAGTCCAACAGGCCCTGGCTCTAGTCCCTGATTACTAAATTACCACTGTGATTTTTTTATTCCCTTTCTGGCCAATGGAGATATTTTGCTTATTTTGAGTGTACCATACCTTAATTATTTTCTTGTTTTTAAAAAATTTTCTTCCTTTTCTATATTTAGAGTTGATGGAGAAGTTCAAGACTAAATTCATAATGTCATCCTGATCCTTGGTCCCAACTATTAAGCTTCTGCTTATCCAACTGTGATAGTGAATTTGGATATTGTGCACATGAAAATCCAAGTAGTGAGTAAGTCAGCATGAGAACTTATTATCTTGCATGAGAAAGGAGACTCTACCTACCTCATGGCTATTTCTGTATCACTTATTATAAATAAATCCTTTTCAAAGTAGTGGCTGTTGCATGTTTTCACTATCTTTTTAACCATCTCAGAAATAATTATGCATACAATAATACTAAAACCTTGTTTCTTGCAATGGGTTGAATTTACCATTTTATCTCAGATAAAACCTAATTTTAACCTCTGGACTTCAACACTGACGTTGTGCACAGCAAGCCAGCAAAACAAAGAAGCTCAGAAACCTAAATATTAGCAGTATGCTTTCTGAAATTGTTAAGTGCAATGCCAAGCTAATCTTGAACTTTGCAAGTTTTGTGACTACTGTTACCATTTTGCTTAGCATTTTAATGAAATTTTTAAGACAGCAAAATTTCATTATTTTCTCCTATATTTTAGTCAATGACATTTGGGATATCAAGAAACATTTGCCAAACTGTGCAGGTCACTGCCTGAATGGACAATATTGTACTATATAACATGCCACTTTTTCCATTGTAAAGAACCCTTATCTATATTTTAGGATATTTAAATAGTTTTTAAATAAAGGAAAGTGTCTGAGTAAAGTATTTTTATGTTAAAGTTGAAGGAACCTAACCCTTAGGCTGTCTTTTAACTAGCACACAGCTAAAAATTTACAGAGCCAGCACTTGAACCTAAAAGTTCTGACTCCAAATAGATTGCTTTTTCTCCTATACTCTGCTTCCATTTATTACAGCAGTTCATCAGCCAAAGAAGAAGTTTCCAGCCTGCCACTGAGCTGGTAAATGGCATTTAATTAATTATTTGTGTGTTCATTAAAAAAAAAAAAATTGTTAAGCTCCTCTTATAGTTTAGTGATAAATAAAACCATGCAGGGGCAAAATACATGAAATCAAAAGTTATATGAAGAATTACTTATTTACAATTTTAATAAATTATTTAAAACAGAAATGTGGGTTACATGAGTATGTGGAAAGGGGAGGTTAACTTGCTTTAGGATAAGACTCAAGGAACATTTAAATTAAGACCTTATGACAACTAGGTACCTTGAGGAAATTAAGATTGCTTTGGACATAATGTTTGGATCCGCAATGCAGATGAAATCCTAACCCCAATGTGATGGTATTAAGAGGTGGTGCCTCTGGGGGATGATTAGGTCATGAGGGTGGAGGCTTCATGAATGGGATTAGTGCCCTTATAAAAGAAACCCCAGAGAACTCTCTCATCCTTTCTGCCATGTGAGGACACAGCAAGAACATAGCTGCCTATAAATCAGGAAGCTGGCCTTTATCAGACACCAAATCTGAAGCACCTTGATCTTGGACTTACCAGCCTCCAGATCTATGAGAAATAAATTTCTGTTGTTTATAAGCCAACCAGTCTATAGTATTTTGTTATGCAGTCCAAACTGACTAAGATAGGGATTTGTTCTTTTCAGGAAGAACAAATAACCTCATATAAGATCCTTACATATGAGAGGAGATCTTTGTACATTAGAAAAGAAAATGAAGTCCAATGTTAGTGGACTATAATGAGTGAGGGGGTAGGCCATGCTCATAGGTAAAGAGAACCTTTCTCTGCTCCACAGACAACTTCCAAAGAACACTCTCTTTATTGCTCCATGATGTAGATCTGCTTCCTAGTACCCGAGAACAGTGATTACCCAGAATAGCTATTTCCCCTCGGTGCAGAGGCATTTTAAATTTCATATATAATTCACATCTTGCCATTGCAAACATTCCTATATGAATGTCTACTGTGGTACCTAGAGATGGAGAAATGGGAACAGATAAATAACCTCGCTGTAGAGTTTTGGAACATGGTGTAGGACTTAATTTCCTCTGGATTTCCATACAGAGAAAATTCAAAAAGGAATAAAAATGAAGCTACAGTCCAAAAGAAGTAAGGAAAAAAAGATACACACACTTTAAATTAGAATGTTTTCAAACTATTCACTTTATAACCTGGCCAACCACTAAAGTCCCAGCAATTTCCATAATCAGGGACTTGCAAAGGTGTCAGCTGCTGAAGGGAATAAAAACAATTTTTTTTCCTGTTTTCTCTTACACTAAAACTATGGACCTCAGTTTTTAATGCCTCTTTCTCCGTGTTAGTTTCTTCTGTGTTTGGGGGCCAGAAATTTTTTATCCTAATAAGTTACTTTTTATTGACACTACCTGTTCTCTGGAGTCTAAAATCCATGAATTTTGTAGGTCTAGCATTTATTCTTTTCACTATTAGGAATTCTAGAAAGAGAGAATTTTCTCCCAAGGATCACATTTCTTATATATTTCTAACCAGTTATCTTTCTTTTGTTTTGTTTAGGACTACTTTCCATGAAAGAATTATATGTATATATTCATATAGCTTTAAACTTTATTCACCATCCTAATTTCACAAAAGAAGTATTTATAACCTAATTATGCAAAATTGTTAGAGATGCAAATGTTATCTCAGGAAAGGATACTGTTTGACAAATGATTACACAGTCACCTATTAACTGGATGAGAAAGTGACAAATGTTGGCACCTATTAACAGTACATCCTAATCCCTATCAGTACCATACATACTAAGAACTTATCCTGAAATAGAAAAATACTGAAATAATTTATGAGTGAGTGTTGCACATAATACATTCATCTGGCACATTGGAAAGTGACACAAAGCTAAAGACAGCTGATAATGCCACTTCAGCACACCGCATTCATCTTCACTGAACAATATCAAAGTCCAAGCTAAGGGATAAGAGATTACTTCCCATTGAATGTAAGAAAATACAATCACGCCCACAAAACTCATATGCATAGAGTGATCCTTCCATTGTCATGCTAACTTTTGTACTTCATGAATGTCTTAGCTGACTCACTATGTTGACATTAAATCTGACCTAGATTTTCCATTCTCAGGGGTAGTTCTGAACATACCCATTTATAACCACTTCCTAGTCTTTGTCAAAATAACCTAACATTTATTGAACACTTACTATGTGCTAAGTAAGTCTTTCCCATCTAGTATACTATTTGGTTTTATGTAGAAAATACCTATACCTAAAAAAAAAAGTATGAATTACTTACTTTAATGTATATTAGAAAATATAGCTGGCATTCTAAATTCAGGATACAGGAGCATCTGAGTGGCTCAGTCGGTTAAGCGTCTGTCTTTGGCTCAGGTCATAATCCCAAGGTCCTGAGATTGAGCCCCGCATCAGGCTCCCTGCTCAGCGGGAAGCCTGCCTCCCCTTCTCACAATCCCCCTGCTTGTGTTCCCTCTCTTGCTGTCTCTCTCTGCCAAATTAATAAATAAAATCTTTTAAAAAAATAAATTCAGGATATAATGCTACAATAAATAAAATCTCAGAAAATAAGTTAAATGAAAGCACTAAATAATAGTGTAAGTGATAGGTATTTGGCAATGACTGTGATGCCGTGTGTTTTCATCAGGAGGGACAGAATGAATGCTTCCCTCACCTTTAATTAGGTTAGAAGCAATATATCCTCAATGCCTACATTGATTAATTTAAGAAAGCTTTCTTATAGTTTTTGGTATTTGTTGTGATCCCTTGCTTTGATCTGCTTCTTCATAGAGTCCCATTAGCCATATGTCAAACCTTCATTGCCTATCTTTAATACTTGTCATTTTTATTTCTTTTTTTCATTTCTTTTTAAAATTTTCACCTCCTAACTACTGTAAGGCATTATGATAGCATCATAATAGGTGACTCTCGATGATCTCCACCTCTGGATATTCTCATGCTTCCCTGGTATGTGGGCTGGATCTAGGGACTTCTAATAAAAGGAATATACCAAAAACAATAAGATGCCACTTCTGGGATTAGCTTATAAAAAGACTGTGATTTCCACCTTCCTTGCCTTCCTTCACTCTCATTTGTTCATTTAGGGAGGCCCATCTAGCAAGGAATTAATACCTACACAGCAGCCAGAAAGGACCTGAGGCCTGCAATAGATACAGGAATAAGCCTGAAAGCTGACTCTCTCCTACCAAGCCTTGAAATGACTTTACTCAGATGACATCTTGATTTCAGCCTTGTAAGAGACCCTGACATAGAGGCATCCAGTAAAACTGCACAAAATTATCCCATTTACAATAGCAACAAACAATAAAATACTTAGGAATAAATTTAACCAAGGAGGTGAAAGACCCCTATGTTGAAAACTATAAAACACTGATGAAAGAAATTGAAGAAGACACAAATAAATGTAAAGACATCCCTTGTCCATGGGTTGGAAGAATTAATATTGTTAAAATGTCCATACTACCCAAAGTTATCTATAGATTCAATGTAATCCCCATCAAGATTCCAATGTCATTTTTCACAAATTTGAAGAAACTATCCTACAACTTATGTGAAAGGACAACCACAAAAGACCTTGAATAGCCAAGGCAATCAAGAAAGCAAAACAAAATCAGGAAACATCACACTTCCTGATTTCAAGTTACATTATAAAGCTATAGTAATTAAAACTGTATGATACTGGCATAGAAACAGACAAACCAATGAATAAGAATCAAGAGCCCAGAAATAAACCCAAGCATATACATTCAACTAATATGTTATTTAGTAATATTTACTCTCATTTGTTAAAGTTAAAAATCTTATTTTTTTCAAATTGATTAAGATATGTTGGGTTCTGTTTTAATGGAATCATTGAAGGAAGTCCTTTCCTACCAACTGTCCTCAGATACTTTTTTTTTTTTTTTGTCCTCAGGTATTTCTACAGTACCCTTTGGGAGGCCACTCTATCTTGGTTTCCATTTCATTATTGTATGAAAGAAGGGTATACACCAGGTAATATCTAATTTTCCTTTTAAGTCTAGATTTTAATTAAAAAATCCTGCCAATTATCTCATGTTTCCCTGCATATATGCTCTTTCTTCACATTTCCACAGCTGCCCATTTTGTTCCTAGTTGGACCATACTACACCACACCTTATTTTTTTTTCATACCTTATTTTAACAGTCATTACAGAAAGATCTACTGAGCCAATTTAGATGACAAGAAATAAGCATACACTAATACAAGTAATGTTTCCTTTAATTAATGATTATCAAATAATTTTGATTGTTGTTGTATGAAGACATAAGAACTGCTTTAAGCTATAAAAATGTTCAAGGAAACAGTTTATCATAATGGTTGAAGGCATGAGTTTTGGAGTTAAACAATCCTCAGATTAAAGTCCAGTTAAATGCTAATTAAATGCATGTCTTGGAGCAAGTTAAACCTCTCTAAGTCCTATTTTTCTTAACTGAAAAAGTGAAATAAAATAGTACTAATTAATATTACTTGAGTGATAGATTAAATAAGATACTGCTCATGAGGTATACACAGTGACTGCCCAGAACATAGAAGTCACTCTATAAATAATAGCTATTGTGAGTTTCATGATAAAACTATGATTATGGTGTACTTTCCTTCTTTTTCAGTTCACATATAGTATATTGTAAGTAGATTGTTTCTTGCAGATGGGTGCCAAACCAAACTTAGTCCTATTGATTTGAGTATCACAAGACTTCAAATTTGAAATACACTCCTTAAAAAATATAAAATATTAATGTGTGTGTGTGTATGTGTGTATCACTTTTAATTAAGTGAAAACCATTGCATTACAATTTCAGTAATATAAATCAATCATTTGTAATATTTCTAAAAATATGTTTTCAAAATATTTTATATGAGTTTGAAATTAACTGTTTTCTAATTTTCTGAAAATATCTTAAAGTTCTCTGATAGTTTTCTAAGGCTTTAATGAAGATTTTCTCTGGCAATTTTCAGGTGGAAAAAGGTTTACCAAGTAGTTGATTTATCCACATGAATAATATATATCAGTGTAACCAGGGTGATATTCAAAATACTTAATGGAGCACCTGGGTGGCTCAGTGGGTTAAGTGTCTGCCTTGGGCTCAGGTCATGATCCCAGGGTCCTGGGATTGAATCTCAGCAGGGAACCTGCTTCTCCCTCTCCCTCTGCCCCCTACTCGTGCTTGCTCTCATTCTCTCTATTGGTCTCTCTCTAATAAATAAATAAAATCTTTAAAACAAAAACAAAAACAAAACAAAAATACTTGTCAATAAGATTCCTGGCAGCCAGTTATTAGCAACAATATGTTTGTATCAATGCATACCAACTGGATATCCTTAAATATTATAGATATATACTTTCTCATCTCTCATTATCACTCACCACTCATATTATTCACCATTTATATCACAATCCAGGTTTTTTTTTTTTTTTTAAGGTTGGAAGTTGTATATAGTTAACAGGCTCCCTTACCTTGTACTGTACTTGGAGATAAGACAAGCAGATATCCTGGGGCACCTGGGTGAGTCAGTCAGTTAAGCCTCTGACTCTTGGTTTTGGCTTCGGCCATGATCTCATGGTCATGAGATCCAGCCCTGTATCAGGCTCCTGCTCAGGAGTCTGCTTGAGATTATCTCCCTCTGCCCCTACTCCCAGCCCCCCTTCCCCACCCCCCCAAAAAGACAAACATATCCCATCCACTCAAATCTATTTTAAGACTAGTAAATCATGCAGGGTTCCTTCAGGAAATAGTCACATTTATAAAAAAATTATAAGGGAGAGTGAAGAACAATGAAATTAGTAATTGTAGAGCTGCAACAGCCTCTGGGCCTGAAGAAATTGGAGACAAGTGCTACCCAGCATCAGGATGGATAGTTCTATAGGGAGGGCCATCTTTAGAGGGGCAGGGACATTTCATGGAAAAACACAGTTAACCTGGAGCAACCTCCCAGGGAAGGATCCAGGGGACATAAAATCCTACCTTTTCCCTCTCTCCTTCTGATCTCTTGCCATGACTTCTTATTAGCTGAACACTGTATGAACCCAGAAATCAAGGGGGCTCGGTCTCTTCCACTGTGTCCATAAAGTTCAGACCCTTAAAGAAAATACAGAATGGAGGTCATTGGAGAATAGATCTGGACAGACAGAAAACAGACACTTGATGCAACTAGCTTGTCTTTTTCTTTCTCATTTTCCTAACAAATATTTAACTCTGAGACCAACGAAACTAAAGATGGTTTTGACCTACGTTGTACTCTGATTCAAACCCTAACAAAAGGGCAAATCTCTAAGAATGGAATAAAAATGATACTATCTGTCATCAGACTCTGCTGTAGGAATTTTTCCTTTGGAATAGTTAAATTTCTACTGTTCTTCATATTTAAACATTTACATTATATATTAATCTAGCCTTCAGACTGATACCAGAAGAGTTAAAAACTTAGATCCTCCAACCTACTACAAAGATGAATTGGGAAGGCACATTCAGTGCTCACATGAGTAATTGGCTCTGATGCTACCAGCTGAGTGCTCTTATGAATTTTAATAAAATATTATTAATTCCAAATGAGAGTAATCACTTTGCTGACATTTGTTATTTAATGTCAGTCACTGACTCCGTACTTTGCCCTGTAGGGAAACAGCTATGAATTGCAGAAATAGTCCACTAGAAAAAAAAAAAAAAGTTCCAAGATACAAATAGGGGAGTTAATGGAGCAGGAAAAATTTCCAGTACTCTGTGAACACAGTAACCATCTTTCAAGAACAGTGGTAGCTAAATATTTTTTAGGAGGCCAGGCACAGCTGGGCTCAGACAAAGGTGGTTATCAGGGAGGGAGATAAAGGAAATACACCTGAAATTTCCCAAATGAAAAGAATCCACTCCCTGTGAGGTCCATGGAGTGCAGGAGTGATGTTATTAAAGACACTGTAGGAATGAATAGAAAAATCTAGAAATTAGTTAAGGGAATTGGGTGTTATAGGACCATTCTGCTTGTGGTGCATAAAAGTGTATTTTATAATGATAACCAGATAATTCTCCACAGTATCCAACAATCTCACAGTAAAATCAAATGAGATCAGCATCTCTGGCTCTCATGAATACCTTCAAAGAATTGGTGTGAGGAAGGCCAGGTGATCAGGCTAAAACACCAAGGAACCAGTATTGATGATCTGCTGTGAGGAAGATCATTCTGCACCTGCTATCCCAATATACCAATACTATCATTTTCTTTCAAGCAGTATGCATTTTATTTCCTTATTGATAAACTACCTGATTCTAGAAAAATCCAAGCCAGAAAGTTTGGAAATCGAGACATGGACTTCATGTCAAATGTTGCATATTTGATTGAATTTCCACTACCAAAATGAAATGAGCTGTATTACCTGTTATGCCTCAGACACTGAACCCTTCTTAGAGAATCTTAAGGGATTCATCATTCACCCAGTGACATCACTCCGAATTGGGATTTTCCCTCCAGAAAGGATAGCTTTATTGAAAAGCCTCTTAGGCCACAGGTGATCAACTATTCAAGAATTACCCAGAAAGGCCAAAATCCCCCTTGGGCCCTCCCAAGGGCTCAAAGCCTTCATTTTCCTCCTGTTTATTCAACTTTGAAAAATGATCAACAGAATGGAATCTACTAGGGTAAGACGTTGACTAATCCTGTCTTCTTGATCTTATGATAACTATAGAAAACCAAAGGATCTGTAAAAGAAAAACAGAAAAATCTGCTTTCAACAACTTGAACTTTTCCAAAACTTACATTAGGAGGGGCTTAGTACTGAAATTTTAACTCCAAATAGGACTATTTCTAAACCATTTATATGATCAACTTCTGACATAGAAATCTTATGTAATCTGTAAAAAATAATAATAAAAAGAAATCTATGTAATCTAGTAACTATGTAAACATACTCCATGTCTAAATCCTCACTGTAGACACAAGAGTAAACAGAAGTCATGTCAGAAAGCAATCTGAGAGGTTTAGACATCCATCCCAATGAAAGCCCAAATAGAAACTAAATATTTAACACCAGATTCAAAGGTCAAATAGGAAACTCAGAAATACTGTTGTTGCACTAAGCGTGGATACAGGGAGCAAAGTAAAATCTCTACTCGTTGTAAAAGTGATTTTTTTTTTAAGCATCAACCAAAATCTACCTAAATTTTCAAGACCTGCGCAAGAAATAATAAAAGCTTGCTAAATCACAATTAACATTTTCAGTGACAGACTTATCCACACTTACACTTTTAGATTTCATCGTCACCAAGACTTTCCTGGAGCAGACAGAAACAAAACCTATCTTTATAGCCAGGTAGAATTCCTGCACTCAATGGTACATTAGTGGATATCTAATGTTATTGGTTCTCCACCTTCACTATGCATCAGAATCAGCTTAGAAGATTAAAAGAAATGGCACCCTGGCTCCACCCTTGGAGGTTCTGGTTCAGTTGCTTTGGGATGGGGCTGGTCACTGGTATTATTTATTGTATTCCCAAGAAAATTCGGTTGCACAATGAGGGCTGATAACCACTGGTCTAGTTGAACCTGAATCACCCACTTCATAAGTAAGAGAGGGGTTAGAGAAGTTACATGATCCACACAAAATCACCATGAGTCAGTAGAAAGAACACCAGATTGTTAGTCAGAGATATGGGTTAGAATCATGTCTCTCTTGCTGAATAATAATGTGAAATTGAGCAAATCACATCAACTCTCAGTTTCAGGATACTCACAAGGAAAATGAAAAAAAAAATGCATGCGTGAATTATTTCACAGGGTTATTGAGAGGATCATCATAAAATTAAGCAACATAAACTATGTAAAATTACTTTGTAAAATGTAAAGTACTACACACTTATTAGGGGTTGCTGTTTTGTGTAGTAGAGGCAAGACTAGAAGTTTCTGCTATCTTCTAGTTCTGTAACTTATTAAACCATTCGATTTTTATATCAGTGACTATATTAAACTACTACTTATCAGGCATTATATACATCAGCACATAGTATTAACTAACTTATCCCCGTGCAGTGGTAATTTTCATAATCATGACCTAGATGCTCCAGGAGTTCACTATTCAAAGTATCTTTGGTCCAAGGACCAGAAGCATTGGCACCACCAGACAGCTTACTAGAAATGCAAATCTCATGCCTCACCTCTGACCTACAGAATCTGCATCTTCAGCTTAATAAGATCTCCAGATGATCTGAGTCACATTAAAATTTGAAAAGTACTGTTTTACAAGATCTCAAAATGTCTTTGGCATGATGAAACTAGGTTCAGTGCCATTTGAACGATTCTTTTTCCATTTTAATTCTTCAAAAATTAGAAATGCATGTTATATATATGTGTGTGTAAAGAAGCATGATTCTATCTGAAACTATTGGATTAAATTTTATTTATCTGTTTATTCTGTTTAAGCGGAATAAAGCATTTATTACATTAATTTAATCAAACTTTCTTTAGATTTCTCTTCATAATAATCAATTCTTAGCAGCAATTTAGATTCATTTGAATTCATCACTATTAGGTCCTGTGGAGGCTTAGGGATTCAACATTTTCATTTTAGATGAGATTTTGTGAATAGAGGTGATTAGACTCTATATGATCAAAGTCCCTCATTGACTAATACCTGCCTTTCTCCCATTCTCCAAAGCCACAGGCTCATTTTATCCAGCCCAGGTTGAAACTAATTTGTGATTCTCAGGGGTGACCAAAGCATGCAGCTTATTATTTGGATTACATTTTCTTAGGGAAGATGTGTCCTTGGTGATTTTAATTCAATCAGAATATTGCAATTTGGGAGGATTTAAAGGAGGAGAATATGGTCTCATTATTCAGACTTAAATAAGATGAATAAATAAGATGAAATCTTAACAAATGGCAGTTATATCTGTTACTCAGCCATCACACAGACTCTGAATACTGAGTGACTGGAAATTTTCCAGGAAACTCAGATTTCCCTCCCTGTCTAACTGGGTGTAAATTGGTGCCTATTTATAATAGATCTATGAATAGATATCAGTCCAAAAGTGTCATGGACTTGAGTTATATTGCAAGAGGCTCAGGATGAATTTGTTTCCACTGGAGGTAATGATTTTTGAAAAGTGTGGCCACAAAACATGAACAGGGCAACAAGATGTGGCAGGAAAGATATTTCCTAGAACATCTTTTAAACCTTTTGTGAAATGAGTCAGCAGTAAGGAAATTCAAAGTGATCCACAGGGCTTTGGCAGAGGAAGGGGAACAGGGGCTCCCACTTTGTGCAACTGTCAATTTCACTTTGAAAAGTATAAGGAGAGGGAGAGAATCTAAGGCTCAGACATAAGGTAAAAGCTTGTTCAGGAGGATAAATTTGCTTAAGTAATTTCATCCTCCACTTCCACCCCAAGGAAAATACTGATTGTCAGCTATTCAACATAGGAAACTAGTCAATATTTCTGACATAGTTCTCTGGAATTCAACTAGTAGTGAATGAATTAAATAATGCAAAATGTACAGCCTTAGTGCTCGAGATAACATAACCAGCTTTGAAAAGAGCCAGGCCTGTTTTGCATTAATTCATGTAAGTCTGTATCATGTCCTATGTCCTTTTCAATTCAATACTACATGGAGCTAATTTTTTTTCCACTTTCTGGAGGAATATTTCATGCTAAGACAACAAGAAATGCTCATTGGAACATTCACCAATATTGTCACTTTATGTTCTCAATGAATCTCTCACTAGCATTATCTCTCCCTGTGCTTCCCCATCCCTGTTCTGGTCATAAGGACTCATCTCTGTCAGGGATTTGGAAGCATCCTGTACAAACACATCCTTTATAGCTATGAGCGTGGTCTTCCTCAGTTTATAGAGAGAGATGATCAAATGTAGTGCCTGGGGATAACAGAATGGACATTTTCAATTAGCAATAAAAAAAAAAAAAAAGCAAACCTCTAAAATGCTCAGAAGTTTTCCTGAAGATGGAAAAGTTTCTAAAAGTTTTCACTTGTCAGTAAATATATTATGGAGCACTTGAGAGGTTCTAGGTACAGTTCCACTCTAACTAGCTAGGTTTTCGCAGGCCATGAAAACACCCAAGTATTCCAGCTTCAGGCAGAGTATAACAGAAAAAGAATCAAACAGGTTTCCATTTCCATTCCTGGTTCTGGCACTTATTTACAAAATATCCTCAGATATATCTGAGATATTAATACCCTCACTTACAGGGGCATCTGGGTGGCTCAGTTGGTTAAGCATCTGACTCTTGGTTTCTGTTCAGTTCATGATCTCAGGGTCGTGAGATCGAGCCCTGAGTAGGGCTCCCTGCTCGTCATGGAGTCTGCTTGAGATTCTCTCTTGCCCTTCCGCCTGCTCATGCTCTCTCTCTCTCTCTCTCAATGAATAAATAAAATCTTTAAAAAAATAATAATATCTTCACTTATAAAATTTCCACCCTGGTGTGTTACTGCAATAATAAAATGAAACCATATAACACATCTGTACAGTGCCCACCACACAGTAAGTTTTTCAATAAATGTCATTTTTTTTCTTATTTAAAAAGTGGTTCATAGTATTTTCAAGATGATAGACATAAATTACATGCAAATACACACAACATAAAGGCTATGAAAATATAGTGAAGGACACATGGGAATGCCCATATGCTATCTGTGATTCATAATTCTGATCCCATCGAAGTTGATTTGAGGTTCTGAGTTGACTTTGAATATACCGACTATCACTGGAAAGTGGAGTGTCACACAAACCCAAGCCATGTGTCCAGATTTGTTCTAGAACTTTTGTCTGTCAATTCATCTGTCTAGCATCTCATACATTTTGGATTTATAAAAGCTGTTGCTCTTGGAGAATAAAATTAAATTTTGATTTGGAAATTTTTAAATCAATGGCACATCTATCCCATGACTAGCCAACATCTTCTGGGACATATGGATATAACAATACCTCAGCTCCTTTGCAGCACTGCATACTCAAACACAGCATATATCAGCACAACATAGCATGTATATCTTCTGAAACTCTGGTATTCTGCCTGTAGGTATCAATAGAGCCATACTAGGAACCCAAGTAAGTACTAAAATACTGCTATACACTTGGTAAAGAGTTAGCTACTTCCCTGAGACTTTTAATGGCCCACCTACTCCCACAGCATTCCCATGGAATCCCTATATATTTCCACGATCCAGCAACTAAACTCGTTTGTGCTTCCAAGGTCCTGCTCCAGCAGTAGTGCTAGAGTCTGTTTAAAATGATTCGTGTCGTGTTGTATTTATTATTAAATACTTGTGTCACTTATTCATCTGTGTCTAGCTAGGTCTTTGTCCTTCTTTCTCTCCAATATAGAACAGAATAGCACCAGTAGCTTATTGACTTCCACAACTACTTTGATTTCTGCTTCTCCTATTCCTTCTGCCATTCCACTGATCCTTCACAAACATGGTATTGATAGAGCCTGAGAATAAATCTCATCTTTTCAGTCCTCAATTTTATCTTCTTTTAAGTCACTTTGGGCCCTTCTTTCCTCATATAGGAAGAGTTTGGGAACTTTATCCTACTTTACTGCCATGGCATTGAGCTGTCCTTCAAAGCCTTCTAGTCCTTTTTTCTTTTTCTTTCTTTTCCAGTTTAACTACTCTGGCTGCAATCCACTGTAAGCATCACCATATTCATTTCTGTAATGAAGATTGGAAGGATGAGAGGTTATTCTTAGTGCTGTGGCAGGAGTCCTGTCTGGCATTTATACTCTCAAAGAAATGCTAGATGCTTCTTAACGGGCAGACACTGAGATATAAAAGAGGAATAGCTGATCTTGGTTGGCTCTGACAGAATGACTTTCAGAAGGAGATGTAACAAAAACAAGACAAAACAACAACAACAACAAAGGAGATGTAAAAAAGCCAGGATAGATCATGGTAAATGGTATTATAGATTGTGGCTATTTAAAGTTGATCAGGATTTTGGGGTTTTGTTGTTTTCTTTGGGGGGTGTGGTGATGAAGTTGTGTAGAACTATAAGAATATTTGAGAATAGTGAAAGACCCAAGACTGAAGGTCTTTGCCCCAATTCTACACCTCCCACTCTAGCTGGCCTACCCATGAAAAGAGTTTCAATTTGCTAAATTCTATCCCAGTTCTCTCTGCCTTCTGCCTTGGTCTCTATTAATATCACTAATTTCTTTCCATTCACCTGGATTCTGACTTATTTATTCTATTTTCCCCAGCCTTCAAATGTGATAATTGATATAGTCATTCCAGAATGCTCCCAGCTTTTGAGAACAGAGATTTGGATTTGCTCTATAACTCTATCAAATTTCTGTCACTCTTTTATTTTTTTAATTTTTTTATTGTTATGTTAATCACCATATATTACATCATTAGTCCTTGATGTAGTGTTCCATGATTCATTGTTTGTGCATAACACCCAGTGCTCCACCCATCACCAGGCTAGCCCATCCCCCCACCCTACTCCCCTCTAGAACCCTCAGGTTGTTTTTCAGAGTCCATCGTCTCTCATGGTTCGTCTCCCCCTCCGACTTACTCCCCTTCATTCTTCCCCTCCTGCTATCTTCTTCTTTTTCTTTTTTCTTAACATATGTTGCATTATTTGTTTCAGAAGTACAGATCTGTGATTCAACAGTCTTGCACAATTCACAGTGCTCACCATAGCACATACCTACCCAGTGTCTATCACCCAGCCACCCCATCCCTCCCACCCCCCACCATTCCAGCAACACTCAGTTTGTTTCCTGAGATTAAGAATTCCTCATATCAGTGAGGTCATATGATACATGTCTTTCTCTGATTGACTTATTTCCCTCAGCATAACACCCTCCAGTTCCATCCACGTCGTTGCAAATGGCAAGATCTCATTCCTTTTGATGGCTGCATAATATTCCATTGTGTATATATACCACCTCTTCTTTATCCATTCATCTGTCGATGGACATCTTGGCTCTTTCCACAGTTTGGCTATTGTGGACATTGCTGCTATAAACATTGGGGTGCACATACCCCTTTGGATCCCTACATTTGTATCTTTGTGACATTTGTATCTTTGTGGTAAATACCCAGTAGTGCAATTGCTGGATCGTATGGTAGCTCTAATTTCAACTGTTTGAGGAACCTCCATACTGTTTTCCAGAGTGGTTGCACCAGCTTGCATTCCCACCACAGTGTAGGAGGGCTCCCCTTTCTCCACATCCCCGCCAACATCTATCGTTTCCTGACTTGTTAATTTTAGCCATTCTGACTGGTGTGAGGTGGTATCTCCTTGAGGTTTTGATTTGGATTTCCCTGATGCCAAGCGATGTTGAACACTTTTTCATGTGTCTGTTGGCCATTTGGATGTCTTCTTTGGAAAAATGTCTGTTCATATCGTCTGCCATTTCTTGATTGGATTATTTGTTCTTCGGGTGTTGAGTTTGATAAGTTCTTTATAGATTTTGGATACTAGTCCTTTATCTGATATGTCATTTGCAAATATTTTCTCCCATTCTGTTGGTTGTCTTTTGGTTTTGTGGACTGTTTCTTTTGCTGTGCAAAAGCTTTTTATCTTGATGAAATCCCAATAGTTCATTTTTGCCCTTGCTTCCCTTGCCTTTGGCGATGTTTCTAGGAAGAAGTTGCTGCAGCTGAGGTCGAAGAGGTTGCTACCTGTGTTCTCCTTTAGGATTTTGATGGAATTCTGTCTCACGTTTAGGTCTTTCAACGATTTGGAGTCTATTTTTGTGTGTGGTGTAAGGAAATGGTCCAGTTTCATTCTTCTGCATGTGGCTGTCCAATTTTCCCAACACCATTTGTTGAAGAGACTGTCTTTTTTCCATTGGACATTCTTTCCTGCTTTGTCAAAGATGAGTTGACCACAGAGTTGAGGGTCCATTTCTGGGCTCTCAATTCTGTTCCATTGATCTATGTGTCTGTTTTTGTGCCAGTACCATACTGTCTTGATGATGACAGCTTTGTAATAGAGCTGGAAGTCCAGAATTGTGATGTTGCCAGCTTTGCTTTTCTTTTTCAATATTCCTCTGGCTATTCGTGGTCTCTTCTGGTTCCATACAAATTTTAGGATGATTTGTTCCATTTCTTTGAAAAAAAGTGGATGGTATTTTGATGGGGATTGCATTGAATGTGTAGATTGCTCTAGGTAGCTTTGACATCTTCACAATGTTTGTTCTTCCAATCCATGAGCATGGAACGTTTTTCCATTTCTTTGTGTCTTCCTCAATTTCTTTCATGAGTATTTTATAGTTTTCTGAGTACAGATCCTTTGCCTCTTTGGTTAAATTTATTCCTAGGTATCTTATGGTTTTGGGTGCAATTGTAAATGGGATCGACTCCTTGATTTGTCTCTCTTCTGTCCTATTTTTGGTGTATAGGAATGCCACTGATTTCTGTGCATTGATTTTATATCCTGCTACTTCACTGAATTCCTGTATGAGTTCTAGCAGTTTTGGGGTGGAGTCTTTTGGGTTTTCCACACAGAGTATCATATCATCTGCAAAGAGTGAGAGTTTGACTTCCTCTTTGCCGATTTGGATGCCTTTGATTTCTTTTTGTTGTCTGATTGCTGTGGCTAGGACTTCTAATACTATGTTGAATAGCAGTGGTGAGAGTGGACATCGCTGCTGCGTTCCTGACTTTAGGGGAAAAGCCCTCAGCTTTTCCCCATGAGAATGATATTCGCTGTAGGTTTTTCATAGATGGCTTTTATGATATTGAGGTATGTACTCTCTATCCCTATACTCTGAAGAGTTTTGATCAAGAAAGGATGCTGTACTTTGTCCAGTGCTTTTTCTGCATCTATGGAGAGGATCATATGATTCTTGTTCTTTCTTTTCTTAATGTATTGTATCACGTAGATTGATTTGCAGATGTTGAACCAGCCTTGCAGCCCAGGGATAAATCCCACTTGGTCGTGGTGAATAATCCTTTTAATGTAGTGTTGGATCCTATTGGCTAGTATTTCGGTGAGAATTTTTGCATCCATGTTCATCAAGGATATTGGTCTGTAATTCTCCTTTTTGATGGGGTCTTTGCCTGGTTTTGGGATCAAGGTAATGGTGCCCTCATAAAATGAGTTTGGAAGTTTTCCTTCCATTTCTATTTTTTGGTACAGTTTCGGGACAATAGATATTAATTCCTCTTGGAATGTTTGGTAGAATTCCCCTGGGAAGTCATCTGGCCCTGGGCTTTTGTTGGTTGGGAGATTTTTGATGACTGCTTCAAATTCCTTACTGGGTATACGTCTGTTCGGGCTTTCTATTTCTTCCTGGTCAATTTTGGTAGTTGATACATCTCTAGGAATGCACCCATTTCTCCCAGGTTATCTAATATGCTGGCAGAGAGTTGCTTATAATATGTTCTTAAAATTATTAGTATTTCTTTGGTGTTGGTTGTGATCTCTCCTCTTTCATTCATGATTTTGTTGATTTGGGTCATTTCTCTTTTCTTTTTGATAAGTCTGGCCAGGGGTTTATCAATCTATTTCATTGATTTCTGCTCTGATTTTTATTTCTCTTCTCCTGCTGGGTTTAGGCCTTATTTGCTGTTCTTTCTCCAGCTCCTTTAGGTGTAGGGTTAGGTTGTGTATTTGAGACCTTTCTTGTTTCTTGAGAAAGGCTTGTATTGCTATATACTTTCCTCTCAGGACTGCCTTTGCGGTATCCCAAAGATTTTGAACAGTTGTGTTTTCATTTTCACTGGTTTCCATGAATTTTTTAAATTCTTCTTTAATTTCCTGGTTGACCCATTCATTGTTTAGTAGGATGCTCTTTAGCCTCCATGTATTTGAGTTCTTTCCGACTTTCTTCTTGTGATTGAGTTCTAGTTTCAAAGCATTGTGGTCTAAAACTATGCAGGGAATAATCCCAATCTTTTGGTACCAGTTGAGACCTGATTTGTGACCTAGGATGTGATCAATTCTGGGGACTCTTCCATGGGCACTAGGAAGAATGTGTATTCCGTTGCTTTGGGATGGAATGTTCTGAATATGTCTGTGAAGTCCATTTGGTCCAGTGTGTCATTTAAAGTCTTTATTTCCTTGTTGATCTTCTCCTTAGATGATCTGTCCATTTCAATCAGGGGGGTGTTAAAGTCCCTCACTATTATTGTATTGTTGTCAATGTGTTTCTTTGCTTTTGTTATTAGTTGCCTTATATAATTGGCTGCTCCCATGTTAGGGGCATAGATATTTACAATTGTTCGATCTTCTTGTTGGATAGACCCTTTAAGGAGGATATAGTGTCCTTCCTCATCTCTTATTACAGTCTTTGGTTTAAAATCTAATTTGTCTGATATAAGGATTGCCACCCCAGCTTTCTTTTGGTGTCCATTAGCATGGTAAATGGTTTTCCACCCCCTCACTTTCAATCTGGGGGTGTCTTTGGGTCTAAAATGAGTCTCTTGCAGACAGCATATGGATGGGTCTTGTTTTTTAATCCAATCTGATAGCCTGTGTCTTTTGATTGGGGCATTTAGCCCATTTACATTCAGGGTAACTATTGAAAGGTATGAATTTAGTGCCATTGTATTGCCTGTAAGGTGACTGTTACTGTATATTGTCTGTGTTCCTTTCTGGTCTATGTTGTTTTTATGCTCTCTCTTTGCTTAGAGGACCCCTTTCAATATTTCTTGGAGGGCTGGTTTCGTGTTTGCAAATTCCTTTAGTTTTTGTTTGTCCTGGAAGCTTTTTATCCCTCCTTCAATTTTCAGTGAGAGCCTAGCTGGATATAGTCTTCTTGGCTGCATATTTTTCTCCTTTAGTGCTCTGAAGATATCATGCCAGTCCTTTCTGGCCTGCCAGGTCTCTGTGGATAGGTCTGTTGCCAATCTAATATTTTTACCATTGTGGGTTACATATCTCTTCTCCCGAGCTGCTTTCAGGATTTTCTCTTTGTTTCTGAGACTCGTAAGTTTTACTATTAGATGTCAGGGTGTTGACCTATTTTTATTGATTTTGAGAGGGGTTCTCTGTGCCTCCTGAATTTTGATGCCTGTTTCCTTCCTCACATTAGGGAAGTTCCCTGCTATTATTTGCTCCAATATACCTTCTGCCCCTCTTTCTCTTTCTTCTTCTTCTGGGATCCCAATTATTCTAATGTTGTTTTGTCTTATGGTATGGCTTATCTCTCGAATTCTGCCCTCGTGATCCTGTAGTTGTTTCTCTCTCTTTTTCTCAGCTTCTTTATTTTCCATCATTTGGTCTTCTATATCACTGATTCTCTCTTCTGCCTCATTTATCCTAGCAGTTCGTGCCCCCATTTTTGATTGCACCTCATTAATAGCCTGTTTGATTTCCACTTGGTTAGATTTTAGTTCTTTTATTTCTCCAGAAAGGGTTTCTCTAATAACTTCCATACTTTTTTCAAGCCCAGCTAGAATCTTTAAAGTCATGATTCTGAACTCTAGGTCCAACATCGTACTAATGTCCGTATTGAGTAGGTCCCTGGCTGACGGTACTACCTCTTGTTCTTTTTGCTGAGGTGATGTTTTTTGCCTTGTCATTTTTGTCCAGAGGAGAATAGATGAATGAGAGAACAAAATGCTAACAGGTTAAGAACATCCCCAGCAAATATACTGTATACCTATATGAAAAGACCTGAAACCAGGGGAAAAGAAAGGGAAAGAAAGAAAAAAGAAAGAGAAAAAGAAAAGAAAAAGAAAAAGATAAAAACAAACAAAAACAGAACAAAACCAAAAAACAAAAACAAAATAGGATCAAATATGATCAGGCTAGTGCATAGATCAGTGCCACACACTAGATTTTGGGTGTATTTTGGTCTGTTAGAAGAAAGTGCCTCCTAAAATTCTGAAGGAAGAAAGACATATATGTACAAAATGAGTGTTGATACAATGAAGGGATGGAAAATGACTGTAAAGATGAAAATTATAAAAGGTTTTATAAACGGAATTGATAAGAAGTTGTTTGAAAAAGAAAGATTTAAAAAAAATGGGAGAGACTGTGATCAGGCAGGAGACTAGAACACAGCCATACACTAGTGATTTAGGGTAGATTTTGATCTGTTAGAAGAAACTGTATATCAAAATTTTAAAGAGAGAAGAACTTATATATATGCCAAAAATAAGGATAACTACTATGAAGGGATAAAATATGACTCTAAGTATGAAAAATAAAAAATGTTTTTTTGAAAAAGGAATTGATAAGATGTTGGTTGAAAAAGGGAAAAAGAAAAATTCAAAAAAAAAACCCACAAAAAAACAGTTAAAAAAATTAACTTTGAAAAACTAATGAATCATGGTAAAAAAGCCATGAATTCTATGTGCAGTATTCCCCTAGCGCTGTAGTTCTCCCGTTCTCCTTGATCGGTAAACTTGGTCTTGGCTTGCTGGCTGTTCGTGCTGATCTTCTGGGGGAGGGGCCTGTTGCCGTGGTTCCCAAATATCTTTGCCGGAGGCAGAATTGCCCCGCCCTTGTCGGTCCGGGATAAGCAAGCTGCTCGGGTTTGCTCTCAGGAGATTTTGTTCCCTGCAAGCTCTTGGTAAGCTTTGGAGGACCAGGGTGAAAATGGTGGCCTCCCAATCTCCACTAGGAGGAGCCGAGAACTCGGGGCCCCGCTCCTCAGTGCGCCCCCAGAGAAAAGCAGTCACTCCCATCTCCCCGGTCTCCGGCCGCACTGCATGCTCACCCGGCCTGTGACCGAGCATTTCTATGTCTGGCACCCGACCCCGAGTGGAGTCTCCAAACCCAGCAGATCCCTGCGGTGCACTCCCGCGCTGCTCCCCCCGGGGGAGGAAGGGGAGTCTCCCCGGATCTGCCGCTTGTTGGGTCCCTGCTGGAGGAGCAGTGGCCCGACTGGGCCGCGGATCACAGTTTATGGCAACCCCGAACTGAGAGCCCGCGCCTCGGCTCCGTCTCTGCAGCTGGCTTCCCCGCTCCGATACCTAGGAGCTCTGCAGCACTCAGGCACCCCCAGTCTTTCTGTGACCCCGAGGGTCCTGAGACCCCACTGTCCCGCGAGGGTTCCACCCTCCGCTTAGCCACTGGAGCGACGTCCCTCAGCGGAGCCGGCTTCTAAAAGGTCCAATTTTGTGCTCCGCGGCTCTATCACTTGCCAGAAGTGGCCGACGGAGGCCCCCTCCCCTGCCGTCTATCTTCCCGAATATCGCCTCGGATTCACTTCTCCGCACGTCCTACCTTCCAGTAAGTGGTCGCTTCTCTGTTCAGAGAGTTGTTGCTACTCTCTTCTTCGGTCTCCTGTTGAGTTCGTAGGTGTTCAGAATGGTTTGATCCCTATTCACCTGAATTCCTGAGACCAGACGAAATCCAGGTCTCCTACTCCTCCACCATCTTGCCTGTCAAATTTCTGCGACTCCTGAAAAGTACCCTTTCCTCTTCTGCTTTCCATTTATTTCACTGGTTTCTAAATAACTAACTCAACAAAATGTAACCTCCCAAAACTGCTTGTATTTATTATAGAATTATTCAATATTAAAAAATTGAATATGAAATTATTCAATTTATGCAAACCAAGTTTTCCTATTAATAAATAAGCCATTTATTTTCCCAGGGTATGGAAAAAGGCCATAGGACCTTGACACAGTCTCTGAATTGGTCTATTAAATATTGTGTAGGAAGGATGACCTTTCTTCTTCCCCAGTGATTATACAGCCTCTGCAGATCAATTCTGATATGGGGCTTCTTATCAGAGTAATGTCCAGAGCCCTCAACCAGAGACTTCAAGCTTTAGAAAAGCAGAAGGACCTCATGCATCCTGTAGCAGGAGTAAGTAATACTGAATTATGGAAGCATAGAGATCTTAAGCCCTTTTGTGATGAACTGCTTTCCTTTGATTGTTTTCACACTTGTTATGATTTTTTATGCAAAGAAGCTGATCTTAATTTATTGATTCTAAATATGGTTAGCAAACATGTTAACACAATGACTCCTCCCATCTGGCATTGGTTTTCTGAATATACAAATTAGGGACTCTTCATGTGTTGATGCTAATATAGCGCTATAGCTAAAACTGAGATAGATTAATTCTAATTAATCACTTAATCCTTCTGGTTCTCCTCATTTGGCTAACTCTCCAGCCTGGCCTACCTCAGTCTCAACAGTTAGTATGTCATTAAGTGATGCCAAAGGAAATCATCCCTACTGATTTGGGTGGTAGTCAAAAAGTGTTGCAATTTGAGCTATAATAGCTCCTTTCTGGTTTTGTGGTTTATTTTGTAAGACAACATATCTTTCTGTGCATTTAGGCACAGAAAGGATAAAATAGACATCCATTATAAAATGTCAAATGGAGGGGCGCCTGGGTGGCTCAGTTGGTTGGGCGACTGCCTTCAGCTCAGGTCATGATCCTGGAGTCCCGGGATCGAGTCCCACATCGGGCTCCCTGCTCAGCAGGGAGTCTGCTTCTCCCTCTGACCCTCCCCCCTCTCATGCTCTCTATCTCTCATTCTCTCTCTCTCGAATAAATAAATAAAATCTTTAAAAAAAATAAAATAAAATGTCAAATGGATTTTTCTTCTTTCAATCTCTAAACTTCACCTAAAAATTGGCTGCTAAACTTTTTATTTTTTTTATTTAAATTCAATTTAGGGAACATATACCATATTATTAGTTTCTGGGATAGAATTTACTGACTCATCAGTTACATACAACACCTGTTGCTCATTACATCAAGTGCCCTCCTTAATGCCCATCACCCAGTTAGCCCATCCCCCCACCCACCTCCCCTGCAGCAAACCCTCAGTCTGTTTCCTATAGTTAAGAGTCTCTTATGCTTTGCCTCCCTCTCTGTTTTTATCTGATTTTATTTTTCCTTCCTTTCCCCTATGTTCATCTGTTTGTTTCTTAAATTCCACATATAAGTGAAATCATATGGTATTTGTCTTTCTCTGACTTATTTCACTTAGCATAATACCCTCTAGTTCCATCCATGTCACTGCAAATGGCAAGATTTCATTCTTTTTTTAAAAGATTTTATTTATTTGAGAGAGAGAGAGAATGTGCAGGGAGGGGAGGAGCAGAGGGAGAGGGAAAAGCAGACTCCTCGCTGAGCAGGGAACCCCATGCAGGGCTCAGTCCCAGGACCCCGAGATCATGACCTGAGCTGAAGGCAGATGCTCAACTGACTGAGTCACCCAGGTGCCCAATTTCATTGTTTTTGATTGCTGAGTAAACTTAGTTTTTTTTTAAGATTTATTTATTTATTTTAGAGAGAGAGAGAGCAAGCATGAGCAGCAGGGGCAGAGGGAGAGGCAGAGAGAATCCCAAGTAGACTCCACACTGAGCATGTAGCCCAATGTGGAGCTCAATATCAGGACTCTGAGATCATGACCTGAGCCGAAAAAAAGAGTAGATTGCTTAACTGATTGTGCCACCTACACACTCCTTTTAAATGTGGCTCCCTGGGCCCCACCCCCAAAGATTCTGATGCACTTTCTTAGTAACCAGCCCAGGAATCCAAAGTCTTAATAAATATCCAATATAATGTAGATGTAGAGTATGCACTGAGGCACACTTCACAAGGGACTCCAGGCCAATTCTGAGCAGATGCTGCTGACTTCTTCACTGTTTAGCAGATGCAGTCACATACGTTAAATATGCATCAGTTATTTGAACAGAAAGAGAGACCAAAGAAATAACAATAGAAAATCCAGAAATAAACAAACGCACATATGGTAATTTGGTGTTATATAGGTGGTCTCTCAAACTAAGGGGTGGAGGGGGTGAAGAAAACTTTTTATGACATTGTATCAGGGCAAATAGTTATTTGAGAAAGAAGATAAATTTGGATTTGCACTTCCAACTTTATACCACACAAAGGGTAAATATAACTTGATTAGAAATCTAAACATATGGGGCGCCTGAGTGGCTCAGTCGTTAAGCGTCTGCCTTCAGCTCAGGTCATGATCCCGGGGTCCTGGGATCAAGCCCTGCATCGGGCTCCCTGCTCGGTGGGAAGCCTGCTTCTCCCTCTCCCACTCCCCCTGCTTGTGTTCCCTCTCTTGATGTCTCTCTCTGTCAAATAAATGAATAAAATCTTTAAAAAAAAAAAATCTAAATGTAAAAATAAAACCAAACAAGTAATAAAAAAAAGACTATTCTTTTGCAATCTCTAAGTGAGGAAATCTCTATGATTTGACTTAGAGGTAATTGTAAGTGGGGCACCTGGCTGGCTCAATCAGTTAAGCAACCGACTCTTGATTTTGGCTCAGGTCATGATCTCAGGGTCTTGAGATCAAGCCCTGTGTTGGGCTTCACATTGGGTATGGAGCCTGCTTAAGATTCTCTCTCTCCCTCTGCCTCTGCCCCTCTTCTCTCCCCAACTCTTAAAAAAAAAAATAGAATTAGAAGAAAAAGTAATATATTCAACTACATATTATTTAACTTTCTTTGAGGAAATCAATATTACAGAAAACAAAATGGGGGGACTCATGGTCCTATACATAAAGAGGTCCTAAAATTAAAAAAGAGAGAGAAAACCCTAATTGTAAATAAATAAAATATATAGACATTTCACAGAAAAAGAAATACAAATAGCCATTAGACATTACAAAATGCTTAGGGAGTAAGCCATGTTGCTATCTGGAAGTGCTCCAGGCAGAGGGTACAGCAAGTACAAAGGTCCTAAAGCAGGACATGTTTGGTTTTAAATAGGACAAAGTGGTGATTTCACTCATTGAAGCACAGAAAGCAAGGGAAAGAGTATTTAGAGACTAGGGAATGGATTGTTGAGGGCTTTATAGGCTCAGGTTAGGACTTAGATTTCATTCTGAAGAAGGTGGGAATTCATTGGCTTCAAGTAGAGGAGAAACCTACTATAATATGCATTATAAAAGGATCATTCTGGCTGCAGAGTGGGGAATAGACTGATGGTAGATTGGCCCATACTCTGCGTATTTTACTATGATTAATATTCATAAGGCAAAAACACAGAACTGTGACCTGTCTTGTCCCAAACTTTCCAAGAAACATATACACACACAAAAACAGAGGTTTCTTAAGTTCCAGAAAGAACTGGGTTATGATATGACTCTGATGGGCATTAGCTGTGCATCCATGACCAAAATACTTCCATAAACCTCAACACATCCTTATCTGTTGCATGGGTTAGAAACAATACTAAGATTGTAGTCAGAATTAAATGAGGTAGTGTGCATAGGCACCTAACTTTAGATGTCTACCAACTGCTTCTTCCCTTTGTTTCTCTTTCCTTTCAGGTTGGTCTCTAGGGCTTAACTTTCCAATTATGAAGTTGTTTTAGGTAAAGTGACAGAATCAGGGATGGGGAACCAAGTGAGAAATGCTCTCTGCCAACAGGTAGGAGTCCCCATTCTCAGAATCCTGAACTGTTATTGGCAATGCTCACAATTCTAGCTCCAAGATAAAAAGGATCTTCCATATTTGATAGGAAGATTAGCTTTTTTTTTTGTTTTTGAGTTCCTCAAAATTCTAATTTTCCTCTCTAATCCCATCAGGAATTCAAGATAGAGGTCCTTATGCCTTAAGTTGGCCCAAGATGGTCTTAAATTTTCCCTCAACTTGACTAACCTTTAACAAGGTTTCTTCCTGACATAGGTCCCTGACTTCCCTTTGCTTAGCACATTTATTTTAGAAAACTTCTAATTGTAAATTATTTCTCTACCCCTTTCAGATGTAAGTCTTTTCCCAGCCTCTTGCCAGTTTCACAACCCAAGAATGTCTTTCTCAAGGACTGGGGAGCCCTCCTCTTGAAACACAATCACCAAGAAAGATAGTGCCCCTATCTTCTAGTCTCTGTGGGCTTAGGAGCCTAACTGATAAGCACCAGCTGGAAAACACAGATGGCCTAATCACACCAATCAACCTCCCCACTAATATCCTCATTTTCCACTAACTCACCCAGTGCCTAAAACCTCTCCTTCCTCTTGTTTCAGTAGAGTTGAATTCAACCTTTTTCCCCTACTATAAGTCTTGAATAAAGTCTTCCTTGACCTTTTGACTCTGTCCTGTGCAATTTTTCTTTAATAATAGATGCCATCTTGTGAAGACCAGAGCACTCACGGAAGCCCACAATTAAAACTTAAAATCCAAGATTCCAAGGAAAAGCATCCCCTTCTAATGCTATCTATGACATTCCCATAGCCACACTGGGCAGTTATCTGTACAATGAGAAGCTACCTAAACAATTTCTCCTGGGAATAAAAGTATATTCAGAAAGACATCACAACTTGCCAGTAAATCTTCTTTACCTATGACATTACTGGTTAGCATTTTTATTCAACTGTATCATATGGGGAAAGTGAATTTCCAACTTTCTGTATATGACCATGCTCCCCCCATCTCCATAGATGTCCAGTAAACTCAATTTCCTACTTTCTACATCTTTCCCTGAAGTATCTGCCTGGCCACTTCAGCAGGTAACCAGGTGCACCTGAGAGCTCACTGGCTGTGGGGCTCTAGTTCAATGTTATCTCTTTGATACTAAAGCTTAGGGAAAAGATCCCAGATGCTGGAAACATTTATAGACAGAAGGTTGTCCCTAGTTTTCATTTGCATCTCTTTGTTCTCATCATCAAAGACACTTGTACTATAGCCATAAAAGAGATCCATCTACTTGTTCGTTATATGCTTCTTCCTGGAGTAGCATCATAGCTGACATTCCCTTGCTGAATCATAAAAAAACTCTGATTAAGGTGTTGCCGTGGGCAAGCAGTTTATCTTGCCCTAAGTGAAATGTGAGTCTCCTGCTTCTTAGAGCTTTCTTTAAGTGCTACACATGAAGGAGCCTTTGACTCTGAGGTAAGCTCTGTGCATACACTAACAACAAAGGACATATGACATAATAATCTCTACTTAATCAAGACTAATAGGAGCCTTGATTATACCCACTTTCCCAAAAGAAAAATGTTGCCTTAGACACACTTGTCTAGAGTGAAGGCTGATAAAAAGGCTGTTTATTAAATCAGATGTTTTTAAACTCAAATCTAGCATTATATCATTGTGAATCGGTGGAATTAGAATTTTGTGGGAACTTCAAAGGACAGAATGAAGGCCGGAAGTTTGGGATTCAACTTAAGGAAGGGAATTTTAACAGTTAAAAATGCATAGGTTAAGCTGCTTTGAAAGGCAGCGAAGTTGTTAAAAAGGGAATTCATGCATAAGAGAATCACTACTATTTCTACCATTTCTTTTTTTTAAAAGATTTTATTTATTTATTTGTCAGAGACAGAAAGAGGGTGCACAAGCAGGGGGAGCAGCAAGCAGAGAGAGAAGCAGTCTCCCTGCTGAGCAGGGAGCCAGACACAGGACTCAATCCCAGGACTCTGGGATCACGGTCTGAGATTATGACCTGAGCCAAAGGCAGACGCTTAACCGACTGAGCCACCCAGGCGTCCTACCATTTCTGAAATGATTGGATTCTTTGTTAAATTTTCAACAAAAATACGCTGAAGGCATAAATGAACTGCAATAGGAACCTACTCAGATTCTATCAGACTTTTGCAAGTCTCTATTAGTAAATTTAGAATATCCTAAGCAATGAAATTATTAGAGATTGCCAATATATTTCTTTATAAAGGTTATATCAAGTTACACTTCCACGAATGAATTATGAGAAGGCTTGCTTCCCTATACTCTGGCCATAGTGTATAGTCAAGATTTTTGACCTTTTACAATCTGAGAAGTAAATGTGAAGACCTGTGTAATTTTGGTTTATATTCTTTTTATGATGTGTGAGGTCAAATGGATTTTTATGTGTTTAAGAGCCAGCTATATTTCCTTTTCTTTGAACTGTTTGTTAATTTCCTGTGCTTATTTATTTATTGAATTGTTGGCCTGTTTCTTACAGATTTATAGAGCTCACAGCCATTTTATCTGTGATAGGATTAGCAAATGCTTTCCAGAGTTTCATGTTTTCCAATGACTTTATGGTGTTTTTCTAATATAAATTTCAAATACCTTTTTAGTGGTATTTATTTATTTTCTCTTTTCTCTCTTCAGTCTGGACTTTGTGTCACATTAAGAAAACTATTTTTAAAATTATTCTCCACTTATTGGACCAATATTTTTAGCAGTTTATATCTCATGTTTAAATCTGAAGTTCATTTAAGTATGAGCTGTGAATAATTTTATTATTTTACAGGTGACTGGTCAGATATTCCAACAACATTTATTGAATAGTCTGTCAGTTCCTCACCAATGTGAAATGTCATTTTTACCACATACTTAAAATCTCATGTATAATTGGTATTATTTCTGAAATTTCTATGATATCCCATTGATGGGTCCATGTATGTAATAGTATACATTTTTAATTATTCTAGCTTTATGTTTTAATATTTGTTAGGACTATCCCCTCCCCAGTCAAACAATGTCCTGGACACCGTCGCTTATTTTCTCATATGAAATTTGTCCAGTAAGAAAACAATGGATAAAATTTGTCCTAAGAACATTATGTGAGCCCAAGAATACAGTATTTTATTTCATTTGTTTATATTTTAGGAACACTTCAGTTTTCTTCATGTAGATCTTACATACTATTTGTCAAGTTTATTTTTTCACATGTGTTCTTGTTTCATTCTTGTTTGTTTTTTCTCAAAATAGGGTGTTTTCAATATGGGACAGATTTTTTTATTATTTACTTTTTAAAAAAAGATTTTATTTATTTATTTGACAGAGAGAGAGAGAGAGAGGGAACACAAGCAGGAGGAGAGGGGGAAGCAGGCTTCCCACTGAGCAGGGAGCCGGATGTGGGGCTCGATCCCAGGACCCTGGGATCATGACCTTAACGACTGAGGCACCCAGGCACCCCAGATTTTTTTATTTTTGAAAGAGAGAGTTGGTTTGTCTGGACTAAACAATGTGTGATAAGGAGTGACTGGAGTCAGTACTGGAGAAGAACTTTGGGGTCAGGTTTAAAAGGACCTTGAATGCCAGGAATTTTGAATCTTTTTTTTTTTTTTAAGATTTTATTTATTTGAGAGAGAGAGAGAGCAAGAGAGGGAACACAAGCAGGGGGAGTGGGAGAAGAAGCAGGCTTCCTGCTGACCAGGGAGCCTGATGTGGGGCTTGGTCCTGGGACCATGACCTGAGCCTAAGGCAGATGCTTAACGACTGAGCCACCCAGGCACCCTGAATAATTTTTTAATGATAGTTAATACCTAGTGATTTTTAAAAAGTAATCTATTATTCTTGGAAGATGATAGTTCTGGAAGCAGCCTGAAGAAGGTACTAGAATCAGATCAGCTAGTTGCAAGGCATGTAATTCAGAAAAATGCTATATTTCCCTCATATTCAGGAAGAATGAAGACAGAAAGCCAACACTTAACTAAAGGCTTATTGTGTTCCAGACACTGTGCTAGCACTTGCAGAATTTCCCCCCAAAGTAGGCTCAAAATGTACCCCTCCCTCTGGCTCTTTAAACCAGGATAGCCTATTAATTTACCATCCACCGCTGGTCTATTAAAAGCAGCTTAAATAAAAACTGCTTTATTCTTTGTAACTTATCAGTACTGTTCCCATAACTGATCCCTCCTTCTATGACAATTGGTCTCTATCTGCTTGCTCTTTATCTTGTTTCCCTAGGTCAAGGCCATGTTTGTGTGACACCATCTTGAATCCATGGCTTTGGCAGCTTTAGATTAGACCTCGTCTTCACCTACTGTGACATTTGGTGAATCTATTTTTCCTTGCCAATTCTGGCTCAGCCTGATTTCTGAACTAATGGTCTCAGGTAACAATCCCATTTTTCAGTTTTGGCCCCATGGAACTGCATCTTCAGCCTAACCACTGGACCAACTCTTTATGTTTGAGAATAGGGAAATTGAAGGTGGGTTATGTTTGAAAAATCAATAACCCTAAGTTTCACAAGTCAGTATAAAAATGAAGTTAAACCTCATGTGTACCTGGCCTGCATTAGTTTGATATCTTCCATCTGCAGAATGGCTGATTCTCAATAAAGCCCCTGTCCCTCAATTATTTAAGGCCATCTTCCTCTTTTAAAGTCTTCCAAGGTTCCCATTGTTATCACATTATAGTTGTACAGCCCTTTGGTTAACATGGCAAAACTGCCCCAGTTATCCCTATTCTGAAAAATTTCTCAGTCCTGGGTAAATTGTTACGGTTGGTCACCCTACCTCCAATGCTCAGTTCAGGCTTCTTTTAGCATTGCTGTGTGCTTTCCTCTGGAATGAAATTTCACAACATCATGGCCCCTACTCATGCAGTTACCAATCCTGGGACACTAACATCCCCTCTGGCTACTGTTGGCATCATTGTCATCTCTATTCTGACACCTCTGGTACTCACCTCCCTCCAATCTGCTTAAGCACATTCCCCTCCTTTCTGTCCGCCCTGGATCTCACTCTTCTGCTCATTTTCAGGGTCCCTCAGCTAGCTGGCTTGAACAACTAGGTGTTTCAAATATTTTAATATTTATGGATAAAATACTTCCCTTTCCGAGGAAGCATACACACTACTCAGATGGTTGATTCTGGCCCACTTCAGGTAGAAAAACAATGTACTTATTCTAGAGTCACTTTTCCCATATGACCCTCAAGCTCTTTTGTGAAGTCTGGCTCACTGAGCTATAGACTTTCTTTGCTCAGATTGAATGAATCCTTCCCTGAGACTTCTGTATTTGTGTCCTCTTTGTACCACTTTCATAGGTCTCATAGATGTTCATATATCCCTGACCCCCAAGGATGAATAGGCTGGAGTTCCTAAGTTCATTTCCAGGAGGCTCCAGACCCCCATGAAAATCACTGGATAGTTAGGTACAGAATTGGAGGTAAGAGTATATAATATATCATCAGGGTACTTCTGCTCTGTAACAAAGTGATGTACCTCCAGACTCAGCAAATTTTCACTCAACTGTCAAGTCAAATGTGGCTTCCTTGTTTCTTAATTTTCTCAACTGGAAATAACTTTTTCCATGTATGTTTTCACATCACCTGATTCAGATTCTTTCTCTTCTATAGCCCATACAACTTACTATTAGTTTTTTTAATTCTTTTATTATGTTATGTTAATCACCATACATTACATCATTAGTTTTTGATGTAGTGTTCCATGATTCACTGTTTGTGTATAACACCCAGTGCTCCAGGAAGGGAAAACTATTACAGTTTTTATTGTTGATGATGATTTTTTTTTTTACTTTGCTTTGTAACACCTTGGTATCCCAGATTTCCAACACATAGTTGATGTCCAAATACCTGTTGTTTGCTTAACTGGCTGAAAGCAGTACTCTGGCCTCTTTGGCATCTTTTATCTTTTGTTCACTCTTATGGTTCACCAGCACTGATAAAAGACCCTATGCTACTCTCTTATTCTATGTATCCACAGTTTGGCTCAAGCCAATAGGGAAACATGACACATTTAGGGCCTTGCTTTGCTTGTTTGATTCCTGGTTCACTCTAGAATGAAGCAAAGCCAGATCTCCTCTGTAGATTCTCGTGTTTATGCCACCACAAAAGATCCTTGGCTGCTCTAATGCTGGAAGAACTCATAGTTGCTTCCACTTCATTCTCCTCTGAATGGGCTTGGTACTTCCTCTAAGGCATCATTACCAGCCAATGTTAAATTCTAAGACCAAGAAATCATAAGACAGCTTCCTTCAGTAACTTCCTTTCCACAAGACACACAAGAGAGACAATAAAAAGGAGAGGACTTTTAAAAACTGAAAAATTAGAACTGATTTTTCTTGTCTCACATTTAGAAAGATTATTTTCCATGCTAGCAAGTACCTGAGGATTGCAGATTACGTGGATTCTAATCCATGTCTATACTTCTATTTTTTTATTATTATTATGTTCAGCTAGCCACTCTATAGTACATTATTAGTTTTTGATGTAGTGTTCAATGATTCATTAGTTACGTATAACACCCAGTGCACATCACAACACATGCCTTCTATTTTAAAAAAAAGATTTATTTATTTATTTTAGAGGGGGGTGGGAAAAGACAGAGGGAGATAGACAGTCTTAAGCAGACTCCATGCAGAGCCTGATGTGGGGCTCAAACTTATAACCCATGAGATCATGACCCCAAGAGTCAGACATTTGACTGAGCCACCCAGGCACCGCATATAGTTTTAAACGTCCATCAGAATTATGATTTCCTCTTCAACTAAACTTTCTAACACACAACCTCAAGATCAGATCTAATGAATTTTCTAAGAGCATCATATATTACAGATGCTCTAACAGATCTTTGTAATTACATTCAGTCATTTAATATTCATAATTCTCCAATCAAGAAATGGGCAGAAGAGGGGGTGGAGCAAGATGGCAGAGGAGTAGGAGACCTAGATTTCCTCTGGTCTCAGGAATTCAGCTGAATAGGGATCAAACCATTCTGAACACCTATGAACTCAACAGGAGATTGAAGAGGAGAGTAGCAACAACTTTCTGAACAGAGAAGCGACCACTTACTGGAAGGTAGGACGTGCGGAGAAGTGAATCCGAGGCAATATTCGGGAGGATAGACGGCAGGGGAGGGGACTCCACCGGCCGCTCTGGCAAGTGCTAGAGCCGCGGAGCACAAAATTGGAACTTTTAGAAGCCGGCTCCGCTGAGGGACGTCGCTCCAGTGGCTAAGTAGGGGGTGGAATCCTCCAGGGACAGTGTGGTCTCAGGACCCTCGGGGTCACAGAAAGACCAGAGGTGCCTGAGTGCGCCAGAGCTCCCAGGTATCGGACTGGGGAAGCCGGCTGCAGAGACGGAGCCGAGGCGCGGGCTCTCAGTTCGGGGTTGCCATAAACTGTGATCCGCGGCCCAGTCGGGCCACTGCTACTCCAGCAGGGACCCAACAAGCGGCAGAGCCGGGGAGACTCCCCTTCCTTCCCGGGGAGGAGTGGCGCGGGAACGCACCGCAGGGATCTGCTGGGTTTGGAGACTCCACACGGGGTCGGGTGCCAGAGATAGCAATGCTTGGTCACAGGCCGGTGAGCACGGAGTGCGGCCAGAGACCGGGGACACGGAAGTGACTGCTTTTATCTGGGGGCACACTGAGGAGTGGGGCCCTGCGTTCTCAGCTCCTCCGGGTGGAGATTGGGAGGCCACCATTTTTGCCCTGGTCCTCCAAGGCTGTACCGAGAGCTTGCAGGGAACAAAATCTCCCGAGATCAAACCCGAGCAGCTTGCTTAGCCCAGACCGACAAGGGCGGGGCAATTCAGCCTCCAGCAAAGACATTTGGAAACCACAGCAACAGGCCCCTCCCCCAGAAGATCAGCATGAACAGCCAGCAAGCCAAGACCAAGTTTACTGATCAAGGAGAACGGGAGAACTCCAGCGCTAGGGGAATACTGCACATAGAATTCATGGCGTTTTTTTTTACCATGATTCATTAGTTCATCAAAGTTAATTTTTGTTAACTGTTTTTTTTATTTTTCTTTTTCCCTTTTTCACCCAAAATCTTATCAATCTCTTTTAAAAAAAAAAAAAACTTTTTATTTTTCATTTTTAGAGTCATATTTTATCCCTTCATAGTAGTTACCCTTATTTTTGGCATATATATATAAGTTGTTCTCTCTTTAAAATTTTGATATACAGTTTCTTCTAACAGATCAAAATATACCCTAAATCACTAGTGTATGGCTCTGTTCTAGTCTCCTGCCTGATCACATTCTCTCCCTTTTTTTTTTCTTAAATCTTCTTTCTTTTTTCAAACAACTTCTTATCTTACCAAGTCCTTTTATAAAATCTTTTATAATTTTCATCTTTACAGTCATCTTCCATCCCTTCATTGTATCAACCCTTATTTTGTACATATATGTCTTTCTTCCTTTAAAATTTTAGGAGGCATCTTTTTCTAACAGACCAAAATACGCCCAAAATCTAGTGTGTGGCACTGATCTATGCACTAGCCTGATCATATTTGATCATATCCTGCTTTCTTTGTATTGTTCTGTTTTTGTTTTTATCTTTTTTTCTTTTTTTTTTTTCTCTTTCTTTTTTCTTTCTTTCCCTTTCTTTTCCCCTGGTTTCAGGTCTTTTCTGATTTGTATACAGTATATTTCCTGGGGACGTTGTAAACCTGATAGCATTTTGTTCTCTCATTCATCTATTCTCCTCTGGACAAAACGACAAGATGAAAAACATCACCTCAGCAAAAAGAACAAGAGGTAGTACCGTCAGCCAGGGACCTACTCAATACGGACATTAGTACGATGTCGGACATAGAGTTCAGAATCATGACTTTAAAGATACTAGCTGGGCTTGAAAAAAGCGTGGAAGTTATTAGAGAAACCCTTTCTGGAGAAATAAAAGAACTAAAATCTAACCAAGTCGAAATCAAAAACGCTATTGATGAGGTGCAATCAAAAATGGGGGCACAAACTGCTAGAATAAATGAGGCAGAAGAGAGAATCAGCGATATAGAATACCAAATGATGGAAAATAAAGAGGCTGAGAAAAAGAGAGAGAAACAACTACAGGATCACGAGGGCAGAATTCGAGAGATAAGCGATACGATAAGACGAAACAACATTAGAATAATTGGGATCCCAGAAGAAGAAGAAAGAGAGAGAGGGGCAGAAGGTATATTGGAGCAAATAATAGCAGGGAACTTCCCTAATGTGAGGAAGGAAACAGGCATCAAAATTCAGGAGGCACAGAGAACCCCTCTCAAAATCAATAAAAATAGGTCAACACCCTGACATCTAATAGTAAAACTTACGAGTCTCAGAGACAAAGAGAAAATCCTGAAAGCAGCTCGGGAGAAGAGATATGTAACCCACAATGGTAAAAATATTAGATTGGCAACAGACCTATCCACAGAGACCTGGCAGGCCAGAAAGGACTGGCATGATATCTTCAGAGCACTAAACGAGAAAAATATGCAGCCAAGAAGACTATATCCAGCAAGGCTGTCATTGAAAATAGAAGGAGAGATAAAAAGCTTCCAGGACAAACAAAAACTAAAGGAATTTGCAAACACGAAACCAGTCCTCCAAGAAATATTGAAAGGGGTCCTCTAAGCAAAGAGAGAGCCTCAAAGCAGCAAAGATCAGAAAGGAACACAGATAATATACAGTAACAGTCACCTTACAGGCAATACAATGGCACTAAATTCATACCTTTCAATAGTTACCCTGAATGTAAATGGGCTAAATGCCCCAATCAAAAGACACAGGCTATCAGATTGGATTAAAAAACAAGACCCATCGACATGCTGTCTGCAAGAGACTCATTTTAGACCCAAAGACACCCCCAGATTGAAAGTGAGGGGGTGGAAAACCATTTACCATGCTAATGGACACCAAAAGAAAGCTGGGGTGGCAATCCTTATATCAGACAAATTAGATTTTAAACCAAAGACTGTAATAAGAGATGAGGAAGGACACTATATCCTCCTTAAAGGGTCTATCCAACAAGAAGATCGAACAATTGTAAATATCTATGCCCCTAACATGGGAGCAGCCAATTATATAAGGCAATTAATAACAAAAGCAAAGAAACACATTGACAACAATACAATAATAGTGGGGGACTTTAACACCCCCCTGACTGAAATGGACAGATCATCTAAGGAGAAGATCAACAAGGAAATAAAGACTTTAAATGACACACTGGACCAAATGGACTTCACAGACATATTCAGAACATTCCATCCCAAAGCAACAGAATACACATTCTTCTCTAGTGCCCATGGAACATTCTCCAGAATTGATCACATCCTAGGTCACAAATCAGGTCTCAACCGGTACCAAAAGATTGGGATTATTCCCTGCATAATTTCAGACCACAATGCTTTGAAACTAGAACTCAATCACAAGAGGAAAATCGGAAAGAACTCAAATACATGGAGGCTAAAGAGCATTCTACTAAAGAATGAATGGGTCAACCAGGAAATTAAAGAAGAATTAAAAAAATTCATGGAAACCAATGAAAATGAAAACACAACTGTCCAAAATCTTTGGGATACAGCAAAGGCAGTCCTAAGAGGAAAGTATATAGCAATACAAGCCTTTCTCAAGAAACAAGAAAGGTCTCAAATACACAACCTAACCCTACACCTAAAGGAGCTGGAGAAAGAACAGCAAATAAAGCCTAAACCCAGCAGGAGAAGAGAAATCATAAAGATCAGAGCAGAAATCAATGAACTAGAAATCAAAAGAACAGTAGAACAGATCAACGAAACTAGGAGCTGGTTCTTTGAAAGAATTAACAAGATTGATAATCCCCTGGCCAGACGTATCCAAAAGAAAAGAGAAATGACCCAAATCAACAAAATCATGAATGAAAGAGGAGAGATCACAAGCAACACCAAAGAAATACAAACAATTATAAGAACATATTATGAGCAACTCTATGCCAGCAAATTAGATAACCTGGAAGAAATGGGTGCATTCCTAGAGATGTATCAACTACCAAAATTGAACCAGGAAGAAATAGAAAACCTGAACAGACCTATAACCACTAAGGAAATTGAAGCAGTCATCAAAAATCTCCCAACAAACAAAAGCCCAGGGCCAGATGGCTTCCCAGGGGAATTCTATCAGACATTTCAAGAAGAATTAATACCTATTCTCCTGAAACTGTTCCAAAAAATAGAAATGGAAGGAAAACTTCCAAATTCATTTTATGAGGCCACCATTACCTTGATCCCAAAACCAGACAAAGACCCCATCAAAAAAGGAGAATTACAGACCAATATCCCTGATGAACATGGATGCAAAAATTCTCACCAAAATACTAGCCAATAGGATCCAACAGTACATTAAAAGGATTATTCACCACGACCAAGTGGGATTTATCCCTGGGCTGCAAGGCTGGTTCAACATCTGCAAATCAATCAAGGTGATACAATACATTAACAAAAGAAAGAACAAGAATCATATGATCCTCTCAATAGATGCAGAAAAAGCATTTGACAAAGTACAGCATGCTTTCTTGATCAAAACTCTTCAGAGTATAGGGATAGAGGGCACATACCTCAATATCATAAAAGCCATCTATGAAAAACCTACAGCGGATATCATTGTCAATGGGGAAAGGCTGAGAGCTTTTCCCCTAAGGTCAGGAACGCGGCAGGGATGTCCACTCTCACCACTGCTATTCAACATAGTATTAGAAGTCCTAGCCATAGCAATAGACAACAAAAAGAAATCAAAGGCATCCAAATCGGCAAAGAGGAAGTCAAACTCTCACTCTTTGCAGATGATATGATACTGTATGTGCAATACCCAAAAGACTCCACCCCAAAACTGCTAGAACTCATACAGGAATTCAGTCAAGTAGCAGGCTATAAAATCAATGCACAGAAATCAGTGGCATTCCTATACACCAACAACAAGACAGAAGAGAGACAAATCAAGGATTAGATCCCATTTACAATTGCACTCAAAACCATAAGATACCTAGGAATAAATTTAACCAAAGAGGCAAAGGATCTGTACTCAGAAAACTATAAAATACTCATGAAAGAAATTGAAGAAGACACAAAGAGATGGAAAAACGTTCCATGCTCATGGATTGGAAGAACAAACATTGTGAAGATGTGAAAGCTACCTAGAGCAATCTACACATTCAATGCAATCCCCATCAAAATACCATCCACTTTTTGCAAAGAAATGGAACAAATCATCCTAAAATTTGTATGGAACCAGAAGAGACCCCGAATAGCCGGAGGAATATTGAAAAAGAAAAGCAAAGCTGGCGGCATCCCAATTCCGGACTTCCAGCTCTATTACAAAGCTGTCATCATCAAGACAGTATGGTACTGGCACAAAAACAGACACATAGATCAATGGAACAGAATTGAGAGCCCGGAAATGGACCCTCAACTCTATGGTCAACTTAGCTTTGACAAAGCAGGAAAGAATGTCCAATGGCAAAAAGACAGTCTCTTCAACAAATGGTGTTGGGAAAATTGGACAGCCACATGCAGAAGAATGAAACTGGACCATTTCCTTACACCACACACAAAAATAGACTCCAAATGGTTCAAAGACCTAAACGTGAGACAGGAGTCCATCCAAATCCTAAAGGAGAACACAGGTAGCAACCTCTTTGACCTCAGCCGCAGCAACTTCTTCCTAGAAACATCGCCAAAGGCACGGGAAGCCAGGGCAAAAATGAACTATTGGGATTTCATCAAGATAAAAAGCTTTTGCTCAGCAAAAGAAACAATCCACAAAACCAAAAGACAACTGACAGAATGGGAGAAAATATTTGCAAATGACATATCAGATAAAGGGCTAGTATCCAAAATCTATAAAGAACTTATCAAACTCAACACCCAAAGAACAAATAATCCAATCAAGAAATGGGCAGAAGACATGAACAGACATTTTTCCAAAGAAGACATCCAAATGGACAACAGGCACATGAAAAAGTGCTCAACATCGCTCGGCATCAGGGAAATCCAAATCAAAACCTCAATGAGATACCACCTCACACCAGTCAGAATGGCTAAAATTAACAAGTCAGGAAACGACAGATGTTGGCGGGGATGTGGAGAAAAGGGAACCCTCCTACACTGTTGGTGGGAATGCAAGCTGGTGCAACCACTCTGGAAAACAGTATGGAGGTTCCTCAAACAGTTGAAATTAGAGCTACCATTCGATCCAGCAATTGCACTACTGGGTATTTACCACAAAGATACAAATGTAGGGACCCAAAGGGGTACGTGCACCCCAATGTTTATAGCAGCAATGTCCACAATAGCCAAACTGTGGAAAGAGCCAAGCTATCCATCGACAGATAAATGGATAAAGAAGCGGTGGTATATATACACAATGGAATATTATGCAGCCATCAAGAGGAATGAGATCTTGCCATTTGCAACGACGTGGATGGAACTGGAGGGTGTTATGCTGAGTGAAATAAGTCAATCAGAGAAAGACATGTATCATATGACCTCACTGATATGACGAATTCTTAATCTCAGGAACAAACTGAGTGTTACTGGAGTGATTGGGGGTGGGAGGGATGGGGTGGCTGGGTGATAGACATTGGGGAGGGTATGTGCTACGGTGAGTGCTGTGAATTGTGCAAGACTGTTGATTCACAGATCTGTACTTCTGAAACAAATAACGCAACATATTTTAAGAAAAAAGAAAAAGAAGAAGATAGCAGGAGAGGAAGAATGAAGGGGAGTAATTCAGAGGGGGAGACGAACCATGAGAGACGATGGACTCTGAAAAACAAACTGAGGGTCTAGAGGGGAGGAGGGTAGGGGGATGGGTTAGCCTGGTGATGGGTATTAAAGAGGGCACATTCTGCATGGAGCACTGGGTGTTATGAACAAACAATGAATCATGGAACACTACATCAAAAACAAATGATGTAATATATGGTGATTAACATAACAATAAAAAAATTAAAAAAAAAGAAATGGGCAGAAGACATGAACACACATTTCTGCAAAAAAGACATCCAAATGGCCAATAGACACATGAAAAAGTGCTCAACGTCACTCGGCATCAGGGAAATCCAAATCAAAACCTCAATGAGATACCACCTCATATTAGTCAGAATGGCTAAAATTAACAAGTCAGGAAATGACAGATGTTGGCGAGGATGTGGAGAAAGGAGAACCCTCTTACACTGTTGGTGGGAATGCAAGCTGGTGCAGCCACCCCGGAAAACAGTATGGGCGTTCCTCAAAAAGTTGAAAATAGAGCTACCCTATGACCCAGCAATTGCACTACTGGGTATTTACCCCAAAGATACAAATGCAGTGATCCGAAAGGGCATCTGCACCCCAATGTTTGTAGCTACAATGTCTACAATAGCCAAACTATGGAAAGAATCTAGATGTTCATCAACAGATGAATGGATAAAGAAAATGTGGTATATTCATAATAATTCTGTGAACAAAGAACTATTATTGGCACATAAAAATGAGCAGAGATGCAGAAAGGCATTCTATTTCTCGAAGAACTACTACTTCTCTTCATTATTTTCTAAAAAAAAATAAATAAATAAAAGAATCAACTCTTTCCAACAAGTATTAAGGCTTATCAGGGACACCTGGGTGGCTTAGTCAGGTAAGCATCTGACTCCATCACAGCTCAGATCTTGACCTCAGGGTCATGAGTTCAAGCCCCACATTGAGCTCCACACTGGGTACTTAAAAAAAGAAAGAAAAATAAAAGACTCATCATATATGGCAAACAGACTTTTAAAAATGGTCCTCAATGATTCCTGTCTCCTGGTATTCACATCTTTGCATAATCCCCTCTTCTTGGTTGAGGACTGGATCTTGTGACTTGCTTCTCATGAATAGAATTCGGTAAATGTGATAGGATGTCACTTCTGTGATTAGGTTCCAAAAGATTGTGACTTTGCTATTGTTCTTTTTCTGGCACTCTTTTGGTTTTTTACTTTGACTGAAATACTATATGGAGAGGCTGTGTAGTAAGGAACCAAGAGAGTCCTTCAGCTAACAGCTTGTGAGCCATCGACACTGAAGTGCAGCACTGTCAGAAAGTGAATTCTGCTGACAACTACATGAGTGATCTAGGAAGCACATTCTTCCCAGGTGATCCCTGAGATGACTATGGTCCTGACCAATACCTTGATTTCAACCTAGGGAAAGATACGAAGTAGAGGACCTAGGTAAATCATGACCAGATTACTGACACACAGAAACTGAGGTAACAGAAGTATGTGTGTTTAAACTAATTTGGGGGCAGTTTGTTATATAGCAATATGTAACTAATATACATATACTCTCTGTCCTTCTTTTGTTACTGCTGTGTAACAAGTCACTCCAAAAACTTAATGGTTTAATAAGCAATAATCATTGAGCTCCATAATGTTCACTTTGGCTAGGACTTACTGAGTTGGACTTGTGTCTGGTCTGTAATATCTGGAGCTTCAACGGGGATGATTAGAATTTGCGGGGATGGAAAGAGACGGGAACTCACTGAGCATCTCGCTCTCTTCATGTAGTCTCACGGTCTCTCCATGTGGTGTTTCCAGCAGAGTGGCCTCAGAGCAGTCACACTGCTTACTTTGCAGTCCAGGGCACCCAGCAAAAGTCTTGTAAGAGACCGCAGCAGATACTACAAGGCTTCTTATGACCTAGTCTCTGAAGTCACGCAATATCACTTCTGCCATATGAATAAGGTCACATAAGGCCAATCACAACTTAATGTGGGAGAAGCCTACACAGAGCATGGATTTTGGAAGATGGGACTATCTTGGAGTCTGGCTACTATACTATTCTATATGTTTTTCTTCTTATTTCATCAAATGTCAAAGACTACCTTCAAAGAAAACAGGCTTGGCAGTTGGACAAATCTTCCACTTACCATCTTTAAGTATAACCCTTAGCTTATATGTGCCCTTGTGTCCTGATGCAAGAAATTAGAGTAAGTATCGATACTTTTATTGGGTTGTGGTGAAAATCAATGAGTTAAAAAATATAAATGCTGAAATAGAGGGCTAGCCATAATGTGCTCCATGCACAGTGGATGACATTTCTACTTTTCTATTTCAATATTCTCCTCTGGACCCTTTTTTTTTTTTTTTAATCTTCTATGCTAGGGCTTACCACTTCCTGCCTTTAATTATAGCTGTTTATTATCTTACCTATCAAGTTACAAAAACACTTAGAAGTAGGAATTATATTCATCTTTACAACTCCATTAATTCAGCACCTGCCAGGTGCTTAATAAATAATCATCGATTAAATGTTTACTACTTACTGGCACTATTCATCTGGTACTCTTTATTCATAGCCTTGTCCCTCAGTGAAGCCCCTTAGTAGAACTGACTGTGGCTTGTAAGTCTTGTAAGTCTTTGTCTCCACCGTCAGCCTCAGGCCCTGTACAAAGTGCTATGTGAAGCCTATGGAACCAATTGTAATATCCACTGTTTTCTTAACACATTATTTTTCCTTTCATTAGACACGTCTTATCTCCTAGTTGGAAACAGCAGGGCAAAGTGGAAGAAGGAAGTACAACAGAGGTTAGGCTCTAATACTCAGGGTCAGACAACCTGGCTTTGAATCAGATTTGGGCAGTTACTACTTGCAAACCTTAGAAATTGTTCTATCTTTCTAAGCCTCTTGTCATTTGTAAAATGGGAACAAATATCTTCTCCTCCTAGGGTAGTTGTGAGACTAAAATGGGATCATGTATATATAATACTTCACACAGTGCTTATACAAAGCAAGTGCATAGTAACTTTTGACTTTCGGTAAATGTCACCTCTTCCAGGAAACCTTCTTAAATTTCCCAAGCTGAACCTCTGCCCACAATGCCTATGCATTTTCTTGATTTTTCCATGTGGAAAATATCTTATTCAACCCTTTGTAATAGTGAACTATGTGGTTCATTTTATCTTCCTTACTTAATTGCAAATTCTTCGGCCACAGCATCTGGACAAGATTTGGCAGCAAGTCCTGAATATAGCACAGGTAAAGGAATATTTTCTTATCTTTTCCTTATACATCTACCTCTGTCTGTCCTCCTTATAGCAATTATATAGATTAAGAGGAATTGCTAATATTACTGGTTGAAAAAATGATATCAGACCATGTTTTACTAGGCAGCACTTTTGATTAATCCTGTCACTCTGATTACTATTATTTTAATAAGCAGACCTAGGGTTTCTCCTGTAACCAGCATGTCTGTCTCTCTTACTCTTGTTCTCACCCTTTGAAGTCACACATACTTAAGTGGAGGAGTATGTGTTACTCTTAATATTTATCCCTTTCCTCCTTCTTAGAGATGAAGACATGAGTAAATACCTAAAGTTCATCTTACAACTTATCTTTAATTAGTGAGGCTTGCTGTGGACATTACTGTGCACTAACTCAATACCCTTCACTCTTCTTTTGTTATATCATTTCCCGAAATTCTGCTGGGAGGCAAGGTAAATGGAGGGCAGGGTCTGACTCTACCTTTGCTCTTGGAGGTAATACCATCAAATCCCCATCCTCTGAATATGTAGTGTACAACAGTAGCAATACTGATAATAACAATAGAGGCTAATATACACTGAGCTCCTTGTGAGCCCTTCTAAATGTTTTATATCTATTAACTAATGAAGTCTTAAGAACAACCCAGTCAACTGGAGGGACTGAAGCATAAGAGCATTAACTACCTTATGAGTGCCAGTTTGCTGATAAGTAGCAAAGCAGGGATGTAAAGCCAGAAAACTTGGTCTTAGCAAGAGACAGCTCTTATTCTTTGTAATATACTGCCTCTCACTGGGTGCCTACAAATAGAGGGTGAATACAGAAATTGAACTTTCCAATCTACCCCACCATTATTCCTTAATTAGAAAGGTAACAAGCCCCCTACTAGGTAAATCTAAATTAAATAAAAACAAAGCAAGTATGAATCCACTTATGGGAAAAAAATAGGGGGAAAGGCATTTGAGGTTATAACAGAAGATTCATAGGACAGATATCTGATACCAATAATAAGGCAAAATTATTAAAGCCTAGGTGTAGTCAGCAACAATAGCTTCTTTTCTCAGGTGGGTTTGAGGTTTTTATCTTTTATATTGGGAAGTAAGGAATTGGATCCCATCCACATTTCCACTACCGAGTTTTTTGTTTTGTTTTAAAGATTTTATTTATTTATCAGAGAGAGAGGGAGAGAGAGTGCGCACAAGCAGGGGGAGCGGTAGGCAGAGGGAGAAGCAGACTCCCTGCTGAGCAAGGAGCTGGATGTGGGACTTGATCTCAGGACCCTGGGATCATGACCTGAGCCAAAGGCAGACGCTTAACCAATTGAGCCAACCAGGTGTCCCTCCACTACCAAGTTTTTATATTAACTGAATTCTGTCAGTCCTTTCTTCATTTCCCTTGGCAGTGGACTGGTCTAAAACCAATATGCTTCTATATCAACATGGAGGAGTGTGAGGTTAACATGTTAATTCAACTAAGTTCAACTCTGGTAATTTAGCTACAAAGTCATAGAGCCAAGAAAGCTGGATTCTACTGCCTTTTACGACTTACAACAAGATTTGTAACCTTGAAAAATAATCAACAATAGGTACAATTATGAGGCTACAATGATCCTGACCACTAATCAATGTTCATCCACTTATAACATATAAACAGGAAGAAATGCATCAGCAAATCAACACATACTGTTTAAGCACATATTGGAGCTAAGGTCTGTCTAGCAGCACTGTAACCAGGTACGGACCTGCCCGCAAGGAGCCTAGGGTTTCCACAGGGAATTAAGGCTTAAATAAATAAGACAGTGGTCAGCACAAGACAATATCAAAGGTATCAAAGGCAGTGAAGGGTTGGTGGTGATGGGGGGAAAAATTAGGGTATTTCTCAGCTAGCAGTGAAAAGATACATAATTTATATATTCTCGAACAATAGCATTGCATATACACAATATCATGCACTTAGAAATAGAAATTTCAAAAAAGTTTGAAAATATATTTTTCATTTTTTTTTTTTTTTTACACCAACTAGGTATAAAAGAGTAGCTCAAACACAGAATCCCAGGATATATGTATTCTGGGGGATGGGGAAATGTTAACAATAGAAAGATGTAATAGTTAAAAAATAAAATACAATAATAAAAGAAGTAACATTTGTTTTTCATTTATGGTACTTATGGCTATTGTACTTAGTAAATCATTCATAGGATTATTTACTTAAGGTTGATCTAGCCCTTTTAGAGAATAACTCTGTTTTTGTTGTTGTTGCTTATTTCCCGAGGCTAGTAGCACCCAAAGCAGAGTAGATGCTCAATAAATAATTGTTGCATAAATGAATGAATGGACAGTGAATGAAAAAGTATTTAATTAAGGACCTGAACAAATCTCATTCAAGTTACATGAAATTGAGAACTATAGATTGACAATAATTGAGTTACACACAACAGAGCTCTTTTGTTTTTTTAATGGGGAAATTACATGTGTGCATCATATACATAAGTTCTGAGTACACACATGGACTAACACACCCCATTTCTCCATATGTGACTGAAACCGTGATTTGCCTAACAGGTTAAAGAACAGTATTTTCCTGGACTTGAGAAATTCACTGAGGGAACTTGTTAAATGGTGTGTTGTACAAATGCCAAACACCCCAAGTAGTCAGCATTCCCCAACCACTTCATAAACAAACTTCAAAAGTCAATTGGTTTAATTGAACTGTCAAAGTAGGTCAGACTGAAAGGGCGGAGAGTATATATAAATAGTCCAGTGACTGTCAGCCTGAAGGAGCTAGTTATTAGATTTCAATCTGATCATAATTAATATGTTATTAAAATCCTCACAAAATAAATTGGTTTCATTTAAGTCACAGAGTTGAAGTCATGCAAAAGAAGCAAGGCAGGAGAATATTCAGGGTAAAGTTCTACACTTTCCTGGACTTGCAAATTTAAGCAAATCTTATATGAGCTATGTTATTTTTATGCTTGGGGAGAATGAGAGATCTTTTCACTTAGTAGTAATCCATTCATATTTTAAAGGCTTGAAACTTAAATATCCCCAAATCTGTCCATATTAAGTCAGAGTCATGAATTTCTCAATCCAATGTTTGTCTCCAACAAAAGAAGTAAGTGGGGTGTTTTGCCCACCTGTATATCAGCCACAAGGTTTAGCTATGTCTGCAAAATATATGTGTATCTAGCACAGTGCCTAGAACAGAGAAGAGACACATAGCAAATTTTGTTGGAATGACTGAAGTTCTAATTTCCAAGAATAACTCATTCACTCATTTTCCCAAACTTCTTCTAATTTTTACTCTGAATTTTCTTACTGAGTCTACTATGGAATTATCCTGTATCATGTAGGAAGTACAATCTTTATAATAAATTTTAGGGAAATTTTTATTGAATATTTGTTCTGTGTCAGGCACTGTATCTCATTTTAACCTCATAACAACCTATGAAGGAGGTGCTATTAGTATATTTTATAGATGAGGAAGTTGACACTTTAAGAAAAGTTGTTCAAGTTTATGCAGATAAACAATAAGAGAGACAAGATTTAAACAAAATCCTTATGTCTTCAAAACATCAGCCTCCTTTCAGACCAACTTCCAAATTAAATGCAGTGAGAAAAACAGCATAACCCCTTGGCATAGTCTTTCTGTGTCCTGGAATCTTGTAGCTCAGGATGTTTGGGTTTGGAGCAGGGGTGGGGAAAGGTCTTGTTAAAAATGCAAGTTTATCAGCTTCACACAGACCTACTGAAAAAAACATATCCAGAACTATGGAAGAAAGATGGAAACCTGAAAATATTAAACACCATGATATTGGAAGGAAGTTGATTGAAGTGAAATGGAATTTTGAGTAACTATTATTTTTTTTCCTAAGGAAACTTTCTTTGTTTTAAGATTTTATTTATTTATTTGAGAGAGAGAATGAGAGAGAGAGAGCACATCAGAGGGGATAGTGTCAGAGGGAGAAGCAGACCCCCTGCCGAGCAGAGAGCCCGATGCGGGACTCGATCCTGGGTCTCCAGGATCAGGACCTGAGCCGAAGGCAGTCACTTAACCAACTGAGCCACCCAGGCGCCCTTGAATAACTATTATTGATCTTTTTAGAACTGGCTAATGTGATGGGCAAATATGTTGTGTATCTGTGGTAGCTAAGACTAAGTTTGAAGCAGAATCTCAATCACTTCATATGCCACAATTACTCATAGAGGCTACGGATAACAGATGAACAGAGCAGTACTGTTGAAAGAATGGGAAGAATTTTTAAGAGAGAAGTAGGTGACCAATTTGCTTACTTTACTAGGTAGTCCTGAACACATTATTTAAATCTAAGCCTCAGCTTACTCATGTATAAAGTAGGGGAAATAATATCTGTAAAGGAATAACAATACTGTAACTAAAAATGTGTAACTGAGTGTCTGATATGTAGCAGGAATATAGCTAGAAATACCTTTTTTTTCTTAAAATAGCTAGCTCCTCCTGTGTGGATAGTCCTAAATCCTCTGTATATTTGTAGAGCCTTCTGTTTAATTTTGGCTACATACTAAGCTAGAAGGCTGTTCCTACAGTCTGATAACTATCCTGCAAAACCACCCCCAGGATCAAAAATCAAACAAAACAAAACAAAAACATGGCATTGTCTTGTAGGTCCCCAGAATAGCAATGTGTTCCTCTTCTCACAAACCAAATGCCCTTTATAAACTGTCCAATGCTGTCATTCTGCTCCAGATATTCTAAAAATGGCATAAAGACTTTTTCAAGTTAACTATCTTTATTGGGTCAGACACATGACCTTGGAGCTAGCACAGCAGGGGTTATCTGAGAGAAATTCAGCAGCCTCTTTAGAGTCAGTTCTGCTGGGTAGAGTTGCTAATAAGGACTGGGTCACAGGTTCAATCCCTGTGTGCACCCATTATATTAACTTTCTTATAAGACCTCCTTGACAGTAGGACTTGAGCTAGTCTTATCCCTAATACAGCTGTGACCACAGAAAAGATGGAGCAAAGGGCAAGAGTTCAGCAGAAACCATTTCTATTCTTTAAAAACCTCCTTGTACTAACTGGATGAGGGGCATTTCTATCATATTCCCAAAGCAAAGACACCAACCCTTTGCTTTGACTCTCAAAACATATTCTGAATCTGTTTTCATTGCAAGAGAAACTTGAAGTTAAAGTGTTTTCTTGAATCAATGATTAGAGAGGTAGGAAGAAGAGAGATATGTGTGCACAATTTGAAGCACCAGAACATGTGGGTATTGCTGTATTTGTATTTTCAAAAAAATGTGCTTCTGGTGAAAAAAGAAAAGAGGGAAAGCGGAAAAAGAGAAAGGAAAGGCATTTACATTTATTAAGCACTGTAAGAACTACTTTATATAAACTCCTTACTTATCCATGCATTAACCATTTCTAGGTGTCTGGTACTATGCTAATAAGCACTGGAAAAAAGAGGAACAGAGATGACAATGTTCCTTGTTTTTATAGAATTTACTCTTTGGTAAGAGAAACAAATGTTGAGCAATTAATTACAAGTGTGACATGTTATCAGACAAGAGCAAAGGGCACTATGGAGGCAGATGGCAAGGGATAGCTCCAGTTAAGATTTCTGAATATAAAATACAGAAACTATTTCTAACTAAATTTAAACTGAAATGTAAAAATCACAGAATCCAAGAAGGAATATAGAATCCAGGCCTTTAGAGGACAGGCTCCAGGGCAGTCCAGAATCTCATCAGCAGGACACAAGTCCACCTGGGGATCCTCCATCACATGACTCTGCTACAACCACTGCCAGGCTTCATATTTCTCCACATAAGAATATTAGAAGAAAAATTATCTGCTTGGTTTATTTCTGGTCCTATGCTAACCTTTGATCAAGGTGGCAGGATCTATTACCAAGCAGAGGATGAGGTGGGAGTGAAATAGCTATGTTTGCAGACAAAAATATCATGAAGATCTGAGATTAAAAATTAAAAATACTATATGATACAGTAATTGCACTGAGTATTTACCCAAAGAAAAGGAAAACACTAATTTGAAAAGATATATGCACCACTATGTTTACCACAGCATTATTTACAATAGCCAAGATATAGGAGCAGCCCAAGTGCCCATCGATAGATGAATGGATAAGGAAGATGTGAAACACACACACACACACACACACACACACACACACACACACGTGGAATGGAATATTACTCAGCTGTAAAAAAGAATGAGATTGTGCCATTTGTGACAAGTTTGCAGTTTCTTATAAAATTAAATGTAAAATTGCTATATATCAGAAATTTCACTCCCAGGAATGTACAAAAGAGAAATTAAAACATATATTCATACAAAAACTTGGATGTGAATATTCAGCTTTATTGCTAATAGTCCCAAACTAGAAACAAGCCAAATGTCCATCAACTGATGAATAAACAGTACTATAGCCATATAATGAATATTATTCAGCAATAAAAAACAAACTGGGGAACCTATGTGGCTCAGTTGGTTAAGCATCTGACTTGATTTCAGCTTAGGTCATGATGTCAGGGTTGTGAGATCTAGCCCTGAGTTGGGCTCTGTACTGAGCATGGAGCCTGCTTAGGAATCTCTCTCTGCCTCTCCTTCTATCCCTTACCCCCCCCCCCAAAAAAGAAAAGAACAAACTACTGATAGACACAACATGGATCTCAAAAACATTATACTAAGTAAAAGAAGCCAAATATAAAAGAATATATGCTATATGATTTCACTTAGATATAAAATTACAAAGATAAACCTTATCTATAATGACAGAAAGCTAGCCAATGGTTACTTAGAGCTAAGACAGAGGATGGACTGGGATGGGGCAAAAATTAATTTGGGGGGATAATGTACCATATCTTTTTTTAAAGATTTTATTTTTAAGCAATCTCTACACCCAGTGTGGGGCTTGAACTCACAACCCCAAGATCATGAGTTACACTCTCTACTGACTGAGCCAGCCAGGTGCCCCAATGTTCTATATCTTGATTGTGGTTGTCATTACATGTCCATTTAAATTTGTCAAACTCATAGGTATATACAGTACATGCATTTCATTATATTTAAACTATATTTCAATAAAAGTGAATTAAAAGTAAATACAAGGGGGTGGGCGGGATGGGCAAAATGGGTGGAGGGTGGGAGATACAGACTTCCAGTTACAGAATGAATAAGTCATGGGGATAAAGGGTGCAGCATAGGGAATATAGTCAATGGTATTGTATTAACATTGAATGGTGAATAATGGTAGTAGCTGCACTTGTGTTGAGCATAGCATAACACAGAGATGCTGAATCACTATATTGTACACCTGAAATAATACATTGTGCATCAACTTCATTTTAATTAAAAAAATATAGGAAATACAGCACCCATGACAACATTTCTCATAGTCTCCCTATTTTCAGTTCCTTCTAAATGCTATCACACATGGGAGAACATGGCAGGAGTGGAATAAACATGGTCAAGAGAGATAAGTGTTGTCAGACTTTCACTGGGATCGTCACCTCCTTTTCAATGGTCTCTCCTCTTCTGTTTATTCTCTATTAGAACTGTGTGACCTTCAGAACCTGTCCATAAGCAAGCATCTCAGCTTTAGTGAGCATTTAGCAATAAAAACTTCATTTGAATTAACTTGAGTCCATACCAGAGAAACATCTAGGGTTTATAGATACATCTCATCAACTAGATGGGAAAAGCATTATAGGGAAACAAAGGAATGCTGCTTATTTCCTGTGTTCATGATTAATTGACATGAATCCAGGATGACAGTGGTTTGTAACATTACCTAACCTAGGACAGCAGTGATGAAGAAATCTGAAGCAGAGAAGATTTAGCTCCCCTGATTAAGAAAAAGAATCCAGAGAACTTCACAATTTCAATAAATTATCCATCCTTGTATGTTTCCCAGACCCAATTACTACTAATATATTTAAGATAATTTTATCTTCTCATTTCATAAATAAGAGAAAGTTTTGTTTTGAAAGAAAGGAAGAGTAAAAGCTGAATGGAGGAAGGAAGACGGGCAGGTGACAGGGATAACATGAAATAAGTTATATAATTAATCTTGATTGCTTGATCAACCCCTGAGCCTGAACATCCTTTGTTTTACAGAATCTGGTAATAATGGACAATAGAAGAATAAAAAAAAGAAAACAAAAAGAAGCCAGTAAATCTTGGTTAATTTACCAAAAAAGGAGGATGAACTGGAGAAAACAGTAAGAAGAGAAACCAGAGCATCACAATCCACAATTTACCTTCAATTTGAGTAGAAAGCCTGAAAAATGGAGGCTGACATCATGAATAAAGTACAGAACACTTGAGAACCGCTTCCGTGTGTGTGAGTGAGATCACAACAGAATTGGGAGAGGTGTTAAAAGTTTTGATGGGGCACAAGGGTGGTTCAGTGGGTTAAGTGTCTGCCTTCAGCTCAGGTCATGGTCCCAGGGTCTTGGGATCAAGCCCTGCTTCCAGCTCCCTGCTCAGGGGAGAGCTTGCTTCTCCCTCTCCCTCTGCCTGCCACTCCCCCTGCTTGTGTGCTCATGCTCTCTCTATCAACTAAGTAAATGAAATCTTTTTTTTTTAAGTTCTGTTTACACATGAATTAATATACCATTTGATGTGCTTTGAAAGACTCCAATAATATCTGAATTAAAGTTTTGATTATCCTTGGTAATAGACTGGTAGAATTGGAAGATGATTTCTTGTGGATAGTACTGTGGTTGTGAACACCTCCTCAAAAGGCAAGAAAAGAAAGGAAGGAGAGAAATAGCATCTCTTAGGTGCCATGTTGGATACTGATATGCTTTGGTGAAAAGTATGAGATTCCTGTTAAGCCTTCAGATTTCTATCATCTTAGCTTCCTCCCTGAATGAGACTCTCAGGGTTACAGGATGCTGGAATCCCTTCTTGGGAGTACAGTAATGGTTAAATTCAAGTTGTGTCCCCTCCCATTCTCTTTATTTTGCTATCTTCTCAGGGTTTTTATTGGGGGAAGGGGGTTGGCACAACTACTTTTTCACTATTTCATATTTTTTGAGACCCTGAGGAGAGTACACAAAGAAACATATCCTAACTACCCAAGGTGGAGAGAGAGAGAAAGGCTATATGATGCAAATATGTTTTGAGTGCAGGTAAGCCATCAAGCTCACACATATAATAGCTTAAGTAAACATGGTTTTAGGATAGGAGGACAAGGGTATAATGATTCCACAAGAAGAGATGACTCAAAGACCAGAAGTTTTTGCAGAGGCCTCATGCCTGTGGGGCAATGAGGGAGTGCATGTTTTAAGGTCATTCATATTTGCAAACATACATAAGAAATTAAGAGAAGACATTACAGAAGGTGAGTTATTTGACAATACTATTAACAAGAACAATTAAACCTGAATGAGTGATATTAATAGGATCCCACTTTTTAACCTGGATTTGGGATTGGGTAGTCTGAAAAAACTCAGGATATAGGATTCTAAGTCACTGCTAACATTTTTGCAAGTAGAGACGATATGTAAAAAAGAATCATTCATCCTAGGTAAAATTTAAATAAATTTCCTCTGTTACACCCCCTTAATCCAGATGGCCTCTTTTGAAAATTATATAAATGCTTATGTGAAATTCTAGGTAACTCAAAACTATTCTGCTTTTAAAAAGGAATTTCAAACTTACTGGTTATCCTCTCTACAAAAATTTAAACTGAAATTTTCTTGAAAAAGGACAGAATTTCTTTTCCATTAGATTATAAATGATGCCCTTTTTTCACTTACTCATGCAAATGAGAATATCTAAGATTTGAAAAAAAAAGTGAGAGCTGACTAAACCAGCAAAAGTCATTCACATAACAATTGAGCCTTCTACTAACTCCCTTAGCGATGGATCATAAATCACATCAGGGCCTCCTTCCTCCCAATTTGCACACAATATTAAATAATGGAATATAATTTGAGTACTCATTGTCAAAGAAGCTATCAAGGTCACTTACAGAATTCTATCCTATATCCATCTTTCTAGCCATTCATCATCTTTTGAAAATATTATTCAACATTTATGACTAAAATTTAGGGTAAATTTTTAACCATAGCATAACTATAACCAAACCCTATTTCCTGGAAATATGTAGTATTTATGATTTACAAGAAGAAATATACCAACCACCTATACTTAACTTTTATTCATATCATCTCTCCAGAAGTGTTATGTTATCCATTTTTTTATAATTATGTTTCATTTACTGCATATGGTTCATTTATTGTTTTGATAAATATTTGTTGAGGATCTGTTATATGCCAGGTACTGGCATGGTAGACATAGCAGTAAATAAAACAGAGGAAAATTCTACACTCATATATTTACATTTTAGTTGTTAAGGATTTCCCTTCAAAAATATATTTATTGAATATTCAACAAATGTTTGTGTAAGCCCATTGGTGCTGGGGATACACAATGAGGCCCTTACTTCTCTGAGTGTGCCCAGTAAAGTAAATGGACAAACTAGTATGTTCTCTTTATTAAGATTCTAGAGAAATCATGGTGGAGACACCTGACCTTTTAAAGCAAAGGCATTCCTTCTTCACGTTCAAAATCGCTTTTATTTTGCCTTCATGCCCTGATAGAGACTGAACACCTGGTCTTGGGATACCATGTGACTATGATACCCCAGCAGCTGATTTAAAGGAAACATGAGTTTGGTAGCGGATGCAGGAAGAATAAACACCAGCTATGAGCCTACGACTGGAAGAGAAATAAGGGCCACCATATCTACCCATGTTTTCTCTCCTGTTTATTTAATTTAAATAAATTTCTTCTGCTTTCCTCTTCCTTTGCCCCGTTTTATGTCAAATGTGTTATTGGTGGTTAACATTACAACTTACTGCATAATTTGCATAACTTAGAGAATATCAAGGGGCTCAATATGTAACTAAAGGCAGAAAGGAAGCAGTAATAGATCAACAAACAGGTTTATGTTAGGGCTTATTTTATGCCAAGCCATTTTCCAAGCACTTTACCTATATTAATTCATTAGTCTTTCTTAGAAAATAGGGGATAGTTACTTACAAATGAAAAAAAATGAAGAGTCAAAGAGAGATTAACATGTTGTCCAGGACCACAAAGCAAGAATATGATGGAACTGAATTTTTTCCTAGGCAGTTCTGGCTCCAGAATCCTCATTCTAAACCACAGTACTGATAAAATGTTGGGTTGGACTTCATACAGCAGCTTGATTTTCCAAAGATATCTTGAACACCATTGTATCCATCAAATCATAGGTGTCATAGCAGAGGTCTTATACTGTAAGCTGGATTAGCTACAACAAGAATTGGACTACACCCTAATGAGACACCTGCTATAAGTATTACACTCTCCTACTTTTGAAAGGAGAAGAAATGAGTATTTTGTTTATAGAATAATTGCATTATGACATCAAAAACTAATGATGTAATGTATGGTGATTAACATAACAATAAAAAATTATTTATTTTTTATTTATTTATTTTTAAAGGTTTTATTTATTTACTTGAGAGAGAGAGCACATGAGAGGGGGTAGGGTCAGAGGGAGAAACTGACTCCCCGCTGAGCAGGGAGACTGATGCGGGACTCGATCCCAGGACTCCAGGATCATGACCTGAGCCGAAGGCAGTCGCTTAACCAACTGAGCCACCCAGGCGCCCAACAATAAAAAAATTTAAAGAAAAAAAGAATAATTGCATTATGCCAGGCTGAAGCGTGGGTTGGAAGGAAATTTTGAAATTTAAATATCATCTAAGTGCATAATTTAATATTGGGCAAAAAAAGGGGGATTATAATAGATAATTTTCTTAAATGTAGGTACACCAAGTCTTTGAATATTCTCCCTACATATATGGAATTTAGTACAAGTCATTTATAGAAGCCAGATATAGAAGTTTCCACCAAAAATATACATCCACATCAAATTATTTTGAATAAAATTCTAGTGACCCAAAATAATATGAATGTGCTTAATACCACATAACCATATACTTAAAAATGGTAAATTTATGGTGGCTATTAAGGAGGGCACTTGTGATGAGCACTGGGTGTCATATGTAAGTGATGAAAGCAATATTACACGATATGTTAACTAGCGAGAATTTAAATAAAAACTTGAAAAAATGGTAAACTTATGTTATATGTATTTTACCACAATAAAAAATAATTTTATAAAGCTAGTAATGTGAAAAATCAGGCCTTACGCTTTAGAGACTCTAGAAGTAGTCTGTAGAGTCCAGCATCCATGGAATTAGATATGCAAATTTCTAGGTCACTCCCCAGCAACAGTGTCACCATTGCATCAGTTCTGGAACATGATTTTGGACATTAATCCTACCACAAACTTTAAAATCTAGTTTTTTCAGCCTTCTAGGAATCTAGTGAGCCACACAATATCTTTTAATAAATTTATTTTTTGGTTAAACAAATTTGGATAGTTTGATATTTGTAACAATGATTACTGATTGAAGCAAATAATTTAAGTACTATTTATTAGTATTTAGCTTGTGCTAGACACTGCACTAAGTTATTAAACACTGTAACTCTCACAAATATATAAAGAGATGCAAACTACGATTATCCTATTTAGAGATGAAGAATTTTAAATTGAGTGTGATTAAGTAATTTGTCCAAGGCCACATGGCTAGCAAATGGCAGAACCAAGACAAAGACCCAGGTTTGCTTGATGCCAATGACTATGCTCTTAACCACTGTCCTATAAAAGTTACTGATTGATGGTCTCACATTAATATATTCCAGTGGTACTGTACTTTAAAGACTTGACAGACGCAATGCAAGATTTTAAATTGATAACTACCAAACCTAAAGTCTGAAGAGCAGAATTGCACATCTGGCTCGTCTCTATAACATGACCTGATCTATCTTCTTGGACCTGACTTTTCTCCTGTCTAAAGTGAGGGGTGGATCAACTAAGATCCTGTGCCATTCCACAGTTCCAGCTCTCTAATTAGAAGCCTCTCTTCTTATCTGCCTCATTAAAAAGGAAATGTATAAAAAATGATTATTTACAGAACTTTGAAGCTGTCCTCACATACTCCTCATCCCCTTCCTCTCTGTGCCTGGATGGAGTCATGTTCTGATTAAACGTCCAAGGAGCTTTCTTATGTGCAACTCAAATAATCCAAGGTCAGGCTTCAGAAGCTGTTGTGTAACTGCCAGTTCAAAATCAATAGTACATGTCCTGTATTCAGGGACATACACATACAAATAAGCACAAATCACTTAGGATGACATCTGGTCCTTTGATTTCATAATGAAAATGCCAAAGGGTTATATTTTTCTCAATGTCATCTCATAAAAACAAGGTTTTCCATGGGGCAGTCTTTGGACCCAACTATGAGAAAGGTCATCATTGTTGAATTCCAGGATTCTCCCCGGGACTCTAGGTGTCATTGTAGAAGCCTCCTTTCTTTGACCGTAAACCAGCTCATTATTCACTATGACTGCTGTATTATCTCCAATATTACTGATAACTTTCCTCACCCATATTAGACTTCATGACCTACTGCCAGACTATGAACCCAAATTAGAGACTGTGTCATCCACTGTAATGTTTGAAGATGGCTTATCATTGAAGATGGCTGACAATTGATAATTAAAAAATAGAAATATCCATACTATTTATTTAATCTGTATTGGAATAAGAGGTCAGTAAGCATTATCGCCCTCTATAAGCATGGGAACCCTATATGATAGGTACTATTATCATCTTTTATTATATATGGAGAAACTGAGCCTTGGAAGTAGGAGTGATTTTTCTAAAGTCACAAGGATAATACTGTAAGGCTGCCTAACTTCAAGGCTTATGCTCTTAATCTCCTCATTATTGAGAGAATAATTCCATTGAGAATCAGCCTGCCTAAAAGATACATGAAATAAAATCTTGTTTAGAAATTCTAACAGAATAGCTGAGCTCATCTTCCATCCACTACTGCAAAGTTTCTTTTTATCTGAGAAGGCCATTCTCTTAGAGTTTTACTAGCAGGAGACAGATTTGAATGTACCAAAATGACTGGGTAAGTGGCAATGAGACAAGACCAAGGAGCATATAAGGACAGAAGCAGTGACTTAATTCCAAGCCCGAACCTAAAGAAGAAGCAAAGGCTAGACTGAGGACCAAAGGCTAGGTCGTTTACTAGGTATCCAAATGAATCACGCCAAGTAAAGAAGTCATAAAATCATCAATTACCAGCAATAACAACAACAACAACAACAACAACAACAAATAGCTAGAAATTGATCCTTATGGAGGAACTACAGGTGGTTCAACAGATCAAAATATAGCCTATGGATTCAGGACTATTTTTGATGAGATTGAATCATGCCTATTCACTGAGGGATGACTCTATCTGAAAAGATAAATTAAATCAAAGCTTGTGTTGAAGGAATGAACTTCACACTCAGATGAGAAAATATTTACAGACTCTTGCAATGTATCATAAAGAAAAAGATGGTGATTCTAAATTAGATGATCCCAGATTTTGAAATAAATACCTAGCATATAGAGGGGCAAATAATAAGGCATATAAAATGTTATGGATACTTCTATTAAATTCCATTTTGCAAGCAAGCAATTGTCTGCAGGGAAATTAAGCCTTGCTAAATAAGACCACCCAGGTTGGGAGTGAAGGAGCTGAGAAGGGCAAAGTAGGGTACCACTCCCAGAATCAGAGTCTGATTGACACATATTTTTTCCACTGCACAAGTTTCTTCATTCTGAATTATTCAGTGGCAAATATTTTTCATGTATATTTTGAGTTGTGGAAATATAATGGTGAACATAATAGACAGTTCCTCACTTCACTAAATTTAATCAGTTGAAAGAAACAAGAAAGTGGCCAATGACAGCTGAATGATTGATGCAGGGTGTCAGGGAACCTAACCAGAACTAAGGGGTTCCCAGAAGAATTTGTACTTCACATGGCACTAAGGGATTAATAGAAATGATTCTAGAGAACAGAAGGAGCGTGAAGAGTATTCTAGGATAAAAGAACATCTGAAAAGACCCACAGCCTACTGAAATTATGATAAATTGTACCAAGTGTCAAAATTTTAATATGTTTGGAGTATCATTTACCAAGGGAAAGTGAAAAGAGATGAGGGTGGCATGGAAGAGAGCACGGGAGAACCTCTCCATGAGAGGTTCATGGAAGACAGCACGGGAGAGCCTTGCAAGCTTATATTAAGAAGTTTCTATCTCTTCCTGAGACCAATGGGTATCCTTGATGGATAGCAAGGAAGGAAAAGGCATGATTATATTTGCATTTTAGAAAAAGAGCTTTGGTTTACCACTATGCCAGATTAGTTTGGATGGCATGTGTTATTTCTCCAAGATAAACTAATGAATGCCTTTGGTCACCCCAGAGTAAGCTAATGAAATTAACTTTCTGAAACTATGAAGCTGAGGCTATTCCCTCAAGGTGAAACCACCAATAGAAGCAGCTGGATGCCCTCACATTTTATTACTAAAATATAATACACAATGGCCATAACTTGGGAGTCCCAAGCATTCTTTAAAAATACAAACCCTCTCCATCTGGTTAATTCTGATTACAAACTGACCACTAGCTCACATAGCTCTTGTTTGTAGACAATAACAGTACTTTAAAATAGCAAAAGTAAAGATATAATATTAGCCTTTATGGACCAAAATTTTTAATGGCCTTACCTTTTTATTTTATTTATTTTAAAGATTTTATTTATTTATTTGAGAGAGAGAGAGAGAGAGAATGAGAGATAGAAAGCACAAGGGGGAAGAGGGTCAGAGGGAGAAGCAGACTCCCCGCTGAGCAGGAAGCCCGATGTGGGACTCGATCCTGGGACTCCAGGATCATGACCTGAGCCAAACGCAGTCGCTTAAACAACTGAGCCACCCAGGTGCCCTGGCCTTACCTTTTTAAAATAGAATCCCAAATGAATGCCTATTAACTCATTTTAATAGGTTTCAGGCACTATTATAAATACTTCATGTGCATTATCTCACTTAACTTCATGACAATTCTCTGTGGTTGGTACTAGTATTATTTCTACTTTTTTAGATAATAAACTTAGATTTAGTGAGGTTAAATAGCTTGCCTAAGGATAAACAGTTACCAAGTGTCGAAGCTTATCTATGAAACCAGATCTGTTCTACTACAAAGCATACGCTTTTAATCACAATTCAATCCTTTCTCCTTTTTCATGGAGTATTAAGAGAAATGTCACAGTACTAAGTATCCTAATGGGGGATGGAGGAAACCATTGAAGAAATCTGACAATTTAAATTCAATCATATTTGAGCTCAAATTGTCCTTAGTAGGACAACCCCACTGAAAGCAACAAATACATGCAACCATTAATAATATCTGCGTTTTCCACCTGAGCAGCCAAGGACCTGGAAACTCAGACTCAGATGAGGATTTCAGAAGTCAGAACTGAGTATATGTGTACTGTGGGGATGGGAGATTATTTAGCCTGCATCTTTGGAATAAGGTGTTGGGGGGGGTAGTCAAAATGGGAAAAGTGTCCAATCAAAACAGAGACTACCCAAAGACATACAATTTTAGATCAAATTAAAGGTGAAGCAATTGATATCAGCAGGGCTAACTGAGAACTTTTGCAGTTGGGAGTGTATAGAGAGGCGAAAACATAGTCTAGTCTACAGACAGTCCCCGACACATAGACCAAGGTCCCCTTTATGGAGAACAATGAATTGGTTCTGATTCACCCTCCACACACATGCAGGAGATGGACCATTTACCTCTACTTCAGAGAAGACCCTTGTGAGTAGATTAGGATCATGACTATTCCAGGACATTATCTGGAGTCCAGAAAGTCTCATAAAATTTAAGAGGCAGTTCAGAAGAATGGTTGAGAACAAAGCCTCTAGAAGTAGACTTCTTAAGTTTGACACACAACTTTAACCATATGTCCTCTAGCACCTGACTTATTTTGTTTATACTTCAGTTTCCTCATCTGTAAATTCAGGATGAGAATATTAGTATATATATCATAGGGCTGATATGAGGAACAAATGAGGAAACCTAGTGAAATCCCTAGCAGAGTCACTAGTGTAAAATCAGAACCCAAAATATATCATTATCATTGTCATGACTGTACTTGTATTCTACATTCATCAAGGCAGATCCTCAGTGTTCAGAATTTTGGTAAATAGGACAGAATTTCAAGAGACAAAAATGGAATGTCTAAAAAGTTGAAGGACCTTGAGTAAGGCTAGTGTGACTCAATGTATCAAACAAATGAGAAAGTGCTAACAGGAGGCTGTAGAGGGACAGGGCTCTGACTGGGAAGGCTCTACAATTCTATTGAGACATTTAATTTTACTCCAAGGGCAGCACAAATATCAATAAATGAGGTTTTTTTTTTTCCTCCAGCGGGATGGGCATACAAGTAAATAGGTATATCAGTGCAATGTAATAGCTATGGCAGAGATTAGAACAGGGCTTTTAGAGCAAAGAGAAGAGAAACTTCACTCGGCCTTCTAGATTTTCACACTTTGAAAAGAGAAAGGGGACATATGCATAGGTTACATTTTCATAAAAAGAAAAGAGACCTTAGTTTGGTCCACATTTTATCAGAAGATATTTCCATTCTTATTGAAGATAAAACACTGATAATCTGAGTGGAAAAGTCCACTTTCACAAGTTGATGAGAGTACAGCAAAGGGCAGCCCTTCTTATTTATAGATTGATAAATAGAAAACAAATATGTGGACAGAGAACAAAAATACATGACAACAGGATATTAAGAAAGGCTGGAAATTTCATAACTAAAATAGGATTTTAATATATTAGGGACCACTGTTGGCTATATCATGATAGAGTTAATCTTATCCATATAAGAGGGAAAGCAGTATTTCGTTTTTAAATGACAATATAGAGTACTGTGATAAAGACAATAATGTATAAGAGGAACTATACTAATTGTGTGGTGGTGAAAAGAAAAACATATTTTAATATACCTTATATGTAAAAATAATCTATATCTTAAATATATTCAAAAGGAAAAAAAAACACTGATGATCTGATTCACTGTTACAATAAAAAACAACAGTAAATTTAGATTACATACATGCCACAAAACAGTGCATCAGTGTACATGTCCGTTCCTCCAACTTTCTTCCCAACACATCCCTTCCCAATACATCCCTTGCTGTTAAAAATTCAGAATTTTAAAACTTCTCATATCATGACAGGTTGGGAAGAAACTCAAATCCATTAATGTCAGCAGGGCAGAAATTAGCCGGCAAGCAGATGTAGGTTGCAGCAACATCCTCAAAGGAGAAATTAAAATTGGTTATTTCCACTGATGTTCATACAGGGCAAACTGTGATAATTGGAGAATTTCTGGGAGTTCACGAGATGCTGAAGGACAGAAGGTGCCATCTTCAGACTTCTCCAGACTCCTTTCATTGTGAGAGCACAGTTGGCCAAGTATATTGGCAATATTGGCTGGAAAGTTCATCCCAGGCTGAGAAACCAGCAAGTGTGGTTCCAGGGGCCAGAGTACTGGTGGGGCCATGACACTGGAGGACATCTGGCTTTTGTATTAATGAAAACATTTGAGTTTTGGCCTCAGAACGTTAGAAGGTAGACCGCTACACTCCATACAGAAACAAGATGACAAATCAAGTAAATATATCTTACATAACAATTAAGCAAACGTTTCATTCTTATTATCTACCAAACACTTCCAATAAGGCTTCCATCCAAACATTTTAGCCTGAACAGGCTTCTATATATGCCACCCACTGTCTTCCCTTCCATCTTTGACTCCTGGTGGTCACCCCTCCTCTCTAGTTGTCAAAATCCTGTTAATCCTTTCAGATCTAGCTCCAGAGATAGCTGAGGAAAAGGTCTGGATTATTCCACCCCAAAGTGGAATTCTGCCTTTCTGAAAATATCTCCATAATCCAACTTTATAGGCCTGGAAGGAAATCTTCTGAACCAAACTGCATATCATTAATACATATAAAAAGGTAGCCATCATAAATTTGTATTCAAAAATATGCTGTCAAATGAAATCAGCTATTCCTAGCGTTTTCTATTAAACATATGGCTATTGATTTGTTTTTGTCTTTAGTGGGCACTTGTTAGCAGATAAGAGGAAAGGATAGTATTTTGAGAAAAAGATGTGTGGAAAAAAATACTTAAGCTAGTGCAATAGATCTATGTCACTTTCAATATGCTTCTGGTAATTGGAGAAGCGTTAACATTAAAAGATTTCAAGTATGGGACATTTCAGTTTAGCCTATAGAATACCAATGTTTGTTCTAAACATATTGGGACCCAGTGACCCAGATTCTTTAATAGGCTGTGTTCAGTTCTGTCCAACTACAGTTAGAATGCTTCCTCCAGAAGGGGACTGAGCCTTGTGCACCAGGCAAGGAACACTGAACTATCTGCATTTTTGCCTGACTGATCAGTTGGCAGGCAGACTTAATGTTTGACCAACTAACTGGCAGATTCCACCGGAATTATATAAGCCCAGTAGAAATATACACACAAATGGTATGTTTAATAAGTCATGGAAAGAAGATTCCTCTTTAGGGATTAGAGCAGAATCTTACTGACTTTCTTAGAACCCAGAAGTGACATTTGCTTCTGGGACATGTGGGAGATAGAGCATTGCTATCATAGCTTATCTATGGTGATTGAACTGATGCATTCCAGGACTTTAACAAACAAAAATGTCTTCTCCATTGGTTACTGGTATGGACACATGATAAAGGGCTGACTGTCCTGTTGTTGGATAGAAGGGTGTCCTGCAGATGGCTTCTCAAATCAGATGCTCTCCTTATCTCCCAACTCCACCTGGAATCCAAGAAAGGAGGATTTGATGGGAGGATATCATCAAAAACAAAGGATTCGAACACACACACACACACACACACACACACACACACACACACACACACACACACCCTGAGTTCTTACCTCAAGAAAAAGTCAGTACTTTTGAAATTATATCCTCTTTAAACAGAATAAATCAAATAAGATTAGATATTTGTATCTTTTTTTAAACAAATTTTCCTTAAATAGATCTTGTCTGAATGTGGGGAAGGCAAGTAGGAGAATCTGTGCCCACAACAGGAAACTGGTCATATAAAAGGTGTTCCACAGACCAACAAGAGGAGCTTCTATTGCAATCCATAGAGCACACTGCCTTAGGGCTGGAGGAAAGAGCTAGGACTTGTTTCAGGCTTGCTCTCTGTTTATCTTTTCAGAAGGCCAATTAAACAAGGAATGCAGAATCTGTGTGTCTCCAGCAGTTCTCTTGGCCAGGCTCTTGGCTTGGGACTGAGTGACTGTAGGAAGCCAAGGCTTACACAGACATCAGCTGGCAACCTGGCTGAAACATTCCCTCTCACCATCAGCAGCATGGGAGGGCATTTTATCTCAACTTTTAAAATTTGGTTCGAATCAATTAACCTATAATACTTGAGGACCAGAAAAAAATAATCCCAATTCATATGGAAAATTTATTTTCAGCCTCTTAGCTTTTTCTCCTAAACTTCTCCCTCTATCTCATTCACATAACATGTACCACATTTTACCACATTACTCAGAATAGTAACTTATAAATATAAGTATATATATATATGCATATAAATATATATGATTTTTATAGCAAATACAATTCTAAATATCATTCAAAATGAATATATATATTTCATAAAGGATGACATTACAGTTATGTATAAGACTCAGAGACATGAAACTTGGCTATATGGAATTTTATTTCATAGAATCCTCAAAAAAATAATTTAATTTTCATTGGTTTCAACATATCTTTCTTTAATAGTAAGAATCATTTCAGCTCCACTGTTGTGGTATGATTAAATGAAATTAATAAAACTTTTTTATGCTAAGCATCAATTCAATAAGGTATTATCAAGAAAACCATAAGATGATAAAAAATTATTGAGAATAATAGGATCTTCAGCTTTGGAGGCTCTGTAATCAATAGCACTGCATTCAAGTCCCAAGTCTGCCACATTAATTGTGTGAAGCCTCCAAACTTGATCGTCGACTGCCTCATTTATAAAAAGAGAACAATAATAATATTCAACTCAGAGAGCTGTTTCATTAGGTTTAAGTTACAGAATGAATAAGAAGCTCTTAACACAGGGTATGGCAAGGAATATGTGCTTACTACATTATCAACCAGGGTCCCACTGGGAAATATGTGGCTCATACAGTTTAGGGTAATTTGAGGAGCATTCAATAAAGGGACAAATTCAAAGATGTTTAGAAGGCTTTGGGAAACCCCAAGAGATAGAGCAGGGCTATCACTATCTCAGTATGGGAACGGATGAAGGTATGGAGTTATGATAAAGAAGAGTAAGGAACAGAGAACTGTCTTAAGAATTAAGAGCTTTGGCAGGGGGAACTCCCTATCTCAAGGAGATCTTACATGCATCAACCAGCTGGAACTTAAAAGACAAGGAAGCCCACTGAGGTGGTCTAGAATTCAGTTTTGTTTGTCTGTTTTTTCCTGTTAAGAGTCAGATAGTAAAGATTTACAAGTTATAGGGTCTCTTTCTCTGACACTATGTAAAGGATGAGTGTAACACTGCTTCAATAAAACATCTTAACTTCTTTGCAGCAGCTTATCCTCTCAGTTCATGACTCAGGAATCAGTGAATATCTCAGGAAAAAACAGGGTAGTGTATCAGGTTCATTCAATACAGTACTTCCTTCCTCTAAGATCTAGATGCCTTGATAGCCCACTGATGCCTTAAAATCATTTATTTTAATTACTCTATCTAGCTTTTTTTCAGTTGTTCTTGATGGGTGGGTTGGTCTCCTAAATGGTAGCCCATTAAAGCCAGAAGTAGAAATTCAAACAAAGTCTGATCGGGGAGTTCTTGAGAGGAGAGAGATTGAGTAGGAGCTTAATAAGAATTATACAGCATAGAGGTAGGAATAAATATTGCAGAAAGGTAGAACAATGTTAGGAAAGTTTCAGAAGCAAAAATGAGTCTGTGGTAGTAGAGGATATGTGTTAGAGAAAAGATTTGGCGTTCAATCAACCCCTTGATTGAGCACCAATTACCAGGTTACACACCAGTAGAAAATAAGGACAGAGTGCCTGACTTCTGGGAGCTTATATCATTGGAGGGGAGACAGTAGATATTACCAACTGTAAATCAAGGTTTAATGGATATATGTCTTATACTGTTTATAATGTTAATTCTAAGACAATTCAAAGAAGGGAGAAACCAAGTAAGACATTTCAGATGGAATAAGAGAAAGGTTTTGTTTTGTGTGTTGTGTGTGTGTGTGTGTGTGTGTGTGTGTGTGTGTGTGTGTTAGTTTTGTTTTTAATCAGGTAAAAAGGAGGAAACAGGGCATATAGGATAAAATGAGGAAAAGCAGCAAACTGTATGGGAGGGGGCAGTGGTCTCAATCTTCACTATGAATTAGACTCATTCAGAGGGCTTAAAATACAGATTTCTGGGCTCCATTTCCAGGAGTGGCAGCAGATAATTTGCATTTCTCATGAGTTCCTAGAGAACTTATGAGATCCCTGAGATCATGACCTGACTGAAATCAAGAGTCAAAATCAAAAGGCAGACACTTAACTGGCTGAGCCACCCAGGCACCCCAAGGTTAAGTTTATTCTAAGTATTAAGTAAAAATTTAATTATGGAAAAGAAAATTTCAACTCCATATTCCTCAGTCTTCACTTGGAAAAATATATCTAGGTATCTTCAACAATTATGCAGTTATTTTCTTTACGTGAAATGCATGTAATTGTTTTAGGAAAGCTGGATATATTTAAAGAAGGTGCAGACAACTCCGGCAAGCCTTACTGACCATCCTTCCAGGCTAGTTTAACAGCTGGTTATGGGTTTATCCTCAGTATTTCTGAGAATTCTTGTACAGACAAAAATCATAGTGGAAATTGCCAGAAGTCAGTACATTAATACATTAAGAATTTGAAAAAAGGTAATGAATCTGGAGATAGAATAGCTGAAAACTTGGGGAAATGTCAATCGTGATAACATCAATAATAAAACTCATTCTTTTCAGTTATAGATGAGACTTGCTGAGCCAAACCTCTCAGCTCTTTGTAATGATTCTAAAATGTCCGATAGTTTCCATCACTCTCAAACTGGGGCTGATCTGCTAGCAATGAAGGAAAGGCAAATTGGATTTCTAAGCTTTAAGCACTGGGTCAGCAAATCCCCTATTGGTTCTTGGCTCTTTTAAATAATTGAATGTGTGATCTTATTAAGCAGACATTAAAGCCAGAGGATGTAAAAAACTCCATGGGATGTTGTGTACAAAGAATCATTTTGATTTAATCAAAATAAAATGTTCTGCTTTTTGTAGTAAAGCATCAAATTGTTTGTGGTTAAGCAGAAAGAATCTGAAGAGTCCTGGAATTTATTACCTCCTTCATTATTGAGTAAAGCACAATGTGTCCTCTCAGAAAGTTCCAGTCTTTGATGATCAAGCAAATGTAGTCTTCTGGATCTCCAGGGATTGATGGGGTACTATTCCCTGGGGATCACAGTTGGGCTGCTACAGCTCATCAGGCTGTCCAGTGACACTCTCATTAACATTCTGCCCACAGAAAAAGGCAATCAGTCCACAAGATACAGTTCCCTTTCTCTGTAGCTTATCCAGAAACAACAGAGTTGAACTACATGTTTATTATTGCAATATTTGTTAAATAACTTTATATTTTGCCTTCTTAATATCAAATTGAAAAAAGTAATAGATTTATCTCTCTGCCACAAAAGAAATTTAACCTATCACAAACTAAATTTATTTTACTGGATATGGAGCCTTTGATAAACGCTGTGTTTCAGAGTTCTTCAGTGTGCAAAGGTTCTGTACTCTTGCTTTCAATTCACAATATGGAAAACTATTTCTTTAAAAGGCTGGATAACAAATATTTTAGGTTTTGCAGGTTACATGGTCTGTGTCACCACAATTCGATTCTCCCATCATAGCAGCATTTAAACTGGAAACAGACAGACTTGAGTTTGGGGTCTAGATCTGCCATTATATGACCTAGGGTAAGATATGTAACACCTCTCAGTCATAATTCATTTGTAAAATGGAATAACAAGGACCTTCTCATATGCTTGTTAGAAAGCTTGCTCTTGGATCCCCAGTATGTTTCTCTCCCAAACTTGCATTTTGTCCCAGCAGCCCAGAGATGAACCAGAGTGTGTGGCAAAGCCATCAGGCCCTTCAATACTAACCAGTTCTACGTAATCTCAAAGAACACAGCTGCCCATATATTATCCCCTTGTTCTTCCTTTTTCAGAGAGGACTTTTCAGGGTCTGACATTCCAATCTAACAAGGGTGGCATGGGGCCCAAGACAAGTGAAGTACAGTTACGCAAGCCAGATGGCCATTTTTATTAAGCACTGTGACAAAGATGTTGTATCAATCATGGTGAGCTAGGCTGTGCTGTGCCAACCAATTAGGCTTGAAATCTCCGAGATGTCATACAACAAAGACATTTTTATTTTTTGGTCTTATAAATTCTTATGCAAGCTGATGACTCTCTGGAGAAGCTGCACTCCAGCAGTGACACAGCACCCAGGCACTTTCCACACAAGCTCTTAGATGCTTTGGTCCAGAAATGATATACGTTACTAAGACTTATAGTCCATTGCCCAGAGCTGGTCACATAACCTCTCATCATTGCAAAGGTGTAGGGATGGGGTGGAAGGGAGAACAGGTGGAAATTCAGTCAGCCATAAATGTTTCTGCCAGGGATGCGCCTAAGGACAACAAGTGCAATGGAAATATACCTTTATCTGAATGCAAAACCATTTAATGCTCTTTCACGTTGTTCTTAAATTCCATCGAAGGATTAGAGTGTATGATGAAATGCTACTGAACTACTTATTATAGCAAATATGAATTGCCTTAGTCTTGGCTGAATTTGCCCTGGCTCTCTGTACTTTGCCAAATTAATACCTGAGGTTTGGCATATCTGTGCTATTCCATGATGCAGACCTAAGATGAATGGATGTTACTGGGAGATAAGTTTTGTCTTTATATTAATGGATAAAGTTTGCATTGGGTCTACTCTGTTTTCATTTACAGCAGAGAAATAGAAGGGAAGGGAACTCTGGGTTGCAGGTTAGACTCTCAGTCCATTCTTATTTCCTAAAGGGCAAGAAGTTCTGATCTCGATCACCAGGCTTCTCAAAGATAGAGCTAAGGGAAGAGAGTTTGTCTTCCACTCTGTTCTGGTATAACTTTATGTGAATCTCAGGCTCTTATCTGAGCATAATATTAGAGAAAAACACCCAGATTATTTTCTAGGCAAGAGAACCAGAATAAAGTGGAAGATGCAAGAAGAAATCAAGCTCAGAATAGAAGAATCTGGACAAATTGCTCTCGTGGGCTAACATTTACAGCTAGGGTGTTTATTTAACTATTTGTATAGAGAAGATCATTTAAAGGGGCCAGGAATGGAGGGGATGAATACAGTGAGAACTTTTGACTAAAAGACCTTTGGCTAAAGAAGTGATGAATACTTTCCCAACCCCTATCAGTGAGTTAAGGAGCCTTGAGAAGGCAAGGGTAGCTCACTCAGGGTCGGGGGGATTGAAGACTGTGTACCTTGTCCTGATATAGTTTTGGTAGAAGTAAAAGAAACTGATCATCCAGCTTAAGATGTTACCTTCACCAGAAGCTCTTCAATCCTCTCCTTGCGAACACGCTATAAGTTCCTATTGAGAGCTATAAAACAGGACAAAGAATGTCTTGTGGGATAAAGAATGATTATGGAGAAAATGAAACACCTTTCTTTAATTGACACAGAAAGCACTGTGATACTGAGGGCAATAGTAGCTAAAAGGATGGCAGAAGCAACTTTTAAGGTATAGCCATTCTTCTAGAATTAGTTGGTGTCTGACACCAGTCTGAGTTGGCATCAGTGGTCATGAGGTTGGTGGCATTGCAGTAAAGTAAGGAAGCTGAGGGAAGGATTGCTCTGGAATTTGAGACACAAGATCTAAATTGAGCTGGAGCTGTAGGTCAGTGATAAAGAGTTGATTTCTCCCATCATCACTATGACTGGTGCATACAGAAAAGCAGGAGCCCAGAGGTGTGGCTGAATGCAACAGAATGAGCAGCCACAGGAAGTGGTGAGATGACTGCTAATGGAAACATTTAAGAGAGCAGGATGACCCCCTGGCCAGGATATTGTAGAAAACTTCCTGCTTTGACTGAGAAATTGTGGAGGATACCCAAAGTCCCTTCTAACTTTTAGTGAATTGTGAAGAGTCTGTTTTTCATGGGGTTTAGTTATGCCAGGTTGTGTGTGTGTGTGTCCTATTATTTAAAGCTCTATTTCAAGAATCAAAGAGACAAGATATAGGACAATGAAAGGAGAGAGGAACACGATGGGCATGCTGTCTCATATGTTTAGTTGTAGCTTTCTCCCTATTTCTGTCCGTGTCATCAGGCACAGGCATTCTATCAAAGAGCTTCTCCCAATCCACAATGGCAGTGCTTCTTTTAATGACAGTCTGAACCTGGATATTGATTCGGAGCAAAGCTTAAGATTAGTTGGTGAGGATGCATTTTGTGTTTTTCACTGTAAATAGCAACAGGCAGAGATAAAGCTTGAGAATCCCAGTGCACCTCTTGACAGATGAGCCTCTGAGCTCTCTCTCTGGAAGGCTGCCCTATTCCTGTTCCAGAGACACCATGATTCCTGTCCCCACCCCAGCCAGGTGGCCCATTTGTTACCAGCACAGAATAAAAGGGGCTGGATGTCATGACTTCCCTCAAGGCTGGGGCCCTACTCCACAGCGATATTCACCCTGGTCAGTTCCAAGGCTTGGACCTGCTCTTCAGCTTCCATTGGAACAGCCAGTATTTCCCTTCCAGGCTTCCCACAATGAGGCCCAGGCTCATTTGGATGCAGCACAGCCTGCCTCCTGCCAACATGATTTTTCTTCCATTCTTGATCAATAAGTCACAGGCCTATTTGGCCTTTCCCCAGCCATGAGAGAAGCATGGCTTGAAGTCAAAAGGAAAGAAGACCAAAATAGACTCCCTCCTCTGCCCTGCATTCCTCTCCCATGTATTCCCAGCTCCACTGTTGTGTCCGGGCTCTTCTCCATTCCCAAGTTAGAATTTATATCAAAGGAAGCAAAGAAAGGAGGGAAGAAAAAAAAAAGAAGAAAAATGGGAAGAAGTAATGAAAGGACAGAAAAAAGAGAGGAGCGAGAGGAATGGGATAAGAGGAGATAATTACTTGTTGAGTAAATATAGAAAGGAATATTTTTAAAAAGATGTCTTTCTATTCTGGAAATAGGCTCACACATTCTTATTCTTCCCACTGGCTTGAACCCGAGGCCACAGCCCTTTCCTGATCCCTTCACCAGTCCTCCTGCTTCCCTCCTGCTTCCCTGTGTCCCCAGCCATGCTCCTACGGTACTCCCTCAGGTTCACAGGCTCCCAACCATGGAGACAATATTGGACCACCTGCTTCTCTTGACAAAATAATAGCAAGAGTATCTACTGATTGTTCCTCATGATCCAGGCTCCATTCCAAGTGCTCTGTAAGTATTCTAGCCTCCAGTTGTCATTGCCTCCCTGTGAATTACTATGAGCTCAATTTTATGGTGAAGAGACTGAAGTTAAATAACTTGCCTCAGGATGTGCAGGAAGTAAGAAATCATGATTCAACCACAGGCAATCTGAGGCTGGAACTCCTGCTCCTAATTCTCTTCCCTCAACATTTCCTCCCATGAAGGGACAAAAAGAGGGACATGACAAATGGTTAGCTTGGACTCTGAAAGCGGTGTTTTTTCCTCAAGCTATCATTTCCTCCAACAAGAGAAGTAGGACTTCTTCAGTATCAATGGCCATTTCAGAGATGCAGCCACTCTTCTACCCCAAGGAGGTGCTTTGTAGCAAAATGGAGCAGAAGTTTGGTTAAATCATAGAACTTCAGAGCTGGAAGAAAAGGCATCCAAACTTTATTTTCTAATTGGAATCCCCAAGGCCTTCAAACCTGAGTGAACTCATACACTGGTTTTCTGAGTTTAATTAAGACCAAAGCTGCTAGATCAAAGAACCTTAGAACTAGAAGATACCTACTAGCCTACCTAGTCTAAGCCACTCATTTCTACCTGCCTTTCTTTTACAGATGTGGGCGCTAAGAAGCTTAAGTAACTTGTCTATCTTTGAATCACAGCATCTACTTTTCCACAAAATGTGGAGGCAGCTGTTGTGGCAAATTTCAGAGGGATATTAGAGTCCTCTATAGAGTAGATGGCATCTAGAAGGAGGAGGCCAAGTAAAGGACAGAGTATATAGTGCCTGGATATTGAAGGCATTCAATAAAGAGATGTTGGGTAACTGAATGGATGTATGAATGAATGAAGACAAATGTAAAAGTAGAATAAGAAATGAAGTTTTTCTACGTAGTTCCAAATATGCCATCTTAAAACCTTCCATGATGACAAAAGACTTCCATAAGAAAAATCCAAGTACCTTCCCTACTAAGAAAATGTTTTCACTGGAATAAAGTGAGTGGGACACTTTGACACTGGATGAAAGTATGAATAGGGTCCAAACTTTCTATTAGACGTACAGCTTCATCAACCTTCACTGGTGTGACAAATTGAAACACCAGTGTTTGGTGTATCATTGGGATACCTGAACCCTGGCTTCAGGTATCCCAATGACCTTGAAACCAGGTTCCAGGTTCTGGTGCCATAGTAGGCTGTCATCCTAAACAGAACTTCATCAGAGATTTCCTCCGTGTTTGTGGATTGCTCTGCTTTCTTCACTTCTATCCCAAATCACCTTGTATTGTTAGCTATCATTTTAAGTATGTCTCCACAAATTTAATACTAGCTCGCAATATAATGTTAGGAATTTTACAGTTAGTTACACAGTTAGGAATTTTGGCTCTAGTTTTGTCTAGGTCAGATAGTTCTTGTTTATATTATGTCCCTATCACTTAGTAACTATTAGATCCTCCACACATTACTGAATTTCTCTCAACCCCATTCAGAACTCATCTATAAAATGGACTAATGTAATAATAGTCACTAACTTTTCTTTCTTCCCCTCCCCCTCCCTCTCCCCCTCCTCCTCCTTCTTCTTCTTCTTCATCTTCTTCTTCTTCTTTAGGAGGCTCCACATTCAGTGTGGAGCCCAACTCTTGGCCTGAACTCATGACCATGAGATCAAGACCCAAGCTGAGATCAAAAGTCAGATGCTTAACTGACTGAGCCACCCAGGCACCACAATAGTCACTAACTTTTAACAGGTTCCTGATGCAGAAAATTAAATGCAATAGTACTTTGCTGAGATCTCATTTCTTCGCTCCAAAAGTTGTTCATATAGTCCAGACCTGACCTTACCAATTCCTCTCCTGACCACTAGTGGACAATGTTATAATGACCTCATCTCCCTTCCTATTTTTACAAAACAAACTTCTCTGGTTGATCATTAAGATATTTAATCCCCAGACACTAACTATTGAGTTGGAGTCTGAATTAAGGCTGTTCCCCAGCTTTAAAAGACAATTTCAGACTAGAGTGAAGACAAATTGCTTGAGAAAAGAGGTTCGATTCCATTTATGCATACACTAACTGTCCCCAGGGTCAGTGAACAGTATCTCATTCAAAACTCAATTTGGGGAATTAAGGTGCTTCTGAATGAGAAAAAGAGAAGCATAGATGAAATCACCACAAGTGGCATTTGCCTATTTCTTATAGGTTGGACAAGTCACTGCAGATAGAGGAGTCCTGCTCAGAAGTTTCTTCTTGTAATCCTTCTGGTAATCCTAGGAGAGCAAAAGCTGGAAAATAAGAAAGGTATTCTCTCTCTAAAGATTTTGACTGGCACTGGTGAGCTCCCCACCTCCCTCAGGTAGCTCGTGGAGGAAGGTATGGCTGGAGGGAGAAGTCAGAGGAGCTCTTTGTTCCTCTGTTCCCCCCTTTTTTCAACTAATGAGACAAAAACCTAAATGATGCAGTTGCTCTCAGAGATGCTAAATTAGACCACTAAGCAAAAGATGTCCTGGGTAGAGATTTCTCCTTTGTTGGATGAGGTCACTGAGAGGACATGACCACAGATTGACCTGTGAACTGGACTCTGACAATCACAGCCTTCTTGCCACCCACCCCATCCTTGGAATGTGCATTCTGCTTGTCTTCCCAGTCCCGGAAGCTGCCCCCAAAGACATAGCCTTGAGACGTGATGTGGCATTGAGACCATCTGGATGGTATATGTGACTGAAACCAGTTAAGGCCTCTACATGAACATTTAAGATTCTGGGGGAGAAGTGTGGAGAGCTACTTGCCTTGCTGCCACCCAAGATGCGCTTTGTAGGTAAGTGTTCCTTTACCTGTTAAACCTGCCACCTACCAGTCTGATGTGGTGTGCCTCTTTCTTTGGTCTCTCCCTGCCCTCCATGGTGGGGCTGGTTCCAGATTACACCTTGGAAGCTTCCAAGGAAGTTGTGAACCAACGTCCTTCCTCTGTATTCATAAGAATTTGATATCTAACTTCAGCCCCTTGCATTTGAAGCAGCTCCTAAAACTTAGTCCAGGTATTTGATCCTTCTCAGGAAGGTCAATTTAAAAAAAAATTACCAATGTTATTTTTCTTTCCCTATCTTTCCTGGTACAGGAAGGCGATCCACCTGTACTGTGGAATAACTGATGAGCCAACTTACTTTGGCAGAAGCTAGGAAGGATGGAAATGCTCAGAAAAAAAGGGATTCAAACAGGAGACAAAAAAAGAACATTCAAGTATCTACTCTGCAGCTGGCTTTCCCCACGTCATCTCATTTAGAACTCACCACAACTCCCTGACATGAATGTATTATATCCATTTAAAATATGGGAGAACCAAGGCTCAAATAGGTTGAATAGCTTGCTCAAGGTCACAAAGCTACTAAAAGGTGAAGTCAGGTTAGGATTTCTAGCTTGGATAACAGTCCTAATTTAGGAATCCAACTCCATAGTTAGTGCCTCCAGATAAAATACCTTAACAGTCAGCTAGAACAGGAGAGAAAGAGTTTGTTTTGTAAAACTGAAACTTGGGAAAAGAAGATAAGGTCATTAATTAGATCACTGTTCACTCCTATCCCATGCTCCTGCCAAATCATTCTCCTTTCTAAGCAGAAGTGACTGTCACTCATTTAGACCAAGAGAGAATTTCTTCTTCTTCACAAGGTCTTGAGCTTGTTGCTAAATGATCACAGCTGGAAAGAAAGTTCCCCTTCTTTATACAAACAGATGCATACACAAATCTGCATACATATCAAAGAGTTTAAGAAGGGTAATCAAAATGAATTTCATTCACCATCACCACCACCATCATCATCCAAGGACAAAGCTTAACTAAATGGATAAGGAATTTCCTTCACTGTTAATTTTGGCAAATGTTTCCCTTATCTCTAAAACAGAACTCTTAGGCGGTTCTGAGAACCAGAAGGAGACTAGAGTCTTCCAATATTTGTCCTTCAAGCAGCACCAGGCAGAGAAGACTTTTGAGGCCCCTTATAAATGTTTATCTTCTTCTTTCTTCCTTCTCTCCTCTTCCTTCCTTTAGAAAATGTTTATTGATTGCCTGTGATGTGATAAGCCCTAGACAAGGCCCTGGGGATGAAACTCTCAGTCAGATGTACCTGTTGAATAGAGCTTTGCAAATAGTGGGGGAGATGGCAATCATGTGATCCCACAAATCAGGTTACAACTGTGGCAGGTGTAGTGAAAAACAGGTGCAAAAGGCTTTGACAGAGGGACTGGTCAAAGAGGGCAAGGAAACTTTCTGAAGAAGGGTTGCTTGAGTTGCCATCTAAAGGATAAATAATAATCAACTTTTCAAAATAGTTAAGGAACATGTTTCAGGGAGGTGGGACAGCATGTGCAATGATCCTGTGGTAAAGGAGATTACAGCAAATTGGAGGGAATAGACAGATGCCAGTGGAGATGAAGGACAAACATAGAAGGGAACTTTTTGCAAGATGAGGCTGAAGAAATGACTAGGACAATATAGGAGCATGTAAATTATCACAAGGGGTTTTTCCTGAAAGCCTCAGAAGGGTTCTAAGTAGGACATGACATGATCACTTTTGTGTTTTCAAAACTTCACTTTTGCTTGGATGTAAAGAATCAATTCTCTGTGCAGGATGTGTATGTGGGGCAGTGGACACAAATAAGTTCTCCTGCCCATCTTGTGCTCTGAATTTCTGTTTTCATTTAATTTCTATCATCCCACTCATCAACATGCATTCTGTGGTTACAATTCTGTCTTTCATCCTTTGATCCCAACGCTGGAAATTGCCCTGTTTTCTTTAGTCCTCTAAACACTGCTAACACAAGACAGTATGTGTTATGTTTTCTAACCAATATTTAGTGATTACAGAAGGGAATTCAGTAGAGTACAAAAAAGGCAAAAACTTAACATTGAACATTCGACTTCATTCTCTTAAAAGTCCCTGGATAATTACTACCAGGATTTTCTCACTGGCTTCCATTTACCTTCAGCCCTACCTCACTGTTACCTTGTCACAACACCTTTTTTGTCTATCCAGATCTTTCTCCCTCATCTTCTCCAGGTCTTAAGATCCCCACCCAAGCTCCTATCTACCCCTCACCCAGCAATCAGAGGCAGGTTCAGAATTCCTGCTTCCATTTATCCAAATATCTTCTCAAAACAGTGGGGAACAGGACAAGAGATGGAAGGTTTGGCTTTTCATAACCAAACAAGCCTAGAGAAAGGGTTTTCCTAAGCAAAGAGGCAAATCTCTTCCCAGCAGGAATTCTACTTAGTAGGTTTCAAATACAGTCATCTTTTAAAGTAGAGATTATTTTTCTTTCTTTTACATGTGCAAGAATCATTTGCTTCTATTTTAGTCACCTGACTCTATGTGATTATGCTGTATCAACACCAAAACACAGGAAGTTTGAGGGACAGTTAATAAAAGATGACTGTAACAGATCAAAGCCAGGAGAAATCAAATGTTCATCACCCAAAGTTAAAAGAAAGGAGATAGCAAGCCTGTCCTTATAAGCAAGTAGATAAAATAAATCTGTGCATGAATTCTGAGATTTTAAAAAAAGCAAATTTGTTATAGGAAACATCAGCTTCTAAAAGACACTGAGAAGTGACAGCATAAACAGCAATAAAGGCAGAAAGGAAGATAAAAAAGAGAATGAGAATGAAGGCTGCCAAGATGAACAGAACAATTTGCCAACATGTGTGTCATTCCTCCCATAAATTAACTTCATTGATGGGCTTAATTGTTTGAACAAATGGGTTGGAGCTATTTTCAGAGCAATTATTTATTCTAATCACCATTCCCTTACAGTGAAGGGAACTGCAAAGAAACCATGCTTTTTTAGGCTTCATTATTTTAGTTAAATATTTACACATTCAAACTGACACTAAAATTAGATGCTGTTTCTTGGACCTCTGAAAGATAAAAGTTCAGGACGTAGAGAGTTTAGGGAGCTGCAGATGGGTCCCTCCGAGAAGAAACCCATCTCTCTGTGTACTCCCTGCTGGCAAACAGCTCCCTACTGTTCAGACTCCTCCTGTCCCATCACCAAGCCCAGAGCCATCACACCTGGTCCCCAGACCCTGAACAGTTTACCTCAATTTTATTGGAGCTTTACTTCAGTCCTTTTCTAAAATGTGTACCTTACTTCTTCAGGGAATACAACATACTGTACTGAAATGAGAAAGATAAAGAAACATATTTATTTATGTATAAATCCATTAAGTCCACACAAGTGTGAATCAATTCAATTTCTAAAAAACTAAAAACTAGGCTCTAGTATCAGACACTTAGGTTCAACTACTAACTCCATCATTGCCAAGCTGAGTGACCTTGGCTAAGTTACTTATCCTCTCCATGCCTCAATTTCTTGTAAAATGGGGACAATAATAGTTTCTACCTCATAGGGTTGTTGTGATAATAAAACATTTAAACACTTAGAATCGTGGATACCATATAATAGCCCTCAAAAGACTATAAGTTGTTACATTGTTTCTTATTATAAGTTAGTAGATGAAGTGATGTAGTTTATAATGCAGTAATTTCCCCTGGTATGTTTGTTTTCATGTAGAGTCCCCTCAGAGTAGACCAAGACAAGGATTTGAGTGCAGGAGGTTTATGTGGAGGGTTCAGAGATGAATTGCAGGGAAACAAGACAGTGATATGAGGGAAGCAGTCAAAATAATTAAGTCAGCCAATACACAGGGTGACTGAAGCTTAATCTTGCAGGGAATTCCCAGAAAATGCTTGCATATCACTTGAAAGTCAAGAGAGTTGGTATATTTATACATTCACATGCTTCAGTAATTGGTGGAGGGTGCTAATTCCCCAGCATTTCTAGTCTACTGTCAATGAACAGAGCAGCCTCCTGGAAAAAGCCTGCAGGCAAAGAGATGCATATACAGAAAGTTGGAAGATGTCCAGGGCACTGAATGGACATCTGAAATTAACAATAACTCATGGACTCAAACACAACAGCCTCCAGGATACAGCTCTAAACTATGGCAAGTGACTTCTATGTAGCTCTAATATTAAAGTGGCCTTTGAAATGAACACACACAAGGTGTGTTCCAGCCAAGTTATCGCATTAGAGATTTATTAACCCAAAAGAGAAATATATATATATATTTTTCAAAACCAGTAAGGGATGTATTGAACAAATTTAATAAATTGAATAAAATTGAATCTATAGTGAAATAAAATTACTTTGGGGTATAGAATCTATGTACTTGAGTCTTGCCTATTTCATTTCCTAGTCTGACTATTTAACCAAGTTATGTAATTTCTTTAAGCCTCTCTTTCTACTTCATCCATTTGGAAATAATATTTACCATTCACAGATCTTATATTAAAGTCATTTAAAGGTGTCAAAATGCTTTACAGCTGTAATATATTCTTACAATTATCATGTCCAGATAACTGAATCTGAAGCCTTTAAGTAACAAACTTAAATTTTGGGGGAACATTGTGATGGAAATGTTTGCAAAATACAAATTCCCAACTGTATTTGATACAAATGATTGAATTATTTCTCAGACCTGTAACACCACAACAGCAATGGTCTCCAGACTAATATGATGTGTAACACTATTTGCTTATATTCATCCTTCTTCCTCATGGTATGCCTGTCCCTTCTTATTGCTATTAGTTTCTATGGCAACTAAATAAGCTCATTAAAGCAATAATTCAAGTTAACACCTAATACTAACCAAATAAGCTCCAGCTAGCTTGAGGATATGCACCAATGTAAATAAACATTGTGATAGCTATTTTCCTTGCTGCTTAGAATAATTTTTCACTTAATTTCAGCTTCTTGGCTGTAATTAGATAGTTGAGGATTCCAACAATCTGATCATTTCATAAAAAAGTCATGCTAGGTATACATTAACTGTAGCATTAAAGAAGATAGGGCACCTTGATAGTCCTCGATAAATACCTCATTCATTCATTCATTCATTATTTTATGCACTTATTCATTCATTTATTCATTCAACATAGTTCTCTACAGTATATGCGGCAAATATAATAAGAAATCAGATATTTACCTCATTGTAAAGGAAATTTTAGTTTAGAAATGCAAATAAAACTTGTACACCTGATTAGAATTGTATTATATTCTATATTAATCATTATGTCGAACTAAAATTTATGTTTCATAAGATAGTTGCAGACAAGTGCCTTGAAGTTTAGAGTTCAAGTAGAGGAAAAATACTAGTTTAGGAGATCAAGAATAATTTAATAAAGAAACAAAGATGGTAACAGAGTCTTCAAGAATGGGTAGAATATGGATTTAGGAAGTGAAAGGGAAAGGCTATGACAGGGTTAGGATAAAAGCATGAACGATGCACAGAGGCAGCTCCCTAGGAGAAATAGAATATGGAAAGGTAAATGGTCAGTTTGACTTGAGATAGACATGTAAAGAAAGCCATACAAAATAATTTTCTTAAAGCGAGTGTAGCCTGAAAGTAGAAGGCACCAAAAGCCTGACTAATAGGTGTGGACAATGAAAGCCGCTGAATGATTACCAGGTGTGGGCAAGGTTCAGGGCTGTACTTGGGGGATCATGTATTAGGTAGAGCAGAGAAAGGCTGGAGTAGAAGAGACCAATAAGAAAGTGTTAGGGAGAGAGGAAGAAAGCCATGAGAGAAGAATTACAGCCCACTAGGAAGAAGAAACATAAATGAGATCTCCTAAGGAAAAGACAGGGAAGGAATGAGGAGAGTCTTGGGACTTTGACAAAGGCAGAGGGACACTGCATCACTCAGCTCCACAAATCATTTTCTTCTCTTGGAAATGAGGTTATCTATTATGAACTCATTCTACTTTTCCCTTGTCTGTCACCAAAACATTTATCTCAAAATAATTGCTCCTTAGTCATCTCTCACCCTAAAGAACAAGTGCATGAATCATAATTTCTATTTCACAGGAAAAAAAAATGAGGAGGCATCAGAAGTTCTGAAATTGACTTATCATTAAAAGTTCAGGTAGGAGCTAAGATGAAGACTCGAAATATTAATGAAGAAAAGCAAGTCTAAGGAGAACAAAAAAGCTATGAGCTTATTCAAGTTATAGTAAGGTATATGGTAAGTAGTAGGCACAAATGTATAATAGAAGAATAAATAAATGAGGGAATTAATAAATTAAAGGAACAGAGTCCTAAATGTGACAGCAGTGTTGCCTCAATCTTTTATATTTTTCAAAAAATTTTACATGCAGGACAAGTTTCAACCTATTCAAGTCAGGTCTAACTTTATTCAATCAGGTCACAATTATCTATGTGTTATGAGGAGATATGTATTCAATATATATTTGAGCAGCAACTGTGTGCCAATCAATGTATTTAGTTGCCATGGATACAAAGACATATAGAAGGACCTTGATCTTGAGAAACTTACAATCTGGGGATATGTTATTAAATAATTATAAATTGTGAAAGAAGTTAAAAGTAGACAGTTTTCAGGATGCAGTGAGATATCTATAAAGTGTAGAAATGCATTTTATTTACACCCACTTCTTACTTTGCAATTTTTTTTTCATCAGAAGACAGCAATAATAATATTTGACTATTCCATAGGAATCAAGTTTGTTGTGAAAGTCTTCTGAGTTAAAAACTTCAGAGACTCTGGTATGAAATGGCATTTATTATTATTGTTGTTGTTTTTGTTGTTGTTATTCATTGGACATTCATGGCATCATTGCATCAACATTCCAAATAGGCTACTAGCAAAGCTTTTCATATCTAGAAATTGATGAAATCAGTACTCATTGACCAAAATTTCATAAAATTCTTTCCCATTATAGAAGTTGAATGACTATAAAAAGAAAATTCTGTCACTAGAATTTAAATCTGCCCCAAAACTTTCAGACCAATTATTTTCTCTGAGAAATGATAACCAACTCTTTAAAATATGCCCAGCAACACAGGAGATAAAAAATATATTCAACCATTTAAAACCTAATTATTTGAAATGGTATATAACATAATGGTTTTGTCCCGGATGAGGACACTTGAATTCTGATCATATTCAAGGAAAGAAAGTTTGCAACTATGACTTGCATTCCTGTTGCAGCTGGTATGATAAACTTCATAGAATTTATGTACAAAGTTTATCATCAAAAAATGTAATGCTTTTTAAATAAGATTACTTATCAACAGAGAATGAAATTCAGCTCTTACCAGTGATAAAGGCTGGACCCAGCTTAAGTATAGGAGCTTGCAAAAGGCAGGAGGAGGTGGATTTAATTTTTTCAGGGATGTTTCATTTTGCATTCAAGTCTCATAGTCTAGATTCTCACAAGGTATGTTAGTAAACTGGATTGCATATTGGGTGGATTTATGATTCATGGTATTAAATTATAACAGTGAAAGGAAAAATAAACAGAAGAGTAACTTATTGCTTTCTTATTGCGAAACAACATCCATCACAAACACATTGAATTTTGGATCAGCACCCAGTTATTATCCTGAAAATAATGAATCTTTGAAGTTTGGAACCAGAAAGAATCTTGGAAATCATCCTCTCCATCATTTCACTTTCCCCATCCTGTCACCTTCACTTCACAGATGAAAAAATGACAAGAAAACTGAAGTTACTGGTCCAAGGAACCAAGAAAAAGAAAATGCAGTGTACCGAGCTTATACCATGTGCAAAATACACTATCTATGGGTGCTATGTGTTCTAAATCAGCCTTATCAGGTTGGTTTTTTGAGGTTAGGAACTGTTCCAATTTTTGCTCCTATCTTATCCTTACTATGTAGCACAGCACCTAACACTTAACAACTGCTCAATAAATATGTATGGCATAAATGAATAACTGTCTCATTAAAAACAAAGCTACAGAGCAAACCAATAGCAGAATGTGCCTTAGAACACAGTTTTCATGACACCTAGACCCATGTGCTTTTCATTGTGCCACAAAGGCATCTCTAAGTGTTGGTTCCCAAATTTGAGAGCTTCCCATGTGAAACCAGAAGGCAAGGAGAGACCTAAGAAAGAAGCAGACCACTCCAGATTGGTAGGTGGCAGATTTAAAAAGCAAAGGAACTCAAGATATGTAGATCTCCACATTCACCTGCCAGGCTCTTAAAAGTTTATATAGAGGACCTGACAGGGTTCGGTCATGTACATTATCCAGACGGCCTTAACACTGCACTGTTCTCTCACAGCCACACCCTTGAAAGTGGCTCATAGTATGAGAATAGTGAGAAGAATGTATATTCCAAGGACAGGGGAGGCAGAAAGGAGCTTCTAATTGCCCAGGTCCAGCTTGTAGGTCAATGGTGGTTATGTCCTTTTAAGGACTTCCTCCAACACCAAGTTCTATAATTGGGTGTTTGCTACCAAGAATGAGGCTCTTGGCAGTAGTGAGTCCTGTCCGCTAAATCCTGGGCAAATATGCTCAAAAAAAGAAGTCTGTCTAATTTCTAGTTAAAACTTACTTTCTAGATTTAGGTAATGTCTGGTAATTGTTTGCTGCTCAATATATCTTTTGAAGCTGTACTTCCCAGATAGTTTGACCAAAGTCCAGAATCATGAACAATCCAATCCAAGCACCAGGTCCATTGTGGATTAGAAAGTAAGAGATAGACTCAAAAAGAAGAGCAATAATATTAAATAACCCCAACAACTCATTCAGCTTTCATAGTCTATAAAATGGTTTACATTAGGGGCGCCTGGGTGGCTCAGTTGGTTAAGCAACTGCCTTCGGCTCAGGTCATGATCCCAGGGTCCTCAGATCGAGCCCCTCATCGGGCTCCCTGCTCAGTGGGAAGCCTGCTTCTCCCTCTCCCACTCCCCCTGCTTGTGTTCCCTCTCTCTCTGTCTCTCTCTCTCTGTCAATTAAATAAGTAAAATCTTTTAAAAAAATAAAAATAAAATGGTTTACATTAAATTTTTTAAAAAATAGGGAAATGGAATCCTGAAACTAATACATAAGGATTTATTTATTATTCAGGATAGTAATAATAATATAAAACTACAATTATATAACACAAAATCTACAAAGCACGTTTACATAAATAAGATTATTTGGATGATTAAATAGTACACATAGCCTACTTAGAACAGTGCCTGGCACTGGGAGTATTAAAAGCTTGTTATCTTGTTCCTCAAAAAATTAAAAATAGAGCTACCCTATGACCCAGCAGTTGCACTACTGGGTATTTACCCCAAAGACACAGATGTAGTGAAAAGAAGGGCCATATGCACCCAATGTTCATAGCAGCAAAGTCCACAATAGCCAAACTGTGGAAAGAGCCGAGTTGCCCTTCAACAGATGAATGGATAAAGAAGATGTGGTCCATATATACAATGGAATATTACTCAGCCATCAGAAAGGATGAATACCCAACTTTTACAACAACATGGATGGGACTGGAGGAGATTATGCTAAGTGAAATAAGTCAAGCAGAGAAAGTCAGTTATCATATGGTTTCACTTATTTGTGGAACATAAGGAACAGCATGGAGGACGTTAGGAGAAGGAAGGGAAAAATGAAAGGGGGGAATCGGAGGGAGAGATGAACCATAAGAGACTGTGGACTCTGAGAAACAAACTGAGGGTTCTAGAGGGGAGGGGGTTGGGGGGGATGGGTTAGCCCGGTGATGGGTAGTAAGGAGGGCACATACCACATAGAGCACTGGGTGTTATATGAAAACAATGGATCGTGGATCACTACATCAAAAACTAATGATGTAATGAATGGTGACTAACATAATAAAAAGAAAAAAGAAAACAAATGAGTAAAAAAAGCTTGTTATCCTCATAATTGTTATTTATCATAGTAATAATCATATTTGAAATTTAAATTTAGAAAACCTTGGGTAAAAGAATCAGATGTACTGGATTTGAAATTCAGTTCCTTCACCTGCTAGCTGTGTGATCTTGAGAAACCTGCATAACAATTCTGAGTCACAGTCTGCTCATCTACAAAATGACAATAATAATAACCCTTTCTCATGGTTGCCACAAAGATTAAAAAAGATAATGTATGAAACACCTAAACTTGTACCTGACAGTAATAGGGGCAAAGTAAGTGTTGCTCTTTTAATAGTTTTATTTTTCTTATTATTTAGTCACAACATTCTCAAGAGGTAGTTTTTACATTATTCACCCTATTGAAGAGGAAACTGGAACTTAACACAGAGAAATAACTTGAACAAATTCCTCTTAATGTACAGAACTCAGATGATGATACAGATCCGGCTCCTAAATAGTCCAGTTTCCACTTAGAACTGCATGGTAGAACGATCTAGCAATTGCACTACTGGGTATTTACCACAAAGATACAAATGTAGGGATCCGAAGGGGTACGTGCACCCCAATGTTTATAGCAGCAATGTTCACAATAGCCAAACTGTGGAAAGAGCCAAGATGTCCATCGACAGACGAATGGATAAAGAAGAGGTGGTATATATACACAATGGAATATTATGCAGCCATCAAAAGGAATGAGATCTTGCCATTTGCAACGACGTGGATGGAACTGGAGGGTGTTATGCTGAGTGAAATAAGTCAATCAGAGAAAGACATGTATCATATGACCTCACTGATATGAGGAATTCTTAATCTCAGGAAACAAACTGAGGGTTGCTGGAGTGGTGGGGGGTGGGAGGGATGGGGTAGCTGGGTGATAGACATGGGGGAGGGTATGTGCTATGGTGAGCGCTGTGAATTGTGCAAGACTGTTGAATCACAGATCTATACCTCTGAAACAAATAATGCAACATATGTTAAGAAAAAAGAAAAAGAAGAAGATAGCAGGAGGGGAAGAATGAAGGGGAGTAAGTCGGAGCGGGAGACGAACCATGAGAGATGATGGACTCTGAAAAACAAACTGAGGGTTCTAGAGGGGACAGGGGTGGGGGGATGGGTTAGCCTGGTGATCGGTATTAAAGAGGGCACGTTCTGCATGGAGCACTGGGGGTTATGCACAAACAATGAATCATGGAACACTACATCAAGAACTAATGATGTAATGTATGATGATTAACATAACAATTAAAAAACAAAACAAAAAAAAGAACTGCATGATAGAAAATAGTCCTTTTCTGCCACAACTTGGTAAAGGCTCACGGGTCCGTGTGCAAACTGTCCCAACTAATACCGTCGACGTTTTTGAGAGGTTTCTAAAGGCATGGTGCCTTAAACAAGCACTTTTCAGAAGTGTCTTTTACAGAACAAAACTCTTTTGTGATACTTAGAAAAACATTATAAAGGAAGGGGGGTGGTGTCCATGTTTGAATTTGAGTATTGTTCTATATCTTATCCACCTGTTATGAATTCACAAGGTACATTAGCATATCAAAGGAGTCCTGCACAAGATACTTAAACAACTGTATTTAATCCCAAATCCCTGGACTATATGAACACAAAACATCTATTAATAGCCCACAGAACCCACTTGGGGGAAAAACATCTTCTGTGATGCTGGGAGTTACAGATACATTAGCAAATTGATGAGGCAGATAATAAAGAGCAAGGCAAATTTTCATTTACTCTCAACTTTCACAATGTATATGAATACCTGACCTATCTATACATGATTATCTTTGGGATTATTAAACCCTTCATTAAAAGTTTTGAGATGCAAAAATGAGAATGAGGGGCACCTTGCTGGCTCAGTCTGGTTTTTTTGTTTGTTTGTTTTGGTTTTTGTTTTTTATTTTTTTATGTTCAGTTAGCCAGCATATAGTACATCATTAGTTTTTGATGTGGTGTTCATTGATTCATTAGTTGAGTATAACACCCAGTGCTCATCACAACATGTGCCCTCCTTAATACTGTCACCTGGTTACCCCATCCCCCACATCCCCCTCCCACTGTAACCCGAGTCTTTGGAACATGTGATGCTTGATCTCATGGTTGTGAGTTCAAGCTCCACATTGGGTATAGAGATTACTTAAAAATATTTATTTTAGGGGTGCCTGGGTGGCTCAGTCGTTAAGCATCTGCCTTTGGCTCAGGTCGTGATCCCAGGGTCCTGGGATCGAGCCCCACATTGGGCTCCCTGCTCCGCTTGAAGCCTGCTTCTCCCTCTCCCACTCTCCCTGCTTGTGTTCCCTCTCTTGCTGTGTCTCTCTCTGTCAAATGAATAAATAAAATCTTTAAAAAGATACTTTAAAAATGAGAATGAGCAATAAATTGAAATACTGGACTTAATGTCAGAGAGTCTAGGTTCTAGTCCCATTTGTTTTTAACTGCTCTTTTGTCGCTGGCTTGACTGGGTAAAATCCTATCCCTGACAATTACTAGCTATATAACTTAAGTCATGTCTGTGATCTTTATGAGCCTTTACTTACTCATCTGCAAAATGACAATAAATATATTTCATGGTTGCTAACAAGTTGAATGTGAAATGGAGCTAATACCATCTACTTGGAATGGGTATTGCAGGGATGATGGTAATACATGGAAAGTAACCATCAGAGCTGGTGCATGATAGGTATTCCGTAAATTTTAGCTAAAAGTATGACCACTTTAACATCCCTCATTGCCACTTTTCAGTAAACTGGGGTTGATATAGGACTTACCCATCACTCAAGGTCACCCCATTCTTTCTTTCATTCACTCATTCATTGTTTCTTTTTCCTTTCATTTATTAAACATTTGCCATCTGCACATGGCAGAGATGAATAAGGTGTATGCCTGGCATTTAAAGAGCACACAATCCAACAGAGAAGACAAATGTGCACGTAATACTCACAATAGAAATTGTTTAGGGCCACGGGAGAATTGTGTATTGTACTATGGGAGCACAATAAAAGGGGGAAAGATTATTCCTGCCAGAGAGGAAGAAAGGGAAGTTGAGAATGTTTCAAAGAAAAAATAATCTTTGAATTGGACGTTATAGGTTGAGAAGTTCACAAACCAAAAAGCAGTATCATTAAAAATTGCTACCAATTATTGAGCGTTTAAAATATGCCAGGCATGCAGGAAATTATAAATCCAATTGGCAACAATGGGCCTACAGTGGTGTCCCCAAATCAACCAAATGAAGAAATATATTCTGAGAGGTGACTGCTTCATCTAAGTGTCCCCACTAAAAGCACTGATAGTACTATGCCATTTGCTTCCACAACTTATTATTTGCATTTTTGGTTTAATTCTGTCCCAATCCATACTTTAACCAAGATTTAAAAAGGAAACCATATAGCATCTGAGGAAGAGGATAATCATCTATAAAAACAGAATAATTACTTCTTTGCCATTCCTAATGCCTTGGCTTCGTTAACACATCTTTTGAAATTAGAGCCTTCTTTAATGTTCACATATATGCAATTTCAGCTCCTTATTCTAAATTTTAATTTTTTTCATTTTCAATTAAAGGAAAACTACATTACCCCTTTAAACTATGTTGAATACATATTTTGTATGTTGTTTTTGTTGTCTTTAGTTTTTAAGAAAGGAGGATGCCTTCTTTGTGCCAGGTACATGTAACACTAACTTTAGCTCATGTCTTCCACTTCATTAAGATTGAAACTAGATTGGTTTCCTTGGAGTATTCCTTGGAGGGAACTGAAATTTCCAGGGAGTTCGCATTCTCAAGTTCCTCTTTGGTTCTGATTTCTTGGGTCTCCTGTATGTTGGTTCCCTGAACTGAGTCTTACTTCTGCACTCACTTAACCTCTTCACATTTCCTCTCCTTTTCCAGGAAGATTTGAGGGTCATCCTGAAGGGCTCACATAGCAAATACCAAATAACTCAGCCAGCTAGCAAAGCACTCACCTGAACAAAGGATCTTTTAAGTAATATAACCTACCACCTTTAAAAGGCAACTGTGTTTATAACTAATACTTTCCCTTTTCTATTAACCTCTTCTTTTTGTAGTGTGAGTGTCTGAAGATGACTTATTTTCCACCTTCTTTATGTATTCTTTTCACAAAAATTTACTGAGGACCTACTACCATATGCCGAGTATATTTCTTGGCACTGGTGATACTCCAGGAACAAAGCAAATGACCTACGCTGGAGCCTTAGTTGTTTGTTTGTTTTTGTTTTGTTTTGTTTTTCATTTGTAGAGAAGCGAAGGTATAAATAGCTACTTTGAATTTTTGTTGTAAGGATTAAATCAGATATGTGCATAAAGCACACAATAAAGTACCTGACACATTTTACTACTACTACTCACATTACCACCAAAACCAACAATAATTAAGGGGAAGCTTAGACTTGGGGAGAAACATGGGAAAAAACATTCTTTACAGTCTTTCAGGGTGGCAAGGTGGTTGTGACTAACAGACAAATAGTAAACAAAAAACTAATACAAATGATTATAGAGTGTGTAACTACGAGGAAAATAAAGCATAGAGAAGTTGATAGGGGATGGGAGACCTACATTAGGATGAACTGTACACTGAAACATTTAAGACATGCCCACAAGGTACTTCATGGTGCACACAGTTATAATGCTCATATGGACCATCTTTCATGCTTAGTAGAGAATTATATCAAAATGTAGTTATAGGAGAATTTAATCTTTTTTTTTCCTTTTGGAATAATTTCTTTTTGCTTTCTATAAGAAATATAATTCACTCTAAAAATGAAAGATCTAATTATCGTGATGAGTATACACTGACAAGCTCCAAGACACACACTGAATTTAAGGTGAGAAACTTGCCCTGCAGTGGCAAACTTGCAATCTAGGATACAAAGTGTTAGAAATCAACATGATGATGATTCCAAAATGGTAATCCACCAAATCATAACTCCAAAGAAAAGCACAGCCCATCTTCTTCAATAGTTTTTGGTGCCAACAGGAAAACAACAACCAACCTGTGCTTCTTCCTAGAAGTGATTTTCGGCTGGTCCATTTGTACCTATTATCCAATTTGTACAGCTAGACAGGGTTAACAGACTGGGTCTCTGAGCCCAGGTGTACTTGTAGAATGAAATGTCTGCCTACAAGTGGGAACAGAGCAAAGAAGTTGGTAGGTTGTATAGTTGGATGAGAGAGTCCTGTTGGTGTTCCCCAGCCAGGATTTTTTTTCACAGCTTACAAAATGGAGTTGAGGAAAGGAGTTAGAAGGATCTGTTTTACTAGATAACTGAGGTGCCTGTAAAAATATACCAGCATGCCCGTGATGGATCCTAGCATACGAACAAGACAGACCAGCAGAAGGCTTTTTCCTTAGTGTGATGTTTTGACTGGCTCCCTAACACTGGCCACCACATCTTGCATCATTGGTGTCTCCTCTTGATTTCTTCCTCCCATTCTTCACCTCCAGAAGTTCCCTTGGGAGCCTGCTCTGCAGTCTATTAGGTCTATAGGTAAGGGAAGCTGAGCCAAATTCAGTAACTTGGATGACTTATCAGTAAGTCACTTTTGCTTTCTTTCCCCTGTGACCTACTACCCTAGCCCTAGGAAACAAACTTCTCTCTCATTTTTGACCAAAGTCTCAATCTTGAACCACATTTTGAGAATTTTTCCCCCATCTTTCTCTCTAAGCCTGAACTTCACCCTTAATATTGTTGTTATTGTTGCAATTAGTAGTAGTATGAGGAGTAATATTTATGTTAAACACTTGGTATGTGCTTAACACAAATAATCTTCCTTTAATCCTCACAAATTATAACCATTTTTATTCCCAATTATTTTTAGATAAAAAAACTAAGGAGAAAACAAATAACCTGCCCAAGTTTGAAGAGCTAATACATGGAGGGCTGAGATTTACATCTAGATCTGTGTAATCTAAAGCCAATGATTTGACCAGAACACTGTCTTCGTAAATATTGATCTATCCAATTCTTCTATATTATCACCTCCAGCTCTTCCAACATACAGGGTCCTGCTACATGTTCTCACACCTGCCTCTTGCCAACTTTCTTCCTGCTTTCATCACCACATCCTCACTGTGGTACCCTGTACTTCAACAGACCTTGACTGTGCCCCACTGACATCTACCAAGGGCCTCAAACCACATGTTCTAATTATTCGGGAGAGCATGTATTCTACCCTCTGAACTCTTCCTAACTGTGCAGCTACAGCACCTTCACAACAGGTGTCTATTTCCCAATCTGGTTCCTGCCTGTCTTTCCTATTCCACTGTCTGCCAAATTTAGCCATCAATCATCACATGTAATAGACAGAGTTGATAGCCAAATTCAAGGAGAGGGAAAAGTCGTTTTTCTCCAAGCAAGGCCAGAGAGAAGCAATACTGAGTAACCAGAAGATGCACTTCAAAAGGTAAGATTTAAAAAACTTAATATTTTAATTGTTTATAAATAAACTTGTCCATTAATTGCCTTCATCAGTCATGTTGAGGTAAGTCCCCCTAAAATTCCAGATGTCTAAACTCTCTTAAGGACATGCCTGTTGCTCAGAGTTATCCATATGTGCTATCACTAAAGGGGCTTCCCTATTAATAACTCATTAGTTAACTAAATTTACATCTCAATTTACATTTGCATCTCAAAACTGATTTATACTTCCTAGAATATTCATTTCTGCACACAAGCCATTGTTACCATTATTTTTACATTATCTCAGAAAGTTTCAAATGTCAACTCAAGGAGAAAAAAATCACCCTATAATTGTAATCGCTTTAATCCCCATTGCTGAATTTCTGATATCATTTCTGCCACCTTCTATAGTGAAAAATCTGTAACACTTGAAGCATGTTTACTTACAGGTTTTAAATTATATAACGTGTAGAGCAAATCAACCTATTTCCTGCAAAAAAATAATAACTTGTGAAGTATGTAGAGGAAGGAAAAACTGTTAAAGAATGACATTTAAAAACATTTCTTATATATTGGACACATTACTGGGCACTTTTTATATTGGAAATCAATATACCTGAGTTCTGTTTGAAGCTGTCATTACCTGTGTGTGAGGGATGACACATGGCTATAATTCCTCCCATTCTGTATACTTTCGCTTCTGTATTGTGATATTGCCACTCCTCCCAGAGAGGGAGAACATCAATTTTTTCACCCCTTGAATCTCTGCTGATCCTGTAATTTGCTTTGACCAATACATGTAGCAGCAGTGATATACTGTGAGTTTCAAGCTGAGGCTTAAAGAGGTCTTAATATTTCTGCACTTATTCTCTTGAAATCTTGATGTCACTATGCTGTGAGAAAGCCTGGGTTAAAAGACGTGATGATGAGAGAAAGGTCCAGATATTCTGACAATTCCGGCTGATTCGCCAGCATATTGAAGTTGCATGATTAATGTCAAGAAAAACCAGCAGAACTGCCCAATTATCACACAGAATCATGAGAAGTAATAAATTATTGTTTGAACCTAATAAGTTTTAGGTTGCCGGTTATGCCACCTAAAAATTTGGTATCGGAAATGGGGTGTCCCCATAACTAAAACCTAAATCATGTGGCATTGGTTCTTGGACAAGGCAATAAGCAGAGACAAGACAAGAAGCAAGAAAACATTTAGTGGAAATATACCTGATGTACCTGAAGAAACTGCTCTTGGAGACTAGGACAAGGGAAACCTGTATTATGCTGTAATTTGAAAAAATCTGTCAGTTGGGATAGTCATAAAATGCAATTAATGGATTTGTGGATCTGGCTAAAGTTTCAGAGAAGAATGTTAAATACATCAATTGGATTTTATTTTTAAGCTGACCATTAGAAATTATGATACTAGAATGATGAACTAAAAAAAAAAGGAATTCTCCCCTTTAAAAACAGAATTTAAAAGAAATATAAAAGAAAAAATCCAAGACTTTCTGGGTTGGAAAATAAGACTATTTCCTATTTCTGGTCTCTAGAAATAGAGACCAAACTCTCTCAAAGTAAGAAATGACCTCGGGTAGAAATCAAAACAAGAGTGTGATTCTAAGAACCCTTATTAAGGCTGCAGAAAGATTTAAGGTGGTAGCTACTAGACATTCTTGGAATCTTAAAACTGTGGTTCCATAGCATATGCATCTTAAGGTAGAGAGATGTCTGTCACACAAAGAATTATGGATATAACTTTTGGGGACATAATGTTAACCTCAATCAGATTTATAAAGCCCCACAAAATTTGTTATGGGTGATTTACCAACTCAGACTAGAAGAGATAGTTCAAAATGAAAAGAGGCTTGTAGTTCCCCAAATTCTATAAGCAGAAAACAGGATAATTAAGCCACCTAGCTATATACATGGAATATTAGTTACATCTCAGTGGGCACAACCAGGAGCTAGAGGTCAGAGTTAATGGCAGAAGAGAAAAGAGGACCAAAGAATTACTCTCAGAAAGCAGGAGATGACCCCTAAACTAATCTAAAAATACGTTCTTTCTCACAAATAGGAGAACCTGACAACATAAGACCTTCAAGTTTGATGCTGCAATGGGAATGAGACACTGTGGATATTGCAATGAGGTGGGGTATTTTTTCTATGTGGGGGAAATATGAATACTTTGTGGCCAGAGAGCCAGAAATTTATCAAATTTACTAGTAAAATGTGAAAAGTTGTAAAATATGGCCATATTTCCCCATTCCTACTATAAAAGCCGCTTTGCAACACAACTTTGTCATTTCTTTCATCAATATGTGGAGTCTACTTTTTTACCTCTTCCATCTGGGCTGGCCTGGTGATTAGCTTTGACCAAAAGAATATGAAGAAAGCCATTCTAAGCCAAGTCTTCACTAAGCATCATAGCGTTTTTCCTATCATAACCTGAGACCACCATGCTATGAGAAAGAGCAAGATGAAAATCAATGAGGATAAAAAGAGATTGGTTTTCTGGGCTATTCCAGTCCTCCCATCTGACCCATCAGGTAACTATGGTTGCATGAGATCTGCAGTAAAATTACCAATTCAACCTGCAGTATCACGAGAAATAATAAATTAGGTTTTCTTAAGCCACTGACTTTTGGGGCTTTGTTTGATGGTCTGTTATACATCCATAGATAATTGAAACACCAATGAGACATTGTGCAAGTACTTATCCTTCATCTATCTCTAACTCACCTGTGATACAGAAACACTAATATCAAGTTTACCCTCTTTTCAGAGATTTTGAAATAGTTAAAGGTGATCCTAAGAATTTGAATAAAACTGAATAATGCCTCCATTTATGCTGTCTCATGTCTTTCAAAATTAGTTTATATTCAAGTAATATGATTTAACTATATTTAAAAATCTTGGCTACAAATTTCTCAGAAGAAGTATTGAAACAATAGGAGTAAGGAAGTGGTAAGTAACTCAAGGGCAGGGAAAGGAAGGAAGAGAGGGAGAGAGGGAAGGAAGGAAGGAAGGACAGAGGGAGGGGCAAATACCAAAAGGAAAAGAAAAGGACAAAATTAACACTAAGCTATCACCAAAACCAAGGTCTTGACTACAATAAATAGAAAAATCATTTTTATTTAAGTATAAAATTTGGGGTGAGTTAAACCTTGATGTCACAGAAATACACATACCAGTGTTGAGAATGTTTTAAAAGACATGGGGTTCATCTTCCTATACCGAATTTAGGTGATTATCAATGCTTAATTGAACACATTTAGGAATGAATAATTTGCTTTCTCCCTAAATAACATATTTTATTTCAATGCAGGTCAAAATGCTAGATTTTTTCCTCTTTTTGCACTGAAATTTGACAGTTCACATGGAAAAAGTCTCACCAGAGACTCTCCTATATATCTAATTCAGAATTCTCCAGACATTGGTCTCAAGCTTGATTGAGCAGCATCCCCTGTGGTGCTTAATGAAATGTACAGTTCCAGTCTACGTACCTTGACGCACTTAATCCACATCTCAGAGTGGGTACCTACATCTGAATTTTTAACTTGTGCTATAGGTCATTTTTATATATATATCAACATCTGAGAACCTCTGCCTTGTACTTTAGGTTCTTCAAGGAGAGAACAAAATCATATTTCACCTTGGATCCCCAGCTACTGGCACAGTGCCTCATATGTATAGGAACTCAATAATTTTTCTTAAAGAAATGAGTGAATGAAAGAGTAAATGATGAATAAACGACATGTGCAGTTCTAAGATTTAAACGCTGCCATGTCCTATGACTCACTTCCATTTAGATACCTACTTCAAGTGGAGCCAAACCCATATACTATCCAAAACTACTAAGTACAAACGTATCTGAAGCTTTATTCATTTGTCCTAAGTTCACTGATCTTCCCTTCCAGATTCTGAAACCAAAATTTTAGAAATATGGCCTAATATTCTGGTCCCCAGTTCCTGGAACACAGTAGGTGGCTAACATACAACTGTTGAAAGATTTTGTTTTCAAATTTTTGCTGGACTGTTTCTTATTTCTTTTTATAATCTGAGTAGCTGAATCTTTATTCTGATAACTGAGATTGTAGTTAATATTTTGTCCTGAAAAACTTTCCATGAATCTAGTCTCCTTGTACAGGAACTTGTCAATCTTTTACCAAAATCCTCATATAGAATACCTGACCCAAACATACCCATCCCAGTGCTGAGTTTCTTTGAATTGCTGCCTGACTCCCTTGTAGATGCCTTCCTAAATAGTGCCTACTCTTGCATAACCCACCTCTGTGATCTACCCACCAGTTCTCCTTGAAGGTAACTGTTGCCCTGATCCCACTATTTCTATTTCCTTAGAATACCATATCGTAACTCCTTTCACTATTCATAAGTCTAACTTTAGATTCTGTCCCCTTGTTGGCTGAGTTTTTCCACTGACACGGAATATCATCACAATCTAAACTTACTGCTTTATTCATTTTCAGTCCACGGGCTAGAGAGCAATATGCCTTGAAATTATTGAAAGGCTAGGGAATTGTTTCTCTAATTTTATTTAAGAGCTAAGGTCTTAAACTAATTATATCCCATTTTCCTTTTCCAATTGTGCTTGGAATTTGAAGTCATCCAGAAATGGACTTGAAACCAGTTCTGCTATTCACACCCAAAAAGGTATTTAACTCCTCTAAGTGGCAATTTCATCTATAAAATGGGAACAATATTAATGTCTCCTTATTGGATTGTTGCCGGGATTCACTGTGATAATAAGCTTTGCACAGTTCTGGGTACATAGTAAATGCTTGTTAAATGGTAGCATTATTAGGGCTCTTTCTGTATGGCTCCTTTCCGGAAGATCATCATCTTACATACGGCAACAGGGTGGTAGGAAAGAAAACAGTGTGGGCATTTTTCAGTATCCTCTAAGATAAGAATGCATCTGGATCATCTCTGGTGCATAGCTCCTCTTGCCTAAAAATAGAACACCTTCTGCTTTATGTCAGGAACTATCATTATTCCATTAGCAGCTTCGCTGAAAGCCACAGACAGCTCAGCAGAACCACTGTGTCTGCAGCTTACTCTTTGACCCCCTAAAGAACCATAGGGGCTGAATTTCATTTCACTTGCTAGTACATCAGACCACACATCTCTCACCACTGTCCTTGTTTTTTGTGTCACCTACCCCATTTGTAAATATATCACTCCTCTCTGGAGAGGAGGAAATCACAGAAACCACCATGGCCATTCTTATGATAACTGATCTATCAATTCATTCATTCTAAGGAAGTAACTATAAGAAGCTTACAAACATACTGAAAAATAATTTATGCTGGTTGGGAAATTTGCACTCTGGGTTCTCCATGGGAGTAGAGAGACAGGTGACAGCCCAGGCAGCCATGAAACGTAGTTTGCATTCCCTGGAATAAATATTAATATTTGATCCCAATACAAAGTCTAATTCAAAAGGGAGGTGCTTTAATTTTTCCCCTAGATATAAGGATCATGGATTGGGCTAAGCAAAGAAAGAATTTAAGGCTTAATAATGGTAAAGTAAAAATAATGATGATAAAAATAATCACAGCTTACATTTACTGAGTATTCACTCTGTATCACCCATTATATTAAAGGATTAACATGCCCTAATATACTTAATTTGGAGAAGACTTCAGAGGTAAATATTATCATCTCAAATTATAAAAGTGGGAAACTATGATGATGAAAGGTTAAATGCCATGTCCAATGCCCCATGGCTAGTGGGTGACAGAGCTAGAATCTCAACACTGACAATTTAGCTCCAGAGCCATGGACTGAACTTCCATGCTCAAGACCAGGGGCCAACAAACTTACCACATAGTAAATATTTTAGGCTTTATGAGCCACAACATCTCTGTCAAAACCAGTCAACTTCACTGGTATAGTGCAAAAGCAGACACAAATAATACATCAGTGGATAAGCTTGGCTGTGTTCCACCTTACATAAATAGATGTACACCTAGCCCCTGCTCAATACAACTAGTGACTGAGCTTCATTCCTCAAAGTGACCAACAATCTCTTCCCCTCAATTTGACATTAAGTGATTTTCATTCACAAATGAAGTGTACCAATCCTCTTGCCAAACTTCTCCTTTGGCCCCAGGCAATGGTGGGAGCCCTGAAGGAAGAAGCTGTAAAGTATACTCTTGCTCCAAATGGAGCCAGTAGAATAATAGCACATGACCAGCAGCCTTTTGCCTGGACAAAGCTGAGTCACAGGGAACATACTTGCTCCACTGCCTCTCTGTTCACTCTTTTACATTTGCTGCAAACAAAGGAAGGGAAAATAAGTGAATAAATATTCTTTCAAACTAAAATCATTGTATGACCATGCCAACAGGAGAGCAAAATCAATTCTGACAAACTCTTTCACCTCAGGTAGTTATTGCACCAGAACTACTGAATAATTACTTGGTCACTATTTATTACAGTGTACCTCTTCCTTACTAAGTAATTAGTCTTTACTAAGTAGAGAGACTCTATCAAGGCAGTGAATGGACTCCAGAGCCGGACCACCTGGCTTCAAATCCTGGCTCTGGCCCTTCTAGTTTGGACAATATAACTTTGGGCAAATTAACTTACATTTCTGTGTCTCAGTTTACACATCTTTAAAATGAGGATAATTATTAAGCTCATATAGTTTGGTAAGGATTAAATGAGTTAATATATGCCTGTTAAACATTTAGAAAAGCACTTAGTACAGAATACTCAAAAATTATTAGCTATTTTTATTAAAGAACATAGGGAAACAAGTTCTTAATTCTTTTTTTTTTTTTTTCATTAAAGAACTACTGATTGAACTCATGCATTGGACAAGGATCTTTCCTCAGGGTTAGTCTGCATAAGACATAGTCCTAGCCCTCAGGAAACTTAAAATATAGTAGTCATTTAAACTTTGAGCTATTTCAAGGATGTTTTAGGAAATGATGCTCCTGTTACATTACAATATTATGAGCATTATTGCCTTGTTTCCCTTCCTTCTCATGTACCACAGACATCTATCAAAAGCCTCATATAAATATATAGTGAGGAAATACATAGTGAGAAATATAGTGAGGGAAACATAAAAAGGTATATCTTAGGAGGAAGGACTAGATTATGATGATTTGGAAGAGAAATATGAAAATAAAAGCTAGCAAATATTGGGGAACTGCAATACAAAATAATGATTTTCTTGGACAGTAATGAAAATCATGACAGTGTGATAGCCTCACAACAGGTCAAATTCTTTGTGATAAATTTTAAGTGAGCAGCACCTGGGTGGCTCTGTCAGTTAGGTGTCTGACTCATGATTTCTGGTCAAGTCATGCTCTCAGGGTCATGGGATCAAGTACCTCATGGGGTTCCATGCTGTGACTGGAGACTGCTTGGGATTCTCTCGCTCTCCCCCTTGGCCCCTCCTCCCTCGTGCATATGCATGTGCTCTCTTAAAAAAAAAAGAATAAAAATTCTCAATGAGATTCATAATTCCTAGGTTGAATTGGGCTCCAGTAGCATTAAAAAATTGTTTGTGATGGTGGTTAAAAATTATGCCATTTATGTGTTCAACCTTGTGTAAGAATGATAATCTCAAAAAGAGAATTTTCTTATCTGTAAAATAAGTCTTAAAATAATAGTAGCTATCTCATTGCATTCTTTTACAATGTAAACGAGATAGTGCATGTAAACTTCCCAGCATGGGGCTAGTTCATAGAATAAAGCCAAAACACAGCGTTTATCATTATCTTATGCTCCCCAAGAGCTCAGAAAAATTTATTATCTAGAATCTATCACAAAGGAGTATGTTTTATATTATTCAACCCAGTTTAAGTATGGCAGTCATATTGGGGGTCCACTGGATACTATGGCAGCCTCAAAAATGTGCCCCTCAGATCACCTGCAGTGAGAGTGTAAGTGATGGACAGCCCCGGCAACTGCCTTTCTGGATTCATCCCCACATTCAAGGCAAGGCCCCACTTCCGGTGGGGTGTTCCCAGTCAATGGCTGAGCATAATGAGAATAGTAATGTATATCCATCTTATAAAACACAGGATTATTTTAACAAATGTCTTTGGCTAGAGGACTCATCATCAACCTGGCCAAAACTTTCTTAGAACTGCCTCCAAACTGAGACTCTTCCTGCCCTGTCTTCTTCACCCCTTCCTTCTCAAGTGTCAGACCTGCATAGTAGTGTGAAGTATCCCCTTCCTCCTTTGACTTCTCCTTCCCATCTATCCTTCAGAGGTTTCCCCTAATAAATGTCCTGCAATTTAATCCTACTTTGGCATCTGCTTCTTGATGGACTCAAACCTACACAGACATCCAACATTTATTTATCAACCTTACCCTCATTCCTGGCTCTATTTTTTAACCCTGTTTTATTGATTATTTAATATAAACCCAATCAACTGAACACATGGTATAGATTTTTCAAGCCACTGACTTCTGCTCCAATTCCAAGCCACAATATTATTTCCCTTCCCCAAATCAGTGCTTGTACTACTTTTATCAGCAATACCATTTCCCTCACCTATACCTAACACAGGCCATATGTACACGGGTGTTTCCCCTTTTGTAGCCTGCCTAGTAACTACCCATCTCTCTAGGAAATAGCTCTTTACTCATGGTTACCTTTCAAAACATTTTTTATAAGTAAAATTTGCACAAGTCAGGACCTCTTTGATTTCTTAGTGGTACTTATCAAAAGAGAGATCTTGAGAGACAAATCTTGTATTGCTAGATTTAAGAAAGTTCTTAGAAATTTCCTTTTCCAATCTTGACTTTTTCCAGATGAAGAGACTTAAGACAAAACACCAAGTGACTTTTCTGAAGTTACACAAGGAATAAAGATGGGATAAAAAAGAAATACTGTGCTCCCAAAGAAATAAGGAGCATCAATAGCACATGCAGCCACATTATGAAGAGCTCCAGCACCCAAAACGGAGAGAAACAGGAAGAAATTTGAAGACGACATGTGGGGGCAAGAGTTCTACAAGAGAAAAGGATACATGCTCATAAGGAGTTTGATATAGAGAAAAAAAAACTGCTAATAAAATTATGACTCAGAATAATGTTCTAGACAATCAAGTGCTTAATAAATCAATTTTAGTAATCAAGGAGTTTTGTCTGGACATTTAGCTACAGGCTCACATATAATATGAGTGTTTTAGTAATCACCACATGCAAATATAGCCACATTGGTCTTCCAGATAAGGAGACTATGTTTTAAGTTAACAGACACTGTTTTTTCCAAACAATAAAATTTGATCATTTATCCTCGAAATTATAATTTTTCCCTTTAAACAGTGATGAATACAATGTTTTTCTTTTTCCAAAGGTGGGGGGAAAAGATTTTCTTTTTGTTTTTGTCATATACTGGGTCTAAACTTTAGCATTAACTATACCCATGCACCAGGACATTTTATACCACCAATTGGCAACATGCTTAATTATGTGATGTTACACTGGTTGTCTTCATTTCTTAGACCAATATTCTACATCCCTAACAATCATATCACACACAACTATCAGTACAAAAATTGGGGGCACACATTTTGCAAAACACATACATATAATTTATAAATTATGCATAGGACTATACTACTTGAAAAGAACTTGCATAACAATACATAGACCAAAATAGTACTTCAAGGAAGAATGAAGTAATACATATTAATGTTAAGTCTAATATTTTTCATTGTCTCCATCATGGATCATTTTGCATATCCTACTTTTAGGCCACTGGTTTATTTCATGAACATAGAAAAAAAAGTCCTCAGTATTTTATCAAACCAAATTTTACTTCATTTTCTTCATATATTTCTAACAGAATGCATTCAAAACATTTTTTCTGTTCTTAACAATTTCAAGATTACCTATATAGTTTATATCTCCCAACATTTCCCTACATCAAGGCTTACAAACAGCAGGCAATGGTGAAAATCAAACCTATTCTATATGGCCTGAACAGTGTTTCTTAAATATCTAAAATCTAAGGTACATAGGAGGGGGAAAATGCCCTCTGAGCTGCATGTTACCTACCACTTTAAATCTCATATATGTACTGCTTGATTCACTAAAAATGGCCACAAACTCTTTGACATAAGAGTATATTGACTATAGCTGAGTATATTTCCTCTCCACTTGAATTTGAGTAGCTCTGTGATTTGCTCTGATAGAATGCAGTAGAAAATGGCAATGTGTAAATGTATGATAGCTTCTATTTCATACATTTTCCATAGATTTCATATGTCATTCTGTAGGAAACCCAGGCCATAAGGAGAGACCATGTGGAGGAGAACCAATGCACTCCACTCAAAATCCCAGGTGAGCCCCAAGCTGACAACCATCACTATGGGTGAACTATCTGAGTAAATGCTCTTACAACTCCAATGGATTCAAGCCTCTGGACCACCATAGGGGCAGTTGATGCCATATGCAGGAGAGGAACCACCTTACTGAACCCATAGTACCTACAGAATTTTGAGTGATAATAAATGGTTATTATCGCTCTAAGCCACCAAGGTTTGGAGTGGTTTGTTACACAGTAATAGATAACTAAAGCATACATTATCTTTAAATGGTATGTGAATCTGTGATACCCTCCCTACACAAACTTTTCATTCCAGTTGGATTAGTGGGTTTTTAATATAACTTGACATGTGCATTCTCCATGTCTTTGCTTGTGATACAGATTGTGTGTCTATGTACCAAATTCTAACCATCTTTCAAGACACAACTGGTTACACTTTCTAGCTCCCATGTCCTAATTAAGTAATCATGGATGAACTGCTTCATCTCCCTAATCCTCTCCTTATTTATAGAATATGTATAGCAATAGCAATTATCTCCAGGGTTATTAGGAAGATTAAGACATATTGCATGTAAAGGGTTTAACTACAGTGTCCGGCCCACAATAAATATTCAATAAAAGCCATTTATTATTGAAACCCACCTCAAGTATTTAAGTAGACTTTATCTTCATTCAGTATAGTGTCATTTAGCTGAGCCATTCTCTGTTTCCAGAACTCTGTCCCCAAAGATGTGAATGAATTCTTTTCCATCCCTTCAAACCTTAGCTAATGAATAGATCACTGAAGAGAGTATCAAAAGCTAAGATTCATTTTTCAAAGTGGAAATATTTTGGTCAGAGTAAGCCCTGTAAACAATAGGAGGTCAATAATAGATTTGTTGAATTAATGAATAAATAAAAAAAAAAAAAAGGCACAGCTGATGTTCACCCAAAAATAGGAAAAATCATTTCAGATGCTCTATTCTTTATAATGTGTTGCCAACATATTATATTTACAAATTGGACTGATTATTAGCCCAATTAGTTATTTGTTATGTTCCCTGTGTTATACCATCTTATGAAATGTATAATCCATAAATATGTATAAAGTAAAATAAAGGTGTTGAATTCATCAATTCCATTTCCTAAGGAACATTCTCAGAATCCATGAGGGTGTTGGGGTTATTTAATGATGTTATATGGCATAAAATTAGGTCTATAAGATGCTAGTATTTAATGCCATTTCTAACTTTTGGCTCTCAGTCTTATATTGTACTCTTCATTGAGTAAAAGTTCTTGATACCCCATTGCCTTGGAAAAGGAAGTACAGCAGAGAAGGTGACTCTAGAGAGAGGTTAACACAAACCCAAGTAAAGTGTCAAGACAGCAACTTAGAAGTACAGATATCTCCTGTTTATGGATTAGCAACCCACTCCTGAAAATCACATGTACTATGGGGGGTGGGGGAAGCCAAAAGAAACAAAACATAAAATACCTAGAAAGTATTTTTTTAAAAAAAGAATACCTGGAAAGTATTTCCATCGTTTTATGTGGCAAAAATTGTGTGTGCACGTGCATGTTATGCCTCAACCCAACACTCTCACCCTATTTCTAAATATGACTAAAATATACAAAGGCTCTAGAGAATTAACAAACTATCATATTAGGATATAAAATAGAATATAGCTCTGTGGTTATCAAATAATTAGTAATTTTTAAAAATTACATTTTATGCAGTAACATTTCTGTTCCATCGCAATCACTTTCTCATTTGCTTTATTTCCCCACAATTTTCATGAATATTTCCCCATATTTGAGAGGTCACATTGTAAAATTCTTGGCAAAAAAGTGGCGACAATATGAAAGACGTTCAGAACAAATGCCCCATGGCAGAGAATGGCTCACCTTGAGTTAACACTGTGATGTCTTTCTTAGCAACAGACATGTCCAACCTACATGTCCCCTTTTTCAGCACTCATTGTTCTTTATACCTTTCAAAATACTTATCATGACTTTGACATTCTACTAATTGTTTTTGGAACATAACTCAAGGCTTTTCCTAAACATTTTGCTTGAAGTGTTATATTGAACTCTGAGGACAGAAGTATAAATTTTCATATGCAAACATAGGTTGAAATGTTGGAATTGAGTGTTATAAGCACAATGAAGTTTAGATCTTAAAACCTAAAAGAAATCATGCTATCAGGATATATTATTTCAAGAGATACTCTATAGGGTACACCTGCACAATGTTACCTAGAATTATAAGGAAATAATGTCTGTATTGAAAGTATATAAATTAATGTTGACCTTTTTTTTTTTTTTTTTTTGCCTCCCAGCATCAACTATTATCTTTTAGTAATAGCAATTCTATTTAATTTTAGGGAAACACTCATTGTTAGTCTATTGTTAGTCTATATGATTTGGGTGGGACTGACCATAACTCCGGCACCTGGCCAGGCCAATCACAACATGTTAAATCTATGGTCACAATTCATATTCATGGATAGAGAGAGAAATAAATGATCCAAACCAAATCAATGATACTCAACTCCCAGTTTTTCAGTTTTGGTTTTTGTTGTTGTTTTTCAGAGTGAGAATATCAGAATTTCAAAAACCTCTTTATTGTTCCACTAAGCTGATATACTTCAGGAAGAGAGCCTGTCTAGGAATGGAGTCAACACAGAGAAACACAAGACAAAGATGCAGAATCACTTAAGTCCAGCTATTCCTAAAGTCACTTACCTCTAGAGTTTTAGGCTATGTGATTTTTTTTGCACAAGACACACTAACTTAGAATATCAGGCAAGATACATAAGCAAGACCATGGTGGCAAGTAAACGCAATGGCTTAACATTTATTTCTCACGCACACAAAATCTGATGTGGATCAGGCAACTCTCAAGGGAAGTTCTTCTCCATACAGTTACTCAGGGATCCAGGCTGATTCAACATGTGGCCTGCACAATTGCCCCTCAAAAGAGACAAAATGATACATTCTTCTCAAATACTTTGGCCTAGATGTTGCACGTATCATGCTTGCTCATGCTTTGTTGGCTAAAACTAGTCATATGGCTTTTGTGCCAAGAAAATAGGAGTACTAAATATTTTGAGCAATATTTTTTACCACAAAATCTTTTTTGGGTTTTTTGACTAAGTGTCCTAACTAATACAGAAATATTTTTCAAGTAAATTATAAATAAATTGCCTGCCGGAAAGAAGATTGAGAAGGAAAGGTATTAGGTGAAGAGGGTAAAACTGAGTCTCTTTGGAGAGAATGTGCCCTGTGTAAACTACTGGATAAATGCCTAATATGATTCCATTTGATGAGTGCACACTAGCGCCATTCATCTTGTCACTTTCCAGAAATGATATTATTTGCTCAAACAACATAGCATTATGTACCTCACCCCAACATCCAGTAATCACCTTCTTTTCATTCTGCATCCTGGCATCAATCACACTTCATAGCTGAGAAATGACAATGGCAGCTTGGGCTCAGCTGTGAGGTACAGGGCTTAGAGCTTTCATTCATCTTTATCAACTCCTCTATCAACTTTGTTGGCACATTCAGCAGCACCACCAGCCTCTCAGCCACCAAGCCATGGTATTATGCAATTTAACCTTTTCGGCTCCATTTATTCAACAGATCTTAGCAACATTACCTTTCCATTCAGACTGATATCACTCAAATCCAGGCCCTCATCATCCAGCTCTTCATTCAGATAAATATCCATCTTCTTGGTTCTCTTGAAATGAGGCTCACTCCTCTTTGACTTATCTGGTACATCCTTACCTGTCCAATTTTATACAAACACCCACAGCGTATTCTTTCATATTATTTCACTGATTTCCAGTGAGTCTCTATTTTCTCCCAAAACCGATATAAACTATTTTATTAATATGGTCCCATCCTTTCTGCCATGTTTGTGGTATATTCTCTTTAATGTTTATCTGTTATTCTATACAAGACTGTCTTGAAAAATCTCATGTGAAATATTCTAGCAGGGCTGACTATAAGGTCTGCTACTTCTTCAGAAGAAAGCTGGTTTGGAAGAAAAAAAATCTGCAATCATGAGTCCAATAAAATATTCCCAGCAATAGACTTGGACTCCAAGGTAGCTCATCAGCATAATATAATAAAAAAATCAAAAAAATAAAAATAAATGTTTAGAGATATGGGAAACTCATCAGTTTGATTTAGAAGGGTCTATACTGTATATAAAGGTACTGCAGTAGAAGTCTCGGGATAGGAGTTATTAAAAAAAAAAAAAAACAAGACTCAAGATCACAGCCTGAATACAATTAGACCACTGAATTGAACTTTTAAAAAGGGTGAACTTTATGGTAAGTTAATTGTATCTCAATAAAGCTGTTGTTAAAATAATTATATCTTGATTGGAATATAGCCCAACTATTACTATAGTTTATACATATGCCCAGATCGACCTTGCAGGCATACATTTTATCTAATTACTCTCCACCCTGAGCACTCTACTCAGTTAAAAGATGTTTTTTGCACGTAAGTCTCCTGATGTAGGGAAGTAGCAATGAGTATGGGTGTATAAGCAACAGTAATATTTCTCAAACTTTAGTGTAATGTTTCTCAAAATTTTTTTCCAGTTTTGAGATATAATTGACATTCAGCACTGTATAAATTTGAGGTGTACAGTGTAATGATATGACTTACATATATTGTGAAATGATTACCATGGTAATTTAACATCCACCATCATATATATATATATATATATATATTTATACACACACACACACACACACACACATATATATATATATTCTTCAAACTTTTTCAAATTGTAAAAGTTTGTTCACTTGCAAGGTCTAGGGTCCTATGTATAGAGATCATGATTTCAAAAGTCTATAGCAAGGTACTGAAATGTTCACTTTATTAATCAGTCTAAGATACATGGGACATGTATCCCATGTCCCATACTTTAAAATAATAGTAATAATAACCCTGGCCTACATAGGAACCAGTCTGAGGAAGAGAAACTGACCATGGCTGGAGGAGCTGCCGAAGTGCCAGTCAAATAGATTGTTCAGAGAAAAATTCAAGATTTTATGAGCTGAATATAATCAGAAATAGAAGAAAGACACGCTTCATTCAGACTATCCAAATATGGCAGATGCAGTGGTTAGGGCAAGGTTGTAGTTCATTAACTACAAAAGTTACATTACTACTACATTAACTCTCAAGCTGACTTGAGGGAGTCAAATGATCAGGCTTTACATAAGAATTAACATAGCAAGACTAATTTAGATTCCACTTATTCATAGGTATGATGAGACAGATAATATACGATCCAGTTTGGACTGAATTGACTCAGCAACTGGCATAGGTGGGTGCAGGTTGAAGATGTCAGAGCTTGTACTTAGAAAAGACCAGAAATATAAGGAGTGGCTAACATTACAAACACCCATATTCATTGCTACTTCCCTACATCGGGAGATTTACATGCAAAAAGCATCTTTTAACTGAGTAGAGTGCTCAGAGTGGAGAGTAATTAGATAAAGTGTATGCCTGCAAGGTTCATTCTGGATATTCACAAGCTGCTGACCAGCATAATGTGTGATTTCAAAGGCAGGTTTGAGAGCAGATGGGTTCTAAGGGAACATAATGTGATGCTTAGAAACTCACCAAGAAAGAAAATGATTTCTTTTTTCCAGAAAGAAGAAATGACACCTAAAAAGTAGTCTCAGGAATTAAAAAACAGAAAAATGGGTTCAGTCAAAGCAAAGAAGCAGTAACTTTGTTATACTAAGGCTGTCTCTTTGAGGCCATAATTTAAGCCATTACTTTAATCAAAGCTATCTTAAAAATCACTATTCAATATATGACATAAGATCTTATGCCTTCTAGCTATTTTTTATGTTTGGTTAGCCAGCATATAGTACATCGTAAGGTTTTGTTGTAGTGTTCAACGATTCATTAGTTGTGTATAACACCCAGTGCTCATCCCAACACGTGCTCTACTTAATACCCATCACCTGGTTACCCCATCCCCCACCCCCCTCCCTTCTGTAACCCTCAGTTTGGGTCCCAAAGTCCAGAGCCTCTCATGGTTTGTCTCCCTCTCTGATTTCTTCCCATTCAGTTTTCCTTCCCTTCTCCTACGGTCCTCTGCTCTATTCCTTATGTTCCACATATGAGTGAAACTATATGATAATTGTCTTTCTCTGCTTGACTTATTTCACTTAGCATAATCTCTTCCAGTTCCATCCATGTCAATGCAAATGGTGGGTATTCATCCTTTCTGATGGCTATTTTTTTTATTACTTCTTGTCAGGGCTTTATAAGAATCATCTATGCTATATCATTTAGCTCTAAATTGTTTACTTTCCTTTATGAATCTGTCAAAAATTCATTTAGTAAACATTTATTGAACACTTTATTGAACTAAAATGGCAAGGAAAATTTTCTTATTCTCAAAGGGCTTAGAGTCCAATACAACTTACTCTTTTACACCAAATAAATAAGAAATAGTTCTGTCAATGACTGTACCATATGTCCCAGTTGTGTCCATTTTAACATCCATCACAACTAGAGTCAATGTTATCTTTGAACATTTTTGCTGAATATAAAGCACATTTATTAAACACTAGCTTTCTTATGAAAATATTCCTGACACCATAAGTTGGGTTATACCTCAGGGTGACCAGGGATTATAACCTACAACACCAGAGATGCCAATATCTGCAATTAGTTTGGATCTTTTCCCTGAAATGAAACATTGGTTCCATATTTTTAAAGTTATCTAATACTTAGGTTTTAATATCAAAGTGTCTGGAGTGGTCCCCAGACACAGGTGATTTGTACAGATACCAGACAGACTTTTATAAATTCAGTCTGAAGAAATAGCCAAGCGTCACCATGTCTACACAAAGATGAGATTCAATTAAGTGCGGAAAGGCTAAAATTGGAGGAAAACTAGCAGTAAATTAGTTGTTTGAAATGAATAGTCTCAACAAGACATCTGGGAGATGGAAACTTTAACTTTTCAATCAACCTAAGAAAAACAAGGTGCTAAATTGGCTGCCCCTACTGATTACAAACACCAGCAGAAAGTTAAGAATTAGAGTCATGTTTACATAAATTATTTATTCATTATCTTAGTGTTCCTTACTATCAACCAATTTCATGAGGTTTTATGGCCATCTGGACAATGTCAGTTGGAGCAAATGGTGGAGTTTATGACATGGTGATGGGCACTGTGTTTGATAAAATCAGCATTCTCTCACAAACTTATACTTTTCATTATATTTGAGCCTGACCTTTCCCAGCAAAGGAAGAGAAGATTTAACTTCCTATACTTCCTATGAGCACTATGCTTACTGACTAAGACACAATTGAAATGTCTTTGATAGGACATCTGGGGGCAGCAGTATAGGCTTTATTTGTCAAGATCATTAAACCCATCAGATTAAGAAGATCCAGAGTCTCAAATAATAGAATTATTTACTCAAATGTCTGCTTAACAATGATGATACCGGGGTGTTACATCAAAATAATGCATGAGATGAGACAAATATAAGAAAAAATAAGTCTCTTCAGATCTTTTACAGTCATTATCCAGAATTGGTAGTCTTTCTTGATTAATATGAAAGGAATATTTAAAATGATGTCACATAGCTAAGTTCTGATGAGGAGACTAAGAATGTCTCTTCGCAGAGATGATTAACAATTAATTCACTTCATATGAATTGTGTTTGTGAGGGACTACAAACACCAAATACTGTAATGTTATCTATAACTGCAATAATGTTATAGATAAATGCCATGACTTAGCTAAAACAAATCTAAGTTTATGTTGAAACCCTAGCTAAATGATTGTTATGGGGTCAGGGTCAAAGGAGTCTTTGGGTGATTTCTGGTCACCAAAACTTGCCTGGAAGAAAAAGAAGCATGATAGAGTTTTTTAAAGTCCTAAGCATGAAAACTGGTCAGCTGAAAGAGGGGCTATAGTTATTGAAGGGAAGTGGAGGATAAAAGCTCTAATACGAGAAATTTGTGATGTCATATGAAGGAATAGCTGCCAAACAGAAAAGTGAGAATCAGCAGATGACCAAGATAGATTGAGTTGAATGTGTATGTTGCCAGGAGTGCAGGAAGCAGCATATTTTGTCTGGACACTCCTCTGGTTCTAATTTACTAGGGTCTAGAAAACTATTATTGACCAGTTAGTGGAGCAAAACAGAGTTCAGACCTATCGATAGCACTATATCATAGTCATGGGCCAACCACATTGCCTTGTTTTTTTGTTTTGTTTTGTTTTTGTTGTGCTGTGTTGTTATTCAAGCATCTTAAGTATATGGATGCCATCTCAAAAAGAAGGGGGGCACGGAAGGGAATGAAATGTGGCCTTGTGTCAGTTTAGTTGCTTCAGGAAGCAAATACCATGACAGAATTAGGCACAAGATATTTTGTAGAGAAAGGCCAGTAAAAAACATAAAGGGGAGAGGGATCAAGAGTAGGTGATGACTGACTTGAGACTGGTACAGGTCTGATACCTATGAAGGGAGAGAGGGAAGAAAGGAGACTGCAATAGGAAGAGCTTCATGATGCACTGGAGCTCTGAGAAATTCTCAGCTAGCTCATTGAGAAGGCCAGAGAAGAAATCCTTCATTGAGCATAAATGGCCAGAGTCTAGTACCCCTGCTGCATTCAGTTACTGGATGGAGGGGTTATGATCTTGGTGTAAATAATGTAGCATATTCCAATAACAAGGTAGCTAGAGACTATCAGCTACCACACTCCTCACAAGACCTTTTCTCTTACCATGATATCTGAGCCACAGAACTCTGTTGCTACCATAGTCCACACTCCACCGTGCACAGATCAATTTTTTCCATAGTTTTTCAAAGTAGTTGCTCCATTTTTCATTTGACCCTCTCTTCATAAAAGGAAACTTGAAATAGGTTAATGGGATGACTTACATCCTCTCTTGTTGCCTTTGGTCTGGAAACCAACTGATGATCATCCCCCTCCTCTACTATCCATTCAGAATTCCTCTTAGCTTCATTTATCACTTCTGCAGGTCTTGGTAGCTTACCAAGTATTACCTAAACCTTCATTCCTAAGTCTCCGGTAATCACACATATCTCAAGCTAGGATAATTTCATGTGATAATTCATAGTAACAATAGTTAACAAAGTACCAAGAAAAACCAAATAAAGCACTTGAGTTTCACATATATTCTCTGCCCCCAAAGTGTAAAAGCAACCCTATCTCCTCCTGCTGACCAGGATCAATTGTCCTGGCTAAGATGGTGACGCTTCTCATCTGCTGGTCCCTATTCCCAAGGAGACCAAAGTTCTCAGGCAGCAGCCATAACTTATAGTTCAATGGGATCTGCTCTGGAAGGGATATTTTTCCTTTGGGGACCAGGCTCTCTAACCCTACATATCCCAGAGCTTCAGGGATGAAAAGTATAAATTCCTCAGTGGTTCAAGAATCTGATAACAAAAAAAAAAGTTAAAAAGAAATAGGGGAGAGACCCAAGGATAAACTACTACATTCTACCAGACTACACTCCTCCTTTATACAAGCCTATTTCTGTTATACAACAGTGAACCCAGGGATGTACCTAAAATAGTTATATACTAAAACAATACATTGACAAAAACCATCAACAGATAGCTTCTCTCAAGCCATTTAAAATACAAGTTATAAAATGAACAGTACAATATATTTTTCAAAGTCTCTAATTTCAAGGGCTTCCTGTGACACTCATGACCATCTCTCCATCAATATTCTAAATAAACGATATACATGAGAACAAGATATATTCTTTGTTCCATCTGGTCACATCCTCATTTTCCTACAGGAAATTTGATACTTTCCAAATTTCCATACCAGCATGCCTTGTTTAAACTTGATAAAGGACTTCAGGCATCTCTTCACTCTCTCTCATCAACATTCACCTCTCTCCCTGGCTTCTAGATTCAGAGCCTCTTTCAGATGGTTCCTTCCTCGCGCTGATGCATCAAATGCAGACTTTGCTCTGTCACTTAATAGGAAAAAGATTATTTAACACCCCAAGTTTAAGGTATTTTTCCCATTCATAAATCTATGCATGCAAAATATTTTTAGTGCCTCCACTATGACAAGCAGTAGAAAAACAGTAAAAAGAAAATTTGAACTAGAACTTGAAGCGAGTGGGTTTGAGCTCTGCTCCAAGTCAAGTCAGCATGAGGGTAAGGCAGTTACCCAGTCTTTCTGACTTATTTTGTTTGTAAAATGGAGACCAAAATCAAAATCAAAAAATTTAAAAATCAATGAATATTTTCTGAAGAAAAATGAAATAAAAGATGTGAAAATCCACTGTAAACTCTGAAATAGATTACATATGAAGTAATGTAATTATTAAGCATAATTATTTATAATCCAAAGAAATATATCATCATTAATCAAATCTTCACCTGGTCAGAACAAAATAATGGGAAGACACTTGAAGTGAGGTGCATTTTGTAGAATCCTTTAATATTCTGTCTACTCAGCATATTCTAAGATTAACCAACTTTATCACTCTCTCTTATTATCCAATCTTGGCCAATTATTTAGAGTTTAGCCATGACTGCTTTTTTTTTTTTTAACATATCATCAGGATTAGTAACTCTTGTCTTACTCAGTTTTGAGGCTAATTGTGAAATCACATAAGATAATAAAATCAAAGCATTTTATACACTGTAATGTGACAAGCAAATCACAGTCTTTGTCTTTATTCTCCTTGTTTTTGATAGTGCTTTTAGAAATTGTCTGTTTGGTCCTACTTAAACAAGCTTAAAGACAGTATCCAAGGACATATATATTCGAAATTTGGTATCAGAAGATTTAAATCAAACACTCTTGGTTTCGAGGCTTGTGTGTGTGTGTGTGTGTGTGTCTGTCTGTCTGTGTGTGCGCACACGCGCACATGCTCCTAAATACTAATATCAACTATATGGTTCCAGGTCAGAGTTGGTCAAAAGAGGAACTTGCATGTGGTTTGGAAGACAGAGCTGAGGTAGAACCAACACCCCTTGAAAGTTGTCGCCGTCAAACATGGTAAAGGTCAACACAATAAGGACAGATGAAGAGGTACCCAGCAAAACCAAGCTTGCCCATGTTCTCCTGTGCTCCATATCCAGCTACTGCCTGACTACAGGCTCTCTTGGCCAACAGCAATTACGAGGCACGGCACCAGAGACTTGGCTAAAAATCCACAAAGTTGTAACTTCATTTCTGTAGAGACTGTGGTCCACATTGGCTCTGACCTCTCCATTTACACCAGTGTAGCAGGCAGGCTGGTTAGCAACTGTTGGTCTGACTCAGACTTCCCCTTTTCAGACCTCCACTTCACTTCTTCTCCTACATTTCTTAACAATCCCCCAGTTTCCATAAAACTTACACTGCATCTATTTGCTGACTGATACAAAGATGATATAATTCTCATGCCTGCTGCAAAACTATGACAAATTTGATACCTATGCAAAGCTAAATATGCACCAAAAAAGGTATTAAAGTGCTGTGTCATTAGTTTTAAAAGCACTAAGAACTTTTTTCTTTTTGATATATAAGTTTTATTATTGATAACATTTAGCAGCCAAAGTAAGCACATAATGCCTTTAAGTGCTCTGAAAAAATTTAGAGACTCTTGGGTAAGAAAGAACCCTAGGAACTACTTTCTCTATGTCTTTAAAAGGTAGATAAGGCAATTGCCTCCCAGAGATGTCAAATCATTTGCCTAAATTCCCTCAGAGTCAGTGACTTGCTATTCTGTTAAAAGCAGATTTCTTAAGCTGTCCCCTTACCTGATTAAGGAATGCAAACCATCTTACTCAGTGGATCCATTTAATTCAGAATGTCTATGTCTATGTTTCAAATACCTCCTTTTCCTATCCAATGTCCTATTCCTTATTCCTTACTCTTTGTTCCACTTATTTTTTGTCTCCCACTCTAGGAGCCTCTGTGCCAGGCAATGTGAACTGCATTGCTCTTATCTAAGCATACACTGAGATTCCCTCTCCCCTCCTCATTTTGGCCTTAAATAATAACATAAACAATCTCCCAGTCATATCAGACATTTAGTGCATTTCTTATAACCTGCTCTATTAGTAATATCCATTCTTTCTTACCTTTGCTTACTGGTTGTTATTTCAAAGATAATGAAATAGGGAAGAGTTGGTACAGCTTGGTTTTTCATGAATAAAACTATCAAATGAATGGTGCACTGAAATCTAGTCAGGCAGAGGAAATACACTCCATTATAACAGATGTCAGTGCATGTTGATGAGTACCCATCTGAATATAATCATTGCAAATGAACGTTTATTTCAGAGGCCTGAAATACCTGCAGGCTGCCTTGTCTTAGGTCAGCATTGGAAAGTTTTAGAAATGACGCATTGCTCCCTCAAAATTCATTGGTACTACAGTGACCTTCTCCAAAATTAAATCCTGTCTTGCCTGCAAAAGAAGGCATGTTTCTTAAAACACTTCACCTGTCTTTTACTTTTTCCTCTGGTTGGGGTATTCTCAGGTTAGTTTTATTTATTATAACTAGATGTTGGTAAATTCAGTCATTTACCTACACATCTAATTTTTCATTATTTATTCTGACATTTCCTGACTACTTCCTGTATGGCAGACTTGGTAGGAAGTATTAGGGGTATGGAATGCAAGTCGTTAGATTCTAAATTTTGTGAGAGTAAGACCTTCGTACTTACTCACCAATAATATACTCTATGCCTAGCACTTACCTGATACAGAGGAAGTGCTCAATAAATAAATAATTTTTATTTATTAATTGAATGAATGAATGAATGAGAAATCTCTGGTTGCAAACAGTTCACAGTCTAGTGGCAATAATTACACTATCTGCTATGAGTGTGATAATAGTGATATAAATGCGGAGTTGATGGAGCTGACAGGAGGAAAAATCTAATTGATAGTCTAATTCAAGCGTCCCACTATAGAAAGTGGGTTAAGTGCCTTTTTGGACAACTGAGGGAAGAAACTCACCTCCACTTAAACAGCGAAGGAGAAAGTCATGCCTGATTTCAGTCTAGAAGGGCAAGTAGGCAGGAAAAATGTTCAAATGCAAAAGAACTCCAGACATCTTGTATGATATTTGCCATTACTCGTGGAGACTTCAAAAGGCCAGAAAAGGAGCTGAGATCCCTGAGAAGTTAATGGCTTTACTAACAACCTAAAGGAATAATAAAGAGGCCTGTAGTCTAACAAGACATGCTGGAATATATTTAAAGTTCTTTCAAATAGATAGAATAAAAATGAAATCTGGCAAAAAGCCAGCTAATCAAACAAACAACCCTTCATTTCATTACTTATATTTCAATTGGTTTTGTTAATGAAAATGGGGTTAAATATAAAAGGCACTGGTAAAGCATCTAAAAATTCGTGTCCTGGCAAAAGAGAGCAAACAGACCAAGTTCATGCTAGGGGGCTGCTGTAGCATTTTGTATATTTACAATAAGTTCTAAAACTACAGAATCTGCTGGTAAATCATAAACATTTTAAATTCAGTTAGGAAATCAAGAATATCTAGAGTAGTAGGAAAAATATGAAGCTTAAATCTAAAATTAAACCCACGAGTATAAACAATTCAACCAAGAGCCAGGTGTTGGATACAAAACCAACTAAAATTTTAGCGACTTCAGTGTTATTTTAGCTAGCAGGAATCGTTTCAGAAGGCTGGGAGGCACAGCTTGCCATACCCAAGAGATTGAGCTTACGTCCCAAACTTAGAATAGAGCCTTTCCTGGTTATGCTGTTGGTATTTTAAGAAACATGACAGCCCCATCTGCCATCCATATGAGAAGTCACTCTTTCCAAGATGTCACTGAATTTATGCCTGTAACCCCAAACTAACAGGAAAAGGAAATATCATTCTCCCTCATCTCGTTCCAAGAAAGGTTTAATGTGCAATAGTCTAGCACTCTTTCCAAGAAGATAACCAAAGATCTTTTTTCTACAAATATATATATCAAAGTATGTCAATATCCAAAGAGTATAAGAGGTTAAAAAAAAAGGGGGGGGGTAGCAATACACACAATGATTATTTTTACCCTAAAACTTCTTTGCCAAACATTCACTAATCATTCCACATGCATTATCTCATTTAAATCTAATCCTTACAATGATTCTAGGTTTAGTTATAGCTATAATCATTTAGTAGATGGAAAAAGAAAAACACCTTACTGGTTCAATCAATCCACAAGGATTGCAAAATTATAGGACTGGGACTCAATCCCACATTTTTCTAATGCCAAATTTCATGCCCTTAACTATTTTGACACAGTGTCTCTATAATCACATTACTCCCTTGAGATTATAATCTTTTGATAGCTCCCATCATCTCTATCAAGGTTCCTCATTCTGCTATAAATTGGCTGTGGATAGAATTCTGGGTGTCTATGAACATGGATGAGAAAAAAAAAAAAAAAACCTTACATCTTTATTTTTACCAACCTTTAATGCACAAAGCAATACATATATCAAAATTTTTTAAAAATTGGTTCAATCCAAATGCCTTCCTTTGAAATTCCAATAGCATTGTTATACATCATGTAAAAATACCATTCTGACAAGGGGTCCATAGGCTTTACTAGACTACCAAAGAGGTGCATGGCACACAAAAATTTAAGAAACCCTGCTCCATAGGATACAATTCAAACTCCTTTATATGGTATCCAAAATTTTTCATGTAGTCTATTGGACAAGAAGCATTTTCTGGCCCAATCTGAGCCCATCAGAATCTTTCTGAATGACTTTTTTCTTTTTGAGCTGGAATTAAGGATTGACTGAAGCTGACTCTCTGGAGACAGAATTTTAAAGTTGTTAGGCTATAGAGCCTTTGGTGGCTGTTTCCCCCCATCATGGCCAAAGAAGCCTATATGTGTTAGAGGAAAATAAAGCTAAATAAATACATCCATAAATAAAAATAAATCAGTAAGATTTTAGTCACCTCTATTGCCTTACTATTTCCCCCAAGGCTCATTTTAAAATCCTTCTAAGTGGTTATCTTTGGCACTTTCTATTCCTTTCCGAGTCCAAACTATTTATCATTAAGCAGCACACCCAGGTTAATTTTTCTAAATGATGACTATGTTGACATCACATCACTCCCCCCAAAAGCTCCATGACTCCCTATTGTCTGCAAACCAAAGTTCAGACTCCTTCATTGGATTGATATTCAAGGATTTCCATGTAATGGACCCACCTTGCCTTTCCAATTTAGTTTTCAACTTCTTCCTCTTCATCATCCTGTATAATATCCAAAATGGATCAATCACTGTTTCCTATTTGTAGCCCTGTATTTTCCTTCCTCCATCCTTTTAATTAACCTCCTCCCTGTAGCTGGGATACCTCTGTATTCTTCACATATCTAAATTATACTTACTTGTCCAGGTCCAGCACAAATGCAACCAACCTCACCCAGTCCTAATTCCTGATTCTTCCCAGGAGAAATAAAATCTATTCTCTGAGCTTCATGTATAATTCACCTATGCTTTTCACTGGCCATTTACCCTATTCTAATTATATAATTATTTAATATACAACATTTTCCCCACAATAGTAATAGTAGTAAGAGCAATTGAGCTTTTATGCCAGTTACCACTAAACACTTTCTTTGAACTGTCTTATTTAACTTTCACAACCACCCTGTGAATTAGAATCTATTACTGTACCATGTTATAGGTGAAGAAACTGAGGTAGACTATCTTGCCAAAGGATGGACGCACTAGCCTTCAAACTCAGGCAGTCTGACCCTAAAACTTACCCTTGGCCATGCTCCACTATTCTGCCTTCTCTAATAGACTGTAAGCTCACTGAAAACATTTCTTAGTTTGATACAACTTAATAGCTTACACAAGGTCCAACACCATGCTTTGGGTATAATCTGTGCTCAATAAAGACTTGGGTAAATTATTTTTAGATATTTATCTATGAATCACAGTGTTTGAGACAAAATGAAAGTTAGAAAAATCAGTCTCTCCTTTTAAAAAACATTTTATTTCTCTTTAGTGGAGTCATAAGCTGTGAACTTAACTTTTTTTATATTTATTAAGCTAAGTGAAGTATATAACATGATGGCCCCCCCTTAATAATTGTCCAGTAGATCTTAGCGGTAGTTATTGGGGTTTTTTTGTTTGTTTTTTTCTTGCTGTTATTTTTGTTCTTGTTACCACAGTGAGTTAGGAAGAAATGTTTAGGACTCCCATTGCACATCAGAGAATAGTGAGTTGTCAACAGGTTGAACAATATGGTGAAGATTATGGTCTAGTTGGTTTCAAAGCCAGAACTTAAACCAGTGGCTTTTCCTTTCCAGGGTTTGGCTCAAACCCATAGAGCCCACAGCTAACACCTAATCTCAAGAATCATATCTGCTTCTTTAACAAAGAGTAGAAATGAAATCCATTTATTACTGGCCTGTGACACATTTAGTAGCATCCAGAAATTCAATTTCTATGATCATCTTTATTCATTTATTTAAAACAGAAGTTGTAATGGGAAAAAATTGAAAACGATTTATGTGCTTAACACCAAAAAATTCAAGATGTTATGCAACTTCAATTTTTAAATAGCATTTTCTTCTACCTCAGAATTACAAGTTTAGGGAAAATAACCAACCTTTGTTTTGAAGTCTCTGGCTTTTGTCATTTCATGGCAAATTTTAAAATGCTTAAAGATAACATCTTTGATTCATTCTGGCTGGAAAGACAAAGCCACTCTAATAAAAATTGCTGGTATTCCAACTTCAAAAGATACATACTGCTAAGTCATTCCCTACTTATGATATATCATCCTTTCTGAAGAATAAAAACTATTGCATAGGCTATATAGACAGAAGGGGAAAAATTAAATTTAATAGCTTTCTGCAATAGACATGCCTTTCTGTAGTGACAACTCCAATTATCTTAACCGTAATAAGAAGTTAATTGTTAGTAGCCTTCCCTCTGCCAGCTTTCTTCAAGTTCAGTCCCCAAACAAGCAGATTGCCTTCAAAGTAAATAGAGATTCATTGCAGGGATAGGGAAATGTGAGTGCTTAAGCTAGAAGCAATGACCCAAGTGTTTTATATTCCATTCTACCTCTGACTTTCATTGTGACTCCAAACAGATGACAAATTAACCTTGATTTGAACTCAACAGCTGTCTACTCTCCACACCTTGGTGCCCCCTCCCCTCTCCTCTCTTCACCTTCCCTAATATGATCCTCTTCCAAAATATCCCAACTCTGATAATTACACCGTTATCTATCCAGTCACTGTGTCCCTTTCACAGTCCCTACAAAGATCTTTATTCAACTGTAATGCCTGCCCAGATGCTGAAGAATTAGGTCCCTTTCATGCCATTTGTTCTACTACTTCCCCTCCAGATTTTGTGAGTTCACCTTGCCACCTTAATGTTTTGTCAAAAGCAAAAAATAGCAAACCCATTGTGCCAGACTGGAGAGACTCTATACCTTTAAACTAAAAGGAACATGTTGAACAAGAATATCATATTAATTAGCAACAATATAGCTTTAGCTTGTAAGGGCTTGGCAAACTGTCAGACCTCAACTAGCATTCCCCTCTTTTGAGATTGGTAAGCCTTCATTTTTGACCAGCATCTTTCCGGTCTCTTAAGTATAACTGAGAAAGAGAACTCAGAACTGGAGTTCTGATAGTGCTATGTCATACAGTTTTATTGTTCATGTCAAAACCAACTGGCACTACTTTTATTATTTGGGTCAGTTTTATCGTTTCCCAAGTACTAGAACAATGCTGTTTAAAATGGCTCCTGGCCACTTTTGATTGTTCTCTTCAAATGCTCCATACAAGTACTCTTCTAATAGGAAAAGAGAGAGACAGAAAGAGAAAATGCAATGTAAACCTAGATTTGGGTCAGACTTCAGGTAGCAGAGAAATTCTAGAATGACTGTGGATAATGCCATATCAACTGTAACAGGCCTTTTAGATTAAGACAGCACTGTCCAAAGTGAAGACCAAATCATCCATTAAGGAATGGAAAGAATAGAACTTCTTTTCCTACTTTTTATCTTGAAGTTTCAAAACTTTATCTTATATATGTTCATATATACACAGAATATTGATAAAGCGATACATTTGTATAATTTGTTTAAAAAATCAATGTGCAAATATTGGTGGAAACCCAAAAATATTTTACCTGTATTGGTGTATTATCAAAAATATTTGGAAACTACTGGATTATCACATTACCCAAATAACAGAAAGATTGTTAGAGGTACAATAACCTCCCAGCTATTCACTTTTGTTGAGGTATTTCCCCCTTATCCTATGGACCCAGAGCTAAAGCCAATTTTCTGCTTTTATATATAGTCCAGTTTACAAGAATAAAGGGCAGGGTGGTTGGCATTTCTGCCCATAAGAATACTCTTGGAACATAATCTTCAAATCTTTAAATTCCTCTAAACAAGAAACCTCGTAGTCTCCCTAAAATCTCCCTTTTCTACAAATGCTAACTGCTCACCAAGGACTGCTGATTTTTATCCCTGAATACTGCCTCAGTCTGTCCCTCTGCTTCATTTGCCCTACAGCGATGCCACAGTGCACACTGTGATGGTGGTTCTCCTGGGATCACGCAGTGCCACTGGGTCTGGACTTGAATACAGACTCCTTTGCATGGATAGCGTATGGATTCTATCCTCTAAATCCAGGTTCATTTCCCAACATTCCCCTTACACTCACACTCCTGAAATACTGAATTTGCTGTAGTACCCCATGCATACCCAATTTTCTTTGGATCTCCATATTTTTGTACACTTCCAATTACCTAGGATACCCTTCATTCTCCACTGTCAATCTTTATTTGCCTATGCAATTCCTGTTCTTTCTTCAAAATTCAGCTCTGTTCTGTTCTCACAGAAGACATGTTACAGTCCCCTGTTAGATCTCTATCACTTTATTTATTCAATTTATTCTTACCAGACTATATTCACATGATCCATTTATGTGTCAGCCTTTCCCTCTAGATTGGGAGTTCTTTGAAGTCAAAGATTTTCTCTTATTATTTTTTATATTCCCAGTGCTTAACACACTATAGGGGCTCAAAAATATTTATTAAACTAAATGTGTACTTTTAATTCTCCAGAATGTCATATGCAATAGGCAATTTGGGTATTTACCTAGGGCATTCCTAACCATATGCTCAGACAATGCATCACTTGGCACTGAGCTAGTCTACAGCTTATACATGTGGGTAAGCCTATAAATAAATGGGGAAAAAAACTCTTATCAAGTATTTCCTAAAGAACATGGAGTCTGGTCATTCAAAGTTCCCTTGTTCTGCTACACTTTGATGGATCTGGGCTTGCAAGTTTTGCTCAGGAGCTGAGAAGAAGTAAAGTTCTATGGGCAAGAGAGTGGAATAGTTAGAGCCTGAGAGGTTATGCTGGGACGGAGAGGTGGGGAGGAGGAAGAGTAAGAGTTGTAAGAAAACTGGCAAGATGGTAGACAATTGGGTGCTGCATAAGAAGGTACCCCGTTGCCCACCCCCACCCCTTCAGTTAATATCACTAATTCACAAAATGTGTATATTTCTTGAGAAACTTGGAGAAAAGGATAAAGGATAAGCATATGTGCATGTAAGGGTGAAAGGTGAAAAGAGAGTGAGAGCAAGAGTCCATAGAAATGAGTAGTAATCCTGAGGAATTTGGATATCACAGGCATGGAATTAGCAGGGATTAAAATGGATCATTATCTAGATCTCTGAGAAACAACGAAGCCCTAGTTAACATCTGGAGTGACAAAAATAAATAATAAACCAAAAATATAAAACATACGTATTAGAATGTATTGTTTGAGCACATGGTTAGGGACACCCTGGATAAGTTTTATATATATATGTATATATAAAATATATATGTTTATATATATGCTTATATAGATGTTATATATGTTATGTTACATATATCCACATATATAGTTTTATAAATATAAAATACATATAACTATATATTTTATATAGTATGTAATTATAAATATATTATATATATATATATATACACACATACACACACACATAGTACTAGAACTCTGCATTTGAAAAGACACATCAGGAATCCATTGGCAAGGTCTCTAAGCAATACAATGCAAAAAAGTAAAATTAATAGACATCATCAGATTCTAGGGAAGACAGCTGGGCCAGATTAGTCAGCAAAACCTTTTTTGAAAAGGCCAGATTGAAACTGTGCTCAAAGTGATCTGGAAAAATGAGTTAACCGGTCAAAATTTAGGAAAGGAATAGCCATAGATGCAAAAACAGCATTTGAAAAACAAAAAAGAATCAATCAATCTGACTAGGGCAGAGAGTGTATTTGAGACAAAATATATTTTTCAAACAGACTTGCAGCATTTCACCTCTTTGAACTAGTATTAAATAGCTTAGCATTCTGACCAAGTACTTTCATTCATCTATCAATCATCTCATTACCAATTTTTATGCTCTAAAAACCAGATCATCCTATTAAGAACTTTCAGGAATAAGAGCACCCTGAGCATCTATGTCTAATAATTTCAAATTTCCCCCATGGCCCTTTCCTAACCATAGTATTTGAACTATTTTGACAAAAACAATTCCTTCTCTTATTATATTTTGAAGACTGACCTTAGCACTTTATACAACATTAAAGTCTTTCTAAGTATCACCAACGCTCAATTTCTCACATTGACATCTAGAACATGAGGTAACTTGATACTCTGTAAAGTTCCATTAAAATTATGAGGAATTGTACCTGACACTTTATATTTATATATTTTTTAAAGATTTTATTTATTTATTTGACAGAGAGAGAGGGAACACAAGCAGGGGGAGTGGGAGAGGGAGAAGCAGGCTTCCTGCTGAGCAGGGAGCCCAATGCGGGGCTCGATCCCAGGACCCTGGGATCATGACCCGAGCCGAAGGCAGACGCTTAATGACTGAGCCACCCAGGCACCCCTATATTTATTTTTTTTAACGTTTTATTTATTTATTCATGAGAGACAGAGAGAGAGGCAGAGGCCGAGGGAGAGGCAGGCTCCCCACTGAGCAGGGAGCCCGATATGGGACTCGATCCCAGGATCCCAGGATCATGACCTGAGCTGAAGGCAGACGCTTAAACTTCAGAGCCACCCAGGCACCCACTTTATATTTATTAGTACTATGGATGCTCACTGCTTTTACCAAAAAGGCTGAGTTTTCTTATTTCTCATGTAACAGTTAGGAAACCCTAGAAAAGACTTGCCTCTGTTCAAGTCCTTGTTCCAACTCCCTACTGAGATTTTTGACCTTAGGCAAGTTACTTCCTTAGTCTCTGCAATTCTTTCTTCATCTGTAGAATGTTGACAGTAATAATAAAACCTGCCTTATATGTATGGATTAAATGTGCTAATCTTCACATTTCTATTAATTACAATTAGATTCAGTTATGAGAAGCAAAGACCCAGAGAAAGAAGTCCACAGATGAGCAATCTGTATGGTGGCTTCATTGTGCCCGGGATCCAGGATCTTTCTCTCTTGTTACTAGACAGTACCTTGCTTCAGTTCTCATGGTCATATCATTATCCTAGAGAGGGAGCTGTTAACCTGGACACATCACCTTTCAAGCAGCAGGAGAAAGGTGCAAAGGAGAGAGTACTGTTTACTTTTAAAGGACAATATTTGGACACCCCATCCGACAGCCTCACTATTAACTCACCGGGCAAAATTTGTCACTTATGATCTACATGTGAAGGAGATTAGGGAAGGAGCATAGTTATCATAACTGCAGGGGTGAAGGGCAGGCTGCCCCCAAGATGGGTCACATTGGAATGAAGATTATTTTGAGTTAAAAAGCAATCAAAGCCGGGTGCCTGGGTGGCTCAGATGGTTGAGCGTCTGCCTTCGGCTCAGGTCATGATCCCAGGGTCCTGGGATCGAGTCCCGCATCGGGCTCCCTGCTTCTTGGGAGCCTGCTTCTCCCTCTGCTTCTCTCTCTCTCTCTCCCTCTCTCTCTCTCTCCTCCTCTGTCTCTCATGAATAAATAAATAAAATCTTAAAAAAAAAAAAAGCAATCAAAGCCTAGTAGATTCAGGAAAAACTCTTTATCTCCCTTTCAACTGCCTCAGAAGAATTTAGATAAAGACCTGCTCCAGTAACAGAGCTATCAGTATAAAGTTATAACATGAACTAGGCATGGTAGACAGGGAGGAACCTAGCAAGGCCTATTTGATCACAGTCCTCTGTGTCCCATTGTTTCTGAGTGGCCCAACAAACATTTGTTTACCAAACATTTACTCTTTTTCATCTTCCTGTGAATTGCATTCCTTTTATTTGAAGTCCCAGACCCCCACCCCTTAAGTTCAAAATGAAATAAATACCTCATTTTTGCCTGTCTTTGGAATCTCATGTTTGTGTGATTCTCTGTACACAGGAAATTAAAAATTTGATTTGCTCCTGTTCATCTGTCAGGAGCAAATCTGTTAATCCATCAGTTTGATTCTTAGTCTTGCTAGAAGGACCCTGAAGAGCAGAGGAAATTCTCCCTCCTGGCATAATCTTTTTTAGTTTTTGTTTTTTTGTTTTTTTTTTTAAAGCTATAATCAATAGATTTTCTTATCTACAACCTTATTATTATAAAATATGAATTCTACTTAGAATCCCAATTAGTTCCATTATAATTACATAAAGATTTCTTATGCCATTGGAATCATAAATCTATTTCCTGGGTCCAACTAATGCCTGTCTCATTTTCATTACAAAGAATGTCAATACTATTTAGCATTAATACAAGCCTAAAAACAGATTTTGCCTCAGAATGACCCACTATAAGCATTACTTTGGAAAAATAAAAAATAGTTATTTGGGAAAACTAGATTTGTTTTACTAAACTAAGTTTATCCAACTTCCATATATGTTATTTATTCATAAGTTTAAACTAGGATATCATAAGTTCTTAGTGTGATAAATAGCCAAAAGAAAATAGGTATGCTTATAAATGATTAGCCTACAAAATGTCATCTGTTAACATCCTTTCTGAACAAATATAAAAGTCCATGCTTCCAATTTGTTTTTCTGCCCCATAAACTCATTACTTAGGATGCGATTAATGTACCATTACTTTAATATCACTGACACATGTACTTAGTCACATGGATCACATACTTAGAAAAAAAAGTTGCCAGAAGTGAGTAACTGGAAAAGTTGAAGTCTCAATACAATGAGATCACTTGTAAATCAATCAATAATATCTTCAGGAATTAAGGCACCTGGTCCAACTGAGAATAGAGCTGCTCTGAAAATTACATGGTTAACTTTGTTATTATTATTTATTATTTGGAATAATATTATTTTGCAGCTCTATATTGGGCAAGAATTTGGGTTCATGTTCAAGATGGCTGGAAGTACCCAAAAATTCTTTTATAACCATATGTTCCAAAAAATAGTTATCTCATCAGAAAACTACAATGAAGACTGCTAATGTTTTCAGGACTTACTATAGATATGTTAGTGTCTGATGGAAATAATCTTTAAAAATTGGGGTAGGGTGTTAAGAACTATAAATAGAACTAATGAGTGATAGACTATGGATATTTTTGCAAAGCAGCTTTAAGAAAGCTAAAGGAAGGCATAGCAGACTGTACTCAAGCCAGAATTTATAATCCTGAGTTGGTTACTGAGAAAAAAATGATATCCACATAAAAGGGGAACAAAGAAGACTGATAAAACCAGCTTTTATGATGTTTTCTGTTGTGTTCTTATGTACTCTGTCGTGAAGTACCTAATCCTGCAAATTGGAAAAGGATTTTGAAAAAAAAAAAAAAACTTTAGTACATGTGGTTACTTCTCCTTAGCTATTATGGTTGAAAGATGGAGGAGGGGGGAGGAATTGCCTTTTTTTTGATTTAAAGAAAATAATCTGAAAGTAGAGTGGTATCTAGGAGACAGAAGTCAACTGATTCCTTTATAGAAGAATACTATAAGTAATGGCATGCAGGATGAAATATTTCTTCTACTGAATATAGGTTCTATGTTTAAGACAATGTGTGGGAAGGACAAGTTCTCTTGCCTGTGGTCATCTCTAGTGGTATACTGAAGCTGCTAGCACTAGATAGCAAGATCCAAGTGCTAAATTTTCAGGAATCCTGACAACTGGTTTTTAAATACAGCTACTATTAAAAAATTATATTATATAAATGTAAAGTAGAAAAATTATATTAAAAACAAAGGTAATAAATACTGAAAACTGATCACTTCCTAATTATTTTTTACCATATTTCATTATCAACTATGGTCTTGAGTTTACTTATATGTATTTTATCTGTATAATGGAAATACTATACAACATAATATGTAATATACATATAATTATTATATAATTGCATCTCTTCCTAATTCCAAATTCAGGGACATCATATCAATAGTTTGAAATTGGCCATGCTTGGAGTATTTACATCATGGAAACCACTAAATGCTAGAAATCTAGGGTTGACTTATTATTTTATTGATTGTCTAAAGTGTTGGGGAAATGTTAATAATGAAGATTAAATTTAAAATGGATCGTGTCTCTGGGTGTCATGTTATGAATTTCCCCTCAAAATGAGAAATTATGCTTCTAGTATTCAAAAACAATTATCCAATTCAGCAAAGAAATTGCTTGCATGATCAAAGAATGAATAAAGCTGCAATCTTACTTATTAAAGTAAATTAAAATCTCAGTCAACATTCATGTTGGTTCTACACTCATTTAACAATGTCATGAGTGACTCCTTTGTCAAATATGATAGTAACCAAGAATTTATTGTATTCTGATTTTGTCAGATCACTGTTGAATTACAACCATAGGTAAACTGCAAATAGAAGAGTTTGACAAAATCATTTGTTGAGAATAATTTGATTGTGTAGAATTTATAATAAAGAATATTGTTTAATTTCATAATTATTTGTAAATGTGCTATACAGCCTTTATATCATTAAAGTTTATTATAAACTTAAGTACATAAGTACACATATATATGCATGTTCTTTTATCAGAGAGCCTATTGTTAAATGTCTCCAGAACACCACCATCAATATCTAAGTTATAAAGTATAATTCTAAAGTATGTTACCCCAATA